>NC_039364.1:242302905-243567214 GCF_003573695.1 Papaver somniferum
GGGAAAATCTTATGCCATGCACACTTCACTGGCAGTTTAGGGTTCGATCTTGTGTGGGCTTTGAGCGAGATTCAATCGCTGGAAATGATTGGGATGGACCTAATATAGCCTAACAGGCTTGGTACAATGAATTGGATTGAAAAACTTGGGCCAGAAATCCGAGTTTGGAAGTAAACAGGGGACCGAGATATTTTTAATTACGGAAGCTGTGTGAAGATTGGGAGAAGATATTTGGGAAGATATTCTCTCATGATATTATACGAACAATTTAAGACAATCCAGAGACGCGTAGAAGAGTTAAACAGGGAAGAAAATCCCATATCCTGCATGAAATACAAAGAAAATATTCCCGACGTTAATGGAGATTTCGGGGAGTTATTGTGAAGATTTGAAGGCATTAAACAGTATATAAAGGCTCTTTGGGTCTACTAGAGAGGGTGTCGATAGTTTGGGGAGGTTTGGAGGCGAGCAGAGAGGCGCAGGAGGAGTTGCAGAGAAGTTACCTGCTGCTGCTGCTGCCATTAACACGCCTGAAGAACACGAAGAACGGACTCGCAACATCAGTCGTTTATCAACAGAAACATCGACTGTCCGCTGTGGGTCGTAGTTCTTCAAAGACAACAGCACCTCAGATTTTTCGTTGATTCTGGACGCCTCCTGTGGGTCGCAGAGTTCTGTTTTACATCAGTTTCTTGTATTTCTCTTCATTGTAAAACACTTTTGAGCATCAATGAAATATTTTGAGAGCATTTTTACTATGATGAGCTAAACCCCAACACTGGGGTGATGGAGGAAGCCTTATTTCACACTTGGGTAATTATATTTAATTCTTCTCATGACTTTTGCACTAATTTTAATTGAAATTATGATTTGAAAAAATTAGTTGTCATTTGATTTGATGCGGCATGATTAGCTTAGATGATTTGATGCCTCATGCTTAACATTTACATCTAATATTTGGAGAATTTATCTTGGCAAAAATAAGAGTCAATATATTTTATATATTTACTGAGCTATAATTGTTAAAAGAATCATTATTTGAACCTTAAGAAATGAATCCGGTGGAATCCTAAACCCCAGTACCTCTTGCACCATTGTTAATATTTTTGTGTATATAATTTTTATTAAATCTAAAAAAATCTGCCTTCACAAGTCTGAAAAGAACCCTATTTTATAACCACTATTACTACAACCCCACAGAAAATCTATAATCACTCTCCAGGGACATTCTTGAAGATGGTGGACATATGCTGAAGATGTTTGTGATTCCATTCGCCATAAAGATGGCTAAAAGTGAGAAACTTCCAATTGTTAGTCTATTCATGGGTTCACTGTTCGCCAATTTAGACTCTTTAGTTATAAACTCCAGCGTCTCCAATGGATTTATGAAAATTGAAACATATGCCAATACTATGTTCCTCCAAGCATTGATGTGGGAGCACCTTGAGATTTATGCTCCGATTCCTCGTAGCGTCTTGAAAAGACCCAAGCTTGATACTCGTCATGCTTTCCTCGAGACAAATAATGTCAATATCATGCGCTGGTCTACCAAGCAGCCACAATATAAGATATGCATTACTGACGTTCTGGACATTGAATCTGAGTTCAACTTTCGCCCCTGGGTATTGGTCCCTGATCTCTTCTCGCAACTGATCACTTTTAATACAGCTGAGGAAAATGTCATGTTGAAGACTGGTACTGATTTGAATGATGGAGAGAGATATTTCGTATTGAGTTGCACTCCTGGCCACTTAGTATCAGTAATACATGGAGAATTTCGAGTAGAAGAATATAACATCGACAGGGCAGCTCGACAAATGGGCGTCGACCAGTGTGTCCCAGGTCACCGAATGAACAAACCATCAGTCGAGTATCTGAAGGCTAATTTAGATTGCACTCGTGTGGAGGAAAATGAGTATTTATTCCCATGCTCTGATCGTGCTAATTTTGTGACTCCGGGTAACAAAGACTTCTGGCGTCAACAGCTTGAGCGTTTGTATGCTTTTGTGACGGATGTTAAATCTCAAGCACAAGATTTTCCTTCCCTCGACTTGATTTCTGCTCGACCAAGGTTGAAATATCTTTCCCGTGGAGACGAGAGGAAGACGTCTCCAGAATGCGCACAAGTAAGATTTCTCATGATTTTGGCAAAGAATGTGATAGTTGCACTTTAATCACTCGTTAATTCTAATTCTGTATAGGATGGTCGTGTTGTGAGACCTCGAATCCGTGTAGACTTCTCATAACTCCAAGAAAGTCCCCAAGGCGGAGAGGGTAGGAGCAAAACATCTCATAGGATGATACCGAATGATGTGCAGTCTCCATCCGCTTCTTTGGTAAGTTGTTAGTACTTCCTTTATCGTTGCGATTTACTTGTCCATGTAATCAGGATCTCGAATATTGTTAATTTCAGAATTTTGCTCCATCGGTTATTGACGGTCTTCATCTTTCCTCTATACGGGAAATTCAGGAATCCAGCACTGATGGAGAGGTCGATGTGAGTATCCCTTTGTGTGATTGATCATGGATTTTCCTAGATTGAAGTAATGACGATTATAATTGACGTATCCAGGAGGAAATCATCACGGAGATCCAACATGGTCATGCTACTTGTTCATCTTCGAATATTGGAGGGAAAGAGAACCTTGAAGAGTCGGAACCGAATGGAGATAACAATGCTACTAATGTTGTTGTCGACCATTCCAATCCTTCGGACGACTTGGGAACTCCTCAAGTAAGTATCTATCTTGTATTACCTTCATAAAATTATAATGTTGCTTATTTGTTGATGAATGAATGAGAATCCCCATGAATATATGAGAAATTTTGCTGAAATACGTCACCAGAAAATTCAGACCTCATTTTTTTAGTTAAAACGCCGTAGAATCTTTATTCGACGTCGGATTTTAGCGATCTGCATATGTATCCTCAAGCCCAGAAAATTCCCAAGCTGTTGCGAAGAAGATTTTTGAGTTTTGAGCATGTTTGGGGCCTGAAAAAGGCGAAACAGTAAACTTCCAGGAGACTTTCAGATTTTTTTCAGATTGTATGTTGTCCAATGTTTTGGCCACATCTCCTTGCTCGTTCATCCGATTGTTATGAAATTTTGATATGTTGTATAGGACATCCATACGGAGAGAATGATATATGACAATCCTTAGATTCCTTACCAAATGCTCCCAGTTCATTGTTTCATACTGGACAGTGTAGAATTTCTTCAGATGTGCTCGTTTGAAAAAACGTATTTCATGACTTCTACATTATTTGCTCATGTCTTGAATGCATAATAAAGAACTTATATAGTGTCAGTTCACTTACGTGTTGGATTTTATGATTGTGTTGGATTTCTTCTATGCTATTTCTCTAATCCCATGTAATCTTCGCATTAGGTGTCAAATGCCGAAGTTGGGAATAATGGATCCAACAATGACTAATTGGGAAATCCTGGAGTTGTTGATAATGAGACAACCATTTATGCACTTCAAGGCCACGAGACGCTTGCTGTTGATATTGTTGGAGAGACTGAAACACCAATGGTGACCGCTCCAGAAATAGAGGGAACCGTATTGGAAAATACTGTTCCAGAAGAAACTGTTCCTATGATTGTTGAGGTTGCTCCAGTGATCGAAAAACGCATAATAGTACATGAATACTCCATAGCAGGGATTATATGTGATTCTACATTTGATGTTTTACTCCCGTATCACGTATTGATTGGCGGCTTCAGTGTTCCCACTGGGTATGTCAATATGTATGAGAAGTTATGGAAGATGTATGGCCATATTTTCGTTACAAGAGATCCTGAACGCAGCTACTTTCTGACAATGAAATTGGGAAATATATTGCGTGTCATAGATGATATTCGTACCAGGGTTAGAAGTTCTGTCACTCGAGATGTACTCTTTGATTGGGAGTACAACTTGAAGAATGCTGAAGAACTCGGCTTTAATCCGAAGTGGCTTCGTCAAAATATTGATGCTATCAAGGAAGCATTAGAAGGCAACGCACCTTTTACCAGTGAGGCCATAATGAAGAAAATGGTTGAAGTTGCTGAGTTAACCGGGAAGCTGGAGTTGGAGAAAGTGGCTTTGCAAGTCTTGGAGAATGCTGAGAAGAAAAAATCGTACTTTGATGACTTTCTTTAGTTTTCTTTCCATGATCTCTTGAACTTTGAACTTCTGAGAGATATGAGATTTTATTTTGGTTTTGAATTTCTGAGTGAGTAAGGATTTTCTTTTGGATTTTGGGTTTGAAAGAGATGTTTCTTAAATAAAGAACTTTTGATAAATTGTTGAATTCAAATACTGGATGCAAGTATTGTAAACGTTTTGGAGGAATTGAAATTACAGGTAAAAGAAAACCATAAGGTGCAAACGTCAAATGTCTTGAGCGTTTGTCTTGGACATAAAACACCCAATGCTAAATGCTTCATGCGTCGAAAATCTTGAGCCAATTCTCATGAATCACTGGTATATTTGTCTTGTCCTTGATATTAGCCAATTTTTAGTATCCTCCAGCAACTGACTTAGCAATCATGAAAGGTCCTTCCCAGTTAGAATTCTTTGCGGAATGCAAATTGCGTCTGGTTGCCTTAAGAACCAAATCTCTTTCATGAAATTTGTTAGGCTTGGTTGTCCGTGCTTTGAATATTTTCTGCTGGTTTGGAATTCCTCGTATAGTGGGATTCCATGTTGGTGGAGATTTCCAATTCTGTGGCACATGTGGACATTCATGCAAAGGAGAATATTTAGGATATTGATTGTGAAAATCAGTCATTATCCTAGCGATGACCGTGTTAGTGAGATAATGGATTTGAAGAGGTTCTGCGTCTAACCATTTGGTGAAGTATTGTTGAGGTGAGACTAACCATTCATAGCGCTTGGTGATAGCTAGGTTTTGAGCAGAACTGAGTCCTCGGACTAGGGTATCATATTTGAAAGTTGGTAACACATATGCATCAGGGGGAATAAGACTTGCCTGAGCGCGGAACCTGCTGACGAGTTCGTGGGCGTTTTCCCCAGATTTTTGTGTGAGTTCCATCAAGGCTTCGACTTTTACCAAATGTTCGAATTATTGATCATCTTCCGAGTCAGAGATTTCTTCAACGGAGGATTGTGCAACTGAAGATGAAGATATCGCAGCAACTTTTCCATCATGAATCCATGCTTTCCTGAGGATCATGTCATATCCTGGATCCTCTTTTATTATAAAGAACTTAGTTTCTGTCCAGGTTGAATCATTTCTGATCTTGAGAATGATGTAACCGTAAGCATCTCTAGAAATTCCTTCATGGTCTCTGACTGAGATAGGAGCATGAGTTTCTTCTTGTCGAGTGATGCCAGCAGCTCTGAGGGTTTTCAAAGGGATGATGTTAACAGAAGTGCCAACGTCGACCAATGCTCGCTTGAATTCGTTTCCTTTGAGATGGACTGTGGTGAGAAGTCCCCAGTCATACATCTCCTTGTCTGTGGCTGGAGGTTCAGGGAGTACTTCTGGGATAAGTAAACGCTTCCCAGATACTACATGGTTTAGAGCTGTGAACATATCTTCCCTTTGAGCCTTCGAAAAATAAAGTAATTCACAAGCGTGCTCGATCAATGACTGAACTGCTTATTTGACCGGTTGTTCAGAGAGTGTGAATGTTCTGATTGGGAGGGGATTTCTATGTACTCCTTCAGTCCCCAGTTCTCCTGAGTCAGCCTTTTCTTTGAATATGCGCTTCAAGGTTCTGCAATCACTTGTCGGATGACTGACATACCTATGGAAATGGCAGTAGCGTGCATTTACCATTTGTTCCTCAGTTGGTTCCTTTTTGACAGGAGGTAATTTGATCGCACCGTCTTGGATCCAGACTTCCAGTAGTTCGATCACTTCTTCAATGGGAAAGGGGAAGTCAGGTGCATCTTGATCATTCTGTTGATGTTGAGTCGGCGGTTGTGCATTCCTGGCTTGACCATCTTTCCTTGGCGCTTTTGAGGGATTGGACGCTGGAGGAGCATTCTTATGTGTCTGTGCCTCAGCTTTTTTCTTGCTCCTTTCAGCAACATTTATGGAAGTTTCAACATTGTACTGCTTGTTGATTAGACGCCTGGTAGTGTTGCTTTGAGTGTCTTTCGATTCCTCTACTTTGACAGTTTTCGTTCTTTCTAGCAAGGCAGCAGCGGTAGTCTTTGATTGCTTGGCCGCTTCATGAAGTTCTGAGAAGGTCTGAAAACGAAGGTTTTCCAGCAAAGCTTTGTAGACTGGGATCATCCCATTGATGCATAAGTCCACCATTTTTTGTTCAATAACGTTGGGATCATGGCAATCCAAAGCTTGAATTCTGAACCTCTTCACATAGTCATTCGGATTTTCAGCATTCTTCTGAGCCATCCTTACTAGGTCAGAAAGAGTAACTTGCTCAGAAACAAAGAAGTATTTCCTATAGAAAGCATTAATCATTTCTCCCCAATTAGCTATGCTTCCTGGTGCGATGTTGTTGTGCCAATAATATGCTCGACCCGTCAGGGATTTTGGAAACTCCTTCAAACGGACGACATGGTTGTGTTCATGCTCTCCTAATGCTTGCAAGAATCGAGAAACGTGTTCTCTAGCATTCCCCGTTCCATTATAGAGTGTGAACGTTGGGGAAGTGTAACCCTTTGGGAGAGGGATTCTTTGTGTAGCAGCAGGATATGGAGGTTGATGACGGTGTACAGATGGCGCATGGCCCTTTCCCAGATTCTCCATAAAATGCTCCAAGTCTTCACGAGTGATGAAACCGGCGGGTTCAGGTTCTGCAGCTTTGCGGGCTTCGTCATCGTCAGGGACTGGAATAACTTCGGGATCTGGAGATGCTTCTTTGTCTTTTCCCTTTTCCTGAGTATTGTCTGACATGTTCTCAGTGAGAGTTTTGAGGTAGTTACATAGCTCCTTCTGAGTCGCATCCATATCAGTTTGATTCTTAGTGAGAACTTCCTGGACTTTCATGAGATCATCAATGGTGGGTGGATTTTCTCTGAGATCCTCAGTATGCCGGCCGAAGAGAGGATGACTTTCGACATTGGTGTGAGGAGGATTAATGTCATCACCACTGTGGGAAGAGGGAATAGTTTTTGGAATTCCATTGTTGTTGCTAGTGCTAGCGTTGTTTGTGTTAGGATTGGTAACTGAACCTGACCTAAGATCAACCATTTTGTAAAAAATGAGAGATTGCAACCGAGAGATTAATCTTCCACTGTGGTCGCCAATATGTGGATGGGGAAAAACGGTTTACTGGTTTTTTAGGAAAGTGAAGAGTCGAGCGTGTTGTCAAGACTCCTCGACCGAGCAAACTGTTGAACCTCACACAGATGCCTTGCAAAGGGAGTGCTTAGATTCGAGAGATCAATCTGTAGTACTCCGGCCTAAACCAAGTCAATGGCCGTTCCAGAGTCAATTCGGTCACAAAGAGGGAGATGGGTTGATCTGTAGGAGGGAAGCTGAGAATTATATGGAATCAATGATGATCAAGGATTGTGGATGTGTTGAAGGTTTCTGCAATAATTGGTAAACTGTGAAGTTCTGAAAAAACTCTGATGGATTGATGAATTCTTGAGAGTGATTACTCGTAAAATTCTTGTTAGACGAATGTTCGAGTGTTCGAATCTTGTTTTTCAATCATGGATTCAAAGACTTATTTATATTGTCAGAGTGATGAACACATTAATACCTGTAAGTGTGACGGTTTCTTGAGTGAAAGAGTGGGAAAGTGGGAGATCGTGTTAAAGTCAGTTTTATGTCGTGTGGAGACTTGACTGATCGTGCACCCACTACTTTGCTAACTCCTTTAACCGTTTGCACGACTTACGCACATTTCTCGTCGTGGATGAATCCACGTGCCGTAGACCGCCAGACCAAAACCCTAAGTGATATCCCCCCATTTGTGACGTGATTGATGTCTCACGAATCATGGAGTCTGCAAGGCAGACGTGTTTTAATTAGTCAGTTGTTGACTGATTAGACAATGAGTCTGAGTTTTGTTGAATCGAACATGATTGACAAATGCTCAGCGATTCATGAATAATAATGTTTCCCGCCTGAGCAAATATTGTAAATTCGACGATTTGTTGAATATTGATGAGTTACTAAAAAAGCGGGGGTCTAACAACACCACCCAATATTTCGCTCAGCAATCTGTATGGACCAACTTCGAAATACTTAGCTAGAGAATCAACTAGACAGTCAGACTCAATCTAGATAAAAGTATCTCAAGGAGTTAATATCTCTCTCTTTATTTGATTTTTACTCAAGCTAAAAACAATAGCGAGTCTTTATCAAATACAAGGAATAACTTGGATGGTACCAAATACCAATGTCCAAGTGTTAATCAATGAAATCGACAACCACAAGGTCGGATCTCCAATCGATTAACCTTTAACGCACAAGCTGTATTATTTCAATTATAAAGATAAACAATATTATGTGGAAAATGAAATAACACAGACACCAGAAATTTTGTTAACGAGGAAACCGCAAATGAAAAAAAAAACCGGGACCTAGTCCAGATTGAATACACACTGTATTAAGCCGCTACAGACACTAGCCTACTCCAAGCTAACTTCGGACTGGACTATAGTTGAACCCCAATCAGTATCCCACCGATCCAAGGTGCAGTTGTACTCCTACGCCTCTGATCCCAGCAGGACAATGTGCACTTGATTTCCTTAGCTGATCTCACCCACAACTAAGAGTTGCTGCAACCCAAAATCGCAGACTTGATAATAAACAAATCTGTCTCACACAGAAAAGTCTATCAAAGGATAAATCTGTATCCCACAGAAAGACCTTAGGTTTTGTTCCGTCTTAAGATATAAAATCAAGGTGAACAGGAACCAATTGATAATCCAGTCTTATATTCCCGAAGAACAACCTAGATTAATCAATCACCTCTCAACAATCCTTCTTGACTACACAAGCGGTTTGTCTAGGAATCACAAACAATGAGACGAAAATGTTTGTGACTTCTTTATCTCGCCTATCGGAGAACTCTCACGATCTCAATCCAATCAAAGATTGTACTCGTATGATAGAAGATGCAAGATTATATCACACAACTACAATAGAAGTAGTATCGGTCTGGCTTCACAATCCCAATGAAGTCTTTAAGTCGTTAACCTGGTTTTAGAGAAGAAAAACAAAGGTTAGAGGAGAATCGACTCTAGCGAGCGCACTAGTATCACACAGACGTGTAGGGATTAGTTTGGACCAATGCTAAATGTCTCCTATATATAGTATTCAAATCAGGGTTTTGCCTTAGTTACAAAACAATCCATATTCACCGTTAGATGAAAACCTGATTTAGATTCAAGCTAATATTTCTCAACCGTTAGATCAAAAACTTAGCTTGTCACACACACTTGGGTAGACGTTTACTGGGTTTGTGAAAACCATGCCCAAACATGTACGTGTATGTTGGTTCAACATAGTAACCCAAAAGGTTAACCATATGAGCATTTCATATTAACCTAGTTCTTCTTCACTATAACTAGTTCAATTGACTCAAATGAACTAGTTAGAGAGTTGTTCAATTGCTATGAGATCTTATGTAACTACACAAGACATAATTGGAACAAAGATGATTCAATTCGATGAATCGGCTCATGAACTTTGTAGCCACGGTTTGCATAAAGAATTCGTTAGTAATTTAAGTTTCATGTTCAGAGCAAATCTTTAGATCATAACCACTTAAGATCATAAACAAGTTCGCGGACTTAAGTCAACCGGCAGAGTTTTCCAAACTCAGCAGAAAATCTCGGCAAAGAGACTTCTGCCAGTTCGTGGACTAGGTTCGCGGACTAAACACGCAAACGAGTTTTTGGAAAATCTCAGCAGAAATTCTCGGTAAGAGAACTTCCATCAGTTCGTGGACTGAGTTCACAGACTGGGTTCATGGACTTGGCAAAGCCAATTCCTCCGGTTTCTCTCAATCAAAAAAGTTCGAAAACTTCGGATTAAGGAGTACATGGTTATGTAATCTAAACTCTCATTCCAATCATTGAGACATTCTTAGAGGACGTTATATAGCCGTTATTCACAGACCGTTCCACGTCAGAGCAATTCTCAAAGTAATTGAAACTTTTCATGAATTTCGTCACTAGGTGAGGATAAACTTGATCAAAGCGAAACGATTTACGAACACACGATTTCGAGAAAAAGATAAGTAGTGAATACTCAGCTAGAAATTTCAAATGTGTATGATCCAGTCTATATAGCATACGACTTTTTGTCTCATAAGAAGTAGGAGATAGAATAGATAGACTTTTGAGTGATAGATAAGTTCAAGTCTCCATATACCTTTTTGTTGATGAAGTTCCACGGTTCCTTGAGTAGATCTTCGTCGTTGTATGATGAATCGCCATGAAGTCCTTGAGCTCAACTACACTTTTCTATCCTAGTCCGAGACTTAGCTATGTATACTAGAAATCAAGACTCATAGTTTTGATCACTAACATTGACACACATGCTTGATATAAAAACGCATGCGAGGTCGACCGAGCTATGCTCTAACAGTTACTGAATATATGTGGATTATTCGAGCAACTGAGCAAGTATTACTAGATTCGACGGATTGATAGTTGGATCAATATTCGAATAACTGAGAAAGTATTGCTCAATTATACGAATTACTGATAAATTACTGAATATTGATAGTGGGATCAATATTCGAGCAACTGAGAAAGTATTGCTCAATTCGACGAATTACTGATAAATTACTGAATATTGATAGTGGGATCAATATTCGAGCAACTGAGAAAGTATTGCTTAATTCGACGAATTATTTACTGGTGACGTGACCCAATAAAATATTAATTAAAATATTGGTAGATTACCGAATATTGTATAATTAATCCATATGTTGATTGAATACTTGCTCAGAATGGTGATTCGTGGAGCGTTTGTTCGAAACCCTAATTTTTTGATCAATCCTTCATCAATTGACGAATTGCTGAAAATTGGTCATGAGTGAAGAGGAACCGACCACATGGGATGATGGACGACCGTGTGGTTCCTGAATGCTCGAGTGAGCGTGCACCAGGGTCTTGAGTTGACCATTCGGTGAAGGAATGATGATTAATGCCGATTTCATCATTTACTGAAATATTGCTGGGTTCAACATTAGGTGATAAAACGTAGGTATGAAAGATGGGGACCGACCAAGAGACATGGACCGGGTCTTGGTGGTCATGGGACCAGTTGTTGATCGTTTGAGCAATCCCCAGGTTGGTTGGAGAGAGTTTGGGCCCAGTATGAGCAATTGAGCAAATTAGGTCAGAATTATGAAATCATGTGGGACCGGCTTTGTGCAAGCCCTAAGGATGACTCTGGTCGGTCACGAAGGCATGCACATGTTTCCATGGTGTCGTGTCTCCGTTTTGAGAGTTTCAGTATTTTCTGACGTGTGTTCGAGCAACATTGTGAATTTTCAGAAGAGTTTCATCTTGACTGAAATTCTTGATTTTTGTTGGAATGAGCATGTATGCTCAATTGATCAATATTTTGTAAATATTAAAATAAGAGTATCTTAACATTTAAAATTGTCGTGAGAGGCTAGCCGGTCGTGTGACCATGTTGGATTTTGGTTTTTCATGATTCGAGCAAAATTTGAGAAATTACGACGAAATCATGATTTTTGCTCAAACCAAGGAGTTTCATGAATTGAGGAAAATAATAATTATAAAAGACTAGGGATTGCAAGGTGTGGTACCGGCCATGGTTAGGGCATGGCCGGACGGCTATGTTGCCTGGTCCCGCATACCTTTTCCTATTTTATAATATTTTTTTCATGAACCCGTGAAGTTATGGAGAATCCATGAGTTTTCGTTGAAACGGAGGAGTTTCATGAGTTTAGGGAATAATAATTATAAAAATCTAGGTATTGTGATGTGTGGGACTGGCCACGGCTCAGGCATGGTCGGCCGGCTAGGTTGCCCAGTCCCGCACACCTTTCCCTATTTTATAATATTATTTTTCATGAATCCGTGAAGTTACGGAGAATCCATGAGTTTTGCTCAAACAAGGAAAGTTGCTAAATTGAAGGAGTTTTTCATGAGTTCATGAAAATAACAAAATAGGGCAAAATAATGGAAGAGGCGTGGGACCGGCCACGGCTAGGGAATGGACGGTCGGCCGGTGGGCCCAGCCCCTGGGCGCCTCTTATTATTTTATTAGTATTTGTTGTTTTCTCCTGTTTTGCGTAGAATTCCTCATCTATCCATATTTTTTGGATGCTCGTTTGTGCATCCGGGTGCTCAGTCGTGCATCATTGTCGAGTATACTTGTACCATTTTTGCAGGGCTTACTCAGTGATGATTCAGATGACTGATTGTTGAGTATTTATTATTAATTTATGAAATTCAGTGGAGAATGATTCACGAAACCGAGTAATAAAAGTGAGTAGTTGTTTATTATCAATCCATAGGATCAGCCGTGGATTCGACAATGAATTCGGAATAATAGAGTCAAATATTAGTATTACCATTCCATGGGATCGTGGATTCATAGAATTGGAGTAATTAAATATTACCATTCCATGAGATCAGCCGTGGATTCGATCATGAAATCGGAATAATGAGATGATACAATTGTTTATTGCCATTCCATGGGATCAGGTCGTGGATTCGACCATGGAATAGGAGCAATTGTTATTACCATTCCATGGGATCAAGCCGTGGATTCGACCATGGAATAGGAGCAATAATAGATCATTCTGGGAATTCAGTGGTGAATGTAACGGTAGAATTAATCTATTGCAGAAAAGATATTAGCCAGCTAAAGCGTCACATCCATTCTGAATGGTGCATGGTCAGGGAGTCACGGGTGTTGTTTACGACCTGAAGGCGTTAATGTTCTCAATCTACGGAGAACCGCCTGAATCTATACACGGTCTCTCCATATAATCAGGGAACGGTGAGTGTCACCGACGTCCCGAAGGCGTTAATGCTCTCAATATTCGGAGAACCACCTAATCGTTTTTCTATGTGAAGGTGGGTCTCTCTCTCCTGCAGTCAGGGAACAGTGAATGTCACCGACGACCTGAAGGCGTTAAGCTCTCAATCTACGGAGAACCACCCAATTATGTTATTCTGCATAGAGGTTATGATGAAATGCCAGGGATCGAATCGCTCAACTAGTGGGGCTTTTCGAAAACATATTCATCATGGCTTCGTAAAATATGAATCGTTGCAATGCCTGAAAGTCGTGTCAAAAACATGCCTCATGATTTTACGGTTTTTCCCTTTGCTGAAAATCCACCATCAACACAAGTGCATAGTATCCTGCTGGGATCAGAGACGTAATGAACGCAATTGTACCTTGAATCAGTGTGAGATTGATTAGGGTTCAACTACAGTCCAGTCCGAAGTTAATTGGTAGTAAGATAGAGTCTGCAGCGTCTTAATACAGTGTGGCGTTCAATCTGGACTACATCCCGGGGTTTTTACGCATTTGCGGTTTCCTCATTAACAAAATTCTGGTGTTTGTGTTATTTCTTTTCCGCGTCATATTTTTGTTATATAATTGAAATATCACAGGTTCTGCGTTAAGAACAATCAATTAAAATATCAAACCTTTGGTTGTTAATTTACATTGATTGACACTTGAACATTGGTATTTGGTACCGTTCAAGTAACTCCTCTTATATTCAATCGAGCTCGCAGATTTCTGTTTGTTGATTGCGGATTGAACTAAGAGTTAGAGATATTAAGCTCTTTGATATACTTTACTCTATATTGAGTCTGACTGTCTAGTTGATTATCTAGAAAGTGTATTGGGGTAAGTCCTCTCAGATTGCCGTACGAATTGTTGGGTGTGGTTGTTAGACCCATGCATTTTCAGATTCAATTGCTTCCGATTAAGAAAAATTGTGTCAATTTATTTGGATTATTGTTTGGTATCTTCTTTATTGTTGGGTATCAAGTGTTTTTGCTTAACGAAATTCGGTGCAATAGCGATGCAATAATGTGTATGTTTGTTTCAATTGCTTCCGGTTAAGAAACAATTGTGCAAGACAATTTATTTTGGTTTATATGTATTGTTTAAGGCTTAAAAAATACGGGATCATTTGTTTAGTCCAATTGATTCCGGATAAGAGAAACTAAGTTAATTCTGATCTTAGTTAGACTTATCAAATTGGATGATTCGGTTATTCAAGTCTAATCGAATGCCTTGACAAGAAAGACAAGTTAACTAACCTAGTGTTTGTCTTATCTAAAGGGAAAGGTCTAAGTTATTGTCTGAATAATTAGAGCCTGATGAGAGAAATAAAGTTAATTCTGATTGAAAAGGCGAGGGTACCTGAAAAAGCGGGGGTCTAACAACACCACCCAATATTTCTCTTAGCAATTTGTATGGACTAACTCCGAAACAATTTCTAGAAAATCAACTAGACAGTCAGACTCAATCTAGGTAAGAGTATCTCAAGGAGTTAATATCTCTCTCTTGTTTTGATTTACTCAAGCTAAAAGAAATCAGCGAGTCTTTAATCAAACACAAGGAATAACTTGGACGGTACCAAAGACCAATGTCCAAGGATCAATAAATGACAATCAACAACCAAAGGTTGGATTATGCTACTTGATGATCTAACGCACAACCTGTATTATTTCAATTATAAAAATAAAACAATATAATGCAGAAACTGAAATAACACAGATACCAGAAATTTTGTTAACGAGGAAACCGCAGATGCAGAAAAACCCCGGGACCTAGTCCAGATTGAATACACACTGTATTAAGCCGCTACAGACACTAGCCTACTCCAAGCTAACTTCGGGCTGGACTGTAGTTCAACCCAAATCAGTCTCCCACTGATCCAAGGTACAATTGTACTCCCTAGCCTCTAATCCCAGCAGGATACTGCGCACTTGATTCCCTTAGCTGATCTCACCCACAATTAAGAGTGGCTACGACCCAAAATCGCAGGCTTTGACAATAAACAAATTTGTCTCATACAGACAAGTTTATCAAAGGATCAATCTGTCTCCCACAGAAAAACCCTAAAGTTTTTGTTCCGTCTTTTAATAATAATCAAGGTCAACAGGAACCAATTGATAATCCGGACTTATATTCCCGAAGAACAGCCTAGATTAATCAATCACCTCACAACAATCTTAATCGTATGGTAGCGAAACAAGATGTTGTGGAATCACAAATAATGAGACAAAGATGTTTGTGATTACCTTTTTATATCTTGCCTATCGGAGATATCAAATATCAAGCTAATTAATCTGATTATACTCGTACGATAGAAGATGCAAGATCAGATCACACAACTACGATAAATGTAGTATCGGTCTGGCTTCACAATCCCAATGAAGTCTTTAAGTCGTTAACCTGGTTTTAGAATAAGAAAACCAAAGATTAGAGGAGAACCGACTCTAGTACGCAAACTAGTATCACACGTAAGGTGTGGGGATTAGTTTTGCACAATACTAGATGTCTCCTTTATATAGTCTTTCAAATCAGGGTTTTGCCTTGGTAACAAAGAAATCAATATTCACCGTTAGATGAAAACTTGATTTAGATTCAAGCTAATATTTCTCAACCGTTAGATCGAAAACTTATCTTGTTATACACAAATGAACTGCACGCTTCAGGTTTATTAACCGTACCCAAACGTGTACATTGTTGGTTCAACAATAGTTAACCAAACGGTTATCCATATGAGCATTTCATATCAACCATGTTCTTCTTCACCATAACTAGTTCGAATGACTGAAATGGACTAGTTAGAGAGTTTTTCAATTGCAAGGAAATCTTATGTAACTACACAAGACACAATTGAAGCAAAGATGATTTGATTCACTTTGAATCGGTTCATGAACTTTTATAGTCACGATTTGCAAACTACATTCCTTAGTCTTTTTAAAGTTTAAGTTCAGAAATCATCTTCAGATATGTAACCTTCTTAAGTTCGCACACTAGGTTCGCGGACTTAAGCAACCGGCAGAGTTTACAAACTCTAGCAGAAAATATAGGCAAGAGACCTTCCTCCGGTTCGCGGACTTAGCTAGCGCAAGTAGTTTGTCAACTCCAGCAAAAATTCTCGGGTTTGAGAACTTCGGCAGTTCGCGGACTTGGCAACAAGCCATTCTTCCGGTTTCTCTTGATCAACAAAGTTCGCAAACTTTGGTTCAAGGAATAAGACTTTTACATAAATGTGTTTCCACAACAATGCTTATGTCCAACACTGTTTATGTAATCTAAACTCTCATTCCAATCATTGAAACATTTTTAGAGGACGTTATATAGTTGTTACACCATTTCTCGTCAAAGCAATTTTCAAGATGATTGAAACATATCATGACTTCCATCACTAGGTAAAGATAAACTTGGTCGAAGCGAAAAGCTTACCAACACATATTTCGAGATATAGATAGGCGAGGTATACTGGGTTTGAAATACCAAATGTGTATAATCTAAGTCTATATATATAGCATACGACTTTTTGTCTCAAGAAGTAGGATATAGAGTAGATAGACTTTTGAGTGACATATAAGTTCAAGTCTTCACATACCTTTTTGTCGAGAAGTTCCACCTGTTCCTTGAGTAGTTCTTCTACTTGTATGATGAATCGCCATGAATTCCTTGAGCTCAACTACACTTTCTATCCTAGTCTGAGACTTAGCTGTAATAGACTAGAAATCAAGACTTATAGTTTTGATCACTAACATTGACAAACATGCTTGAGATAGCAACGCTTGCGAGTTTGACCGAGCAATGCTCTAACAATCTCCCCCTTTGTCAATTTTAGTGACAAAACTATCAATACATATGGAATACAAAAAAATATAAAGAAACTTAAGTAGCTCCTATTCCACATGTCTAATCTTCAACATTCCTCGAAATCTTCGTCACTTCCAAGTACTCCAATGATCCCAAAGGTTGTAAGTTTAGCGTCACCACTGTTGAAGACCCGTAGCTATAAAAATGAGAAAGCATCAGTCTCGATCATTGTTATACGGTGTCATAGTATTATTATACATCGTCAAAGTTCAATTGTATCGCAACTTCAACAATAATACTATGGTGATATGTATCACTCCCCCTTAGTCAATACTCCATCTCACATGGAAACCACTCCCCCTTATATAATGACCCGAGGACCATATGTATTTGTAGTGTGAACTACATATTAATTCTCCCCCTTTTTGTCAATAAAATTGGCAAAGGTAAAAGAATGAGATCATAATGAAATTTCCGTAAGAGACATTTCATGACTAAAAAGAAAGAACACACATCAGCTTATTTAGATGCAATCATATAGCCGAAGCTAATAGCATTCATCAAGGAGTTTAAAGATACAAGATAATCCCTCTAAAATTCCATAGCCGCACACCCCTCAAGATATGACCATTAAGCACAAGTTCATAAGAACTCTCCCCCATTTGATGTCATTCCCGAAAGAACAACAAGAGCGACCTTAATTTCAATAGAAAACAAGGATTTTATTGGACACCAAAAACCATAAGAATGATTTTTTATATCCAAAAACTCAATCAAATTAATCACAAGTAAAACCCGTGACTAATTTAGTCGGTATACGCAATCAAATCAAACACAAAAAGTGATCAATTCAATTATTTGTGCTCAACATAAGAAAAATCATGGAGATACAAAAATACTCAACTAGATTAATTACAAGAGAACCCATAATTAATCTAATTGGAATACACAACCAAACTAATTACGAAAGTAATCAATTTAATTGTAAAATGTTTTGCTCGACATAAGAAGACTTACGGAGCAATAACTAAATAACCAAACAAGATGATTAATTTAGTTCAAAATGCTCAACATAAAGTACCTTACGGAACAACCAACAAAGCTAATCAAAAATAATCAACTTGGTTGTATCGTGCTCAACATAAGACACATTACAGAGCCTCACAGTAATACATAAATATGGATCAGTAAAGATCAATACTGTGGAATACACAAGGATTCATTCTATTTTCCATCAGTATTCACATAACGATATTTAATAGACATAATCCTTGCAAACAAAAGATTTTAACCTATCTTCCATCAAAAATTGACATCATAGGCTTAACTTTTGTATTTGTCAAAAGTTTATTCATTCTTTTATCAATACATACATGTCGACATAAGAAAGACTTTACTTTTGACAAGGTATGTGATAGTCATAGTTCACGGACGCAAACACACATATCCCATAACAAATTTGCAATATATAAAACCATAAAGATTAATACTGCAAATATCATCTTCCAAACAAATTTAGAATTTAAACCAATAAATATAAAAACATGAAGATGAAACGTTGGACATAGCTATGTGTAATCACAATAATGGCTATTCCAAACTCTAGTTATTCTTCTAATAAAAAAAAAGAAAATAGAAGATTTACTAGGAAACACGACAAATTCGTAATGCACATACAAGATGATTTGTCCTTATAGGGAAGAATCAATCTTTTTCACATGGACTTACACCAATAATATCTACCATGCCACTGGCTGCCAAAACGGAGGGTTGCAAAAATCAACGGGTACCCTTCCTTCTGAGATGTAAATCTCAGCCGTACAAGTTCGCCACCAAACGCGTGGCAACTTCTGTCCCAAGGCCAAAATTCCACGGTTTATGCCAAACCCTATTTTGACGGCGCCTAAACAATACCAAAGCCAGACCGGGCATGCCATCATGCAACTGGCTGCCGAAACGGAGGGTTGCAACAATCAACGGCCGCCCTTCCTTCTGAGATGCAAATCTCAGCCATACAAGATCGCTGCCAAACACGTAGCAACTTCTGGCCCAATGCCAAATTATACGGTTTATGCCCAAACCCTAATTTGGCCACGCCTAAAATGCGCCAAAGGAATGCTAACCATGCCAGCCGTGCCACTGTGCCAGAGGTGTGCCAACCCTGCCACGCCACTTGGCCAAAGACACTGCTAACGGCTCCGCTCAAGCCGCATCATGCCAATGGCTCCGAGCCGCACCATGCCGACGGATCCAAACAAGCCGCATCACACCAAAGGCTCCAAGCCGCATCATGCTAATGGCTCTGTCCAAGCCGCACCATGCCAGCAGCTCCTCTCCAAGCCGCATGATACCAACTCTTGGTCATGGTGCCAAACCCTAATTTGGCCACGTAAGGCTATGCTGGCCATGCAGCTAGACGCCAACGGAAGGTAGCCATAATCGACGGCTGCACTTCCTCTTGAGATGTAAAATCTCGACCGTCGAAGGTCACCACCGAGACGGCAAGCCTCCCAAGCTTAACTTTCCAAACAATAGCAACATGCTACACAAAAACACTCGAGACATCAAAACATGTCACAAACTGGGGGATGCTCATCAAGGTATTGGTCTGGCGGTTTACAGCGTGCGGCGTGCAATACGCCCGTTATAAGAAAGTGTCATAAAAGTGAGGCGGTTAGTAATGGCAAGAAATAATGGTGAAACGTATTCTTCATTATGGAAACATCAATTGAAGGCGTTACCCATTACCATTCTTCTCCATTGCTCAAACCGTTTCCAATTCTTACGAGAGCAAGGGTACGGTTTGTTACGACTTGTATAAATAGGTCTCACCTATTTACACCAAAGAACAAGTTCTGGTCAGGAGAATACAACACTCAGAAATCACTTGTTAGCTTTCCAATCTGCTAGCGTTTCACTTTTTGATACAAGTCGTCAAACAACCACTCTTCCAGAATCAATTATTCTGGTCTCAACACTCTCTTCGCTTCCCTTCCTAAGACCAACCCTTCTCCTTCACTTTGTGACCGAAGCAAGTCCTGAACGGCCATTTCTTGGTTTAGGCCGGATTTGTACAAATTGATCTCTCGAATCAAAGTACTCCCTTGTAGTACATTGTTTAGGGTTTAGACTCGTTTCTCACCCACACACACGAAATTACCAAAATCAGCAGAAACCGTTTTCACCCTCAAACAAATATATAAAGTCATCACAACACTTTATTCGTCTCAGACTCTTGTGATTCCAAAATAACTTCTTTTAATTTATTAATCAGTTAGATTATTGTGAGGTGACTAATATTTTAAGCTGCTCTTCTGGAGACATAAGACCGGATTATTAGTTGTGCTTATTGTTCACCTTGATATTTATCTTAAGACGGAAACAACAAATAGAATAGACTTATATGTGGGAGACAGATTTGTTTACAAGACTTCGACTTTGGGTCGTAGCAACTTCTAGGTTGCAAATGACGTCATCTAGGGGAAACAAGTGCGCAGAGTCTTCCGAGATTCAAGAGGCGTAAGGAACGCGACTGTACCTTAATCGGTGTGAGACTTGGTTAGGGATCAACTACATTTCATTCTGAAGTTAACTTGTAGTAGGATATAGTCTGTAGCGGCTTAATACAGTGTGGTGTTCAAGTCTGGACTAGGTCCCGGGGTTTTTCTGCATTTGCTGTTTCCTTGTTAACAAATTTTTTGGTGTCTGTGTTATTTCTTTTCCGCATTATATTTTCTTATATAATTGAAATATCACAGGTTGTGTGTTGTTCAATTACTGTTGATAAATCTGACCTTGTTTGCTGGATAGAACTTGATTGACACTCGGACATTGGTCTTTGGTACCATCCGAGTTATTCCCATAACAATCATGTTCACAGATTCATATCTGTTTGGTTTATTGATTATGTTGAGAAAGAGATAAAGCTCTTTGATATCTTTCTTGATTGAGTTTCATTAAGTTGATACTCTCGGAATTATAATGGATTTTAGTCCATAAAGATTTCCGAACGAAATAGTTGGGTGTGGTTGTTGTATCCCCACGCTTTCAGTTAAGAACAACTTATTGTTCACAAAATATTTTTGTTTAGATTGATTTTTGAAAAATTTCCCAAGAAAATAGTACACAAGCTGTTTAAAGTATGCATACATATTATTTATACCTTGGCTATTGGGACAATTTTTGAACTTAAATATAAGAGACTTAAGTACATGAACTCTTGGAATATGCATGTCATTTCTCTTTTGACGCAATTATGTAGATTTTATTTATATGAGAAAAGTACACAAACACCAAAGGTACGCATACCCGGTATGCATACCGTGTCAATTTTGACATAGTTATGGAACTCAAAGTTTAAAGGAAAAAGTATACATGAACTGCCTAAGGGTACGCATACTTGGTTTGCATACGTTGTCTTTTGACAAAGGCTAAAGTTAACGAACTTTCCATGGTGCATATATAGTTAGCATAACTTATCACTTTGGACATGTTCCTGTATACTTTTTGAGAAATAAAAAAAGACATTATTTTTTAAGGAGCCCTTGTACTTTTATACACTAATTATTAAGAATCCTTGCACTTATGTTATATCTCTCATAAACACTTTTAAGACAACTTTATTCACAATTTCTCACTGAGCTTATGTAATATTTTTCAGTCTTTAGTGATCTTGAACACCGTTGCTTGGACGTTTACGACGTTACTTGAATTTTGGAACTATCATTATGCACGATTCCATTATTGTGCGGACCATAATGCATATTCTTATGTGTAATTTCAAGGCAACCTTTTCACATGCTTACATGAATTCCTAACTTGGAATTTCAACTAAACTTGGAAAGTATTTTCTTAGATTGTAAGAAATATTATCTTGAATTCAAAGCTACCTTTGGCCTTGAAAATATATAAATAAAGAGACTCTTGGAGTTGCATTTCCCAATACCTGGCACTCTTGTGTCCTAGATAGTTACAAATCTAGCTAGAATCGTCTTCTATAACCTAGGTTTCATTACAAATCTGTCTTAGGTTATGAATTTGAAGACTTCACTTAGAGATTCGTGAAGCCCGGTCAGACTATCTTTTACATGATAGTTATCGTATCCGGATCTTGTTCCAATAATTATTATAATTCACAAACCATATATTAGGAATAACATCGATATAAATCACAAAAGTTCTCTTCATTTCAATCTTTCTGATTCTAAAAGATATATATCTAAACTTTTTAGGATTGTTCTGTGAGTGCTAGTGATATATAGGCTTCTTCTTTTTTAGAAGAGTGCAAGTGTACAGGATCCGTGAGGTCTCCTAGACTTGTTCCACTGCAAACAGATTTCCAAACCTTGATTGAAACATTTCTAAAGGGAAACCAATGAGTTTTCTGTTAGAGGTAGATAAGTATCAAAAGTCTTCACTTAGGCTGAAGCAACTCTTAGTTTAACGAATCTCAGTTAAGGGAATCAAGTGCGTAGTTACATATTGGGTTCACAGACGTAAGGAGCACGACTAAAGCTGAGTTCCTTAGCGGGTGAATTTGGTCCCAATTACATTCGAGTTCGAAATCTGATAGTAAGATAGTGTCTGTAGTGGTTTAATATGTTTCGATATTTAAACTGAACTAAGTCTCGGGTTTTTCTGCATCTTTGGTTGTTCTCGTTAACAAAATTCAGGTGTCTTATTTTATTTTGTTTTATGTGTTATATTGTTTATCTTTGTAATCATAATATAAAAATTAGCATGTAATCAATCTAGATAATCTTCGATCCCTAATTGATTAAGATCTTACAAAAATTGTTCTTGTTGAATTCGTATCTTGATATATAGATTACAAGTTTCGTGCTTGTTGGAATTCGAATCTTGTAGAATTAGGGTACATACTAGATTGATCGTATTCAGTTTTATCCATACTGGTTGCCGAACGAAAAAGTTGTACTTGGTACCCTATCATTTTCAATGGTTATCAGAGCATAAAAATACCATTAGACATAACAAGTTTGTGTTTTTATTGTTCCTAAAAGTATTATCCTGATTGGTTACTGCTTTGGGAGGTTCGTTTTGTTCACCCATACTATACACCATAATTCTTATGAATTCTTCAGATTTTTTTGTGCAGGGGGATCAACGAATGGTATTATCCCTCTGTATGCTTTCAATACAACTAAGGCTTCTTACCTGAAAATTGATGAAAGAGAATCCAAAAGAAAAAAGTATGTTCCCTACGAAAGGGAAAAGGTCAAAAATTTATCTATCAAGAGTATTTAATTCGTTGTCTTAAAAGGTTGTCTCACAATCTCTTCAAGGAATACGAAAAAAGAAATCTATAAATGAAAATTTCTTTGATGACATTAAAGATATTCTTGAGTTCTTGCAGTGTCTAGCTGTATTTAAAAAAAAGGTGAATTCCTTACAAATTTCTGACTGTGATAAGTCTTGTTATCATTGTGGAAAAGATGGCATGTTGTTAAGTCTTGCACTATCCTTAAAAGGATGCAATGATGACGACTAGTCCAATGGGAAACAAGACCCATTCGATTGATCTCATCCCCAACAAAAAGGGAATTGAACAGAGTAAATCAAGATTGGTCAAGAAATCTCACTCTATTGGTCATGCTCAAAGCACAAAAGATACTGACTATCATTATGAGATGGTTCGTGAGCTTCTTATTGATCATCCAATTTCTTTGTAACAAGAAACTGGTTCACCATATCATGTACATATCTTGAGTCGGGGAAAATAAACAGATAAGTAGTTTTTGTTTATCTTTGTGCTTACTTTGCTAGTAAGACATGCTACAATATTGATAACAAAATTCTCTAAAGGATTCATTATTGAGAACAAATTTGTAGAGGAGTATATGGACGTAATTACTACTTCAACGAGAGACCCCTTTGTGAGTGGTTAATCCAAGATGGTAGATGATTACTAGTACTTCAATGAGAGACTAATTTTGGGCCGGACTGATAGCAAGAGTCTTGTTATCTTGTACACCCATTAACAACATCAAACCTAATCATTAGTTACTCTTTTTTGAGATGAAGTAAATTGAAATACATCTACAAGGGAAATATTATACGTAGTATATTCTGTATTAATTTTACTACTATACCCTTCTCTCCTAACAAGTTTAAATGATATTGTATTCCAATTTAGCTCTCCTAATAATCTATTGTTCAAGTTATTTACTATATGTTGTTCAACTTGCATTCAATTATTCTTCTCTAACTAATTAATATAACTTAACTAGTTTCTTCCATATATTTTATTTATTTTTAACTAATTTATTTTGTCCTTAACATTTGTAGTTCTTACCTTTTTTTCCCAAATTCATTTTAAAACTTTCTTTCTTCTAACTATTTTATATTTAATTCTTTTATTAACGATTTTGGTATTTTTTTCATTTATGTATGATAATCCTTGTTTCTTACATATGATTTTGTGTTGCTCTTTTACGTTTGAAAATATAAAATACATGTGATTCATGTGATATTTTTTGCATTAATTTCTAGGGGTAAAAAATAGTAAAATGATCTGGTCAAAGGATTATCATGTGACTGGACCAATATTGGGAAGAGGGTATTTGAATGGATATACCAGAGACTATCCATTATAAAATCTCTGGGAAGTGTTGCAACAAGCACCAATAGTATTTGAATGGATATAACGGATAGAAATGCTACTTCTAAGGGAGGTTCGGGTCAAAGGTAATTCATAATTCAAATCATTGAAATTTTTTACTTCTGCAAACTCGTGAACTCATTATTGTTTTTTATTTTGCGGGCCTGACTTGGAACTTGGATTAGAAGATTCTAGCACTCAGACTGGCGAATTCTGAGAAGGTGCTTGTTTCGCTAATTGGTTTCAGCAAGTTTCAACTTTATTAACATATTTTTTATTTTGGATGAGGTTTTTAATTGTTTTCCTTTCTATCAGTAGAAAATTAAGTTCATTGTTTTTATTGACTACCTGTATTATTTTATGAACCAGAAACAGGTCTTGTTTAGTGATGATAAGGAAAGATCCTCAGTTGCTGGCAGTTCAGAATGTTATTCATACGTAACCATGTCATCTCCTTGCTCGCTTCTATAACTTCTACGTACTTCGTTTCCATAGTATACAATGCCACCAACTTCTATACTCGTGAGTTCTGTTAGAGCATTGCTCGGTCGAACTCGCAAGCGTTGCTATCTCAAGCTTGTTTTTCAAATTTAGTTGTCAAAATTATATGTCTTGACTTCTAGTCTACTTATAGCTAAAGTCTCATACTAGGATAGTTAAGTGTAATTGAGCTCCACACTCCACCGCGATCATCATATGAAGACGAAAAACTACTCAAGGAACCAGTGGAACTTCATCGACTAAAAGGTATGTGGAGACTTGAACTTATCTATCACTCAAAAGTCTATCTACTCTATCTCATACTCTTGATACAAAATTCGTATAAGTATATAGATTTCAATTATACACATTTGCTATTTCGAGCCGAGTTTAACTCGCCCATCTATTTCTAAAAATATGTGTTGGTAAGCTTTCGCTTTAGTCAAGTTCATCTTTACTCGTGACGAAAGTCATGTTGACATTTCAATATCTTGAAATCGCCTTGATGAAAAATAGTTTGTGAATAACAACTATATAACATCCTCTAAGAATGTGTCAATGATTGAAGTGTAGAGTTGAGATTATGTAACCATATTTGGATAAAAGCATATATAGTATGTTCTCACATTAGTGTATAAATCCATGAACCGGGAACCAAGTGTATGCATATGTGTGTATACGAAATTGGTGAAGGAGACAGGTTAAGTATGCATACCCGTACGCATACTGGCGGAAGTTCACGTCCGTGAATATCTGCTAAGTTTTGGAATTGACAAACTCTTAACCAGTCATCTTAAGTATGCATACCCGTACACATACTGATGGAAGTTTTCTACCCGAGAATTTCAGCTGAGGTTGGAAACCAAAACCAACTAAAATACGGTTGCTTAGGTACGCATACCCGTATGCATACTTAAGTTGGTTACTTTATCAAATCGGTCAGTTCATGAACTTAAAAATTTAAATTATAAGGAATGCAATCTTTGCAAACCGTAGCTATAATGTTCATGAATCGATTCAAGTGAACCAAACCTATTTTGTTTCAATTGTGTCTTCAAAAGATCTAAGCAATTGAACAACTCTTTAACTAGTTCATTTGAGTCATTTGAACTATTTTTGGTAAAGAAGAATAAGGTTGATATGAAAGTGCTCATATGGCTAACCATTTGGTTAACTGTTGTGAACCAACTAAGTGTACACATTTAGGTACGGTTACTCAAACCCAAATGAAATACATTTCATTTGTGTATAATAAGCTAAGATTTGATCTAACGGTTGAAAGATATTAGCTTGAATCTAATTAGGTTTTCATCTAACGGTGGATATTGAATGCTTTGTTACTAAGCTAACATTGATTGCAAACCCTGATTTGAAAACTATATAAAGGAGAACTCTAGCAACTGGGAAAAATAATCCCCACACCTCCTGTGGGATACTGGTTGTGTTAGCTAGATCGATTCTCCTTTAACCTTAGGTTTCTTCTCGAGACCCCGTAGGTTAACGACTTGAAGACTTCATTGGGATTGTGAAGCCAGACCGGACTACTTTTCTTGTAGTTGTGTGATCTGATCTTTTTGTATCTATCGTACGAGTGCAATCGTAAGATTAGATTGAGATTGATATCTCTGATAGGCAAGATAGAAAAAAAGTCACAAACATCTTCTCATCGTTTGTGATTCCGCAATATCTTGTTTCGCTAGTCGATTAAGATTATTGTGAGGTGATTGATAATTCTAGGTTGTTCTTTGGGAATATAAGTCTGGGTTGTCGATTGGTTCCTGTTCACCTTGATTTATTAAAAGACGGAACAAAACTCGTAGGTATTTCTGTGGGAGACATATTTATCTATTACCGTAGACTTTTCTGTGTGATACAGATTTGTTTATTAAAGTCTTCGATTTTGGGTCGTAGCAACTCTTAGTTGTGGGTGAGATCAGATAAGGGAATCAAGTGCGTAGTAATATGTTGGGATCAGAGACGTAAGGAGCGCAACTGTACCTTGGATCAGTGTGAGATTGATTGGGGTTCAACTACAGTCCAGACCGAAGTTAGTTTTTAGTAGGCTAGTGTCTGTAGCGGCTTTATACAGTGTGTGTTCAATCTGGACTAGGTCCCGGGGTTTTCCTGCATTTGCGGGTTTCCTCGTTGACAAAACTTTTGGTGTCTGTGTTATTTCTTTCCGCATTATATTTTGTTATATAATAGAAATATCGATCAATTGTGAAATCCAACCTTTAGTTGTTGATTGAAATTGATTGATCCTTGGATATTGGTCTTTGGTACCATCCAAGTTATTTCTCTTGTATTCAATTAGACTCGCAGATTCTATTTGCTTGAGTAAAGTATTGAATCGAGAAATTGAGATATAACTCTTGATATGCTTTTTATAAGATTGAGTCTGACTGTTTAGTTGATTCTCTTAAAAGTATATTGGAGTTTGTCCATATAGATTGCTAAGCGAAATATTGGGTGTGGTTGTTAGACCCCCGCTTTTTCAATTAGTATCAGAGCAGGCAAACACGTTTACATACCTTATAAGTCTGTGTTTATAGCGATCTGACTCTATGGACAGTAAAGTCTCTATAAACGCTTCACCAGGGATAAGTTCTGATTGTAGAGAAAGTTCTGAAAAACTAGTTATTCTCCAGAAGAAGTTGGATGAACAAATCCGGATCAATTCTGATCTTGTTGCATAAATTGCATTGTATAAGGATTTGAAGTCTGTCAAAATTCCTTCAATGGATTTGAATAACTTTGTTTATTCTTCTATGAAGAATGGTCATAAGTCAGATGATAAACAAGGTCTAGTCTTTGTGAAACCTGATGGTACTCAGAACTACTCATACGAGATTAAAGATGTTGGTCCATGTATGTTTTGTGACTCTTATAATCACTTTCAACATACTTGTATGTCCTTCCGGAAAAGCCTAAAAGCTGCAAGTAATATTCATAAGAAATCTGAACAACATTTTGCTTCTCTAAAAGGATGTTCAAAACTAACAAGAAATCCTAAACAAGATAGTAGTGTTAGTATGGGAGCCTTTGCTTTAAAATCAACATCACCCTTTCAATAGTTTCTTGATAGTGGATGTAGCATATGACAGGTGATCTCACGTGGTTTGTTTCTTCAAACGACTATGAAGGAGGTCCCGTGACATTTGGAGATAGGAGTTGCTGCTACATAAGCAAGAAGGGGACGATTAAACTTCCTGGCGTACCTGAAATTCATGATGTAGTATACGTAAAAGGTATGACTGCAAATCTTATTTGTATTAGTCAAATCTGTGACAAAGGCCATAGAGTTATCTTCAATGCGAATGGATGTGACATTATAGATAAAACTAGGAAAGTAATTTTTCAGGGAACTTGTGGTAAAAACAACTGTTATCTTCTGGATACTCGGTTCAGTAATTGTTGCAATTTGACTAAAGTGAAATCTACACATCTTTGGCATGAGCATTTTGGTCACATCAATTATCGTCTTCTACCTAAGATCATTAACAAAGAACTTGTTAGAGGCGTTCCCAAAGTCAATGCAAAGATTGATAGTGTATGTGGTGCCTGTCAAAAGGGTAAACAAACGAAAGTTCATCATAAATCATCTCGAGATATTCTCACTAAAGCTCCACTTGATTTAATTCATATGGACCTCTTTGGACCTATTCAACAACCCACGGTTGCTGGTAAGAAGTATGCTTTAGTTATGGTAGATGATTACACCAGATTCACTTGGATTGCATTTCTATCTCATAAGAATGAAACCGTTGATGAATTCAAGATTATTGTTAAGAGAATCCAGAACAAACAAGGTCGCAAACTAAATAAAATTAGAAGCGACCGTGGAACTGAATTCAAGGACACTAAGGTGTTTGGATTTTGTGACGAACTGGGGATTATTCAACAATACTCACCACCCATTACTCCTCAAGCCAATAGAGTTGCAGAAAGAAAAAACAGGAACATTCAGGAAATGGTCAGGGTAATGCTCCATAACAAAAACTTACCACTAAGGTTTTGGGGAGAAGCTGTCTTTACAGCATGTTATTTGATCAACCGTGTCTACCTATGGTCTAAAACCCTAAATACTCCTTATGAGTTGTGGTATGGTAGAAAACCCAACTTGCATTATGTCAGAGTGTTTGGAAGTAAGTGCTACATTCTAAAAGATCGAGAACATAGAGGTAAATTTGATACTAAAAGTGATGAAGGTATCTTTCTTGGCTATGCCTCTGATAGTCGTGGTTTTTGAGTAGTTAATCTCAGAACCCAAGTTATGATGGAGTCCGCTAATGTTATTATCGATGACATTAGTAATTTTCATCATGATAATCCTCCTGCTGAATTGCCTCCAACTGAGACGATTGAGAAAGTCAAAGAAATCCCAGAATCAGTTGAAGTCACCCCAACTGTTATTGATCCTGATATTTCTAGTGACGAGGAGAAGAGCATTGATCAGGCTAACCCTGTTGAACAAGAGCGTGTCCCTCCTCGCCACCTCTGGGTTCAAAGAAATCATGATCCCAATAGTATTATTGGAGGTAAAGATTCTACTGTTAAGACAAGAGGAAAACTTCAAAATATTTGCAATTTTGGTTGTTATCTTTCACAAGTAGAACCGAGAAATATTGATGAAGCTCTTAGTGATCCTTTTTGGGTGAATGCAATGCATGAAGAGTTAAATCAATTTCAAAGACAAGACGTATGGGAATTAGTACCTTGTCCCTCCAACATCAATATTGTTGGTACTAAATGGATATTCAAGAATATGTCTGATGAACTTGGCACCATTGTCAGAAATAAAGCCAGACTTGTCGCTCAAGGATATTCACAGATTGAAGGTATCGACTTTAACGAAACCTTTGCTCCTGTGGCACGCCTTGAGTCCATTCGGTTGTTATTAGCTCATGCTTGTTTTCTTAAGGTTAAGCTGTTTCAAATGGACATAAAATCTGCATTCCTAAACGGAAATTTAAAGGAAGAAGTCTATGTCGCTCAACCTAAAGGTTTTGAAAACCCTGATTTCCCATATCATGTTCTTAAGCTTAAAAAGGCATTATATGGGTTAAAACAAGCACCTAGAGCCTGGTTTGAAATACTTACTACTTCTCTTCTTAGGAAAGGTTTTTCGAGAGGCAGAGCTAATAAAACCTTGTTTACCAAATGGAGTGGAAAGATGTTGTCATTGCTCAAGTCTATGTAGATGATATCATCTATGGATCAACTTCTGAGAAACTTGCAAAAGATTTCCAAGTCTCTCTTGGCAAAGAATTTGAAATGAGCAATGTTGGTGAATTAAAGTTCTTCTTAGGATTACAAATTCAGCAACATAAGGATGAAATTTACTTATCTCAAGAAAAATATGCTAAGGATCTTGTCTCAAGATTCGGTCTGGATAAGTCAACTCCAAAACTGACACCTATGCCCAACACTGGTAAACTACACAAAGATGAGAAAGGAGTAAATGTGGATCAAAAAATGTATCGCTCTATTATTGGTAGTCTTTTATATCTTACAGCTACTAGACCTGATATTGCTTTTAGTGTTGGTTGTTGTGCTAGATTTCAGGCTAACCCAAAGGAATCTCATCTTGCAGCTGCAAAAAGGATCATACGATATGTGCATCACACGGTTGGGTATGGTCTATCTTACACTTTTGATACTAACACTGACCTTTCTGCTTATCAGATGCTGATTGGGCAGGATGTGTAGAAGACAAAAAAAGTACATCAGGGGGTTTCTACTACGTAGGACTGAATCTTGTGGCTTGGCATAGCAAGAAACAACATTCACAATCCTTGTCCATATGTGAAGCAGAATATATTATTGTCGGCTCATGTTGTACTCAACTTCTCTGGATGAAACAAATGCTGGATGATTATGGAATTGATACTGGAATAATGAAGATCTTTTGTGATAACTCTAGCGCGATTCGAATTACTGAGAATCCCGTTGAGCACTCAAGAACAAAGCACATCGATATAAAGTACCATTCTATTAGAGAGCTCTATGAAAATGATATCATAAATATGGAATTTGTGCCTTCCGAACAACAATTGGCCGATATTCTTACCAAACCATTAGACACTGCTGCATTTCAACACTTAAGGCAGTCTATTGGTGTTGTTTTGGTTCATTAGTTATTCCTAAAACTCCTGCCCCTGTGTTTATCTCGATCTTTTGGGAAATTGAGTTTGGAACTCCAGTAAGTGTTTACTTCAATTCTGCATGTGTTTCAATAGGTTAATTTTCTGTCAGGGTTCTTAGTGTAAGTTTCCAACGAAATCCTTCTTTCTCTTAAAAAGTAAGGTCGCTCTTGTTGTTCTTTCGGGAATGACATTTTATGGGGGAGAGTTATTTTCGAACTTGCGCTTAATTTCCATATCTTTGTGGGGAGTTCGGCTGTGGAATATTATAGGGGTTATCTTGTATCTGTATAAACTCCTTGATGAATGCATTTAGCTTCGGCTTTATGATTGCATCTAAACTAGTTGATATGTACTTTTCTTTGGTCTTGAAGCATCTCCATGGAAATTTCATTAGGATCCCACTGGTTTTCGTACCTTTGCCAATTTTATTGACAAAAAAGGGGAGAATTAATGTGTAGTTCATACTACAAATACATATGGTTTTCGGATCATTATGTAAGAGGGAGTGGTTTTCATGTTGAGATGAAAGTATTGACTAAGGGGGAGGGATACATATCACCATAGTATTGTTGTCGAAGTTGTGATACAATTGAACTTTGATGTTGTTAAATAATACTATGACACTGTGCAACAATGATTGAGAGCTTTTGTTTTCTCATTGTTATGGCTACGGATTTTCAACAACGATGATGTTGAACTCACAACCTTTAGAATCATTGGAGTACTTGGAAGTGACGAAGATTTCGATTAATGTTGAAGAACCAAGGAGATCATGCATGTGGAAGAGAAGCTGCAAAGTTTATTTATTTTGTAATCCATATGTATTGATAGTTTTGTTACTAAAATTGACAAAGGGGGAGACTGTTAGAGCATTGCTCGGTCGAACTCGCAAACGTTTTTATCTTAAGCTTGTTTGTCAAATTTAGTTGTCAAAACTATATGTATTGATTTCTAGTTTACTTATAGCTAAAGTCTCGGACTAGGATAGTTAAGTGTGGTTGAGCTCCAGACTCCACTGCGATCATAATATGAAGACAAAGAACTACTCAAGGAACCATTGGAACTTCATCGACTAAAAAGTATGTGGAGACTTGAACTTATCTATCACTCAAAAGTCTATCTACTCTATCTCGTACTCTTGAGACAAAAATCGTATAAGTATATAGATTTCAATTATACACATTTTCTATTTCGAGCCGAGTTTAACTCGCCTATCTATTTCTCGAAATATGTGTTGGTAAGCTTTCGCTTTAGCCAAGTTCATCTTTACTCGTGACGAAAGTCATGTTGACATTTCAATATCTTGAAAATCGCTTTGAGGAAAAATAATTTGTGAATAACAACTATATAACATCCTCTAAGAATGTTTCAATGATTGAAGTGTAGAGTTGAGATTATGTAACCATCTTTGGATATAAGCATATATAGTGTGTTCTCACATTAGTGTATAAATCCATGAACCGGGAACCAAGTGTATGCATATGTGTGTATACGAAATTGGTGAAGGAGACAGGTTAAGTATGCTTACCCGTACGCATAATGGCGGAAGTTCACGTCCGTGAATATCTGCTGAGTTTGGGAATTGACAAACTTTTAACTAGTCACCTTAAATAAGCGTACTCGTACGCATACTGACGGAAGTTTTCTACCCGAGAATTTCTGCTGAGGTTGGAAAGCAAAACCAACTGAAATCCGGTTGCTTAGGTACCATACCCGTACGCATACTTAAGCTGGTTACTTTATCAAATCGGCTAGTTCATGAACTTAAATATTTAAATTATAAGGAATGCAATCTTTGCAAACCGTGGCTATAATGTTCATGAATCGATTCAAGTGAATCAAACCGATTTTGTTTCAATTGTGTCTTCAAAAGATCTAAGCAATTGAACAACTTTTTAACTAGTTCATTTGAGTCATTTGAACTAGTTGTGGTAAAGAAGAATAAGATTGATATGAAAGTGCTCATATGGCTAACCATTTGGTTAACTGTTGTGAACCAACTAAGTGTATACGTTTAGGTACGGTTACTCAAACCTAAATGAAATACATTTCATTTGTGTATAACAAGCTAAGATTCCATCTAACGGTTGAAAGATATTAGCTTGAATCTAATCAGGTTTTCATCTAACGGTGGATATTGAATGCTTTGTTACTATGCTAACATTGATTGCAAACCCTGATTTGAAAACTATATAAAGGAGAACTCTAGCAACTTGGAAACCTAATCCCCACGCCTCCTGTGTGATACTAGTTGTGTTAGCTAGAGTCGATTCTCCTTTAACCTTAGGTTTCTTCTCGAGACCCCGTAGGTTAACGACTTAAAGATTTCATTGGGATTGTGAAGCCAGACTGGACTACTTTTATTGTAGTTTTGTAATCTGATCTTGTTGTATCTATCGTACGAGTACAATCGTAAGATTGGCTTGAGATTGCTATCTCCGATAGGCAAGATAGAAAAGAAGTCACAAACATCTTCGTCTCAACGTTTGTGATTCCGCAATATCTTGTTTCCCTAGTCGATTAAGATTATTGTGAGGTTGTGAATACCAATATTCTGTGGAGCACATGTCACGATATTAGTGGCCGTATATATACCTAACTGTGTAGCCTTCGCTAAACAGAGAAGCCTGAGTAACAAGGGATACCTCCGCAGATCTACTTTATCTCATCCCAAGAAAGAAGGTGTGAACGGTCAAGATAAGGAAGGAAAAAGCCTAGTCTATATAGAGTCAACTGGCGAGGGGAAAAAGGTAGATGACGCATCCAATCAGCATTAAATGTTCAAATCTCTTATCTACACACATGAATCTAGGCACGTGGAGAGAGAAAGCGTGGCAGAACCCGATTGACGGAAGCTGGCGATGAACGAAGGTACAACCTGTACTAAGGTTGGGTAGTTCCCGAAGGAACATGGGCCAGCTGAGGTGGCGAAATATAACCGGAGAAAGTACTCGGTGGACGAAGGTACCATTGGTAGGAAAGGTATATCAGCAGATGATGGACTCAGAGGCAGCAAAGATATACCTGGAGCAAGAGGGGGCTATAAATATCAAGCTTCACCAACAAACTAAGGGCATTCAATATCTAGGAGAGAAGATCTAGTCTTAAGCTTATACGTCTTTAATGTTTAGAACTTAAGTATTTACTTCCACTTGAGTTCTCTCTATTACTTGGGGAAGCATTTAAGATCTTTGTAACCACCACAACTTAATACAAAAACAAGCACTCATTACCCCGTGGATATAGACAAATGTTGAACCACGTAAATCTCTTGTGTCTCATGATAACTTATAAGCTTTTACATTATACTTGTGTTCTTCGTTGTTATTGTGATCTTAGATATCATTTATTACTTGGAAATATCGGTTCAACGGAGGTATCAATACTACTTAGTATCAGATACTCAGAGCTGTATACATTACGTAGACTACGGGAAAACGAGTAGTCACAGTTTGGCGCCCACCGTGTTTTGCTCACGAACCTGAGTTTAGGCACAGTTTTACATTTTACTTATACATCTTCTGAAACGAAGGGATGTGTGTTTCACCGATGAATCTCACTCTCTAGTGATTCGTTCATCCATTATTTGTGTATTTTTTTGAGTTCATAGCCTCTAAAAACGTGCCTCATTACAGATCCACAACAAATCTTTCAAAAAACATACTCACAAAACGCCAAAATGTTTGTTTTATACTAAAACAACCTTTCTTAAACAAAGCGCATCTTAGATCTGAGAACCTTTGACTGACAAAGGAATCTCAGTAAATTTTTAAGGATAAAAGATCTTTCAACGCATTTAATAGCCTTGTTTTTCGCAAGATCTGACACCCCCATTTTTCATTGGTTTTCGACATTTTAAGGTTGTATTTTCCAAGGATGTCATAAGCATTTAATACTCGTATGTCAAAAACATTATTTGGTCATTTTCTTGAAAAAGATGCTTAAACGTCTTCTGTGTCAGAGCATTAATAGATACTTTTAACGAAGGTACCCAAGTAGCAGACTTCTTCGATTTTTCTGTAACCGCAGGATAACCAAAGCCGAAGGCATGCAGAAACCAACTGATGTACCAACAAGCTCACGACCAGCTATCACAAGAGGGAGATCCCAAAATCCGTCTCAAGCAACCCAAAGGAATGAAGCGGAGAACGGACAAAGCGAAATATCAAGAAGAACAGTAGCTAACAAATCGCCTATTCCTGTTGAAGGGATGGGTAAAACATCAGGATCTCAACCAATCTACGACATGCCACTACCGGAGCATGCTATAGCTACGAAGCCACCTGCGGCTAACGCAGGGTTACCCAGAACCTTAGATCCTACGTGGCGAGGGTTGGGAAACCTAACTCCAATTCAGATAGAATCAGACGCGCCAATTATAGTGGAAGGACTGGAAAACTCTAAATATCAAGCAGACAACACTCCTCAGGGGGGTGGAGCCCACAACGAAGACCAAATGGCAGCACAAATAGAAGCTTTGTTACTCCGTAACAAGAAAAACGAAGATGCAATGCACGAGATGTCCCAAGAGAACCAGAACCTCAAAGGTATGTTAGACATACAAGTCGAAGGTTCCCAAACTCACCCTCCACAACCGAGGCTTGAAAATGGGGCTATCTCAGGAAGACGAAGGGTGAATCTCAACCCACCAAAGGCCAATCAACCTAAGGAAGCAAGGAGAGCGTACCATGATCCAGATGAAACAGATTCAACATACAAGCCCTCTCAAACCTACTACGACGAAGCATTTTCCAAAGATTCTCACAATGTGAACATGGTCATGGAGCAAATGGAGAAAATGCGGAAGAAGATCCAAGGCCTAAAAAATGGCCACGCAGGCGCAAGACTAGAATAAGTACTACAGGAGGAAACCACGTCACCACTATCCTTTCGCATTTTTAGGGAAACCATCCCTTCGGAATGCCCGATACCTACGTTCCAAGCATACAACGGTACCTCAGATCCCGCATCCCACCTACGGTGTTACACTCGTGTCCTTGCCCATTGGGAAAGAAACGAGGTGGTACTTTGTAGGTACTTCCCAGCAAGCTTGACGGGATCAGCACTGGCCTGGTATGACAACTTACCAGCAAACTCAATTGACTCCTTCGAGAAATTATCTACGGTGTTTTTGGAGACATACATGCACAACAAATCAACAAAGGCGAGGTTAGATAGGCTATTTGCTTTAGAAATCGTCCCTGGGAGACGTTGATGCAGTACACAGACAGGTGGCAAAAGACATGCCAAACAATTGGAAAAGTCAATCCAGAAATTAACATAAATTTCTATAAGTACGGACTTGATAGAACCTCAGCCATCTTCGTGGAGCTTCACAACAGAGCCCTCTATTCCGAAGGCGAGCTCAGGGTTGTCCAGGACCGTTACATCAGACTCAAAGAAAACCAAAAGGACAACCCCAAGGCACAAGCAAAGGCAACAACGGCTCCGCAACGAACTAACTCTCTGGAACCAATTCCAGAGGTATCTAAGCGACAAAACAAAGTTGGGGGCAGAACCAATTCTCGAGACAAGCGATCCAAGCACGGAGATGGAAAACGAGGCAAAGGAAGAGAAGAATTTATGGATAAGGTCTACACAAAGTTAAACACGACTTTCTCTCACATCCTAAGCAAGGAGGGATAAAAGCCAGGCTTTCCTTACCCTAATACTAGGGGAAAGCAGCCAGAAAAGACAAAGGAGTCTAAGGAGTACTGTGCGTACCACCAATACTACGGACATACTACTGATACATGCTACCACCTACGCAACGTGATCCAAAGATTCATCGACGAAGGCAAATTCATGGAGTACGTACAACTACAGCCAGCGGAGACTGAGGAGATCCCAAAGAAAAGGGTAGAACTACCTCAGGATGGCAAATACATCAACATGATCACCTTCTCCAGCGGAGGTCAAGAAAAATGCTCGAAGATATCCTCGAGTTAGCTCGAAACAGAGAGAAAATTGAATCCCATGAAGTGTTCAAGCTAAGTGGACCACCCACTAGCACTTGGGAAGACTGGGTGGCCACACCATCAACCTTTTCAACAAAGGACGTCAACCAGGAGGTTGAAATGCACAACGATCCACTAGTGATCACTCTTCAAATACATGGATGGAACGTTACGAAGGTCCTTGTGGATGGGGCAGTTCATTAAATGTGTTATTTTACGAACCCTACCTATGCATGGGTTTGACATCAGAACAAATGGATTCTTCCACTTGCACAATATATGGTTTTAATGGAGCAATCTCAAGACCGAAGGGAGAAATCGTCTTGCAGGTACACGCATGACCCTTAGTAACCAGTACACGCTTCTGTGTGGTGGATGCACCTTCGCCCTACAACGTAATTATGGGCAGATTATGGGTCCATCGACTGCGAGGAACAGCTTCGACGTATCACCAGTACCTACGCTTTCCTACACCTATGGGTGAAATGGAAATCAAAGGCGACCAGCAAGACGCAAGGCTATGAAATCTAGCGGAAATCAGACTCAACGAAGAAAGAACTGCTACTCAACAGCATGAAAGAAAGAGATGTAAGGCAAATACCAAGGAAGTACAGGACGCAGCCTCCTCAGTACCCAAAGTCGTCTCAGACCCGGAGACAAGCACCTCCGCCACTCCAGGCGCAGATGTCTCCGCCAAATGACAATTACAGAAAAGCACTCCTCAAATCTGCTCACCGGTAGAACCAACAAAGAAAATCAACATCGGGACAGAGTCAGAACCAAAGATGCTCAACATCAGAACTTTGCTTGATGAAGAAGAGGAGATGCAACTACAAAGGATACTAAAAGAATACGCAGATGTCTTCGCATGGTCAATGGAAGACATGCCGGGAATCGATCCGAAATTGGTCTCACACCACCTTCGGCTCAGACCGGAGATACCGCCGTTCAAACAACGCATACGTAAAGTGGCAGACATATACCACGAAGGGGTGGAAAAAGAGTTGCAAAAGTTACTTGCAGCTGGATTCATACGAGAAGTCAAATATCCCACTTGGATATCAAACATGGTCATTGTTCCTCAGAAGAACGGAGGTGTACGCATTTGCATCGACTTTAGCAATCTCAACAAGGCGTGCCCCAAGGACAGCTACCCACTGCCAAATATTGACCAGCTGGTCAATGAAACCGAAGGCCACCAAAGGCTATCCTTCATGGATGGATACTCAGGCTATAACCAAATAGCCCTTGCAGAAGAAGATCAGGAGCATACTGCGTTCTTTACCCCACAAGGCCTGTATTGCTATACAAGGATGCCTTTTGCTAAAAAACGCGGGGGAAACATACCAACGATTAGTAGACAACATCTTCAAGCCATGGATAGGCAAAATACTGGAGGTCTACGTAGACGACATGCTCGTCAAGAGCAAAGAAGCAAAAAACCATCTCTCGGACCTAAGGGAGATATTTGAATCCATGAGGAGCTACCACATGAAGGTGAACCCGGACAAATGTACGTTCGGAGTTACCTCAGGAAAATTCTTGGATTACTTGGTCACCAAGCGAGGAATCGAAGTAGAACCTGAAAGGGTCAGAGCAATAATGGAGATGCCCTCTCCGCAAACCCTAAAAGGAGTGCAAAAGCTAAATGGAATTTTAGCTTCCATGGGAAGATTCATATCAAGATCATCAGACAAATGCAAATCATTTTTTGACACACTAAGGAAAGGAAGCAGGTTCACATGGACCGAAGAGTGATAAACACATTTTTGTATCTAAGTTGTCCTCAATTTTCTGTATTATTGGTACTCGATTTCGTACTTATTATGGTGTTTTATGTGTTTGTAGGTATTTTTGGAAAATAAACTTTGGTGGAAAAATTGGCTCAAAAAGTTGTTTAAAGCACCCGGAGGACACATGTTATTCAGACTCGTACTGTTGGTTAAGGGGGACCTTAATTACTAAGGGGCACCTTCTTCACTATTTACACCCCAGAGCATCACCTGCTAGTTGCACCCCCAGTTTGGTTAGGGGGATACCCTTTCTTCTTCATTTGAATTATGAAAACCGGCGGGAAAAACCAACCTTCAGCTGCCGAAATTAGGGTTGCGATTTGAGCTCGGTTCAAGGGGACTAAACGGCTGAATTTGATTGGATTTGTTCATATGGGATTAATAAACGTGGTGTAATATTCAAAATCAATCCAGTTGGACCAGATAATCGACGAGAAGGAAACAGAGTTGCGTGTTCACGGGAAAAATATTCTGGATTTGGTTTGGAAAGTTTCTGGTGAAATTCAATCGAAGTTTTAGCTTGGTTTGGGCCTGTTAACCGCAAAACAGGGCTGGTAATCCTCTTAGATTCGTCAAAGTACGGTTGTATCACCGATTGGAAGAAAACAGAGCATCATATATCCCCATGAGTTATTCTCGGGATTTTCTTTATTCTTGGAAAGATTGCACGAGGTCAGAGCATGTATATCCTATTCTATGACGTGTATGAGTCTGTTAAGAGTATGTTAGATGGATACAGACGCGTGAGAAGCTGTAAAAAGGGAAGAAATCCCGTGACTGGCAGTGAAGAATATTATCGAGTAATGAAGATTATTCGGAGTTATTGGCGAGTATTTTTGATTCTGGAGAGTATATAAAGGGTGTTGAGGTTTATGAGAGGGGATGGAGAGTTAGGGGTAAAAATAGAGGAGTTTGATCGAGTTGCAGACTAGTTTCTGCTGCTGCAGAAACCCTAGAAGATGAAAAACATAAGACCCACACTGAACAGTCGTTTAAACTACAGTGAAAGTGACGGCTGAGGCAGTCGTTAAGCTACAGTAACAGCGACGCATTCTTTTTATCGTTCTCTGTAACAACTAAATTTGTATCAGAAATACTTGCTACAAACCCGGTTTTAATTATTTTTCCTCAGTTTCACCATTCTAAATACTTTTTGAGCAATGAAAAATTCCTTTGTGTGTGTTTTCACCATGCTGAGCTAGACCCCATCATTGGGACAACATAGGAAGTTGTATTTCATCCTTGGGGTAATTTAATTAATTCCTTATTTATTTTTTGCACCGATTTTAAATGATTTATGATTTCTATTAATCAATTGTTATCTTGTTAGATAGTGTATGCTTAGTCTTAGGTGCTTTAGATACATTATGCTTGTAATTTACAATTGATGTTTTACGAAATCTATTTTGGCAAAGAATAGAGTTAATATTTCTTTTGTTTTGAGCTATAATTTCCTAGGATTAATTTCTCAACCACTTGAACATGAAAAACAGTGAAATCCCGAGTCCCAGTAAATTCTTCATCCGGTGACATATTTTGTATATATTTTATTATTTTTAGTATTTTTTTATATTTAAGCCTAGAATCAATTCCAATAAAATCCGAGTGAACGACAACCTATTTACCACTATCAAAATTCGATCAACTTTTGGCGCCGCCGACGCGGACTTGTGTATAGATTTGTTTTTAGGTTTTATTTTTATTTTTTTTTGTTCTTTTTTACGCGTTTTAGCATTTCTGTTTGCTTTCAGATTTGGAGCGGAGCGAAAGAAAAAGAGAAAGTGCTGAAAAGAAAAGCAAAGCCAAAATAGGAAAGAAAAGAGAGATTCGAACGGAGTGAAGAAGAAAATTTTGTATATAGTGTTATTTATTTTTTTTTCTTTTAGAAACTTTAATTAGGATTTTATTTGTTTTAATTTTCCTTTTTATTTTTGGACACTTTTTGGACTTTATTTTTGGACATCGGACATTATTATTTTTAAAACCCGAAGGAAGGGTTCGTTTAAATAAAACTGCTGCAGGGAAGGACGACAGTTACGATACTGTCTCGGTCCCTCGGGTTCGTACACTGACATTGGAGTCGGTGGCCCAAGTCGACCTCAACGGTTCATCCCCCGTCTGGAACGGGAGCTAAGAATTCTAAACACCCGCAGACTCCCTGTCGACGGGTTTACTGGATGATTTTGTATGCATATATGTTGAGGACCTGAAATCGGATTTAATTTTCTAGTAAAGGGCAAGGCCTGGCCAAATCAATATAAGGACTCGGATTTCATCACCGTTTCCTTCTTGCCTGCCTTAGGAACACATAACCTACGCGAACCTAAGCTTAAAATACTGACTAGAACGAGACCGATAGGGTAACGATCTCAATAGGAAAGTCATTCGAAAAATATTGGTTACTCTTTTAAGCATACTTCGAAGTTCATGATGGTTTCTGTGAGTTGAATGCGTGACTGCACCGCCTTGTAATTCCGGTGAGGCCTTGGGTATCAAAGCTCCACTGAGCTTCCCTCGCCTCAATTCAACTTACTTTAACTCGGATTGATTCTAGAGGGATTTGCTCAAATTGTAATGAATTCCCTTTCGAAGGATTAGAAGCTGGTCTAGAAACAATCTAAGGGAGCCATCATGCTTTTTGTTTGCTAGATAAAATAGGTTTGTTATGGTCGAGTCAGCCTTGTTTGTGCTTGTGTAGAATTCCCTTGCAGTTAGGATGTCAAACTGGTATTATAATAGCCATCACAATGAATATGATTATCCAACTGAACAATATGGACATTACTCTTACCATAGTGTGAATAGTGGTTGGGAACGCCAACCTTTGGAAGGATATGGGTCATACCCTGATGAGCCCAATTACTATCCACACGTGCATCAGTCTTACGAGCAAGAAGAGTATAGTACTAGTTCTTCGTCTCTAGAGGATACAATCAAACTATTGAAAATTAGTCTTTTTTATGATCCCTCTGTTCCTATTCCTCCTTTATAAGAGTCCCTCAGGAAGTTAGCTGAGTCGACGCGTAAGTTAGCTGAGATGAATAGTATAATTATAGACGAAAGAACTACAATAATGAGTGAACCTTCTTTAGAAGACCACCTCAAGCGGATAGCTGAGACGAACGAAAGAATTGCTCGAAATTACTTGAATTTCCAATATAGTGTATCCAATAATACCCTTGAGAATGAAGATAGTTATTTACATAATCAAGATAACGAGGTTAGAATTGGTAGCACTACTTGTTTTGATGAGGTTCGATCTTTTTCATGTTATTATGATGAGGATAGTGTTGATGGAGAATCATACTTATGTAGGAATAGTGATCAGGAAATGGATACTCCAATTGAGCTTTACAATGATAATATTATTTCTATTTCAAATCCAAATAATTTTAATAATTATTCACCTATTCAAAAGGACGAGGATTTGACCAGAGATACCCTCGTTTTAGACGATGTAGTATTTCCTGTTTACAAAGCCGATAATGATTTAGAGGAACGAGTTTATTCTGAGAATAATGTTTTAGAGTCTAGCGATTTAGAAACAATAGTCTTAGACGAAGACGATGAACTCGTATAGCTTTTAAATATGAGTGAGGATGCATCACCTGAGTATAACCTAAAAGAAGCAATTGACCATTTTCAGGATTCTGATAATCTAGAAATTAGGGAAATTGTAGTTAGTCTATCTAGAGACACCCAAAACTCTAAGTTTGGGGGTGATTATCATTCTCTCTGTGCTTTACCTTTAACTCTTAGAAAGTTCCCTCGTGTAGAACTTGACATTTGTGCCTCAACCATATTACAAGATTATCTTGATACTCTTTTTCCTGAACCTAGTTGTGTCCGTAAGAGAGCTCAGTTGTTAGAAACCCATCCTCTGGTTGATGTGGTTAACACAGGCTATGATACCAAGATTGACTTTGTTTTCCCACCAAAAACTTTTCTTCCAATTGTGGGAACATACGATTTTCAGATGTGTCGGTTATTAAGTTTTGAGACTAAACCTAATTACTTTAGGAGATTAGGGTCTACACATTTCTTTAAGGAAGAACATTACTTTCATCGTGGTCAACTGATTGACTTAAAGGATCCCCAATTGTTTAGGTTGTTGTTATGTGCTTTTAAGTTCTTAGTTGAGTTTTTCCAGACTCTACAACCTGACCTTCAGGATCCTGCCTTTGAGGAAGTCCACCCGATGAAAACCTTTTATCTAGACCCAGTTATAGAACCTGAACCTGAACCACAACTAGATATTGTTGTCTTAAAGTTAAATAATGGTATGTTCGGTATCTTCATGGTCTGTTGTGATTATCTCTTCTTTTGGGTAACAATTTTTGATTCAGATGACCCGCAATTATTCCGGCTGTTGCTATATGATTTTTCGTGGTGACTAATCCTTGCTTAGTCTGGATGAAGACTTTAAACTTAGCACTTCTTGGGAGGTAACCCAATATTCATGCGACACGGTAATATCTTTCCTTATCTCTTTTTTTGCTTCAATTGGTAACAGTTTCTCCTTGTTCATGCTTTTAATTTCATCTTTAAAACATTGAGGACAATGTTAGATTTAAGTTTGGGGTTATGGGAGAAACTTTTTAGTTGCAGTACAAAAAAATAAACTCCAGAGACTAGAAATTTATGATTATTAAGGTCGGCACTACCAATCTAAGTAGATGGGAACATCTTGGTTGTAGGATTTGAGGAACCAATCTGATTAGATGGAAACATCTAGAAGATTATATTCATAAAAGCACAAATCTCAGGTGTTAGAAAAAGAAAACATGGTACTTTCGCCATATCCTCGTGATGGAAACATCGAAAGAATTCTGATCACTTCTTTTTTTTCTTTTTAACATTGCTAGAATGAAATAGAGTGACTGAGATACAAAAAAAAAAAAGACCAGACCACCAGACCAATCGGAATAAATACAATAAAGTCGACCACTGGTACCCTTGTATATGCCAGCTGAGCTGACCTAGAGTTAGGATTATCGACCACTGGTTCCCTTGTATATGCCAGTGTGTTGATACTAGTCCATACCAGTATCTCAGTCCATTAGGATAGGTTCACCTTAGTCAACATCATCCACGTTTTTCTCTACATCCATCTTCTTAATCTATCCATGTGATTGGTTGACTCCGGTTTATGATGTCCAGAAACTATCTGAGTAGAGCTCTATCACTTTATATGAATTTTAGTATGCTTGAGTGCAAACTCGTGTACAACAATTGGAATTTCGCATCAGGGTACTTCCTCCTATAGTCAATGATTGTACGCCAACCAAGGAGATTCTTTAGTGCCTTCCAAGGTTCTGCATAGATAGCTAGGGTTTGGAGTAAAGATTTTGTGGGTACACCTCTGGTAAACCCTCCCGAGACTATAACTCGGTCACTACGGACACCTAGTGAGTTAGGATTTATATTTTTCTAGATTAGATTTGCACGAGGACTAGCAAATAATAAGTTTGGGGGTATTTGATAAAAACATTTTTGTGTCTAAGTTGTCCTCAATTTTCTGTATTATTGGTACTCGACTTCGTACTTATTATGGTGTTTTATGTGTTTGTAGGTATTTTTGGAAAATAAACTTTGGTGGAAAAATCGGCTCAAAAAGTTGTCTAAAGCACCCGGAGGACACATGTTATTCAGACTCGTACTGCTGGTTAAGGGGCACCTTAATTACTAAGGGGCACCTTCTTCACTATTTACACCCCAGAGCATCACCTGCTAGTCGCACCCCCAGTTTGGTTAGGGGGATACCCTTTCTTCTTCATTTTAATTATGAAAACCGGCGGGAAAAACCAACCTTCAGCTGCCGAAATTAGGGTTACGATTTGAGCTCGTTTCAGTGAGACTAAACGGCTGAATTTGATTGGATTTTTTCATATGGGCTTAACAAACGTGGTGTGATATTCAAAATCAATCCAGTTGGACCAGATAATCGTCGAGAAGGAAACATAGTTGTGTGTTCACGGGAAAAATATTCTGGATTTGGTTTGGAAAGTTTCTGGTGAAATTCAATCAAAGTTTTAGCTTGGTTTGGGCCCGTTAACCGCAAAACAAGGCTGGTAATCCTCTTAGATTCGTCAAAGTACGGTTGTATCACCGATTGGAAGAAAACAGAGCATCATATATCCCCATGAGTTATTCTCGGGATTTTTTTTATTCTTGGAAAGATTGCACGAGGTCAGAGCATGTATATTCTATTCTATGACGTGTATGAGTCTGTTAAGAGTATGTTGGATTTATACATACGCGTGAGAAGCTGTAAAAAGGGAAGAAATCCCGTGACTGGCAGTGAAGAATATTATCGAGTAATGAAGATTATTCGGAGTTATTGGCGAGTATTTTTGATTCTGGAGAGTATATAAAGGGTGTTGAGGGTTATGAGAGGGGATGGAGAGTTAGGGGTAAAAATAGAGGAGTTTGATCGAGTTGCAGACTAGTTTCTGCTGCTGCAGAAACCCTAGAAGATGAAAAACATAAGACCCACACTGAACAGTCGTTTAAACTACAGTGAAAGTGACGGCTGAGGCAGTCGTTAAGCTACAGTAACAGCGACGCATTCTTTTTATCGTTCTCTGTAACAACTAAATTTGTATCAGAAATACTTGCTACAAACCTGGTTTTAATTATTTTTCCTCAGTTTCACCATTCTAAACACTTTTTGAGCAATGAAAAATTCCTTTGTGTGTGTTTTCACCATGCTGAGCTAGACCCCATCATTGGGACAACATATGAAGTTGTATTTCATCCTTGAGGTAATTTAATTAATTCCTTATTTATTTTTTGCACCGATTTTAAATGATTTATGATTTCTATTAATCAATTGTTATCTTGTTAGATAGTGTATGCTTAGTCTTAGGTGCTTTAGATACATTATGCTTGTAATTTACAATTGATGTTTTACGAAATCTATTTTGGCAAAGAATAGAGTTAATATTTCTTTTGTTTTGAGCTATAATTGCCTAGGATTAATTTCTCAACCACTTGAACATGAAAAACAGTGAAATCCCGAGTCCAAGTAAATTCTTCATCCGATGACATATTTTGTATATATTTTATTATTTTTTTTTACATTTAAGCCTAGAATCAATTCCAACAAAATCCGAGTGAACGACAACCTATTTACCACTATCAAAATTCGATCAAAGAGTGCGAACAAGCTTTTCGCAAGATAAAAGAGTACTTAGTATCAGTACCCATCTTGCAGAAACCGGAGCCAGACGAAATACTCACACTATACCTAGCAGCAACAAGCTACGTTGTGAGCGCAGTGTTGGTACGAGACCAAGGGAAATGAGAAAATTTCGTATACTACATCAGCAAGACACTCAGTGCAGCGAAGCGTAACTACACCAAGGTGGAACAACTCATATATGCCTTACTAGTGGCAACACAAAAGCTAAGAATATATTTCGATGCACACAGCATCCGAGTTTTCACGAAGGCTCAAATAAGTCAAATCCTCGACAGCACGGAGAAGATTGGAAGAGTGGCAAAATGGAATGCCATGATCAAACAATTCCACATAATCTTAGAAACCAGGAAAGCGGAGAAATCACAAATCTTAGCAGACTTCTTGGCAGACCTACCTCTGAATGACGAAGCTGAGATAGACGACATCCCATGAATGGAGGAAGACAGTCGAAACCAGAGAATCTCTTGGAACCACGGAACTCACGAAGGTGGGAGATATTCGTAGATGGCTCCTCCAATAGAGAAGGCGCAGGTATAGGGATCGTGATAACAACCCCTACTGGAGACCGAATCATCTATGCATTCAGGTTAGAATTCGAACAATACACTAACAACATCACGGAGTATGAGGCAGTCATACACGGCCTACGCTTAGCACAAGAGCTGGGCTTATCAGATGTCCGTTTGACTAGTGATTCGCAATTGGTCATTAGACAAATAAAGCTCAAATACCAAACTCTGGATCCGATACTATCTTTGTATCTAAAGCTAGCATAGAAGCATGCGTCAAAGATCAACAAGGTCACATTCAGACATGTCTGCCGAAAAGATAACAGACACGCAAATGCCTTGGCATTTATATCATCAATGCTGAGAGACAGAAACATTACCTCAGTCCAAATTGGGAGAATTTATGAACCTTCGATAGAAGGACTAACCTCCGACACTGAAGAAACCTTAGCCATCCAAACAAGGGCCATGAGGGAAGCAGAAAAAGAAAAAGAAGATGAAGCGATGGGAGAGCCAGATAACGAAGCTGGTGAGTCTGATAAAGATCAACCCACGTCAAATGAAAGCAACGAAGATGAAGCTGAGGACGATTGGAGAATCCCAATTCACCAGTACCTTGATAAAGGTAACTTATCCGCAGACGTCAAAGAAGATCGAAAACTCGAATCAAAGGCAGCAATGTACAACCTACGAGACATGATACCGTATAGAAGGTCATTTCTTGGACCTTTGATGCGATGTCTCTCACAAACCGAAGGTAAAAGGATACTGCATGATATACACAGCGGAGAAGCTGGCAATCATAGCGGAAGAAGGTCTTTGGCAACCAAATCCAAAATGCAAGGATACTATTGGCTAAGCATGGACGAAGATGCGAAGAATGTAGTAAGGCGTTGTGAAAGATGCCAACGCTATGCTAGGAAGATTAAAGCGCCAGCAACGGAGCTTAACTCGGTCATCAGCCCGCGGCCATTCGCCAAATGGGGAGTTGACATTGTTGGACCCTTGATAGAGGGGACATCAAAAAGAAGATACCTTATCGTAGCTACGGATTATTTCACCAAATGGGTGGAAGCAAGGGCTTTGGCAAGGATTAGGGACACAGATGTCTTTAAATTCTTGTTCGAGCAAATCATCTGCAGGTTCGGGATACCAGCCTCCATAGTCTCTGACAATGGAAAACAGTTGGAAGGAAAGAACATAGACATGCTCTTCAATACCTTCAATATTCAGAAAAACAAGTCTACTCCGATATATCCTAAGAGCAATGGACAAGCGGAGGCCACTAATAAGACGATAGCAATGAACTTAAAAAAGAAGCTGGGGGAATACAAGAAAAGATGGTGCGAGAAGATGCACAATGTCCTTTGGGCCTACCGTACTACTAGAAGGGCAGCCATGGGAGAAACTCCGTTCTTACTAACCTACGGAGCCGAAGCAGTCATCCCAACGGAGATAATACTGCCAACAACGAAGACAGAGGCATGGGAAAAGAATTTGACAACAGATCTTATACTGGAAAAGCTTGATGACCTTGAAGAAAGGCGGGAAGTAGCTCTGCAAAGGATGGTAAACTATCAACGAAGGCTGGCTCGTGAATACAACAAACGGGTAATTCCTAGAAACTTTGTGGTCGAAGAATACGTACTACGTCAAATACCACCATATCAAAGGAATAAAGAGTGGGGGAATCTAGCTCCGACATGGGACGGACCCTACATTATGCACGATATTGCGGGAAAGGGTTCATACTACTTAAGAAATCTCAAAGGGGAAGTATTGCAACACCCTTGGAATGCAATGTACCTAAAGAAGTATTACCCGTAAGAGAATGGTTATCACTCAGGAGAAGAAGGGAAGGGGCAATAGCCCGCCATGTTCTATCCCTGATCAAAGGTATTACAAACCAAATTAATCAATGAAAGAAACTTTTTGCTAAGAAATAATGCATGTTGATTAAATACAAATTGGGTTAGAAAAGACACCCTCCGTCAGAATTGACGATGAGGCAAGGCACGACATAACTGCGCATATGTCAATCTCGGATCCTAATGGAAAATGAATCCCACTGAAAGGAAAATAATAAGCAATATATGCCACAAAGAGAGATACCTTGTCGAAGTAAAGCAGCAATCGCACTGAACGCGTAGGGTTACAGGAAAATTATTACCCACGTAGGAGCCCTCGCCACCACGGTACCTTCTGGCCAAAGGATACTTGGGTAGGATGATGAATGTTCCACCAAAGGTTAAAAACACCTTAGCACCTTGTGATGACTCGAATGTGCAAACAATTAGACATAATACGTCTATATATAATAATAAAGGTACTAAAATAAGTACTACCAAAATAAAACTAACACATCTCAAAGTTGCATATGACGAAGGTTCAGAAAATAACGAAGCATTGTTTCAAGGAAAGGAGACAACAAAGGCCCCTCGGCTGCGGGCACAATACATCAAAGGAGTTCGGTTGAAAACAAGGTCAGCATAGCACAATCAAGGGTAAGGAAGGCGAGGGAAGACAACACCCTCAGCTTGGAGATCAGCCTCCGCAAAAGCATTGTTAATATAGTCAATGGCAGAACGCTTGAACTGCGCCTCCATTTGGGAAGCTTGCGCCGCTAGGTCCGAAGCCGATTTCTGACGAAGCTCCCTAATCTGAGCGCTAAGCTGATCATTAGCTTGCTGAAGTGCCTCATCTTTAAACTTAGCAGCAACATCAAACTGGAGAGATATCTCCAGCCGAGATATCTCTCCCTCAAGGCGGTTAATCTTGGCGTTAGCACCCACCAACTGCTCTTGGAGGCCTGAAGACACAAAGGGTATCAACAAAAAGAACAATGACCTAAAGATACAAATGATGCTACGGAAAAAATAATTGTCCTAAGCTACCTTCGACATGACTAAGGGACTCTTTTAAACTATGTTGAGCCTCAGCAAGGTCTACCTCAGCCGCATCAAGATCTTCCACAAGGGTATCCCTCTCCGTCCGAAGATCATCAACATCTATCCGGAGCGAAGCATTCTCAGAGGATAAAACTTGGTACATATTCTCTAACTCTTCAAACCTTTTTACTAAGGATGCACGAGACATGGAAGAAGTCACGGAGCTGGCATCAATAAGTTTGTTCTTAAGAGAACAAACCTCAGAAGTTAAAACATTACGCTCTGCAGTAACCTTAGCTAAAGAAGCACAGACAGCTTCAAAATCGGCATGATATTTCTTGCGAATAATTTCTTCGGCAGAGAGACGCTTCTCGACTAAGGCAATATCCTCCTTTTGCTTTAAAATGAGACTCTCCTTCCAGCAAAGGGCTTCATCACACTCCTCACGAAGCGAAGCCATCTGCTTCACTAAGTCTGCATTATGAGCGGACTCAAGGGAAAGCTGGGCCTCATAATGAACAGTTACGTTCATTAGCCTTCTTTTGATAATACCAAACATCGGAGGTTAACTTGGCCATTTGATCTCGAAGACATCTAAGTTCACTAGAGCTGCCAGCTGGCAGACGAAGGTTTTTTTAGGACTATGCAAACAGAAAGTAAAGAAAAAAGCTAAGGAGAAGATGAAACAAACCTATGGCTTTAGAAGACTCGGCAGCTAAGACAGCATCAGCAGATTTGCGACCATCCTCGGAAACCTTAGCAGCATTATTAGCTCTCTCAAGATCCAATAAACAAGCTTCCATGGATCTCTGGGTTTTCCTCAGATCATCCTCCAACGAAGATATCTTAGCAGCAGAAGTAGCATCACTCGCAAGAGCATACCCTTGACGAGCACGTTCCAGTAGGGCACTCAAATGAGTGCATTTAGCCCTATAAACCTTGAATAAGGTATAACCAACATCGATCTGCTTGCAAAGCTGCAAACAAAGGAGTATAAGGACGGAAGAAGGATCATATTAAGAAGAAAAAATGATAAGGTAAGGATCACTTACTGAGAACGCTGAAAAACGGGGGAGGAAGTTAGCGTAGGTATCCATGAAAGCCTCCATCTCTTAGATGCTACCCCTACGGATCTCACCAAAGCTCTGACTGGAGCGGAGACAATCAGGATCAAATAACAAATTTTGGCAGCATGATACTGGGCAGATAACACGTCCAGCTGTGAAGCTATCTCGAAAAAACTACCAAGATGATGATGATCAACTCCAACAGAAAAGGGACCCTTGGAATCCCGCAGGATGGCCTCAAGAATAACGTCATCGGAACTACCAAAGCTCAAGCTCTCCGGCAACCTACGTTGGCTAGATTCAGCGACTACTCCGTCGTTTATTTAAACACGAACAAGGGGCACGACTGCTGAACCCTCACCACGACGAAGAGATGGCATGGTGGAAGAGCTAGGAACAGAAAGAGGAGCTTGAGAGCCGCCCAAATCCATGTCACCAGCAGAAGGAAGATTACCCAGTCCAGTCCAATCTGGTGACGAAGGTGGAGGTCCAACAGCTTTGCTAACGGGGGCGGTAGAGACAGACCGAGCACTCCCTAGTGAAGCAGGGACATCATTGAAGGAGAAGCTATCTAGAAATAACAACCTTCTTCTTATGCTGAGAATCTGAGCTACCAGTCTTCACCGTAGGGGTAACAACCTTAGAAAACGAACCACTTGATTGAAGGGAGGTAGCAGGAGACGAAGGGAGACTCTAAGAAGCCACAACAACAGCTCCAACAGCAGCAGGAATAGCGGGCAAAGCTTTGCTAGGAGCAGAAAACGAAGGCATTTTCAAGGATAACGTAGGTGCAGGGGCTTGAACGCTAACAAGCTCTACTAGATGAGCACCAGTAACAACAAGAAGGTTCTCACCCTCAACTGAAGCAGCTCGGACGGGGCTAGGGTTATCTTTGGAAAAATCCTCCTCAATATCATCCAAATGAGGACTAAGGCCAGTATCCTCGATATCCTACATGTCTTCGTCACCGGGTCCCTCACCAGCAGCCTTGGGATCATCATCCAAAGCATCAAGATCAATCACGGTCTTCAAGTTACCCTTCCTCTGGGAAGACAGTAAAGAAACACATGCGTCAGCTAAGAATCGGGGGAAAGGTACTAAGGAACTAACAAGCACAAAGGTATGATAATGATCCTTACCTCCACAGGCGTTTCAACCAAAGCCTTGCTCTTCCTAGTCCTTGTGGCCACAGAATTACCAGCAGAGCCTGGAGCAATCCCAGCAGAAGAAGCAGGGGCAGACTACAAAAGAAGACCATCAGAACAAAGATATCAAAGCAGACGAAGATATTAACAACAAAGGTACCTCATGAGAAGCAGCGGGATTAAAAATCTAAGGCTGATACCCATCATACTTCTCAGGCAAAGAACGAGCTGAACGAGGGACTGAGGGGTCCGTAGTGGTGAAACCATAAGCCCAAGGACCAACCACACGAAGAGGATTACGAGACCAACGATCATCATAATCAAGACGAATGCGGTCAGACTTTGGCAAAGGCATCCTAGCAGAATAAGAGATGGTAGTCAAACCAGTCTTATCAATCTCCTCCAGCAAGCGAAGGCTATTACCCTCCCTAATCTGCCTAGCAGTAACATGAATACGACGAGGACCAACACTCCAAGGAAAAAGGTTGTTTTTTTGAATAGCATCAGCATACGTAGCATTGAAGTTGGCAGGGGTATAGTCCTCCTGCTTAGATCTCCCTTCAGCAAAGGGGTCATAAGACTTCAAAGTAGTTTTTCCCTTGCTACGATACCAGCTTTCGCGAACGGCACGCCAGTAATTACCAGTATACTGGTAAATTCCTCGGACCTGAGTCTTGTTTGTCGGGTCATCCCTGGTGGACAAGACGTCATAATAGAAAGGATCCTTTCTACTATACATAGGAAGAAGCATACCTGAGGCCAATTGGCCAACGCTAATCAAAAGATTATCATCATCATAAGGGAAATCCCGAATGTGAGACTCAGTGAGAACATCAGGGCCATTGACGAAGAAAATCTTGAATTTATGAAGGCGAAAAGACTTGGTAATCTCATCAATAGACAAATGAGCAAAGTTGTCCTTGTCACGCAGTTGGAGCCTCTGAAGCTCATAGTGAGGAGGAGGTGGTGGAACATCCTCGATAACAAATTCCTCCTCAGCTACCGTAGCCACCTAAGTACCAGCAGGCACCTCAGAATCCTCAGGAGGAGGAGATGGCGTAGCATCAGGATGATCCATTCGCGGAGGAGGATCAGTCGACGAAGATATATTTGGACCCTTACGCGTAGGTTTCTTTGGAAGCCTCATGATGCCTAACCAGCAGGAAGAACTGTAGATGGTGGATTTTCAACAAAGGGAAAAACCGTAAAATCATGAGGCATGTTTTTGACGCGGCTTTCAGGCATGCAACGATTCATATTTTACGAAGCCATGATGAATATAATTTCGAAAATCCTCCACCAGCTGAGCGTTCGATCCCTGGCATTTCATCGTGCCCTCTATGCAGAATAACATATTTGGGAGGTTCTCCGTAGATTGACGACTTAACGCCTTCAGGACGTCGGTGATACTCACTGTTCCCTGACTGCAGGAGAGTGACCCACCTCCACATAGAAGAATAGTTGGGCGGAGGACGACTTCAGAACGTCGGTGACACTTCACCGTTCCCTGATTATGTGGAGATGGTGCATAGATTCAGGCGGTTCTCCGTATATTGAGAACACTAACGCCTTCAGGTCGTAAACAACATCGTGACTCCCTGACTGTGCACCACTAAGAATAGATGTGACGCTTTAACTGCTAATATCTTTTCTGAAGTAGATTACCTCTGTCGTGACATTCACTACTGAATTCCCAGAATAATCTATCATTGCTCCTATTCCATGGTCGAATCCACGGCCTGATCCCATGGAATGGCAATAACAATTACTCATATTCCATGGTCGAATCCACGGCCTGATCCCACGGAATGGCAATAAACAATTATTCTGATTCTATGATCGAATCCACGGTTTGATCTCATAGAATAGCAATGAAACAACTGTATTATCTCATTACTCCGATTTCATCCACTGGTCTCATGAAATGGTGATAGATAAGTCTTAATTACTCTGATTCTATGGTCGAATCCACGATCCCATAGGATGGTAATGCTCGTTTTGTTATTTTGAATTCATAGTCGAATCCACATCTAATCCTATAAATTAATAATGAACAACTATTCATATTTATTACTCAGTTTCATGAATTATTCTCCACTGAATTTCATAAATTCGTAATAAATACTCAACAACCGGGCATCTGGACCATCATTGAGTAAGCCCCACAAAAATGGTGCAAGTGTACTCGACAATGATGCACGACTGAGCACCCAGATGCACGAACGAGCATCCAAAAATATGAAACAATGGGGAATCCCTCGCAAAACAGGAGAAACACATTAAAATAATAATAAAATAATGAAGGTGCTCACGATGGGCCCGCCGGCCGGCGTGCCCTATCCACGGTCGGTCTGCGCCCCTTCCATTATTTTTCCTTATTTTATTTTCATAAACTCATGAGGGTTCTCCATCTTCGCAAAATTCCTTATTTTGTGCAAAACTTGGGAATTCTCCATAACTTGGTGGTTCTCCAAATAATATTATAAAATAAGGAAAAGTGTGCGGGATCGGGTAACCATCCACCATGCTCAAGCCGTGGCCGGTCCCACACCTCACAATCCTTAGCTTTTTACAATTAAACTCCTTGTTTCAATAAAAACTCATGGATTCTCTATATCTTCATGGATTCTCCATATCTTCAAGGACTCTCCATAACCTCAAGGATTCATTAAAAATAATAATAAAATAGGGAAAGGTGTGCGGGACCGGGCAACTTGGCCGGCCGACCGGCCATGCCTTAGCCGTGGTTGGCCCCACACCTTGCAATCCCTAATTTTTCATAATTATTATTTTCCCAATTCATGAAACTCCTGGGTTTGAGTAAAATTCGCGAGTTCTCCATATTTTCTCAAATATTGCTCGAATCACGAAAAACCAAAAGCCAACATGGTCACACAGCCGGCTAGCCTCTCACGATAATTTTAAATATTAAAACATTCGTATTTTAATATTTTTAAAATATTGATGAATTGAGCATACATGCTCATTCCACCAAAAAATCGAGAAATCTCAGCCAAGATGAAACTCTTCTGAAAATTCACGATATTGCTCAAATGCGCATCAGAAAATACTGAAACTCTTAGTATGGAGACACGGACATCATGGTAACACGTGCGTGCCTCTATGACCGACAAGGTCATTCCTAGGGCTTGCACGAAGCCGGTCCCACACGTGTTCGCAATTCTGACCTAATTTGCTCAATTGCTCATACTGGGCCCGAACTCTCTCCAACCAACTGGAGAATCCTCCAAACGACCAACAATCGGTCATGTGACCACCAAGAGCCGGTCTCATTCCCTCTTGGTCGGTCCCATCTCTCATACCTAGGTTTTACACCTAATGCTGAACCCAACAATATTTTCAGTAAATATTGAATCCACCATTTATTCATGATTTCTCACCAACTCTAAAACTGAGAATCCTGGTGCGTGGCACCACATGGACGTTCCTCATCCCATGTGGTCGATCCCTATCATTCATGATCAATTTTCATCAATTCCCCAATTGATGGAGGATTGCCCAAAAATTAGGGTTTTCGAATGAACGCTCTGTGAAACCATCATTCTGAGCACTCTTCGAACACTAATAAAATTTACGTTGATTCACTAATAAACATTAGTATTTTAATTGATATTTTACTGGTCACGTCACCAGTAAATAATTGGCTGAATCGAGCAACACTTGCTCGATTACCCGAATATAATCAATATTCGGCAATTCATCGATAATTCGTCGAATTGAGCAATACTTGCTCAGTTGCACGTCAGATTATCAAAGTCGTTAATTTGGTGAATTGAGCAATACTTGCTCAGTTGTCCATCAAATTCTCAATAATTGCATAATTGAGCAATACTTGCTCAATTGCTCATTAAATTCTCGTAGTTCGCAGAATTGAGCAATACTTGCTCAATCGTTCAACTAGTCAGTAATTCATCAATGAATCAACAATACTGACGTCCCCTCAAAGAACTACATGTTCGATCCATGAATCTCTGAGCATTCACCATTCGTGCTCGATTCACCAGAAACTTAGACTCATTGTCAATTGACTAATCAAAACACGTCTACCCTGTAGACTCCACGATTTTTGAGACATCAATCACGTCACAAATGGGGGATATCACTTAGGGTTTTGGTCTGGCGGTTTACGGCACGTGGATTCATCCACAACGAGAAATGTGCGTAAGTCGTGTAAACGGTTGAAGGAGTTAGCAAAGTAGAGGGTGCACGATCAGTCAAGTTTCCACACGACATGGAACTGACTTTACCACGATCTTCCACTTTCCCACTCTTTCACTCAAGAAACCGTCACGCTTACATGGATTAGTGGTTCATCATTCTTGCAATATAAATAAGTCAAAATCGAGGACGACATATCATCAGTATCAACGTTTTCCTTCAACAACTCGACACAAACTTATTCACATAACTCAACTTCAGCAGTTCACCATTATTGCAGAAACCTTCAACACACCCACAATCCTCGATCATCACTGATTTCACACAATTCTCAGCTTCCTTTTGGCAGGTCCGGAAGAGTGTATAAAAATGATGCGATAAAAACGGGCCTACAGTAATACCGCAAGTGCACGGTCGTCAGTTGTAGCTCGTGCAAGTACGGGTCGATCCACAGAGATCGGGTGTGTTTCGGAAGTGTTTTAGCTAATTGGGTTTCTAGTTTGCTTTGGACTTAGAAGCCTTTTGGCTTAGATTGGGCTTTGAGTACTAATGGGTTTGAATGCCCTTTGAATGAATTGGGCTTAGTGGGTTTGTTAAAGATAAAATGAACTGAGCTTGGGCTCAGTTATCTTTGAAGTGCAAATGGGCTTTGGTTCTAGAAACTGGATTGAGCTTTGGGCTCAACAGTTCAACTATGACTTGGGCTTAACAGTTCACTTGTGAGTTGGGCTTAACAGTCCACTTGTGAGTTGGGCTTAGTAGTGAACTGGGCTTTGGAAGTGAACTGAACTTTGGGCTCAGTTGGTTAGGCCTTTAGCCTTTGGTTTCACTGAATTGGACTTGGGCTCAGGAGTGAAGTGAGCCTTGGAGAGCAAAGCAAGCAGCAGCAATGCAACAGCCACAGAAGTGGATTGGCAGCAGCAGCTGCAGAGGCTCAGATGCAGGAGGCAACAGCAGCTACAGGGCAAGGAGTGGAAGCAGCAGCTGCAGAAAGGCAGCAGCAGCAGAGGAAGCTACAGCAGCAACAGAAGAAGTGGCAGCAGCAAGGGAAAGCACAGCAGCACAAGTGCTGCAGCAGCAATTGCAACAGTAGAAGAAATGCAACAGAAGTGGCAGGAGGGGAAGCAAGTAGTAAAGAAAATGCAAAACAGAAAATGCAGGTCAAACAAACAAGTGAAAGAAAACAAGACTAACAGTTGAAGATGGATTTATGGATGACAGGGAAGGTTGATTATGGATGGGAACTAGGGGTTGAATTCACTCTGACTTTTATTATGTATTCTCCTATAGAAAGTTAAACACAACTATGGTATTCTTTCCAAAGCACTAATTGTCTTTCTACAGCACAACTAGTCAAGGGATTATGAATTCAGCTTGAGTTGCAGCTTCTCAACAGCTCATGAACCTAACTACAAAGTATACTTGGCATACATTGTGAAAGTGAGGTGATGATGAACTAAGTTCAAGTTTTTCCTAAACCTGCTTAACCTTCTAAAGCAATGTGATCAGTGTACTACACAATAAGACATTAGAGATTCATCAAGTCCCTAGCATGATAGTTTAGAACATGACAAACAGCATAACAGTGAGTAACAGTGAGTAACAAGGCAAACTAACATTGAGCATAACAGTGATTAACAGTGAGTAAACTAACATAACATTGCAAACTAACATAACAACAAATGCAATTAAGAGTGAAAATGCAACTAACAGGGGCAATGAAAGTTAACAGGAGCATCAAAAACTAACAGTGCAATTTAACATTGGAATTAACCTAACCCAAATTGGGTGGAAACTTGGCTAGTCCAAGAACAAGTTTTAACATCCTACATCACTTCCCTTTTATACCCAAATTATCAAATTAGGGTTTACACCCATTTTCCCCAAAATCTTCACTCAACAGTACAATTAGGGTTTCGAGAAATAATGAAATTAACTCACCCTCTGATGCAATTAGACTCGACCCATGCTTTGGGTATGTCCCCTCTGCTCTTCTGAAGCTTTTCCAGCCCTCAATTGTGTCTTCTCCTCGCTGTTGGTGAAACCCTAGCTTCTCACTGTTCTAGCTTGTAGCACCTAGTTAGATGCTAGAAACGAGACAAGGGAGAGACTTGGGATGGAGTGGTGATGTACGGTGTGGTGTGGTGGTGGTGTAAGCGACAGCGGCAGAGAGGGAGGTGGTGGAGTTGCAGGCTCTGCAACTGTCGGGTGTTTGTGGTGAACTGGTTTTGGGAAGATGAGAAGGAAGAGCTCGATGGGATTAGGATTAGGGGTTGTTTGGTTGGGAATAGGGTATGTGTTGCTATGGTGTGAGGCGGAGACCTCAAGTTCGATATTTGCGAAGCTTAGATGTTGGATCATTGGATCTGAGTGGAATCGAACGGATAGATGGAAGGATGTGTGAAGCGACCGTCGGATTCTGAGGTGCAACGAAGTTAACGGCACCAGATGGAGTTAGGTACTGTAGTGTAAGGCGGAATCATCGGGAGTTGATGCACAGGCATAGGAGCGACCGTTGGATTCAACTACCATCTAATCTGAAGGCTTGGAATTTCAGTGCTGTGGTGCTTGGCAGAGACTTCCGATTTTGATGATCTATGAAGGAGCGACCGTCGGATGCTCCCGAGAACTGATCTGATGGCTGAGAACGGAGGCGCTTTTGTGTGTAGAAAATGAGGTTGTGCGCACCATTCTTCGCGGCTTCCTTGCGTAATTTCTCCCGGCTTTTCACTACTTTTCTGCTCTTTTCGCTCCACGACTCATCCGAACTTTATTTATTACCTAAAAATGCAAAATTAATTAATAAAAATATTTATTCTTGAAAACAATGAAAATACAGAATATGGGATAAAATGTAGAATTAATGCGCAAAAGATGAGTTAAAATGCCAACAAAAAGGATAAATATATACAATATTTGGCACTCATCAAATACCCCCAAACCTGAATTTTACTTGTCCTCAAGTAAAACAAAACTAAGGAAATCCTACCTATACCACTGTCGCTGGTCTCTCGAATGCATTTAGCGTATGCACTAAGCCTTTTAAACCACTAAGTGTCCCTAGTGGACGAGTTGAAGTCTCGTGAAGGTTTACCAGAGGTGTGCCTACAAACCTAAGGACAAAATATAAGCTCATATTCCGTCAAATGTGACATGTGCAAAACAGTTTAAGCTCACAGCAAAATGGAGATGTCAATCTAGCTATCGAAGGCACAATCCTAGCACTGATAACAAATAAGACATGTGATAAGAGTGTAAAGTGTATCTACACATGTGTAAAGAAAGATCTGAAGTATGACTACTAATCACCAGAGATAGTTTCTCAGGCTAAGAACTGAGGTCGAAATCTAGCTAGCTGTCCGGACTTTACGAGAATTGTGAATGAGTTGGAGGTATTTCACAATTGCTCGCGTTGTACATCAATGGCATACACCCTCCTTGCTTATTACAACGAAACACAAAAGAACTCTTTACATGACTCTTATTTACATTGAAATCTCTTTTTATTTTTGGAACAAGAGATGATGGAATTGATAAATACTTGATTTTTTGGATTTTTCTGATATTTTTTTTTTCTGAATATATACATCGTTTTTTTTTTTTTTTTTTTTTTTTTTTTTTTTTTTTTTTTTTTTTTTGAACAAGGAAACACTTTTGATACATATACAAAAGGAAACAAAAGATTACATGACACTTTGCAAGAGGTAGCCCTTTTTGATGCACCCAGTTAAATTCGATGGTTGTCTTTCTTAATGTAACCTCCACCTTCTATCCCAACCAACCAAAGAACAAGCTAGTCAAGTTTCGTTCAGTATTCTAAAGTGATTGGCAATCGTAACTTCCTATCAAACACCTTGAAGATCGAGGCCATACATGTATTGGTAGATCGTGCGCGTGCAAATTCTTATCACTATGTGAATTGTGCTAGAATCAGGGTGCCTAAATATCTAGACTAAGACTCCTAATAAAAATACATATTTGCACAAGAGTCAACATTTCAAGGTAAATGAGCTCCATTTTTTATGATTTTTCATTTTTTAATTTTTTTGAATTTTTTCGATTTTTTCAAAAGAAGAAGGAGTTCGTTTTCAATTATAGCATTATCATGGTATCTACTCTATACCCCCAAACCTAAACTAAACATTGTCCTCAATGTTTCAAAATAAAAGAATTAAAATGCAACATATGGAAAGGGACATGCTGAGTAGAGTAAAAGGAGAGAGAATACCCGATTTCGGCGAAAGCAGAATTAAAACTCCGTTATTCAAGGCAAAAATCCAACATATTTCAGCCGAGATCATATTGGATTAGAAAAATATAAAAGGAACAAAAGGGTTTTTAAAAATTTTATCTACTGGATTATATACAAAAAATTCACCATACACTAACAATCTAAAGAGTTGAGGATCAACCCAAAAGAAAGTGTAGAGACAAAGAAAGTTTCAAAACACTAAAATTGGACTTAAATGGGAGTGAGAGTGAAAAACCGAATGAATTACCCCTAAACCAAAATTTTCAACAGGTTTACTTTTAAGCACAAAATCTAATTTTAGGGTTCAGGATTCAAAAGGTCTAACTCATAATGGACTGTTTTCGGGATGGGCAAACATGCAATTTCCAACTGTGGCTCTTTAAATGTATTATATTTTGAAGCAAAATAGTCCAAGAGGACTTGGGAAGCACACAGTTCCAATCCTAGATTAGGAATTTTCAGAAAAATTGGTTTTACAATATGGGTACAAACCAAATCTAGGTTGGGTGGAAGGCCATCAGATTGTGACTTAGGTAGGACGATAGGCACATCATTATCAATCAAATCAAAATCTCCTAACTCATCTACACATGTCACATCATGCTCACAATCATCAATCAAATTGGCAAGATTACAATCAGAATTATCAACATCATCAACAGATTTATTCTCGTGTATCGGCACATCAGGGGAAACATCACATGGAATACTAGAAGAAATATCATGCATTAAGGTCGGGGCAGAGAAGCCTAATGTATTTGAACCCAAAGGTTCCATAACATTTTCAGTATAGACATGTTCTTCTAACATAAATCATAATCATCATCATCATGATAGGAATTTTGCAATCTTTTTGATTATTTTTTCTATAATTTTCAATCCTAAGGTCGGAGCTATTACAAGAATAAAACTCTAATTCATGAGGGTGACTCATATCATGTGGTGTTGTTCCTGTTTCCCTAACGGATTCCCATTGATGGGTTTTTTCTGCAATCTCGGCTAAAAAATTCCATGCGTCATCCACAGATTTATCAATAAACTCACCATTACACATAGACTCTACCATGGTTCGAGATTTAAAGTCTAGTCCCTCATAGAGGATGACGACGAGTTCTCCACTTCTCATTCCATGGTGCGGACATTCACTCAACAAATCATTACGTTCAAAAGTGAAAAACGTTTCCTCATCCAATTGGACAAAACAATTGATACTTTGACGAATAGCGATGGTCCTATGGTGTGGAAAGAATTTTTTGAAAAATAGATCTGTGAGTTGGTCCCAAGTGTTGATTGATTGTGGTCTCAAACCGTAAAACCATGTTTTGGCCCTTTCCTTTAAAGAAAATGTAAACAAACGCAATTTCAGAGAGTCTTCGGACATATGATCAGGTTGCATAGTCCGACAAATTTGTTCAAACTCTCTTACATGAGTATAGGGGTTCTCAGAATCGAACCCTCGAAATATAGGAAGTATTTGTATCATGCTTGCATTTATTTAAAAGGGTTATTAGTTTGAGGTAAGACAATACATGATAATGGAATTTGTATTGATGGATACATGTATTCATGGAGAGCACGAGGTTGGCCCATTTTGAAATGACACAAAGCCCACTATTTGGTTTTAATGGGTTTTAAAAAAAATTTGGTTTTTGATGGGTTTGGATTTTTGGGAAAAATTTGGTTTTGGTGGGATATAAAAGAAATTTGGTTTAAAATTGGGAGCAAAGAAAATTTTGGTTTTTTTTTTTTTTTTTTTTTTTTTTAAATAAAATAAAGAAAATAAAATTTGGTTTTTGAAATGGGAGCAAGCCCACTGTGCAAGCCTCTAATGAAATGGAAGCTGCGGCCTACGAAAATTCAAGTTTTAATTTTGAAAGTTTAATTTGGCCCAGTTGGTTAAGGCCCGACGTTTGTTTTTAAAACTTTGGTTTCGAGCTTCACTTACAAGTCCACAATCAGTTATAAGCTCAGCTGGGTTTAAACCCAGAGTCTAAAATACAAGTCCAATGAAAGAATTTAAACAAGCCCACACAAAATAAATACAAGCCCACAAATTAAACAAACAAGCCCACAAATAAATTATTACAAACCCAAAATAGAAAAATAAAAAGCCCAAAAAATTGGGTTAATTATTACAAGCCCACAATTAAAAATTTGGAAGCCCACAGGTTGGGTTCTCTCAATGGAATGGGTTTAGGCTTACCTTTTTAGCACAGCCCAGCTGCTCTGATATTGTTGCAAAAACCCAGTTGGGTTTTGGTTCTTTTCCTTGGTGGCGTCCCAGCAGAGGAAAAACAGGTTCAGAACAGCAGGTCCAACAGCAAATGAAGTGAAGCAGATGCAGATGCAAATGCTATGCAGTGAAATGCAAAAATAGCAAAGAAAAACACAGATAAAACACAGCACCAATCCCCGGCAGCGGCGCCAAAAACTTGGCAGGTCCGGAAGAGTGTATAAAAATGATGCGATAAAAACGGGCCTACAGTAATACCGCAAGTGCACGGTCGTCAGTTGTAGCTCGTGCAAGTACGGGTCGATCCACAGAGATCGGGTGTGTTTCGGAAGTGTTTTAGCTAATTGGGTTTCTAGTTTGCTTTGGACTTAGAAGCCTTTTGGCTTAGATTGGGCTTTGAGTACTAATGGGTTTGAATGCCCTTTGAATGAATTGGGCTTAGTGGGTTTGTTAAAGATAAAATGAACTGAGCTTGGGCTCAGTTATCTTTGAAGTGCAAATGGGCTTTGGTTCTAGAAACTGGATTGAGCTTTGGGCTCAACAGTTCAACTATGACTTGGGCTTAACAGTTCACTTGTGAGTTGGGCTTAACAGTCCACTTGTGAGTTGGGCTTAGTAGTGAACTGGGCTTTGGAAGTGAACTGAACTTTGGGCTCAGTTGGTTAGGCCTTTAGCCTTTGGTTTCACTGAATTGGACTTGGGCTCAGGAGTGAAGTGAGCCTTGGAGAGCAAAGCAAGCAGCAGCAATGCAACAGCCACAGAAGTGGATTGGCAGCAACAGCTGCAGAGGCTCATATGCAGGAGGCAACAGCAGCTACAGGGCAAGGAGTGGCAGCAGCAGCTGCAGAAAGGCAGCAGCAGCAAGGAAGCTACAGCAGCAACAGAAGATGGCAGCAGCAAGGGAACACAGCAGCACAAGTGCTGCAGCAGCAATTGCAACAGTAGAAGAAATGCAACAGAAGTGGCAGGAGGGAAGCAAGTAGTAAAGAAAATGCAAACAGAAAATGCAGGTCAAACAAACAAGTGAAAGAAAACAAGACTAACAGTTGAAGATGGATTTATGGATGACAGGGAAGGTTGATTATGGATGGAACTAGGGTTGAATTCACTCTGACTTTTATTATGTATTCTCCTATAGAAAGTTAAACAACTATGGTATTCTTTCCAAAGCACTAATTGTCTTTCTACAGCACAACTAGTCAAGGGATTATGAATTCAGCTTGAGTTGCAGCTTCTCAACAGCTCATGAACCTAACTACACAAGTATACTTGGCATACATTGTGAAAGTGAGGTGATGATGAGCTAAGTTCAAGTTTTTCCTAAACCTGCTTAGCCTTCTAAAGCAATGTGATCAATGTACTATACAATAAGACATTAGAGATTCATCAAGTCCCTAGCATGATAGTTTAGAACATGACAAACAGCATAACAGTGAGTAACAGTGAGTAACTAGGCAAACTAACATTGAGCATAACAGTGATTAACAGTGAGTAAACTAACATAACATTGCAAACTAACATAACAACAAATGCAATTAAGAGTGAAAATGCAACTAACAGGGGCAATGAAAGTTAACAGGAGCATCACACATTAAAAACTAACAGTGCAATTTAACATTGGAATTAACCTAACCCAAATTGGGTGGAAACTTGGCTAGTCCAAGAACAAGTTTTAACATCCTACATCACTTCCCTTTTATACCCAAATTATCAAATTAGGGTTTACACCCATTTTCCCCAAAAATCTTCACTCAACAGTACAATTAGGGTTTCGAGAAATAATGAAATTAACTCACCCTCTGATGCAATTAGACTCGACCCATGCTTTGGGTATGTCCCCTCTGCTCTTCTGAAGCTTTTCCAGCCCTCAATTGTGTCTTCTCCTCGCTGTTGGTGAAACCCTAGCTTCTCACTGTTCTAGCTTGTAGCACCTAGTTAGATGCTAGAAACGAGACAAGGGAGAGACTTGGGATGGAGTGGTGATGTACGGTGTGGTGTGGTGGTGGTGTAAGCGACAGCGGCAGAGAGGGGAGGTGGTGGAGTTGCAGGCTCTGCAACTGTCGGGTGTTTGTGGTGAACTGGTTTTGGGAAGATGAGAAGGAAGAGCTCGATGGGATTAGGATTAGGGGTTGTTTGGTTGGGAATAGGGTATGTGTTGCTATGGTGTGAGGCGGAGACCTCAAGTTCGATATTTGCGAAGCTTAGATGTTGGATCATTGGATCTGAGTGGAATCGAACGGATAGATGGAAGGATGTGTGAAGCGACCGTCGGATTCTTAGGTGCAACGAAGTTAACGGCACCAGATGGAGTTAGGTACTGTAGTGTAAGGCGGAATCATCGGGAGTTGATGCACAGGCATAGGAGCGACCGTTGGATTCAACTACCATCTAATCTGAAGGCTTGGAATTTCAGTGCTGTGGTGCTTGGCAGAGACTTCCGATTTTGATGATCTATGAAGGAGCGACCGTCGGATGCTCCCGAGAACTGATCTGCTGGCTGAGAACGGAGGCGCTTTTGTGTGTAGAAAATGAGGTTGTGCGCACCATTCTTCGCGGCTTCCTTGCGTAATTTCTCCCGGCTTTTCACTACTTTTCTGCTCTTTTCGCTCCACGACTCATCCGAACTTTATTTATTACCTAAAAATGCAAAATTAATTAATAAAAATATTTATTCTTGAAAACAATGAAAATACAGAATATGGGATAAAATGTAGAATTAATGCGCAAAAGATGAGTTAAAATGCCAACAAAAAAGGATAAATATATACAATATTTGGCACTCATCACCTTCCTACAGATCAACTCATCTCCCTCTTTGCGACCGAATTGACTCTGGAACGGCCATTGTCTTGGTTTAGGCCGGAGTCATACAGATTGATTTCCGAATATAAGCACCCCCTTTGCAGCGGTGCATCTGTGTGAGGATTAACATTTTGCCCGGTCGAGGAGTCTCGACACCACGCTCGTCTCTCCACTTCCCGAAAAACCGGCGACCCGTTTTTCCCCATCCACAGATTGGCGACCACAGTGGAAGATTAATCTCTCGGTTGCAATCTCTCATTTTCGCAAAGATGGTCGATCTTAGGTCAGGTTCAGTTACAAATCCCAACACCAACAACGCTAGTACCAGCAACAACAGTGGTAGTACTCCGGAAACCGTTCCTGCTTCTAATTATGGTGGTGACATTACTCCTCCTCACACCAATGTCAAAAATCATCCTCTTTTCGGTCGACATCCAGAAGAAATCAGAGAAAATCCGCCTACCATAGGCGATCTCATAAAGGTCCAAGAAGTTCTCGCCAAGAATCAAACTGACATGGCTGCTACTCAGAAGGAACTGTTCAACTATCTCAAAATTCTCACTGACAAAATGTCAGACAAAACTCAAGAGAAGGGAAAAGACAAGGAAACTTCTCCAAATACCGATCCTGAGGTTATTCCAGTCCCTGATGACGATGAAACCCACAAAGCTGCAGAACCTCAACCTGCCGGTTTCATCACCCGTGAAGACTTGGAGCGTTTTATGGAGAATCGAGGAAGAGGTCATACAACGACCGTGCACCATCATCAGCCTCCGTACCCTGCAGACACACAAAGGATCCCTTTCCCGAAAGGTTACACTTCTCCGACGTTCACACTCTACAACGGAACCGGGAATGCCTGAGAGCACGTTTCTCGATTCTTGGAAGCATTAGGAGAGCATGAACACAATCATGTTTTCCGCTTGAAGGAGTTTTCAAAATCCCTGACGGGTCGAGCATACACTTGGTACAACAATATCGCACCAGAAAGCATAGCTAATTGGGGAGAAATGATTAATGCTTTCTACAGGAAGTACTTCTTCGTTTCTGAGCAAATTACTCTTTCTGACTTGGGAAGGATGGCTCAGAAGACTGCCGAAAATTTAAATGATTATGTGAAGAGGTTCAGGGTTCAAGCTTTGGATTGCCATGATCCAAACGTTACTGAACAACAACTGGTGGATTTGTGCATCAATGGGATGATCCCTGTTTACAGAGCTTAGCTGGAGAATCTTCACTTTCAGACCTTTTCGGAACTTCACGAAGCAGCCAAGCGATCAGCGACTACTGCTCCCTCCTTGCTAGAAAGAACGAAAACTGTCAAAGTGAAGGAATTGAAAGACAATCGAAGCAGCACCTCTCGGCATCTGATCAACAAACAGTACAACGTTGAAGCTTCCATGAATGTTGCTGAAGGGAGCAAGAGAAAAGCTGACGCACAATAGCATAAGAATGTTTCTCCAACGTCTCACCCTCCAAAAGCTCCAAGGAAGGACAACCAGACTAGGAATGCACAACCTCAATAGAATGATGAGGAAGTTCCTGATTTCCCTTTTCCCATTGAAGAAGTGATCGAACTACTGGAAGTATGGATCCAAAACGGTGCAATCAAACTACCTCATGTCAAAAAGGAACCAACCGCGGAACAAATGGAAAACGCACGCTACTTTCATTTCCATAGGTATGTCAGTCATCCAACAAATGATTGCAGAAATTTGAAGCCCATTTTCAAAGAAAAGGCCGACTCAGGGGAACTGAGGACTGAGGGAGTGCACATAAATCCTCTCTCAATCAGAACATTCGCACTCTCGAGCATCCGGTCAAGGAAGCAGTTCAATCCTTAATTGAACATGTCTGCGAGTTGCTGTACTTGTCAAGATCTCAGAGAGACGATATGTTTGCTGCACTGAACCATATTGTGTCAGGCAAACGACGGACAATTCAGGAGACATTCCCTGAGCCTCCAGTGACAGACAAGGAAATGTACGACTGGGGACTTCTCACCATGGTGCATCTCAAGGGAAATGAATTCAAACGAGCATTAGTCGACGTTGGCACTGCTGTTAACATCATCCCTTTGAAAACCCTCAGAGCTGCTGGCATCACTCGTCAAGAAGCAAATCATGCTCCTGTCTCAATTAGAGATCATGAAGGAATCTCCAGGGATGCTTACAGCTACATCATTCTCAACATAAGAAGTGATTCTACCTGGAGAGAAACTGAATTCTTCATAATAAAAGAAGATCTTGGATACGACATGGTTCTTGGGAGAGCATGGATTCATGATGGAAAAGTTGCCACGATATCTTCATCCTTAGTTGCACACTTCTCCGCCGAAGAAGAAAGCTCTGACTCGGAGGATGATCAACCTTTCGAGCATTTGGAAAAGGTCGAAGCTTTGATGGAATTCACGCAAAAATCTGAGGAAAGCCCCAACGAATTTTTCAGGAGGTTCCGCACTCAGGCAAGTCTTATTCCTCATAATGCATATGTATTACCAACTTTCAAGTATGCTACCCTAGTCCGGGGACTTAATCTCACTCACGACCAAGCCCTTATCAAACGCTATGAGTGGATAGTCTCACCTCAGCAATACCACACTGAATGGAGTCCCTTCCAACTATACACCCCATTGAAAGGTTTATCGCTGAAGACCTGGCTAAGTTCGACAAGCGATACCCAACATGCTCTTTCTTGCATGAATGTCCACATGTACCGCAGAATTGGAAAGCTCCACCAACATGGAATCCACGAGGAATTCAAAACCAGCAGAAAATATTCAAGGAACGGGCAACTAAGCCTAACAAATTTCATGAATGAGATTTAGTTCTTGAGGCAACCAGGCGCAATTTGCATTCCGCAAAGAATTCGAACTGGGAAGGACCTTTTATGGTTGCTAAGTCGGTTGCTGGAGGATATTACAAATTGGCTGACATCAAAGGCAAGACGAGTGTACCAGTAATTCATGAGAATCGGCTTAAGATTTTCGACGCATGAAGCATTCAACATTGGATGTTTTATATCCAAGGCAAACGCGCAAGTATCTGACATTTACACCTTAGGATTTTCTTTTACTTGTATTTTGAATTCCTCCAAAACGTGTGCATACTTGCATTCATCATTTGAAAATTCAGCAATCTATCAAAGTTCTTTATTTAAGAAAAATCTCTATCAAATCCAAAATCCAAAAGAAAATCCTCAGTCACTCATGAAATCAAAACATATCAAAATCAAAACCCAAATAAAACCTCACATCTCTCACAAAGTTCAATGTTTATAAGATTATGGAAAGAAAACTAAAGAAATCCATCAAAGAATGATTTCTGCTTCTCTGCATCCTCCAGAGCTTTTAAAGCCGCTTTCTCCAACCTCAGCTTTTCAGTCAGCTCAACAACTTCAACCATCTTCTTCATCACGGCTTCACTAGTATAAGGGATGTCCTCCACCACTGCATCCTTGATGGTGTTAATTTTCTGACGAAGCCACTTCACATTAAATCCAAGTCTCTCAAAATTCTTCAAGTTGTACTCCCAATCAAAGAGTACATCACGAGTGACGGTACTTCTGGCCCTGGTACGAATATCATCTACAACACGTAATATTATCTCTACTTGCCTTGTCGAGAAGTAACTATGCTCTGGATCTTCCTTAACAACAATGTGGCCATACATCTTCCACAATTTCTCATACATGGCAACATACCCAGTGGGAACGCTAAATCCACCAACTAGCGTGTCATTTGGGAGTGTCTTACCGAATGGAGGATCAAAATAAATCCATGCATTGGGAGATTCATGCACTATCATACGCTTCTCAATTACTGAAGCAGCATCAACAACCATAGAGACGACTTCAGACGAAACTGTATCTGCTATTGTTGATTCGGGTTCCACCATCTCGGGCAAAACTGGAGTTTCCACCACCTCCACGACATCAACAACCAGAAATTCACTACCTTGAGGTGCAGGGGTGGGAGTCTCATCACCGAAAGCTCCAGTATTGTCCAAACTGTCATTATTGGATCCATGATTCCCAACTTCGACATTCGGCACCTAATGCGAAGATTACATGGGATTAGAATGATCCAAGTGTGAAAATCCAATACAAACATAAAATTAAGCAAGTAAGTGAACTAACATCATCTAAGTTCCTTATTATGCATCTAAGGCATGTACAAGTAGCATAAAAGTCGTGAAACACGTTTTCAAAGAGACGCAGCTGAAGAAAATTTACACTGCCCTGTGTTCAATGACGAACTGGGAGCAATTGGTGTGGAATCTAGAGTTGTTCTATATACCACTCTCTCCATATGGAAGTCTTCTACAACATGTCAAAATTTCATAACAATTATATGAACTAGCAAGGAGATGTGGCCAAAACATTGGACTACATGCAATCTGGAAAAGTTCTGAAAGTCTCCTGGAACTTTAATGTTTCGCCTTTTTCAAGCCCTAAACATGCTCAAAATACGAAAAGCTTATGTTAAAAAGTTTGGAAATTTCCTGGGCTTGAGGATGCGTATGCAAACATTGAAAATCCGACACCAAACGAAGTTTTTACGGTGTTTTCATTAAAAGCTGAAGTCTGAAATTTTCTGGTGACGTATTTCGGCAAAATTATTCCTATATTCATATGGGTTCTCATTCATTCATGCACAAATCAGAAACCTCATACTTATATGAAGATACCACAGGATAAATACTTACTAGAGGAGTCTCTAAACCATTTGAGGGCTCGGAAATGTTGGAATCTCCATTGGCAACTCCGTTATCTTTATTCGATTCGGGATTTCGGGAACTCTCCATGCTTCCATGATCCGAAGAGGAATGTGCTTCATCAACATGCTCCTTATCCACAGTGATTTCCCCCTGGACACATCAACAACAATCATCACTCATTCATCCTAAGGCACGTTACAATTATCAGTACGAAAAGGGAATACTTACGTCAACCTCCTCAGTGTTGGATTCCTGAATTGTTCGACCAAGAGCAAAACGGAGACCATCAATAACCGATGGAGAAAAATTCTGGAATGGATTGAAAATATTCTTTAAGATCCTAATTACATGGACGAAGAAGTTACAATGAAGAAAAGCGCTAACAACTCACCAAAGAAGCGGCAGGGGACTGTATATTGTTTGGTATCATTCTATGAGATGTCTTAATCCTTCCTTCTCCTCCCTGGGGACTTTCTTGAAAGTTTGGAGAGTTTACGTCGATTCGAGGCCTCACTGCACGGCCACCCTATCACAAGTACAACAATGCAATTACAACTTGATCGGCATACTTCAACTGAAATCACAAAAAAGGGGACTTACTTGTGACGCATTCGGAGACGTTTTCCTCTTATCACCACCAGGAAGGTATCTCAGCCTGGGTCGACCGAAAATCATGTCAGAAGAGGGGAACTCTCGAATTGGGGACTGAACATCCATTACAAACTTGTATACACGCTCAAGTTGCTGACACCAAAAGTCTATATAACCAGGAGTTATGAAGGTGTCTCGGTCAGAACATGGGAATAAATATTTATTTATTTCCACATGGGTGCAGTCTAAGTGCGCCTTCAGGTACTCAATCTCTGGCTTGTTTGTTTGATTGCCCGAAACGCATTGATCAAGTCCCATATGTCTAGCGGCTCTATCAATATTATATTCTTCAACCTGGAATCCTCCGTTCATTGCTGATATCAAGAAACCAGGAGTGCAACTCAAGATAAAAGATCTCTCTTCTTCGCTCAGACCAGCACCAGTACTCAACATGATATTCTCTTCAGCAACATTAAAAGTGATCAATTGTGAGAATAGAGAAGTAACTGGTAGGCTTGGGAATGTGTGTAAAATAAGAGAATAAGAAGCCTACATGTTATAACCGCAAGTGCACGGTGTCGTGATGTAATGTGTGCAAGTGCGAGTCGATCCACAGAGACTTGTGTGTGTAAGTTGAAGTTTCCTAAACTATTCTAAACTAAGCAGTGACAGTAAACAAGAATGTGAACTTCAGTGGCAGTGATAAAGAAACAAAAGCAGTGAGCCAAAGAACACAGAGTGTAAACACTAAGAATGAAGGTACTAGGGCAGTGAATCCACCACTAACTTATACTAGTTATTCTACTAGTGATTCTAACCTTGTCCTTATAGTTGATAACAGGGGAGATGCAAGTCTTCTGTGTATCTAAGGTACCTCCTATATGAATAAATCAATCACAACAGCTAAGGTATCTTCTCCAAAGCATCAGCTGTCTGTTTAAGGCATAGCTGATCAAAGGGTCAAGATGTGTAATGAATCATGAGCTGCAGTTCTACAACACTGGAGTGTTCTAACTACAATGGATGCATGACATTCACTGTGAAAGGCTAGTGTTGAACCCCTAAGACTGAGTTTCAATTTAAACATTTAAGCACAACAAGATTAATGCCATTAGCATGAATAATAAGTAACAAACTAGAGCTTCATCTAAACCCTAGCAGATGGAATTAAACATCATGAACATAATTGACAGTGCAACAATTGAAATAACACAGTTGAGGAACTGGCTAGTCCGTCCTCTTGGGTGAAGCTCTGGCTAGCCCAGGCATTCCCCAACACAACACCAAGCCTTCTATTTATACCCAATTTCAATTCCCCCAAAATACCTAATTTCTAAAATTAGGGTTTACAAATTAAATCAAAAATTCTTACCAACTACTTCTGATATCCACTCAATTAGCTTGACCCACGCTTCCTCTTCCTATCTTGCTCACACTCTTCTAGTACAATTGCCCTAGCGAGCTATTCCATCATTTTCTCTCCTAGGGTTTCAGGAACTGTGAAGAGGAGAAAGTGATAGAATAGTAGGCTAGATGATGGGGGATTAGGTGGTAGTGATGGGTTCGAGTGTTTGGGGATTTGACGGCTCGTGGAGGGGAGTGGTGGTGGTTGAGGAGACGGAGAGGGTGGAGTTGGCAGGAGCAGAGCTCGACTGCTCGAAGGAGGAAGATGAGAATTTGGGTAAGGTGCGTTTGGCTGAAGGGTATAGGTGTCAGGTGTTGTAGTGTTGAGCGGAACATCAAAATCTGATGCACATCGAAGCGAAAGCGTTGGATTACCAATTCTAGATTGATTCTAACGGCAAGATGGAAGCAGGTCTTGAGAGACCGTTGGATGCGTGACACAACGAAACTGACGGCTCAAGATGGAGTTAGGTGCCATAGTGTTTGACAGGAGCTTCAGATTTTGATGCGCTATGATGAAGCGACCGTAGGATGCTGAGATGATCCAATCTGACGGCTGAAGATGGAGGCGGGTATGGATATTGGAAATGGGTTTGGGTAAGGGTTTTGGACCTTGGGTATGCCAAGCCCATATCTTCTTTAAGAACAATTCTTCCTTGTTAAGCCCATTTCTAGCCTTTTGGTCTTGTGCACAACACTCCTCGCTGCTTCCTTGCGTAATTCCTCCCGACTTTTCACTACTTTTCTGCTCTTTTCGCTCCGCAATTCATCCAAACTTTATTTACAACCTAAAAATGCAAAATTAATTAATAAAAATATTTATTCTTGAAAACAATGAAAACAGAATATGGGATAAAATGTAGAATTAATGCACAAAAGATGAGTTAAATGCCAAGAAAAATATATAGAAATATGCACTTTTTAGCACTCATCAAATACCCCCAAACCTGAATTTTACTTGTCCTCAAGTAAAACAAAACTAAGGAAATCCTACCTATACCACTGTCGCTGGTCTCTCGAATGCATTTAGCGTATGCACTAAGCCTTTTAAACCACTAAGTGTCCCTAGTGGACGAGTTGAAGTCTCGTGAAGGTTTGCTTAGAACGTACCTACAAAGTTCTAGGACAAAATATAAGCTCAGATTCCATGAAATGTGACATGTGCAAGACAGTAGAAGCACAGCAAAATGGAGATGTCAATCTAGCTATCAAAGGCACAATCCTAGCACTGATAACAACTAAAGACACGTGATAAGAGTGTAAAGTGTATCTACACATGTTTCTAGAATGACCTGAAGTTATGACTACTAATCACCAAGAGATAGTTTTTAGGCTAAGAACCGAATTCTAATCCAAGCTAGTGTCCGGCTTTACGAGAATTGTGAATGTTCACCCAATGAGTTGGTGATATTTCAGTTTACCCGCGTTATACATCGATGGCTGCACCCTCCTTGCTTATTACAAGACTATTTACAACAAAAAGATGACTCTTTACATGACTCTTATTTACATTGATTACTCTCTTTTATTTTTGGAACAAGAGAGAACTATTGATTTAACATGACAAAACATGGAATAAATAAATACTTGATTTTTTTTTTTTTTTTATCTTTAATATTTTTTTTGATTTTTCTGATTTTTTCTGATTTTTTTTTTTGAAGAAATAACTTTGATCTTTACAACATAGTGACACTTTTGATACATGAACAAAAAGAAAAACATAATTACATGACTCTTAGCAAGAGGTGGCCCTTATCGAATACATCCGGTCAAATTCTATGGTTGCTTTTCTTAACGTATCCTCCAACTTCTATCCCAGCCAACCAAAGAACAAGCTAGTCAAGTCTCATTCAGTATTCTAAAGTGATTGGCAATCTAACTTCCTATCAAACACCTTGAAGATCGAGGCTATACATGTATTGGTAGATCGTGCGTGTGCAAGTTTCTTATCACTATGTGAATTGTGCTAGAATCAGGGTGCCTAAATATCTAGACTAAGAATCCTTATGTTTACATACATGCACAAGAGTCAACATTTCAAGGTAAATGATCTCCATTTTTATGATTTTTTTTTTCAATTTTTTTTTTTCAAAAAGGAAGGAGTTCTATTTTTCGATTATAGCATGTTATCAAAGTATCTACTTTTCACCCCCAAACCTAAACTAAACATTGTCCTCAATGTTTCAAAAGATGAACAAAATTGTAATACAACATACGAAAAGGATCATGCTGAGTAGAGAAAAAGGAAAGAGATTACCCAATTTGACGGCGAAAGCAAGATTAGAACTCCGTTATTCAAGGCTAGAATCCAACATTTTTTTAGCCGAGATCATATTGGATTAGCACAATATATACAAAAGAAACAAAAGATTTATCTAGAATATTATCTACTGGATTATATACAAGAAAATTCACCATACACTAACAATCTAAAGAGTTGAGGATCAACCCAAAAGACGGAGTGTAGACATTTCAACAGCTTCACACAATAATAATAGGAAAGAAATGAAAGTGAGGCTGTGAAACAAAATGAGCTACCCCCAAACCTGGATTTTTCAACAGATATAATTTTGGGTACAAAATCTCGCAGTTTTGGGGGTTCATCATGCACAAGGTCTAGCTCGAAATGAACTTCGCTAGGTACGGGAAAACATGCTAATTCCAACCGCGGCTCCTCAAAGATATTATACTTAGATGCAAAATAGTCCAAAAGGACTTGGGAAGCACACAGTTCCAAACCTAGGTTGGGCATTCTCAGAAAAATTGGTTTGACAATATCGGTACAAACCAAATCTAGGTTGGGTGGAAGGCCATCAGATTGTGACTTATGTAGGACGATAGGCACATCATTATTAATCACATCAACATCTCCTAAGTCTTCTACAAGTGTCACAACATGCTCACCATGCTCATACAAATCAGAATCATCAACATCATCAGAAGAATTATTCTCATGCATCGGCAAATCAGTGGAAACATCACAACGTGACCCAGGTAGAGAATCAGACACAACAATTATATTTTCATGCATATTAGTGTCAACAGAAGATTCTATATTACCTAAGTCATTTTCATAGGAGAGATGCACATGCTCAAACTCAGTATCAACATCACATGTATATGGAATACTAGAAGAAACATCATTCATGAAGGTCGAGGCATAGAAGCCTAATGTATTTGAACCCAAAGGTTCCATAACATTTTCAGTATAGACATGTTCTTCTAACATAACATCATAATCATCATCATCATCATCATCATGATAGGGATTTTGCAATCTAGGATAATTTTCAATCCTAAGGTCGGAGCTATCACAAGAATAAGACTCTAACTCATGGGGGTGACTCATACCATGTGGTGTTGTCCCTGTTTCCCTAACAGATTCCCATTGATGAGTTTTCTCTGCAATCTCAGCTAAAAATTTCCATGCATCATCCACAGATTTATCAAGAAATTTACCATTACACATAGACTCAACCATGGTTCGAGATTTAAAGTCTAGTCCCTCATAGAGGATGACGAAAAGTCTCCACTTCTCAAATCCATGGTGCGGACATTCGCTCAACAAATCATTAAAACGTTCAAAATAGTGAAAAACAGTTTCCTCATCCAATTGGACAAAACAATTGATACTTTGACGAATAGCGATTTCCTATGATGTGGAAAGAATTTTTTGAAAAATAGATCTGTGTGTTGGTCCAAAGTGTTGATTGATTGTGGTCTCAAACCGTAAAACCATGTTTTGGCCCTTTCCTTTAGAGAAAATGTAAACAAACGCAATTTCAGACAGTCTTCGGACATATGATCAGGTTGCATAGTCCGACAAATTTGTTCAAACTCTCTTACATGAGTATAGGGGTTCTCAGAATCAAACCCTTGAAATATAGGAAGTATTTGTATCATGCTTGCATTTATTTTAAAAGGGTTATTGGTTTGAGGTAAGACAATACATGATAATGGAATTTTTCTTGTGGGATACATGTATTCATGGAGAGCACGAGGTTGGCCCATATTGAAAAGACACAAAGCCCACTATTTGGTTTTAATGGGTTTTCAAAAATTTGGTTTTTTATGGGAAAATTTTGGTTTTGATGGGAATGAAAAACATTTGGTTTTTATTGGTTTTGAAAACTCCTTTTGGTTTTAACGGGATGAGGCCCAGCTAACTGGTTCAAATTTTCTGTGGGACAAGCCCAGTGAACGTCCTAGAGATTTGAGTACACGGCCCAACTAACGAGTTCAGCGAACCAAGCCCAGGAATGCACGAGGCCCAGCTGGGTATTTGATTTTTGGGCTCTCAGTTAGCCAAAATACGAGGCCCACTTGGGCTTAAAAACGTTTTTCAAATTTTTGTTGGGTCAAGCCCACAGTTCCGTTCAAATTACAAACCCAATAGAAAATGGAAGCCCACAATTTGGGTTCTCTTAATGGGTTTAGGCTTACTCTTTAAGCACAGCCCAGCTGCTCTGATTTTGGTTGCACAGCCCAGTTGGGCTTGGTTCTCAGCAACAAGCTCAGACCAGCAACTCAACAATAGCAGAAGGAAAACAGCAGCAGCACCAGAGGCTGGTTGTAGCAATGGCCCAAGCACCAGCAGCAGCAGGAAGAAGTAGCAGCAGCAGCAGGGAGAAGAAGAAAGTAGCATCACAGCTGCAGCAACAACAGCAAGAGCACCAGAGGCTCAGCACCAATTAGTAGCAGCACCAGCAGCAGCACAGGTTCAGCAGTACCTGTCACTCAACCAAGTTCTTAGTTCCAGAAGTTTCAATAACTTGAGAGCAAGATATGCAACTGCTACAAGATAAACATGGCCAGAGATGCTTGCACTACACATCAGGTTACAGAGCTACTAAGATGCAAGAAAACAGATGATGCAGGATGAATATGCAAATGCAAGATGAATATGCTCCTAAGTTATGCAAATTATGCAATGATATGCAAGTATGACATGACAGTATGCAATGCAACTAAATTACACTAAGTTACACTACACAGCAGCTAAGTTACACAAAAAAAACAAAACAGCAAAGTAAGATAAAAATAACAACAACCACACAACGCCAAGTCCCCGGCAGCGGCGCCAACAACTTGGTAGGCTTGGGAATGTGTGTAAAATAAGAGAATAAGAAGCATACATGTTATAACCGCAAGTGCACGGTGTCGTGATGTAGTGTGTGCAAGTGCGAGTCGATCCACAGAGACTTGTGTGTGTAAGTTGAAGTTTCCTAAACTATTCTAAACTAAGCAGTGACAGTAAACAAGAATGTGAACTTCAGTGGCAGTGATAAAGAAACAAAGGCAGTGAGCCAAAGAACACAGAGTGTAAACACTAAGAATGAAGGTACTAGGGCAGTGAATCCACCACTAACTTATACTAGTTATTCTACTAGTGATCCTAACCTTGTCCTTATAGTTGATAACAGGGGGGATGCAAGTCTTCTGTGTATCTAAGGTACCTCCTATATGAATAAATCAATCACAACAGCTAAGGTATCTTCTCCAAAGCATCAGCTGTCTGTTTAAGGCATAGATGATCAAAGGGTCAAGATGTATAATGAATCATGAGCTGCAGTTCTACAACGCTGGAGTGTTCTAACTACAATGGATGCATGACATTCACTGTGAAAGGCTAGTGTTGAACCCCTAAGACTGAGTTTCAATTTAAACATTTAAGCACAACAAGATTAATGCCATTAGCATGAATAATAAGTAACAAACTAGAGCTTCATCTAAACCCTAGCAGATGGAATTAAAACATCATGAACATAATTGACAGTGCAAAACAATTGAAAATAACACAGTTGAGGAACTGGCTAATCCAGTCCTCTTGGGTGAAGCTCTGGCTAGCCCAGGCATGCCCCAACACAACACACAAGCCTTCTATTTATACCCAATTTCAATTCCCCCAAAATACCTAATTTCTAAAAGTAGGGTTTACAAATTAAATCAAAAATTCTTACCAACTACTTCTGATATCCACTCAATTAGCTTGACCCACGCTTCCTCTTCCTCTCCTGCTCACTCTTCTGGTACAATTGCCCTAGCTCGAGCTATTCCATCATTTTCTCTCCTAGGGTTTCAGGAACTGTGAAGAGGAGAAAGTGATAGAATAGTAGGCTAGAATTATGGGGGATTAGGTGGTAGTGATGGGTTCGAGTGTTTGGGGATTTGACGGCTCGTGGAGGGGAGTGGTGGTGGTTGAGGCGACGGAGAGGGTGGAGTTGGCAGGAGCAGAGCTCGACTGCTCGAAGGAGGAAGATGAGAATTTGGGTAAGGTGCGTTTGGCTGAAGGGTATAGGTGTCAGGTGTTGTAGTGTTGAGCGGAACATCAAAATCTGATGCACATCGAAGCGAAAGCGTTGGATTACCAATTCTAGATTGATTCTAACGGCAAGATGGAAGCAGGTCTTGAGAGACCGTTGGATGCGTGACACAACGAAACTGACGGCTCAAGATGGAGTTAGGTGCCATAGTGTTTGACAGGAGCTTCAGATTTTGATGCACTATGATGAAGCGACCGTATGATGATGAGATGATCCAATCTGACGGCTGAAGATGGAGGCGGGTATGGATATTGGAAATGGGTTTGGGTAAGGGTTTTGGACCTTGGGTATGCCAAGCCCATATCTTCTTTAAGAACAATTCTTCCTTGTTAAGCCCATTTCTAGCCTTTTGGTCTTGTGCACAACATTCCTCGCTGCTTCCTTGCGTAATTCCTCCCGACTTTTCACTACTTTTCTGCTCTTTTCGCTCCGCAATTCATCCAAACTTTATTTACAACCTAAAAATGCAAAATTAATTAATAAAAATATTTATTCTTGAAAACAATGAAAAGACAGAATATGGGATAAAATGTAGAAGTAATGCACAAAAGATGAGTTAAATGCCAAGAAAAATATATAGAAATATGCACTTTTTAGCACTCATCAGTAACCGACACCCAGGGGCGGAAGTTGAACTCAGACTCAATGTCCAAAACGTCAGTAATGCATATCTTATATTGTGGTTGTTTTCTAGACCAGCGCATGATCCTAGCATTATTCTCCTCAAGGAGGGAATGACGAGTGTCGACCTTGCGTCCTTGCAAAATGCTACGGGGAATTGAGGCGTAACTCTCAAGATGCTCCCACATCAAGGCTTGGAGAAACATGGTATTGACATACGTCTCAACTTTCATGAATCCATCAGAAATACTGGAGTCTATAACTAAAGAGTCCAAGTTGGCGAACAAAGAACCCAAAAATAGACTGCCAATGAGAATTTTCTCACCTTTGGCCATCTTAATGGCAAATCGAATCACAAACGGCTTCAGCAAGTGTCCACAATCTTCAAAGATATCCTTGGAGAGCCACAGATACAAGAAAGCCACAATTGTTAAAGCGCCATCAACCGGTCCTTCAGGAGTTCTATCTCTTGGCCACCAGTGTGATAACCATCGAGCATAGCAGGATGCGGGTGACTCATTGAATTCGTGCATCTTGGCTTCTAATACGTCAGATATCTCCTTCTCCTCTATCGAAATTTCTTCAGGAAAATTACCAGTAATCGGAAGATGCAACAAAGCAACTACATCTTCCAGAGTAATGGTGAATTCTCCCCATCTGCATATAAACGTGTGAGTGGGAACGAACCAACGGGCGAGCAAGGCTGCCATACCTGGTATGTCATGGTTGACGATCAAATCTCCAGCAGCTTGAATGGCTCGAGTCACCTGGGCACTATCCAATATGGCCCTCACACGGCTGTGACCTAACATGTGCCTTGTCCATCCAGAGAAATGCATCAGAGGTCTCCGAGAAAGCTTGAACTCCACCTGAGAAGCCGTGAAGTGTTTCCCTTGCAGAAAAACCGAATTACTGCTTGGGGAGACACCAATTTATTCTGATTAGTGATCCTGGGATTTTTAGCAACCGAAATGAGGAGCCTAAGGGACGTTTCTCGGGTCTGTACAGATATACAAAGAATTTTTCTTCAGCGGTGGGAATGTTTTTAGTCTTGGGACTTCCCTCTTTCTCCTTAGAAATCTCAGAATCATCATTTCTGGAGGAACCATCATCTCTGGAAGAGGCGTCTGTGCAAACATCATCTCTCGAAGAAGCATCATCTTCAGAAACACTACGGGATTCAGCCATTTCGCAAAGTTTCTGCAACATCCATACATGAATTTCATCAATACAATGGAATTAAAGCGACAAGACAGTCAACGTCTGCAAAAATGGTATTCCTCAATTCTCACCTATTTACGATTTCACGAACTTAGTGATAACAATGTAAAACCCCCAAAACTTGCTCGTTCTTTCAAACCTGCAAAATCGAGCATAAAAAATATTATTCAAGAGTCAACACTGACTTTTCGAGAAATTATGAGTAATTCACATAACCTTCTATGTGAGCACTCGCTGATTTTTGCGTGTACATACGCTACAAAATCACTGAATTCACACATACACTGTGAATTCACCAAATTCATAAATTATGTATTTTCAAAAACTCAATTTTTATTCCATAGTGCGTGAATAAGTCATGCACGCACACAAAAAAAAAATCCGTGAGTTAGCAAACTCATGTGAATAAAAAAAAAGAACTTTTTGCTCAATCGAGCATTCGTCTTTGAAACGAGGGACTTTTCTATTTTGAAGAACTCTCCATACTTTAAATAAAATTTCGAAAGTTCTCAAACAAATTTTCATCATGAACTCCAGGTCTTTTCAAAATTCCTTTAACTCTAAGGATCATTGTTTATTACTTTTACGAACAAACCTACGTTTCTAAAAGTATTTACGAAATTCATGCTTCAAAAACAAACTTGAGTTTTCATGAAACCAAATAAACACAACTTTTACTACTACAACTAGGCCATGTCTATTCAAAATTTTATGTATCTCTTCCATATTAGGGATTTTTGCTCGTTCCTCCGACTAACGAACAAACGTGCATATACATATGTTTTCTAAAAATCCTTCATAAATCCTACGCATGCATGCAACCATGGGGTTTTTGGTTTTGTGAACAACTCATCAATCATAAAACCTACAACAACAAAAATCGGACTTACCTGGTCGGTGCCGGTAGGAGCTTGGCCGGACGGCAACGATGGCGATCGGCAGCGACTAAATCCGGCGGAAAAATTCTCCTCCTGCTGAACTCGTGTGATGATGGAGAAGAGAGGGAGTGTTGGTCGGTCGATCAAAACACAAAATAAATTTTAGGGTTATTCCCTTTTATATCAAATTTATTTCCAGAAAACCTAATAAAACATGGTTTCCTTTTTTTTGGGCTCGGGCCCGCGAATACTAAATCGACCATAACTAAGCTTCCAAACACCCAAATCAACAGTGCCTCATCTCTCCACGCTCATGAGGTGACACTCTACCTTACTATCAGAGTTCTCATCCGCGCATTTGCTCGTACATGACATCATTGGGGAAAATCGAGGATTCTGAAACTACCTTTGTAGACAAAGTTCAATCACTGATCTCGTCGACTGAAAATCACCATTTAATGCATATTGCGAAACATGACTGTTCCCCACTAAGCAGGGGACTTAATGTAGATGGTGGATTTTCAACAAAGGGCAAAACCGTAAAATTATGAGGCATGTTTTTGACGCGGCTTTTAGGCATGCAACGATTCATATTTTACAAAGCCATGATGAATATTTTTTCGAAAAGCCTCCACCAGCTGAGCGTTCGATCCTGGCATTTCATCGTGCGCTCTATGCATAATAACATATTTGGGCGGTTCTCCGTAGATTGAGGACTTAACGCCTTCAGTACGTCGGTGATACTCACTGTTCCCTGACTGCAGGAGAGTGACCCACCTCCACATAGAAGAATAGTTGGGCGCGGACGCCTTCAGGACGTCGGTGACACTTCACCGTTCCCTGATTATGTGGAGAGAGTGCATAAATTCAGGCGGTTTTCCGTAGATTGAGAACACTAACGCCTTCAGGTCGTAAACAACATCGTGACTCCCTGACTGTGCACCACTAAGAATAGATGTGACGCTTTAACTGGCTAATATCTTTTTTGAAGTAGATTACCTCTGTCTTGACATTGACTAATGAATTCCCAGAATAATCTATCATTGCTCCTATTCCATGGTCGAATCCACGGCCTGATCCAATGGAATGGCAATAACAATTGCTCCTATTCCAAGGTCGAATCCACGGCCTGATCCCATGGAATGGCAATAAATAATTGTTCTGATTCTATGATCGAATCCACGACTTGATCTCATAGAATAGCAATGAAACAACTGTATTATCTCATTACTCCGATTTCATCCACTGGTCTCATGAAATGGTGATAGATAAATCTTAATTACTCTGATTCGATGGTCGAATCCACGATCCCATAGGATGGTAATGCTCGTTTTATTATTCTGAATTCATAGTCGAATCCACATCTGATCCTATGAATTAATAATGAACAACTATTCATTTTTATTACTCAGTTTCATGAATTATTCTCCATTGAATTTCATAAATTAGTAATAAATACTCAACAACCGGGCATCTGGACCATCACTGAGTAAGCCCCACAAAAATGGTGCAAGTGTACTCGACAATGATGCACGATTGAGCACCCAGATGCACGAGCATCCAAAAATATGAAAAAATGGGGAATCCCTCGCAAAACAGGAGAAAATATTAAAATAATAATAAAATAATGGAGGCGCTCACGGTGGGCCCACCGGCCACCCGGACGGCCGTGCCCTAGCCACGGTCGGTCCGCGCCCCTCCCATTATTTTTCCTTATTTTATTTTCATAAACTCATGAGGGTTCTCCATCTTAGCAAAATTCCTTATTTTGTGCAAAACTTGTGAATTCTCCATAACTTGGTGGATTCTCCAAATAATACTATAAAATAAGGAAAAGTGTGCGGGATCGGGTAACTCAGCCGGCCGACCATGCCCAAGCCGTGGCCGGTCCCACACCTCACAATCCTTAGCTTTTTATAATTAAACTCCTTGTTTCAATAAAAACTCATGGATTCTCCATATCTTCAAGGACTCTCCATAACCTCAAGGATTCATGAAAAATAATAATAAAATAGGAAAAGGTGTGCAGGACCGGGCAACTTGGCCGGCCGGCCATTCCTTAGTCGTGGCCGGCCCCACACCTTGCAATCCCTAATTTTTCATAATTATTATTTTCCTAATTCATGAAACTCCTGGGTTTGAGTAAAATTCGCGAGTTCTCCATATTTTCTCAAATATTGCTCGAATCACGAAAAACCAAAAGCCAACATGATCACACGGCCGTCTAGCCTCTCACGGTAATTTTAAATATTAAAACATTCTTATTTTAATATTTTTAAAATATTGATGAATTGAGCATACATGCTCATTCCACCAAAAAATCGAGAAATCTCAGCCAAGATGAAACTATTCTGAAAATTCACGATATTGCTCAAATGCGCATCAGAAAATACTGAAACTCTCAGTATGGAGACACGGACATCATGGTAACATGTGCGTGCCTCTATGACCGACCAGGTCATTCCTAGGGCTTGCACGAAGCCGGTCCCACACGTGTTCGCAATTCTGACCTAATTTGCTCAATTGCTCATACTGGGCCCGAACTCTCTCCAACCAACTGGAGAATCCTCCAAACGACCAACAATCGGTCATGTGACCACCAAGAGCCGGTCTCATTCCCTCTTGGTCGGTCCCATCTCTCATACCTAGGTTTTACACCTAATGCTGAACCCAGCAATATTTTCAGTAAATATTGAATCCACCATTTATTCATGATTTCTCACCAACTCTAAAACTGAGAATCCTGGTGCGTGGCACCACATGGACGTTCCTAATCCCATGTGGTCGATCCCTATCATTCATGATCAATTTTCAGCAATTCCCCAATTGATGGAGTATTGCCCAAAAATTAGGGTTTTCGAATGAACGCTCTATGAAACCATCATTCTGAGCACTCTTCGAACACTAATAAAATTTACGTTGATTCACTAATCAATATCAGTATTTTAATTGATATTTTACTGGGTCACGTCACCAGTAAATAATTGGCTGAATTGAGCAACACTAGCTCGATTACCCGAATATAATCAATATTCGGCAATTCATCGATAATTCGTCGAATTGAGCAATACTTGCTCAGTTGCACGTCATATTATCAAAATCGTTAATTTGGTGAATTGAGCAATACTTGCTCAGTTGTCCATCAAATTTTCAATATTTACAGAATTGAGCAATACTTGCTCAATTGCTCATTAAATTCTCGTAGTTCGCAGAATTGAGCAATACTTGCTCAATCGTTCAACTAGTCAGTAATTCATCAATGAATCAACAATACTGACGTCCCTTCAAAGTACTACATGTTCGATCCATGAATCGATGATCATTCACCATTCGTGCTCGATTCACCAAAAACTTAGACTCATTGTCTAATCAGTCAACAATTGACTAATCAAAACACATCTATCATGTAGACTCCACGATTTGTGAGACATCAATCACGTCACAAATGGGGGGATATCACTTAGGGTTTTGGTCTAGCGGTCTACGGCACATGGATTCATCCACAACGAAAAATGTGCGTAAGTCGGGTAAACGGTTGAAGGAGTTAGCAAAGTAGTGGATGCACGATCAGTCAAGTCTCCACACGACATGGAACTGACTTTACCACGATCTCCCACTTTCCCACTCTTTCACTCAAGAAACCGTCACGCTTACAGGGATTAGTGGTTCATCATTCTTGCAATATAAATAAGTCAAAATCGAGGACGACATATCATCAATATCAATGTTTTCCGTCAACAACTCGATACAAACTTATTCACATAACTCAACTTAAGCAGTTCACCATTATTGCAGAAACCTTCACCACACCCACAATCCTCGATCATCACTGATCCCACACAATTCTCAGTTTCCCTCCTACAGATCAACCCATCTCCCTCTTTGCGACCGAATTGACTCTGGAACGGCCATTGTCTTGATTTAGGCCGGAGTCATACAGATTGATTTCCCGAATCTAAGCACCCCCTTTGCAGCGGTGCATCTTTGTGAGGATTAACATTTTTCCCGGTCGAGGAGTCCTGACACCACGCTCGTCTCTCCATTCCCGAAAAATCGGCGACCCGTTTTTCTCCATCCACAAGAACACCTCCATCAACAATGGCAGATGAAGATTGCAATTCATTCAAAAGTGAATTGGGGGCAAAAAACCAACGAACTTTGGGCATGGGTTTCACTTAACCAACCAAAGGGGACAGTCTAAACATATCATGGGGGAAAATCAAAAACCTCTGATCACATGATCAAAGTTGCAGTCGAAGAATTATCATACCGAAACCATCATCAATAATCAAAATGGAACAAAACCCAAGTTCCCATACAGCGTAAAAAAGCAAAAGAAAGCAGGAATTCTCACATGCAAGCATAATAAGCAACATCAATAAATCTCCTAGTCCGACAACGATACAACAGGGGCAAGCATGGAGAAAATCAAGACCAAATACAGGTATCACTTACTTGTATGATCGACACATTGGAGCCAAAGCACGTGGAGAATCGAAGGAAAAAGGGGAGAAGTTAGCAGCAAAAGAGTATCTCAATAGGATAAAGAGCGACAGTTCGAAGAAGAAGAGGAAAGGGAGTTAATAAAATTCCCTTCTCTTTGTTCCCCTCTTATAGGCGGCTGGAAAATCCAAAAAATTTGGATGTCCCGAAATTCAAAGGGAAGTTATTGCATGAAAGGACATGTAGGGACCACCCAATCGGTATGTGCAAAATTGGCGGCGTAACAGAAGTTTTCTTCCACTTCTACCAAACAGTAGAAGAAAGAAAAGGGGAAAACTGCGAATACCAATATTCTGTGGAGCACGTGTCACGATCTTAGTGGTCGCATATATACCTAGCTGTGTAGCCTTACTAAACAGAGAAGCCTGAGTAACAAGGGATACATCTGCATATCTACTTTATCGCATTCCAAGAAAGAAGGCGTGAACGGTTAAGATAAGGAAGGGAAAAGCCTAGTCTATATAGAGTCAGCTGGCGAGGGGACAAAGGTAGATGACGCATCCAATCAGCATTAAATGATCAAATTTCTTATCTACACGCATGAATCTAGGCACGTGGAGAGAGAAGGCGTGGCAGAACCCGATTGGCGGAAGCTGGCAGTGAATGAAGGTACAACCTGTACTAAGGTTGGGCAGTTCCCGAAGGAACGTGGGCCAGCTGAGGTGGCGAAATATAACTGGAGAAAGTACGCGGTGGATGAAGGTACCATTGGTACAAAAGGTATATCAGCAGATGATGGACCCAGAGGCAGCAAAGATATACCTGGAGCAAGAGGGGCTATAAATATCAAGCTTCACCAACAAACTAAGGGCATTCAATATCTAAGAGAGAAGATCTAGTCTTAAGCTTATACCTCTTTAATGTTTAGAACTTAAGTATTTACTTCCACTTGAGTTCTCTCTATTACTTGGGGAAGCATTTAAGATCTTTGTAACCACCACAACTTAATACAAAAACAAGCACTCATTACCCTGTGGATGTAGACAAATGTCGAACCACGTAAATCTCTTGTGTCTCATGATAACTTAGAAGCTTTTACATTATACTTGTGTTCTTCGTTGTTATTGTGATCTTAGATATCATTTATTACTTGGAAATATCGGTTCAACGGAGATATCAATACTACTTAGTATCAGATCCTCAGAGTTGTATACATTACGTAGACTACGGGAAAACGAGTAGTCACAGAGATGATCGATAATTCTAGGTTGTTCTTCGGGAATATAAATCCGGGTTATCGATTGGTTCCTGTTCACCTTGATTTATCAAAAGACGGAACAAAACTCGTAGGTATTTCTGTGGGAGACAGATTTATCTATTACCGTAGACTTTTCTGTGTGATACAGATTTTTTTATTAAAGTCTTCGACTTTGGGTCGTAGCAACTCTTAGTTGTGGGTAAGATCAGCTAAGGGAATCAAGTGCGTAATATCCTGCTGGGATCAGAAACGTAAGGAGCGCAACTGTACCTTGGATCAATGTGAGATTGATTGGGGTTCAATTACAGTCCAGACTGAAGTTAGTTTGTAGTAGGCTAGTGTATGTAGCGGCTTAATACAGTGTGTGTTCAATCTGGACTAGGTCTCGGGGTTTTTCTGCATTTGCGGTTTCCTCGTTAACAAAACTTCTGGTGTCTGTGTTATTTCTTTTCTGCATTATATTTTGTTATATAATAGAAATATCACAGGTTGTGTGTTGTATCGATCAATTGTGAAATCCAACCTTTGGTTGTTGATTGAAATTGATTGATCCTTGGATATTGGTCTTTGGTACCATCCAAGTTATTTCTCTTGTATTCAATTAGACTCGCAGATTTCTATTTGCTTGAGTAAAGTATTGAATCGAGAAATTAAGATATAACTCTTGATATACTTTTTATAATATTGAGTCTGACTGTCTAGTTGATTCTCTTAAAAGTATATTGTAGTTTGTCCATACATATTGCTAAGCGAAATATTGGGTGTGGTTGTTAGATCCCCGCCTTTTCAAGTTCTAACTACTTTAGCTGGTCCCACAAAATATAAATAACCAGTCGTACTCTGTATTTTACCTATGTCACCTGCGAAGTTTGTGTTAACATACCCTCTCAAGGTAGAGCCACCTATTCTATAACACAAAGGTATGTTTGTGTGTTGAAAATTTGTTATTTACTTCATACATATACGAGCATCATAGTAGTTAGAATTGCTCGTATAGATATCCAAGAAAACTAGTATTTGGAACAAGACTTGTACTCTTGAACTCACTATTTTATATCAATGTTCTTGCTCCACTTGTAAATGTTACAGACTATGCTATTTATAACCATCAACTTCCGACTCTTTAGGACTTTCTAAATCTCACTGGATGTTTCTTCACATAGAAGTATTTGACTGACTGACACAAAATTACTCTATCAATATATACATATATAAATATATTTTTTTTCTTATCTCTGGTTAGTTCCAGACTTTTCTAAACCTTAAGAGCAAACTTCATTAACATGATCAAACTATTTCACTATCTAGATTTTTCTTTTACTGATTTACAACTCAATAATAAAACCATTCTAGACTTTACAAATTATATTTCAACACTCCCTCTTAATTTCTAATGGCTGATTTCGATTTTCACCCAATCTTATGGTTCATCATTTGCCTGTTTTACTCGTGGTGTAGCTTAATTATGTCGACATTTCGTAATGTTGGAATTATCAACTTGTCTCATGATAGTGTCTTTATCTCTGTCTTCAGTCTTCTTTAGTATTTGATAGCTTAGTAGTTTGCTAGCCTTTCGGTGGATATATGCGACCTCCTACAATTCTTAAAGCTTGATCCTCGTAGATTTAGAGGCTTCATTTTTCGGTTGCTTATCTTTACGTTGAGTTTTTACAAAACTTGAACACTTAGATGGTTCAGAGGCTCCACCTTTACCCACGTCCGTTTTTACGAAACTTGACCACTTCAATGGGTCAGAGGTCTCACCTTTACCCCATAAGCTCTCTTTTTTTGCTTTTCGAGGAGGCAATCCATATGCTCTCCCTCACACCCATCTCTAATCACTTATTAGGAAGTGATTCTTTTTACTTTCTTTTTTCCCCCAATTTTCTTCACGGAGATATTTTTATCTTCAAGTCTTTAACTCATCTTAGAAAATCTTACGAGCTATTTTCTCTCTTCTTTTTCCATCCTTTTCTTTTCTTCTTTTTTATATTTTCTCTTTCTTTTCTTACACTTAGAATTTGGTCACAGCTTCTTTAGCAGGGAATGCATCTTCTACTCTTCTTTATCTTCATATCTTCTCATCTCCATATGGATCGAAACAAACTCTGATACCATGTTAAAGTTTAGATATTTGATGATACTTCGGAAATATACGCGTAGTAGTTAAAATTGCTTATATAAAGCTCCTAGTAAACTAGTACTTGGAACAAGACTTGTACTCTCAAACTCATTGTTTTATATTAATGTTCTTGCTCCACTTTTAAATGTTACAGACTATGGCTATTTATAGCCATCAACTGTCGACTCTCTAGTACTTTCTAAACCTCGACTGAATATTTCTTCACGTAAAAGTATTTGGTTGACAGACACAAACTTACTCTAGCTAATTTTAGACTTTTCTAATCCTCAAGACTAAACTTCATTCACACTGATCAAACTATTTCACTATGAAGATTTTTCTTTTACTGATTTACAACTCAGTAACTAAAACCAATTCTAGACATTACAAATTACATTCCAACATTATGTTACCTCTCAAATATCTGAGTATCCACTTCACATTTTCCCAATGTTGTTTTTCTGGGTTGCTTGCATATCTACTACTCACTACTCCTAAGGCATGTGCAATATCTGGTCTTATACACACCATAACATATATTAATTAAGACTCCCATTAGCTGAAGAATATGGTCCATAAACATGCACTATTTTTCTTCATCTGTTCGCACATTATAAACTTGAAAGACGAACTTGGCTTCCAAATGGAGAACTGATTGGCTTAGCATTCTCCTATATGAACCTCTCTAACACTCATTCAGCTTTACAAGTGTTCTCTTAACTTTGTCCCTTATTACCAAGATCTTTCATGGTAAATTCATTTTCTAACTGTTTCTGCAGGTCTGCCACCCGCCTTTGTTACGATAAAGAGAAAAAAATCCATATTACTTTTGAAGACCCATAAAAAAAAAATACAAAGTGGCTAAATATAATCAAACAGCAAGATTTTACAAAAGTAAGTGAAAGAAAAACAGGTAACGCAAGCAAGTAATAACTAATGCAACGGTAATTACAAGAATACAATCACTTAACGTGTATGGAGGCACTAAAGCGTAGACATCTTTAGTCTTTGCTTCACAGACTTCAATCCATGACCATTGACCGTAACATTAGCTCCTATTCTCAAATCATATCTCCTTGACTTCACAAACCAAGGTTCATTAGAAGACCTATACTTGGTATGCAACTCGAGCCGAAAGAAAGCTTCATTCCCCTTGAAAATCTCCGTCCTAGCGTCCTCCCAGGATACCCCATAAGTCTGAATTGTCTCAACACGAATGGTTGGCCAAACATTCCCTTGATCAAATTCCGGTATAGATGTATTTCCGATTGGTAAACTAAAATTACTACCATAATAGTGAAGATTCATGTTCACGACATCATAGAAAATTTCAGATTGTTTTGGGTTTAGATTCTCGAAACTGAGACCGAACATTATGGTTGTGGTGTTTATGATTCCTGCGTCGTTCGAGGTTACATCAAGAGCCGGAATATGAAAATTTTGGATATATAGCTCCGGTTCCATAATAAATGGACCTCTAAACAAGGAAGAGACACCAACGAGTATTCCACCTAAAACCATAATTGCTAGAAACGTAATGAAAATCTTCCGTGGACAATTTGAATTCCCGGAAGTGCCCACCGGAGAACTCAGACGGCTCTCACCAGTCTCAAGCCGAGACACAAGAAGACTCTCGGACTCAGCCGTTGCATCCATTGATTTGTTGAACATTTCTTTGTGGAAGAAGAGATTTTCTTTTTCTAAAGAATGAAGGAAGAAGAGTTGTAGTGATCCTTTATATAATTGAACATTAGTCGAAACAAAACTGGATGGTGGCCAATCCGAACCAACTAAAGTCTTTAGTCAACGCCTCCGTAGATTTAGCTTTATGTCAGATAATTATCTAGTCAAAGTCGTCGTAGAATTGGAGATAACTGGTTGATTAGTCTACCCCAATAAACACGCCAAGTGGGTCCATTTTCATTTAGAGCTAAGCATTTTGGTTTGCCTTACACTCTAGCTAGCATCCAAGAAGCAAGTGGTCGGGGATGGCTTAGGAATCTTTCTAAATACTATTTTACCCTCATAGTTATTAATTTACGAATGTATCCTTTTGCGGCAATAAAACGGGTAATTAGTTCAGCTGATCATCTCATTCCTCAAAGGTTTGATGCGTTCTAGGAGGTCCTAAATTTGAGTTCCGCTGATGCAATATTGCAGAATTTGACATGGAAAGGTAGAGTTAGTTTGCCCCCTTGCGACATAATCATCTCTCATATCCGTTTCGGCTCCCTTGGTTAGTTCCTCATGAGGCTCGTTGGTAAGCTAGCTCGGCAACCTGTTCAACTAATGTAGTAGTACGTTGTTGGAGCTTAGCTTGTTAGGCTTCCAACTAGTTTCTTGTAATAATACTCCTTATTCAATGGAAATAAGAAAAACAAGAAAAAAAAAATACAACAAAAACAAGAAAAATTATACAACGAAAACAATCATGTTCTCGCCAACAACACCAAGAACACCTTAAGAACATTTCTTTTTAGAAAAAAAATACAATTTTAGATTATCTTTTAGTGAAAAACTTATTATTCTTCCAGATGATCCAAAGCATGATTCAGATTGGGAATTCACTAAAGAGACTAACTTAAGGCGTTAGCAGTCATGGTTACTACAGATTATAGTTATTTATTATAGCTAACAAATTAAAGGTATCACATAAAAAATAAAAGACAAACAATAGAAGGTAAATGATAAAATCACCAAAAGGTGCTGGACACGCATATGTTGCCTCGTTAAAAAACTTGACAGCGAAAACCTGTAGCCAAAGGGATAAGACCTTGACGAAGGGAAAAAAAACACAATGCGATGTGTCCTAAAAAAGATTTTAAAACTAAACTTTCAAAGATAACCAAAACTTTTGTACCCAACGAGTAGTCTTCTAATACTCACAGTGTGGATGGTTTTCCAAACAAGTTGTAAATATTGAGCACCTTTGCTTGCGATAAAACTATCAATAAGGATCCCTGAGCTCTTCTGTCACGAACAATCCTGATAAACTGCCACGCGGCCAGTACAGGAAAAAGATCCCTTTTTAATGATTAAGGATGATGGTAAAGCCTTTTCCACAATCGAAGATTTGCTTGATGGCATCTTCGAAAATACAACCATAAAGAACATACTCAGTGTTCATTTCAGCATCATGTTTGTTAGAGCACTGCTCGGTCGAACTCGCAAGCGTTGCTATCTCAAGCTTGTTTGTCAATATTAGTGATCAAAACTATAAGTCTTGATTTCTAATCTACTTATAGTGATGTCTTGGACTAGGATAGATTGTGTAGTTGAGCATTAGACTTCACGGCGTTCATCAATTAAAGACAAAGAAATACTAAGGAGATCTTGTGGAACTTCATCAAAAAAAAGTATGTGGAGACTAAAACTCATCCATCACTTGGAAAGTCTATTTCTACTCTATCTCCTATATTGAGACAAAATTCGTATTACTATATATTTGTCGATTATACACATTTGAGATTTCGAGCTGAGATTAACTCGCTTACATATTTCTAGAAATATGTGTTGGTAAGCTTTCGCTTCAACCAAGTTCATCTTATATTCTTGAAGAAAGTCAAAAGATGATCATGTGAAAATCGTTGAGTAACATCTTACATGTTTTGTGTGATACAATCATTTGATGTAGACTTGGAATGTTTCGTTATGATTATTTCAATAACTTGAAAATTGCTTTAATGCTAATAGTGTGTAAAAACGGCTATTGTCATCCTCTAAGAAAGTTTCAATGATTGAAATGGAGTTTAGAATACTTAACTATCATTGGATTATAAACATAGTGCGCATTCTTGCATGTATGTGATCCATGACCGGAACTAAAGTATACATACCCGTATGCGTACTTGAAGTTGTGAAATTCCGTGTACCAAGTACACATACCGGTACGCGTACTTGCGTAAGGTATAGGTCCGGGAATTTCTGTTGGGTTTTGGAAGCGTACTTAAGTATGCGTACCCGTTCGCATACTGGCGAACCCAAACTCAGACCGAATGCTTAGGTATACGTACCCGTATGCATACTTGAGTGGTTAAAGTTCTAAAATCGGTTGGCTCATGAACTAATACATTTATATATTAAGGAATGCATTCTTTGCAAACCGTGGCTATAATGTTCATGAATTGATTCGAGTGAATCAAACCGATTTTTCTTCAATTGTGTTCTTGTATACTTCTATGAGAATATAGCAATTAAACAACTCTTTAACTGAACTTATTTGAGTCATTTGAAATAGTTATGGTTAAGATGAATAAGGTTGATATGAGAGTGTTCATATAGCTAATCTCGGTTAACTACGGTTGAGCCAACATGGTGTACACGTTTAGGTATGGTTACTTAAACCTAAATGAAGGTACATTTCATTTGTGTATAACAAGCTAAGTTTGATATAACAGTTGAAAGATATTAGCTTGAATCTAATCAGGTTTTCATCTAACGGTGAATATTGAATGCTTTGTTACCAAGGTAACATTGATTGCAAACCCTGATTTGAAAACTATATAAAGGATAACTCTAGCAACTGGGAAACCTAATCCCCACACCTCCTGTGTGATACTATTTGAATAAGCAAGAGTCGATTCTCCTTTAACCTTAGGTTTTTCACGAAACCCTGTAGGTTAACGACTTGAAGACTTCATTGGGATTATGAACCCAGACCCAACTATTTTCTTTGTAATTGTGTGTTCTGATCTTGCGATGTTCTATCGTATTGAGTATTATCTTCTCTAAGATTTGCTCGAGATTGATTCTCCGATAGGCAACATAAAAAGTAGTCACAAACATCTTCGTCTCATCGTTTGTGATTTCACAATATCTTGTTTCGCTGCCATACGATTAAAATTATTGTGAGGTGATTGATAGTACTAGGCTGTTCTTCGAGAATATAAGTCTGGTTTATCAATTGGTTCATGTGCACCTTGATTCATCAAAAGACGGAACAAAACTCGTAGGTATTTCTGTGGGAGACAGATTTATCTATTTCTATATATTTTTCTGTATGAGACGGATTTGTTTATCAAAACTTCGACTTTGGGTCGTAGCAACTCTTGGTCGTGAGTGAGAACAGCTAAGAGAATCAAGTGCGTAGTATATTGCTGGGATCAGAGACGTAAGGAGCGCAACTGTACCTTGAATCAGTGTGAGATTGATTAGGGTTCAACTACATTCTAGTCTGAAGTTCATTGGTAGTAGGCTAGTGTCGATAGCGGCTTAATACAGTATGGTGTTCAAAGCTGGACTAGATCCCGGGGTTTTTCTGCATTTGCGGTTTCCTCGTTAACAAAATTTCTGGTGTCTGTGTTGTTTCTTTTTCCGCATTATATTTTTTATATAATAGAAATATCATAGGTTATGCGTTAAGTTCAATCAGTTCTTGAATTCGACCTTTGGGTTGTTGATTGACAGTTGGATATTGGTTTGTGATACCGTCCAAGTTATTTCTCTTATTCAATCGGGATCGCAAATTCCCGTTTGTTTGATTGCAGACTGAGTTGAGAAACTGAGATATAACTCGTTGATATAATTTTCTATAAATTGAGTCTGACTTTCTAGTTGATTCTCTTGAAAGTATATTGGAGTTTGTCTATTCAGATTTCTGAACGAAATATTGGGAGTAGTTGTTAGACCCCCGCTTTTTCAATTGGTATCAGAGCAAGCAAACACGTTAAAGACCTCATAAGTTTGTGTTTGTATCAATCTGATTATTATGGACGAGTCTATCTCTAATAATGTACCAGGTCAGAAATTACCAGATGATTTTCAAAGCTTGAATTCACCTGAGAGAACTGTCACATCTAAGTTAATATCGAAACATTCTCTGAATGTAAAAATTGTTGATTGGGAAACACGCCTAGAAGAACAGTTGGATGAACTTTCTGATGAAGGTGATTCATATATTGATAGAGATGTTGATGAGGAAGTCTCAGAGTTTGTTAAGTTTTTGGATTCGTTGAAAATTAAGAAGATTACAACTTCTCATGTCACACCTCTTCCGACTCCTCTCTGTCGACAAAACAATAAATTAAAAAGGATTTACGGAGGTCTTTATGGTTGGAATCGCTCTTGTGAATCGGTCCTCAAAGATTCTGAGGAAAACCTGAGTAGAAAGTCACTTGAATGTGATAATGTTTATCAAAAATACTTATTGTTGGAAGAGAAACTTGCAGAAACTGAAGCAATGATCAACTCTCAGCAAGCAAGTTTTAATGACAGAGAAAGCGTTTTTCTCGCTCGAGAAAAACGTCTTGAGGCTGATTTAGCTACTGCTCTTGATAAAATCAAGATGTTGGAAGATGAATTGAAAAAGTTCAATACTAGTTCAAACAAATTAACCACTATGCTAGGAGCAAGTGAAAATCATCGTGATACACGAGGATTGGGATATAAGGGAATAAATGCTCCAAGTATTAGCAAAGAGGTAAAATTTGTCAAGGCTAGTGATTCTTCTCAACAAAAGGTTTCCACTGATGGAAAAAGTTGAATACCTTCACCGGAAGTTAAGGTTGAAAAGAGAAAAGTATATCAACCTCCGAAGTCAGCACACACAGATCGAGGTCAGAACATTCCTTGTGTTTGCCACTATTGCGGAAATAAAGGTCACTTGGAAAGGAGATGTCGTTTTCGTATAAGGAATGAGAAACTTCATGATGTTCTTGTTTGGGCATCACAAGAAGTTGTGAAACCAAGATCATATGTTAAGGTTAATCCCATTAACGTTACAGGTTGTAACTGTCCAACCTTTAGGCAAAGTAATCAGTGTTGTGATAAGCCTAGATTTTCCTATAAACGTCATAAGAATCCTTTTCACATACGTAATGATTATCAAAAGGATAACTTTGTAAATACGAAGACAAGATCCGATGCTCCCTATTGGAGAAAGAGTAACTTGCAAAAGAATAGTGAATCCAATTCTCTTCCGAGAATTCCAGAAGAGTAATGGGAAGAAGGGTCATGTTTTTCCTAAACGCACTCAGAAGTGTATATCAAAGAAAGTCAATGATGTTTTGAGTGTGAAAAGGAATGATTTCCCATAAAATTTCATGACTATGGAGAAGGCAGTATTCATGATGTTGGAACTTAAAAAGTTCTTTGGAAAGATGGATTTGGATGTGAAAGGTTCTAAAACGATCTCTTTCATGATAATCCAAAAGTCACTTGTGGTGAGCAAGACATTATTCACTTCAACACAATTTGATTGTGTTGTAAGTGCATCCTCACCAAGGAATGCCCTGCTATGTATACGGTGAGGGAAGCACGAGAATTGGGGCACACAGATTATGTTCGGTAAGGCCATAGAATTCGACTAAATTCTTCTAAAAAGGTATGTCTATAAACTTGAGAAATATTTGTGTTTTTATTTTCTTAGAGTACTTATAATGATCCAGGTACCGTGTTTATTGTTCAATCCTACCTAACTTGATCTGTGTTTAAGGTTCTTAAATGTTTAGGTATGAAAATAGTAGTTCGGAATGTTTGGACTTCATGGTACACATACCATCATTAAAAACCAAAATACAGGGATTTTAGTACGCATACCCGTTTGCATACTGCTTCGGGTCATGAAAATTCGTTTGCAAACCGGTATGCATACTTGCCCGTAGACGTCGATATTCGATAAACTTGTGTTGGCCGCAACTTCTTCGTCCGAACTCGGAATGACCTCATTCTTTTTTCATTCTCTTACTACTTGAATTCTCTTCAAAATGGAGATGATAATTCTTGAATTTGTATGAGTTAAGATTGGTATTTGTCCCGTATCTTGTTTTTGATTGTTTTGCTCTGTTTCTTCGCACTTGTTCCACTTCTCTTGGACTTGGGCACTTGGATTCTTGGAGCACTAATATTCTAAACCCATTTGTAGCTTTTACAAGAATGTTTTTGGTGAATCACAAAGAAGGAGGTTCAAGAATGGGCTGTAGTACGCATTTCTATGCGATTCTTGAATGTTCACAATCATCTTATGTGAACCATGGTGCATGGTCGTTAATGACTTTGTATGTTCTTCTCTGTTAAGAAAATATTTTTATACGCCTTTGGTAGATATTCTTGGTGTAAATCCATGCAAAAAAGATTGATTCAATCCTGTAAGGACAAAACATCTTGTATGTGCATTACGAGTTTGTCTTGATTTTGACTAGGAAACTTCTTATGAGAATTTATTCTTGTGTTTTAAGAAGGATAACTAGGGTTTGGAATAGCCATTGTTGTGAGTACACATAGATATTTCCAACGATTTTCATCTTGCAATTTTTTTAGATTTATTTGTTTAAATTCTAAAGTCTATTTGGAAGATGATTTTTGCAGTATTAATCTTTGTAGTTTATAAATTGCAAATTATTATGGGATATGTTGTTTACGTCCGTGAACTTTGAATGTGCCATATTTGTTCAAAAGTTAACTCTATTATATGTCGATATGAAAGTATTGATAAAAGATAGAATGAACTTTTGACTACAAAAGTTAAGCCTTTTATGTCATTATGCAAATATTTATGAAAGAAAGGATGAACTTTTGTTTACAAAGATTAAGACTATTATATGTCATTGTGCAAATAGTGATGGAAAATAGAATGAATCTTTGACTATTCCGCAGTATTGGTCTTTCCCTGATCCACATCTTTGTGTATGTACTGTGTTGCTCCGTAAGTTTTCTTATGTTGAGCATGACCAATTGAATTAATCATTTTCCTTGTGGTTAATTCAATTATGATTTTTGGATACAAATTCATGTTTCATGTGATTTGTTAATGTCCAAAGAAATCCTTATTTTCTTTTAAAAGTAAGGTCGCTCTTGTTGTTCTTTCGGGAATGACATTTTATGGGGGAGAGTTCTTAATTGAACTTGTGCTTAATTTCCAAATCTTTGTGGGGAGTGCGGCTGTGGAATAAACTCCTTGATGAATACATTAAGTTTCGACTATGTCAAATCATCGAAACAAGTTGGTATGTTATTCTCTTTTGGTCATGAAGTATCTCTATGAAAATTTCATGAGGATCCCACTAGTTTTCTATGTTTGCCAATTTATATTGACAAAAAAGGGGGAGAATTAATGTGTAGTTTACACTACAAATACATATAGTTTACAGATCATTATGTAAGGGGGAGTGGTTTTTATTGTGAGATGAAGTATTGACTAAGGGGGAGCGACACATATCACCATAATATTGTTGTCAAAGTTGTGATACAATTGAACTTTGATGTTGTGTAGTAATACTATGACACTGTATAACAATGATTGAGAGCAATTGTTTTCTCATTGTTATTGCTACGGATCTTCAACAACAATGATGCGGAACTGAACACATTTGGAATCATTGGAGTACTTGGAAGTGACGAAGATTTCGAGTACTGTTGAAGAACCAAGGAGATCAAGCATTTGGATGAGAAGCTACAAAGTTTATTTATTTTGTAATCCATATGTATTGATAGTTTTGTCACTAAAATTGACAAAGGGGGAGATTGTTACAGCACTGCTCGGTTGAACTCGCAAGCGTTTCTATCTCAAGCTTGTTTGTCAATGTTAGTGATCAAAACTATAAGTCTTGATTTCTAGTCTACTTATAGTGACGTGTCGGACTAGGATAGATTGTGTAGTTGAGCATTAGACTTCACGACGTTCATCAATTGAAGACGAAGAACTACTAAGGAGAGCTTGTGGAACTTCATCAAAAAAAAGTATGTGGAGACTAAAACTCATCCATCACTTGGAAAGTCTATTTTTACTCTATTTCCTATATTGAGACAAAAGTCGTATTACTATATAGTTGTCGATTATACACATTTGAGATTTCGAGCTGAGATTAACTCGCTTACATATTTCTAGAAATATGTGTTGGTATGATTTCTCTTCAACCAAGTTCATCTTATATTCTTGACGAAAGTCAAAAGATGATCATGTGAAAATCGCCGAGTAACATCTTACATGGTTTGTGTGATACAATCATTTGATGTAGACTTGGAATGTTTCGTTATGATTATTTCAATAACTTGAAAATTGCTTTGATGCTAATAGTGTGTGAAAACGGATATTGTTATCCTCTAAAAAAGGTTCAATGATTGAAATAGAGTTTAGAATACTTAATCATGATTGGATTATAAACATAGTATGCATTCTTGCATGTATGTGATCCATGACCGGAACTAAAGTATGCATACCCGTATGCGTACTTGAAGTTGTGAAATTCCGTGTACCAAGTACACATACCGGTACGCGTACTTGCGTAAGGTATAGGTCCGGGAATTTCCGCTGGGTTTTGGAAGTGTACTTAAGTATGCGTACCCGTTCGCATACTGGCGAACCCAAGCTCAGACCGACTGCTTAGGTATGTGTACCCGTATGCATACTTGAGTGGTTAAAGTTCTAAATTCGGTTGGCTCATGAACTAATACATTTATATATTAAGGAATGCATTCTTTGCAAACTATGGCTATAATGTTCATGAATTGGTTCAAGTGAATCAAACCGATTTTGCTTCAGTTGTGTTCTTGTATACTTCTACGAGAATATAACAATTGAACAACTCTTTAACTAGTTTTATTTGAGTCATTTGAACTAGTTATGGTTAAGATGAATAAGGTTGATATGAGAGTTTTCATATAGCTAATCTCGGTTAACTACGGTTGAGCCAACATGGTGTACACGTTTAGGTACGGTTACTTAAACCTAAATGAAGGTACATTTCATTTGTGGATAACAAGCTAAGTTCGATCAAACGGTCGAAAGATATTAGCTTGAATCTAATCAGGTTTTCATCTAACGGTGAATATTGAATGCTTTGTTACCAAGGTAACATTGATTGCAAACCCTGATTTGAAAACTATATAAAGGAGAACTCTAGCAATTGGGAAACCTAATTCCCACACCTCATGTGTGATACTAGTTGCATAATCTAGAGTTGATTCTCTTTTAACCTTAGGTTTTTCACGAAACCTTGTAGGTTAACGACTTGAAGACTTCACTGGGATTGTGATGCCACACCCAATTATTTTCTCTATAATTGTGTGTTCTCATTTTGCGTTGTTCTATCGTATTGAGTATTATCTTCTCTAAGATTTGCTCGAGATTGATTCTCCGATAGGCAAGATAAAAAGTAGTCACAAACATCTTCGTCTCATCGTTTCTGATTCCACAATATCTTGTTTCGCTACCATTCGATTAAGATTATTGTGAGGTGATTGATAATACTAGGCTGTTCTTCGGGAATATAAGTCCGGTTTATCAATTGGTTCCTGTGCACCTTGATTTATCAAAAGACGGAACAAAACTCGAAGGTATTTCTGTGGGAGACAGATTTATCTATTTTTATAGACTTTTTTGTGTGAGAAAGATTTGTTTATCAAGTCTTCGACTTTGGGTCGTAGCAACTCTTGGTTGTGGGTGAGGTCAGGTAAGGGAATCAAGTGCGTAGTATCCTCCTGGGATCAGAGACGTAAGAAGCGCAATTGTACCTTGAATCTGTGTGAGATTGATCATGGTTCAACTACATTCCAATCCTAACTTCATTGGTAGTAGTCTAGTGTCTGTAGCGGCTTAATACAGAGTGGTGTTCAAAGCTGGACTAGGTCCCGAGGTTTTTCTGCATTTGCGGTTTCCTCGTTAACAAAATTTCTGGTGTATGTGTTATTTCTTTTCCGCATTATATTTTGTTATATAATAGAAATATCACAAGTTGTGCGTTAAGTTCAATTAGTTCTTGAATCTGACCTTTGGGTTGTTGATTGAATTGATTGACGCTTGGATATTGGTTTGTGATACCGTCCATTGGATGTCAATGGGTACCCATTACCCAGGCCCGGAACCGGATCCGATGGATTTGGGTCCGGTTTCGGGTCCTAAAATTGGATCCATTTACCACTTAGGACCCGTCGGGTACCCGCGGGTATTCGGGTATTTCATAAAGGCTAATTCTGTAAAAGTCCCAACAAAAATTAGGTCATATATAAAGGATGAGAAGTCCTCACCACTCCATTTCAGCCGATCTACTTTCTCCTTCAACTCATTTACTACAGCCGCAACTACTTCTACAGAATGGAGTTACAACAAAATCCTTTGTTTCTCAAATTCTTACACTGAAAGAAAGGTATTATATACTATTCTTACAAATTCTTAAACTGATGTGCGTGATTTTAGTTGAATCAATTTGAGAGGCTTTTGAATCCTCTTGAATCTGTTACAGTAATATTTTAGAAGAGATTCCATTAAAAAAAAGATTTTAGAAGAAATATGTTAAGAAATGTTAGGAACATGGCATCTATTACAAATAAATTTAGTTCCAGCACCTTGTTATTTTCACAAGTGAACAATTTTTCTTAACAGTGGGACTAGAAATGTTAAGAAACAAAAACCTACGTGTTTAATAATGGCTGGTGATAAGGTTAGTCAGTGGGTATCTTTCAATTTCTCAATTTTAATGGAGATATTGCTGTTGTATGTTACCTATTCATGTATGGATGATTTTGTGTGTTGAAAACTTGAAATGTTATTTCTCCATTTTAAGAAAAGACTCTCATAATTCAATCACTTGTTTAGTCTCTTTTGATTTTTTCTGTTAGATTGAATATCATTTTATTTCTGTTTTATGTATATGATTGGAACATTTATCTTTTTCTTACTGTATATGCTTGTTAAATTTATTATCGTTTATACTTTATGACACCTGATACAGATGTTTGTTGGTTTTTCCTTGCATAGGTAACATGAAAAAACAAACATGAAGTAGTATTGGTGATCATTGTGTTCCTGTAAAAAAGACTAAAGTTACAGTTTCGAAATCCCCGGGTATGCCGCCTCCTAAAGCTGTCGTTTCGAAGGCTGCAAAGAAGATTAAAGTTGTAAAATCAGCAGTGCCGAAAGAAGTAGAAACTGTACCCAGTGAGTCAAGTGATTCTGGTGATTCTGATGATTCTGATCATATGGAAGTGGCAACAACAAATGTGGTTCCGTCACTTACACGTAAACGCAAAAGAACCTAAAAGGCTTGGGATGAATTTAAAGAGGTATTGATAAAAGGGAAAACGCACGAGAATGCAATCACTGCAAGAAGAATATTGGTGCGGAGATAAAAAATTGGGACAAGTAGTTTGAGGAAACATCTAACAAGTTGTGTGGTGTACAAAGGAACACAACAACAAATTAACCAGATGTTCTTGAAAGCTAGTGAAACACAAGATGGGCCAATAGCTGCTTACAACTTTAAGTTTAACCAAGAAGTAACTCGTGATTGTATTGCAAGAATGATTATCTTGCATGAACTCCCTTTTCCATTTGTAGAGTACATTGGTTTTAGAAGGGTGCTGACTTCATTACAACCCAATATTAAACTCGTGAAGCGGAACGCTACGAAGTCAGATTGCATAAAGATTTATCAAATGGAAAAGAAGCATTTGTAAGAGATTTTTAGTAAGGTACAGAGTCGCATAAGCCTTACTACTGATATGTGGACTTGTACAACTCAGAATAGAGGTTATATGGCTTTGACAACTCATTATGTTGATGAAGAATGGAAAATTCAGAAGAGAATTTTATCTTTTAACTCTGAGGATGAGAAACACAGTGGAGTTAACATTGCGAAGGTAATGATGGAGCAGTTGTACAAGTGGAATATAGATAGGAAGATAGCTTCAATTACGTTGGATAATGCTTCAACCAACAAAGTAGTGGTAAGTGAACTTATTGATCAACTAAAACCAGATAATGAATTACTTTTGGATGGAGAATTATTCCATGTTCGATGTTATGCTCATGTAGTTGCCATTATTGTTGATCATGGGATGCTGCAAATTAAAGAAGAAATACAGAAAATTAGAAATTCAGTGAAATTTATGAGAGGTTCACCACAAAGACAACGAAAATTTCGAGAAGTTTACTTGCAAGTAAATGCTCTTAATAAAAAGTTGATTCAAGATGTTGATACAAGGTGGAATTCTACCTATATGATGCTTGAAACAACACTTCTATTTCGGGAAGCAATTAACCGGTTTGCAAAGATTGAACCTGATTTTCTTAATGTTGCTCCAACGGGTGAAGACTGGAAGAATGCAAGCAGTCTTTCAATTTGCTTGAAGGTATTTTATGAAGTCACCATTCTCTTTTCAGGTACATCATAAGTGACGGTTAATCGTTATTTTGATACTGCTTGTTCTTTGTATTTTGAACTTCGTGAGTGGTGTGATTCTGATGATGCATTAATCTCAAAAATGGCAGTGAATATGATGAAAAAGTTTGAAAGATATTGGAAACTTTCTAGTAAAACATTCGCAATAGCTTCCATTTTATTGGATTACTATTTCCCATTAAGATATCCTGGTAACAACGAGGAGAAGAAGTTAGAAGTTATGGAAGTCTTGAAAAGATTGTATAATGAATATGCAACACGTTATGCTTCTTCAGCTCATGTATACTCAGTAAACATTCCGACAAATGAAGTCAACATGGAAGATTCAGTTTCAGTTTGTAGTAGTGGTAGTACTTCAGCTTCTCAAAGTTCTTTTACTTCTAGAAGGAAGGGTTTGACGGCATTTCTGGAAGAAAGTTCACAACATGACATTGTTCGCACAGATCTAGAGCAATACCTATCAACTGGTGTTCACCCTATTAGAAAAGGAAGTGGTATTAATCTGAATGATTCTAGTTTTGTTGTTTTGGGGTGGTGGAAATTTCATGGTCCAATATATCCAATTGTAGCACTGATAGCTCGTGATATATTAGCAATTCCCGCATCATCGGTGGCTTCTGAATTCGTTTTCAGCACCAGTGGTAGAGTTGTAGATAAATTTCGTTCTTCAATGCTTCCAGAAACAATTAAAGCTCTGATATGCACACAAGATCGGATAAGAAGTGCGCTGAAGAGTAAGTAACATATTCAATTCATGTTTGCTATTATATCAATTTTGGTTAGTGATTCATTTACTATGGTTCTTGTACGTCAACTAACTATTTTATTGTGTTGGATGAGGGAATTGGGTTAGGTGATACTTCACTTCAGACTCTTTTGGAGGCAATGGATGAGCTCCAGTCAGACGATGATGATGCAACATTGCATATTGTCTAACTGACGGACAAGAAGAAGAGTATATATATTTTGTTTTTTGTGAAGTTCTTATTATGGATTACGAAACTTTCAATATATTTAAGGTAAAATAACCAGCTAACCTTGGAATGCATAAATTTGATTGCGTTTTGATAGATTTTTGGATACTGCCTAGAGTTACTTGGTTCATTTCGGTTGCGTTTAAACTTTAAATCCATATAATTATGTTAGCTAGAGCCCAGAGTTACTTGGTGTAGTTTTCATTGCGCGTTGGCTAACTGATATAGAAGACAGGTGTGTTGTTGTTTGGGTTCTTCTGTAATAGGCTTATCTTTACGTAATGTATTTCCTTAAACTTGGTAGAGAATGTGATTTAGTGATTATAATTTTGAGGTGGTTTCTGAATTGGAAAAATTGGGAGTATGATTAACTGTTTTTGTTTCTCTTACAGGAACAATTGGGAATATGATGGTGAAATCTTTATTGAACTGGTGGGAACTTATTTTTGGTATAGGCATAGCCAAAGAACATGCGAAGTGCGAACTACATCCTTCTTTTCTGTATATGTACTTGTAAAGGAAACGCATTTATCTTTTGGGGCTTCTACACTGTATAAAATGATATGTCTGTCAACTTTTGTGGTTATAATACGATAGAATATATTAGGGCTGGCGTTACTTGTAGTTATCGGCTAAAAAAATGTCTGCCAACTTTTGTATTTATTATATATAATGGCAGATTCTTACTTAGAGCTAGGAAAATAACTTTTATTTTCCTAATCTAAGGATTCTAAGCTCAAGATTACTCTATTTCTGTATGTATGTTTAAGGATGGTCACTTTGCAGGTGTTGAATAATCCTTTTTCAGAACTCAGGAGTCATAAAATTGGGAAGTCATATAAGTCTGTTTTTTACCCGATGGGTACCCGGACCCGGTGGTTATCCTTGTCCTTTACTGGGTCCGGTTATGGGCCAACACATTATGGAACCGGCCCGGGAACCGTTAGGACCCGGAACCGATGTTGATATGCCAGGTCCGGTTCTGGGCCATGTACTACCCGGGAGGACCCAGACCCATTGACAGCCCTAACCGTGTAAGTTATTTATCTTATTCAATCGGGCTCGCAAATTCCTATTTGTTTGATTGCGGATTGAATAGAAATTGAGATATAACTCTTTGATATTTTTTTCTATAGATTGAGTCTGACTGTCTAGTTGATTCTCTTGAAAGTATATTGGAGTTTGTTTATTCTGATTATCGAACGAAATATTGGGTGTGGTTGTTAGACCCTCGCTTTTTCAATTTTGTTTCACAAAAGCCTTCATTTTTCTATTACAAGAAAAAACACAAAAGTACGTTAAAGTACACACCAACCTTACACAAACACAATACATTTTAAAAGGGAAACCTAGAAACAGAAAATAACCCCAAGATGTAAATAACACCAATTCGAAAGTAGACTAACCGACTTAAAGATTACTAAAACTAAAAAGTTAATAAAATTGTACAAGATGAGTGCAAAATGAAAAGCCTAGTTACTGTCCAGTCTCAACTATTCCGGAAATAAAGTTGTAAATAACCTCAAGCAGATAAAAGCAAGGAACAAAAAAAAATAATCACAAAGCTTAAAAACTAGAATCAACTAATAATTTAACGCTTAGTAAAGCTAAAGAACTTAATGAATTCTAAGTAATTTCAGAAGCTGGTAAACCTGAATAATAAGCATCTTCATAATTCAACAGAGGGAAAGAGTTTAACAAATGAAAATTAAAGGAAATAAATTAAACAAGAAGAGTGAAAGAAAAAGATCCCTGAATAGCCAAACCAAATTGTGATACTGGCATGTCGCTTTTCCTTGTTAGGAGATTATAAATCTTGGCAAAAGATTTGTCAGCTACAAATTGAAAGTTAGGAGATCTGAAAAACCAGAGGAAAAACCAAAACTTATCACCAAAGAAAGATTAAAAGGAAATATATAGTATGAAAAATGTGAAAACTATAAACGAAATGGAAGGGTAATTTGGATGGACTTACCTGCGGTCTTAGTCATATCAGCGGACCTAGGGTTGCAAAGTGAAGGTAGATTCTTCATTTTGACCATTATTCCTCTGGCATAACAAACCATAAACTCAACATGCAAAACATGTAAACATAAGAGGATCTAAAAACTTAACAAGATAGCAGAACGATAGGAGACAAGGTCGCATACATACACTCAAATCAAGAAAGACATGGTAATAAAGAAAGATCTAGGACCAAAAATGGTTTAACCCCATTTGAGAAAAATTCCCGAGGAGAGAGCCAGTAAGAGACGACTCTAAGAGAGAAGAAGACAAGGGAAACAATAAAGGATTTAATCAACCTACGACAAAAGCAACCATCCATCTATCATGTTATAAAAAAGAAGGATAAAGAAATACAATGACCCAAATAAAAGCTAGAATAGAAAGCAAAGAACTAAATAGACAACAAGTTAAAACAAATTAATGACTATCAATACTAAGCAACCTAGTTCAGAAACAATAGAGAATGGCCTAGAAACTACTGATAAAAGAGACCAGGTTCAGAAAAGGACACCCTCTTCACAAACATAATGCAACAAGAAAAGTCTAATATGATACAAAAAAGGATTCTACCATTTAAGAGACAAATATAAAGAATATTTTCAGTTTCCTTCATAAAAAAGAACCCCATTTAAAGAATTCAATTTTAAAACCCCTTTTAAACTACATATTAATAGCCCCATTTCACTAATCACAAGCAAGCAGAGAAGGAAGAGATACAAAGAGAGTTAAACAAGATCATGAGATCATATTTCAAATAAAAGAGCAATCATCAACCACATTGATTAAGATGTGGATTGTTAGAGCACAGCTCGGTCAACCTCGCATGTGTTGCTATCTCAAGCATGTTTGTCAATGTTAGTGATCAAAACTGTAAGTCTTGATTTCTAGTCTACATAGCTAAGTCTCGTACTAGGATACAAAAGTGTAGTTGAGCTCAAGGACTTCATGGCGATTCATCATACAACGACGAAGATCTATACAAGGAACCGTGAAACTTCATCAACAAAAAGGTATGTGGAGACTTGAACTTATCTATCACTCAAAAGTCTATCTCTTCTATCTCCTACTTCTTATGAGACAAAATTCGTATGCTATATAGACTAGATCATACACATTTGACATTTCGACCTGAGCATTCATTGCTTATCTTTTATTTCGAAATCATGTGTTGGTAAAGCGTTTCTCTTTGATCAAGTTTATCTTCACCTAGTGACGAAAGTCTTGAAAAGTTTCAATCACTTTGAGAATTTCTCTAACGTGAATCGGTATGTGAATAACGGCTATATAGCATCCTCTGAGAATGTCTCAATGATTGAAATGAGAGTTTAGATTACATAACCATGTATTCCTTGAACCGAAGTTTTCGAACTTTGTTGATCAAGATAAATCGGGAGGATTGTGGAATTGGCTTTCCAAGTCCGCGAATCCAGTCCGCAGACTCAGTCCGCGAACTTTCGGAAGTTCTCGAGCGAGAATTTCTGCTGGATTTTCCAAAACTCGTTTGTGTGCTAAGTCCGCAAACTCAGTCCGTGAACTGGCAGAAGTTCTCTTTCCGAGAATTTCTGCTGAGTTTGGAAAACTCAACCGATTAACTAAAGTCCGCGAACTTGTTTGTGAACTTAAGAGGTTATGATCTAAATATGTGCTCTGAACATGAAACATTAAATTACTAAGGAGTGCTTTATGCAAACCGTGGCTATAATGTTCATGAGCCGATTCAATCGAATCGAATCATCTTTGTTTCAATTTTGTCTTTTGTAGTTACATAAGATCTCATAGCAATTGAACAACTCTTTAACTAGTTCATTTGAGTCAATTGAACTAGTTATGGTGAAGAAGAACAAGGTTAATATGAAATGCTCATATGGTTAACCTTTTGGGTTACTATGTTGAACCAACATATACGTACACGTTTGGGCATGGTTTTCAAGAACCCAGTAAACGTCTACCCAAGTGTGTATGACAAGCTAAGTTTTCGATCTAACGGTTGAGAAATATTAGCTTGAATCTAAATCAGGTTTTCATCTAACAGTGAATAAGGATTGCTTTGTAACTAATGCAAAACCCTGATTTGAAGGATATATAAAGGAGGCATCTAGCATTGTGCAAAACTAATCCCCACACGTCTGTATGCTACTAGTGCGCCCGCTAGAGTCGATCTCCATTAACCTTTGATTTTCTTCTCTAAAATAAGGTTAACGACTTAAAGACTTCATTGGGATTGTGAAGCCAGACCGATACTACTTTATCGTAGTTGTGTGATCTGATCTTGCATCTTTTATCGTATGAGTACAATCGATTGATTGGATTGAGATCGTGAGAGTTATCCGATAGGCAAGATAAAGAAGTCACAAACATCTTCGTCTCACTGCTTGTGATTCCTCGACAGTCCGCTTGTGTAGTCAGGAAGGATTGCAGAGAGGTGATTGATTAATCTAGGTTGTTCTTTGGGAATATAAGACGGGATTATCAATTGTTTCCTGTTCACCTTGATTTTATATCAAAAGACGGAACAAAACCTAGGGTTTATCTGTGGGAGACAAATTTATCCTTTGATGGACTTTTCTGTGTGAGACAGATCTGTTTATTATCAAGTCTGTGATTTTGGGTTGCAGCAACTCTTGGTTGTGGGTGAGATCATCTAAGGAAATCAAGTGCGCAGTATCCTGATGGGATCAGAGGCGTAGGAGTACAACTGTACCTTGGATCAGTGGGAGACTGATTGGGGTTCAACTATAGTCCAGTCCGAAGTTAGTTTGCAGTAGGCTAGTGTCTGTAGCGGCTTAATACAGTGTGTATTCAATTTGGACTAGGTCCCGGGGTTTTTCTGCATTTGCGGTTTCCTCGCTAACAAAACTTCTGGTGTCTGTGTTATTTCTTTTCCGCATTATATTTTATATAATTGAAATAATACAGGGTGTGCGTTAAGATCATCAACTTATCTAATCCAACCTTCGGTTGTTGATTGTTGATTGTAGTTGATTGATCCTTGGACATTGGTCTTTGGTACCGTCCAAGTTATATCTCTTTGATAAAGAATCGCAGATTTCTATTTGCTTGAGTAAAGATCAAATTGAGAGATTGAGATAATAACTCCTTGAGATACTTTTTTATCTAGATTGAGTCTGACTATCTAGTCGATTCTCTAGCAAAGTATTTCGGAGTTAGTCCATACAGATTGCTAATCGAAATATTGTGTGGTGTTGTTAGGCCCCCGCTTTTTCAATTGGTATCAGAGCAGGCAAACACGTTTAAGACCTCATCAGTCTGTGTTTGTAGCGATCTGACTCTATGGACAAGAGTACTATCTCTGATAACGTAACATCAGTTCAGGGTTATTCAGTTAAGCTTCAGAGATCTAAAACCTTTGAGAAAAACTCCTCCTCGTCTCCTTCTGCCGAATCGGCATTCAACTGGAAAAAATCTCTTGATAAACAGTTGGATGATCTTTCAGATGAAAGTGATTCAGAAGAAGAATAGAGCGTTGATGAGGAAGTTTCTCAATACATCATGTTGTTTAATCGTGAATTAAAAGAAACAAAGACAATTGCTTCCCTGAGAAAATTCATGGGTCCTCTCTGTCAAGAAAACAAAAAATTGAGAAAACTCTTCAAGGGTTATTATGGTGGATACAAACTATTACAATCTACCGTTAAAGATCATGAAGAAGAGGTTCGCTTAAAAAAAAACTGAATTCGATAATCTTCTTCGTAACCTCGGTGTGTTAAAAGAAAGGCTTGACGAAACTGAAGCAAGATATGAATCTCAGCGTAAATGGCTCAAGGACAAAGAACATCAGTTTCTTACTAAAGAAAAATCCTTGAAAACTGAACTTGCGAAGGTATCATCTTACCAAAGAAAAATCCTCGAAAACTGAACTTGCGAACATCAGTTTCAGATGATAGCTCTACAAAGCTATCATCTATGCTTGGAGCATGTAAAGAACATCGTGATACACGTGGTCTGAGCTATAAAGGTATATACATTCCAAGCACAGGTAAGATCAACTTTGTTAGAGCCATTAATAATTCTTCATGTGAAAGACCTGTGTCAGCTTGCAAGAACAAGGATTCTACTCCAACAAAGTCTGCTAGTAAGAGAACCACTGAATATAAATCATTTCACTGCTATTTCTGGGGGAACAAAGGACACTCTGAGCAAAGGTGTCGTCTTCGGAAAAGGAATGAAAAACTTCGTAACATTCTTACATGGATGTCTAAATAAGTTGTTAAACTTGTATCACAGATTGGCAGAATCAAGGACTTTCGCTATCAAGGGATGAAGTGTGATAAAGTTGATCCTTGCCATGTTCCTTCGAAGGATTTCTACAAAGGAAGAAAAAATAATGGCAAAAGTCTAACGGATCTGTTAAATCAGTCTGAAAAGAGAAAAAGGAACAGAAGGAAGAAAAAGTCAAGTTCCTCTAATTCTCTCAAAAAGGACTGTGAATCCAAGACTTCCAATTCAGACTTCTTACATGTCAACAATCGAGTCTCTGATCTGAAGATTCACATAAACAAACTCAGACGGAATATCAAAAAAACATGGAATGTTGTTAACCCAGGTACTTCTAAGTCTTCTCTTGATAATGCTTCTTCAATTAAACCATGTAGTTTGCTAAATACCGATAAAAAGGAAAAATAAGAAGTGAATAATGATGAGAAACATGCTCATCTTATTATGCCCTGATATGTTCATGATTGCATCCTTTTTTTATGATGATTTGTTAAAAATGGATGCTCATGATTCTAAGGATTTTCATCTTGAGAAAAACTATCAGGATTGTACTGCATTCGATGTTACTTATTTCGTTTGCTCCTCAACATCTTTTTCTCTTTCTCTTTGGGCTTCTTTGGTCTTTCATAGGACCGTCTCTCTAGTACACGCACCAACCCTCACGAACGTGTTGTTTCCTAGGGTTTGATGGAATCCCTTATGTTTATAACGTGTTCCAGAAGTGCAAAAAGATTTTCTAAAGTCTTTTCAGTACACAATGGAGGGAAGCAACAAGTTTGATGATGTTGAGCTTTGTCCTATTAATATCTCGTGCTTTCATGCTCTTGATCATGAAAACGAAGACAAACTTCCAGTTCAGATTTCTTCACAACTGGTAGGAAATCTTCTTGAAGACTTTAAGGTCGTATGCGAACATCTTAGTATCGCAACACGGAACCTTGATTACCTAAAAGGAGAACTAAGGAGGACAACTGAAGAACTCTTTCATGTTCAATCCCTGGTTGCAGACAAGATTTAGTTTGATCGTCTTTGTGTTGGTTTATAGGCGTAGGATGTCTTCTTTTTGGATTAGTTGGAAGAATAACTAGTGCTTTGAATAGCGATGATTGTGACTACAGATAACTATTTTTGTTTTCATCTTCTTATGTTTATTGGTATTAAATTCTAAAAATATTTGGAGGATGATGTTTATTGCAGTATTTTAATGGTTTGTGATATTGCAATATTTTTATGGGATATGTATTGTTTACGTCCGTGAACTTGAAGGTCCCATATTGCAGTCAAAAGTAAAGTCGTTCATGAATCGGTATTCGTATTGATGAAAGGACGAATGGGCTTTTGACATATACAAAAGTTATGCCTATGCAATCATGTATTTGATGGAAAATAGGATAAAATCTTTTGTTCAACAAGGATAAAGTCTATTATGTCATTATGATGGAAAATAAAATAGATCCTTGTATGTTATCCACGGTATTGATCTTCATTGATCCATTTTATTATGTTTCACCGTGAAGGCTTCATTGTGTGTCTTATGTTGAGCACCTTACAACTAAGTCGATTTACCTTGGATTTGTTGGTTGTTCCATGAGATGCTATATGTCGAGCATTAGGAACTAAATTAATCAACTAGTTTGGTTATTTAGTTAGTACTCCATAAGTTTTCTTTCTTATGTCGAGTACATGTACGGTTAAGGTTGTCATATTCTATGATGAACTTAGTCGGGGTTCCATAAGTTCTCTTATGTTGAGCCCAAAATAATTAAATTGATTACTTCGTTGATTAGTTTGGTTGTTTGTATTCCAATTAGATTAATTATAGGTTCTCTTGTAATTAATCTAGTTGAGTTTTCATATATTCCACAAGTTCTTGTGTTGAGTATATGAAAGGCTACACTATCATATTCTTTGGTTAATGTAGTCATATATTCCGTAAGGTTTTCCTTATGTTTAATATTTGAACGGTTAAGTTAGTCATCTCCATATGATTGACTTAGTCGTAGCTCCGTGAGTTTACTTATGTTGAGCACTTTCAATTAAATTGATCACTTTTGTAGTTTGATTTAGTTGCATATTCCAATTGAATTAATCATGGGTTTACTTGTGGTTAATTTGGTTGAGCTTTGGATATAGAAAATCATTCCTATGGTTTTTGGTGTCCAATAAAAAATCCTTCTTTTCTTTCGAAATTAAGGTCGCTCTTGTTGTTCTCTCGGGAATGACATCAAATGGGGGAGAGTTCTTTTGAACTTGTGCTTAATAGTAATATCTTGCGGGGAGTGCGGCTGTGGAATTTTATAGGGGTTATCTTGTATCTTAAAACTCTTTGATGAATGTTGTTAGCTTCGGCTATTAGATTGCATTTAAATTAAGTTGGTATGTATTTTTCTTTTGGTCATGAAATGTCTCTTGTGGAAATTTCATTATGATCCCATTCTTGTACCTTTGCCAATTTTATTGACAAAAAGGGGGAGAAATATTGTAGTTCACACTACAAATACATATGGTTTTCGGATCATTGTGTAAGGGGGAGTGGTTTCCATGATCGAGATGGAGTATTGACTAAGGGGGACTGATACATATCACCGTAGTATTATTGTTAAAGTCATGATACAATTGGACTTTGATGTTATATAATAATACTATGACACTATATAATAATGATCGAGAATCTCGATTTCTCTCATTGTTATAGCTACGGATCATTGGAGTACTTGGAAGGACGAAGATTTAAAGGAACGTTGAAATCATGATACAATTGGACTTTGATGTTATATAATAATACTATGACACTGTATAATAATGATCGAGAATCTCGATTTCTCTCATTGTTATAGCTACGGATCTTCAACAACAATAGTGCTAAACATACAACCTTTGGGATCATTGGAGTACTTGGAAGGACGAAGATTTCAAGGAACGTTGAAGATTAGACTATGGAATAGGAGCCACTAAAGTTTATCTTTCTTGTATTCCATATGTATTAATAGTTTAGTCACTAAAATTGACAAAGGGGGAGATTGTTAGAGCATAGCTCGGTCAACCTCGCATGTGTTGCTATCTCAAGCATGTTTGTCAATGTTAGTGATCAAAACTATAAGTCTTAATTTCTAGTCTACATAGATAAGTCTCGGACTAGGATACAAAAGTGTAGTTGAGATCAAGGACTTCATAGCGATTCATCATACAATGACGAAGATCTATACAAGGAACCGTGGAACTCCATCAACAAAAATGTATGTGGAGACTTGAACTTATCTATCACTCAAAAGTCTATCTCTTCTATCTCCTACTTCTTATGAGACAAAAGTCATATGCTATATAGACTAGATCATACACATTTGACATTTCGAGCTGAGCATTCATTACTTATCTTTTATCTCGAAATCGTGTGTTGGTAAAGCGTTTCGCTTTGATCAAGTTTATCTTCACCTAGTGACGAAAGTCATGAAAAGTTTCAATCACTTTGAGAATTGCTCTGACGTGAATCGGTCTGTGAATAACGTCTATATAGCGTCATCTGAGAATGTCTCGATGATTGAAATGAGAGTTTAGATTACATAACCATGTATTCCTTGAACCGAAGTTTTCGAACTTTGTTGATCAAGAGAAATCGGGAGGATTGTGGAATTGGCTTGCCAAGTACGCGAACCCAGTCCGCAGACTCAGTCCGCGAACTGTCGGAAGTTCTCGACCGAGAAATTCTGCTGGATTTTTCAAAACTTGTTTGTGTGCCAAGTCCGCAAACTCAGTCCGCGAACCCAGTCCGCGAACTGGCGGAAGTTCTCTTTCCGAGAATTTCTGCTGAGTTTGGAAAACTCAACCGATTAACTTAAGTCCGCGATCTTGTTTGTGAACTTAAGAGGTTATGATCTAAAGATGTGCTCTGAACATGAAACATTAAGTTACTAAGGAATCCTTATGCAAACCGTGGCTATAATGTTCATGAGCCGATTTAATCGAATCGAATCATCTTTGTTTCAATTGTGTCTTGTGTAGTTACATAAGATCTTATAGCAATTGAACAACTCTTTAACTAGTTCATTTGAGTCAATTGAACTAGTTATGGTGAAGAATAACAAGGTTAATATGAAATGCTCATATGGTTAACCTTTTGGGTTACTATGTTAAACCAACATACACGTACACGTTTGGGCATGGTTTTCACGAACCCAGTAAACGTCTACCCAAGTGTGTATGACAAGCTAAGTTTTCGATCTAATGGTTGAGAAATATTAGCTTGAATCTAAATCAGGTTTTCATCTAACGGTGAATAAGGATTGCTTTGTAACTAAGGCAAAACCCTAATTTGAAGGCTATATAAAGGAGGCATCTAGCATTGTGCAAAACTAATCCCCACACGTCTGTGTGCTACTAATGCACCCGCTAGAGTCGATCTCCATTAACCTTTGATTTTCTTCTCTAAAATCAGGTTAACGACTTAAAGACTTCATTGGGATTGTGAATCCAGACCGATATTACTTTATCGTAGTTGTGTGATCTGATCTTGCATCTTCTATCGTACGATTACAATCGATTGATTGGCTTGAGATCGAGAGAGTTCTCCGATAGGCAAGATAAAGAAGTCACAAACATCTTCGTCTCACTGTTTATGATTCCTCGACAGTCCGCTTGTGTACTCAGGAAGGATTGTAGAGAGGTGATTGATTAATCTAGGCTATTCTTCGGGAATATAAGACGGGATTATGAATTGGTTCCTGTTCACCTTGATTTTATATCAAAAAACGGAACAAAACCTAGGGTTTATCTGTGGGAGACAGATTTATCCTTTGATAGACTTTTCTGTGTGAGACAGATCTGTTTATTATCAAGTCTGTGATTTTGGGTTGCAACAACTCTTGGTTGTGGGTGAGATCAGCTAAGGGAATCAGGTGCGCAGTATCCTGCTGGGATCAGAGGCGTAGGAGTACAACTGTACCTTGGATCGGTGGGAGACTGATTGGGGTTCAACTATAGTCCAGTCCGAAGTTAGTTTGTAGTAGGCTAGTGTCTGTAGAGGCTTAATACAGTGTGTATTCAATCTGGACTAGGTCCCGTGGTTTTTCTGCATTTGCGGTTTCCTCGTTAACAAAACTTCTGGTGTCTGTGTTATTTCTTTTCCGCACTATATTTTATATAATTGAAATAATACAGGGTGTGCGTTAAGATCATCAACTTCTCTAATCCAACCTTTGGTTGTTGATTGTAGTTGATTGATCCTTGGATATTGGTCTTTGGTACCGTTCAAGTTATCTCTCTTTGATAAAGACTCGCAGATTTCTATTTGCTTGAGTAAAGATCAAATTGAGAGATTGAGATAATAACTCCTTGAGATACTTTTTATCTAGATTGAGTCTGACTCTGTAGTTGATTCTTTAGCAAAGTATTTCGGAGTTAGAACATACAAATTGCTAATCGAAATATTGGGTGTTGTTGTTAGACCCCCGCTTTTTCAGGGATCAAACTTGACAACCTACGCGAGCAATCATTAGATCTATATCAAAGGGAGAACATACCAAGAAAAAAACTATCAAACTAACTTAAGAGAAAACTAAAGGGGATTTTAATAAAGTGTCACACTTCCAATTTCATGTATAAGAAAGTGCCACTGTTTTTTTTAATATTTATAAAATGCCACACTATTGACCTTTTCCATCCTATTTTTTTGAGAAAACGGTTCACTGTCGTTAGTGCCTACGTGGCAGTAAATCAGCCCTGGTAAAAGACATTTAAGCCCCTAAATCATCTAACTATGACTGATTCGAATCGACTTAGTAATACGAGTCACTACCGAGTTGGGTTGCGAGTAAGTACCGAACTAAACCACGACTCAACTTCTATTCATCTTCTTTGCCATTAAAACTCAACATTTACTATTAGATTTGGGTTGTAATGCCAGCAAGGTTAATAGTAGTATGCAAATGATAATAGAATTGCTTAGGGAACTTATTACAGACACGTTGTGTATGTTCGGTGGTAGAATTCAATGAAGACTTTTATCGAACACGAGATGTGCATACTGGTGGTGGGAAAAAGGTACATCTCTGTTCATGATTTTAAGACTCCGTTTTAGCCGATCTTCTCTGGAAATATGAATAGGAGAGACACCGCAATCTAAACATGTATAAACTCTATAATTTTAGCAATCTAATTCATCCATCTCCCGAAATTGAAGGCAATAGCTCCCTTGTTGTCTGTTTTCAGCAGCATAATCAACTTTGAACTGATTTTTGAGTTCAAACTCTAACCAAATATAAAACAAATTCGGACCATTGAGCTGTAATCTTATCAACTCCTAAAAACGCATCTATTCCTCTCCCCTTTTCTACCAATTTCCTTTTTTTTTTCTTCTTATACTCAGAATTCATAAACCCAAGCATCAAATTAAATCAATTGAAAACGTGAATCGACGGGTTCATATAAAATTGCAAATACCCAATTAATGAATTTACAAAACAGGTTACGTTAAAATCACCAAATTGAGATCTTCCCTAAAAAAGATAGATTGGAATCCAAACAAACATCATTGAGATGAATTGGCACGACCCACAATCTGAAATTGAGATGATTTACAAACAATTGGTTCAAAGTTCTGATGCTGCCGATGATCACGTTTATCTGTGCTTGAACCATGAAGAGGGCTTGTGTATAAAGAAGAACAGAAAGAGGACGTTTAGTGTACACAAAAGAATAAAAAGATAAGAGTTAGCCGTGAATGAGATCCGGATTTTTTCCTCGCACGATTTATGTTGTTAAGAAATTGAGAAGGGTAGTTAGGTAATGATCCCATATATTTTGGACTTTTTCAACGTTAATTGACTGATTTAGTGGGCCCTGACGGAAAAGTTAACATGTGTGGCAATTTATAAATTTTGAAAAAAATGGTGGCACTTTCTTAAACCGTAAATTGGAAGTGTGACATCTTTTTAAAATTCCTAAAACTAAATTCATATTCAAGATTCTAGATAACAAACTATTAAGAGAATTTTCAATTTAAGAGATTCACTTTTAAAATCCATTTTTAATAACCCCATTTTACTCTGCTCAAAACAAGAAAAGAGAGAGAAAGAAAAGGAAGATAGAAGCAAGATCATAATCCAACTAAAAAGGAAACCAACAGAAACCAGAAATAATCTAGAATTGGAAATAACAACATAAATAATCTTGATATAAATATGTCATAAAAGAAGACGCGATGCTTCATCTAAGTAGAGACAACATGACTTGGATCTAAACACGGCGAAAAAAAAAAAAAAAACACTAACTATAATATCTGCAAAATGACGGTGCCTTTCATCAGTTTCCTCAGATCCATAACCCTTAACTCTTGATCTAACTTTTGCCCCCAAATGGTCCTAAGATTTACTCTCTAATGGAATGAGCCTCCATCGGAGAACATTGGTTTACTTGGAATTTTTCTAAATAAGGAAAGAAACATGAGATATAACTTTATTAGCGGAGTAAAAGTACTGGTTGTATAAGATCCATAGATTTAAACCTTAAATCGTACGAGTTAATGTTGTTTCTTTTAGATAATCTTCCCAACCATAAAATTATTCTGCCTAATGGGATCCATGCGACCAAGTGCTTCAAATAAATCTTGGTCTATTAGGTTAAATATTAGTTTGAACCATGTGTCTAGCATCTCCGAAGATCATATGGAGTTAAGTCTCCGAACATATGCCTTTGACTTTAACTGAAATTTTGGTTACGGTATAGATGTTTTGGATTGCTTATTTAGTACTTCAAAGGTGAAATCCCAACAACTAAAGGTTGAGCCTATATATGTTCTCTTTCTTTTCTACTATTTATGGTTCAGACATTTAATTACCCAAATTTTACAAACCTAATGTTTATGATCGATTTCTAGTTTTATTTAAGCGTATAACTAAATTAAGTTATTGATCACTCTAAATTAGTGACAATCTATATTGTCGAATAATTCTCTAGAAAATTAGAGAATGTGAGACCTTAGAGAGAGATTCTTTAGAACGATCATGCGTGGAGACAACATCAGTAGGTGAACCGAATGTACCGAGTTTGACTGGGTTACACCTTGAGAGTGTATTTCTTGGTGGTTCATATAGACATAACCCAGTGGCATATCATACATGTTATTTGGTGATACAAGAAATTTGACAATAGCTAAGAGTACCAATTTTCCTGAAGTTGTTGATGTATGATTCTAGCTAACGTATGAGTCAATGTTTGGTAACGACGAAAGACTCCATAGTCGTTTTTTCTTCTTCTTGTATTTTTAATCTTAGTTAAACAATAAATCTATTTAATATTTTTTTATTCTTATTTTGCTAATCTGAATAACTTATCAATTACACAGCTCCTTGTGGAGGCGATCCTCAATACCGCTATATTACTTCTTAATGTCTAAAGGGAATAAGTGAGATAATTTGTTATGTAAAAGATGCACATCAAATTTTCACAATCAGGATTCTTTCATACACTAAAGCGTCATGCATAGGCTTATTTCCTCAAGCATAAAATACGTTTAAAAAAACGTTTTTTAGGCATTGCCCATGATTTACGGGGACTGGTATAATATGACTAAAGACATAACGAAATAAACCCTAATATCCCATAAATCTATCTATTTTTGTTTTGAATGATTAAAATTCATCTTAGAAATCGGCTACCATGGTTAGTAAGAACACAGCCGATCACATGAAAAAAAATCGAAATCAGAATCGGATAGACTTTTTTATTGCAAACTTAGTCGATTGTGTATGATATTTTTTTTGATATCCGTCGACTAATCGACTAATATTTTTTTTGCAATCGACTAGTCGATTGTGTATGATCAAAAATCAAACTTAGTCGAGAAGCAATTTATTGCAAACTTAGTCGATTGTGTATGATAGCCCTAGCGGATTGCAATAAATTGCTTCTCGACTTATAGAAGCAAAAAATCAGAGAGTTAGTTTGGGTACACAACTTCGAATTGATTGTAAAAACACTTTTTTGCTTCTGCCTCTGGCACCCAAACACCCATAGGTCTAATGAACCCCTTATCCCATTGCCCTAGATGGAAATAACCCCAAGCAGTCCCCAAAACCATTGAGCAGCCCCAAAGACGCGTTCCGTTAAAGACATAAAGAATGGAAGAACTCTCTCTCAGTTTTTTGTTCCTCGGTCGCGCTCCTCTCTCTGATGGAAAAAAGGGATTCAAGATCCTTAACATCTTCTTTGCAAAATCTATCAGAAAATCCAAGCAACAAGACCTTAGCATCACACGGTTAGCACTTCTCAGACCTTCTATTGCATCCAATTAGTAAAACCCTAATTGTTTTCCCTTTTGTTGATACTCATGAAAGGAAAAAAACCCTCTTTTTTTGAGATTTTTTTTTGTAATGCGAAAAACAATTTTTATATGTGAATTATGAAACTAGACATGTATTCGGAAACCCTTTTTGTTAATTGAGTTTGCTTTGTAGAATTAATAGCTCAATTATTGTTGCAGGTTCTCCTCTTGGAGTTGGAAAAACTGTGTGTGATAGTTTGGTGAGATCTTGTGAGAAAACTAAATGTCCAAGCTTGGTTAGTTTATGCCTTGGTGTTATTGGGAAACATTTTGAGGAAATCTTTGAGTGCGTGGGCGATGTATTGGCTAGCTTTCCACCAGATACTAAGGTAATCCATTACTTTTTTTTTTTTCTTCTGATGAACGTTTAAGTTTCTGCAATGTGTGTAAACATGAATTTTGTGGGTGAAATGCAGTACCCCACTTCAAAAGGTTCAGCATTCAGTAATTTTAGCCTTCGTGAATCCTTGTGTTTGTAACTGAGAATGACCAGGGACTTAAGTCATTGCGTGGTTGAATTTACATGCTATTGTCTGCCATTCCGATTTAGTAAATTAATATGTAGTACTTATAACATTCAATTTTTGTGTACACAATTACCACCGTTATCTTGTTTAATTGTTTTGAGTTTTCTTGCATTGATTTTCAGCTGGCATTGGTAGCCATTGCCAAGAGGAGAAAGTTGCTGAATGACGATGTTCTTATTTCTTTGGCTGATTCCTCCTGGGATGTCCTAGATTTATCTGGGTCTAATGTTTCTGATCTTGGATTGACTAAAGTGTCAGAGATGGCAAAAAGTCTCCGAACTGTGGATATAAGGTACCAACAACTTTGTATATCTTGTGGGATACCTGAGCTACTTGTAGGTAATACAAGTCATGCCTGATAATATAAGCATGCATAATGCATCTGGCCCGTCAGTTCTAGTATGTTACAATTGAATCTACCATATGGAAGGACCAATCCTCTGCATATTTAGTATCATATGCAAATGATTTAAGAACCCAGAATTTAGCAGATCTTTTAGTTGAAAATATATATGGAATGTGGATGGTCCTATATTGGTGCATGGGCACAGGTATCATAGGCTTAGTTATCTTATCTGAAGTACCCGCACCATTAAATTTTATTTTGGTGACAGTTCTGTATTGAACAGATATTTTTGTGCAGGCGATGCTGTGAAATTACGGCAGGTGGGGTGTCGGAGCTCGTAAGCAATTGTCGTTCACTGGAGATACTGAGATGCGGGTATAATTTCAATTTTGTGAGTCATCTTCATTTTTTAAATTGGTGTTTAGTTGCAGTAGTTTTTTATGATTGAAGCTCTTACAGATGTTTAACTTTAATTTTAGCATCATTCTGGAAAGTTCTCTAACTTATGCAAGTAGAAGAACTTACTGACCTTTGGTTATCCAGAAGTGTTGTGATGCTATGTTGCTACATCATAAAATTTCGGATAACGTTATTATTTTCACACTCAAAACACCAGTTCCAATTTCGTAAGTTATGTGGAAGTGAACTCTTTTGAATAAAGATGGAAATGTGTTTGAGAAAAAAAGTAATTGCTCCTTGTTGGACTTGGTGAGGGGTGGTTGGTGGGAAGGAGAAGTTAGTAGGATGACCTGAACTTGTTGATGGGAATGAATATCTTTGTCCAGTTTTGAACATTTGCATAACTTGGTAGCATTTTGTATAAAATTTATTTTGTTTTTGTGGTATGTTCGCGCCTTCTAATAGTGTTAATAAGTTATGTCTGAAGAGTAAGAGTGTCGTGATGAGAAGCTTCTACCTAGCTTGTATTAAACTTTTTTTCTGGCCAAGTCAAAGTGCTGACTTATCATCCGTTTTGGATGTTGCAGAGGGTGTGTAAACAGTAATCTTACTGCACGTAGATCCTTGAAATATTTGAAGCCAAAATTGAAGGAGTTTCATGAAGACTCCTGGGAGAATCTTTATAGCTTGGACATTTCTGTTGATGCTGAGTCTTTGCGGTGGCTTGTTTGGGTACGTTTATCATTTAGCAAATGCCCTATGAAACCAACTATGGTGCTACTATTGGAACGTCCTTACCAATTGGAGGCTTTAGCTTCCAAAATGACTGGATCAAATTCCATTATATTTCCTTCATATTCTGGAAACAGTGTCCTTTAACGATGGTCAGGATCATCTATTAGAACTAATTTGGGTCTGGGAGTTGGTGAATGTTCTTATTAAACATCAGTAGCAGTAATCTTTTATATTTGCCTTTCAACTTCTGTTATTTTCTTTCTTCTGCAGCCAGAGATTGATTGTCAATCAGAACGTATTTTAACTAAGGAATGTCCGCGGATTCTGGTTAACCCAATGCCATCCACCCGATTTGGTTTCCGAGTACTTCAAGTTCCTTACGAAGCACTACCAGATGTGACACTGGATGATCATATTATCAAGGACATCAATCCTAAGGCGTGGGAAGTTGGTGGTGTTTCTTCCAATGCTGTAGCTCGCCCTCCTCCTAACTTTAACGAATTACCGATTGCTGAGAAATTCAGGCTTGCATTTGTGGAGAGAGCTGCGAGGCTAGCACTGAAGGAAGCAAAGATGGCTATAAAGAACGAGAGGCTTGCAGAGAGGGAGTGGGCATGTTCTACAGAAGCTAAAGCGGTAGCTCTTGAGCGGCAAGTGAAAGGTTTGGTTTTCCGTAAAACTAAAAGAAAAAAATAAGTCTTTCACCTGATGAGAGTAGGAGTTTTTACAGAAGTAGTCATTACTAAATTTGTTTCTTTCGGTAAAAAGAAAGAAAGAAAAATATAAAAGAACTCGTGCTCCACAAAACCTCTTAGTAAAGTAAGCTGGTGATCAGAAATTTTTCTTTCTTTCTCTCTTCGATGTTCTATGTAATTATTCTTGTACACTATAAGACGATGAAGCCTGGTCAGTAGTCCTCCGATGTAGAATTGGCATCCATCTTGATGTAGAATTGGCATCTCTCTTAGATATTGCATGTTTCCTTCGCCGTGTCTATACTTACACATGATTTTGCATCCATTGGGAGATGATTTGGCTCTTTCATTCAGCTGGAGCCATGTTCTCCAAATCTTGATGTTTTCCTTCCCCCCGCAAAAATAAAGCTAGCGCCTCACGTCATATCTTTCTAAGACTGAAGATAATGAACTTTTTGGCATAACTGAATGCCTGAGCTTTCTGTTAGCATATCGATAATTTCCCCTATCCTTATTCATTTAATGTTGCAGAGTAGGTGTTTTTTCATTATAGTTCACTGAATGCCTGGACTTTCTACTTATTAGGGGTACTCTCTCAGCCGACTAGATCAGGAAAATAATGATCTTTGTTTGGAGTTCAGAAATTAATGACCTTTGTTTGGAGTTAGTATTGGCAATATTTAACCCTTGTTAAAGAAAAAAAATCTGAATGACGGAAGTTAAAATTTATCTGTACAAGACTGAAAGTTTTAACCTCCAGACTTTGCTGGTTCATATGCTAAGTTGAACCCCAGACGCCGTGCAAAGGCATCAAATTGTACTTATTATGCTTCTAACTACAATTCTTTCATGACATTTACTAGGTTACAACTTACAGCTTCAGTTTACCTCATTGAAAACAAAACGTTTTATATCAAGCAACCGTTAACAAAAACCGTTAGTTTACAGCAATTTAAAAAAAAATCAATTTATCCTACAGAAAAGATCCCCACCATTTTTGTATCAAACCCTTGACAGATTCTGCAACAATGGCATACTCCCCAAGTGATTTAACATCAGCTCCACACCTTAAATACTGAGGAAAGAACAACCAAGAACCGGTAACCAGCACAAACACAACGGTCAAAGGTCCTGAAACTAATGGAGGTAACTGAAATCTGTTTTTGAAACACCTCTTGAGTTCAATCTCCACTGCTAAACATGCCCCATGTAGTACAAAAAATGAAAAAACTTCCCAAGTTGGCCACACTCTACCAAAATAGTAGAAGATCAACTCATGCATCAAGCCCGACACAACAAAAGTGGCAAGTAAAGCAATGAGTTGCGCGCACCTCTTGCCAAAAATACGTGCACAAATGAACTGTACAGGTTGGTATACAGTTGGCCGTAGAATTCCTGTAACCACCAGATTCCATCTTTTACCCCAGAAATCTTGTAGTGAAGTTGAGACAAATGGATTGTTGAACTGTGGTTCTAGTTCTAACCCTAACAGGAATTGCACCGATTTCGCAGTTACAATTAAAATGAGTTCTAAGAGGAAGTAAATGTGGACGCAATACAGAAAAATAATGAAATTTGGGTGTAAATATTGTTTGAACTTATAAACATAAATCAGTAAGACAATAACAAGACCCTTTATGGCATAAACTAGAAATGATAGCGGTGAAGATGATCCGGGGTTTTGAGAGATTGACTTTTCAGTTTTGGGAGATATGTTTTGTCTGAAGTTGATGGGAAAACAAGCAATAGAAATGAAATGCAGAAATGAAATGGAGGGTGATGATAAAGGGCCTTGGTTGAATGAGAAGAGAAGAAGTTTGAAATTAGCAAGCCAGGCTATAAAGAAACCTAAAATACCAAGAAGATGGATTGATGTCAGGGACAGCGGGAGAATGATGAAGATGGGTATGATTGGGAGGACTGAAATAAGTCTAAACATTCCTTTCGGAATGTCTCTCGAGATCAAGTAACAGTAGGTTAAGCATAGAAGAACTGTAATCCATACCTGAGTCAAGCTCTTCAGCTCAGCCTCCATCGACTCCATCCTCTCTAATTCCTTATCACCCCTTTCAGATCTTAATCATGTGCTTCAAGCCTTCAAGTACTGTTGTATACTTGTATTAGTCTATGGCAGTGAGATTAAAACATAAAACTATTAGAAAATGATACATACATACATGGAATAAATTAAACAACTCAATAGATGCATTGATTAAAAAAACACATGGGGACAACTCAACAATTGTGCAGTTCAGCAGTCAACTAGCAAAAGCAGTGGATGGTGGAGTCCACGTTATTAGAAGTCCAACTACCAACAAGATTTTAACTGAGATGCTTTAATTATAAAGAACAAGAGTGATACACTGATACAGTTTTATTCAACTTTTTCTTCTCCCTCTAGAAAGGAAGAACAAAGAAAAACTCCACAAACTGAAGGAGAACTTTTCTGGAGCATTATTCATCACAGACTCTGCTTGTTTTCCTAATTTTATGCACCAAAATAATTCATGACGTTTATTTGAGAATCCACACTTCCGTCCTCGGGTTTGAAGATATGTCAACTCCATCAGTCAGACAGCCAATTAGCATGGAGCACAATCACCTGTTTCAACGTGACATAGAGGGAAGAGACTGCACAGCTGCTAGAGGGTTCACTTGGACTGAAAATGCTAGTTGCCACATATCCACCAGAGCTTTCTTCACAGAGGAAGCTTGTTTACTAACAATCCTGAAAAAGTAAGACACCAACACGGATAGTTCTTATTAGGAATACACACATCGCTTTTCAGCTAGCAGCAATGCAATTGCGTGATGGAAATGCAGATGGAGGGGCTTGAGAAAGAGAATCTTACCCTTTTAAAGTAGCTTGTTTCTTCCGAAGAACATAAAAAATGAACAAGACGAATGAACCCCAGAGCACAATTTTTCCATGAGAAATGACCAACCGAGCATTGCCAAATTTCAGAGTGACAGTACGGAACCACCAGAAACAAGGTTCCACTCGTTTGCTTAGTTTTAAAATGGATTCTTTATTAACACTGTCCCTGCCATTAAGTGAGGGGGAAACTTTCGATGTTATTGATGACGCTTGTTCAACTCCAGATATGGTATCTTGGCCAGAATCATTGTGGGCCTTGTACATGGGTGTTTCCACATCTTGGGATGACTTGGTAGCTTTTAGAGAATATAAAGAACGTAATCTCCTCAAAAGATCCTACATCATTCAGAAATCCCAGCTAATGAGTGTTCATATATTCCATTCCATTAACAGAACTCTAACAATATACTACGACTGAGATATGGTTTAATTATACAACGGGTTGGTTATATATCGGATTTGTATTGAGACAAGTATGTAAAATTTGTCTTGGGGTTCTGACTTGTACTCTACAGCATGATCCTTCAACCCCAGACGCAGGTCCAAATCAGGTCAGATATCAGGTCAAAGCTAAACAAATTATGCCATGTACACTGTCTGCCATGGATAAATTGAACATCAAAAGTACTTCCATCTGGAACCTAAACTAGGCAAATCTGGGTTAAAGATGTACACCATATCTATAACAATAAAAATTCAAAAAGAAATGCGATATGTATAATCTTACTTGACGATTTCCTTCGGGAAACTCGGCTTGCTCCACCCAGGCAATTGCATGATCAGTATCATTTAAAACCATCCCAAGAAGTGTTACAGCATATACTTCTGCAACCTCCAAGTACTTTTCAATCTCCAGAAAATAACGCCCATCAACTCCTTTTTGATAAGCCACATTTGAGTTTTCTTCGTTAGCAAGCACATAGTGCTGACTCTCATCATCGACCAAGCTCCACCTTCCAAGAAAGTCTTTGAGCAATTCAGGAAGATCAGAAAGTGATTCATCTGATATCAGAAAGCATGACCTGCCCAAAAATAATAAATACATGCCCTGAAACAATTTAGATCACTCAACTACCTATATGGGAGGATAATAATAACGATGCAGTAGATAGCTAACATGGATGCGAAAAAGTAGTTGCATCCAAAAGGGAGAGAGCAATACCCAGTAAGAAGAACTTGAACGGGTAGAGATGTTACTGAACCAAATAAAACTTTAAGCTCATTCAAAATTTCCGATGTTCTGTAGAATTCACAAGAAAAAAAATGTTAAAACTAATATTCGTACATAACTACTACTATCTGTGCGCATAAGCCAATAACAGCAATCAAAAATTAAATAGCATCAAGGTCTTGCTACTTATTTACACGTGTTCATGAATTGCTAACGGGGATAACTGTGGATAACCAAGATACATACCTTCCCAACTCTTTTAGAGATTGAACATATACCATCCCAGCTGATTCCAACATGTCAACCAACTCAGTATCTTGTATTGTTTCGGAGTTATCAGCTTTGCGTAGTCGTTCAACAACAGAAGAAGACAAAGTGATTGCCTCCTCAAACATACAACAAACAAGATAACTGCAAAACAGCACATCAAATTAAGTTAAATGAAAAAAAAAATAGTAAGAATACAAATGAAAAAAAAAAAAAAAAAGCAAGAGCAATTCAACAAACACAACCTACGCACACAGGTTCATTATCTGTCACCTTGGCTACATACATCAATTTCATGTAAGTTTAAACTGGTAGCTTAGATTTAGCGGCTTAGGCATTGCCCAAATGACGATTACAGAAAATTGTCTTTTAATGGTGCACTCACTTAATACATATCAATTCAATACTATCATTTTCAGCGGATGAACTACTGAAAGTGTACCTACTAGTAGTACATCTGTTGACCAGAAGTAACACTGCCACACTGAGTAACACTTAAAAGACCGGGTTTCTCCTTAACCCCAAATTTCCTAGGACAAATTAAAACAAAGTATATACCAAAAAATATGATCAAAATTCATGAATTTTTACCCCCAAAATTATCATACAAATTCTTCGAAAAAAATCAAGACACCAAGGATTTTACGGGTGAAACTGTTAAAATCAAATTAAGAACAAAGGGTTTCTACAGTTTACCTCTCTGATTTCTCGATTTCATCCCAAATTGCAGAATTTGTGAGTGACGCCATCATTCTCCTCTTCTTCTTCTTCTTTTTCTTTCTTCTCTGGACTTCCTTTTCCGAGGTTAAGATATTTGGGCGAGTTTTTTAAGAATTTTCAGTAACAAGGGATGTTTTCGTAATATATTAACACTACTACATATTTTGGTTGAGAGTTTCCAGGTCGATTCTCGGGATACCCCTATCATTTTTTTTTTTCAGTTATTCAAATTAGTCAGGACACAGCAGTCTGGTCTGGTTCAGATTTCACAACAGCAACAACAACAACAGAAAAATCTGAAAAACCTTTCCAAGTTGGAATAACAGTCCTTCATGATCAAATGATAAAGAAATGGCACAAAACAGAAAGTTAGGCAAATTCGATTAACACGAGAGTAACATAAAACAGCCAAACTACATAGATAGACTCACCATTTTGCATTTCAACATCCAACAAAAACAGTTTGTTGGGGATAAGCAAAACCCAAAACGGTAAGCATTAATCCCACACTACAATCTATGAAACCAACAACATAAAACAAGCAGAACATAACGTTTGCAACTTCGAGCAGCCTAGTAGTAGCATTCATTCTTAGTAGTTGATAACATTCCGGACACATCGCTTAAACTTCCAACTTATCGCCTTCTACACGATCATCTTTCCCAAGCTCGCAATCATCACAAAGTCTTTTGCCCATCACTTGACTATCATAACCTGTGCAGACATAATACATGAGATTTTGAGCAGTTAGCCCCAAGAAATTTCCCGCTGCCAGTGCAAAGACACAAAACGAGATGATCAAAACCCTCCCCGTGTTCAGATCATAGAGCATAACCAAGAATACAATCCAAATAAATATGTCAGTAACCAAGTGGAGCAGTACAAGGATATTCTTAATAAGTTCTTGTTTCTCCTGTAAGAGTAGAAAGAACAGAAATGTACGATAAGGGTTTGGATACATAAACAGCTGCTATGATAAAGGTCATTGCAGAGGTAGACAAAAGATAGAAGGTGGAGAAGAGAACAAGGTAGACGCAGTCAAGGATAAATTTGCGAACGAGCTTCTGATCAGAAAGTAAGTATTCAGGTGATGATTTGTAAATTAGATCCAATGTAAAGAGAGTCAGGGTGAGTCGAGTATTAGCTTCAAACAAGAGTTGGAATAAAGAGAGAGGGAGAATGAAAATTAAGAATATCAAGAAGAATTTTGTTGGAGATGCTTTCACTATGATTTTAGACGCTTCTTTGAAAGATCTAACTCTCACTAATTCATTGATACTTTTTTGTGCATTCAAGAACTCAGGATCTTCAAACAACTCCATTGATGTCATCTAAGTTTCACACTGTTGATGAATAAAATGCAGAGAGAAGATTTGTTTATGTAGTGGATTTCAGTGAAGGAACTTATAAGGAAGTTTCTTGCAGCTATACTTGCATTTGCCTCATATGGTATTACTTCATAGTGGCAGTTGAGGCTTGCTGAGTGCTTATTACTTCATAGAAAGAGAGAGTGATCTACAAGTAGTATTCTAAAAGACCTGGTGATGCAAAGTAATTGGGTTCTTTTCGTCTAAAATCATCTACCTTAATCATAAAGTGAGGTCTTAAAGTCAATCTGGGGGATTTTATAGAAGTTACTGGCCTCGGTATTCTTAAAGTTTAGTTCTATATCTGTAGTTAAGCTCAGTTCTCCTCCACTAGGACCACTACAGAACAAGTTGTAAAGCTCTTAAGTCAAAATTTTGCATTTTTTGCAGCAATAATGCACCACAATTTTTGTCCATATATGCTAGGAGCACCTACCACCACTATTACTACTACTAAGTTTACAGGTAAAGACATTCTACATTTATTAGTTCAAACCTACTTTCTGAGTTCTTAAAATTCTAGCTGAATTTCATCGAAATTTTCAAGAAAAACTTCACTTGCTCGATACTTTTTGGTTGTAACGTGGCATGTTTTCAACGGCTCATTACAGAACAAGAAGGCTGGTTTTATTGATCCTACAGTGAAACCTGAAGCTTGTTTGTATTGATTATCTGACGCGGAAACCAGAATATCAAGCATATGTGAACCACATTGTAAATAGCATGGTAGAAAACCCATTGAGAAAGAAATTTTACATTGCATGCTACTATCATTATCGAACCAATAACCAAATATTAGGATTCTGACTACCTGACAACTAGAACAATAAGACTGGAGAACTTCACCGCTAACTCGGTGTCACAAAAAGAAAATAATGGAATACACAATGTGTCTTATTCTTCTCAATCTTAATTCCTGCCAGTTCTACTTCTGTCTGGAATTGACTGGGGTCTCCAGTGTGGAAAGAATCTGCCACATAGAATACCCCCAAATACAACAATCTCCGAAACAAATCCACATAAAAGACATGTCAGATACTGATGATGTGCGTGGTGATTATATTGACTAAGCTTTAATACGAACCAAGCCATATGATGTGTACTTCTCAGATAAAAGACTCGACGAAAACAATATTCTAAGATGCTTGAAGCATCCGAGTGCAAGTCAGCAACAAAAAAAGTGTCCGATTCACTATCCAGCCTCATGGAAATTAAACCCATTTGATTTATCCCCGCCTTGGAAACCCTTTTAATGCCAATGGTTTATCTAACTTCCACTTGCAGGTGCAAGTCATGTACATAGTAAAAAAAATTGATTGAATGTACATAATAAAAATATGACACACTTTCCAACTAATGAAAAAAGGGACGAGACATTGAATCAGTGAAGTCAGGCTCAGGGGTTTAGGATGTGGAACATTAAAGAGAAGCTAATGTATGTTCAACAAAAACTTTTACCAAGCCGGTCAGAAAATCACTCGCTTTATACCAATCTTCCTTTCTTACATATATTTATCTAAGAAAACTTAAGGAAACAATGCTTAGTACTTACCAATTCCTTCACTGACCAATAAGTTTGGTCTGATGACATCTTTGCAATTGACTAAGAATATATCCCCCAAGGTAAAGATGGTTCGTGGGAACATAGACACAGAATAGCTCCTCTTCTCCAGAATAATTCTGTTCACACCAAGAACAATTTGATGGGTTGAATAATAAAAAACATACTGTAAGCAGATAAACAGAATCAAGTACAGTAAGATCTCTACAGAATCAGAAGTTTGAATCACATTGCTTAACCAAGTAGTACAACATAATACAACTAAGCAAAAGAAGTGAGAAACACACAATCAGGTGTGACCAGAGTACTGCAAACCAGATTATGTGGCAGGCACATAAGGTGTACTGCTCCAATTAGAAACTCCGCGTATGATGCGCATTACACTTAATACCATTAACAAGATATTACAGTAAATTCCATTAGATAAATTATCAGGTGTAGAGAATTCAGGAATATATCAAAGGAATCACTGTTGGCTTGGGTGTGATAAAAATTGGTCGTAACTTGTAATGCTCTTTGACTTCAGTTGGAATAGGACAACCATGTAGAACTTCATGTGTTAGAGTTGTAATGTTGTAGGCAAGACAGCAACCACGGTCAACAATGATGAAAACATTTCGATCCACCGGATTGATATAAATGACCTCTACTTTCTTGGATGATCTGTAACCCTTAAGTTCAATACTTTTGTGCACCATTTGCCAGTTCAATCCTCCATTAGTGCTGTAATCATCCTCAAGCCGCCAAACATCGAGAAAAGCTTTATAACGTTTTTGTTCATCGTCAAAATGGTGATCATATATCCGTGCATCATCATAATCGATCCCATCGGAGATAATACCGTAGTAGATGGACCCTTGTGACTCCCCAAAAAAAGAAATATCTGGCTCCCCCAAAAAACTACGACCACTCTGTTCAGGGAAAGCAAATTTGGTGCATTCATTACAGCCATTTTCTAGGTTATAAGCTATGAGGATCTTCTTACTAGTTAAGTTCTCTTCAGCTGTCCAATACAAGACACCACGATGGATAACCATATCAGAAAAAACTTTTTGAATATCAGGCAGTGGAACTTCATACGTTTCCCATTTACTGGTGTCGGGGAAGAAAAGATGTGCACCTGTAAGTTGATGGGTTTCTGGGGCAAATAACCAGTATAATGATCAGCATTGATATAAACCACCTTGTAGTTAGAATAACTAAGTGATGCATCAAATACCAATTCAGCACAGTAAAGCATTTTATGATCAGAACCATTACTTTCAGATCGAGGAGGGAGGGAGACCCATTGTTTGGTCATGGGATTGCATACATAGTAAAACCTAGTATTATCCTCTGCTGGATAAGAAACCGGCTTCTCTGCTGAATACAATACTAATCCATTACTGCATGAACTTAACAGGTATGCCTTTTGTATTCCTTCTGTTCTAAATGGATCTGTATCTAAAAGGAATTCAAAGGATAAACCATCGTGATGAACTGGAAATGTTTTAGATATAGTTGGACCTGTTCGTCAGAAGGGTCCTCCATGAAGATCCATGGGTTACTACTACTAAGAATATTACCACTGTTAAACGTTCTGTGGATGAAAGATGAAGCAGATGATACTAGAGAATTGCATAACTTTGAAACAGACCTGGGTATTAATGCTCGAAGACGAGAGAAGATCAGCTGGTATACCTTCCTCGGAAAACCAACACCATACTCTTCTTTACTCATGCTGGATGATGAACTTGTTGTTGATGAGATTGAAGATGAACTTTTTGTTGATGAGATCCTTGTTCGAAAAAAGACGAACACAAGAAGAATCGAGTCTCTGATAGGATCAATTGTGAATTAAACCCTAGAACAAACTAGGGTTTGCTAAATATAGGTGTAATTCCAAAAATTAGGGCTGCAAAATGTACTGAAGGATCAGATACTATTGATTTGAGACGAATTCGAGAAAAATAACCTCTGGTTTTGAATAACTCAGACTAAAATCGATAACATTTGATAAAATTGGAACATCTTCTCAATTACCGACTCACTGGCTTAAATAGCTAGGCTTCCCCACTGATCCAATCACTACGCACCCACTAAGGGCTATCCCGGGGCACCCTCCATTCTTGAGATATGGGGATCATGAGCTGACAAACGGGTGGGCCGGGGCTGGCTTGTTACGGGTTACACGGGTACGGGTTAAAACGGGCCCAAACTTGCGGGTTGTTATTCTTCACGGATCGGCATTTCTTCAACCCGCGTCCGTAACGAATAAAGCTTACGGATTTACGGGTTAGCCCGACTTGTTTAATTAAAATTAAAATTTAATTAATTTAATTTGTCACAAGTAGTATCCCGTAGATCTTCAAACCGACCTACAGGTTGATCATGGTTAGTTGATCACTTCTGTTTTGTTTTGTCTCATCTCCCTTCGCCAGTTTGTTTCATTTCTAACACAAACATAGACTATTGTCCTGTTAATTTGCTGGAACTACTCGAGTTCCATATTTCCAACAATCACATATGTACCAGTTCGTGAAATATAGGAATATCGAATTTTGAAAATTTGTGTTGCAAATCAAAAACTTTAGCTTGTAAAGCGATGACTCCAGCCACAGAGGAGATGAAAACGATGCTCCTTGAACCAATAGCTTTTAAGAAAAGATGCTCCCCGAATTCGATGAATTCCCGATTCCACAGCTAATTTCCAAGTTTTCTCCATCTCCATTAGACCCAACTGTTGAACTGTTTTCAGCCATTTTTTTTTTCAATTTTCTTAGCCTAACAATGAAATCACAGTACTAAAAACAATCAGATCTAAGAATTAATCATACAAATACAAAAGTTACAGAAAAAATCGAATAAAAACTTCAATCTAACACAGAAATCAGAGTTTCTTAACCCAAAAACTTAAATTGAATCACAACCCTAGTCTTCTTCTTCTTTCATTAACTCAATTCTCTTCTCAATTTCATAAAACCCCAGATTCAATTGAAGCCTTAATTTCTTCTGGATTTCTCAATTCCAGTTTTTCACTGAAATTAACCCTAACTATTAGTATGATAATCTTCTTCTACATATTCTACTTTTGAAACCCACCCTTAATCACTCACTTTTCACTTCCAATCTCCAACTCAGAATCCACATCAGTTAGCCGACTAAAACTCAACCCAAAAACAGAAAGAAAAGAAAAGTGAAGAAGCAAATCCCCACATCAATTAGAGCTTAAATCCATTATTGTTAAGCTTCAATTCACACATGCAAAGAACAATAGACTCAGAGAAGAAGGTGTTTTCTAGGGTTTTTTTTTGAGAAGGCGCATAGAGCAGAGCGGAGAAGAAAGAAAGAAAATGAAATCTTCTAGGGATTTTTTGAGGTTTATATCATAAATGAACGAACATGATTAAATGTAGCAATCCTACGGTGGAAATTATTAGGACCAGACGGGTTGACGGGTTTAACCTGCGGGTTTACGGGCCGAGACGGGCTAACCCGTTTTCTCACAAGCCGCTATTTCTCCAACCCGCACCCGGCTTGTTTAGGAACCAGATGGGACGGGCACGGATTTTTCACGGGCCGGGCGGGTCAACCCACGGGTTTTTGGCTGGTTTGCCAGGTTAGAATTCATGACACACGTCTGCCGGTTTAATTCGGTTTTAAGCAGAACCATGCATGAAATCGCACCTAATCGGTTTTAAAATTTTAGATGTCTTTAAAATCGGTTTGGTTTTAAACCATCCAAGTAGGTGACCGGGTTAACCGGTGGGTTCTACAGAACTGCTACAATTGTTTTTTGACTTTATATGTACAACATTTTCAGTTCTTTGTATATCAAATATTCACCTTTCAAGCATATGGGCCACCACCTAGTAAGCCCCGAGAAAATGGTGCGAGTAAACTTAACAATAATGCACGAACGAGGACCCAAAAATATGGGAGAACGAGGATATATGGAGACCTATGCAAAATAGGAAAAGAAAAACAATAAATAATAATAATAAAAAGGGTGTGGGGGACCTGGCCCACCGGCCGGCCATGCCGCGGCTGGCGGTCCCACGCCTCTCCACTTCTTATCTTTTATTATTATTTCCATATCTCTTGAACTTCACATTCGTACAAAAACTCTTAGTTCTCCATATTTCTCCAAAAAAACCTAGTCTGACAACTATTAGGTCTTTTTTTCAATAATATTATTTTAATATTCTAAATATTAGACGTGTGAGAAAAGAAATCCTAATTTCTAATTCATGCAAAAATCAAGAGTTTCAGTCAAGATCAAACTCTTCAGAAAATACAAAATATTGCATAAGTGTCCAACAAAATACCTAAAACTCTCAGGAATGAACGCACGAGGGACAGGGTGGCCCGTGCACCACCATTCTACCTTGGCCATTATTTTGGGGAATTCTCCAACTTTGGATAATACTCTGTATCTTGGATATTTCTCCATATATTTGGTGAATCCTGGACCATTCTCCATACACTCTTAGTTGTCTTTCACACCACCAATGGCCGCTCTCATGCCCACTGATTGATCAATATTTCTCCACCCACATTGGAAAACTCTCCATCTCTAGGATCTAGAGTTCTCCAAAATTAGGGTTTAGATTTATGAGAATTCTTATTTATATTAATAATTTTCATATTGATCCAGCTATCAATATTTAGATGTTTGGTCCTGCTACCAACATTTTTGTTGCACGACTGTCGGGAAGCAACATGAGACGATCATCCACTTGGTCGGCCATTTGTAGGTCTATAAACAAGCCTACAATGATAAATGCAAGTGCACAGTGTCCTAATGTAACACACGGCAAGTACAAGTCGATCCTCAGGGACAAGGTGGGTGTAAATCAAAGCTAAGTGCTTACTTCAACTGATTCATAGAAAAAGTAACACAAAAAGGTTGTTTGCTGGGTGTCGATACGACAAAGATGTTTGATAGTAACAAAAATAGTAAAACATGATGCAAAGTAAGATGTAAGTAGAACAAATGATAAAGAAGGTACTAGGGCAGTTGAGTCCACCACTAACTTACACTAGTTATTCTCCTAATAATACTAACCTTGTCCTTATAACTGATAACAGGGGAGATACAAGTCTTTTGTATATCTAAGGTGACTATTATATAAATTATCCAATCATAACTAAGGTATTTCTCATAAGAATTAACTGTCTTTTTAAGGCACAACTAATCAAAAGATCAACATATGAGATTAGGCATAAGTTACAGTTCTACAGCACGGGATTGTTCTAACTTCAATGGATGCATGACATACATTGTGAAAGTACAGTGTTGAAGTCCTAAGACTGAAATTCATTCTGATCATTTGAACACAATAAGGTCGCTGCCATTAACATGAATAACAAGTAGAAAACTAGGGCTTAATCTAAACCCTATCAGATGAATTTAGAACATGATGAAGATGATTAAAACACAAAATGTATTATGAAAACTAGTTGATCCAGCTAGAATTGGATGATTACACAATTCACATAGAACCCTATTTATACCCAATTTTCTTCTCAATCCTTTAAATTTGATAATTAGAGAATATCCACACCCAAAACGCGTTTTCCCGACAAACCCCTTCTGCAGTTCAACTATGCAACTCCTTGATATGATGTTTTACAACTGTGAAGATAACCCTAGTCTTATCTCTCTCAACCTTAGCTTCTAGGGTTGTTGTTTTGGAGAAGAAGCTATGATGTAGATAGATAGAGACTAGGAGTTTGATTGATGGAGGATGAGAGGGTGGCTGTAATCCCAAATGGTTGGGGATGAAGTTGATTGATGGAGGTGAACTGGGAATTTTGCAGAGGCTGGAGAGAAGAAGAAAACAAAATGAAGGTGGTGTTTGGTTTTTGCTCGATTAGAGAATGAGACAGGAGATTACGGTGCTGGGAAGGAGTAGTAAAATCTGATTTATTATGTGGAAATGTCATTGGATACTTAGTATTATATCAAATCTGACGGCTCAGGATGGAAATGGGTTTGGTCTTAGATTCTTGGGTTTTATCTTTTGGAAGATCTTTGAAACTGCGGGGGTCTAACAACCACACCCAACAATTCGTTTGGCAATCAGAGAGGACTTACTCCAATATACTTTATAGAGAATCAACTAGACAGTCAGACTCAATCTAGAGAAAAGTATATCAAAGAGTTTAATATCTCTAACTCTTAATTCAATCTGCAATCAGCAAATAAAAATTTGCGAGCCTGATTGAATATAAGAGGAGTAACTTGAACGATACCAAAGACCAATGCTCAAGTGTCAATCAATTTAAATCAACAACCAAATGTTGGATATTCTAATTGATTGATCTTAATGCACAACCTGTGATATTTCAATTATATAATAAAATATAACGCCGAAAAGAAATAACACAGACACCAGAATTTTGTTAACGAGAAAAACCGAAAATCCAGAAAAACACCGGGACCTAGTCCAGTTTTAACACCACACTGTATTAAGATGCTACAGGCATTAGCCTACTAACAATAAACTTCGGACTTGACTGTAGTTAAACCCTAATCAATCTCACACTGATTCAAGGTACAGTTGCGTTCCTTACGTCTCTGATCCCAGCAGGATACTGCGCACTTGATTCCCTTAGCTGATCTCACCCACAACCAAGAGTTGCTACGACCCAAAGTCAAAGACTTGATAAACAAATCTGTCTCACACAGAAAAGTCTATAGATTGAATAAATATGTCTCCCGCAGGAATACCCAAGATTTTTTGTTTCGTCTTTTGATAAATCAAGGTGAACATGAAACAATTGATAACCCGGACTTATATTCCCGAAGAACAACCTAGTATTATCAATCACCTCACAATAATCTTAATCGACTAGAGATACAAGATATTGTGGAATCATAAACGATGAGACGAAGATGTTCGTGATTACTTTTATCTTGCCTATCGGAGAAATTAACCTCGAGTCAATTATTTCAATCGTACTCAATACGATAGAATTGGGCAAGATGATAACACGCAACTACAAAGAAAATAGTTAGGCCTGGCTTCACAATCCCAATGAAGTCTTTGAAGTCGTTAACCTACAGGGTCTCGATATAAACCTAAGGTTAAAGGAGAATCGACTCTAGTTGATGCAACTAGTAACACACAAGAGGTGTGGGGATTAGGTTTCCCAGTTGCTAGAGTTCTCCTTTATATAGTTTTCAAATCAGGGTTTGCAATCCAAGTTACCTTGGTAATAAAGCATTCAATATTCACCGATAGATGAAAAACCCGTTTCAACCAAGATAATATCTTTCAACTGTTAGATCGAACTTACCTTGTTACACACAAACGAAATGTACGCTCATTTAGGTTTATGTAACCGTACCCAAACGTGTACACCATGTTGGCTCGTCAATAGTTAACCGAAGTTAGCCATATGATTACTCTCATATCAACCTTATTCATCTTAACCATAACTAGTTCAAATGACTCAAATGAAAATAGTTAAAGAGCTGTTCAATTGCTATATTCTCATAGAAGTATACAAGAACACAATTGAAGCAAAATCAATACACGGTTTGCAAAGATTGCATTCCTTATTTTATAAATGTTTAAGTTCATGTACACAATTGAAGCAAAATCAATACACGTTTTGCAAAGATTGCATTCCTTATTTTATAAATGTTTAAGTTCATGTACATAACCGATTTTAGAAAGTAACCAACTCAAGTATGCAAATGGGTACGCATACTTAAGTAGCCGGACCGAGTTTGGTTATGCCAGTTGATGTGATATCAATAATGTTGTAGTAATAAGTTCGTTGAGGCTTGTGAAAGCAAAAGATTCTAGACTTAATAAAAACTTAAAAATAAAGAAAACTTAACACAAGATTTGATTTCAGGATATTAGGATTAACCAAGACATTGATTCCACTATTACACATGAATAAATTATGGTAAATAATCCAAAACTCTAATTATCTTTTAAGTCCCTTATTTCTTAATTCACATATAATCAGGAAAATTCTCAAATATTAATTGTATCCCCTAAGCATAGATTATCTAAAAAAAGTATAACCTATCTAATTGAACCACAACTAATGAATAAAATTATGCAGACAATTTAAAACTCTGCAAAAGCAGTGATTGAGTGAATTATAAATTATAAATTAGAGAAAATAAAACAGTTACCAGTTATTCATGCGTAAATAGATTCCTAATTGCCTTGGTTAGGGGAGAATTAGCTAATCATCATGTTGGAAACACGCTCGAAATTCATTATTATTGCTCAAAAATGGTTTACAAATGATGAAAAGGGAGAAATAATGAAAATTACATAGAATGATATATATAAATTGTCGTTGTTGCTGTAACTTTAAGACCCACGTCTCTGTGTCGATGTTACTGTAGAATGTACGACAGATGGGTGTGGGTCGATGTTCTTCGTGTTCTTCCCAGAAGCAGCAGAAATGGTGGTTTTCTGCTACTTGATTATCTCGACTTTCTGATGCTCTGCAACTCTCCCAATCTCTCTATATCCCTTCTCTGACACCCAAACACTCTTTATATACTCAACGGGACCAAGAATATCCCCTCATTACTCCGGAAAATCTTTTCCAAAACTCGGCAGTAAAGAAAGATAATCTCCAAATATTTTCTTCCCTTTCCCGCCTTCTGACGCTGTCAATCAATGCTAAATCTTCCTTACTTAACTCCTTCACGTTTCTGCAGCGACCAAACACGAGCAAGACACGTCTAAAACACGCTGAAATCCCGTGAATACCTCGGCTGCTCACGTACTACCCTGTTTGATTGAAACACCGAGTAAACTTCGTTCTGACTTCAAACCAACCGTGTTAACATCCTTGTTTTGTCTTAACAGGCCCATACAGGTCCAAAACCATGAAAGAATCCCCACAAAATCCTCCCAAACTCGATTCAGAAATTACGCAGGTGACAAACATTTCTCCCGCCAAAAATAATTCAAACGGAGAAGAAGATGGGTGTTGTGGACAAAAATGGGCTACATATAGCCGTGGGTGCCCCTTAGCAAAAGTGGTGGCCGTTTAGCAATTGTCCTCGGGGGTGCTCCGAGCAACTTTTCGAGCCGAATTTTCCAACAATATTTATTTCCAAAAAAATACCTACAAACACACAAAACACCATAATAAGTACGAAATCGAGTACTAACAGTACGGAACATTGAGGACAAATTAGACACATAAATGTGTCTATCAAATACCCCCAAACTTATTATTTTCTAGTCCTCGAGCAAAACTAATAAAAATAAAACCTAGTTAATCTCGGGAGGGTTTACCAGAGGTGTACCCACAAAACCATGACTTCTAATTGGTCACAAGTATCCAATGAGCTATGAGGACATACAGATTCTCAACCTATCTCCAAGTAACTAGAATGCCAGAGAAATTAAAGGTGCCAGCTGTAAAGCTGACTAAAGAAAAGGGGAGACACATCCGTAATACTGCTATATAAAGAGATATCCGCTACACAGCTAGATAAACATTGTAAGATGCGTCCGTTGATTTACAGCTGGATAAGATTAGGAGAGAGATAAAGATGAGAGGGACATCTGCTACACAGCTGGACTAATTACGTGTGATGAGTTAAACCAGTGCTAGAAAGATCTTGTGCCAGATTGAAAGCGGACTAACAAAGAAACCAAATGTATCTTTCTTCGACTCTCTCATAGTGCTCAGTAGAAACAACGTCTTCTTCGGTCTTCAACTGTTGATGATAAACTATCGAACATCATAGAACCTTGACAATTAACTCTTCTCTTCGATTTCTTGCTTGACTTAAAAATTTCTACTTTCCTATGGCCTTATTGAACAAAAAACTAATTATAGAACAAAAAGAACGTAATTATGATTATTATTTTTTTTCCTTTTTTTTCAGTTTTTTTTTCCTTCATTTCCTTTTTTTTTTTTTTTTTTTTTGACACAAAAAATTACAAGACGAAAATTTACATGGCCATGAGAGAAGGACTTTAAAAACTTGGATCTTCGCAACTTGTGATGTCTTGGTATCATGAATTCCAACAACTTATATCATTTGCTCTTATAACTTCTTGTAACTAAGTCTTCAACTTTGATTTTTGAATTATTCTTTTCTATTGTTGCTTCTAAACCTTAACCGTCTTCAACTTTCTTCATAGATTTTGATGTCACTCCGCTTGTTGATGATGATAAGTTTCTACTGATAGAGAGTCGTAATCCAGTAACTAAGACTACGTTGTGAGGTTGCTTTGTCTTTCTGGCATTTCCTTACCTAGTTGCCTTTCCATCATGGATGGTTAGGTCCATCACGGTTACCCTCTAAAAGGAACAAGTTCTCTCCTGAATTTCAACGATCTCAAGTCTTTTTCTCTAATGTCTCAAAAGATTGTTATCTCTAGCATTCTAATTTTTATCTTTTCGGTGAGAAACAGTATGTAAACTTAGCTAACCGGATACTATGTGACGCTAGAAGTTTCAAAAATGCGACTAAAAAGTTCTTCCCCACCCCCAAACTTAAATCTAACATTGTCCTCAATGTTTCTAATGAAGGGTACCAAAAGTAAAATAACACGAGGAGAAGTTGGAAAGATAGTACATGGGTGAAGAAAATCAAAAACTAATATACAACATACAACTGCCTCGATGGTCAATCAAGGGTAAACAGGATCCTCCAGAGGGACCTCCTCAACATCACCTGTAGGAAAGGGCTCTAAAAAGGGTTTCAATCTCTGACCGTTAACCTTCGAAGAACTACTACCATCCGGCGTCTCAATTTCAACAACTCCATGAGGAAAGACAGTGCGAACAATAAAAGGACCCGTCCACCGAGAACGTAACTTCCCAAGGAAAAGATGCAAGCGGGTATCATACACAAGAACTTTTTGACCTGGAGAAAATGACTTCCGTAAAATATTTCTATCATGCACAAGTATCATTTTGTTCTTATACACCTTCGCACTATCGTAAGCATCTACACGAATCTCGTCCAACTCATTGAGCTGGAGTTTCCTATGGGCTCCTGCCTTGTCAAGTGAAAAATTTAGCTGCTTAACAGCCCAATAAGCTCTATGTTCTAACTCAACAGGTAAATGACATGCCTTTCCATACACAATCTGATAAGGCGACATTCCAATGGGGGTCTTAAACACAGTACAGTAAGCCCATAAGGCATCAGTAAGCCTAGACGACCAGTCTTTCCGATTAGGATTAACTGTTTTCTCTAATATATGTTTTATCTCCCTATTGGAAACCTCTACCTGACCACTAGTTTGTGGATGATACGGGGTAGCTACCTTATGTGTAATACCATATTTCTTCATCAGAAGCCTAAAAGTCCCATTACAAAAGTGCGACCCACCATCACTAATTATATCTCGCGGTGTACCAAAACGTGTAAGTATATTATTTTTCAAAAACTCAATCACAACCCTATGGTCATTGGTTTTACACGCAACCGCCTCAATCCACTTAGAGACATAGTCTACAGCGACAAGGATGTATAGGTTACCAAAAGAATTAGGAAACGGACCCATAAAGTCAATACCCCACACATCAAAGACCTCAACAATTAGAATCGGGTTCAAGGGCATCATGTTCCTACGGGAAATGGTTCCTAATTTCTGGCAACGTTCACAAGTAACACAGTAACTATGGGAGTCTTTAAACAACGAAGGCCAATAGAATCCACACTACAATATCTTAGCACCAGTCTTCTTAGCACTAAAGTGACCCCCACAAGAATGATCATGACAAAAGGGAATAATACTGGACTGGTCACTCTCAAGTATACATCTCCTAATAATCTGGTCTGGACAATACTTAAACAAATAAGGATCATCCCAAAAGTAGTGCTTAACCTCGGCTAAAAACCTAGAATGCTCTTGTTTACCCCAATGTTGGGGCATTCGACCAGTAACAAGATAGTTCACTACATTCGCATACAAGGTAATTTGGTAACAAAGAAAATTTGTTCATGAAAACTATCCCTTATAGGAAGGGAATCATCAGGGGAATCAACAACCAGCCTAGACAAGTGGTCTGCTACTACATTTTCGGTACCCTTTTTGTCTCTAATGTCTGGAGAGAACTCTTGCAACAAAAGGATCCACCTAACCAATCTAGGTTTCGTATCCTTCTTAGAAAAAAGATATTTCAAAGCAGCATGATCAGTATATATGACAATCTTAGAACCCAAGAGATAGGGTCAAAACTTGTCTAAGGCAAGCACAATGGATAACAATTCCTTCTCGGTAGTGGTATAGTTCAACTGGGCATCATTCATAGTTTTGCTAGCATAGTAAATCACATGAAGTAATTTGTTTTCTCGCTGACCTAGCACAACACCAATAGCATAATCTGAAGCATCACACATGATCTCAAAGGGTAAGTTCCATTTGGGTGCCTGGACTATGGGGGCGGTAGTGAGTAAAGTCTTAAGCTTCTCAAAAGCCTCTAAACAAGCATCATCAAAGACAAACTTAACATCTTTTGCAAGCAAATTGCAAAGAGGTCTAGAAATCAAGCTAAAATCCTTAATGAATCGACGATAAAAACCTGCATGACCTAAGAATGACCTAATATCTCTTACGGTTTTTGGGACCTGTAAAGTATTAATAAGGTCAACTTTGGCTTTATCTACCTTTATACCCTTAGCAGATACGATATGCCCTAAAACAATTCCTGATCGAACCATGAAATGACATTTCTCCCAATTAAGCACTAGATTCTTTTCCTTACACCTAGTCAACACTAATGACAAATGATGCAAGCACTCATCGAAAGACAAACCAAACAATGAAAAATCATCCATAAAGACCTCTAAACACTTTTCTACCATATCGGAAAATATGTTCATCATGCAACGCTGAAAAGTCGCAGGGGCGTTACATAGCCCGAAAGGCATGCGTCTATACCAAAGGTACAGGTAAAAGTGGTTTTCTCCTGGTCTTCTGGGGCAATAATGATCCGATTATAGCCAGATTAGCCATCTAAAAAGCAGTAATAACTATGTCCAGCTAATCTCTCTAGTATCTGGTCGATGAAGGGAAGGGGAAAGTGGTCCTTCCAAGTGACCTTGTTCAATTTTCTATAGTCAATACAAACACGCCAACCCGTGGTCACTCGGGTTGGGATTAACTCATTGTTATCATTTTGGACTACAGTAATACCGGATTTCTTGGGAACAACCTGAACGGGGTTGACCCACTTACTGTCGGAAATGGGGTAGATAATGCCTGCATCTAACATCTTAAGAATCTCGGTTCGAACTACTTCTTTCATATTAGGATTTAGTCTTCATTGCATCTCCCTAGAAGGTTTGGTATCTTCCTCTAAATATATCTGATGCATACAAACAGTAGGACTTATACCCTTAATGTCTGCTACGGTCCACCCTAAAGCTTCCTTGTTTTGAAGGACGGTCACTAGCCTACTTTCCTGATCACTATCCAAGTCGGAAGCAACAATCACAAGTAAAGTCTCAGACGGGCCTAAAAACACATACGTCAGGGTTTCTGGCAATGGTTTTAGGTCCAACTTAGGAGGCTCTTCTAACGAAGGAACTAGGGTAGACTTAGAAACTGGTAGTGGTTCGAACTTAGGTTTCCATCCATTACTAGTGTCTAACAAAGGGGTTGAATATAACAAAGCATTCACCTCATTAATCACATTACCATCATCGAAATCAATCCCAAACTGAGCTAGCCATTTCTCTAATGGATCTTCTAACAAAGTGTTTGGTAATGACTCCTCGACTAATGTTCCTATCATTTTTACCTCTTCTATGCTTGAGTCATCTAGTTCAGAGGGTAGCTTACTAATATGAAAGACGTTCAGCTAAATAGTCATATTACCAAAAGACAAATTCATAATACCAGTTCGACAATTAATGATCACATTGGTGTTGCTAAAAATGGGCAACCTAAAATCACTGGTATCTGGTTCTCTACGTCAGGGACATGTTGGGTATCTAGGATAACAAAATCCACTGGATAAATAAACTTGTCGACCTCAATAAGAACATCCTCGATCACACCACGAGGAATTGTAACGGACCTATCAGCTAAATGAAGTGTCATCTGGGTAGATTTCATCTCACCAAGTCCTAGCTTAAGGTACACATGGTATGGAAGTAAATTCACACTGGCTCCTAAGTCAAGTAAAGCTTTCTTAACACGATATTCACCTATTGTGCAAGAAATAGTAGGGGACCCTGGGTCTTTATACTTAGGAGTAGTGGTATTCTGAATAATGGAACTCACGTGACTAGCTAGAAAGGCTTTCTTTTGGACACTAAGCTTACGCTTTCGTGTACACAAGTCCTTAAGAAACTTGGCATAAGCGGGAATCTGCTTAATCGCATCCAACAATGGTGGGTTGATAGTTACCTGCTTAAAAACCTCCATCTTATCATTAAAGTTGGACTCCCTCTTAGTTGGAACTATCAGCCGTGGGAATGGGGCTCTGGGAACAAAACTGGGCTCAACAGGACCCTCATTGGTCTCTTTGGAGACTCTATCAGTCTCCTCATTTTCGGTCTCAGAAGGGTGAACTACAACATGTTCACTTTCAGGCATGACAACCTTATTGTCAACTTTCTTTCCACTCCTAAGGGTTGTAACAGAATTCACATGATTATACGATTTCTCTCCTTTAGGGTTAGGATTAGTATGACTAGGGAACCTTGTTTCTTCTCTCTCACTAATAAACTTAGCTATCTGGCCAACTTGAAGTTCTAATTTAGCAAGAGTCTGGGAATTATTCTTCAAATTCTTCCTGGTTTCTTGTTGAAAGCTAAGGTGGTTAGCGGATAACATATCATGGTTCTTTGCTAACATAGTAAGAGTTTCTTCTAAGGTAGAGATCTTTTTCTCAGAAGTGTTCTGAAACTCGGGTTGTCCTGAAGGGTTCTTTGCATAACCAAAACCTGGGGAGGCTGAGAATTACTAGAATGACCTTGATTATGGCCCTTAGACCAAGAAAAATTAGGATGGTTTCTCCAACCAGGGTTGTAGGTCTCTGAGTATGGGTCAAACTTCTGACGTTTCTCAAACCTAGCATTGTTATAGACAGCATGAGCTTGCTCTTCACTAACCTGACCTTCCAAAAATGAGTTATCGGGGTCTATTCCACAACTAGAGACTTGAGATGCTCTATTAGGTTCAACAAGGGACCTACTTTTAGACTGACCCATTTCCAAAGCTTCTAACCTTCTAGACAAAGCGACAAACTTAGCATCTGACGCAAAACTCGTATCTACCATATTGGTGCTACTTCTATTAACCAAGAGTCTTTTAGGGGGTTCAACACAAGAATCCCACTATTGGGATTTCTCAGCAACAACTCCTAAGAAGGTAAAGGCATCCTCAACACTTTTACTAGTGAACTCACCAGCGCACATAGACTCAACCATGGCTTTGGTCGAATAGTCTAAACCATCATAAATAATCTCTACGAGTTTCATCTTATCAAATCCATGGTGATAACACTGGGATAGGAGATCATTGAATCTCTCTAAAAACCTATAAAGAGACTCTCCCTCTTGTTGCACACTAGCACTAATTTTCTGCCTAACAGCTGCATTTTTATGCTTAGGGTAGAATTTCATATAGAAAGCAGCAATAAGTTCCTGCCATGTTTCAACGGATTCAGATGGTAGGTTGTTTAGCCAGGTCTTGGCTTTATCTTTCAAGGAAAATGGGAACATCTTAAGTTTCAAAACTTCATCAGTAAGGTCTTTTATTCTAACTGTCCCACAAATTTCCTCAAAGTCCCTAATATGAAAATAAGGGTTATCATCATCTTTTCGTAAGAATATAGGGATCATCTGAAGAATACTAGGTTTTATCTCGAAATTAGCCGTATTGGTTGGCAATTTAATGCACGGAGCTCGGTTGGTCCTAGTTGGGAACATGTAATCTTTCAAAGTTGCCATCGCTGGCACAGCTGAAGTACTAGGGGTACTTACCTCACGAAGAGACAGATTTTCAAAACTGAAGTTTCTAAACAGGGCTCTCAAATGAAGAGTCTTCGAGCTCTCTGTCTTCACAAGAAGAACTACTAGGTTTTTCACTAATCAAACGACCTAGAGTGTCTCTTTTCCAAGCCCGTTTTCTAATGACCTCGAGCATATATTAGAAAAACAAAAGAAAAATAAAAAGAAAAGAATCCTAAAAGGAAGGAAAGTTCTATGCAAACATAAACAAGGCTGACTCTACCACAACAAACCTACTGATTTCTAGCAAACAAAAAGCATGATGGCTCCACTTAGATTGTTTCTAGACCAGCTTCTAATCCTTCGAAAGGGAATTCGTTACAATTTAAGCAAACCCCTCTGAAATCAATCCGAGTGGAAGTAAGTTGAATCGAGACGAGGGAATCTCAGTGGAGCTTTGATACCCAAGGTCTCACCGGTATTACAAGGCGGCGCAGTCACGCATTCAACTCACAGAAACCATCATGAACTTCGAAGTATGCTAAAAAAGAGTAACCAATATTTTTCAAATGACTTTACTATTAAGCTCGTTACCCTATCGGTCTCGTTCTATTCCAAATTTTAAAGCTTAGGTTCGCGTTAAGTATCGTTTTCCTAAGGCGGGCAAGAAGAGAACGGTGATGAAATCCGAACCCTTATCTTGTATGGCCAGTCCTTGCCCTTTACTAGGAAATTAAAGCAGCCATTTTAAAGTCCTCAGCATATATTCACACGAAGGAAGACAGTAAACTTGCTGACAGGGGATTCACGAGTGTTTCGACAAACTTACCTCCCGTTCCAGACGGGGGATGAACCATTGTAGTCGACTCGGGCCACGACTCCTATGTCATGTACGAACCCGAGGGGCCGAGACGATACCGTAATCGTCGTCCTTCTCTGCACACAATTTATATTTAAACTACCCTTCCGTAGGGTTTAAAAAAAAGTAAAAATAATGTCCAAGTCCAAAGTCCAAAGTCCAAAAATAAAGCGCAAAAGAAAAGAAAAATCTAAAAAAAATCTAAAAAATAAAAATCTCTCTCTTTTTTTTTCCTCTCTTTTTTTTATAAAATAAAAAAATCTTCTTGTTTCGCTCCTTTCGCTTTGCCTTTTACTCCAAGTCTTTAAGTATTCACCAAAAGCTTTGGCAAAATTTTCTTTCGCTCCAAATTCCAAATTTTGTAAGGAAAAGACAAAAACCCAAAAACGTAAAGAAAAACAAATAAAAACCTAAAAAAGAAAAAAAAAATCTACAAACTCTAGCCTAAAAACAAGCCCGCGTCGGCGGCGCCAAAAATTGATGTCATCTCAATAATGTTGTAGTAATAAGTTTGTTGAGGCTTGTGAAAGAACAATTAATTGGGGGATAAAAAAAGGAATTGGGGGATATTGATTACTTCCCCCAACCCATGGTGTGTGCTAAGGGGTGATTTTTGGGTATGAAAATACTAAAATTCCCTTTGATTAATTAAAAAACATTATGAAAAGAGCATTATACCCTTTCTCCTAAAACATTAAAATCAAAAACCAAATTCATATATCCCCTATTTCAGTACCGGCACTGACCTAGGGTTAGGTTTAAAAATCATCGTTCTTCATCCGTTCTTCGTCGATTAATCGTCGATTCAAAAATTTCTTCGTCGATTAACCTACCCGAATCATAAACAATGCCTCCACGAAAGAAAACGAATGCCCAACCGAACTCAAAATCGATTGCTCAACAAAAACAGGAACAAAGAATTGCTAAGATTGCTCAAGAGCAAGAAGAAGAACAAGCATCGGATTCGGACAATCAACCTCTCGCAACCATGGCTTCTGTGAGAAGGTAAGTGATTTTAAACTACTTTATGAGTGTTTTAATCGATTTATAGCAATGGGTTTAGGTTAGAATCGCAAACCCTAACTGAAACAGTTGAGTTTCAGTGATTACCGGCGCTGAAATATGTATGAATACGGTGCCGGTTTTACCTTCCGGCATTCAATCTAGGATGAATGAAATGCCGGTTTCACTCCGCAGATTCACCAGAAACTGAATTTTCGATACCGACATAGAATTTGGGTCGAATTATGATGTAGTTTTTAAGTGGTAGTAAAGTTCGTTCAACTCGGATTGTGTGGACTCGATTTTAGACTCAAATTAAAATAGAAAAATTAAAGAGAAATTGTTATCAAGATTATAAAAAGCACTGAGACTCAGGATTCCACCAATCTCCAATTTTTATGTGATTTAATCTAGTCAATATTTATGCAACTCTTTGCGTTTAAAGTGATTCTAATATTTTTGTCTAGACAGGTAGATTCTCAAAACAATAGTTGTAAATCGAAAGCATGGACCATCAAAAGACTTAACCTAATCATGACCCATCAATTGAGAACACAACCACTTAATCAGAATCATATTTTCGATTTCAGTTCAGTGCAAATAATCATAAAAGAATTACAAAAATTAAATTAAATAGAATTTACCACATAATAATTGGAAAAATGGCTTCCTCCGTCGCCTCAGAAATGGGGTTTAGCTCCTCATGTCAAAAACACGCTCAAAATATTTAATCATGGCTCAAATAGGTGTTTTTATTGAAGAAGTGAATCTGTAACAGATATAATTGTTACAGAATCCACTGTTACGGAAGCTGCCGTTACAAATAAATTCTAACAGGAATAGTTGTTGCAAAGCTGTTATGAAGGTATTGGATTTGAAAGATTAGGTAACGGTTTCTTGCTAAGTTGTGAAGTTTTCTACGACGTTTTTCTTCAGCAGAAAACGTTGGAAACCACTCTATGACGTTGTTCTTCAGCAGCAGAAATGTATTCTCTGCAACTCTTGATTTTCACCTCTGCAGCTTCACCAATCCCTCAGCTCGGTCCCCCAAAGTCTCGACTCCCTTCTATGAACTCCCAACAACTTATATATAGCCAACATAGCGATTTAATCTCCCCAAAACTTCTCGAAATCTCTTCTTTTCTTTTCTTGGCAGTTACGACAATAATCTCTTCCCAAAATTGTTTCACGCGTTTCTGAGCTTTCCAACTTATCTCAAACTCTTCCTTAGATAGATATGTATCTTTGGGAAGAGTTTCTTGCCTTTAGTCTTCCTAGAATTCCAAAAATAAGTCATACAGAGACCCGTCCAAAACCTGACTTCTATTTCTTTTTCCGGCTATTCTAGCCAATTTGGGTTCAAACAAAAGACTTCACCAGGCCTGTTAAGGCCTAGGGAGTAAACCCAATCAATTTCAGCCATTGAATCACTATGGAAATTGATCGAATTCAATCCCAAACTCTGCCAGTTGCATGCATATTTTTCCCGCCAAAAACTATAAAACTTGATTCATCTCCTGCGGATTGTCTAGCCAATTCTGGGCAAAAATAAGACCATTACCAGCCTTGTATAGCCAAGAGGAACAAACCCATTTGATTTCAGCCATTGAATCTCCCTAGAACACCTTCAATTCTTCAACCCTAATTTTGTTCTTATTTTCCCTCCAAAATTCAAATTTCAAATGAAGAAGATGACCTCCCCTTATCCAGCAGTGGTTTACCTTTAGAAGATGCCTGAAAATAGATGCCCCTTAGTAATTAGGCTACCCCTTATCCATTTGAGGGGTCCGAATAGCAAGTGTCCTCCGGGGTGCCCCACGCAAATTTTCGAGCCGATTTCGCCGCAAAAGCTTATTTCTCCAAAAAAACCTACAAAGACACAAAAAGCCATAATAAATACAAATTCGAGCACTAACAATATATACAATTGAGATCATATTAGACACATAAATGTGTCCATCAAATTCCCTGCCGGTTCTTGGTACCGGCAGTCAAACACCTTAGAAACATTCTTCCATTTTCAGCATCATCAGTTTTTGCAATCCAAAACCGTCGTGTCCCATCACAGCTTCTACACTTTGAATAAATAAAAGGACAGTCCATGGCTAGATGAGAAGGTGACTTGCAAGTTTCACACTTGCAATGATGACTCTGTAAGAGAAGATTATATTAGTTATGTGTCATAGTAGTGAAGATTATATTGTTAGTAATGTTTATTCTACTTACTTTGCAAATAGAGATAGATGATGAATCTCCCATCCCTTGTGAAGCTTTAACCGTGCTTGCTTTCTTGAGAGAAGGACTTTTGTTATTTGGTGGGTGGTTTGTTGTTGATCGGTTACAATCACCCTCGGAAGTTGATTTTCCCGAAAGAATAATTTCAATTGTCATAATGCCCAATGATAATTATAGTCCCTCTCGTTTTCCATTAAACACCAAGCCAATGTGAATGTTACCTTGTTCGAGGTTTTCCCCACGATGTTGAACAACAACATATTTTATTTGTTTGTCTTGTTGGTACAATCCATCATAACAACACCACAACATGTATTTGCCAATTGTGAAAGCAAAGGATGCGAAATGAATATTTGAAGGGGCTTCTCGTCCGGACCTATTTTAATGATACGCGTTTAGTTGTAATACCAAGCCATCTTCTCAAATTCTTGCATAACGGACCTCCCTTCCCATTCCACCCTTCTAATAGTTGCTTGTGCGCTATAAATTGTACGTAGAGAAGACACGTTGGACTCATCCTTTTCCTTGAAGCCTTTAAGAATTTGTCTCGGTTTGATAAGTGCTTTGGTCAATCTCTTTACATCCTCGAACTCATGAGGTTTCAGCTTCGCAACTAGGGAGTGACCAACAAAATCTTTCGGATCCCGGTGGTTATGACATCCACACAAAACCTCACAATCCCAATTGTTCATGTCATTTAAACGGAAAACAAGCTTAAACAGGCAATCATTCTTCCTCATACGAGTCTTGTATACCCTATTAGTCTTCTTTGGATATACATAATCCTTTCTCTTGTGGATATTCTTCCCCTTGTATTTCCCACTTCTCTCGCAAGCCATCTCAAAACACCTCTTTGAACGTTTGGTATTCCTCACCAACACACACATGTTCTTAAGAGCCGTCTCTTTAGCCCAAGCGATTGCTTCATTTCGATCTATTATTCCCTACATAAGATCAATTTCACATTCATTAGAAGGTTCACTACTAGCAATCCATTAGTAAAGTATTCTTTGGTCACATACCAGAGGTATTTTATAGTATTCTGACGTATCCCGATAAAGCGGCTTTGCATTTGTTGGATCAATATATGTCACCACCTAAAGATCAAACGAAAATTAGTTCCAAACGAAATTAAAACACTATGCCGGAAACAAGTACCGGCATGCTCGACCAATGTTCCGGCATTGTCGAACTTAGCCAAAACTGAAGACCAAATTTGAAACATATTCCGGCATACATTATTCATTAGACAGCAATGCCGGAAAACAAGGTGCCGGCACTATCATAATTTATTGTCCCAAGCCAGTACACGCCACGGGCATTCCAATTAATTGATATGTAATGCCGGTATTTAGCTCTGGAAAATATTTATTCCTGTATGTTTTTTTGTAGGTGCCGACATTGTAAATTTGAAACTCAACAACGCCGGTTCCACTGCCGGCATTCACGAAATTGATGGTACCACGCCGGTAACTGGTTCCGGCGTTGATGGTTATTAATTTTCCATGTCGGTTTTTGGGTTTACATGGAAATGTTTCCTGTATGTTTTTCATGCAGTTCCGGCATGGTAACCTATCAATGAACCCATGACGATTTAATATTTCGTAGTATATTCCTTGGTAGGTAAAAAGTTAACTGCGTACCGGCATAGTTTTTGGTAGAATACTATGCCGGATCAATATTCAAATTGGGGGATATCGCTTTACCGGCATGCTCGTAGTATGAATACCATGCCGGTAACGCGTCTGCCGGAATGGTATTCATAGTACGACCATGCCGACACCGAGGTTTTACAGTTGAAAAAATGGTGGGTTTAAAGAAAAAAATCGAATTTTCAACCTCCTAGCAGCTTTACCTGTGTATTGGGGATGCTTGCATGTTGTGCAAGTTTACTTTCTTGTGTAGCTTCTTCGAAAAACTCTCCATACTCGTCAAAATCATCATTCAAGGGTGTTGGATTAAGAAAGAGTTTTAATTGAGAGTTGTTGTCGTTAGCTCCTTATTGTCGTAGAGCTAAAGATTCAGCAGCTGCAATTCTCTCCTCACAATCATCTTCCATTTTCACAAAAATATTTCCACTCAAAAATATTTTTCCCTCCTTCTACTCTCACCTCACTCACCCAAATTCAAACAAAACACACACTAATCATTTATCAAAAATCTTAAGATTTTATTAATTATTATTAATCATTAATCCTGATTAGTGAGGGGTAGATTAGGTAATACGTAAAATACTTAGATAAGGGGTGACCCCGAATTGATATCTGGAACCAGTTTTTGTCCTTTTCTTATATCCCTCAATTCCTTTTTTTATCCCCCAATTAATGGTTCTTGTGAAAGCAAAAGATTCTAAACTTAATAAAAACTTAAAAATAAAGAAACTTAACACAAGATTTGATTTCAAGATATTAGGATTAACCAAGACACTGATTTCACTATTACACATGAATAAATTATGGTAAATAATACAAAACTCTAATTATCTTTTAAGTCCCTTATTTCTTAATTCACATATAATCAGGAAAATTCTCAAATATTAATTGTATCCCCTAAGCATAGATTATCTAAAAAAAGTATAAACTATCTAATTGAATCACAACTAATGAAGAAAATTATGCAGACAATTTAAAACTCTGCAAAAGCAGTGATTGAGTGAATTATAAATTATAAATTAGAGAAAATAAAACAGTTACCAGTTATTCATGCGTAAATAGATTCCTCATTGCCTTGGTTAGGGGAGAATTAGCTCATCATCATGTTGGAAACACGCTCGAAATTCATTATTATTGCTCAAAAATGGTTTACAAATGATGAAAAGGGAGAAATAATGAAAATTACATAGAATGATATATATAAATTGTCGTTGTTGCTGTAACTTTAAGACCCACGTCTCTGTGTCGCTGTTACTGTAGCATGTACGACAGATGGGTGTGGGTCGATGTTCTTCGTGTTCTTCCCAGAAGCAGCAGAAATGGTGGTTTCCTGCTACTTGATTATCTCGACTTTCTGATGCTCTGCAACTCTCCCAATCTCTCTATATCCCTTCTCTGACACCCAAACACTCTTTATATACTCAACGGGACCAAGAATATCCCCTCATTACTCCGGAAAATCTTTTCCAAAACTCGGCAGTAAAGAAAGATAATCTCCAAATGTTTTCTTTCCTTTCCCGCCTTCTGACGCTGTCAATCAATGCTCAATCTTCCTTACTTAACTCCTTCACGTTTCTGCAGCGACCAAACACGAGCAAGACACGTCTAAAACACGCTGAAATCCCGTGAATACCTCAGCTGCTCACGTACTCCCCTGTTTAATTGAAACACCGAGTAAACTTCGTTCTGACTTCAAACCAACCGTGTTAACATCCTTGTTTTGTCTTAACAGGCCCATACAGGTCCAAATCCATGAAAGAATCCCCACAAAATCTTCCCAAACTCGATTCAGAAATTACGCAGGTGACAAATATTTCTCCCGCCAAAAATAATTCAAACGGAGAAGAAGATGGGTGATGTCGACAAAATTGGGCCACATATAGCCGTGTGTGACCCTTAGCAAAAGTGGGGGTCCGTGTAGAAATTGTCCTCCGGGGGTGCTCTGAACAACTTTTCGAGCCGAATTTTCCAACAATATTTATTTCTAAAAAAATACCTACAAACACACAAAACACCATAATAAGTACGAAATCGAGTACTAACAATACGGAACATTGAGGACAAATTAGACACATAAATGCGTCTATCACCAGTACGCGTACGGGTGTGCATACCAATTTACATTCCAAACTCCAGCAGGAATTCACGGACGTGCGACTTCCGCCAGTATGCATAGGGGTACGCATACTTGCCCAGACATCCAACAACCGCCAGTACGCGTACGGGTACACATACTTCAGGTTCCCGGTTTTGGACTTATACACAAACGTGATAACACACTATGTTTATATCAAAACATGGTTACATAATTATAAACTCTTTATTTCAATCATTAAAACTTTCTTAGAGGATGACAATAGACGTTTCACACACTATTAACATCAAAAAAATTTTCAAGTTATTGAAATAATCATTAACGAAACATTCCAAAACTACACAAAATGATTGTATCACACAAACCATGTAAGATGTTACTCGGAAATTTTCACACGATATAAGATGAACTTGGTCGAAGTGAAAGCTTGCCAACACATATTTCGAGAAATATGTAAGCGAGATAAACTCAGCTCGAAATCTCAAATGTGTATATAGAAAACTATGTCGTAATACGACTTATGTCTCAATCTAGGAGATAGAGTAGAAATAGACTTTCCAAGTGATAGAGGAGTTTCAGTCTCCACATACCTTTTGTCGATGAAGTTCCACAAGCTCCCCTTAGTAGTTCTTCGTCTTCAAATGATGAACGCCGTGAAGTCTAAGCTCAACTACACAATTTATGTCCTAGTCCGAGACATCTATAAATAGGCTAGAAACCAAGACTTATAGTTTTAATCACATTGACAATAAACATGCTTGAGATACCTTTTGTAGTGCTCTAATAATCTCCCCCTTTGTCAATTTTAGTGACAAAACTATCAATACATATGGATTACAAAATAAATAAAACTTTGTAGCTTCTCATCCAAATGATTGATCTCCTCGGCGTCTTCAACACGATTCGAAATCTTCGTCACTTCCAAGTACTCCATGATCCTAAACGTGTTCAACTCAGCATCATAGTTTTTGAAGATCAGTAGCGATAACAATGAGAAAACAAGTGCTCTCGATCATTGTTACAAAGTGTCATAGTATTATCACACAACATCAAAGTTCAATTGTATCACAACTTTGACAACAATACTAGGTGATATGTATTAATACTTCATTTCGACATGAAAACCACTCCCCCTTATATAATGATCCGTAACCATATGTGTTTGTAGTATGAAACTACACATTAATTCTCCCCCTTTTTGTCAATATAAATTGGCAAAGGTATGAAAACTAGTGGGATCCTCATGAAATTTTCATAGAGATACTTCATGACCAAAAGAGAATAACATACCAACTTATTTAGATACAATCATAAAGCCGAAACTAAATGCATTCATCAAGGAGTTTATAAAGATACAAGATAAACCTTATAATATTCCACAGCCGCACTCCCCACAAAGATTTGGCAATTAATCACAAGTTCAAAAAGAACTCTCCCCCATAAAATGTCATTCCCGAAAGAACAACAAAGGCGACCTTGCTTTTACAAGAAAAGAAGGATTTCTTTGGATATAACCAAATCACATGAAATATGGATTTGAATCCAAAAATCTCAATTGAATCAACCACAAAAAAATGATTAATTTAATTGGTCATGCTCAACATAAGAGAACTTACGGAGCAACACAGTATATGCACAAAAATGTGGATCAGAGATCGAACAATATTGCGGAATAAACAAGGATTCATCCTATTTTTCATCACTATTTGCACAATGACATATAATATACTTAATCCTTGTAAACAAAAGTTTTATCCTTTCTTCCATCAAAATTTGCATAATGACATAAAAAGCTTTAACTTTTGTTTGTCAAAAGTTCGTTATATCTTTTATCAATACTTTCATACCGACATAATAGAGATAAATTTTGAACAAGTATGGGACAGTCACAGGTTCACGGAGGTAAACAACATATCCCATAACAATTTGCAATATATAAAATCATAAAGATTGAAATTGCAACAAATCATCTTCCAAAAACTTAGAATTTAAATAAATAAATTTGAAAACATTGAAGATGAAAACGTTGGAAATAGCTATGTGTACTCACAATAATGGCTATTCCAAACCCTAGTAATCCTTCTAAAAATACAAGAAATAAATTGTCATAAGACCCTATGAAGCATTTCACTTACTTTGAATACCCTTCTCATATTCCCTATATTCATCAAGCTCGTCTTCGATCAGATCAATCCTGGATTCAAGATTATCAATTTCTTCAAGTCTTTTAGAAGAGGATTCATGTTCACTCTTTAGAGCACGTACTTTTTCCAAGACGAGATTCATGTTTAAAGAGAGCTTATCAAAACGAGAGACGGAGGGATTCATATCAGGAGAGGAATCATGCTTGTTAGAGCACATCTCATTATCAGAAGAATCAAACCGAACCTTCTTAGAAGGAAAGAGACTAGTCCAAATATCACTTTCTTTGCTTAAAAGACTTGATGAAGACATGATAAAAAAATGAAGTGCTCACATCAAGGAGAAGGCTTCATCTTAAGAAGGAATAAAGATAGGGGATGAAATTCCAAAAAAGACCTTTGACCAAAACCCTAACAAAATTTGGTTGTCCCCAAGAAAAAGTCTTTACAGGAAAAACCGTTCACTATACAAACAGTTCTTGACTAACAATTGAAGAGCAGCAAAAAGAAACAGAAACATACTAGGGATCTAACAGAATTATCTCAACCCTCTTGTAGATTATGACTTTTGTCCAAGAGGGAAGGACAAGAATCATCTTAAAACAAAATTACAGATTGTGATTCTTCAAATCCCAAAAAGGACTGGGTGGCTTCTTACGAGGGGATGACATATTTTTTTTTCCTTGTTTCTTTTTTTCCTTTAGGAAAGAAGAGTTACTCACATCATTCTTTTCCCTTGTTAGCACAGTTCCGAATACCTTGTTTATTGATTTTCGCAAACTATGAATAGCTTTGGAAATCCTTTTTGATACGAATGAAGATTTCATGAGAGATTTCCTTTTCATCTTCTGAAAACAAGGTTTAACAAAGGAGAAATATTCTTGATCTTTAGTGTTGTTTTGGGGTAAAAATTGATTCTGCTGTTTTTGGTAAATTTGGTTGTGTTGATGAGAAACGAATTCAAACCCTAAACAAATGCACTGCACGGGAGTACTTTTAGATTCGAGAGATAAATCTGTAAGACTCTGGCCTAAACCAAGAAATGGTCGTTCCAGATTCAATTCGGTCACAAGGTGAAGGATAAGGGTTGATCTTAGGGAGGGAAGCGAAGAAGGTGTTTGAGATCAGAATGTTGAATTATGAAGGTGTGGATGTTTTATGACTTGTATCAGAAAATGGTTTTGGCTACTTGTGTTGATAACACTTCTGTCCTCTGTCGAAATAAGTTGAAATCCTATTTATGCAAGTCATGTTCGAGCACACCCTGATCTCGTAGGAAGAGGAGGTGATTAGGCAGTGGAGAAGTGGAGTCGTGTAAAAAGTGGTGATCACCACGTTTTCACTATGATGGGAAACTGGTCACGCCTTCACCCACTATCTCATTGTTGTTAACCACTCGTTCTTCCCTGACACGTTCTCGTAATGGGCACGTTTCATGCCACACGCTGTAAACCGCCAGACCAATACCCCAGTGAGCATCCCCCAGTTTGTGACACGTTTGATGTCTCGAGTTAGTGGGTCGAGTCGTGAGACTCGCCGCTGAAAGCAGCACACAGTGCTTTTAGGTCAAATAATAAATTATTTGTGAAACCAATATTTATAAAACATCGGTTATAATCAATGTGTATGAAGCATCGCTTTTAAACAAGCAGCTGAAAATAATCGATGTGCAAGAAACATCATTGTTTTAGAGCTCGATTGAATCAATCGCGGATTGAGCATCTTTAAAAGGTAGCATGACTGACCACCTTTGGGTGATCATTTGGTAGCTCTAGGGATGAGCTATTGCTTGGTCGATCGCTCCCTGTGAAAGACGGGTGGCCGGTGATCATAACGCTACCCTGTTGGTTTTCTGAAAATAAATCTTCATCCAACTAGGCTAGCAAAGTTGGATGGACGAGATGATTTGCGGCAGTTACATATTGTCGTTGATGTAATTTAGGGTTTGAGGCCGTGCGGCCAACCCTATTTTGGCTAAACGATTTGAAGCGTTGCGCGCTAGTTCAAGTAGGCCGATCGGCCACAAGAAAAGACAAGCCACTAGTGTGCGCGCTGACATCTTTTGGGTCATCTAAAATTATATCTAAGCCATTAAACTTAGCTGGCGAAGACGGGCGGTCATGATTGATTTGCGGCAGTAACATACCGCCGCAAACACCAATTAGGGTTTCAAAGCAGCGCGTTCACCCTACTTTGGGTGAACGATTCTATACGCTCTTGGATTGCCGTGAGCAAGTCGATCAACCATGGGTGTAGCTGGGTCGCCGGTGAATACGCCAGTGCTTATTTGATCGTTCAAAATACGATCTAAGCCGTCCAACTAGGCCGGCTAAGTTGGAAGAATGCGATGGGTTTTAAGACCGTTTTTGCCGGTCTTAGCTCGTTTGAGCTATTTTTAGATAGCGCGATCACCCATGTTTTGGTGAACGTTCAAGGAGGTAGCGGAAAATCTAATGTAACTTTGACCGGCAGGGATGCTAGTGGGCCCGTCGGTGTTTATCATGACGATCGCCTAGTTACGTTAGAGTAGGTTAGGCCTATTAAATTGTGTGGCCAAATCGTGTGGCCGTTCTTAAGACTGATATGGAAAATTTAGATTTCCTTTAAGGAATTTAAACGCGTTCGATCGTGCTAACTTTTAACTAAAAGGTGTGTGAACACGTTGAGCTCTTTATCAGAGGGTAATGTAGCATATGTGAATGTTTTCATGCAGGACCGACACTTCCGGCGATTTGTGCTACTCCGCTGCGAGTGAACGTTAATCGTCATGTCATACCTATATTGAGAGTTCAGCTGAGAACATAGCATAGGAAAACACTAGGCAGGTCGATGCATTAGCGAATAATGCAATAGGTTAAAGTTTACAGAATATGAGGGGTTATTGCTTCACGCACCATTCTGAATAAACTTCATAAATATGTTGAATTGCTCGACACATATGTAAGTGAAAAGTTTTATGCACTCATCACTTCCAAATGGCTTTTATTCCTCTGCAGGATGACATCGCATTAAATACAGGATTTTACAATTTTGACCCTGAATTAAAAACCACCATCAACAAGTGCATACAAGATGATCCTGATTTTCACACACGGAGACCAAACTATTTGGTAAGTCTTTGTAGTTCTCCACATCATCCTTTTCGGAGTGATTAGACAATGACATAGAATCAGGAGTAATTTGCTGATAATGCTTAACAGAATTAATCGAAAAAGTTCGATGTTTCTTATTAGTATCACAAATATGAGTGATAACAACTTCCTATCTTAAATTAAACGGTTGATATTCCAGATCTTCAATCCTTTTAATCAAGATTTCCTTTTCCAGTTGAAACACTGCTTGCGAAGTAGGATTTTGCATCATGGAATAATCAGGACTGTTAGGGGGACAAGTACGATTATCACCAAAGAGGTTAAGAGAACTTTCACAGATATCGTCCTCAGGAAAATAGTCAAGAGTAGCCATCCATGCTTTAGTTAACTCACTTACCTTCTCATCAGAGCTTTTGGAAGTATCATGGATAATTCTATAGCACTTAGAACAAGCTTCATGATCATGGTTTTTCTGAACTTTTCTATCCCTTTTTCTGACTGAATGGGTTTTCTTTTGAGACTTTCTTTTATTTTGTCTAAGAGTTTTCTTAAGATGTTGTATGAACGGTAAAAGAGTTGAATTAAAGCAATCCTCATCCTTTGTATCAATCAATTTAGGACGTCGAGACCTTTTATCAGATGTAGCTACATGATTGCTTAACAAGTGACATTTTTCTCTTTGACAGAGTTCAAGATCGAAAATCTTAAGATTTCCAACAAGTGTATTTCTGGAAAGTGTATCAAGGTTATTTCCCTCAACGATGGCATGCTTCTTAGAATCGTATCTAGATGGCAGCGACCTGAGAATTTTCATCACAATGTCCTTTTCAGGAATAGTCTTACCCAATCCAAAGGATGCATTAACAATTTCAGACACTTTGTGATTAAACTCATCAATTGAATCTTCATCTTCCATAAGAAGGTTTTCCCAGTCGGAATTTAGGTTTTAAAGCCTAGCTTCCTTCTCACAGGTATTCCCTTCGAATATGGTTTCTAAATATCCCAACCATCTTTAGACCGAGTGCATGTAGTCACATGGTGCTGAAGATCTGGGTAATGGCATGTATTATGGCATTCAAACAGTAGGAGTTTTGCTTTGCAGCAAGTATCTCAGCAGCATCATATGCACCAATATCCCTTTGAATGGTTGCATTTCTTACTGCCACGACGAGAGCATCATACCCATTAACTACATAAACCCATGATTGAAAATCACGCGCTTGAAGAAAGGCACGCATAGCAATTTTACACCACAAGTAATTTGAGTCATCGAGGACTGGTGGTACGTTTATAGAGATAACACTTGTGTCCATATCAGATCGCTACAAACACAGACTTATGAGGTCTTTAATGTGTTTGTCTGATCTGATACCAATTGAAAATGTGGGGGTCTAACAACCACACCCAACATTTGGAAATCTGAGAGGACTTACTCCAATATACTTTCTAGAGAATCAACTAGACAGTCAGACTCAATCTAGAGAAAAGTATATCAAAGAGTTTAATATCTCTAACTCTTAATTCAATCTGCAATCAGCAAATAAAAATCTGCGAGCCTGATTGAATATAAGAGGAGTAACTTGAACGGTACTAAAGACCAATGCTCAAGTGTCAATCAATTTAAATCAACAACCAAATGTTGGATATTCTAATTGATTGATCTTAATGCACAACCTGTGATATTTCAATTATATAACAAAATATAATGCGAAAAATAAATAACACAAACACTAGAATTTTGTTAACGAGGAAAACCGCAAATGCAGAAAAACCCCGGGACCTAGTCCGTTTTGAACACCACACTCTATTAAGCCGTTACAGACACTAGCCTACTGCCAATGAACTTCAGACTGGACTGTAGTTGAACCCTAATCAATCTCACACTGATTCAAGGTACAGTTGTGTTCCTTACGTATCTAATCCCAGCAGGATACTACGCACTTGATTTCCTTAGCTGATCTCACCCACAACCAAGAGTTGCTTCGACCCAAAGTCGAAGACTTGATAAACAAATCTGTCTCACACAGAAAACATATTAGATTGTGTTCTCTAGTTTTTCCAAGTTCAGTTATTTCAGTCAGACTCTCTATGTAAACATATTTTGAAGCATGCTAGTGACTCTAAAATATCTATAAGTTGGAGATTTCTGAAGATTTACATCTTCTACAAATTTAGAGGAGTGTGGGTAAGAGTCTTTTACATGACCACAATCGGATTTTAGTACAAATATATGTATCTTTTTCCATCGATTCAACTCTTGAAAGGGCCTGAATGAGATGTTCTCTTTAGTTGTTAAGTTTTATTCGTACAAGTTGCTCAATTTCATTACTCTCCTCTAATATTTTGTTGAGTAAAACATAACTTCATTCTTTCGATTAAAGAAGTTTATTAAGAAGACTAATTCTGTCTAGTAGAGAAGAATGAATAGATGGGTATTCACCATAACACGAGATAACAATTGCACATACAATTTTAACCATAGGTGTCATAAGAGTTGATGAACTTATTGTCCATTTGTCTTTTAAGAGTGCTTGGTGATATGCTTTGTCGGGCACCCAATAAGGTTGAATTTCAGAAGATAAATCTCCTTACCATGGGGGTTCTTTATTCTGGGTAGTACGTAGAGTGAGACTTTTCTTGGTAAATGAAAAACCATACTTTGAGTCATTGATAACAGGTTTAGACCTCTTAAAAAAACCGACTAGTTAGGTCTTAAGGTTCTTGCATGTTCTCATACAAATTGAAGTGGAGAGGGCACCAAGTACACTACCAAATTTTTTGTTCGGGAACCTGTTTGGATAAAACCTAATATAATTGCAAGTAAACCAACTTAATGATCCTTGACAATATGTATGTATAGTTTATATATCTATCTTTCTCATTCAAAAAGTATGGACTCAGGAGTCTGTGAATCGGATTTATAAGAGTACTTGGACGATCTCAAAAATCAATATCCAAGATCAATCTAGTCGTATCCAAATAATAAAATCAGAATATTGCTAAATATGAAACTTGTTATCTATCTTTCAAGATAAGAATTCTATAAGAACGGGTTTAGTAATCGATCACAATTAATATGGACTTATCTACTAGAATTTAATATGTATTACTTGTGTTATTCCTATTATAAAGATAAACAATATAATGCGAAAGAGGAAAACACACAAGACACCAGAAGTTTTGTTAACGAGGAAATCGAAACTGGAGAAAAACCCAAGGACCTCGTCTAGATTTGAACAACGACCTTTATTATGTCGCTACAGATACTAGCCTACTACCAGACTTCGGGTTGGAATGTAGTTAAGACCAAATTCACCTCCAAGGTTGCTGTCATGTTCTATACGTCTATTGAACCTTGCAAGGCGTTATGTAATTGATTCCCCTTGCTAGCGTCCTTTACAACCTAAGAGTTGATTCATCCTAAGTGAAGACATTTGATACCAGTCTTCCTTTAAAAGATAAGCCTATTTGATTTCCCTTTAGATCGAATAGATCAAGGCTTGGAAATATGTTTGCAATAACAAATCTTGCAAACCTCACAAATTCGGAAAACTTACATTCAGTTAGCTGAGAAACCTGGATTCTTAACCACCGTTCAAGAACAATCTTGAACAAATCATTTAAGAATATTTTTCAGATATTTATATTGAGAAATTATAAAGTCTGAGACGAAGAGAACTTTACGATTTTTGTCTGTCTCGTTTCCTGAAAGAGATTACTAAATCCTCAATAAAAATAAATTAATTAAGATACACGAACTATCAAGGTAAAGATAGTCGGACCTGGCTTCACAAATCCTTAAGTGAAATCTTTCAGTCGTAGACCTAATTATGTTTCTTAGAGGAAACCTAGGTCAATAGAGGACAACTATATCAACCAAGTAGGACACGTAAGTGTCATGTATTTAGTTTCCCAGTTGAATAAGTCTCTCTATTTATTGAATTTCAAGACTGAGGGTTGCTTAGAATTCAAGTTAAGATAACTAAGAATCAAGCAAACACTTTATGTGTATAAATGAAACTATAGTTAGGGTTCAAGTAAGTATGTGAGAAACTTGTCTTGAAATCACATAAAATAATATACACCATGGTCCGGGTTCTGGAACCGTGTACAATGATACTTCTTAGAAAATATGCTTCTCAAAATCGTAAGTAATATTATGTTCTTTTAAAAACTTTAAGACTTGAATGATAAATGTCTTAGAAATATTATGTTTTTCAAGGTGTTTTAGCTAGTGATCATAGAGGTCTTAGAAAATGCTACATATTCATGAAAATAGTCTTTGAGCATCTGCTTATACGTACTAGGACTGTTTGTAAAATGGTTTGTGAACCGTTATCCAGTTCGTGAATTCGGGGCGCTACAGTTTGTGAATCGATTACATGAACCATTCCCGAACTTAGATGTCTACGGTTTGTGAATTGGGTTCCTGAACCATTGGCTATTTCACAAATTCAGATCACCACATGTCGTGAATTGGGTTTGTGAACTGTTCTATTCATAACTCTACTAGCGGACTGGGTTTGTGAACCTACACATATTCTGGAACTTCAAATATCCATGGTTTGCGTGATGGTTTTCCAACCTACCCTGAGTCCAAATTTCAGTACTACTGATACACTCTCTTTTGATGTTATTGAAACATTCATGTTTATCATGGATATGAAATATCATAGTTTAGGAAATTTTCAAATGATTAATATTACACAAAAATAGTTCTTGAAAAATAAATTATTTTGAACTAAGAATACCAAGAACCAATGATCATCCATTGCTTAAATCATATTTCGGGATATTTAGCAAGACAATGTTGACTCAAAATTTCTTCTTTACAATATTAAATCTATTAAAAATCATACGTCATAGTCTCATAAAGATAAAATGGTAATGCATGTGAGTAAATATAATGGTTTAGTCTTTACATACCTCTTTTGTTAATAAAGTTCTCCAAACGTCTTCGTTGATCTTCAGTCTTCAGGGGTTGTTCAGTAATGTCTGATACTCAAGTACCAACTTCTATACCTAGTATGAGACTTGACTATAGTAGACTAGAAATCAAGATATAGTTTTGTTCATCTAATATTGATAGGAAGCTTGAGATAACAAAACTTGTGAGTTCGATCGAGCAATGCTCTAACACTTTTAATTAAAAAAAAAGGAAATCCAAACGAGGCAATAAACAGATAATAAAAAAAATAGATTTAGTTGTATTACGATACGGTTGGAACAAATGCGGGAAAGTAGGTGGTGCCCTTTCTCTCGGAGCATTAACACGGGGTATAGAATTAGTTGTGAAAAAGCGGGGGGTCTAACAACCTCACTCAAAATTTCATTTGGCAATCTGTATGGACTAACTCCAATATAATTCCAAGAGCACCAACTAATAAAGCGATCTCAATTAAGAAATATATTTAAGAGTTATATCTTTGTTTCACAATGTAATCATCAAATCAAACCAATAGAAATCCGCGAGCTTGATTATTATATGAAACAACTTGATCGGTACCAAAGACCAATGTTCAAGTGTCAATCAATTTAATCAACAACCAAAGGTTGGATTCACAATTGATTGAACTTACGCACAACCTGTGATATTTCATTTATATAAACAAATATAATGCGGAAAAGAAATATCACAGACACCAAAAGTTTTGTTAACGAGGAAACCGCAAATGCAAAAAAAACCCGGGACCTAGTCCAGATTTGAACACCACACTGTATTAATCCGCTACAGACACTAGCCTACTCCAAGTTAATTTCGGACTGGAATGTAGTTGAACCATAACCAATCTCACATTGATCAAGGTACAATCGCGTTCCTTACGGCTCTGAATCCAAACAGGACTCTGCACCCTTGATTCCCTTAGCTGATCTCACCCACAACTAAGAGTTGCTACGACCCAAAGTCAAAGACTTGATAAACCAATTTGTCCCACACAGAAAAGTCTATTGAATAGATAAATCTGTCTCCCATAGAAATACCTAAGGGTTTTCTTCCATCTTTTAATAAATCAAGGTGAACATGAACCAATTGATACACCGAACTTATATTCCCGAAGAACAACCTAGTAATATCAATAACCTCACAATAATCTTAATAGTATGTGAAAAAGTGGGGGTACAACAACCTCACCAAGTAATTCGCTTAGCAATATGTATGGACTAATCCCAATATACTTTTAAGAGAATCAACTAGACAGTCATACTCAATCTTAATAAAAAAGTATATCAAGGAGTTATATCTCAATTTATCGATTCAATACTTACTCAAGCAAATAGAAATCTCTAATTGAATACAAGAGAGATTAACTTGAACGGTACCAAAGACCGATGTTCAAGGATCAATCAATTTCAATCAACAACAAAAGGTCGGATTTCCCAATTGATTGATTCAACGCACAACCTGTGATATTTCAATTATATAACAAAATATAATGCGAAAAAGAAATAACACAAACACCATAAGTTTTGTTAACGAGGAAACCGCAAATGCAGAAAAACCCCGGGACCTAGTCCAGATTGAACACACACTGTATTAAGCCGCTACAGACACTAGCCTACTACAAACTAACTTCGGTCTGGACTGTAGTTGAACCCCAATCAATCTCACACTGATCCAAGGTACAGTTGCGCTCCTTACGTCTCTGATCCCAGCAGGATACTACGCACTTGATTCCCTTAGATGAACTCACCCACAACTAAGAGTTGATATGACACAAAGTCGACGACTTTAATAAACAAATCTGTATCACACAGAAAAGTCTACAGGAATAGATAAATTTGTCTTCCACAGAAATACCTACAAGTTTTGTTCCGTCTTTTGATAAATCAAGGTGAACAAGAACCAATTGATAACCCGGACTTATATTCCCGAAGAACAACCTAAAATTATCAATCACCTCACAATAATCTTAATCAACTAGCGAAACAAGATATTGTGGAATCACAAACGATGAGACGAAGGTGTTTGTGACTACTTTTATATCTTGCCTACCGTGAGAAATTAATCTCAAGCGAATCTTACGATTGTACTCAAATACGATAGAAACAGCAAGATCAGATCACGCAACTACAGAGAAAATAGTTGGGCCTGGCTTCACAATCCCAATGAAGTCTTCAAGTCGTTAACCTACAGGGTCTCGGCAGAAACCTAAGGTTAAAGTAGAATCGACTCTAGCTTATACAACTAGTATCACACAAGAGGTGTGGGGATTAGGTTTCCCAGTTGTTAGAGTTATCCTTTATATAGTCTTCCAAATCAGGGTTTGCAATCTAAGTTTCCTTGGTAACAAAGCATTCATTATTCACCGTTAGATGAAAACCTGATTAGATTCAAGCTAATATCTTTCAACCGTTAGATCAAACTTAGCTTGTTATACACAAATGAAATGCACGTTCATTTAAGTTTGTGTAACTGTACCTAAACGTGTACACTTAGTTGGTTCAACAGTAGTTAACCAAATGGTTAGCCATATGAGCACTTTCATATTAACCATATTCATCTTCACCATAACTAGTTCAATGACTCAAAAGAACTAGTTAGAGAGTTGTTCAATTGCTTAGATCTCATAAAAGTATACAAGACATAATCGAAGCAAAAATGATTTTGATTCACTCGAATCGATTCATGAACTTTACAGCCACGGTTTGCAAATATGCATTCCTTAGTTTATATAAGTTTAAGTTCACGAATAAACCTTTTTTAGAAAATAACCCACTCAAGTATGCATACCTGTGCGCATACTTAAGTACCCGGATTAAGTTTGTTTTCAGTTCACAAACTCCAGCAGAAATTCACGGGATGTGAACTTCCGACAGTACGCGTACATGTACCAAGACTTTATTTCCGGTTATCCTGAGCAGCAAAGTATGCATACTTTGGTTCAAGGATTTTGGACTTACACACGTATGAGTTGTCTCACAATTTTTATATCCAACTATGGTTATGAATTCTAAACTCTAATTTCAATCATTGAAACATTCTTAGAGAATGTTATATAGTTGTTGTTCACAAACTATTTTTCGTCAAAGCGATTTTCAAGTGATTGAAACTAATATGACTTTCGTCACTAGTAAAGATGAACTTGGACAAAGCGAAATCTTACCAACACATATTTCGAGAAATAGATAAGCGAGATAAACTCAGCTAGAAATAGTACATGTGTATAATCATAGTCTATATAGCAATACGACTTTTGTCTCAACATAGGAGATAAAGTAGACTTTTGAGTGATAGATAAGTTCAAGTCTCCGCATACCTTTTTGTCGATGAAGTTCCACCAGTTCCTTGAGTAGTTCTTCGTCTTTGTATGATGAATGCCATGGAGTCTAGAGCTCAACTACACTTTCTATCCTAGTCCGAAACTTAGTTATAAGTAGACTAGAAATCAAGACTTATAGTTTTGGAAACTAAACTTGACAAACAATCTTGAGATAGCAACGCTTGCGAGTTCGACCGAGCATTGCTCTAATACTCTCCCCCTTTGTCAATTTTAGTGAAAAAACTATCAATGCATATGGAATACAAAATAAATAAACTTTGTAGCTTCTCTTCCACATGCATGATATCCTTGGTTCTTCAACATTACTCGAAATCTTCGTCACTTCCAAGTACTCCAATGATTCAAAAGGTTGTAAGTTCAGCATCATCGTTGTTGAAAATACGTAGCCATAACAATGAGAAAACAAAAGCTCTCAATCATTGTTACACAGTGTCATAGTATTATTACACAACATCAAAGTTCAATTGTATCACAACTTTGACAACAATACTATGGTGATATGTATCACTCCCCCTTAGTCAATACTCCATCTCACATGGAAACCAGTCCCCCTTACATAATGATCCGAAAACCATATATATTTGTAGTGTGAACTACACATTAATTCTCCCCATTTTTGTAAATAAAATTGGCAAAGGTACGAAAACTAGTGGGATCCTAATGAAATTTCCATAGAGACATTTCATGACCAAAAGAAAGCACATATCAACTTTTTAGATGAAATCGTATAGCCGAAACTAAATGCATTCATCAAGGAGTTTATAAAGATACAAGATAACCCCTATAATATTCCACAGCCGCACTCCCCACAAAGATTTGACAATTAAGCACAAGTTCAATTAAGAATTCTCCCCCATAAAATGCCATTCCCGAAAGAACAACAAGAGCGACCTTACTTTCACAAGAAAAGAAGGATTTCTTTGGACAACAAAAAAATCACATAAGAATATGATTTTGTATCCAAAATACTCAATTAAATTAACCACAAGAAAACCCATGATTCATTTAATCGGAAATGCTCAACACAAGAGAACTTACGGAGCCACACAATATATACATAAAAATATGGATCAGGGAAGATCAATATTGCAGAATAAACAAAGATTCATTCTATCTTTCATCACTATTTGCACAATGACATACAATAGACTTAATCTTTGTAAAAAAAAAGCTCATCCTTTCTTCCATCAATATTTGCATAATGACATAAAAGGCTTAACTTTTGTTTGTCACAAGTTCATTCAATCTTTTATCAATACTTGCATATCGACATACGAAAGACTTAACTTTTTACCATGTATGGGACAATCACAGTTCACGAACACAAACACACATATGCCATAACAAATTGCAATATATAAAACCATAAAGATTAATACTGCGTAATCATCTTCCAAACAAACTTTAGAATTCAAACAAATAAATCTAAAAACATTGAAGATGAAAATCGTTAGACATAGCCATGTGTAATCACAATAATGTCTATTCCAAACTCTAGTTATTCTTCTTAAAAACACAAGAGTAAAATTCTCATAAGAAGTTTCCTAGACATTAAGACCAACTCGTAATGCACATACAAGATGATTTGTACTTAGAGGGTAGAATCAATCTTTTTTGCACGGATTTACACCAAGAATAGCTACCACAGGCGTATAAAAATATTTTCTTAGCAAAGAAGAGCATACAAAGTCATTCACGACCATGCACCATAGTTCACATAAAATGATTGTGCACATTCAAGAATCCCATAGCAATGTGTACTACTGCCCATTCTTGAACTTGCTTCTTTGTGATTCACCAAAAACATTCTTGTAAATGCTACAAATTAGCTTAGTAGAGTAGTACTTCAAGAATCCAAGTGCCCAAGTCCGAAAGAAGTAGAACAAGTGCGACGAAACGGAGCAAAACACTCAAAAAAAGAGACAGGACAAAGACCAATCTTATCTCATCCAAATTCAAGTATTATCATATCCATTTTGAAGATAATTCAAATATAAAGAGAATGCAAAAATAATGAGGTCAATCCGAGTTCGGACGAAGAATTTACGGCCAAAACAAGTTTACCGAAAATCGACGTCTACAGGCAAGTCTGCATACGAGTTTGCAAAAGAATTTTCGTGACCTTTTTAGAATAATCTAATTGAATTTTATAGCCTTAACGAACATAATATGTGCGCCCCAATTCTTGCGTTTCCCTTACCGTATACATAGCAGGGAATTCTTTGGTGAGGATGCACTACCAACACAATCAAGTTGTGTTGAGGTGAACAATATCTTGCTCACCATGGCATCAAGAAAGAGTTTCTTTCCAAATACTCTTACATATTATAGTATTGACATAAACCCAAGGAAATGTTTTTGTAAGTTTTTCAAAGAACTTCCAGAGAGCACAAGAAAAATTGTGTTTCTGATTTCTTATTTTACACCTTATAAGAAACAGTTTGTGCAGATAATTTTCAATATCGCATAGGGAAACTCTTTTGATAAAAAGAGATATCCTAATTTCTTCATAAGAAGGGACAATACTATTATCTTGGTAAGATGTATCAGGAATTGACCAATGAATTAATTCATGATTAGAGGTAGTACAGTCGGAAGACTTAGACTTAAACTCTTCTTGTAAACCGTTTAGTTTGCTACAACTAGTTGGATTACACAGAGGAGGAGCATTGCTCTCGCTGATTAGTAGATCAATGTCAACCTCAACATGAATATTATTCATCATTACTACATTTAGCTTATCAAGAGATTCTTTTTCTTTCTAGAGGTATAACTCAACATCAAGAGATAAGCTTTCCAGTTTCTTTTCAAGCCCTGAAAACACTTCAAGGGATTTTAAACTTGGAGGAGGTTTAGAATAGAACTTCTTTTACATATTTAATCAAATCAGTCATGGAAGAGAATTCAGAAATCCCTGGATCTGGTGGTGCATTTATAAAGATAACACTTCTGTCCATAGAGTCAGATTGCTACAAACACAGACTTATGAGGTCTTAAATGTGTTTTCCTGCTCTGACATCAATTGGAAAAGTGGGGGTACAACAACCTCACCCAATTATTCGCTTAGAAATCTGTATGGACTAACCCCAATATACTTTTAAGAGAATCAACTAGACAATAAAACTCAATCTTAATAAAAAGTATATAAAGGAGTTACATCTCAATTTCTCGATTCAATACTTACTCAAGCAAATAGAAATCTGCGAGTCTAAGTGAATACAAGAGAAATTAACTTGAACAGTACCAAAGACCAATGTTCAAGGATCAATCAATTTCAATCAACAACCAAAGGTCGGATTTCCCAATTGATTGATTCGACGCACAACCTGTGATATTTCAATTATATAACAAAATATAATGCAGAAAAGAAGTAACACAGACACCAGAAGTTTTGTTAACGAGGAAACCGCAAATGCAGAAAAACCCCTGGACCTAGTCCAGATTGAACACACACTGTATTAAGCCGCTACAGACAATAGCCTACTACAAACTAACTTCGGTCTGAACTGTAGTTGAACCTCAATCAATCTCACACCGATCCAAGGTACAGTTGCGCTTCTTACGTCTCTGATCCCAACAGGATACTACATACTTGATTCCCTTAGCTGATCTCACCCACAACTAAGAGTTGCTACGACCCAAAGTCGAAGACTTTAATAAACAAATCTGTATCACACAGAAAAGTCTACAGGAATAGATAAATTTGTGTCTCACAGAAATACCTACAAGTTTTGTTCCGTCTTTTGATAAATCAAGGTGAACATGAACCAATTGATAACCCGAACTTATATTCCTGAAGAACATCCTAGAATTATCAATCACCTCACAATAATCTTAATCGACTAGCGAAACAAGATATTGTGGAATCACAAACGATGAGACGAAGGTGTTTGTGACTACTTTTATATCTTTTCTATTGGAGAAATTAATATCAATCCAATCTTACGATTGTACTCAAATACGATAGAAACAGCAAGATCAGATCACGCAACTACAGAGAAAATGGTTGGGTCTGGCTTCACAATCCCAATGAAGTCTTCAAGTCATTAACCTATAGGGTCACGATAGAAGCCTAAGGTTAAAGGAGAATCGACTCTAGCTTGTACAACTAGTGTCACACAGGAGGTGTGGGGATTAGGTTTCCCAGTTTCTAGAGTTCTCCTTTATATAGTCTTCCAAATCAGAGTTTGCAATCTAAGTTACCTTGGTAACAAAGCATTCAATATTCACCGTTAGATGAAAACCTGATTAGATTCAAGCTAATATCTTTCAACCGTTAGATCGAACTTAGCTTGTTATACACAAATGAGTTCACATACAATGTTTATATCCATTCAATGTTATATATTCTAAACTCTCATTTCAATCATTGGAACATTCTTAGAGGATGTTAAATAGAGGTTACTCACACACTATTCTTCATCAAAGCGATTTTCAAGATATTGAAATAATCAACATGACTTTCGTCACTTGTAAAGATGAACTTGGCCAAAGCGAAAGCTTACCAACACATATTTAGAGAAATAGCTAAGCGAGATAAACTCGACTCGAAATAGCAAATGTGTATAATCGAAGTCTATATTGCAATACGACTTTTGTCTCAAGATAGGAGATAGAGTAGATAGACTTTTGAGTGATAGATAAGTTCAAGTCTCCACATACCTTTTAGTCGATGAAGTTCCACCAGTTCCTTGATTAGTTCTTCGTCTTTGTATGATGAACGCCGTGGAGTCTAGAGCTCAACTACACTTTCTATCCTAGTCCGAGACTTAGCTATAAGTAGGCTACAAATCAAGACGTATATTTTTGGCATCTAAACTTGACAAACAAGGTTGAGATAGCGACGCTTGCGAGTTCGACCGAGCAGTGATCTAAAAGTATGGTAGACAAACAAGATATTGTGGAATCACAAACGATGAGACGAAGATGTTTGTGGCTACTTTTTACCTTGCCTATCGGAGATTAAATCTCGAGTTAATCTTAATGAAGATAATGCTTAATACGATAGAAAACAACAAGATCAGATCACGCAACTACAGAAAATAGTTGGGTGTGACTTCACAATCCAAATGAAGTCTTTAAGTCGTTAACCTACAGGGTTCTGGTGAAAACCTAAGGGTAAAGAAGAATTGACTCTAGTCGCAACTAGTATCATACATGAGGTGTAGGGATTAGGTTTTACAGTTGCTAGAGTTCTCCCTTATAAAGTTTTCAAATCAGGGTTTGCAATAAATACTATCATGGTAACAAAACATTCAATATTCACCGTTAGATGAAAACCTGATTAGACTCAAGCTAATATCTTTCAATCGTTAGATCGAACTTAGCTTGTTACACATGAATGAAAAACGACTTCATTTAGATATGGGTAACCGTACCTAAACGTGCACACCTTGTTGGCTTAACAATAGTTAACCGAAGTTAGCCATATGAACACTTTCATATCAAACTTATTCATCTTAATCATATCTAGTTCAGATGACTCAAATGAAACTAATTCTAGAGTTGTTCAATTGTTTATATTCTCATAGAAGTATACAAGACACAATTGAAGAAAAATCGATTTTGATTGACTCAAATCAATTCATAAACATTATATCCATGGTTTGAAAAAGATTGCATTCTTATTATATAAATGTATTAGTTCATGAACAAATCGATTTTAGAACATAACCTACTCAAGTATGCAAACGGGTACGCATACATAAGTAGTCGAACTAAGTTTGGGTTCGCCAGTATGCGAACGGGTACGCATACCACAAAACTCAGTTAAACTCCGGAACTTGGACTTAAGTCAGTATGCGAACGGGTGCGCATACTTAGTTCTCGGAATTTCATTAACCAACCAGTACGCATAATCGCACCCGGGTATACATACCATGGTTCCCGGACTTGGAATAACTTGCGACAGTTAGCATACCAGTACGCATACTGTGCTATATCGAATCATGGTTAATTTGTTATAAATTCTCATTTAAATCATTGAAACACTCTTAGAAGACGGGAATAGCTGTCTCACACTAACTATTAGCTTCGAAGCAATTTTCAAGTGATCGAATGATCAATACGGAACATACCGAGTCTACATCAAATGACCGTCTCACACAAATCATGTAAGATGTTACCAGGAAATTTTCACATGATCATCTTTTGACTTTCGTCAAGAATATAATATGAACTTGGTTAAAGTGAAAGCTTACGAACACATATTTTGAGCAATATGTAAGCGAGTTAAACTCAGCTCGAAATATCAAATGTGTATAATCGAAGTCTATATATCTATACAAATTTTGTCTCAAATAGGAGATAGAGTAGATAGACTTTTGAGTGATAGATAAGTTCAAGTCTCCACATACCTTTTAGTCGATGAAGTTCCACCAGTTCCTTGATTAGTTCTTCGTCTTTGTATGATGAACTCCATGGAGTTTAGAGCTCAACTACACTTTCTATCCTAGTCCGAGACTTAGCTATAAGTAGGCTACAAATCAAGACGTATAGTTTTGGCAGCTAAACTTGACAAACAAGGTTGAGATAGCGACTCTTGCGAGTTCGACCGAGCAGTGCTCTAACAGTATGGTAGACAAACAAGATATTGTGGAATCATAAACGATGAGACGAAGATGTTTGTGGCTACTTTTTACCTTGCTTATCGGAGATTAAATCTCGAGTTAATCTTAATGAAGATAATGCTCAATACGATAGAAAACAGCAAGATCAGATCATGCAACTACAGGAAAATAGTTTGGTCTGGCTTCACAATCCAAATGAAGTCTTTAAGTCGTTAACCTACATGGTTCTGGTGAAAACCTAAGGGTAAATAAGAATTGACTCTAGTCGCAACTAGTATCATACATGAGGTGTAGGGATTAGGTTTTACAGTTGCTAGAGTTCTCCCTTATACAGTCTTCAAATCAGGGTTTGCAATAAATACTACCATGGTAACAAAACATTCAATATTCACCTTTAGATGAAAACCTGATTAGACTCAAGCTAATATATTTCAATCGTTAGATCGAACTTAGCTTGTTACACACGAATGAAAAACGACTTCATTTAGATATGGGTAACCGTACCTAAACGTGCACACCTTGTTGGCTCAACAATAGTTAACCGAAGTTAGCCATATGAACACTTTCATATCAACCTTATTCATCTTAATCATATCTAGTTCAGATGACTCAAATGAAACTAATTCTAGAGTTGTTCAATTGTTTATATTCTCATAGAAGTATACAAGACACAATTGAAGAAAAATCGATTTTGATTGACTCAAATCAATTCATAAACATTATATCCATGGTTTGAAAAAGATTGCATTCTTATTATATAAATATATTAGTTCATGAAAAAATCGATTTTAGAACATAACCTACTCAAGTATGCAAACGGGTACGCATACATAAGTAGTCGGACTAAGTTTGGGTTCGCCAGTATGCGAACGGGTACGCATACCACAAAACTCAGTTAAACTCCGGAACTTGGAATTACGCCAGTATGCGAACGGGTGCGCATACTTAGCTCCCGGAATTTCATTAACCAACCAGTACGCATAATCGCGTACGGGTATACATACCATGGTTCCCGGACTTGGAATAACTTGTGACAGTTAGCATACCAGTACGCATACTGTGCTATATCGAATCATGGTTAATTTGTTATAAATTCTCATTTAAATCATTGAAACACTCTTAGAAGACGGGAATAGCTGTCTCACACTAACTATTAGCTTCGAAGCAATTTTCAAGTGATCGAATGATCAATACGAAACATTCCGAGTCTACATCAAATGACCGTCTCACACAAATCATGTAAGATGTTACCAGGAAATTTTCACATGATCATCTTTTGACTTTCGTCAAGAATATAATATCAACTTGGTTAAAGTGAAAGCTTACCAACACATATTTTGAGCAATATGTAAGCGAGTTAAACTCAGCTAGAAATATCAAATGTGTATAATCGAAGTCTATATAGCTATACAAATTTTGTCTCAAATAGGAGATATAGTAGATAGACTTTTGAGTGATAGATTAGTTCAAGTCTCCACATACCTTTTTTTGGTGAAGTTCCACAAGCTCAGTAGTTCTTCATCTTCGATCGATGAACGCCGTGAAGTCTAAAGTTCAACTACACTTTTATCCTAATCCGAGACTTAGATATAAGTAGACTTGAAATCAAGAATTATAGTTTTGGAAACTAAACTTGACAAAAAAGCTTGAGATAACAACACTTGCGAGTTCGACCGAGCAGTGCTCTAACAATCTCCCCCTTTGTCAATTTTAGAAACAAAACTATCAATACATATGTATTACAAAATAAATAAACTTTGTAGCTTCTCATCCAAATGAGTTGATTTACTTGGTTCTTCAACATTAATCGAAATCATTGTTACTTCCAAGTACTCCAGTGATTCTGAACGTGTTCAACTCAGCATCAGTGTTGTTGAAGATCCGTATCCATAACAATGAGAAAACAGTAACTCTCAATCATTGTTATACAGTGTCATAGTATTATTACACAGCATCAAAGTCCAATTGTATCATAACTTTGACAATAATACTATGGTGATATGTATCACTCCCCCTTAGTCAATACTTCATCTCACAATGAAAAGCACCCCCCCTTACATATTGATCCGTAAACCATATGTATTTTTAATGTGAACTACACATTAATTCTCCCCCTTTTTGTCAATATAAATTGGCAAAGGTACGAAAACTAGTGGGATCATAATGAAATTCTCATAGAGATACTTCATGACTAAAAGAGAACATATCAACTTTGTTTCGATGATTTCACATAGTCGAAACTTGGTGTATTCATCAAGGAGTTATATAAAGATGCGAGAAAAATCCTACAATATTCCACAGATGCACTCGCCACAAAGATTTGGCAATTAAGCACAAGTTCAATTAAGAACACCCCCCCCCCCCCCCCCACACACACACACACAATAAAATGTCATTCATAAAAGAACAACAAGAGCGAACTTACTTTTACAAGAAAAGAAGGATTTCTTTGGACATTAACAAATTACATGAAACATAATTTTGTATCCAGGAAACTCAATTAAATTAACTGTTAGAGCATTGCTCGGTCGAACTCGCATGCGTTGCTATCTCAAGCATGTTTGCCAATGTTAGTGCTCAAAACTATAAGTCTTGATTTCTAGCCTACATAGCTAAATGTCTCGGACTAGGATAGAAAGTGTAGTTGAGCTCCAGAACTCCATGGCAATCATCATACAAGACGAAGGACTACTCAAGGAACTGGTGGATCTTCATCGACTAAAAGGTATGTGGAGACTTGAACTTATCTGTCACTCAAAAGTCTATCTATTTTATCTCCTACTCTTGAGACAAAAGTCGTTTTGATATATAGACTTTCATTATGCATATTTGCTATTTCGAGCTGAGTTTATCTCGCCTATCTATTTCTCGAAATATGTGTTGGTAAGATTTCGCTTTATCCGAATTCATCTTTACCTAGTGATGAAAGTCATGTTATGTTTAAATCACTTTAAAAATTGTTATGACGAAAAATGGTCTGTGAATAACGGCTATATCCGTCCTATGAGAATGTTTCAATGATTGAAATGAGAGTTTAGATTACATAACCATTGGGAGGATATAAGCATTATTGTGGAAACACATATATGTATAAGTCCTTATTCCTTGAACCAAAGTTTGCGAACTTTGTTGATCAAGAGAAATGAAAGTGGCGTGAACCAAGTCCGTGAACTCAGTCCGCGAACTGGCGGAAGTTCTCGACCTGAGAATTTCTGCTGGGGTTTGTGAACTCCTTCCATGAGATTAAGTCCGCGAACCCAGTCCGCGAACTTGAGAAGGTTATATCTAAAACCGGGTGTTCTTGAACTCATGTTTATTTAAACTAAGGAATGCTTTTGCAAACCGTGCCTATAAAGTTCATGAACAGATTCGAGTGAATCAAACCGTTTTTGCTTCGATTGTGTCTTGTGTAGTTACATAAGATCTAAGCAATTGAAAACTCTCTAACTAGTTCATTTGAGTCATTTGAACTAGTTATGGTGAAGAAGAATATGGTTGATATGAAAGTAATCATATGGCTGACCATTTGGTTAACTATTATTGAACCAACAAATGTTAATGTTTGGGAACGGTTCGTAAACCCAAAATTGGACATTTTATTTGTGTGTAACAAGCTAAGTTTTCGATCCAACGGTTGAGAAATATTAGCTTGAATCTAATCAGGTTTTCATCTAACGGTGAATATTGAATGCTTTGTTACCAAGCTAACATTGATTGCAAACCCTGATTTGAAAACTATATAAGGGAGAACTCTAGCAACGGGGAAACCTAATCCCCACACCTTATGTGTGGTACTAGTTGCATAGCTAGAGTCGATTCTCCTTTAACCTTTGGTTTCTTCTTCTAAACCATGTTAATGACTTAAATACTTCATTGGGATTGTGAAGCCAGACCGATACTACTTTTCTTGTAGTTGTGTGATCTGATCTTGCTGTTTCTATCGTACGAGTACAACTGAAATAATTGGCTTGAGATTTTATATCTCCGATAGGCAAGATAGAAAAGTAATCACAAACACTTCGTCTCATCTTTTGTGATTCACAATATCTTTTTTCGTTGCGTCGATTAGGATTATTGTAAGGTGATCAATAATACTAGGTTGTTCTTCGGGAATATAAGACCGGTTTATTGATTGATTCTTGTTTACCTTCATTTATCAATAGACGGAACAAAACTCGTAGGTATATTTGTGGGAGACGGATTTATCTATTACCGTAGACTTTACTGTGTGATACAGATTTGTTTATTAAAGTCTTTGACTTTGGGTCGTAGCAACTCTTAGTTGTGGGTGAGATAAGCTAAGGGAATCAAGTACGTAACATCTTGCTGAGATCAGAGGCGTAGGAGCATAACTGTACCTTGGATCAGTGTGAGATTGATTGGGGTTCAACTACAGTCCAGACCGAAGTTAATTTGGAGTATGCTAGTGTTTGTAGCGGCTTAATACAGTGTGTGTTCAATCTGGACTAGGTCCCGGGGTTTTTCTGCATTTGCGGTTTCCTCGTTAACAAAATTCTGGTGTCTGTGTTATTTCTTTTCCGCATTATATTTTGTTATATAATTGAAATATCACAGGTTCTGTGTTGTTCAATCAATTATAATATCCGACTATTTTGTTGTTGATTTAAATTGATTGACACTTGGATATTGGTCTTTGGTATCATCCAAGTTATCTCTCCGGTATTTGATAAAGACTCGCAGATTTCTATTTACTTGAGTATATATCAAATTGAGAGATTGAGATATAAACTCTTTGATATACTTTTTATTTAGATTGAGTCTGACTGTCTAGTTGATTCTCTAGAAAGTATATTGGAGTTTGTCCATACAGATTGCTAAGCGAAATATTGGGTGTGGTTGTTGTACCCCCACTTTTCAATTGGTATCAGAGCAGGCATACATGTTCAATACCTTACAAGCCTGTGTTTGTAGCAATCTGTCTCTATTGACAGTAGTGCTATCTCAATAAATGCACCACCAGATCCAGGGATTTCAGAATTCTCTTCCATGACTGATTTAATAAAATCTGTAGAAAAAATTCTATCTAAACCTCCACCAGGTTTAAAATCACTTGAAGTGTTTTCAGGGCTTGAAAAGAAGCTTGAGAGATTATCTCTTGATGTTGAGTTATACCTCCAGAAAGAGCAAGAATCTCTGGACAGGCTAAATCAAGTTATAATGAATAATATTCATGTTGAGGTTAATATTGATTTACTAATCAGTGAGAGCAATTCTCCTCCTCTGCGTAATCCAATTAGTTGTGATAAACTAAACGAATTACAAGATGAGTTTAAATCTCAGTTATCTGAGTGTATCACCTCAAAGCATGAATTGATTCATTGCTCAATTTCTGATACTTCCTATCAAGATAGTGGTATTGTCTTCTTTTATGAAGAATCTAGGACGTCTCTTTTTATCAAAAGAGTTTCCCTTCGCAGTACTAAAAACTATCTGCAGAAGCTGTTTTTTATAAGTTGGAAAACAAGAAATCAAAAACACAAATCTTTTTTGGTTCTCTTGAAGTTTTTTGATAGACTTATAAAAACAGTTCCTTGGGTGTTTCTCAACACTACAATATTTAAGAGTTGTTGGAAAGAAACTCTTTCTTGGTGCCATGGTGAGCAAGACATTGTTCACCTCAACATAACTTGTTTGTGTTGAAAGTGCATCCTCACCAAGAAATGCCCTGCTATGTATACGGTGAGGGAAGCACAACAACTGGAGCGCACAGATTATATTCGGTAAGGCTGTAGAATTCAATTGGACTTTTGTAAAAAGGTATGTACATAAACTTGAGCAAGTTTTATGTTTTTATTACTTGTTTGAGTACTTATAATGATCCATGTACCTTACTTATCGTTCATTTCTACCTAACTTGATATGTGTTTAAGGTTCTTAAATGTTTAGGTTTGAAAACATTAGTTCGGGATGTTTGGACTTCATGGTACACATACCAAGTATGCATAACATCATTTAAAACCAAAATCCATGAGTTCAAGTTCGCAAACCACGTCTGCATGCTGCTCCAGGATACGAAAATTCGTTTGCAAACCCGTATGCATACTTGACGTCGATATTCGGTAAACGTGTTTTGGCCGTAACTTCTTCGTCCGAACTCGGATTGACCTCATTCTTTTTGCACTCTCTTCTTTTTTGAATTCTATTCAAAATGGAGATGATAAACCTTGAATTTGGATGGGTTAAGATTGGTATTTGTCCTGTCTCTTGTTTTTGAGTATTTTGCTTCGTTTCGTTGCACTTGTTCCACTTCTCTTGAACTTGGGCACTTGGATTCTTGGAGTACTGCTCTTCTAAGCTAATTTAGCTTTTACAAGAATGTTGTTGGTGAATAAAAAATAAGAAAGTTCAAGAATGGAAAGTAGTACGCAGTGCTATGGAATTCTTGAATGTTCACAATCATCCTTTGTGAACTATGGTGCATAGTTATTGACTTTGTATGTTCTTCTTTGTAAAGAAAATCTTTTTATACGCCTTTCGTAGCTATTATTGGTGTAAATCCATGTGAAAAAGATTGATTCTACCCTATAAAGACAAATCATCTTGTACGTGCATTACGAGTTTGTCTTGATGCCTAGGAAACTTCTCATGAGAAATTATTCTTGTTTTTGAGAAGGATTACTAGAGTTTGGAATAGCCATCATTGTGATTACACATAGCTATGTCCAACGTTTTCATCTTCATGTTTTTAGATTTATTGGTTTAAATCCTAAACTTGCTTGGAAGATGATTTTTGAAGTATTAATCTTTATGGTTTTATATATTGCAATATTGTTATGGGATATGTGTGTTTGCTTCCGTGAACTATGATTGTCCCATACTTCGTCAAAAGTAAAGTCGTTCGTATGTCGATATGCATGTATTGATAAAAGAATGAATAGACTTTTGACAAATACAAAGGTTAAGCCTATTATGTCAATTATTGATGGAAAATAGGTTAAAATATTTTGTTTTCAAGGATTATGTCTATTGTATGTCATTGTGCAAATGGTGATGGGAAATAAAATGAATCCTTGTGTATTCCGCAGTAATTGATCTTCCTTGATCCATATTTTATGCATTATTGTGAGGCTCCGTAAAGTGTCTTATGTTGAGCATTGAACAACCAAGTTTATTATTTTTATGATTAGCTTTGTTGTTGTTCCGTGAGGTACTTTATGTCAAGCATATTCAACTAAATTAATCATCTTGTTTGGTTATTTAGTTGTTGCTCCGTAAGTTTTCTTATGTCGAGCACGACCAATTAAATTGATTACTTTTGTGATTAGTTTGATTGTGTATTAAAATTAGATTAATTATGGGTTCTCTTGTGATTAATCTAATTGTATATTTTGAGTCTCCATAAGGTCACTTATGTTGAGCATTTGTCGATTAAATTAATCATGGATTCTCTCGTGGTTAGTTTAACTGAATATTTTGGATTCAAATTCATACTTGTATGTGATTTTTTATGTTCAAAGAAATCCTTCTTTTCTTTCGAAATTAAGGTCGCTCTTGTTGTTCTTTCGGGAATGACATTTAATGGGGGAGAGTTCTTTTGAACTTGCGCTTAATTGGCATATCTTTGTGGGGAGTGCGGCTGTGGAATATTATAGGGGTTATCTTGTATCTTTATAAACTCCTTGATGAATGCATTTAACTTCGGCTTTATGATTGCATCTAAAGAACAAGTCGATATTTTTGCTTTCTTTTGGTCAAGAAATGTCTCTTTCGAAAATTTCATTAGGATCCCGTTCTTGTACCTTTTCCAATTTTATTGACAAAGAGGGGGAGAATTAATATGTAATTCACAGTACAAATACATATGGTTTTCGGATTAATATGTAAGGGGGAGTGGTTTCCATATGAGATGGAGTATTGAGTAATGGGGAATGATACATATCACCATAGTATTATTGTTGAAGTTGTGATACAATTGGACTTTGACGCTGTGTAATGATACTATGACACTATATAACAATGTTTGAGAACTATTGTTTTCTTATTATTATAACTACGGATTTTCAACAACGATGATGCTAAACTTACAACCTTTGGGATCATTGGAGTACTTGGAAGTGACGAAGATTTCGAGTAATGTTGAAGATTAGGCATGTGGAATAGGAGCTACAAAAGTTTATTTATTTATTTTTTGTATTCCATATGTATTAATAGTTTTGCCACTAAAATTGACAAAAGGAGAGATTGTTAGAGCATTGCTCGGTCGAACTCGCATGCGTTGTTATCTCAACATGTTTGTCAATGTTAGTGATCAAAACTATTAAGTCTTGATTTCTAGCCTACATAGCTAAAGGTCTCGGACTAGGATAGAAAGTGAAGTTGAGATCAATAACTCCATGGAAATCATCATACAAGACGAAGGACTACTCAAGGAACTGGTGGATCTTCATCGACTAAAAGGTATGTGGAGACTTAAACTTATCTGTCACTCAAAAGTCTATCTATTCTATCTCTTACTCTTGAGACAAAAGTCTTTTTGATATATTGACTTTTATTATGCACATTTGTTATTTCGAGCCGAGTTTATCTCGCCTATCTATTTCTTGAAATATGTGTTGGTAAGCTTTTGCTTTAGACGAATTCATCTTTACCTAGTGACGAAAGTCATGTTATGTTTCAATCACTTTGAAAATTGCTCTGACGAAAAAGGGTATGTGAATAACGACTATATTCGTCCTCTGAGAATGTTTCAACGATTGAAATGAGAGTTTAGATTACATAACCATTGGTAGGATATAAGCATTGTTGTGGAAACACATATATGTATAAGTCCTTATTCCTTGAACCAAAGTTTGCAAACTTTGTTGATCAAGAGAAATGGAAGTGGCGTAAGCCAAGTCCGCGAACTGGCGGAAGTTCTCGACCCGAGAATTTCTGCTAGAGTTTATGAACTCCTTCCTTGAACTTAAATCCGCGAACCCAGTCCGCGAACTTGAGCATGTTATTTCTAAAACCAGTTGTTCTTGAACTCATGTTTATTTAAACTATTGAATGCTTTTGCAAACCGTGGCTATAAAGTTCATGAACCGATTCGAGTGAATCAAACCTATTTTGCTTCAATTGTGTCTTGTGTAGTTACATAAGATTTCCTTGCGATTGAAAAACTCTCTAACTATTTCATTTGAGTCATTTGACCTAGTTATGGTGAAGAATAATATGGTTGATGTGAAAGTAATCATATGGCTAACCATTTGGTTAACTATTGTTGAACCAACAAATGTTAATGTTTGGGAACGGTTCGTAAACCCAAAATTGGACATTTCATTTGTGTGTAACAAGCTAAGTTTTTGATCCAACGGTTGAGAAATATTAGCTTGAATCTAATCATGTTTTCATCTAATGATGAATATTGAATGCTTTGTTACCAAGCTAACATTGATTGCAAACCCTGATTTGAAAATTATATAAGGGAGAACTCTAGCAACTGGGAAACCTAAACCCCACACCTTACGTGTGATACTAGTTGCATAACTAGAGTCGATTATCCTTTAACCTTTGGTTTCTTCTTCTAAACCAGGTTAACGATTCAAAGACTTCATTGGGATGTGAAGCCAGACCGATACTACTTTTATTGTAGTTGTGTGATATGATCTTGCTGTTTCTATCGTACGAGTACAATTGAAATAATTGGCTTGAGATTTTATATCTCCGATAGGCAAGATAGAAAAGTAATCACAAACACTTCGTCTCATCGTTTGTGATTCCAAAATATCTTTTTTCGCTGCGTCGATTAAGATTATTATGAGGTGATCAATAATACTAGGTTGTTCTTCGGGAATATAAGACCGGTTTATTGATTGGTTCTTGTTCACCTTGATTTATCAAAAGACGGAACAAAACTCGTAGGTATATTCGTGGGAGACGGATTTATCTATTACCGTAGACTTTTCTGTGTGATACTGATTTGTTTATTAAAGTCTTCGAATTTGGGTCGTAGCAACTCTTAGTTGTGGGTGAGATCAGCTAAGGGAATCAAGTACATATGAGCATAATTGTACCTTGGATCAGTTTACATAGGGCATCCTGCTGGGATCAGAGGCGTAGGAGCATAACTGTACCTTGGATCAGTGTGAGATTGATTGGGGTTCAACTACAGTCCAGACCGAAGTTAATTTGGAGTAGGCTAGTGTTTGTAGCGGCTTAATACAATGTGTGTTCAATATGGACTAGGTCCCGGGGTTTTCTGCATTTTCGGTTTCCTTGTTAACAAAATTCTGGTGTCTGTGTTATTTCTTTTCCGCATTATATTTTGTTATATAATTGAAATATCACAGGTTGTGCGTTGTTCAATCAATTAGAATATCCGACCTTTTGGTTGTTGATTTAAATTGATTGACACTTGGATGTTGGTCTTTGGTACCATCCAAGTTATCTCTCTAGTATTTGATAAAGACTCGCAGATTTCTATTTGCTTGAGTATATATCAAATCGAGAGATTGAGATATAAACTCTTTGATATACTTTTTTATCTAGATTGAGTCTGAATGTCTAGTTGATTCTCTAGAAAGTATATTGGAGTTTGTCCATATAGATTGCTAACCGAAATATTGGGTGTGGTTGTTGTACCCCCACTTTTTCAATAACCACAAGAGAACCTATGATTAATTTAATCGGAAATGTTCAACATAAGAGACTTACGGAGCCACACAGTACTTACACATAGAACTGGATCAGGGAAAGATCAATACTGCGGAATATTCAAAGATTCATTCTATTTTTATCAGTATTTGCATAATATATCATAGACTTATCTTTGTTATCAAAATTTCCTTCTGTTAGAGCACTGCTCGGTCTATCTCGCAAGCGTTGCTATCTTAATCTTGTTGTCAATTTTAGTTGCCAAAACTATAAGTTTTGATTTCTTGTCTACTTATAACTAAGTATCGGTTTAGGATATAAAGTGTACTTGAGCATTAGAATTCACGACATTCATCGATTGAAGACGAAGAACTACTAACGGAAGCTTGTGGAACTTTATCAACAAAAGGTATGTGGAAACTTGAACTCATCTATCACTCAAAAGTCTATCTACTCTATCTCCTATTTTAGACAAAAGTCGTATAGCTATATAGACTTCAATTATACACATTTGATATTTCGAGCTGAGTTTAACTCACTTACATATTTCTCGAAATATGTGTTGGCAAGCTTTCGCTTTAACCAGGTTCATCTTATATTCTTGACGAAAGTTAAAAGATGATCATGTGAAAATCGCCTGGTAACATCTTACATGATTTGTGTGAGACAGTCATTTGATGTAGACTCGGAATGTTCGTATTGATCATTCGATCACTTGAAAATTGCTTTGAAGTTAATAGTTTGTGTGAGACAACTATTGTCGTCTGCCGAGAATGTTTTAACAGTTGAATTAAGAGTTTAGAACAATTGGATATAAGCACAGTATGCGTACTTGCATATGTGTAATCCAAGTCCGGGAACCATGGTATGCATATACTGATTGGTTTAGTCAAGGTCCAGGAACTCAGTTCGCATACCGGTACATGTACTAGCGTGAGGTTCAAGTTCCAGAACTTTACTGAGTTTATGGTATGAGTACTAGTTTGCATACTGGAGAATACAAACTTAGTCCGGCCACTTAGGTATGCGTACCCATTTGCATACTTGAGTGGTTTATGTCTTAAATCGGTTTGTTGATGAACTAACACATTTATATAATAAGGAATGCAATATTTTGTAAACCGTGGCTATAATGTTCATGAATTGATTTGAGTGAATCAAAGTCGATTTTGCTTCATTTGTGTCTTGTATACTTCTATGAGAATATAAACAATAGAACAACTCTAGAACTAGTTTCACTTGAGTTATTTGAACTAGTTATGGTTAAGATGAATATGGTTGATATGAAAGTGTTCATATGGCTAAGTTCGGTTAACTATTGTTGAGCCAAAAAAGGTGCACACGTTTAGGTACGGTTACACATATCTAAATGAAGTCACTTTTCATTTGTGTGTAACAAGCTAAGTTCGATCTAACAGTTGAAAGATATGAGCTTAAGTCTAATCAGGTTTTCATCTGACGGTGAATATTGAATGTTTTGTTACCAGGGTAACATTGAATGCAAACACTGATTTGAAGACTATACAAAACTCTGGCAACTAGGAAATATAATCCCCACACCTCATGTGTGATACTAGTTGCGACTAGAGTCGATTCTCCTTTAACATTAGGTTTTTCCAAAACCCTGTAGGTTAACTGTTATAGCATTTCTCGGTCGAACTCGCATGCGTTGTTATCTCAAGCATGTTTGTCAATATTAGTGATCAAAACTATATGTCTTAATTTCTAGTTTACTCATGACTAAGTCTCGGTCTAGGATAGTTAAGTGTAGTTGAGCTCCAGACTCCATGGCGATCATCTTACGAAGACGAAGAACTACTCGATGAACCAGTGGAACTTCATCCGACTAAAAAGGTATGTGGAGACTTGAACTTATCTATCACCCAAAAGTCTACTTTATCTCCTACTCTTGAGACAATAGTCGCATAAGTATGATAGTTTTCATACATACACATTTGTTATTTCGAGCCGAGTTTACTCGCCTATCTTTTTCTCGAAATATGTGTTGGTAAGCTTTTGCTTTAACCACTTTCATCTTTACCCGTGACGAAAGTCATGATGACGTTTCAATCTTGAAAATAGCTTTGATGACGATAGTCGTGAATAACGATTGTTATAACATTACAGAAGAATGTTTCAATGATTGAAATGTAGAGTTGATATTACCAACTATGGATATAAGCATATATAGTATGTTCACACATTAGTTTATAAGTCCATGTGCCGGAAAACCAAGTGTGTGCATATGTATGCATACGGTATTGGTGAATGGGACAGGTTGGGTACGCGTACCAGCAGATGTTTTCAACCGAAAATTTCTGCTGAGTTTGTAGTTTGCAAACTAGTAAACCAGTCACCTTAGGTACGCATACCCGTACACGTACCCACGGAAGTTTTCTAACCGAAAATTTATGCTGAGTTTGTAAACTCAAATCCGGTAGCTAAGGTACGCATACCCGTACGCGTACCCAAGATGGTTATTTCTCAAATCTGTAGTTCATGAACTTAAAACAATAAATTATAAGGAATGAAATATTTTCAAACCGTGGGGTATATTGTTCATGAATTGATTCAAATGGATCAAACCGATTTTGTTTCAATTGTGTCTATGAATAAAGACTTAAGAAATTGAACAACTCTTCAACTAGTTCTTATGAGTCATTTGAACTAGTTATGAGAAAGATGAACACGGTTAATATGAAAGTGCTCATATGTCTAACCATTGGTTAAATATTTGTGAACCAACTAAGTGTACACGTTTAGGTACGTTACTCAAACCTAAATGAATACATTTCATTTGTGTGTGACAAGCTAAGTTTCGATCTAACGGTTGAAAGATATTAGCTTGGTTCAATCAGGTTTTTCATCTAACGGTGAATATTGAATGCTTTGTTACCAAGGTAACTTGGATTGCAAACCCTGATTTGAAAACTATATAAATGAGACATCTAGCAACTAGAAAAACTAATCCCACACCTCCTGTGTGATACTAGTTGGTTTTTCTAGAGACGATTCTCCTTTAACCTTAGGTTTCTTCTTGAAACCCTGTAGGTTAACGACTGACAAACTTCATTGGATTGTGAAGCCAGACGAAACTACTTCTCTTGTAGTTGAGCGATCTGATTTTGCCATTTTCTATCGTACGAGTTCAATTGAATAATTGACTTGAGATGATATCTACGATAGGGAAAGATAAAAAGAAATCACAAACATCTTCGTCTTATCGTTTGTGATTCCGCAATATCTTGTTTCGCTACCATACGATTAAGATTATTGTGAGGTGATTGATAATACTAGGCTGTTCTTCGGGAATATAAGTCCGGGTTATCAATTAGTTCTTGTTCACCTTGATTTATCAAAAGATGGAACAAAAACTCATAGGTTTATCCGTGGGATACATATTTATCTATTATCGTAGACTTTTCTGTGTGATACAAATTTGTTTATTAAAGTCTTCGACTTTGGGTCGTAGAAACTCTTAGTTGTGGATGATATCATCTAAGGGAATCAAGTGCGTAGTGTCCTGCTGGGATCAGAGACGTAAGGAGCATAACTGTACCTTGAATCAATGTGAGATTGATTAGGGGTCAACTACAGTCCATACCAAAGTTAGTTTGTAGTAGGCTAGTGTCTGTAGCGGCTTAATACAATATGGTGTTCAATCTGGACTAGGTCACAGGGTTTTTCTGCATTTTCGGTTTCCTCGTTAACAAAATTTCTGGTGTCTGTGTTATTTCTATTCCGCATTATATTTTGTTATATAATTGAAATATCACAGGTTGTGCGTTGTATCGATCAATTGCGAAATCCAACCTTTGGTTGTTGATTGGAAATTGATTAATCCTTGGATATTGGTCTTTGGTACCATCCAAGTTTATATCTCTAGTATTTGATTAACTCCTTGATATACTTTCTATTAAGATTGAGTCTGTCTGTCTAGTTGATTCTCTTAAAAGTATATTAGAGTTAGTCCATACAGATTGCTAATCGAAATATTGGATGAGGTTGTTGTTCCCCCGCATTTTCAATTGGTATCAGAGCGGGCAAACACGTTTAAAGACCTTACAAGTCTGTGTTTGTAGCGATCTGACTAGATGGACAGTAAAATCTCTGATAAACGCGTCACCAGAAATAAAGACTATGTTTCTAATATGTTTACCAAAGAGAAAGATCCCTCAATCTCTGTTATAGACGAACCTAGTGTTCAAATGAAACAGACTAACACTGACATGTATTTTTCTAATGAATCTGACTCTGTTATTCAAGAGGAAACAACTAGAGAGAGTAAACTAATTCTAAACCTTGTTAGAATTCAAGCTGATAGATTCAAACTGTTAAATGAACATGTCAATGTTCTTCTTGGTGTAGTAAAAGACTGTGGCTCCAGTGAAAAGGCTTCATATAAAGAAAATCCTGAAGTTCGATCAAATCATATCTTACTTGAGGCAAAACTTAAAAAAGATGCCTTAGATGTTGAACATCTCTTGAGTAAACTCTCCATTCAAGGATGTTCATAAAAGTCTACTATACCATCTACTTCTATTTAAACTGAAAGAGCTCCAGTTTCAGAAGTAATTTCAGATTCCCTTCCCACTCAAACTAATGTGCAAGGGATTCACACATCAGTTGGAAGAAAGACATCTCCAAATGATAATGTTCGGTCTGAGATCTCTAATAACTTCCGTGATCAGAAAGTGTGCCTTTTTTGTGATTTAAAAGGGCATATAGTGCAAAAAAGGAAATCCAAGTTGAAAAACAAATCGTTAGTTCAACTTCAACACACCTTAGATTTAATTCTAAAAGGTGTAACTGATATTCGTATGTCTAAACCAATTGGTTTTAGGACACATCCCGTGTTCCATACCAGGAAGGTCAGTTCGATGAGTTCCTCAAATGCACAAAAGCATAATAGACCCGTTAACAAATATCGTCCAAGAAAAACTCTTGTTCTCTCTCCTATCAGAATTGAAGATAATATTAATCCTGATGTGAATCATATATCAAGTGAAGAATGCAGATATGAACAGATGGATGACAACCTAAGATTGATTATTGAGGGATATAAGGAATTAATCAACAAACTGTGTACTCCATCTAGACAACACTCTTCAGGTAAAAATCCTTACTATGTGTCATATTATGATGATAGTAAATTTTATGATAATTTTTCACATCATAAGAGTCTTCTTCCAAAGTACCGAAGAAAGGGGTTTAACCAAAAACAATATTCATTTGATAAGCTAAAAGTTCATACTTGTGCCAGTTTATCACAAGGTTGAAATCTCTCACACAAAAATCCTGGTTGAGAGATATGCTCAGGTATACTTGGGTCAATAGTATTCTCGGATTCTCAAGCTATTTTCCTATCGTCTTTAGCATGAGTATCTTTAAATACTTGTACAAGTATTTGTATTTGCTGTGTCAAATTTTTTTTTGGTTAAACAAGGTGCTACTCATGTACTCTAAAATTGCTTCTCTATGAGACATAGATTTTTGGAGTCATTATGATTTTTTCATATTGCAAGAGTCTTCAACAAGGTTGTGTACGTACGACTTTTGTTTTTCTTTTAGATCGAGATTGATCTCATACAGGTTACCCGTGTGACTGGCACGAGTCAATTAAGGAAACCCTAAAATTCCTTCCCTAAGAAACCTTTTAAGTACCCGACCTATTGAGTTATGTAAGTCATGTATGCATACTCTAGGTTATTTTCTGGGTTATCAAGAATGTCATCTTCTTCATCTCGCTATGGTGATTTTGCAAAGGGATTTCTTGAGAAAGGTTTTGGTTTCGAATCAAAAGGGAGGAAGAAAAGAACTCTTGTAGAAGATGATGCACCTAATGCCTCATGCTACTATGCCTACTCACACCAAGATGTTGAGAATGAGGATATGGTCTCTACTGAAGTGGTTCATGACTTTCTTAAATACTTTAAGGAAGAAAAAATGCAACTTGTTGATACAATGAAGGATCTTGATGTGGTTAGAATTGAGTTGAAAAAGATTACTACTGACTTTGGTCTCATAAAGTCACATGCTAAAGAACTTCTCAATGAGGATATCTTCTCCGAAGATGCAGTTGATATTATGAATCACAAGCTCAAAGGCCTCGAAACCCGTGAAGCTGGCGAACGCGAACTTTGATATTAGCTTGTGATCGGTTTCTAGTAGATGTTTTTTTTTCTAGGAAACTTCTTAAGAATTTTTATTCTTGTTTTTGTTTAAGAAGGATAACTAGGGTTTGGAATAGCCATTATTGTGAGTACACATAGCTATGTCCAACGATTTCACCTTCATGTTTTTAGATTATTTATTTAAATTCTAAAGTTGTTTTGGAAGATGATTTTTGCAGTATTAATCTTTACAGTTTTATATATTGCAATATGTTACGGGATATGCGTGTTTGCGTCCGTGAACTATTATTGTCCCATACGTTGTCAAAAGTTATCTCGTTTATATGTCAATATGCATGTAATGATACAAGATCGATGAACTTTTGACAAACAAAAGTTAAGCCTATTATGTCATTTATTGATGGAAGATAGGTTAAAATCTTTTGTTTTACGAGGATTATGTCTATTGTATGTCATTGTGCAAATAGTGATGGGAAATAGAATGAATCCTTGTATATTCCGCAGTATTGATCTTCCCTGATCCATATTTTATGTATATACTGTGCGGCTCCATAAGTATTCTTGTGTGAGCATTTCCAACTAGACTAATCATAGATTCGTTTGTGGTTATTTTGGTTGTGTATTCCGATTAAAATAATCATGGGTTCTCTTGTGGTTAGTTTAATTGAGAATTTTGGATACAAAATCATTTTTTTGTGGTTTTTGGTGTCCAAAGAAATCCTTCTTTTCTCGTAAAAGTAAGGTCGCTCTTGTTGTTCTTTCGGGAATGACATCAAATGAGGGAGAGTTCTTTTGAACTTGCGCTTAATTTCCATATCTTTGTGGGGATTGCGGCTGTGGAATATTTGAGGAGTTATCTTGTGTCTTTATAAACTCCGTGATGAATGCATTTAGCTTCGGCTTTATGATTGCATCTAAAAAAAGTTGATATGTACTTTACTTTGGTCTTGAAGTGTTTCCATGAAAATTTCATTAGGATCCCGTTTTTGTACCTTTGCCAATTTTATTGACAAAAAGGGGGAGAATTAATATGTAATTCACACTACAAATACATATGGTTTTCGGATCATTATGTAAGGGGGAGTGGTTTTTATGTTGAGACGAAGTATTGACTAAGGGGGAGTGATACATATCACCATAGTATTGCTGTCGAAGTTGGGATATAAGAACTTTGATGTTGTGTAATAATACTATGACACTGTAAAACAATGATCGAGAGCTTTTGTTTTCTCATTGTTATGGCTACGGAACTTCAACAACTATGATGATGAACTGAACATCTATGGAATCATGAGAGTACTTGGAAAATACGAAGTTTTCGAGTAATGTTGAAGCACCAAGGAGATCAAGTATATGGACGAGAAGCTACAAAGTTTTATCTATTTTGTAATTCATATGTATTGATAGTTTTGTCACTAAAATTGACAAAGGGGGAGATTGTTAGAGCATTGCTCGGTCGAACTCGCATGCGTTTCTATCTCAAGCATGTTTGTCAATATTAGTGATCAAAACTATATGTCTTTATTTCTAGTTTGCTTATGACTAAGTCTCGGTCTAGGATAGTTAAGAGTAGTTGATCTCAAGACTCCATGGCGATCATCTTACGAAGACGAAGAACTACTCGAGGAACCAGTGGAACTTCATCCGACTAAAAAGGTATGTGGAGACTTGAACTTATCTATCACTCAAAAGTCTACTCTATCTCCTACTCTTGAGACAATAGTCGTATAAGTATGATAGTTTTCATACATACACATTTGCTATTTCGAGCCGAGTTTACTCGCCTATCTTTTCCTCGAAATATGTGCTGGTAAGATTTTGCTTTAACCACTTTCATCTTTACCCGAGACAAAAGTCATGATGACGTTTCAATCTTGAAAATAGCTTTGATGACGATAGTCGTGAATAACGATTGTTATAACATTATAGAAGAATGTTTCAATGATTGAAATGTAGAGTTGAGATTACCAACTATGGATATAAGCATATATCGTATGTTCACACATTAGTGTATAAATCCATGTGCCGGAAAACCAAGTGTGTTCATATATATGCATACAGTATTGGTGAAGGAGACAGGTTGGGTACGCGTACCCGAACGCGTACCAGCGGATGTTTTCAACCGAAAATTTCTGCTGAGTTTGTAGTTTGCAAACTAGTAAACCAGTCACCTTAGATACGCATACCCGTACACGTACCCACGGAAGTTTTTGAACCAAAAATTTATGCTGAGTTTGTAAACTCAAATCCGGTAGCTAAGGTACGCATACCCGTACGCGTACCCAATCTGGTTATTTCTCAAATCGGTAGTTCATGAACTTAAAATAATTAATTATAAGGAATGCAATCTTTGCAAACCGTGGGTATATTGTTCATGAATTGATTTAAATGCATCAAACCGTTTTTGTTTCAATTGTGTCTATGAATGAAGACCTAAGCAATTAAACAACTCTTCAACTAGTTCTTATGAATCATTTGAACTAGTTATGAGAAAGATGAATACGGTTAATATGAAAGTGCTCATATGTCTAACCATTGGTTAAATATTTGTGAACCAACTAAGTATACACGTTTAGGTACGGTTACTCAAACCTAAATGAATACATTTCATTTGTGTGTGACAAGCTAAGTTTCGATCTAACGGTTGAAATTATTAGCTTGGTTGAATCAGGTTTTTCATCTAACGGTGAATATTGAATGATTTGTTATCAAGGTAACTTGGATTGCAAACCCTGATTTGAAAACTATATAAATGAGACATCTAGCAACTGGAAAAACTAATCCCCACACCTCATTTGTGATACTAGTTGGTTTTGCTAGAGTCGATTCTCCTTTAACCTTAGGTTTCTTCTCGAGACCTTGTAGGTTAACGACTGAAAGACTTCATTGGGATTGTGAAGCCAGACAAAACTACTTCTCTTGTAGTTGAGCGATCTGATCTTGCCGTCTTCTATCGTACGAGTTTAATTTAATAATTGACTTGAGATTATATCTCCGATAGGGCAAGATAAAAAGAAATCACAAACATCTTCGTCTTTTCGTTTGTGATTCCGCAATATCTTGTTTCGCTACCATACGATTAAGATTATTGTGAGGTGATTGATAATACTAGGTTTTTCTTCGGGAATATGAGTCTGGGTTACCAATTAGTTCATGTTCACCTTGATTTATTAAAAGACGGAACAAAAACTCATAGGTTTATCTGTGGGAGACAGATTTATCTATTATCGCAGAATTTTCTGTGTGATACAGATTTGTTTATTAAAGTCTTCGACTTTGGGTCGTAGCAACTCTTAGTTGTGGGTGAGATCAGCTACCGGAATCAAGTGCGTAGTATCTTGCTGGGATCAGAGACGTAAGGAGCGCAACTGTACCTTGAATCAAAGTGAGATTGATTAGGGTTCAACTACAGTCCAGACCGAAGTTAGTTTGTAGTAGGCTAGTGTCTTTAGCGGCTTAATACAGTGTAGTGTTCAATCTGGGCTAGGTCCCGGGGTTTTTCTGCATTTGCGGTTTCCTCGTTAACAAAACTTATGGTGTTTGTGTTATTTCTTTTTCGCATTATATTTTGTTATATAATTGAAATATCACAGGTTGTGCGTTGTATCGATCAATTATGAAATCCAACCTTTGGTTGTTGATTGGAAATTGATTGATCCTTAGATATTAGTCTTTGGTACCATTCAAGTTTATATCTCTAGTATTTGATAAAGACTCGCAGATTTCCATTTGCTTGAGTGTAGATCAAATCGAGAGATAGAGATATTAACTCCTTGATATACTTTCTATTAAGATTGAGTCTGACTGTCTAGTTGATTCTCCTTAAAGTATATTAGAGTTAGTCCATACATATTGCTAATCGAAATATTGGGTGAGGTTGTTGTACCCCCGCATTTTCATTAACGACTTGAAGACTTCATTGGGATTGTAAAGCTAGACCCGAATACTTTCTTTGTAGTTGCGTGTTCTGATCATGTTATTTTCTATCGTCATTGAGTATTATCTTCTCTAATATTTGTTCGAGATTTAATCTCCGATGGGCAAGATAAAAAGTAGTCACAAACATCTTCGTCTCATCGTTTGTGATTCCACAATATCTTGTTTCGCTACCATACGATTAAGATCATTGTGAGGTGATTGATATTTCTAGGATGTTCTTCGGGAATATAAGACCGGTATATCAATTGGTTCATGTTCACCTTGATTTATCAAAAGACGGAACAAAACTCATAGGTTTATCTGTGGGAGACAGATTTATCTATTCAATAGACTTTTCTTTGTGAGACATATTGGTTTATCAAGTCTACAAATTTGGGTCGTAGCAACTCTTAGTTGTGGGTGAGATCAGCTAAGGGAATCAAGTGCATAGAGTCCTGATGGAATTCAAAGACGTAAGGAGCGCAACTGTACCTTGATCAGTGTGAGATTGGTTAGGGCTCAACTAAATTCCAGTTCGAAGTTAACTTGGAGTAGGCTAGTCCCTGTAGCGGATTAATACATTGTGGTGTTCAAGTCTGGACTAGGTCCCGGGGTTTTTATGTATTTGCGGTTTCCTTGTTAACAAACTTCTGGTGTCTCTGTTATTTATTTTCCGCATTATATTTGTTTATATAATTGAAATATCACAGGTTGTGCGTAAGTTCAATCAATTGTGAATCCAATCTTTGGTTATTGGTTGAATTGATTGACACTTGGATATTGGTTTTTGATACCGTACAAGTTGTTTCTTATATTAATCAGGCTCACGGATTTCTATCTGTTTGATTTGCTTATTACATCAAAAAACAGAGATATAACTCTTTGATATACTTTTTTAAAGATTGAGTCTGACTGTCTAGTTGATTCTCTTGAAAGTATATTGGAGTTAGTCCATACAGATTGCTAAGCGAAGTATTGGGTGTGGTTGCTAGAACCCCGCTTTTTGACATTCTATCTTTCATCAATATTTGCATAATGACGTATAATAGACCTAATCGGATACCCGAACTGTTAACCTTTCGAAACGATGATTAAATCGTTCAAGAACTTCTCTTGGTACACGAGCATACGTTAATGGTGGAATTCTGGAACTTCAATGAAAAGAGAAACAACCCGTCGAGTAGTTCCTTATTGTGATCCCAAATATACCAAGACCACTCAAAAAGATTGAGAATTGAGGTTATGGTGATTGAAGGTACACGAAATGTTTGAGTTTCTTTTTCGCACTCGAACTGAAAAGAAGAAGAAGAGGCGAGGTGAACGATAATAACTCTTCTCTTTTTAAGTGTCGAACGGTGGAACCCGAACCAGTTCTGGAACACGGTTCAAGGGATACGAATTCAGGGTATGTGAACCGTACGTGTGTGACAAGGGCTCGTTTGTTTTATGAACAATCTACAAAGGAGATTGGAGCAAGGCTCAACAATTCTTTACCAAGTAATTTTCAAGAAAAACACCTTGCACACCATGACACCAAGATAGAGTTTCTTTCCAACAACTCTTACATCTCACAGTGATGAGAGAAACCCAAGGAACTATTTTTACAAATTTTTCAAAGAACTTAAAAAGAGCACAAGATAATTTATGTTCCTGATTTCTTCGTTTACAACTTATAATACACATTCTCTGTAGATACTGTTCATTACTGCACAGGGAAACCTTTTTAATAAAAAGAGACATCCCGACTTTCTCACAAAAGAGTGCAATACCATTATCTTGAGGCAGTGTATCAGGGTTTGACTGACGAACAGAGTCAAATTCAGAGGTGGAACTGATTGATAGATGATGTTTAGATACTTCTTGTATTATATACAGTTTGTCTGAGACACATGAAGGAAAAGGAATATCCTTACTAATAAGAAGATTAATATCAACCTCAACGTGAGAATTTTTCATCATAACTTGATTTAGCTTATCAAGAGATTCTTGCTCTCTCTGGAGATAAAACTCAACATCAAGAGATAAGCTCTCATGCTTTTTTTTTCAAGCCCTGAAAACACTTCTAGGGATTTTAATTGGAGGAGGTTTAGATAGAATTTCTTCTACAGATTTTAATAAATCAGTCATGGAAGAGAATTCTGGAATCCCTAGATCTGGTGGTGCATTTATTGAGATAGCACTTCTGTCCATAGAGTCAGATCGCTACAAACACAAACTTATAAGGTCTTAAACGTGTTTGCCTGTTCTGATACCAATTGAAAAAGCGAGGGTCTAACAACCTCACCCAATATTTGGTTTAGCAATCTGTATGGACTAGCTCCAATATAATTCCAAGAGCACCAACTAATAAAGTGAGATCAATTAAGAAATATATCTAAGAGTTATATCTCAATTTTACAATGTAATCAACAAATCAAATAGATAGAAATCCGCGAGCCTGATTATTATGTGAAACAACTTGAACGGTACCGAAGACCAATATTCAAGTGTCAATCAACTTAATCAACAACCAAAGGTCGGATTCACAATTGATTGAACTTACGCGCATCCTGTGATATTTCAATTATATAAACAAATATAATGCGGAAAAGAAATAACACATACATCAGAAGTTTTGTTAACGAGGAAACCGCAAATGCAGAAAAACCCCGGGACCTAGTCCAGATTTGAACACCACATTGTATTAATCCTCTACAGACACTAGCCTACTTGCAAGTTAACTTCGGACTGGAATGTAGTTGAGCCCTAACCAATCTCACATTTGTTAGAGCATTTCTCGGTCAAAATTGCATGCGTTGCTATCTCAAGAATGTTTTTCAATGTTAGTGATCAAAACTATAAGTCTTGATTTCTAGCATATTTGTAGATGTCTCAGACTAGGACATAGATAGTGTAGTTGAGATTAAATCTCTCGACGTTCGTCTCTTGAAGACGAAGAACTACTAAGGGGAGCTGGTGTAACATCTTCGACAAAAGGTATGTGGAGACTTGAACTTATCTATCACTTGGAAAGTCTATTTCTACTATCTCTTATATTGAGACATAAGTCGTGTTACGATATAGTTCTCTCTATACACATTTGAGATTTCGAGCTGAGTATATCTCGCTTACATATTTCTCGAAATATGTATTGGTAAGCTTTCGCTTCGACCAAGTTCATCTTATATCATGAGAAAATTGCCGAGTAACATCTTACATAGTTTGTGTGATACAATCATTTGGTGTAAGACTTGGAAGGTTTCAATAATGATTATTTCAGTATCTTGAAAATTGCTTTGATGTTGATAGTGTGTGAAAACGGCTATTAACATTATAGAAGAATGTTTCAATGATTGAAATAAAGAGTTGACCATCTTTGGATATAAGCATATATAGTGTGTTCGCACATTTGTGTATAAGTCCATAAACTGGAAGCCAAGAGTATGCATATGTGTGTATACGGATTTGGTGAAGGAGACAGGTTAAGTATGCGTACCCGTACGCATACTGGCGGAAGTTCTCAAACCGAGAATTTCTGCTGAGTTTGGTTTTGGCAAAACTCACAAACTATTCACCTTAAGTATGCGTATCCGAACGTATACTGGCAGAAGTTTTTGAACCGAAAATTTCTGCTGAGTTTGGAAACTTCACAAACTAAAAACCGGTTGCTTAAGTACGCATACCCGTACGCATACTTAAGCTGGTTACTTTTTCAAATCGGTCAAGTTCATGAACTTAAACATTTAAATCATAAGGAATGCAATCTTTGCAAACCATGGCTATAATGTTCATGATTGATTCAAGTGAATCAAACCGATTTGATTTCAATTGTGTTTTCTAAAAAATTGAACAACTCTTAACTAGTTTCATTTGAGTCATTTGAACTAGTTATGGTTAAGATGAATAAGGTTGATATGAGAGTAATCATATGGCTAACCTCGGTTAACTATTTGTGAACCAACATGGTGTACACGTTTAGGTACGGCAACATAAACCTAAATGAGGGTACATTTCATTTGTGTGTAACAAGCTAAGTTCAATCTAACGGTTGAAAGATATTAGCTTGGGTGAATCATGTTTTTCATCTAACGGTGAATATTGAATGCTTTGTTACCAAGGTAACTTGGATTGCAAACCCTGATTTGAAAACTATATAAAGGAGAACTCTAGCAACTGGGAAAGGTAATCCCAACACCTCATGTTTGTTACTAGTTGCATAACTAGAGTCGATACTCCTTTAACCTTAGGTTTCTTCTCGAGACCCCGTAGGTTAACGACTTGAAGACTTCATTGGGATTGTGAAGCCAAACCCAACTATTATCTTTTGTAGTTGCGTGATCTGATCTTGTTGTTTCTATCGTGTTGAGTGAAATTGCAATAATTGGCTCGAGATTTTATATCTTTGATAATAAAAATAGAAAAGTAATCACAAACAAACTTCGTCTTATCGTTTGTGATTCCACAATAACTTGTATCGCTAGTCGATTAAGTTTATTGTGAGGTGATTGATAATTGGTTCGGTTTATCAATTGGTTCCTGTCCACCTTGATTTATCAAAAGACGGAACAAAAAATCTTGGGTATTTCTGTGGGAGACAGATTTATTTAATCCTATAGACTTTTCTGTGTGAGATAGATTTGTCTATCAAGTGTTCGACTTTGGGTCATAGTAACTCTTAGTTGTGGGTGAGATCAGCTAAGGGAATCAAGTGCGTAGTATCCTGCTGGTATCAGAGACGTAAGGAGCGCAACTGTACCTTGATTCACTGTGAGATTGATTTGGGTTCAAGTGCAGTCCACTCCAAAGTTAATTGGTAGTAGGCTAGTGTCTGTAGCGGCTTAATACAGTGTGGTGTTCAATCTGGACTAGGTCCCGGGGTTTTTCTGCATTTGCGGTTTCCTTGTTAACAAAATTTTGGTGTCTGTGTTATTTATTTTCCGCATTATATTTTGTTATATAATTGAAATATCACAGGTTGTGCGTTAAAATCAATTAGTTAGAATATCCAACCTTTGGTTTTTGATTTACATTGGTTGACACTTGAATATTGGTCTTTGGTACCGTTCAAGTAATTCCTCTTATATTCAATCAGGCTCGCAGATTTCTATTTGCTGATTGCGGATTGATTTAAGAGTTAGAGATATTAAACTCTTTGATATACTTTAATCTAGATTGAGTCTGACTGTCTAGTTGATTCTCTAGAAAGTGAATTGGAGTAAGCCCTCTCAGATTGCCAAACGAATTGTTGGGTGTGGTTGTTGTACCCCCGCATTTTCAATTGGTATCAGAGCAGGCAAACACTATAAACCTAATAAATTTGTGTTTGATTGATTCTTAAAAATTTACCTTATGGGAAATTTCTTTGGAAAACTTGCTCTTGGCATCTGTAACGCATGCCAGAAAACCTTAAAGATTGTTCAAAGATTATTATGGACAAAACCTACGGTTTCTCATTATAATCTCATCTCATCTAAGACCTTGGAAAACTCAGATGATGAGAAACAATCTAAAGGGAAAATTAAAAAAAAAAGGGAAGATTGAGAAAACGTTCGTTACGCTCAAAGATATGAACTCTCACTAGATTAACTCTTAATTTTTTTAAGAATACTATCGTAATGGATCAATTGACAAAGATCTATTTAGAGCTTTTGAAAGCGTTTTTAGATTCTTAGAAAAACTTAATTCTGTTAAGTTTAAGAATCGACCCGATAAAAGTTATTTACATATAGAACTATGGAATAATGATGTACGAACTGAACATGATGTCAACACAAGTAGATCCAACACGGGTTCTCGTGTTTTTGACACAAGGTCAAGATATCAGAAGAATCTTCTTTCTAGTCATATGAAAATAAAGGTAGAAAGCTCTGACAACCCTGATTATCATCATTACTATGATTATATCACTGGGACTACTCACAAATATCAACCAGGAGTGTTGCATGAGGATTCCTCTGCACATCATGTCACTTGGTAACAAGCCTGACATTACCCCATTTGTATATATCTTGAGATGGGGCAAAAAATGGTTTGATTTGTGTATAGTTGGGTTAAAAGGTTATTTTGTCATTCTAGAATAATTAAGTAAGCTTTCTACTGCATCCGTCTCCTCACTCAAATTGTGGTTTTATTGTGTGTGAACATCAAAGGAAATCCTACATTCCTTTTGTGGGTCGCGGTTCATAAACGGGTCCAAGCCCTAGTGGGAATATAAAGAAGAAAGTACGCGTACCTTCTTCTTCATCCCATCAGTCCGCGTACGTGAACTTTTTAGGGTTCATGAAATTCCTCCATTAAATTCCTAGGAGGAAAATAAGACAAAGGAGTGTTCAAGGTTCATTCCAAGTAAGTGAGTTCCTCTTGTTTTCCCTTCCAATTTCTAGATATCATGATGAATTTCAAAGCTTCAAAAAGGATTTCAAAAAATTTGGGTTTTTCATCTTCTAGCATGAATCCTCATATAGATCAAGATTCTCTTAGGATTAGATTTGTCAATGATTCTTGTGCTAGAGTTTTTGAAAGGATTTCATTTAATGGATTTATTCTAGAAAAAAATTGGATTTTTCTAGTGGTTATAAAGAGGATTTAATTTGTTTTGAAAAGTTTAAGCTTGGAAACACCTTTAATGGTCTTGGTGAAGGATTTGATACTCTTATTAGAATCTTTTATGCCAACATTTATGATGTTGATCTTGAAGACATGGAATTCAAGACCATGGTCAATAGAGAAAGGATTCATGTTAATAGAGAATTAATTTCAAATATTACCAAAATTCCTTTGGATAATTTTCGCCTTCCTAGGCCAAGTGATGACCGACCATCATATGAAACCATCTCAAAAGGTCTTTATGGAAAAAACATTGATTGGAATGAAGGAAAATTTCCTACTAATCACCTTAGATTTTCCTTGATGTCTTTTGGAAAACTTGGCATATCTAATCTTTGTCCCTCCACGGTTGAGAATTCCCGTTGGAGTCGTGAGTTCGCCGAATTAGTCTATTTCCTTGTGATGGAAACCGAATTTCTTGACATTTGTGGATTTATTATTTCTCAAATGTTGGCTATGACATCTTCCAACAAGAAGTTAGGCTACCCTTGCTTGATTGAGCGAATTTGTGCAATTTCTCCACTGAGCCTATTGGAAACTCCATTGGATTTCCCAAGCTTGTTAGGCCGTGTACATTCAACCGGATGAAAGAGAATGCGTGTAAAAGACAAAGATTTGACACAACTAATGGCTCGAGTGATCCTTCTTTGAAGCTTCTTCGCCAAATTTACAAGGGTGTCTGTAAGTTGAATATCAAAGTAAGTTGTGTTCAAGAACAATTGTTGGTGATTGCTACCAAGTTTCCCGATCTTAAGGAAGACATGGACAAGGTTCGCTCCACCTTCATGGTCTCCGATGATGAGATGATGAGTAGTTTCTCTTACCTTGATAATTGGTTTTAGAATGTTTCTCTACAATGTCTAGTAAATCTTTTTTTTTTTTGTGTTTTTAGAAGAATAACTAGGGTTTGGAATAGTTATTATTGTGAGTACACATAGCTATGTCCAACGATTTTCATCTTCATTGTTTTTAGATTTATTTATTTAAACTCTAAAGTATTTTTTGGAAGATGATTTTTGCAATTTTAATCTTTATGATTTTATATATTGCAAATTGTTATGGGATATGTTGTTTACGTCCGTGAACCTGTGATTGTCCCATACTTGTTCAAAAGTTATCTCTATTATGTCGATATGAATGTATTGATGGAAGATAAAATGAACTTTTGACATTACAAAAGTTAAAGCCTTTTATGTCATATTTTGATGGAAGAAAGGATAAAACTTTTGTTTACAAGGATTAAGTCCATTATATGTCATTGTCCAAATAGTGATGCAAAATAGAATGAATCCTTGTCTATTCCACAGTATTTGGTCGATCTCCGATCCACAATCTTTGTGCATATATTGTGTTGTTCCATAAGGTTTCTTATGTTGAGCACAATCGACTGAGTTGATTATTTTCTTATGATTAACATAGTTGTTACTCCTTGAGGTTCCCTATATCGAACATGAACAACTAAATTAATCATTCTCTTTTGGTTATTTAGTTGTTGCTCCGTAAGTTCGCTTATGTCGAGCATGACCAATTAAATTAATCATGGGTTCTTGTGGTTAATTTGGTTGTTATTGTTTGGTTGAACTAATTATGGATTTCCTTGTGGTTATTTCAATTGAATTTTGTGGATACAAATTCATGTTTTCATGTGATTTGTTTGTCCAAAAGAAATCCTTCTTTTCTTCTGAAAGTAAGGCCGCCTTTGTTGTTCTTTCGGGAATGACATTTTATGGGGGAGAGTTCATTTTGAACTTGTGCTTAATTTCCAAATCTTTGTGGGGAGTGCGGTTGTGGAATTTTAGGGGTTATCTTGTATCTTCATTAACTCCTCGATGAATGCATTTAGCTTCGGCTTTATGATTGCATCTAAATTTGTTGGTATGTTAATACACCTTTTGGTCATGAGGTATCTCCGTGGAAATTTCATTAGGATCCCACTATTTTTCGTACCTTTGTCATTTTGTTGACAAAAAGGGGGAGAATTAATGTGTAGTTCACACTACAAATACATATGGTTTACGGATCATTATGTAAGGGGGAGTGGTTTTTATGTTGAGATATGTATTGACGAAGGGGGAGTGATGCATATCACCATAGTATTATTGTCAAAGTTATGATACAATTGAACTTTGATGCTGTGTAATAATACTATGACATTGTATAACAATGATCGAGAATATTTTGTTTTCTCATTGTTATAGCTACGGATCTTCAACAACTGTGATGCTGAAATTACAACCTTTAGGATCATGGAGTACTTGGAAGTGACGAAGATTTCGAGTCGCGTTGAAGATGCGAAGGAGATCAGGCATGTGGATAAGAAGCTTATTTTTTTTTATCTTTTTTTGTAATCCATATGTATTGATAGTTTTGTCACTAAAATTGACAAAGGGGGAGATTGTTAGAGCATTGCTCAGTCAAACTCGCATGCGTTGCTATCTCAAGCATGTTTTTCAATGTTAGTGATCAAAACTATAAGTCTTGATTTCTAGCCTATTTGTAGATGTCTCGGACTAGGACATAAATAGTTTAGTTGAGCTTAAATATCTCGACGCCCATATCTTGAAGACGAAGAACTACTAAGGGGAGCTTGTGGAACTTCTTCGACAAAAGGTATGTGGAGACTTGAACTTATATATCACTCCTCGGTTAACTATTTGTGAACCAACATGGTGTACACGTTTAGGTACGGCTACATAAACCTAAATGAGGGTACATTTCATTTGTGTGTAACAAGCTAAGTTCGACCTAACGGTTGAAAGATATTAGCTTGGTTGAATCAGGTTTTTCATCTAACGGTGAATATTGAATGCTTTGTTACCAAGGTAACTTGGATTGCAAACCCTGATTTGAAAATTATATAAAGGAGAACTCTAGCAACTGGGAAAGGTAATCCCCACACCTCCTGTGTGTTACTATTTGCATAACTAGAGTCGATTCTCCTTTAACCTTAGGTTTCTTCTCGAGACCCCGTAGGTTAACGACTTGAAGACTTCATTGGGATTGTGAAGCCATACCCAACTATTATCTTTGTAGTTGTGTGATCTGATCTTGCTGTTTCTATCGTGTTGAGTGCAATTGAAATAATTGGCTCGAGATTTTATATCTCCGATAGGCAAGATGGAAAAGTAATCACAAACAAACTTCCTCTCATCGTTTGTGATTCCACAATAACTTGTTTCGCTAGTCGATTAAGTTTATTGTGAGGTGATTGATAATACTAGGTTGTTCTTCGGGAATATAAGTACGGTTTATCAATTGGTTCCTGTTCACCTTGATTTATCAAAAGACGGAACAAAAACTCTTGGGTATTTCTGTGGGAGACAGATTTATTCAATCCTATAGACTTTTCTGTGTGAGACAGATTTGTCTATCAAGTCTTCGACTTTGGGTCGTAGCAACTCTTAGTTGTGGGTGAGATCAGCTAAGGGAATCAAGTGCGTAGTATCCTGCTGGGATCAGAGATGTAAGGAGCGCAACTGTACCTTGAATCAGTGTGAGATTGATTAGGGTTCAACTACAGTCTAGTCCGAAGTTAATTGGTAGTAGGCTAGTGTCTGTAGCGGCTTAATACAGTGTGGTGTTCAATCTGGACTAGGTCCCGGGGGTTTTCCGCATTTGCGGTTTCCTCGTTAACAAAATTCTGTTTTCTGTGTTATTTCTTTTCCGCATTATATTTTGTTATATAATTGAAATATCACAGGTTGTGCTCTTAGATCAATTAGTTAGAATATCCAACCTTTGGTTGTTGATTTACATTGATTGACACTTGAACATTGGTCTTTGGTACCGTTCAAGTAATTCCTCTTATATTCAATTAGGCTCGCAAATTTATATTTGCTGATTGCGGATTGAATTAAGAGTTACAGATATTAAACTCTTTGATATACTTTAATCTAGATTGAGTCTGACTGTCTAGTTGATTCTCTAGAAAGTGTATTGGAGTAAGTCCTCTCAGATTGCCAAGCGAATTGTTGGGTGCGGTTGTTGTACCCCCGCATTTTCAACATTGATCAAGGTACAGTCGTGTTCCTTACGCCTCTGAATCCTAACAGGACTCTGCGCCCTTGATTCCCTTAGTTGATCTCACCCACAACTAAGAGTTGCTATGACCCAAAGTTGAAGACTTGATAAACAAATTTGTCTCACAGAGAAAAGTCAATTGAATAGATAAATCTGTATCCCACAGAAATACCTAAGGGTTTTGGTTTTATCTTTTGATAAATCATGGTGAATAGGAACCAATTGATACACCAGACTTATATTCCCAAAGAACAGCCTAGTAATATCAATCAACTCACAATAATCTTAATCGTATGGTAGCGAAACAAGATATTGTGGAATCACAAACGATGAGACGAAATGTTTGTGGCTACTTTTATGTTGCCTATCAGAGATTAAATCTCGAGTTAATCTTAAAGAAGATAGTACTCAATACGATAGAAAACAACAAGATCAAATCACGCAACTACAGAAAATAGTTGGGTTTGGCTTCACAATCCCAATGAAGTCTTTCAGTCGTTAACCTATAGGGTTTTGGAGAAAACCTAAGATTAAACGAGAATCGACTCTAGTGGCAACTAGTATCACATAGGAGGTTTGGGGATTAGGTTTCCTAGTTTCCAGAGTTCTCCTTTATATAGTCTTCAAATCAGGGTTTGCAATCAATTTTACCTTGGTGACAAAGCATTCAATATTCGCCGTTAGATGAATACCTGATTAGACTCAAGCTAATATCTTTCAACCGTTAGATCGAACTTAGCTTGTTACGCACAAATGAAAAGTGACTTCATTTAAATATATGTAACCATACCTAAACGTGTGCACCTTTGTTGGCTCAATAATAGTTAACCGAAATTAGCCATATGAACACTTTCATATCAATCATATTCATCTTAACCATAACTAGTTCAAATGTCTCAAATGAAACTAGTTATAAAGTTGTTCAATTGTTTATATTCTCATTGAAGTATACAAGACACAATTGACGCAAAATCGATTTTGATTCACTCGAATCAATTCATAAACATTATAGCCACAGTTTGCAAAAGATTGCATTCCTTATTATATAAATGTATTAGTTCATCAACAAACCGATTTTAGAACATAACCTACTCAAGTATGCAAACGAGTGCGCATACCTAAGTGGCCGAACTAAGTTTGGGTTCGCCAGTACGCGAACGGGTACGCATACCACAAAACTCAATTGAACTCCGGAACTTGGAATTACGCCAGTACGCGAACGGGTGTGCATACCTAGTTCCCGGACTTTCATTAACCAACTAGTACGCATACGGGTATGCATTCCCGGACTTGGAATAACTTGCAACAGTTAGCATACAAGTACGCATACTGTGTTATATCTAATCATGGTTAATTTGTTCTAAACTTTCATTTCAATCATTGAAAAATTCTTAGAAGACGGGTGTCTCACACAAACTTTTAGCTTCGAAGCAATTTTCAAGTGATCGAATGATCAGTACGAAATATTTCGAGTCTACATCAAATGACTGTCTCACATAAATCATGTAAGATGTTACCAGGCAATTTTCACATGATCATCTTTTGACTTTCGTTAAGAATATAAGATGAACTTGGTTAAAGCGAAAGCTTACTAATACATATTTCGAGAAATATGTAAGCGATTTAAACTTAGCTCGAAATATCAAATGTGTATAATCGAAGTCTATATAGATATACGACTTTTGTATCAAATAGGATATAGAGTAGATAGACTTTTGAGTGACAAATGATTTCAAGTATCCACATACCTTTTGTTGGTAAAGTCCCACAAGATCCTTAGTAGTTCTTCATCTTCAATCGATGAAACCCGTGAAGTCTAAAGCTCAACTACACTTTCTATCCTAATCCGAGACTTAGCTATAAGTAGACTATAAATCAAGACTTATAGTTTTGACAACTAAACTTGACAAACAAGCTTGAGATAACAGCGCTTGCGAGTTCAACCGATCAGTGCTCTAACAAGTTGTATTACGATCGGATTAGAGGTGAGAAAAAAATGTGGGAACAAATATGGGAAAGGAGGTGGCGTGAAAGCGCGGGGGTACCAAAATACACCACCACTTTTTTCTTAGGCAATCTGTATGGACAAACTCAATACAAATCCGAGATTTAAACTCAATCAAGGAATAATATCTAGAGTTATATCTCTCTTTCTTTTGCAATTAGAACGTTTAGAGAAAAAAATCTGTTAACCTAATCACAAAGCGATTACTTGGACGGTACCAAAGACCAATGTCCAAGAATAAATCAAGTCATACCCAACAAACTAGGTCGGATATGTCTACTATGATTGATCAACGCACAACCTGTGATATTTCAATTATAAAGATAAACAATATAATGCGAAAAAAATAACACAAACACCAGAAGTTTTGTTAACGAGGAAACCGCAAATGCAGAAAACCCCTGGGACCTAGTCCATATTGAACACCAAACTGTATTAAGCCGCTACAGAAACTAGCCTACTACCAGTTAACTTCGGACTGGAATTTAGTTGAACCCCAATCAATCTCACACTAATCCAAGGTACAGTTCTGCTCCTATGCCTCTGATCCCAGCAGGATATTGCGCACTTGATTCCCTTAGCTGATCTCACCCACAACTAAGAGTTGCTACGACCCAAAGTCGAAGACTTTAATAAACAAATCTGTATCACACAGATTAGTATACAATAATATATAAATCCGTCTCCCATGATTATACCTACGAGTTTTGTTCCGTCTTTTGATAAATCAAGGTGAACAGGAACCAATCAATAATACCAGACTTATATTCCCGAAGAACAGCTCAGTATTATCAATCACCTCACAATAATCTTAATCGACGCATCGAAAAAGATATTGCGGAATCACAAACGATGAGACGAAGTTTGTTTGTGATTACTTTTTATCTTGCCTATCGGAGATAGAAATCTCAAGCCAATTATTACAATTGTACTCGTACGATAGAAACAGCAAGATCAGATCACACAACTACGATAAAAGTAGTATCGGTCTGGCTTCACAATCCCAATGAAGTCTTTAAGTCGCTAACCTGGTTTAGAAGAAGAAACCAAAGTTTAAAGGAGAATCGACTCTAGCTTAGCACAACTAGTATCACACAGAATGTGTGGGGATTAGGTTTCCCAGTTGCTAGATTTCTCCCTTATATACACTTTCAAATCAGGGTTTGCAATCAATGTTAGCTTAGTAACAAAGCATTCAATATTCACCGTTAGATGAAAACCTGATTAGATTCAAGCTAATATTTCTCAACCGTTAGATCGAAAACTTAGCTTTTCACACACAAATGAAATGTCCAATTTTGGGTTTATGAACCGTACCCAAACATTAACATTTGTTGGTTCAACAAGTCAACCAAAATGTTAGCCATATGATTACTCTCATATCAACCTTATTCTTCACCATAACTAGTTCAAATGACTCAAATGAACTAGTTAGAGAGTTGTTCAATTGCAAGGAAATCTTATGTAACCACACAAGATCCAATTGAAGCAAAATAGGTTTGATTCACTCGAATCAGTTCATGAACTATAGCCACGGTTTGCAAAAGAATTCCTTAGTTTATTTAAACATTAGTTCAAGTACAACCGACTTTAGATATAACCTGCTCAAGTTCGTGGACTGGAGCTCATGGAAGGAGTACACAAACTCCAGCAGAAAATCTCGGGCCGAGAATTTCTGCAAGTTCGCGGGCTGAGTTCGCGGACTTGGCTCACGCCACTTCCAAATTCACTTGATCAACAAAGTTAGCAAACTTTGGTTCAAGGAATATGACTTATGCATAATGTGTTTCCACAACAATGCTTATATCCACCAATGGTTATGTAATCTAAACTCTCATTTCAATCATTGAAACATTCTCAGAGAACGTTATATAACCGTTATTCACAGACCATTTTTCGTCAGAGCAATTTTCAAAGTGATTGAAACATAATATGACTTTCGTCACTTGGTAAATATGAATTCGGCTAAAGCGAAAGCTTACCAACACACATTTCGAGAAATAGATAGGCGAGATAAACTTGGATCGAAATAGCAAATGTGTATAATGAAAGTCTATATATCAAAACGACTTTTGTCTCAAGAGTAGGAGATAGAGTAAATAGACTTTTGAGTGACAGATAAGTTCAAGTCTCCACATACCTTTTAGTCGATGAAGATCCACCAGTTCCTTGAATAGTCCTTTGTCTTGTATGATGATTGCCATGGAGTCTTGAGCTCAACTACACTTTCTATCCTAATCCAAGACCTTAGCTCTAATAGGCTAGTAATCAAGACTTATAGTTTCGAACACTAATATTGACAAACATGCTTGAAATAGCAACGCATGCGAATTCGACTTAGAAATGCTCTAACAATTTCCCCCTTTGTCAATTTTAGTGGCAAAACTATTAATACATATGGAATACAAAAAATAAATTAACTTTTGTAGCTCCTATTCCACATGCCTAATCTTCAACATTACTCGAAATCTCCGTCACTTCCAAGTACTCCAATGATGCCAAAGGTTGTAAGTTTAGCATCATCGTTGTTGAAAATCCGTAGCTACAACAACAAGAAAACAATAGTTCTCAATCATTGTTATACAATGTCATAGTATCATTATACAACGTCAAAGTTCAATTGTATCACAACTTCAACAATAATACTATGGTGATATGTACACTCCCCCTTAGTCAATACTCCATCTCACATGGAAACCACTCCCCCTTACATAATGATATGAAAACCATATGTATTTGTAGTGTGAACTACATATTAATTCTCCCCCTTTTTGTCAATATAATTGGCAAAGGTACAAGAACGGGATCTTAATGAAATTTCCGAAAGAGATATTTCATGACCAAAAGAAAGAACACACATCATCTTATTTAGATGCAATCATAAAGCCGAAGCTAAATGCATTCATCAAGCAGTTTAAAGATACAAGATAACCCCTATAATATTCCACAGCCGCACTCCCCACAAAGATTTGGAAATTAAGCGGAAGTTCAAAAAGAACTCTCCCCCATAATATGTCATTCCCAAGGGAACAACAAGAGCGACCTTAATTTCGAAAGAGAAAAGAAGGATTTCTTTGGGCATAACAAATCACATACAAGTATGAATTTGAATCCAAAATATTAAATTAACCACAAGAAGTTCATGATTAATTTAACCGAAAATGCTCAACACAAGTAAACTTATGGAGACTTAAGAGCGCTCAATTAGATTAATCACAGGTAATCCCATAATTAATCTAATCGAAATACACAATCACACTAATCACAAAAGTAATCAATTTAATTGGTCATACGCACATAAGAGAGTCTATGGAGCAATGACTAAGTTAATCATGAAAACAATCAACCTAGTCATGGACGCTCAAACATAAGAAGACTTATGGAGTCATAACTAAATAACCAAACAAGATGATTAATTTAGTTCAAAATGCTCGACATAAAGTACCTTATGGAACAACAACAAAGCTAATCATAAAAATAATCAACTTGGTTGTTTCGTGCTCAACATAAGACACATTACGAAGCCACACAGTAATACATAAAATATGGATCAGGGAAGATCAATTACTGCGGAATATACAAGGATTCATTCTATTTTCCATCACTATTTGCGTAACGACATTTAATAGACATAATCTATGCAAACAAAAGATTTTAACCTATCTTCCATCAATAATTGACAATATAGGCTTAACTTTTGTATTTGTCAAGAGTCCATTCGTTATTTCATCAATACATGCATATGAATTCATGAACGACTTTACTTTTGACAAGATATGGGGAAATCAAGTTCACGGACGCAAACACACATATCCCATAACAATATTGCAATATAAAACCATAAAGATTAATACTGCAAAAATCATCTTCCAAACAATTTAGAATTTAAGCCAATAAATCTAAAAACATGAAGATGAAAATGTTGGACATAGTTATGTGTAATCACAATAATGGCTATTCCAACCTCTAGTTATTCTTCTAAACAAAAACAGAAATATAGAAGATTTACTAGATGAACTAAAAACACAAAATTACTCATCTTCTTCCTCATCGGAGATACTCCAAGATGCTTGAATTGTGTTCAATTCTTCCTTGAGCTCGGGAAACTTCGTTGCAACCAAAGACATGTTCTTGGACACACTTCACCCTTGAATCGACCTTATACACGCACTTATGAATTTTTTGAAGAAGACTCAAAGTGGTAGGGTCATAATCGTTAAGTGAAGCATATCCTTGTCTTTTGCACACATTTTCCCTTATGCGTCTAAAGGTACACGAACGAACCAATTCGGAAACCCCTAGATAGTTTCCAATCGAAACAAGACCACGATCATGGAAAATTTGTCTAATCAAGCAAGGATAGCCTAACATCTTGATGGGTGAAGTCATCAAAATTATTTGATAAATGATAAAACCACAAATATCGAGACTTTGAATACCCGATTCAAGGAAATAAACTAATTCAGCAAACTCATGATTCCACCAAGAGTTCTCAATTGTGGAGGGACAAAGATTGGGGATACCAAGTTTCCCAAGTGCCAACAACGAGATATTAAGATCATTAGTAGGAAGCTTCCCTTAATTCCAAGTTATTCTTCCCACAAAGCCCAAGAGAGATTTCATCACATGATGGACGTTCTTCACTTGGTCTAGGAAGACGCACGTTTCCCAACAGAATGTTGGTAATCTTTGAAATTAATTCTCTATCAACAAGAAAACTTTCTCTATTTATCATGGATTTGAATTCCATCTTATTAGTATCAACATCATGAATGTTGGCATAGAAAATTCTTGTGAGAGAATCAAAACCTTGACCATTACCATCAAAGATATTTCCAAGCTTGAATTTTTTGAAGCAAGCTAAATCCTCTTCATGCCCACTAGAGAAATCCAATTGCTTTTCTAGGATAAAACCTTTAGATGAAATCTTTTCAAAAATTCTAGCACAAGAATCATCCACAAACCTAATCCTAAGAGAGTTTTGGTCACAAAGAACATCCATGCTAGAGGTATTTGAGTTTTTGGAGCTCCTTTTTGAGCCCTTAGAATTCATCATGAGGTCTAATAAATTGAAAGGGACAAGAGGAATTTACTTACTTGGAGTGAAACTTTAACACCCTTTCTTTCAATTTCTCCAAGATGGCTTCAATGGAGAAAAACACACAAAACCCTAGAGGTTCACGTACGCGGACGGGTGATGAAGAAGAGGGTGCACGAACTTCTTCTTTATAAGACCAAAGATGGGCTTGGACACGTTTGTGAACCGTGACCCACACAATGAAAGTGAGATTTTCTTAACATTTACACATCAAAGGCTATGCATCCCGTGACAACACACTTTTGAGAGAGACGATGGATGCAGTATAAAGCTTTATTTGGTATTCTAAAAGAGAATAGCAAAATTGTACACAACTCAACATTTCTTGCCCCATTTCAAGATATATACAACTGGGGTGGTGCCAAACTTGTTACCAAGAGTCATAATATGCAGAGGAATTCTCATGCAATATTTCTGGTTGATATGCGTGAACAGTCCCCGTGACATAATCAACATAATGATGATAATCAGGGCAGTCAGGGCTTTCTATCTTCGTTTAATCTGGCTAGAAGGAAATTTTTTCCGAATTCTAGGTTGTACAATATTATTCTATGGTTTATCATGTACAAAACCTTTTTCGGAAGGATTCTTAGACTTAACAGAATTAAGTTTTTCTAAGAGATTAAAAACGCCTTTGAACGTTCTAAATAGATCTTTATCAGTTGATCCATTATGATAGTATTCCTCAAAGAGATCAAGAGTTAATCTAGTGAGAGTCCATATCCTTGAGCGTGACAAACGTTTCCTCAATCTTTCCTTCTTTTTATTTTTTCCTTTAGATTGGATCTCATCATCTAAATTTTTCTTTTTAGATGAAATGAGATTATCATGTAAACCCGGAGGTTTTAACAATAACAATCCTTGACCAATCTTTAAGGACTTCTGGCGTGCGTTACAGATGCCACGAGCAAGTTTTCCAAATAAATTTCCCATAGGAAATTTTTTAAGAAACGAACAAACACATACTTATTAGGTTTAGAGTGTTTGCCTGCTCTGATACCAATTGAAAAAGCGGGGGTCTAACAACCACACCCAATATTTCGCTTAGAAATCTGTATGGACAAACTCCAATATACTTTCTAGAGAATCAACTAGACAGTCAGAATCAATCTAGATAAAAAGTATATCAAAGAGTTTATATCTCAATCTCTCGATTTGATATATACTCAAGCAAATAGAAATCTGCGAGTCTTTATCAAATACTAGAGAGATAACTTGGATGGTACCAAAGACCAATATCCAAGTGTCAATCAATTTAAATCAACAACCTAAAGGTCGAATATTCTAATTGATTGAACAACGCATAACCTGTATTATTTCAATTATATAAACAAATATAATGCGGAATAGAAATAACACATACACCAGAATTCTGTTAACGAGGAAACCGAAAATGCAGAAAAACCCCGGGACCTAGTCCAGATTGAACACACACTGTATTAAGCCGCTGCAGACACTAGCCTACTCCAAACTAACTTCAGTCTGGACTGTAGTTGAACCCCAATCAATCTCTCACTGATCCAAGGTACAATTATGCTCCTAGGCCTCTGATCCCAGCAGGATACTGCGCACTTGATTCCCTTAGCTGATCTCACCCACAACTAAGAGTTGCTACGACCCAAAGTCGAAGACTTTAATAAACAAATCTGTATCACACAGAAAAGTCTACGATAATAGATAAATCCGTCTCCCACGAATATACCTACGAGTTTTGTTCCGTCTTTTGATAAATCAAGGTGAACAGGAACCAATCAATAACACGATACTTATATTCCCGAAGAACAACTCAGTATTATCAATCACCTCACAATAATCTTAATCGACGCAGTGAAAAAGATATTGCGGAATCACAAACGATGAGACGAAGTTTGTTTGTGATTACTTTTTATCTTTCCTATCGGAGATAGAAATCTCAAGCCAATTATTGCAATTGTACTCGTACGATAGAATCAGCAAGATCAGATCACACAACTACGATAAAAGTAATATCGGTCTGGCTTCACAATCCCAATGAAGTATTTAAGTCGTTAACCTGGCTTAGAATAAGAAACCAAAGGTTAAAGGAGAATCGACTCTAGATTAACACAACTAGTATCACATAGGATGTGTGGGTATTAGGTTTCCCAGTTGCTAGATTTCTCCCTTATATACACTTTCAAATCAGGGTTTGCAATCAATGTTAGCTTAGTAACAAAGCATTCAATATTCACCGTTAGATGAAAACCTGGTTAGATTCAAGCTAATATTTCTCAACCATTAGATCGAAAACTTAGCTTGTCACACACAAATGAAATGTCCAATTTTGGGTTTATGAACCGTACCCAAACATTAACATTTTTTGGTTCAACAAGTTAACCAAAAGGTTAGCCATATGATTACTCTCATACCAACCTTATTCTTCTTTACCATAACTAGTTCAAATGACTCAAATGAACTAGTTAGAGAGTTGTTCAATTGCAAGGAAATCTTATGTAACTACACAAGACACAATTGAAGCAAAATCGGTTTGATTCACTCGAATCGGTTCATGAACTTTATAGCCACGGTTTGCAAAAGCATTCCTTAGTTTATTTAAACATTAGTTCAAGAACAACCAACTTTAGATATAACCTGCTCAAGTTCGCGGACTGGGTTAACGGACTTAAGCTCATGGAAGGAGTACACAAACTCCAGCAGAAAATCTCGGGCCGAGAAGTTCCGCAAGTTCGCGGACTTGGCTCACGCCACTTCCAACTTCACTTGATCAACAAAGTTAGCAAACTTTGGTTCAAGGAATATGACTTACGCATATATGTGTTTCCACAACAATGCTTATATCCACCAATGGTTATGTAATCTAAACTCTCATTTCAATCATTGAAACATTCTCAGAGAACGTTATATAGTCGTTATTCACATACCATTTTTCGTCAGAGCAATTTTCAAAGTGATTGAAACATAACATGACTTTCGTCACTTGGTAAAGATGAATTCGGCTAAAGCGAAAGCTTACCAACAAACATTTCGAGAAATAGATAGGCGAGATAAACTCGGCTCGAAATAGCAAATGTGTATAATGAAAGTCTATATATCAAAACGACTTTTGTTTCAAGATTAGGAGATAGAGTAAATAGACTTTTGAGTGACAGATAAGTTCAAGTCTCCACATACCTTTTAGTCGATGAAGATCCACCAGTTCCTTGAGTAGTCCTTTGTCTTCTATGATGATTGCCATGGAGTCTTGAGCTCAACTACACATTCTATCCTAATCCAAGACCTTAGCTCTAATAGGCTAGTAATCAAGACTTATAGTTCTGAACACTAATATTGACAAACATGCTTGAGATAGCAACGCATGCGAATTCGACCGAGCAATGCTCTAACAGCTTCATATGTTATATATTGTTGAATTCATGGGATCTAAAGATGCTTCTGCTGCTGAGGCGGTTGTTGATAGTTACGTTGTGGTTGTTATGGTTTTTGCTGACTAACATCTTGTTAAGTAACATTGCTTACCCCTAAGCACAGTGAGAAAACCAGACCAGACCTAGATAATGAAAATTGTAGCTGAGACTGAAGAGCAACCACTAATACTGTCTTGCAAAAAACCACATAACTATCATAACTTTCCCTTGCCTGTCCAAAGTTGTAGATGCCGAAGAAAACCCTTAAATATAGACTCTCATAAATTATCATTCCAAAAGATGCTTTGAAGGAGTAACAATTGGTGGTCGCTGAATCAAGCACTGTCTCACCAAAAATTTGCCCTGTTTCCCTTAACTCCGTCTAGAAATCTCTCCAAACATAGATCATGAATCGCGACGAAGAAAACAGACTATAGAACACAAAGTCTAAACCTGAATGAGAAGAAAATAAAACTGAACTTTCTAACAACAAGGCACTTCCACAAATTGAACGCCTTTCAGAATTCAAACTCAAGGAACAACAAGGATTACGATAAAGAACCAACACCACCATTCCAGAAGAGCAAATGGTGCCCAATCAGAACAAATAGGACTAAAAGCAAACACAAAGACTTCAGGGATAGTGGGAGAAATCTCAAAAACAACAAACCCACCGGAGTTAACTTGGCAAAAGATGTGTTTATGTTTATGAGTTGGGATTAAAGAGCTGAGAAGCATCAAATTAAACTGATAGGGTATCATAATCAGATTGTGCAAGTCTTTCTTTCAACACAAAGAGATTTCGAAGAAGATTATTATATTCAGACCCTTTTGAGAGTACTTCTTATTCTCGATCTTTAACGATAGATTATAAAAGTTTATATCCACAATCATAACCTTTAAAGAGTTTTCTCAGTTTTCTGTTTTCTTGACAGAGAGGTGCCATGTATTTACTCAAGCAAGTAGTTGACTTATTTTCTTTCAAAACATGGTCAAAAAGCTTGATATATTTGAGAGACTTCCTCATCAATACTTTGTCCTTCTTCTGAATCACTGTCATCTGAAAGATCATCCAATTGTACATAAAGAGATTTTTCCCAGTTAAATGCAGATTCAGTCAAAGGACCAGGAACAAAGTTTTTCTTGGAAGCTTCAGGTTTTGAAACTCACAAGGGTGACTCTGAATGTTGCGTTATTTGAGATATTCTTATCGTCCATAGAGTTAGATCGCTACAAACACCGACTTGTAAGGTCTTTAAACATGTTTTGCTGCTCTGATACCAATTGATAAAGCGGGAGGTCTAATAACCACACCCAATATTTCGCTTAGCAATTTGTATGGACAAACTCCAATATAATTTTAAGAGAATCAACTAGACAGTCAGACTCAATCTTAATGAAAGTATATCAAAGAGTTATATCTCACTTTCTCGATTCAATACTTACTCAAGCAAATAGAAATATGCGAGTCTAATTGAATACAAGAGAAATCACTTGGACGGTACCAAATACTAATGTTCAAGGATCAATCAATTTCAATCAACAACCAAAGGTTGGAGTTCCCAATTGATCGAGTCAACGCACACCCTGTGATATTTCGATTATAGAACCAAATATAATGCGGAAAAGAAATAACACAGAGACCAGAAGTTTTGTTAACGAGGAAACCGCAAATGCAGAAAAACCCCGGGACCTAGTCCAGATTGAATACACTGTATTAAGCCGCTACAGACACTAGCCTACTACAAACTAACTTCGGTCTGGACTGTAGTTGAACCCCAATCAATCTCACACTGATCCAATGTATAGTTGCGCTCCTTACGTCTCTGATCCCAGTAGGATACTACGCACTTGATTCCCTTAGCTGATCTCACCCATAACTAAGAGTTGCTACGACCCAAAGTCGAAGACTTTAATAAACAAATCTGTATCACACAAAAAAGTCTACGGTAATAGATAAATCTGTCTCCAAGATGCCTGAAAAGGGTTTAGCAATTCTGGATATAATAGATAGAACAAATCAACACCTCTAGAGGAAAAGGTTTTGAACTGAAAAGGGTTTAATTGCGTAGGTCTTGAATCATGGTAAAGGTCAGAGAGAAGCTCATGTAACGCACGGTACTCCGGAAAGAATATGAGTGGAAAACAATCCTGCTGCATAAAGGTTACCTTATTTAAATGATCTTAATTCAGAAACGTAGATGTAATCATGAAAAGGTGGCGCAACGGATCGATGAAGAAGTGAAATTAAAGGAGAATCCTATGATAGAGCGAAAGAGAGGAACAGGTTCATCAATCGAAGCATTAATAAGTGCAAATAGGCCGGTAAACCAGGAGATTTAGCCGAAAATCGGCAAATCAGGCATGATGAAACTTAGGGTTTGGGCGAAATCTACGATAGTAACTAGAACTAAATTGGTTTTAAGATTTATACTATTACTGCTCGGATCTATTTAGATACTTGAAGATCTAATCAGATCTAAGCAGTTTCGATATTGCCGGAGAAAATAAAATTTGCTACTTGATCTATTTAGATTTTATCGATTCAAAACTAGTCATAAAAACCCAAGGTGGCCAAACTTGTGGTACAAAAATCCCATTCAAATGTTGGGATCCATTAAAGCTCCATCTTAAACAAAATTGATACAAAACCCCCAAAATTTTAAAAATTAATACAAAAACCCCAAATTTCAAAATTGGTTTCATTAAATTTTATGATGAAACCAAAATTGGTTTAGTCAAATTTTATGATGAAACCAAAATTGGTTTAATCAAATTCATTGGGGTTTTTATGTTAATTTTGTTTTTTTGGGTTTTTGTGTTACTTTTGTTTTGATGGGTTTTTTATGGATGGATAGTGACACCTTTGAGGTTATAACTCGCTGACCGTTATCGATTTATTAGAATTTTTTTTTAGATAAGGTTACTTTTGTAATAAACTAATTATGGGTATAGAAGTTTATCTAATTATGGGTTATCCAAGTATATGATTTGAATGATGGGTTTCTAGTATAGGAAAATAATTGGGCTAGTTACATATTTTGGATGAGACTCGGAATGCTTTATCATTTTATAATTTCAATTTTTTCAAGACTGGCTCAGATATGTTAAAGAAAAAACGAAAAATGAAATGCAAAAGGAGAGGACTAAAACTAACTAGGGCAGCTAAAGCCCAAATTGGGCCAAACCTGACAAACACGCAAAAAGCCAAAAGCCACACAATTACCGCACAATTACACTGGAAACCAGCCAACAAGCATCTCCATTCCTCTACCTAGATTTTGATTCAATCTTCGTTTTCCACATGAAGCTAAAGATACAAAGCATTACCTTTCAGTAAGGGAAATGAACACTTAGAGAATGCATCCTAACAAATGTATATTTCTGAAATTTCTAAATTGATTGCCAGGAGACCGAGGGGTACAGGATATGGTAATGCATTCATCCAGCGACGACAACGTCTTTACTATACCCTCTGACAGTATCTAAGTCTGTCTTTTTGTTTAGATTACACAATAACAACAACAACAAGTCTGAATAAACCTTTCCGAGTCGAAACAACAATCCTTAATGATCGAATGGTAGATTAATGATAAAAGAAATGGAACAAACAGATAGTTAGGCAAATTCGATTTAATTAACATGAGAAATTTATAACATAAAAACAGCCAACTACATAGATAGACTCACCATTTTGCATTTCAACATCCAACAAAAATAGTTTGTTGGGGGGATAAGCAAAACCCAAAACGATAAGCATTCCACACTACAATCTAAGACGCATATATGAAACCAACAACATAAAACAAGCAGAAAATAACGTTTGCAACTCCGAATAGCCTCATATATAACATTCTGAACACATCGCTTAAACTTCCAACTTATCGCCTTCTACATGATTATCTTTACCGAACTCATGTCTCTCGAAAACGCAGTCATCAGATACTGTTTTGCCAATCACTTGACTATCATAACCTGTGCACACATAATACATGAGATTATGAGCAGTTAGCCCCAAGAAATTTCCGGTTGCCAATGCGATGGCACATAACGAGATGATCAAAACCCTAACTTTGATGCTCATATCACACAGCATAACCAAGTGTACAATACCAACAAATACGTCAGTAACCAAGTGGAGCAGTAGAAGAATAGTCTTTATAATTTCTTTCTCCTGTAAGAATTCTTTACCCTTCTTTATGGCTGTTGAACCGTATGTATTTGGTTCAAGAACAGAAACCACGTTGGCATAATTCCACGATGCTATAGTACGTGCACGAGCAACCAAGACGACAAAATAACCGATGGTAAGAAAGACGATAGCTACGATGAGGAGGGATTCCAGGACATAATGATCAGTTCTCGCTACCGTATAAATCCCAGAAATGATAAGTGCCATCAGAGCAAAGACAGCCAAGTAAGCTGTGTAGATCAGGAAAATGAGAGGCAAGGCATGAAAAAAGGTGATGGCAAGACGTTTGAAGATACGAGGAATAGCGAAAAGAACAGAAATGGAAGACAATGGTTTGGATTGGTAACAGATGTTATGATAAGGGTCATAGCAGAGGTAGACAAAAGATAGAAGGCCGAGAAGAGAACAAGGTAGACGCAATCATGGATAGATTTGCTAACGAGCTTCTGATCAGAAACTAAGTATGATGATCTGTAATACAGATCCCATGTAAAGATATCGAATACGTATCGAGTATTAGCTTCAAACAAGAGTTGGAATAGTGAGAGAGGGAGAATGAAAATTAAAAATATCAAGAAGAATTTCATTGGAGATGCTTTCACTGTGATTTTAAACGCATCTTTGATAGATCTAGCTCTCACTAATTCTTTGATACTTTTTTGTGCATTCAAGAACTCAGGATCTTCAAACAACTCCATTGATATGTTATTTAACTCTCACACTGTAGATGAATAAAATGCAGAGAGAAGATTTGTTTATGTAGTGGATTTTAGTGAAGGAACTTATAAGGAAGTTTCTTGCAGCTACACTTGCATTTGCCTCATATGGTATTACTTCATAGTGGGAGTTGAGGTTTGCGAGTGCTTATTAATTACTGACGCGTTCTTCAATTATTTTAAGAAAAGAGAGTGAACTACAAGTCATCTTCTTAAGGACCTATTCATGCACAAGTACTCATAAATTGGGGTCTTTTTTGTAGTAATACAGATCATTTTCATCTAAAACCACCTACCTTAATCATAAAGTGAGGTCTTAAAGTCCAATCAGGGTGCTTTTTGTAGAAGTTACTGGCCTCAGTATTCTTAAAGTTGAGTTCTATTTCTGCAAGTTAAGCTCAGTACTCCCCCACTAGGACCACTACAGAACAAGTTGTAAGGCTCTGAAGTCAATATTTTGCATTTTTTGCAACAATAATACCCTGCAATCTTATGTCTATATATACTAGGAGCACCTACCACCACTACTACCAAGTTTACAGGTAAGACATTCTGCATTTATTCGTCCAAAACTACATTTTCTGATCTTTTGAATTCTAGCTGACCGTTCATTACAGAACAAGATGGCTGGTTCTATTGACCCTACAGTGAAACCTAAAGCTAGTTTGTATTTGTTTTTAGTCTGATGATCATGCGCAGTGGTGATTACATTGACTAATCTTTAATGCGAACCAAGCCATATGATGTGTACTTCTCAGATAGAAGACATGACGAAAACAATATTTTGAGATGCTTGAAGCATCCGGGTGCATGTCAATAACAAAAAAAAGTGTCTGATCTCATGGAAATTAAACCCATTTTGAATTATCCCCTCCTTGGAGACCCTTTTGATGTCAGTGGTTATCTAACTTCCACTTGCAGGTGCCAGTCGTGTACTGTGTACATAGTAAATTTTTTTTGATGGAATGTACATGGTAAAAATGCCACACACTCTCCGACCAATGAAAAAGCGAACGAGGTATTGAATCAATGAAGCCAGGCCCCAGGGGTTTAGGATGTGGAACATTAAAAAAAGAAGCTAATTTATGTTCGACAAAAACTTATCAGGTGCACTTATTACAGTAATGAGATCAGGTATAGAGAATTCAGGAGGGAGTTATCAAAAGAATCAATGTTGGCTTGGTGTGATAAAAATTGATCGTAACTCGTGATCTTTTATTTTGAATGTAATAGGACAACCACGTAGAACTTTATGTGTCAGAGTTGTAATGTTGTAGGCAAGACAGCAACTAGCTAACTCATTCAGCTAAATAAATGTCCAACCTAATTAACTCTTTAAAGAAACGATACAAGCTAGTAAGACAAAATCACTAAAATTACATTGAAAGGCAAGTTGAATTTGATTTGTACTTTGAGTCATTTCTTAACAGTCAAAGACAAGTTAAAGATTGTATCAAAAAGGAAAAAAGAAAGGGAAAATCGGGAAAATGCTCCAATACGGGGTGCAATGTTTGAAATCTGCCCCAACATTTAAAAATTTGGAAAAATGTTCCATTCCATCAAAAATTCAGTTAAGTCACATGTGTGAGTCCACACACACGAATAAAAAGACAAATACATCCTTCAAAATTCACGGTTTAGGGTTCAAAATCCAGGATTGAGGGTTTAGGGTTCATGTTTAAGGTTCCGGTGGTGGAAGCGGCGGTTTTAATGGTAATTCTGGTGGTGATGGTGGCTTTACATATGTGACTTAACTGGGTTGGATGTCAAAGTTAACGGAATGGGACATTTTTCCAACTATTTTTAACGTTGGGGCAAATTTCCAACATTGCATCTCGTATTAGGGGATTTTTCCAATTTTCCCAAAAAGAAATGCAACAAGGAGAGACAGGAATGAAGACATGAAAGAAAAAACAAAAAGTCGTACACAAATACAGCAAAACAAGCATTCAAGACCCATAGTATCCTACAATTTTAAGGTAATTAACTAACAAGCTTCATCAACCGGATTCAACCCACAAAATTAATGAACTACGAAGAGAAAAAAATTATGTTTCCAAAATTAGAAAATAAATGTGTTTTTGGAGGAAAAATTTGTTTTCTTAATTGTTGTTGGTATATCTGGAAACAAAATTCATGGGAATCAATTAATATCAAGTACATGTGTGAAAATATCATTTGTCCCTCATGCTCCCTTCCAAAAACGCCCTCATCAAAAATTTATCCTAATTTTTGCTTGTTTTATGTTGTTGGTTTCCTATATGCATCAAACATTATACTGTAGAATGCTTACCGTTTTGGATCTTGCTTATCCCCAACAAATTGTTTTTACTGGAGATTGAAATGCGAAATGGTGAGTCTATGCAGTTGGCTGTTTTTACATTACAAATTTCTCATGTTAATTACATTGAATTTGCCTAACTTTCTGTTTGATCCATTTCTTTATCATTAATCTTCCTTTCGATCATTAAGGGTTACACAAAATTGGTTAAAAAGATCAAAATCAACAATTCCTGGGTGAAATGGACAGTTAGATTTTGATATTGTTTAAATGGACAAAAATGTAAAAATAGGCAGGATGTAACCAGTTTCATCGTGCCCATTTTCAAATATTTTTTCTTATTTTTAATTTACACAGGATGTATCCAGTTTCATCCTTGCTATTCTTTAAATTTAAGTTAGGATGAAACCGTGATTTAAAAATATTTGTTTTTTTTGCCAGTTTCATCCTTACTATTTGTTTTTTTTGCCATTTCACCAAAACTATTTTTTACTCGTCCATTTGAACCGTGATTTAAAAATATTTGGACAAATGAACCATTTTCCGTAAGGATTATTGTTCCGACTCGAAAGGTTTATTCAGATTTTTTATTGTTGTTGAATGCAGTAGTATAGTATAGACGTGTTTCGTCCCCTTGATATCAATTTAGAATTTTCAAAAGTATATAGTTTTGAGGGTTCATATATTCTCTAAGTGTCAATGCCAGCATAATGGTGTTCATTTTCCCTTACCAAGAGGTAGTGCTTTTGTATCTTTAGGTTCATGTGGAAGTTGTTCATGTTTAGGATGTTTGGTCGCTCTAATTCTATTACTCCGTATAAGAACTCAACAACATCAGGTAGGGCATTTGTGGGTTGAATCCCGTTGATGAAGCTTGTTAGTTAATTACCTTAAAATTGTAGGATATTATGGGCCTTGAATCAGGGACGGGTCCAGTGCTGCGCTAACCCGGGCTATAAACCCTCCCCAAATTTGAAAACTAATTTCTAAGGTATACTGTGTACCATCCAGATTAGCTTCTTTTTATATATTTAGCCCGGCACTAAATATGGACAACCAAAAATTGATACGTGTGAGATATTCCCCTTTTTCTTTTGCTTGGCAGAAGTCTCGAAGAGTAAAGAAGAGTTGGAAAGAGGACTTCCTATCTATGTTAGTATTCAATTTAACTTTGATCGATCTGATTTTGGGAAGATCGTAATCAATTATTCAATTTGAAGTTTGTAAACAAGATTGCAGGATGCTCGATTAAAATTTCAAGGTATTTATAGTGTGTACTGTGTAGTTTTCGTTTTTTTTTACCTTGTCAATCTAGGGTTTTGTATTGTTAATCAGATTGGATAATGGAGTTATGGTGATATTTCTTAATAAATATCAGTAGTTCTAGTTTTGTTATCTTAGATCAACGATTTAGTATAATGAAATTGCAAGGATTCTCTTGCTATGTTAATAATTAGGTTTTTTTTTTTTTTTGCTGATTTTTTTTTGGTTTGCTGAATAATTAGGATTCACTTAAATGTGGGTGTTCTTAATTTGATTCCACTGTTAATTATAGTTCATACCTGATTGGAAAGCTTTTCCACTGTTATACCTCATCCAAATTGGAGTTAAGTTTTAAATTCAATAGTTCTGTAATTACTCCTTGTTTTTGCTTCAATACTTTGATAGTTTGATATGATTATTTACAATTTCAGGTATATACTAATCCTATTCGACAATGTCACTCGACCATTTTCGTCTACCGGCTAAGAAGTTAAAAACGATAAAGTCATTTTTCAAGCCTAAAAGGGGTGATAAATCAAGTGAGCTGCTTCCTTCTACTGACAATGTTGGCATGCCTACATCATCACACCATGAACATGGTACTTCTCAGCAGCAAAAGAATCCATCATATGCTCAACCAACTATATCTAGTAAAGCCAAAGAAGTTGCAGTTCAAAGAAATGGAGGTACTTATGAGCGTGATCCAGGTTTGCGGCGCCAAATTTATGAATATCCAGTGAATCAACGTGATGAGGTACGTCGAGCTTATTTAAGACAGGGACCTTTCAAACCTAGATTATCCAAATATCCTCCTACTTGGGATGGAAGACAAGATCGTTATTTTCAATATAGTTGGCTGAGATAACATTCATGGCTAGAGTACTCTATCGAAAAGAACAAAGCGTATTGCTTCCCTTGCTTTATTTTTGAAACGGATCCACCTAAGCGGCCTGCATTTACAATAGAAGGTTTCTCAGATTTCAAGCATATTGGTTCTAATAAGACGGTATCTACATGTTCATTTGTTCAACATGTTGGACATATCAAATCTTCTCACATGGTAGCTGTGGAAGCTTGTGAAAATCTTCGGAGGCCATCTCGCCATATTGATAGCGTTTTTCGTAAACAAAGTAAGGATCTTATAGCAAAGAACAGGCTACGACTAAAGGTAGCAATTGAGACAGTTAGAGTGCTTGGTCTTCGTGCATGTCCTTTTAGAGGTAACGATGAGTCATTAGAGTCAACAAATCGTGGTAAGTTTATTGGTTTGATGAAATATGTAGCCATATTGAATGACAAGATTGCTGAAGTTGTCTTAGGAAATGCACCTGGAAAGGCAATGTATACTTCACCGAAGATTCAAAAGGAAATTCTACATATTCTCGCTAACAAGGTAAAGGATACTATTCGTGCAGAAATCGGAGATGCTAATTTTTGTATTCTTGTAGATGAAGCACAAGATTCATCAGTTCAAGAGCAAATGGCTATTGTTCTGAGGTTTGTTGATACTAATGGTTGCATTAGAGAGCGGTTTTTTGCAGTCAGAAGTGTTGAGGACACCACGTCATTAACTTTAAAGAGGGAGATTTCCGAAGCTCTTGCTTCACATGGTCTTTTAGTAGAAAATATTCGGGGTCAGGGGTATGATGGTGCTAGTAATATGAGAGGAGCATGGAATGGGTTGCAGGCATTGTTTCTTAGAGATTGTCCATATGTTTATTATGTCCATTGCTTTGCTCACAGGTTACAACTAGCATTAGTAGAAGCAGCTACAGATGAGCAAGATGTTTATCTGTTTTCTGAGAAGTTAAAGGTTATTGTCAAGCTTGTTGGGGCTTCTCCTAAGCGTCACAGTCAATTGAAATCTGCAGCAGTATTAGAGGTCGCCACAAAATTAGCTGATGGTGAACTTGAGACTGGTTCGGGAGCCAATCAAACTCGTACTTTGAAACGGGCAGCAGATACTCGTTGGAGCTCACATTTTGGTTCTGTATTCAGTTTGATCCGTATGTATAATCCAGCTTGCATAGTCCTTCAAAATGTTATGAAAGATGGAAACATCTCTAAGATAAGGGGGATGTCGAAAGGTGCTTATCTTGCAATTAGGTCTTTTGAGTTTGTTTTTATCTTACACTTGGTGGGAAGTGTTATGGCGGTAACAGAAGTGCTATGTCAAGCTATGCAAAAGAAAACACAAGACATTGTTAATGCCATGAATCTGGTCAAGTCCACAAAAGTGCTTCTTCAAGAATTGAGAGACAAAAATTGGGTTACTTTTTTTGGAAATGTTAAAAGTTTTTGTGATGAACATGACATTGTCCTTCCTGAATTTTCAGATCGATATATGATGGGTACGGGTCGTTCTTGTCAGCAGAAAGACCATATAACTATTGAACATCATTACCGCGTTGATATATTTAATGTTGTCATTGATTTTCACCTATTGGAGCTAAGCAATCGATTCACAAAGGAATCAATGGAGCTACTTGTGCTTTGTTCAGCTTTCAGTCCGGATGAAAATTATAAAGCTTTTGACATTGATTCACTTTGCAGTCTCGCAGAAAGGTTTTACCCTGATGATTTCACGGGGCAAGAGGTATGTGTTTTAAGAAGCCAACTACAACATTACAAGTTAGACATTGCCGACAATCCAGATTTTGGAAACATGACTACTGTGGCTGAATTATGTCAGCGATTGGCTGAAACTGGTAAGTCAAATGCCTATGATTTGATAAATAGATTAATTCGCCTTGTCTTGACTCTTCTCGTTTCAACAGCTAGTGCAGAAAGGGTATTTTCATGTATGAATATTGTGAAAACGGTACCTCGTAACAAGATGGGTAATGAGTTTCTTGGAGATTGTATGATAGTCCATGCTGAAAGAGAAATTGCTGAAAAAGTGTCATGTGACTCTATCATAGATGACTTTGCTTCATTGAGACCACGAAAGGTCCAATTCAGTTAGTATATACGGGTTGCATATATTTTGTTATAGCTAGTTATGCATATATATATATAGATCGTCGGATCAAATGTTATACTTGTACTTAGCTTAGCCACTTATAAATCCTAATGTATAACAACTTTTTTGTTATAAAATATGTAACTTTTTGTACTTAAACGCTTATGAAATCTTAATGGGATATAACTTTTTGCTATAAAGTGAAGGGGTTCTTGGTTGTTGAAAGTTTTTGTTAATTTTATGGAGCTAACCACTTGGTGAATATTGTAAGGTTTTTGGAGATTTATGTTGCAGCGTTGCAGGTGAGATGATATATAGTCCACGGATTGTTATAAAGCTTATGAAATGATCGGGATTTGGTTGTTGGACAAGCGACATATGCATCAATAAAAAGGTACTACTTTATAATTTCTTTGGTAAAACTTTGATTATCTTGTTGAACAAAAAAAATTATTTTTTGCATATGTTTAGCCCTACCCAACACTATTTTCTGGGTCGCCCTTGCCTTGAATGCTTGTTTTGCTGTTTTCGGTGTATTTGTGAATGGCTTTTGGTTTTTCTTTCACGTCTTACTTCCGGTCTCTCCTTCTTGCATTTCTTTTTGAGAAAATTGGAAAAATGCCCTAATATAAGATGCAATATTGGAAATCTGTCCCAACGTTAAAAATAGTTGGAAAAATGTCCCATTCCGTTAATTTTGACATCCAACCCAGTTAAGTCACATGTGTAAAGCCACCATCACCACCCGAACTACCATTAAAACCTCCGCTTCCAACAATAAAACCCTGCAATCTTATGTCTATATATATGCTAAGAGCACCTACCACTACTAAGTTTTAAAGACATTCTACATTCATTGCAGAACAAGAAGGCTGGTCCTACAGTGAAACCCTAAAGCGTGTTTGCATTTGTTTTAGTCTGACGATGTGTCGTGGCATGTGATGAGTCTCAGATAAAGACATGACAAGAACAAAACTCTAATTAAGATGCTTGAAGCATCCGAGTGCATGTCAACAACAACAAAAAAAAGTGTTTGATTTGCTATCCAGCCTCATGGAAATTGAACCCATTTTAATTATCCCATCCTTGAAAACCCTTTTAAGTCAGGTACAGGTAGATCTCTACAGAATCAGCAGTTGGAATCACATTGCATAAAACCTATTACATTTTAACCAAGTAATATACTCCAAATTACTACAATATAATGCATAGATTAAAATTCAAGTAACATATGCAATCAGATATTATCATTTGATCTAAGGAATCATTGTTGACTTGGGTGTGATAAAAATTGGTCGTAACTCGTGGTCATCGATTTTGGATGGAATAGGACAACCACGTAGAACTTTATGTGTTATAGTTGTAATGTTGTAAGTAAGACAGCAACCACGGTCAACAATGATGAGAACATTTCGATCCACCGGATTGATATAAATGGCCTTTACTTTTTTGGATGATCTGTAACCCTTAAGTTCAATACTTTGGTGCACCATTTTCCAGTTCAGTTCTCCATTAGTATCATCCTCAAGCCGCCACATACCGATAAAAGCTTTATAACTTGTCGGTTCATCGTAGTAATCGTCATAGTGTGTATGTCCATTGTGTCCATCGGAGATAGAGATAATATCATAATAGATGGACCCTTGTGAATCGCCGAAAAAAGTACGATCTGACTCCTTTAAAAAATACGATCATTCCGTTTATGAAAATACGATCTGACTCCCTTGCATTGGCTTGCATTGTTTTTTAGATTATAAGCTATGAGGATCTTGTTACGAGTATAATTCTCTTCAGCCGGCCAATACAAGACACCACGACGGATAATCATTTCAGAAAAATCATACAATACATCAGGCTTTGGAACTTCAGAGGTTTTCCATTCACCGGTGTCAGAAGAAAAGATTTGCAACTGTAAGGTGGTGGCTCTAAAGGGCGAATCGATATAAACCACCTTGTAGTTAGAATGAGCAAGTGATGCATCACATACCAATTCAGTGCAGCAGAGCCTTTTATGATCAGAACCATTACTCTGCGGTCGAGGAGGGAGGGAAACCCATTGTTTGGTCATGGGATTGCATACATAGTAAAAGCTGGAATTCTCTTCTGGAAAGGAAACTGGCTTCTCTGCTGAATAAAGTACTAAACCATTACTACATGAACTTAAGAGGTATGCCTTTTGTATTTCTTGTGAATGGATCTGTATCTAAAAGGAATTCAAAGGATAAACCGTCATGATGATTTATGAATTTCTGGGTATGTTTCAGATAGAGTTGGACCTGTTCGTTAGAAGGATCGTAGATGAAGATCCATGGGTTAAGACTATTACCACTGTTAAAGATTCTGTGGATGAAAGATGAACCAGATGATAATAGAGAATTCCATAACTTCGATAAACACCAAGGTATTAATGTTGGAAGACGAGAGAAGATCTGGTATACCTTTGTTGGAAAATCAACACCTTTACTCATGCTTAATGATGAACTTTTTGTTGATGAAATCCGTGTTCCGAAAGACTAATTACACAAGAAGAATCCAGTCTCTGATAGGATCAATTGGTGATTTGAACCCTAGAACGAACTAGATATTTATACAGAGAACAGAGAACATGAATAATGGAATAAGGAAACTTAAGCTATTTCCTAAAATAACTTGCTGCTAGATTCCTAAATAATGTATCGGTGTAATTCCTAAAAGTAGGAAATACCAATTGGTCCTACAAATAATATATTAGAGAGAGTCTAGTCTAATTGACCTAGTCAATTGTCTGCTTGGTCCTATTTGGTAATATAAATTATAGTTTGGTCCTAAAAATTATAGTTTGGTCCTAGGGTGATGTCATGGATGATGTAAATGTCATCTAGTAGTGGCAGAAATACCATTTTGGATTAGGACCATATATATAGTCAAAAAGTAAGAGAAAAAGAATCATTCTCAGATTTACTTTCTCTCTCCTATATTTTAAGATCTAGAATTTCTCTCTCTCTTTTTTTTATTTTCTTCCTGCTAGTGACGAAGAAGATGAAGAAGATAATGAACGATTCTCTCTTTTATCTATTTTTTTCTCTGCTAGTGATGAAGAAGATGAACGATGAACGATGATGATGATGATGATGAATACGATGAAGTTTTGCGATTTTTTTTTTTGATGTTTTGCTTCTGTTTTGATGATGAAGACGGTGAGGTTGAAGATTCTGTTGTTATTTACGATGATGATGAACCTTTATCATCTTACATGCTTGGGTAAGTTTGGGATCTACAAAAGAAGATGAAGATGACGGAGTTCATTTCTGGAATGAACTATGGTTTGTGATGAAGATTTTGATGTTTTTCCGCCTGTTGTTGCTGTTGATGATGGAGAGGATGAAGATGATGAAGATGAGTTGTTGTTGCTAATGAAGAAGATGAAGATGACGGAGTTCATTTCAGGAATGAACTCTGGTTTGTGATGAAGATTTTGATGTTTTTTCTTGATGAAGATAGATTTATGTTTTTCTTCATCGCTTCTGCTGCTATTGTTGAAGATGATGAATTTGATGAAGTTCATTCTTGAAATGAACTTTGTTTTCTTTTGAAGATGATGATGAAAACGATGAAGATGATGATGAAAACGATGAAGATGATGAAGACGATGATAGATTTATGTTGAAGATGACGATGAAGACGATAGATCTTGGTTTTTTGATGTTTGCTTCTCGTGTTGAAGATCTTGAATTTGATGTTGTTGTTGATGATGATGAAGAAGAAGAAAACGATGACGACGATTTCATGGATCTGTTGCTGCTGTTGTTTGAAGATAACGAAGATTATGAAGATGATGCTACTACAGTTCATTTCTACGAAGAACTCTGATTTTTATGGATTTTTTTGTGTGTGTTCATGTAAAGAATGAACTCTGTTTTTTTAGGTTTTTATATGGAGTTCATTTCTGGAATGAAATCTGTTTTTTTAGGTGATTATACGGAGTTCATTTCTGGAATGAACTCTATTTTTTTAGGTGATTATATGGAGTTCATTTCTGGGAATGAACTCTGGTTTTTTAGGTTTTTTATATGGAGTTCATTTCTGGAATGAACTCTGGGTTTTTTTATGTTTTATATGGAGTTCATTTCTGGAATGAACTCTGTTTTCTTAGGTTTTTATATGGAGTTCATTTCTGGAATGAACTCTGTTTTTTTTTTATGTTTTATATGGAGTTCATTTCTGGAATGAACTCTGTTTTCTTAGGTTTTTATATGGAGTTCATTTCTGGAATGAGCTCTGGTTTTCTTAGGTTTTTATATGGAGTTCATTTCTGGAATGAACTCTGGTTTTTAGGTGATTTCTGAAAAAATAAGTAGAAATTAACAGGAGTTCATTTTGGCGAATGAATTGCTACAAAAAATAAATAGAAATTAATCCGGAAGGGTACTTTTGTCCATTTAATATTTTTAAATAATTATGGACCAAACAGTAAAGGCGTTTGACCAAAGGACTAAACTGACATGGGCTCACTTAAAAAAGGACCAAACAATTATTTTCCCTTCCTAAAATTAGGGGCTGCACAATTTCAGGACCTTTCGACCCTATCTCTAAATCGTTTGGTTTTAACCCGGCGAGTAGGTGACCGATTTAACCGGTTGGTTCTAAAGAACGGCTAGCCAAATAAAAATGGAGAAAAATTTTGATGGCACAAATTGTGAAAGGGGCATGGGGACCAATAAAACCGACATGTGTCCTTCATATCTTGATGGTTTTTAACAAACTTAAGTTACAGATTTATACTCTCAAATTACCCTTCATTTAAATTGAAACGTTGATTCTATACAAGAATACTTCAAGTTTTATGGATTTTTATTTGGAGACTTTTTATGGATTTGAAATGTTGAGTTCCATATCAAAAGTTTAAAATAGGGAACGGATCTCCTAACTTCAAATATTTGACTTAATTTATAACTTAAATTTGTGGTCGTAGATCATATTAAATCCGATCGTCTAAATTGTAAGGCGTAACATATTAAAAATGCCGGCCGGCCCAATCCAAGCCAAATATATTACGACTACATTCATTGTGTATCTAAAAACACGTCATGGAATATCCCTTCAATTCTTAATCTTCTTCGTTATCAAGTATATTTTACAAGTTCTACAGAAACTTCGATAGTTATTATTTATCAATTTAGCGTTATGATAATTCGAAACAGGAGACTAAATCCGTTTTAATGTGAAAATAATAATTGAGAGGATATTGGTTTGGTTCAAAAGAAAGACGATTTAAATGAGGTTGATTGTTAGTTTTAGCGTCTGACTTGTAAGTATATAGAAATAAAATCATGGATCGCTGGATAAAAGAGGTATTCGTTATTGGTGTTGTTTGTAATCATGATTTCACTCAAATTGAGATCCAGATAATTAGATAACAAATTTGTAAACCCAATAACATAATCTGACCGTCCAACCACCTGAATTGCGACCATATATATAAAAAGAACTACTGAGAGATCATGATTACCAATTCCAATTTGAGTGGAAGAATTCGTATCATGATTCTTAAGGACTTATGGTGATAAAAGTAGTATAATTTTATAACGATGAAGTGAAGGGAGATTCCAAATTTACGGTATACATAAACTATAATATTTATTGTGGTGATTCTGACTTGGATTGAGCCCATCAAAATCCATGCCTTTAGTGTATTAGGGCTTAAAATTTTGATGGTCAGATTTAATGTGATCTATGGTTACAAACGTAAGTCAAAGATATAAGTTAAGGCATCCGTTCCCGAAGAATATTGGATTAATGGTTCTTTTCTGGCCTTAAAATAAACTAACTAATTCGTTTTATGTGATTGGCTCCAACTTATCTTCGAATACCTTGAATCTTGATCAGATCATGGAAGCACCATAGACATTCGCATCAGTAACAGACCCAGTTTAACTTTTCTGTAACTATACAAATCCCTTTGTGTTATATAAACGTGATTCGAGGATTCTGATAATAAGCATAAAATAAAACTAATACATGCATTAGTTCATTCTGTGCCAAAGCAATGGGACCAACCATTATTTTCATCCTCCTAATTATCATAAGTTCAGGGGAGTACCTGAGAACTTTTTTTCGCCGTCACAATCGGTTTATGTTAATATTAATTTGATTAGTTATTATTTTTAGATAACTAGTCGACGTTAATTTCGGTCGGTTATTATTCTAAATAATTAATTGACGTTAATTTAGGTCAGTTATTATTTTTTGGATAACTAACAAGATTTGTTTTGATTTGAATAAAGGATAATTTGGGAGTATAAGATCTTAAATCAAATTTGTTAAAAACCGTCAAAAATAAAAGACAAATGTCTTTTTCTTATTTGTCTCCCATTTCCCTTTCATAATTTCCCCCCGTTGAAATTAAACCATAAAAATTGTTTTTTATGATTTTTTTTTAATAAACAAGCAACCGTTTCATTAATGAAATTTCGAGGTTACAATGAGTTTAAGATCTATTGGCCGGGAAAGGACTTAAAATAAGGTGATATTCTGGGCGCGCATTGTTGCGTCTCAAAAATTCCAAAAACGACACTTTCAACTTTCACGAACGGCTTATACCTTTTTCCCCTTCACAGTAGACTTTTCGCAAAGGTTTTGCTCAAACGAGGACTCATTGTTTTCCGCTGACTGATCCAACGTAACATTGACCAGTTGATTGCGTACTGTTGAACAATCATGTACGTGGGTGCACTCCTAAGGGACACCTGAAAAAGTATTGTTGACCGTTCATTGTGTAGTGTTGACCAGTAAACATGAGTCCAGTTGACTGGTCAAATTTTGAATGCACTACTAGTTCACTCCAAAAAATGCTCTTACTACATTCATCATGCAGTTGTGTACGTCATCATTTAAGGGACATGATAGGCATTTTTTTGGGTATTCTTTGCCCTTCTGGTCTTACTTTCCTGTTTTGGAATATTTGAGGACTTTGGGGTTGCATACGGAATTTCACCTTCCTTTTGCAGTAAAAATCTCTATCGTAAATAAGAGAATACAAAGTAGCAAGAACATAGCATAAAAGTACAATACCGAGAAATTCGACGAGAGAAAGGAGGATTACTGGAATAAGACAAATACAAGCAAGTATGAATAAGATCAGTTAAATCGTAGAAAGAATGGTTTTTTTCGGAAATAAATTTCAACCATTTAGTTTATTTTTCTTCTTTAGAAATATGCGCTCCCCATATGAGTGGCTTTCTATATACAACATTTTCAATTCTTTATTATCAAATTCCACCAAGATCAAATCCCATAAAACATAAATTTAGATATTATGTATAAATACACAATCAAGCAACACATGTACTAATCTTAAGCAAATCACATTCGATGATGTTGGCTATTTGAATTGATTGAGAAATACGTATATTTGAATTAGATATATGTTTTACAAAATTATAAGGTCCAATCGTGATATCAAACCTGTCGTTATAAACTAAGAAGGCACTAAAAACACTTGAGTTAACAAGTAAAGCAATCTTGAGAGTATTTTCAATCTAACAAGTAAACTATATGAGATTAGAGAGATCTTCTCCTAACATTGAATCGGCGTTGACTCGTTCAATCACTATAACATGATTTTGGGTTGTTTGGAAGAGATGTTATAGGAGAGTTGTGTCGTGTAGTACCCACATGCCTTAATTATTTGGATTTAGGATGGCTTAAATAAAATATAAGTGATGGTCTTAAAAAACGGTAACATATGGACTCATTCATATCATCAATTTTTTTCATATCGCTTTGTTAAACTTAAATTAAATAAATCAATTTATGATGTGGGATAAGCATTTCAAGTTCATTAATTGTGCGGAGAGCTACGTTTATAAAGGCCACCAATGTGAATCGACATTTTGTTACTCAAAATCGGGGTAAAAAGATAAACCTATTAAGGATGCGGAATTGTGGTTGTATTATCCTAACATGTTTATACATCTGCGATGCACTCTTTTTTTCGTAGAATGATGTTGGAGAAATGAGCTAACATAGATGGATTAAAAAAACACAAAATATTGTAGCACTGAGGTGTAATAACTGATTTTTATCTTATCAGCATTATTTATTGCCCGACCATCATTTATTATTTTATCAAACCAACATGAGCATTATATCTTAGAATTATTAAATGAATAAGGTAATTACTATAATTTAATGCATAAACCCTATTGAACTGCGTCCAATCATGTATTATTCTTAGAACGAATCTAAACATATCCACTCCACTATTAATTATATATCATTTGCTTTACTGAAAATAAGTACAAATCGACTGATAGACCCTTGACAAAAAGGAAAGACTGAAACAAAGAGAAATTTCACATAAACTGCTAATAAAGAACTATAAAGTACAAGTTAGTTGTAGTATTCAAGAAAAAATGATTGTTATAGGAAAGTAAAGTTAACTAATTTATATACACTAATGTACAAAGAGAAAAGACCAATCTATATGAGATAGATGTAACTAATTAGAAAAATACATGAAAACATAATACAAGTAAGAAAAAGATGTGAGCAACTCACAATCAGATGTAATCAGAGTGTATACCAGATTATGTGTTATTATCCTTCTTCAAGTCGAAGTTGGAATAAGGAAGCAACATCGACTTGTCACGAAAATAGCCAAATCTGAGTGCTGATAGTCCATTTGTGAAAATCTTTATTGTCTAATCAAGAGTGAAAATATAAGAAAACTACGATGCTTTAGACTGCACAATCTTTCCAACAACATGATAATCAACAACTATATGCATGTTTCATATATATGACTATGAAAACAGGGTTAGAGGTGTATGAGATTGCATTCATATTGTCACATGGGAGAGCAGAAGCCACTGGAATGAAAATGTGCAAATTTTCATTGAATCTTCAAGAACAAATGACTTTGATATTGAATTTAAATTTTGATAATTTGTTCAACCGATCTTTGTTTCGTATTTTAGATCTAGGATTTGAAAACACTTTGTCGCTGAAAATTTTGATTAGAAGTCGCATCTTCTTTACGTGTTTTGTTGACAAAGAGTGAGAAAAAAGAAGCTGAAACCTAGATAATAAAACCTATAACTAGTACTATCAACTATATATACTAAGGGGTGTTATTGGCATTATCAAATTATCAATGTAAATTTTATTAATAAGTCCCGTATTCTAAAGTTTTGGGTCTAAGATATCAAAAACTAGAAAATATGGGGTTGGAAAATAAGATATATGGGGGTATCAGAATATACAACCCGTATAATATGGGGTTTACAATAAATTTTACTAACAGAGATAAGCTTGTCGTAACAAGCAATATCATATACTTACCACCTAACTTCATGATACGGTATACTTATAATTGATGGTTGTATTAATACCCATCGGGGTATCAAGTAAGATATATGGAAATGAACAGAGAACATCACCTCTTTCTCTAGCTTTGTTACATCTGTTTCACAACTTTACTTTTATCTAATTGGGCCGACTGAACGAAGCGAGGAGGGGTCTTATATGACAAATTTTTTTAAAAAAATTTAAGTGATCAATTGATAAAAAAAAATTGGATTTCTTTTTGGTCGTGTGCACCTGAAAATCCGTAAATACCCCTCAAAAAGGACATAGGCGTAATTTAATTTTTCTGAAATGGGGCGAAAGTATCACTTTGTCTGAAACGGGGTGAAAGTATCACTTTTTTGAAACGGAGCAAAAGTATCACTTTTTCTGAAACTGAGCGAAAGTGTTAGAGTATAGCTCGGTTGAACCCACCAAGCATTTATGTCAAGTTTGGTTGTCATATTTTAGTGAATCAAAACTCATTTAAAGAGTCGCTTGATTATATACTGGAGTCAACTTCGTATAGGTTAGCTTGAAAGTGTTAGGATATGAGACTTACAAGTATTACATGAAGACTTGAAGAATGTGAAGAAGTATGGAGCTACAACGACAACATCATCCTTCCTCTTGAGGTTAGTAATATTTGACTTGAACTGTTTCATTCCCTAAAGTATCTTTCAAGTCGTGCATATTGAAAACATAACTGCGAAGATGTGTATGAAACTCTAGTTAGACATAGTATTAAGGAATACAATACGAAGTTTATTGCTTAACCACTAAACTTTGTACGTAAGACATCGACATGATCATATGAATGCTATTGTGATTATGTATGGGTATGAGTGAAGATTTCATCCTAGGAAACAATGTTTTACATTCTTTTAAAGGAAGTAAGTTCATAAACTCGTTTTGTGAATCGAAAGAGAAATCGCTAGGATTATTGGCATTGTTATTCATTGCAAATCTATTTTGAATTACCAATATGTGTGTTTAGTATAACCGCTCATAAACTTGTTTATGTATCTTGGTAAAACTACTCACAAGGCCTGACTTATGTATTGGTATGACTTTTATTAGTGAAACCGATCTTAAGTAATCACTCAAGATGGTATGATCGATGCCTTGTAAATATCAACTTTTATCTAGTCATTGGGGAACCGATCCTAGTAAGAGGTGCAACAAATTTACAAGAGGGAATCGATCCTTGTAAGAGATGCAACACCTTTTTAGTAGATGGGGGAACCGATCCTATGAACATGTGCAACAAGTTTTTAGTTTTGGGGGAACCGATCCTATGGACATGTGAAACCTAATACAGGTAGTTACCATAAGTTGTGGGGAACCGATCCTAGTACCTAGTGAACCGAATTTTGGTAACTAGCGTGACTATGCATAGTACTCACATGGAGGTAGAACCGAACTTGTTTTGGTAGAACCGTGTGTTGATGGTGGTTTTTAGTTTAGGGCTAAATTTGTAAAACCCTGCATTTAATGTGCCGTCACTCTGCAAGGAAACGGATTCATGTAAAAGTGATGAGTGTTCAACCTCCTCACTGGCGCATTTATTGAGCAACTCAATATTTTCTCATGAAATTTGTCCAGAATGGTGCATGTAGCAACAGTCCCAGATATTCTGTAAATTTTGGCACCTTGCCTGTATTACTCAGTTAATATAAGTTTCTTTGAATGCTTTCTGTGCTATGCTCCCCGGCTGAACCCTTAATGTTGATATGGCATGACAATTTGTGTTCACTCGCAGCAAAGTAGCACGAATTTCCAAATATCAAGGATAAGATCTTTGCATAAAGTATTCAATTACAAAGCATACTGCTCTCTGGCAATGAACTTAAAGAACTCTGTGTCAACACATAGAATTCAATCAATTTTGTGATAATTCACAAGATTCGGATATTACCCTGACTAATTTTCAAAAATTAGGGTTTTTCGCCTTGCGCAGTATATCAGACCTTGTATGTCGAAATTAAGCCTAGGCAAACTAGGTAACTAATCCGCCATGGATTAGTAGGTGCAAAATCTTGCCCAGAATCTGAAAACAAGAAATAAAGGAGCCGCAGAATAGGAGCAGCAGCAAAGGGAGGCGTGGCCATGCCTTAGGCCAGCCGACGCCATTTGCCATTGGCCACGCCCCATGTTGCCTAAACCGGCCCTATTTTCCTCGACCAATCAGGTCGTCTTAAACCCGCCACACACACATAAATCGTGGCTGGGCCATACTTGCGGGCCATATTTCCCATCGACCAATCAGGTCGCTTTAAACTTGCCACACCCACACCAGAAGTGTGGCCACGCCCACGTTTGGCCGGCCCTCTGTTTTTCGACCAATCAGGTTGCTCTAAACCTGCCGCAGTATTTAAAAAGAGAGGCAAAATTGCGCCAATACCAAATTGGCTTTCCAAAGTTGCGCCAATGCGCTAACTGGCATTCCAAACGTGCATGCCCAACGTGACGGACGTGCCACTTTTCCACATAAGCATGCTGAACGTGGCAACATACCATAAATAATGCACTTACGTGCCAACCCATCTTCTGTTCGTGGCCAAAGCCATAACAGACTTCAATGTGGTTATCCTAACCAGAAACACGACCTTGCATGGTCGAAACCCTAATTTTCAGTCGTGGCACAAATTATGCCACTTCGGGCCCCACAACATGCCACGAGTCGTGCGGGACCCAGGAAACCCTAATAAATACGCCATATCATAGACATCCGTGACAATCCTTGCTCCTGTGGCCGTTTCCATATGATGGTCTGGCTATGGTTCCTTTGGCGTGGCTATGGAACCATTTGCACAAAACGTCGATGCACCACGGCCACATGCCATATGCACTAATTAGGGTTCTGGAACGCCAAACCCTAATTTAGGCAAAGTTGCTACGCCAACCAAGCCAAGTAACGTTTCCCAGAGCATTGGGATTGATGTGGCAACAGGGTCAGTGTTGCCACGCCACATTTGGGTCTAACACCAATGTGCCAAAATATATCGACCATGGCTACGCCAAGCGCTTCTTGCACCATCGTGCCACTGGCACGCACTAACTATGTCAGCTACGCCACCATGCCGCAGCGCACGTGCTAATTAGGGTTTCGATACGCCAAACCCTAATTTAGCTGAAGTCGTCATGCCAACTAGGTCAAGTGATTCTCCTAAGGCCTTAAGTTTAACTTAGTAACAGGGCCAATGTTGCCAGAGCCATATTTGGGTCTAACACCAATATGCCAAAACAGCTGCCACGGCTATGCCACTGGCATGTCGCTATGCCATGGCTATGCCAGGCGCCATTATGCCAATGGAACCACTTTGATATACAACAAGATGTGGCCATAATAAATGGCCATCCTTTCTCATAAGCTACAATCTGAACCGTCCAAATTTGCCATGGAATTGACAGGACTGTGGCAAGTTTTAGGCGGCCAGCCAAGGCAAGCCTAATAGCATCACATGTTATTTTCCTATGGAAAGTCTCTTGACTTTAACTTGCCACACGTAGCAATCTGCTACACGTTTTTCACGAAAACACTCGAGACATCAAACATGTCACAAACTGGGGGATGCTCATCAAGGTATTGGTCTGGCGGTTTACAGCGTGCGGCGTGCAACATGTCCTTCATAAGAAAGTGTCAGGAAAACATGGCAGTTAATGGAGGCAAGAAGTAGTAGGTGTAAACAAACCCGCTTCCTTCATAGTGGAGGCGTGGTTTCTGGCAGTTACATGTTACTCCACTCTTCCATCACTCAATCACTCCCACTTCCTACGAGACCAGGGTGTATTCAATTATGACTTGTATAAATAGGTTTTACCTATTTATACCAAACAACAAGTTTTGGTGAGAACAACAACACAGTATCCAAAAAAATACCAAAGAACTAATAGCTTTCATTTCGCAAGCCAGTTCCAAATTCTGATACAAGTCATAAAATAGCCACACCTTCAGAATTAACCTTTCTGGTCTCAACACCTTCTTCGTTTCCCTCCCTAAGACCAGCCCTTCTCCTTCACTTTGTGAGCGAAGCAATACTGGAACGACCATTTCTTGGTTTAGGCCAGGATTGTTCAGATTGATCTCTCGAATCTAAAAGTACTCTCGTGCAGTGCATTTGTTTTAGGTTTAGACTCATTTCTCATCCACACACCCAAATTTACCAAAACCAGCAGAAACAATTTTTTACCCATAAACAACTGGCGACCACAGTGGAGATTAATATTTCGGTTGCAATTCCAATTTCAAAAAGATGGTCGGTCTTAGAACTGATTCCACAAATTCAAGTTCCGTTCAGAACCTAGAGAATGGCGACACCTACCCTCCCAACGCTATACCCAATGGTGCAGCCAATGAAGAAATCCCAAGACTGATCGAGTTGGCACGAGTTCAGGAGATCCACACAAGAAACATGGACCTGATAAAGGAGGCGATAAACAACATACTCGATTTTCTTGTCAAATTAACATCAGATTGGAGCGGTTCACCTGTCCCAGAAATTCCAACGCTGGGGACTGACACCACGGATAATCGCCCTCAGATCAACAGTTTCACCACCAACCAGAGGCCAGTGGACCAGGAAGCAGCCTCTTTGGTAGAAAGTTTATGTGAGCTTCTAAACCTTTCAAGGGATCAGCGAGCAAAGACATTTGTTGCAATCAATCAAATAGCCTTGGATGCGCGTTTGTCTCCTTCACATCCAGAGACCTCAAGAATGTCAGAGATGTCCGTCAACAATGTTACATTTACCAAAAATGACATGATGGCAGAAGAAGGTCACAATAAAGCCCTACATGTCACTGCACGCATTAAGGATTCGAAATTCAAAAGAGCTCTCATCGACACAGGAGCATCCTCGAATGTTATTACTCTTAGAACACTCAAGACAGACAAGGTGCGGCCAAATAAAATCGTACGACAGCCTACCACAATGACAGATTTCGAAGGAAACCAAACCAGCACATATGGACATATCAGTCTGAATCTGTCAGTAGGACCAGTCCAGTCGAAGGTAAAATTCGAAGTAACAGAGAAAGAGACGGACTACCACATGATACTGGGAAGACCATGGCTCCATGACAACAGGATCATCCCTTCAACGTATCACCAATGCCTGAAAACCATGCTGAACGAAGTAGTTGTCCGCATTCCCGCGTCATTGTCTCCGTATGCACCAATTTGTGGTGTGGAGCTGTTTGAGCCAAGGGAAAATTCACGAAACTCATCAGGAAAGGTTTACTGCACTTCATTACCTACATGGACGTCAATTGAGGAGGAGGAGGACAGACTCGCGTCTCTAAACAAAGGGACCCAGTCTCACGGCACACCTCCACCCACAAGGCACGCCAATTTCCCCTCATCAAACGGAAGTGTGGCTCATTCTCATACAAAAAGAGAGCGGGCTTTTGTTGCAAGCCGTGATGAAAAAGGGAAAACCGTATATCGGCGCCGATGTTAGCAATTAGAAGGGGAGACTACCGTACAGTCTCTCCTCCCAATGGAGTGCAATCATAATGACAAGCTACAAGAAGAAGTACCAGACGTTCCGCGACAGTTAAAAGACGACACAAATTCCACCACAGATGAACTCGAGATTGTCAACATCGGAAGTAAAGAATCCCCGTGACCCGTCTCCATCAGCTCGCCTCTATGTACAGATGAACACACAAAATTTGTAAACCTTCTTAAGGAATATAAAGATGTATTCGCGTGGACATACGAGGAAATGCCTGGTTTAGATACAAAACTGGTTACTCATCATCTACACATAATACCCGTGTTAGATCATTGCTCGGTCTAACTCGCATGTGTTGCTATCTCAAGCATGTTTGTCAATGTTAGTAATCAAAATTATAAGTCTTGATTTCTAGCCTACCTAGCTAAAAGTCTCGGACTAGGATAGAAAGTGTAATTGAGCTCAAGAACTCCATGGAAATCATCATACAAGACGAAGGACTACTCAAGGAACTGGTGGATCTTCATCGACTAAAAGGTATGTGGAGACTTGAACTTATCTGTCACTCAAAAGTCTATCTATTATATCTCCTATTCTTGAGACAAAAGTCGTTTTGACATATAGAATTTCATTATGCACATTTGCTATTTCGACCCGAGTTTATCTCGCCTATCTATTTCTCGAAATATGTGTTGGTAAGCCTTCACTTTAGCCGAAATCATCTTTACCTAGTGACGAAAGTCATGTTATGTTTCAATCACTTTGAAAATTGCTCTGACGAAAAATGGTCTGTAAATAACGACTATATCCGTCCTTTGAGAATGTTTCAATGATTGAAATGAGAGTTTAGATTACATAACCATTCGTAGGATATAAGCATTGTTGTGGAAATACATATATGTATAAGTCCTTATTCCTTGAACCAAAGTTTGCGAACTTTGTTGATCAAGAGAAATGGAAGTGGCGTAAGCCAATTCCGCGAACTCAGTCCGCGAACTGGCGGAAGTTCTCGACCCGAGAAGTTCTGCTGGGGTTTGTGAACTCCTTCCATGAGATTAAGTCCGCGAACCCAGTCCGCGAAATTGAGAAGGTTATATCTAAAACCGGTTGTTCTTGAACTCATGTTTATTTAAACTAAGGAATGCTTTTGCAAACCGTAGCTATAAAGTTCATGAACCGATTCGAGTGAATCGAACCGTTTTTGCTTCGATTGTGTCTTGTGTATCTACATAAGATCTAAGCCATTGAACAACTCTCTAACTAGTTCATTTGAACTAGTTATGGTGAAGAAGAATATGGTTGATATGAAAGTAATCATATGGCTAACCATTTGGTTACTATTGTTGAACCAACAAATGTTAATGTTTGGGAACTGTTCGTATACCCAAAATTGGACATTTCATTTGTGTGTAACAAGCTAAGTTTTCGATCCAACGGTTGAGAAATATTAGCTTGAAGCTAATCAGGTTTCATCTAACGGTGAATATTGAATGCTTTGTTACCAAGCTAACATTGATTGCAAACCCTTATTTTAAAACTATATAAGGGAGAATTCTAGCAACTGGGAAACCTAATCCCCACACCTTACGTGTGATACTAGTTGCATAGCTAGATTCGATTCTCCTTTAACCTTTGGTTTCTTCTTCTAAACCAGGTTAACGACTTAAAGACTTCATTGGGATTGTGAAGCCAGACCGATACTACTTTTCTTGTAGTTGTGTGATCTGATCTTGCATCTTCTATCGTTACGAGTACGATTGTAATAATTAGCTCGAGATTTTATATCTCCGATAGGCAAGATAGAAAAGTAATCACAAACACTTCGTCTCATCGTTTGTGATTCCACAATATCTTTTTTCGCTGGGTCGATTAAGATTATTGTGAGGTGATCAATAATACTAGGTTGTTCTTCGGGAATATAAGACCGATTTATTGATTGGTTCCTGTTAACCTTGATTTATCAAAAGACGGAACAAAACTCGTAGGTATATCCGTGGGAGATGAATTTATCTATTACCGTAGACTTTTCTGTGTGATACATATTTGTTTATTAAAGTCTTCGACTTTGGGACGTAGAAACTCTTAGTTCTGGGTGAGATCATCTAAGGGAATCAAGTACGTAGCATCATGCTGGGATCAGAGGCGTAGGAGCATAACTGTACCTTGGATCAGTGTGAGACTGATTGGGGTTCAACTACAGTCCAAACCGAAGTTAATTTGGAGTAGGCTAGTGTCTGTAGCTGCTTAATACAGTGTGTGTTCAATTTGGACTAGGTCCCGAGGTTTTTCTGCATTTGCGGTTTCCTCGTCAAAAAAATTCTGGTGTCTGTGTTATTTCTTTTCCACATTATATTTTGTTCTATAATTGAAATATCACAGGTTGTGCGTTGTTAAATCAATTAGAATATCCGAGGTAAGAAGATTGTCTCAAAAAATTCTTCTGATATTATTAATTTTCAGGATCATGATCAGCTGATTGATGAATTTGAAAAGTCTCTTGATCGAGAACATGAACTCTACAGCATCATTGAGTCCTTCTCTAAGAATATTGATAAACTAATCCAAGAAAATACTCTACAGCGTGAAAAGATTAGTGCTCTTGAAGATATAGTTAAGGAAGACTCAATTAGAGAGAAACGTTTGATCGAGACACATTCATCAGAACTTAACAGTCTTTGTGTCAAAAAGAGAAACTAGAATCATCTCTTACTCTAGCCAATGAACAGTGCAGTTCCTTGGAAAAGGAAAACTCTGTCTTAAGGAGGAATTCTTCTATACAAACAAATTCTCATGGATTGCAGTACATGAAGGATCTTCCAGTAGAAGTTTGTGTCAAGAAAGGTTTATATAACTTACAATCTTCTCATATGTCTATGAAGTCAAAACAGGTGCCGTTTGTTGCTTCTCCTCCACGAACATGTACTTTCTGTGAGAGAAAGAATCACTATGATATCCATTGTTTTGCCAGAAGGAAACAAATTTCTAAACTTCATAATTTGCTTCTTTCCACTGTCAATGTAGCATAGTCAGTTGACTACTGCAGTGAATCGCATGCCCACAGAAAACCAGAAGTTTTATAAATATGATCTCTTTCCTGGAAATCATCACAGAGTTCAAATGCATTCTAGTGGTATAAATTCTTGTGCTGCCAATAAAAGCATTCCCTTTGTTTATAAGACTGGTTCTGGTAAATCTAAGTCTAGAAAATGGATTCCTATCCATTCCGATCCTCTTGAACCAGTTGCAAGAGGTCCTATATTTAGTCCTCAGAAAAAGCCTTCTGACGGAGATGTTAAGCACACAGTGTCTTACTCTTCTGGGATGAAAGACAACCAAAGAAAGGCGAAGAACACGAAGATCAAACTGTCAGATGATATATACAACTCCTTTCTCGATGACCACAGTGGAACTAAATTCCACTCTACCACCTGACTCCAGGTATTCTTTTCCTTGTTTCTAACTTGAGAGGTGCAAGGAAATTTATTGAGAAATGCTCAAGTATGTTGTATTTATTTCAGTTTTAGTTTTTGTGCAAGTTTTTTTCTTGTGCTAACAGTCCACAAACGTCAGTGACCTCCTCTTGAGAGTTCTTAGGGTTTCCATAAACAAGAGTTTCATTCTCCAGTTTGCTTACACATATATGTCACTCTATATTGTGTCTCTTCATCCCTATAAAAAAAATACATGGAGAAATCTGCAAAATCTCAAGAGATTGTGCATCTTGATATGGAGAAAGACGCTCAAGGATGTGAGTCAATTCAAGAGCTGGTCCTAAAGAAGATGCTTGAAAGAAAGGATCACAACTCCTTGATTGATGATTCTGTCAAGGATTTGATTCGTGTTCAGAACGATTCAAAGGTCGAGTTTGCAAATCTTCAACTGCAAATAAACCAACTCTTGGACGGACAATCCAGAATCCTTTCTAATCAGAATATTCTGATACGGAATCAAAAGAAGCTCATCATGGACTGCACCAAGGCTAGACAGCTTGCTCGGGTTGTTGATCGCAAAGTTAGTGTTTTAACTCATGAACGTGGTGTGTCTACAATCAAGAAAATAAAGGAAATCAGTGATACCTTCTTTGATGGATTCATTGAAAGATATGAGATTCTCAACGAACTTTGATTCTTTTCTTATTGCCTAGTAAATCTTCTATTTTTCTTGTTTTTATTAGAAGAATAACTAGAGTTTGGAATAGCCATTATTGTGATTATACATAGCTATGTCCAACGTTTTCATCTTCTTGTTTTTAGATTTATTTGGTTAAATTCTAAATTTGTTTGGAAGATGATTTTTGCAGTATTAATCTTTATGGTTTTATATATTGCAATATTGTTGTGGGATATGTGTGTTTACGTCCGTGAACTATGATTGTCCCATACCTTGTCAAAAGTAAAGTCTTTCGTATGTCGATATGCATGTATTGATAAAAAAATGAATAGACTTTTGACAAATACAAAAGTTAAGCCTAGTATGTCAATTATTGATGGAAGATAGGTTAAAATCTTTTGTTTTCAAGGATTATGTCTATTGTGTGTCATTGTGCAAATAGTGATGGAAAATAGAATGAATCCTTGTATGTTCCGTAGTAATTGATCTTCCCTGATCCATATTTTATGTATTACTGTGAGGCTCCGCAAAGTGTCTTATGTTGAGCATTAAACAACCAAGTTGATTATTTATGATTAACTATGTTGTTGTTCTGTGAGGTACTTTATGTCGAGCATTTTCAACTAAGTTAATCATCTTATTTGGTTATTTAGTTGTTGCTCCGTAAGTTTTCTTATGTCGAGCATGACCAATTAAATTGATTACTTTTGTGATTAATTTGGTTGTTGATGTTGTTTTGAAAGTGGTAGTAAAGTTCGTTCAACTCGGATTATGTAGACTCGATTTTAGACTCAAATTAAAATAGAAAACTTAAAAAGAAATTGTATTCAAGTTTATAAAAAGCACTGAGACTTTGGATTCCACCAATCTCCAATTTTTATGTGATTTAATCTAGTCAATATTTATACAACTCTTTACGTTTAAAGTGATTCTAATATTTTCGCCTAGACAAGTAGATTCTCAAAACAATAGTTGTAAATCGAAAGCATGGACCATCAAAAGATTTAACCTAAGCATGACCCATCAATTGAGAACACAACCACTTAATCAGAATCATATATTCGATTTCAGTTCAGTGCAAATAATCATAAAAGAATTACGAAAATTAAATTAAATAAAATTTACCACATAATAATTGGAAAAATGGCTTCCTCCGTCACCTCAGCAATGGGGTTTAGCTCCTCATATTAATCACTTGCTCAAAATATTTTTTTATGGTTCAAAAGTTGATTAAAAGATGAAAAACTATAACTCTGAATGTTTTCAACGGTGTATTGGAGTCGCAAAACGAATGATTGACTGTTACAAAGAAGTTACTGTAGCAGAGTTACAAATTTGAGACGCTGTTCTTATTTGCAACGGATGTTCTTCAGCAGCAGCAGCAGAAATACGGGTTTTCTGCAACTTGATCAATTCGCCTCTGTAGTGTTACAAACTCCTCTGCGACTGCTCCAATAACTTCGTTTCCTTCCCTGGGACTTAAACACACCTTTTATACTACTCAGAAACCTAAAAATAGCGATTAATTCTCTCTTTTTCTTTTCGTGCAAGCCACGGCAATAATCTCTTCTGCCGACTTCCTTAATCGTTTCTGAGACTTCCAAACCATCCTAAACTCTTCCTTAGATAAAATACTACCTTAGGAAACAATATCACGCGTTTAGTCTCCCTGGAATTCCTAAAATAATTCCACAAAGTTTCCGTGCAAAACTCAAACTCTGTTTCCTTTTTCCGGCTTATCCATCCCAATTCGATTGATTCCAGCGCACATACCAGGCCTTTTTAGTTGAATCACGTCCAGCCCAGCAAATTTCAGTGATTGAATCTCACTAAAACATCTTCGAAATCCAATTGAAAGTTTGGTTCTTCACTGGTTATTTCTTCCCGCCTTTTTCTGAATTTAAACGAAGAAGATGACCTCCCCCTATCCTGTGCTGGTATCCATTTAGCAGCTGCCTGGGAATGGATGCCCCTTAGTAATTGGTCACCCCTTATCCATTTGAGGGGTCCGAATAGCAAGTGTCCTCCGGGGGGTGCCCCGCACAACTTTTCGAGCCGATTTTTCCAAAAATGTTTGTTGGCCAAAAATACCTACACACACATAAAACACCATAATAAGTACAAAAATGAGCACTATCAATATATAGAATCGAGACAAATTAGACATAAAAATGTGTCTATCAAATACCCCCAAACCTATTATTTGCTAGTCCTCGAGCAAAAATAAAATAAAATAAAATCCTAACTCACTGACGCAGGCATCGTCGATTGCATTTAGCGTATGCAATAAGCCTTTAGACCCCTAAGTGTCCCTAGTGGCGGAGTGTTGTCTCCGGAGGGCTTACAAGAGGTATACCCACAAAACCTTTACTCCAGACCTTAGCTATCTAGGCAGAACCTTGGAAGGAACTAAAGAATCTCCTTGGTTGGCATACTTATTGACTACAGGAGGAAGTACCCTGATGCGAAATTCCAATTGATGTACACGAGTTTGCACTCAAGCATACTAAAATTCATATAAAGTAACAGAGCTCTACTCAGATAGTCGCACTATGGACATCAATATCCGGAGTCAAAACTGATCACATGGATAGATCAAGAAGATGGATATAGAGAAAAACATAGATGGTTTTGATGTTTACTAAGTGAACGACGTTTCCCATATTTGTCTGAAGGCCTCCGCCAAAATGAACCTATCCTAATGGATTGAGATACTAGTTTGACTAATATCAACACAACTGGCACATACAAGGGAACCAGTGATCGATAATCCTAATTCTAGTTCAACACAACTGGCATATACAAAGGTACCAGTGGTAGACTTTATTCACTTTCTTTTTTTCTCTTTTTTTTTCAACCTTTTTTTTTGATTCGTTTGGTCTAATTGGTCTGGTCTTTTTTTTTCTTCTTTTTTTTCTTTGTAACTGAATCACTCTAATTCACCCTAGCAGTGGTAACAACTTGAATCGTGGGCCCCACCTATCACTTAGAGAAACATGGTTTAAAAACAAAATAAAATAAAAATAGAAGTGAAAAGGACTCAACGAGATATGGTGAAACTATCATGTTATTTCTAGCACCTGAGCTATGTGCTTTTATGAATAGACTCTTCTAGATGTTTCCATCTAATCAGATTGGTTCCTCAACTCCTACGATCAAAATGCTTCCATCCACTTAGATTAGTTAGTGCAATCCTCAATTGGCATAAATTCTAGGTTCTGGAGTTTATTTATTCATACTGCAACTAAAAGGTTTCTCCCATACCCCCAAACTTAAATCTAACATTGTCCTCAATGTTCTAAAGATAAAATTAAAAGCATGAACAAGGAGAAACTGTTACCATTTGAAGCAAAAGAGATAAGGAAAGATATTACCATGTTGCATGAGATTGGGTTACCTCCCAAAAAGTGCTAAATTTAAAGTCTTCAGCCAGACGTCAAATACCACAAGATGGCTAATTACCTTTCAAATCATATATCAATAGTCGAAACAACTGTGGGTCAACAAAAGCAAATAAAATTGCCACAATTATCAGACAACTGCACCAAATCAAAAAAATGAACAGACATAGCACATCCTCATCCAAGGTTTCCTGCAAGACAACTGGGTTTTTCTTTTGTGCCCATTTGGGCTTCATATGAGTGTCTTGACAAATTGACTCATTCGAACAACAAGTCTTTAGAATTTCCTCTTGGACAATATCAGGAGGATCCGGTTGCGGAGTCGGAAGTGACTCAGGTAATACCTCAGGTACACTAGGCTCGAATCCCAAGTTAGGGACTTCTAATGGAGATAATTGACCATTACTACCCCCAAACTTAGGGTAGTCAGTATTCTCTGACAAACCTCTAACTATTGCTTGAATTTCTGGATCCTCAGAGTCTTTAAAATACTCAAGAGCTTCTTCTAGTTCAAAAGTTTGGTCACCTAACTGACTTAAGAGAATTTCCTCATCAAGTTCATCTAAGGAATCACCAAATAAAGTGTCGTCCCAATTATCCTGAGTTAGATCCTGAAATAAAGTGCTAATCATATTCACTTCTTCTAAATCATCGGAAGGTTGTCTATTAACATTAAAGACATTTAGTTCAGTGGTCATATTACCAAAGGATATGTTCATAAGTCCGGTCCTACAGTTGATGACAACGTTATTTGTGGCTATAAATGGGCGACCTAAAATCACCGGTATTTGAGCACTAGGATCATGAACAGGCTGAGTATCTAGAACAACGAAATCCACTGGGTAAATAAATTTATCAAACTCAATCAGAACATCCTCTATGACACCACGAGGTATTTTGACAGACCTATCAGCTAATTGCAATGTCATTTTAGTCGGTTTCAACTTACCAAGACCTAGATGGTTGTATACATGATAAGGGAGTAAGTTCACACTAGCTCCTAAGTCAAGCAATGCCTTATCTACTGAATAATTACCGATCACACAAGATATGGTGGGGCATCCAGGGTCTTTATACTTAGGGGATGTTTGGTTCAGAAGGATTGAACTTACCTGAACAGTTAAAAAGGATTTCTTATGGACATTAAGCTTACGCTTTCGTGTACAAAGGTCCTTAAGGAACTTGGCATAAGCAGGCATTTGCCTAATTGCTTCTACTAAAGGGATGTTAATGTTTACCTGCTTAAATATCTCTAGTATTTCGTTGAAAGTTGACTCTCTCTTTGTTGGAGCTAACAACTGTGGATATGGGGCTTTGGGTAAAAAATGAGACCTGTCGGGAACCACATTGGCATCACTAGAAATTTTATCGGTTTCTTCAGTTAGTGGCTCCTTATGGGGCTCATCTTGGGAACTAGAAGGTGGATCTACAGTACGTCCACTATTAGGCATGGCTACCTTATTGTCTACCGTTTTACCACTCCTAAGGGTTGTGACAAAATTCACTTGATTAAATGGTTTTGCACCTACTTCATTAACTACTCTGGGGTTGGGTATCGGTTGACTAGGGAACTTACCTTTTTCTCTTAGAGACTCATTGATCAGACTAACCTGGTCTTTCAATTCAGAAATGGCCTGACTATGTTCTTGTCCTATCCTATTACTAGATTCTATGTTTTGTGAAAGCAATTGACGCATATTTTCAGTATTTTGAATAAACGAGGTGAGAGTTTCCTTTAGACTTAAGATTTTCTTATCATACTGATTCTGAAACTGAGTTGATCCTGAAGTATTCTTAGTATAGCCAAAACCTGGGGGAACATTAGAATTACTAAACTGACCTTGGTTCTTAGACCATGAAAGGTTCGGATGGTTTCTCCAACCAGGATTATAGGTTTCTGAATATGGGTCAAACTTTGACGGTTATCAAACCTAGTGTTATTATAGAGAGCATTGTCTTGCTCTTTATTATTCTGGCATTCACAAAAAGGCTCTACTCTACCACTAGTGTGACCCAATTCTAAAGCTTCTAACCTTTTTGCTATAGCAGCAATTTTGGCATCTGATTCATAGCCTCCTTCCACCTTATTAACGTTTCCTCTACCTAGAAGAATTGTTCTCTTGGGTTCCCTACAATATTCCCATTGCTGGGTCTTTTCGGCGATTTCATTCAAAAATTTCATCGCCGCATTAACAGTTTGGTTTTCAAAACCACCAGTGCATAGAGACTCAACCATTGTTGTTGTCGAATAATCTAAACCCTCATAAAGGACTTGAACTAACCTAACCTTTTCTAAACCATGATGAGGACATTGGGCTAATAAGTCATTGAACCTTTCCAAATACCTATATAACGATTCTCCCTCATGTTGAGAAAATGTGCAGATTTGCGTCCTAATAGACGATGTTTTTTGCCTAGGGAAAAACTTGTTCAAAAAGGCAGATGTAAGTTGTTCATATGTTTCTATTGAACCGGAAGCCAAACTATATAGCCACGATTTGACTTAATCTTTCAGGGAAAAAGGAAATAACCTAAGTTTCAAAGCATCATCATCAAGGTCTCTAATCTTTAAGGTACTACAAATTTCCTCAAAATCCCTAACATGGAAGTATGGGTTTTCATTTACTTTCCCTAAAAAGATTGGGAGCATCTGTAGGGTCCCAGGCCTAAGTTCATAATTTGCTTCAGTTTCGGATAACCTGATACAAGAAGGACGAGTAGTCCTAATTGGGTTCAACAAAGCTTTCAAAGTTGCCATTGCTGGCACTATCGGGATATTTGGGATTCTATGCAATCACAAAACAAGGCTGACTCAACCAAATCAAACCTAATTTTCTAGAAAACAAAAAGCATGATGGTTCCACTTAGATTGTTTCTAGACCAGCTTCTATTCTTTCGAAAAGGAACTCGTTACAATCTGAGCAAACCCCTATGGAATCAATCCGAGTCAAAGTAAGTTGAATCGAGGCGAGGGAAGCTCAGTGGAGCTTTGATACCCAAGGCCTCACCTGTTACAAGGCGGCGCAGTCACGCATTCAACTCACAGAAACCATCATGAACTTCGAAGTATGCTCAAAAGAGTGACCAATATTTTTCGAACGACTTTCCTATTAAGCTCGTTACCCTATCGGTCTCGTTCTAGTCAAAAATTTTAGGCTTAGGTTCGCATTTGGTTTCGTTTTCCTAAGGCGGGAAAGAAGAGAACGGTGATGAAATCCGAACCCTTATCTTGTATGGCCAGTCCTTGCCCTTTACTAGGAAATTAAAGCAGCCGTTTTCAAGTCCTCAGCATATATGCAAACGAAGGAATACAGTTAACCCGCTGACAGGGGATTCGCGGGTGTTTCAAAAAACTTACCTCCCGTACCAGACGGGCGAAGAACCGGTGAAGTCGACTCGGGGCACGACTCTTATGTCATGTACGAACCCGAGGGGCCGAGGCGATATCGTAATCACCATCCTTCTCTGCACACAGTTTTTATTTAAACCAACCCTTCCGTAGGGTTTAAAAATAATAATGTCCCAGTCCAAAAAGTGTCCAAAAATAAAAAAAAAATTACAAAAAATAAAACCCTATATACAGTTTCTAAAAATAAACCAAAATAACTATATACAAAATCTTCTTCCTCACTCCTTTCGGATTCCTCTTTTCTTTCCTTCTTTGGCGATGCTTTCCTTTTATAGCACTTTTTCTTTCCTTGTAGCTTCGCTCGAAATCTAAAAAGAATCAAAAAAATACCAAAGGCGTAAAAGAGAAAAAAAATTTCTAAAAGAAATAAAATAAACCTAAAACCTAATACAAATCCGCGTCGGCGGCGCCAAAAATTGATATTGTTTTGAAAGTGGTAGTAAAGTTCGTTCAACTCAGATTATGTAGACTCGATTTTAGACTCAAATTAAAATAGAAAACTTTAAAAGAAATTGTATTCAAGTTTATAAAAAGCAATGATACTTTGGATTCCACCAATCTCCAATTTTTATGTGATTTAATCTAGTCAATATTTATGCAACTCTTTACGTTTAAAGTGATTCTAATATTTTCGCCTAGACAAGTAGATTCTCAAAAAAATAGTTGTAAATCGAAAGCATGGACCATCAAAAGATTTAACCTAAGCATGACCCATCAATTGATAACACAACCACTTAATCAGAATCATATATTCGATTTCATTTCAGTGCAAATAATCATAAAAGAATTACGAAAATTAAATTAAATAGAATTTACCACATAATAATTGGAAAAATGGCTTCCTCCGTCGCCTCAGCAATGGGGTTTAGCTCCTCATATTAACCACTTGCTCAAAATATTTGTTTATGGTTCAAAAGTTGATTAAAAGATGAAAAAACTATAACTCTGAATGTTTGCAACGGTGTATTGGAGTAGCAAAACGAATGACTGACTGTTACAAAGAAGTTATTGTAGCAGAGTTACCAATTTGAGACGTTGTTCTTATTTTCAACGGATGTTCTTCAGCAGCAGCAGCAGAAATACGGGTTTCCTGCAACTTGATTAATTCGCCTCTGTAGTGTTACAAACTCCTCTGCGACTGCTCCAATAACTTCGGTTCCTTCCCTGGGACTTAAACACACCTTTTATACTACTCAGAAACCTAAAAATAGCGATTAATTCTCTCTTTTTCTTTTCGTGCAAGCCACGGCAATAATCTCTTCTGCTGACTTCCTTAATCGTTTCTGAGACTTCCAAACCATCCTAAACTCTTCCTTAGATAAAATACTACCTTAGGAAACAATATCACGCGTTTAGTCTCCATGGAATTCCCCACAAAGTTTTCGTGCAAAACTCAAACTCTGTTTCCTTTTTCCGGCTTATCCAGCCCAATTCGATTGATTCCAGCGCACATACCAGGCCTTTTAGTTGAATCACGTCCAGCCCAGCAAATTTCAGTGATTGAATCTCACTAAAACATCTTCGAAATCCAATCGAAAGTTTGGTTCTTCGCTGATAATTTCTTCCCGCCTTTTTCTGAATTCAAACGAAGAAGATGACCTACCCATATCCTGTGCTGGTATCCCTTTAGCAGCTGCCTGGAAATGGATGCCCCTTAGTAATTGGTCACCCTTATCCATTTGAGGGGTCCGAATAGCAAGTGTCCTCCGGGGGTGCCCCGCGCAACTTTCGGTGCCGATTTTTCCAAAAATGTTTGTTAGCCAAAAATACCTACACACACATAAAACACCATAATAAGTACAAAAATGAGCACTATCAATATATAGAATTGAGACAAATTAGACACAAAAATTTGTCTATCAGTTGTATATTTCAATTAGATTAATTATGGGTTCTCTTGTGATTAATCTAATTGTATTTTTTAAGTCTCCATAAGTTCACTTATGTTTGAGCATTTGTCGATTAAATTAATCATGGATTCTCTTGTGGTTAATTTAATTGAACTTTTTGGATTCAAATTCATACTTGTATGTGATTTGTTATGTCCAAAGAAATCCTTCTTTTTTTTCGAAATTAAGGTCGTTCTTGTTGTTCTTTCGGGAATGACATTTAATGCGGGAGAGTTCTTTTGAACTTGCGCTTAATTGTTATATCTTTGTGGGGAGTGCGGCTGTGGAATATTATAGTGGTTATCTTGTATCTTTATAAACTCCTTGATGAATGCATTTAGCTTCGGATTTATGATTGCATCTAAAGAACAAGTTGATATTTTTGCTTTCTTTTGGTCAAGAAATGTTTCTTTCGGAAATTTCATTAGGAACCCATTCTTGTACCTTTGCCAATTTTATTGACAAAAAGGGGGAGAATTAATATGTAGTTCACACTACAAATACATATGGTTTTCGGATCATTATGTAAGGGGGAGTGGTTTCCATGTGAGATGGAGTATTGACTAAGGGGGAGTGATACATATCACCATAGTATTGTTGTTGAAGTTGTGATACAATTGGACTTTGACGTTGTGTAATGATACTATGACACTGTATAACAATGATTGAGAACTATTGTTTTCTTATTGTTATAGCTACGGATTTTCAACAACGATGATGCTAAACTTACAACTTTTGGGATCATTGGAGTACTTGGAAGTGACGAAGATTTCGAGTAATGTTGAAGATTAGGCATGTGGAATAGGAGCTACAAAAGTTAATTTATTTAATTTTTGTATTCCATATGTATTAATAGTTTTTCCAGTAAAATTGACAAAGGGGGAGATTGTTAGAGCATTGCTCGGTCGAACTCGCATGCGTTGCTATCTCAAGCATGTTTGTCAATGTTAGTGATCAAAACTATAAGTCTTGATTTCTATCCTACATAGCTAAAGGTCTCGGACTAGGATAGAAAGTGTAGTTGAGCTCAAGAACTCCATGCAATCATCATACAAGACGAAGGACTACTCAAGGAACTGGTGGATCTTCATCGACTAAAAGGTATGTGGAGACTTGAACTTATCTGTCACTCAAAAGTCTATCTATTATATCTCCTACTCTTGAGGCAAAAGTCGTTTTGATATATAGACTTTCATTATGCACATTGGCTATTTCGAGCCGAGTTTATCTCGCCTATCTATTTCTCGAAATATGTGTTGGTAAGCCTTCGCTTTAGCCGAATTCATCTTTACCTAGTGACGAAAGTCATGTTATGTTTCTATCACTTTGAAAATTGCTCTGACGAAAAATGGTCTGTGAATAACGGCTATATCCGTCCTCTGAGAATGTTTCAATGATTGAAATGAGAGTTTAGATTACATAACCATTGGTAGGATATAAGCATTGTTGTGGAAACACATATATGTTTAAGTCCTTATTCCTTGAACCAAAGTTTGCGAACTTTTTTGATCAAGAGAAATGGAAGTGGCGTGAGCCAAGTCAGCGAACTCAGTCCGCGAACTGGCGGAAGTTCTCGACCCGAGAATTTCTGTGGGAGTTCGTGAACTCCTTCCATGAGATTAAGTCCGCGAACCCAGTCCGCGAACTTGAGCAGGTTATATCTAAAACCGGTTGTTCTTTAACTCATGTTTATTTAAATTAAGGAATGCTTTTGCAAACCGTGGCTATAAAGTTCATGAACCGATTCGAGCGAATCAAACCGTTTTTGCTTCGATTGTGTCTTGTGTAGTTACATAAGATCTAAGCAATTGAACAACTCTCTAACTAGTTCATTTGAGTCATTTGAACTAGTTATGGTGAAGAAGAATATGGTTGATATGAAAGTAATCATATGGCTAACCATTTGGTTAACTATTATTGAACCAACAAATGTTAATGTTTGGGAACGGTTCGTAAACCCAAAATTGGACATTTCATTTATATGTAACAAGCTAAGTTTTCGATCCAACGGTTGAGAAATATTAGCTTGAATCTAATCAGGTTTTCATCTAACGGTGAATATTGAATACTTTGTTACCAAGCTAACATTGATTGCAAACCCTGATTTGAAAACTATATAAGGGAGAACTCTAGCAACTGGGAAACCTAATCCCTACACCTTACGTGTGATACTAGTTGCATAGCTAGAGTCGATTCTCCTTTAACCTTTGGTTTCTTCTTCTAAACCAGTTTTACGACTTAAAGACTTCATTGGGATTGTGAACCCAGACCGATAATACTTTTCTTGTAGTTGTGTGATCTGATCTTGCATCTTCTATCGTTACAAGTACGATTGTAATAATTGGCTCGAGATTTTATATCTCCGATAGGCAAGATAGAAAAGTAATCACAAACACTTCGTCTCATCGTTTGTGATTCCACAGTATCTTTTTTCGCTGCATCGATTAAGATTATTGTGAGATGATCAATAATACTAGGCTGTTCTTCGGGAATATAAGACCAGTTTATTGATTGGTTCCTGTTCACCTTGATTTATCAAAATACGGAACAAAACTCGTAGGTATATTCGTGGGAGACGGATTTACCTATTACCATAGACTTTTCTATGTGATACATATTTCTTTATTAAAGTCTTCGAATTCGGGTCGTAGCAACTCTTAGTTGTGGGTGAGATCATCTAAGGGAATCAAGTACGTAGAATCATGCTGGGATCAGAGGCGTAGGATCATAACTGTACCTTGGATCAGTGTGAGATTGATTGGGGTTCAACAACAGTCTAGACCGAAGTTAATTTGGAGTAGGCTAGTGTCTGTAGCGTCTTAATACAGTGTGTGTTCAATCTGGACTAGGTCCCGGGGTTTTTCTGCATTTGCGGTTTCCTCGTTAACAAAATTGTGGTGTCTGTGTTATTTCTTTTCCGCATTATATTTTGTTATATAATTGAAATATCACAGGTTGTGCGTTGTTCAATCAATTAGAATATCCGATCTTTGGTTGTTGATTTAAATTGATTGGCACTTGGATATTGGTCTTTAGTACCATCCAAGTTATCTATCTAGTATTTGATAAAGACTCGCAGATTTCTATTTGCTTGAGTATATATCAAATCGAGAGATTGAGATATAAACTCTTTGATATGATTTTATCTAGATTGAGTATGACTGTCTAGTTGATTCTCTAGAAAGTATATTGGAGTTTTTCCGTATAGATTGTTAATCGAATTGTTGGGTGTGGTTGTTGTACCCCCACTTTTTCAATTGGTATCAGAGCAGGCAAACACGTTTAACACCTTACAAGTCTGTGTTTGTGGCAATCTGAGTCTGAGGACAGAATCTCTTCTACGCATACCAAGATGTCTTCTAAAGATATTAACTATGCCAAATGTCTTGGGAATACCTCAAAGGATTACTCCTTAGCTGATTCTTCCGAATCCCGAGGTAAGAAGATTGTTTCATCATATGATGACATATCTCTCTCCGATGAGACATTGGGCATTATGGCAAAAGCTGAAATGAAGCTCACCAGAATCTCAAAAAACTCTGCTGAGATTATTAATTTTCAGGATCATGATCAGCTGATTGATGAATTTGAAAAGTCTCTTGATCGAGAACATGAACTCTATAGCATCATTGAGTCATTCTCTAAGAATATTGATAAACTACTCTACAGCGTGAAAAGATTAGTGCTCTTGAAGATCTATTTAAGGAAGACTCAATTAGAGAGCAACGTTTGATCGAGACACATTCATCAGAACTTAACAGGCTTCATGTCAAAAAATAGAAACTAGAAGCATCTCTTACTCTAGCCAATGAACAGTGCAGTTCCTTGGAAAGGGAAAACTCTGTCTTAAGGAGGAATTCTTCTGTGCAAACAAATTCTCATGGATTGTAGTACATGAAGGATCTCCCAGTAGAAGTTTGTGTCAAGAAAGGTTTATATAACTTACAATCTTCTCATATGGCTATGAAGTCCAAACAGGTGTCGTTTGTTGCTTCTCCTCCACGAACATGTACTTTATGTGGGAGAAAGAATCACTATGCTATCCATTGTTTTGCCAGAAGGAAACAAATTTCTAAACTTCATAATTTGCTTCTTTCCACTGTCAATGGAGCATATAGTCAGTTGACTACTGCAGTGAATCGCATGCCTACAGAAAACCAGAAGTTTTATAAATATGATCTCTTTCCTGGAAATCATCACAGAGTTCAAATGCATTCTAGTGGTATAAATTCTTGTGCTGCCAATAAAAGCATTCCCTGTGTTTATAAGACTGGTTCTGGTAAATCTAAGTCTAGAAATGGATTCCTATCCATTCCGATCCTCTTGAACCAGTTGCAAGAGGTCCTAGATTTAGTCCTCAGAAAAAGCCTTCTGACGGAGAAGTTAAACATACAGGGTCTTACTCTTCTGGGATGAAAGACAACCAAAGAAAGGCGAAGAACACGGAGATCAAACTGTCAGATGATATATACAACTCCTTTCTCGATGACCACAATGGAACTAAATTCCACTCTACCACCTGACTCCAGGTATTCTTTTCCTTGTTTCTAACTTGAGAGGTGCAAGGAAATTTATTGAGAAATGCTCAAGTATGTTGTATATTATTTCAGTTTTGGTTTTTGTGCAAGTTTTTTTTTTGTGCTAACAGTCCACAAACGTCCGTGACCTCCTCTTGAGAGTTCTTAGGGTTTCCATAAACAAGAATTTCCTTCTCTAGTTTGCTTAAACATATATAACACTCTATATTGTGTCTCTCCATGCCTATCAAAAAAAATTACATGGAGAACTCTGCAAAATCTTAAGAGATTGTGCATCTTTATATGGAGGAAGACGCTCAAGGACGTGAGTCAATTGAAGAGTTGGTCCGAAAGAAGATGCTTGAAAGAAAGGATCACAACTCCTAGATTGATGATTCTGTCAAGGATTTGATTCGTGTTCAGAACTTTTCAAAGGTCGAGTTTGCAAATCTTCAACTGCAAATAAACCAACTCTTGGATGGACAGGCCAGAATCCTTGCTAATCAGAATATTCGTTGAGAACCTCATATCTTTCAATGAATCCATCAAAGAAGGTATCATTGATTTCCTTTATTCTCTTGACTGTAGACACACCATGTTCATGAGTTAGAACACAACTTTGCGATCAACAACCCGAGCAAGCTGTCTAGCCTTGGTGCAGTCCATGATGAGCTTCTTTTGCGATCAACAACGTTTTCATCTTCTTGTTTTTAGATTTATTTGGTTAAATTCTAAATTTGTTTGGAAGATGATTTTTGCAGTATTAATCTTTATGGTTTTATATATTGCAATATTGTTATGGGATATGTGTGTTTACTTCCGTGAACTATGATTGTCCCATTCCTTATCAAAAGTAAAGTCTTTCGTATGTCGATATACATGTATTGATAAAAGAATGAATAGACTTTTGACAAATACAAAAGTTAAGCCTAGTATGTCAATTATTGATGGAAGATAGGTTAAAATCTTTTGTTTTCAAGGATTATGTATATTGTGTGTCATTGTGCAAATAGTGATGGAAAAGATAATGAATCCTTGTTTTCGGGTCGAGAACTTGTTCGCGGACTCAAGTTCGCGGACTGAGTTCACGGCTCTTGTTCCGGTTCTCTTGATCAACAAAGTTCCCAAACTTAGGTTCAAGGAATAAGGACTTATACATATATGTGTTTCCACAACAATGCTTATACCCACCAATGGTTATATAATCTAAACTCTCATTTCAATCATTGAAACATTCTCAGAGGACGTTATATAGTTGTTATTCACAAATCATTTTTCGCCAGAGCAATTTTCAAAGTGATTGAAACATAACATGACTTTCGTCACTAGGTAAAGATGAATTTGGCTAAAGCGAAAGCTTACCAACACATATTCCGAGAAATAGATAGGCGAGATAAACTCGACTTGAAATACCAAATATGTATAACCAAAGTCTATATAGAAAACGACTTTTGTTTCAAGATAGGAGATAGAGTAGATAGACTTTTGAATGATAGATAAGTTCAAGTCTCCACATACCTTTTAGTCGATGAAGATCCACCAGTTCCTTGAGTAGTCCTTCGTCTTGTATGATGATTGCCATGGAGTTCTTGAGCTCAACAACACTTTCTATCCTAGACCGATACCTTAGCTATAGTAGGCTAGAAATCAAGACTTATAGTTTTGATCACTAACATTGACAAACATGCTTGAGATAGCAACGCATGCGAGTTTGACCGAGCAATGCTCTAACAATCTCCCCATTTGTCAATTTTAGTGACAAAACTATTAATACATATGGAATACAAAAATAAGTAAATTAACTTTTGTAGCTCTTATTCCACATGTCTAATCTTCAACATTAATCGAAATCTTCGTCACTTCCAAGTACTCCAATGATCCCAAAGGTTGTAAGTTCAGCATCATCGTTGTTGAAAATCCGTAGCTATAACAATGAGAAAACATAATTCTTGAACATTGTAATACAATGTCATAGTATCATTATACAACGTCAAAGTTCAATTGTATCACAACTTCAACAACAATAATATGGTGATATGTACCACTCCCCCTTAGTCAATACTCAATCTCACATGGAAACCACTCCCCCTTACATAATGATCCGAAAACCATATATATTTGTAGTGTGAAATACATATTAATTCTCCCCCTTTTTGTCAATAAAATTGACAAAGGTACAAGAACGGGATCCTAATGAAATTTCCTAAAGAGACATTTCATGACCAAAAGAAAGAATATATCAACTTATTTAGATGCAATCATAAATCCGAAGCTAAATGCATTCATCAAGGAGTTTAAAGATACAAGATAACCCCTATAATATTCCACAACCGCACTCCCCACAAAGATTTGCCAATTAAGCACAAGTTCAATTAAGAACTCTCCCCCATAATATGTCATTCTCGAAAGAACAACAAGAGCAACCTTAATTTCGAAAGAAAATAAGGATTTCTTTGGACATAACATTCATGATTAATTTAACCGGAAATGCTCAACATAAGTGAACTTACGGAGACTTAAAAATACTCAATTAGATTAATCACAAGAGAACTCATAATTAATCTAATCGGAATACACAACCAAACTAATCACAAAAAGTAATCAATTTAATCGGTCATGCTCGACATAAAGTACCTCACGGAGCAACAACTAAGCCAAAACAATAACTCAGTCGATAGAGCTCAACATAAGACACCCTATGAAACAACACAGTATATACACAACAATTGTGGATCGGAGATCGACCTAATACCGTGGAATAAGCAAGGACTCATTTTATTTTCCATCACCATTTGCACAATGACCTACAATAGACATAATCTTTGTAAACAAAAGATTTTAACCTATCTTCCATCAATAATTGACATAATAGGCTTAACTTTTGTATTTGACAAAAGTCCATTCATTCTTTTATCAATACATGCATATCGACTTACGAAAGACTTTACTTTTGACAAGGTATGGGACAATCATAGTTCACGGATGCAAACATACATATCCCATAACAATTTGCAATATATAAAAACCATAAAGATTAATACTGCAAAAATCATCTTCCAAACAATTTAGAATTTAAACCAATAAATTTAAAAACATGAAGATGAAAACGTTGGACATAGCTATGTATAATCACAATAATGGCTATTCCAACCTCTAGTTATTCTTCTAAACAAAACAAGAAAATAGAAGATTTACTAGGCAATGTAGAGCTTTCTCAGAGCATCTACTGAGAATTCCTCCTCATTATTGAAAAACCCATTGATTATGGGATCGTTCAATTCCTCCAAATCTTCAGAAATATCAGTCAACTCACTAAGTTCTCTTTTTAGCCCACGCAAGGTGTTCTTGGTTAGAGACAACATTTGTTCATAGTGAACTATCTCTTCTAAAGACGAAACAATTTGAGATTTTAAATTGTTTCTTTTGTTGATGAAATCTTTCACCGAACCCCGGAAGTTATCATCAAGTTGATAAAAAACACAAGAGACAGTTAGAGGAGGAACCTTCTCCGCTATTTGTAGTCTTTACTTTCTTCACCCTTGAGGAAGAGATTCCTTTACACAGATATACATTAACTGCTTCGACTGCATCCCTGCTTGTGGTGCCTATAGTTACATGAGCCATAAAACTGTATCTTTTAGGAGGAAGTCTACAAATAAATTTAGATAGACTTATGAACGACTAAACCCTAGAAGAGAAAATCTTCTGTAGTTTAATGATCAAATATATATATTGTTAGGAGAATATTTTCTTAACAAAAATAAAAAAAATACTTGAGCCACAGAGATGCAAAACCTCATTTTCTCAAGTTAAAGATGAGGATGCGAACGTCTCTGGAGCTAGACAGTGACGTTGTGAGCCAAACGCTCCCCTTGTTTATCACATAGTGATTTACCAAGGTTTGTTGTATAAACAAATTTTCTACCTCTTCTGACTCTGGAAGTTGTGTTTTATGTGTCCCATGTTGATTATCCAGATTCATCTTTTGCATGTTCTTTTGCAGTCTGGAAATTATTTTGTTGTTCCTCTTGAATCTCCAACATGTGCTTTGAACATGATTTGCATTTCCACAAAATGAACAAATCAAGGACCTTTTGTCTTGTTGAAGTGCCTTCTGTTTATCACAACCGCCAACCTTTGTTTTTTCATGACAAAAAGATACAATGGGGTTGACAATGCCTGCAGCCTTGCTTTTAAATCCTAAACCATTTGTGTTTACAAAGGATTTTTGACCAAATAACATTGCTGAGATTTTGTCAGAACTTCGAGATAATCTTTGTAGATCATCCTTGAGAGTATTAGTCTCTTTTTCCTTTAGTGCAATGGTTCTGGTGAGTTTATCATTAAGACGGTCTATCTCAAGATCTTTCACCTTGATTAATGATTCTTGTTTCTTCAATGAAGCTTTTAATTGAAGATTTTCTTGAATAACCTCTTTATTCAAGAATTCAAAAATCTCTGTGTCAGACTCAATTTCCGAATCAGACTTTGAGTATGTGGATGTTTCTGCATAAGCTGAGAGTTCATCACATCCATCAGACGTATTCAAAACGTTGACACATAAGGATTTTTCTTTCACAGAATCATTAGTAGCAAAAGCTGACAGAAGATGTTTATCACATCTAATGCTTCTTTTCACAAATTCTTTGATCCTTTCTGTTATTAATGGTTTATCGAACCAATCACCATTTGAGCAACATTCATCAGCCAAAGAAAAGTTAGAGGTTTCACTTGTGTCAGAAACAACATTGAATGCAAAGGTTTGAACATAGTTTTGATCAAGAATTTTTACCTTTCCAATAGGGGTATTTTTGGAGAGGGTGTTGAGGTTATTTCCTCCATCGATGCCATGCTTCTTAGAAACGTATCTATTGTCTTCAAATATAGTTTCTAAGATATCCCAGGCATATTTAGACCTAGTGCAAGTAGACACATAGTGCTGAAGGTCTGGGGTAATGGCCTGTCTGATATCATTTAATCCGTCAGAGTTTTGCATTGCAGCAAGAGATTCTTCAGGACTATAACTATCAACATCCTTAGATATAGATACATCGCCTTCAGTATTAACCGGAGGATCATAGCCATCAACAACACGTACCCAGGTTCGAAAATCACGAGCTTGAAGAAAAGCACACATATCAACTTTCCACCATGGATAGTTTGAGCCATCAAAGACTGGTGGCACGTTAATAGAGATAACACCTCTGTCCATAGATTCAGATCGCTACAAACACAGACTTGTAAGGTCTTAAACGTGTTTTCCTGCTCTGATACCAATTGAAAAAGTGGGGGTACAACAACCACACCCAACATTTCGCTTAGCAATCTGTATGGAAAAACTCCAATATACTTTCTAGAGAATCAACTAGACAGTCAGACTCAATATAGATAAAAAATTATATCAACGAGTTTATATCTCAATCTCTCGATTTGATATATACTCAAGCAAATAGATATCTGCGAGTCTTTATCAATACTAGAGAGATAACTTGGATGGTACCAAAGATCAATATCCAAGTGTCAATCAATTTAAATCAACAACCAAAAGGTCGGATATTCTAATTGATTGAACAACGCACAACCTGTGATATTTCAATTATATAACAAAATATAATGCGGAAAAGAAATAACACAGACACCAGAATTTTGTTAACAAGGAAACCGCAAATGCAGAAAAACCCCGGGACCTAGTCCAGATTGAACACACACTGTATTAAGCCGCTACAGACACTAGCCTACTTCAAACTAACTTCGGTCTGGACTGTAGTTGAACCCCAATCAATCTCACACTGATCTAAGGTACAGTTATGCTCCTACGTCTCTGATACCAACAGGATACTACGCACTTGATTCCCTTAGCTGATCTCACCCACAACTAAGAGTTTCTACGACCCAAAGTCGAAGACTTTAATAAACAAATCTGTATCACACAGAAAAGTCTACGGTAATAGATAAATCCGTCTCCCACGAATATACCTACGAGTTTTGTTCCGTGTTTTGATAAATCAAGGTGAACATGAACCAATTGATAACCCGGACTTATATTCCCGAAGAACAACCTAGTATTATCAATCACCTCACAATAATCTTAATCGACGCGGCGAAAGAAGATATTGTGGAATCACAAAAAATGAGACGAAGATGTTTGTGACTACTTTTTATCTTGCCTATCGGAGATATCAATCTCAAGTCAATCCTTACGATTGTAATCGTACGATAGAAACAGCAAGATCAGATCACACAACTACGAGAAAGTAGTATTGGTCTGGCTTCAAAATCCCAATGAATTCTTTAAATCGTTAACCTGGTTTAGAGAAGAAATCAAAGGTTAAAGGAGAATCGACTCTAGCTAATACAACTAGTATCACACGTAAGGTGTGGGGATTAGGTTTCCCAGTTGATAGAGTTCTCCCTTATATAGTCTTTCAAATCAGGGTTTGTAATCAATGTTAGCTTGGTAACAAAGCATTCAATAATCACCGTTAGATGAAAACCTGATTAGATTCAAGCTAATATTTCTCAACCGTTAGATCGAAAACTTAGCTTGTTACACACAAATGAAATGCACGTTTCTAGGATTGTATAACCGTACCCAAACTTGTACATTTGTTGGTTCAACAATAGTTAACCAAATGGTTAGCCCTATGAGCAATTTCATATCAACCATATTCTTCTTCACCATAACAAGTTCAAATGACTCAAATGAACTAGTTAGAGAGTTGTTCATGCTTAGGACTTATGTAACTACACAAGACACAATCGAAGCAAAAACTATTTGATTCACTCGAATCGGTTCATGAACTTTATAGCCACGGTTTGCAAAAGTATTCCTTAGTTTATACAAACATGAGTTCAAGAACAATCGTCTTTAGATATAACCAACTCGAGTTCGCGGACTGGGTTCGCGGACTTAAGTTCCCGAAAGGATTTCACAAACTCCAGCAGATTTTCTCGGGTCGAGAACTTCCGCCAGTTCGAGGACTGAGTTCGCGGACTGAGTTCACGGCTCTTGTTCCGGTTCTATTGATCAACAAAGTTCGCAAACTTCGGTTCAAGGAATAAGGACTTATACATATATGTGTTTCCACAACAATGCTTATATCCACCAATGGTTATATAATCTAAACTCTCATTTAAATCATTGAAACATTCTCAGAGGACGTTATATAGTTGTTATTCACAAACCATTTTTCGTCAGTGCAATTTTCAAAGTGATTGAAACATAACATGACTTTCGTCACTAGGTAAAGATGAATTTGGCTAAAGCGAAAGCTTACCAACACATATTTCGAGAAATAGATAGGCGATATAAACTCGGCTCAAAATACCAAATGTGTATAATCAAAGTATATATAGCAATACGACTTTTGTCTCAAGATAGGAAATAAAGTAGATAGACTTTTGAGTGATATATAAGTTCAAGTATCCACATCCTTTTAGTCGATGAAGATCCACCAGTTCCTTGAGTAGTCCTTCGTCTTGTATGATGATTTCCATGGAGTTCTTGAGCTCAACTACACTTTCTATCCTAGTCCGAGACCTTAGGTATAGTAGGCTAGAAATCAAGACTTATAGTTTTGATCACTAACATTGACAAACATGCTTGAGATAGCAACGCATGCGAGTTTGACCGAGCAATTCTCTAACATCCACCCCTAGCAATAATACTGGAGGAGCGGGTGTAGTTCTGGTGTCTCCCACTGGTGAAGTCTTTTCGCATTCCTTCAAGCTGGACTTTCAGTGCACCAATAATTCAGCGGAATATGAAGCTTTTCTCATAGGGTTGTCGCTGGCCGAACAAGCAGGCGCCACGTACCTGGAAGTTAGAGGTGAATCTAAGTTACTGGTTAACAAGATGAATAGAGTATATGCACTAAAAGAGGTAACACTGGCTCCGTATAGATCTGAGGCGCAAAAGTTATTGAATTACTTCGCTGAATGTAACCATAACTCATGTCGGTCGAAGTAACAACAAACATGCTGATTTCCTAGCCACATTGGCCTCGAAGCTGCAATTCGAAGGTTTAGAAGAAACCCTAACAGTGAGGAGATGGAGTGTAGCATCGACATGGCTCTTATAGTCCAAGGATGCTGAAACAAACGATTGAAGGACATCGATTATCCAAGAGCTCAACATTTCACTTTCCCAAGGAAAGGTTAGTCTCAAAACCCTACAAAATTTCTTCATGCTTCACGGAGTGTTATATCATCGAAACCCAGATGGCTCCCTATCGAGATGTCTCGGCGATGAAGAAGCACAACTACAGCTTAACTACGTTCATGGATAAGTTTGTGGAAAAACGTTGGTGGTAACTCTTTACCGTCGTCTTCAATGCCTTGGCTACTACTGGCCGGATATGGAGGTTCAGTCTCGATTGCTCCAAGGGTATTGCTCCAACTGTCAAGCACCGCCACATCAATTGGAGATCTTTAACATTGACCATGCTGGGGACTGGCGAGAGCCATACATCAATTACCTCCGCGACTGTGTACTCCCTGCTAATAAGAAGGATGCAGCCAAGACGAAGCAAAAATCCAAAAGATTTGTGTTTCATGAAGGAACTCTGTACCGTAAAAGCTTTGGAAGTGATCTGTTACGATGTCTAGCAAAAGTGGAAATCCCAATTATGTTGAAAGATACGCATGAAGGTGAACACCAAGGGAAGAAGAAATTATTCCTCCAGATACACGAGAAGTATTACTGGATAATTATGGAAGATGATGCAGCGGCGTTTGTTCAAAAGTGTCACGAGTGACAAATTCACGGAAGCCTCATCCACGCACCTTCTACTCCCCTACACTCGGTGAGTAGTCCGTGGCGTTTTTAAAACTGGGGACTTGACATCATTGGGAAGATTAACCCGCCATCATCAAAGCAGCATGAATATATCATAACCGCAACAGAGTACTTTACTAAATGGGTTGAATCCATTCCTCTGAGAGGAACTACTGGAGCAACAATTGCAACATTTATTAAGGAATACATCATTTGTCGTTTTGGCGTGCCTAAGCACATCATTACTGATAATGGCACTCCCTTCGTCAACAAGCAAGTACAAGAGTTACTCGAAGAATAAGGAATTAAGCAAGTCTTCTCTACTCCTTACTATCCCCAAGGGAATGGGTAAGCCGAGAGTACCAACAAGACTTTAATCTGAATTCTCAGTCGAACAATGCATGATAATCCACAGACATGGCACGAACAACTGCCCATAGTACTATGGGCATATCGAGCGGCACCTAGAAGATCCACAGGCGTCTCCCCCTATTCACTTGTCTATGGTGCGGATGCAGTTCTCTCGGCAGAGATTAAAATTTTATCGGTCAGAATTGCAGCAACAAGTGGAGTTTAAGGGTATGAAGCCGCAACATCAAGTGCCAGAATAGCAGAGCTAGATACTCTGGACTCTAAGAGAACTAAGGCGGAAGAACATGCTCAGGTATACAGAAATAGGGTTTCTAGAGCATACGATAAGGCCGTAAAACCTCGAGATTTTCAAACAGGAGATCTGGTATTGAAGACTGCTAAGCACATTCAACAAGACATGTCTGCACCGAAGTTCTCTCCAAAATGGGAAGGACCTTATGTGGTTACCAAAGCATATAACAGTGGGTACTACAAGATTGTCAAAGAAGATGGAGGCAAATTGGAAGCGATCATCAATGGAAAATGGCTCAAGGCGTACTACGCGTGACCATCACTCCATCTCTCGCCGTTTCACGACACGGCCAACCAGGCATTTTCCGTTTCCCTCGTTTTTGAGTTATCAAAGTTTCATTTAGTCAGAACATATTAATGAAAATTCCATTTGCTTTTCCCAAAAACCAATACAATTCAACAAAATTTTTTTTTCAGAACCCAAATGAAAAATCAGACATTCTCATGGCTGCACATTCAAAATAACAACTCAGAAAAGACCATCCAATAAGTTGTAGTTTCTTGAAAGCATCATTTTCAGCCTGTTTTGGTACCTTTCAGTCCTACTCTTCAAATCCCGGATTTCCTGTTACACCTTTTGAGATTCAGCAGTCAGAGCCTTTTCCTCTTCCAAAATAGCCTTTGTAGCAGGAACGACGTTGGCAAAGATGCCGGCTCGATCAACTTTAACAATGTAAAGACGGTGTCGCAGCTAGCTTACATTAAACTTCAGGGATTCGCAGGTAGATACCATGTTTTCCCACTTTTCAACAGTTGCTTCAGTGACGTCGCGAATGGATGTGCCTTCCATTTCAACAATCATGGGCAGAAGACAGTTCACTGTGGTGACCAACGCAGACGAGCAATGCTACACCACGTTCCTGGTTGCAATGTGGCCGTATCTTCTCCATATTTTCGTGTACACAGCCACGAACTCCTTCCGCACCAAGAATCTACCTACACTTCTGTAGCTAGAAGATAAACACTTCATGTGGATATCGAACGGCAAACCTGCATTGGGCTATTCGTAGCAAGAAATACCAAAATAATCATTTTCCTCTGCAGCAGTTGGCGTACTCGAGTTTGAAGGAAGAGGTGTGGTCAGATCGTCGTCATCAACCACGGTCACGCATGTTCCAACTGGGTATACCTCTGCACACAAAAAAATCTCTCTTTGTTAACTACTGATGGTAGCAAGCAAATATCTATTTGTCAGTGAAAAGCACACCAGAATGATCTTCTTGACTCGGATGACCCGGATGGAGGAGTTGTCACAAGACCCAGGAGTTTGCCCACTCTGAAAGAAAAAAGAAGCAGCGATGTTATGAGGAAAAGAGGAATTATCACTTCAAAATAAGGAGATAATTAGAATCATACTCTGGAAGCGAGCCGCCTGCGTTTGACTAAGGAATCCGGCTCACTCGGGGATGATTCACTTCTGTTCGACATAATGAAGAGATATGAATTCAACGAGAAGGGTCTTTATTCTTAACTGAGAGGAACAATCTAGTTTCATATGCATATATATTGAGGAAACCCTAAGAAGAAACATATGCCGAACAACCCCAACGGGACTTATCCGATAGCCAAGGATTCAACCCTGACTGGGTAACATTTCTCATCGAAACCCTAAGGAAGACCGAAAGGAAACATCCAGATAGTCAAAGGACAAATACGTCTCCAGCTTAAAGCCCTGGCAGCCACTTTCCTGGTAATATTTACTTACTCTAGCTTGGCCTTTTATCGCTTGTCTATCACCATCCCATGCTTACCCCGCAACAATGCCACTGTTACGTGCTAAGCAGGGGACTTAATGTTGATGGTGGTTTTTAGTTCAGGGCTAAATTTGTAAAACCCTGCATTTAATGTGCCGTCACTCTACAAGGAAACGGAGTCATGTAAAAGTGATGAGTGTTCAACCTCTTCACTGGCGCATTTATTGAGCAACTCAATATTTTCTCATGAAATTTGTCCAGAATGGTGCATGTAGCAACAATCCCAGATACTCTGTAAATTTTGGCACCTTGCCTGTATTACTCAGTTAATATAAGTTTCTTTGAATGCTTTCTGTGCTATGTTCCCCGGCTGAACCCTTAATGTTGATATGGCATGACAATTTGTGTTCACTCGCAGCAAAGTAGCACGAATTTCCAAATATCAAGGATAAGGTCTTTGCATAAAGTATTCAATAAGAAAGCATACTGCTCTCTGGCAATGAACTTAAAGAACTCTGTGTCAACACATATAATTCAATCAATTTTGTGATAATTCAAAAGATTCGGATATTACCCTGACTAATTTGCAAAAATTAGGGTTTTGTGCCTTGCGCAGTATATCGGACCTTGCCTGCCAAAATTAATCCTAGGGAAACTAGGTAATTAATCTGCCATGGATTAGTAGGTGCAAAATCTTGCTCAGAATCAGAAAACAAGAAATAAAGGAGCTGCAGAATATGAGCAGCAGCAAAGGGAGGCGTGGCCATGCCTTAGGACAGTCGGCGCCATATGCCATTGGCCATGCCCCGTGTTGCCTAAACCGGCCCTATTTCCCTCGACCAATCAGGTCACCTTAAACCCGCCACACGCACATAAGTTGTGTCTGGGCCCATACTTGTCGGCCATATTTCCCCAATCAGGTCGCTTTAAAATTGCCACACCCATACCAGAAGTGTGGCCACGCCCGCGTTTGGCCGACCCTCTCTTTTTCGACCAATCAGGTTGCTCTAAACCTGCCGCAGTATTTAAAAAGAGAGGCAAAACTGCGCCAATACCAAATTGGCTTTCGAAAGTTGCACCAATGCGCTAACTGGCATGCCAAACGTGCATGCCCAACGTGCCGGACGTGCCACTTTGGCACAAAAGCATGCTGAACGTGGCAACATACCATAAATAATGCACTTACGTGCCAACCCATCTTCTGTTCGTGGCCAACGCCATAACAGATTGCAATGTGGTTATCCTAACCAAAAACACGACCTTGCATGGTCGAAACCCTAATTTCCAGTCGTGGCACAAATTATGCCACTTCGGGTTCCCACAACATGCCACGAGCCGTGCGGGACCCAGGAAGCCCTAATAAAGACGCCATATCATAGCCACCCGTGGCAATCCTTGCTCATGTGGTTTTTTCCATATGATGGCCTGGCTATGGCACCATTTGCACAAAACGTCGATGCGTCACGGACACATGCCACATGTCGTATGCACTAATTAGGGTTCTGGCACGCCAAACCATAATTTAGGCAAAGTTGCTATGGCAACCAAGCCAAGTAACGTTTCCCAGAGCATTGGGATTGATGTGGCAACATGGCCAATGTTGCCACGCCACATTTGGGTCTAACACCAATGTGCCAAAATCTAGCGTCCATGGATACGCCAGGCACTACTTGCACCATCGTGCCACTGGCATGCGCTAACTATGTCAGCCACGCCACCATGCCGCAGCGCACGTGCTAATTAGGGTTTCGATACGCCAAACCCTAATTTAGCTAAAGTCGCCATGCCAACTAGGTCAAGTGATTCTCTTAAGGCCTTAAGTTTAACTTAGTAACAGGTCCAATGTTTCCGGAGCCATATTTGGGTCTAACACCAATATGCCAAAACAACTGCCACGGCTACGCCAGGCGCCACTTTGCTATACAACAAGATGTGGCCATAATCAATGGACATCCTTTCTCATAAGCTACAATGTAAGCCATCCAAATTCGCCATGGAATTGACAGGCCTGTGGCAAGTTTTAGGCGGCCAACCAAGGAAAGCCTAATAGAATCACATGCTATTTTCATATGGCAAGTCTCTTGACTTTGACTTGCTACACGTAGCAATCTGCTACACGTTTTTTCACGAAAACACTCGAGACATCGAACATGTCACAAACTGGGGGATGCTCATCAGGGTATTGGTCTGGCGGTTTACAGCGTGCGGCATGCAAAACGTCCATCATAAGAAAGTGTCAGGAAAAAATGGCAGTTAGTGGAGGCATGAAGTAGTGGGTGTAAATAAACCCGTTTCCTTCATAGTATAGGCATGGTTTCTGGCAGTTACACGTTACTCCACTCTTCCATCACTTAATCACTATCACTTCCTACGAGACCAGGGTGTATTCAATTATGACTTGTATAAATAGGTTTTACCTATTTCCACCAAACAACAAGTTTTGGTGAGAACAACAACACAGTTCCAGAAAAATACCAAAGAACTGATAGCTTTCATTTCGCAAGCCAGTTCCAAATTCTGATACAAGTCATAAAACATCCACACCTTCAGAATGAACCATTCTGGTCTCAACACCTTCTTCGCTTCCCTCCCTAAGACCAACCATTCTCCTTCACTTTGTGACCGAAGCAAGACTGGAACGACCAGTTCTTGGTTTAGGCTAGGATTGTACAAATTGATCTCTCGAAACTAAAAGTACTCCCGTGCAGTGCATTTATTTTAGGTTTAGACTCGTTTCTCATCCACACACCCAAATTTACTAAAACCAGCAGAAACAATTTTTTACCCAAAAACACCGTGAAACCCATAATTGGTGATTTGATAGGATAATCATTCACATAGTTCTTGGAATTCAGACGTACCAATTCTAAACTTGTTTGGAAGTGTGGCAAATTGTTTCCAAGATTGTAAGTATGAAAAAGGACTTGCAAAGTAAAGATATCGACGTACTTTGAACATGTGCAGTAACTCTTATCATTAATTGTTCAAAGATATTCCTTAATTGCTAAAGGAGAATCCCATGATCGAAATAAATTGAGAATCTTTTAAATAAGGTTTCTTAGTTTTTATATGCTAATTAATTTCCAGCAATTAAATGCATATCTTTAGAAAATAATAATTAGTAATATGTATTTACTGATTATAGATCTTTCTATTAGGATTTCGATCAATATTTGGACAGTGCATTTCCAGGAGTTATGAAAACCGATTTTGTGTTTATTGCATATCTTTGAGAATATACGGTTTTGAAAATCCCTTGGTGTCCAAACTTCCGTGTCTATAAATATTGAAGTTTGCATTTCTAGCAAATTAATCCTCAGAGCCAGCAAAACTACCTAGTTGTGTTGTTACTGGTGGAACCGCCTACTCTGAGAGGAAAGTAACCTAATTAGGAGAAATCTCTTACGGCCGCTCAGTTTAAAGACTTCTTTGAGATTGAGAATCTCTATTAGTACCGTTGGTAGGAAACTAGATAATTGCGGCTTATTATTAGTTTTCGATTGATTTGATTGACTAGCGGTTGTTCACTAGTACAAATCTTCACATAGGTCACACTTAATCACCGTGTCCATAGGATTTTGGTCATGGATTTTTTTCACTCCAAAAATGTGGCATCAGGTGCCGTGACAAAGAGGTACCTTTATGGCTACATAAAATTTGAGTGACTATAAAATTTGATAAACCATGGCTATACCTCTATAACCGTGTCTATATGGTACTCATTATTTTTTTTGTAGTTAGGCATTTTCACTATCACCATGGCCATAGGATCCTTATAGACACATAATTTGATTATATGTGGCTAAAGTTTACCTTAAAGTCACGTGAATTTTATTATAGCCGTGGCCTTTGTCATCAATTGGACACGCAAAATTCATTTTTTCATGGACAATTCATGAGTTGCAGTCACACTAATTTTTCTCAACCATGGCCATCTCTATCATTTGGACACACAGAAAATAATTCAACATGGCCAATACATGATTTGTAGTCACATTTAATCTCTATCATTTCGAGTGGCCATCTCTATCATTTGGACACACGGTACCATGGCTATCCATATTTTTGGACACGTGATAAACATTTTACATGGCCAATTAATAAGTTACTGCTACTAAGAATTTGTAGCTATTGTTCACCTTTCGGACACAGAGGATACCACAAACCATGGCGATAACCTTTATAAAATGACACAAAACGTATTCAACGTGGCAAATATTAGCTTTTAGTCACTCGAAAAAATTGCAATTTTTATCGCTCAATTTATCTTCAGGGACCTATTGGCCCCCTCTTTTATCATTCGTAGCAAAACTCACCTAAATAACCATCCATAAAAAATTAATCAAGACTACAATTAGAATTGAACCAAAATAATCTTTATTCACAATATAATAAACGTCTCGATATCTAATAATTGTGCAGTAACCTCAAGATAACAAAATTTTAGAGGGAGACTTAAAAGTTTAAACATCCAAATCCTACAGTCCACGACTATTTCTCTTAATAATTAGGTTGCAGTCTTGAGTCTCTTGCTGGATCTCCGAGACTTCAGTTCCCCGCTCTTCATATCTGAAGGTTTCTTCTTCTTTGTCTTCTTAGTGTTTGGGTCAGAATCATGTTCATCAGGGTCTGAAAGTGGATGACCCTGTAGCAAGCCAGTGGATGTGTAATTAAGGGAAAAAACCATGTTAACAGTTATCTGTGGAGGTTTGTACTAGTGACAAGAATGGGGCAAAATGTAAAATGAACAACATACAACATTCACAAATAATAATAGTTCTCACTGATATGTCATTACCGATAGCTATCAGTAAAAGAAATTCTTTATATCAGAGTTCCAACTTACTAATTGTCACACGCGGTTGAGAATCTTCAAACTGGTTCACCAGAAAAGCTCCAGTTGCCTACAATTGCACAACAACACAGAAAAATTAGAGGGTTCATATAATATAACATCGGTTTACAACATATTCTAGGTCAAAGATTCTTGTCTAGTTAAAACAACATGATTGACCTTTTGTAGCAATCGACAAAGAACTACTAGTTTTATAAGTACACAATCGTAAGGACAACAAGCCAATTCTTAAATACATTGAATTGCACATTCGAATTTACATGAAAACAAGTTCCCTATGCAACAAGATACAGTAACACAGGATAAGGTACAAGAAAAAGAATAGTTTAGCTATATTTTAGTAAAAAACCAACAAGTGAAATTGAATGCCATCACCTTGAAAACACTCTGGTTGCATTGTTGAAGACATAACAGACAACTAAACTTGTACATTGCTCATTAAACTTCCATTCAACTCTGAAAACAACAATTAAGGTTACTAAAATCATGTGAGAACCATTTCGAGGCTAATATGGTGTACAAATAAGGAGATGAGTTTAAAAGGCTTATTATGATCCTAATAACAATCAATTTTCGGGAAACCAACACTAGTTTAAAGCAAAACTTGGAAAAATTTCAAAAAAAAACTAGATGATACACACAAATAATAACAATCAATAATAACATGAACTAAGACAATACAGGGATAGTGTATTACAGGGAGGGATAATATTGGTTTCTACACGTGAATAATAATCAACACTTAAATGATATACCTAAGAAAATCAACATACACAACCTAACGATTTTTAAACTAAAGATTCAATAACTAACTAGCTCTGCATGGGTGTGAATAGACAAGATTCAATTTCATTTTCAAGGATAATATCATAATTTTGAGCTAACGGAAGAAATTTCCAGGCACTTGCCAAACTTGTTGAAATTTTATTTCTTTAATATAAGATCCAGTAAACATTACTAACCAATTATAACATCTTGCCAACAATAATAGAATAAACAGGCCAACAAGCCAGTTTCGCCAACGATTTGGAATCTACAAACAAATTTTAAAGAAATCTAGTAGAAACCCAAAAAAATAGCTATGAGATCATACAAAGTACATATAAAAATGTTAAAATTCACATAAATGTAATTAAAGTAAATCTTCATAACCCTAACTCATGCAAAAATAAGGATCCTAAACATACGATGCAAACAAGGAATCCACAACTTTACCAATTGGTTCAGAGCGCTACCTCAGACTTCATTATGTTATCTACAAAATCAATAAATTCCAACCAAAATAAGTTAGTGACACTATTTAATCAATTAAAATCAATCGAACGACAACCAGTAAATGAGACTTAACCCATCAAAAATCAATCAAATGATAACCAATAAATGAGACTTAGCTTTAGTGGAGGTGTTCCAACTTGTACATCCTTAAACTCCTTCAAAATTTGGGGATTTTTAGGGTTGAAAATAAAACGTAATCAATCAAACAATTTCAGTTCTTAAGAACAATCCCTAAATCCCTAAAACAACAGAACCCTTAAATCTCCTTGGTTTTCCCTTAAACCCTCAATGAATTTCACCTTTCACTTCAACAGAAACCCTTAATCCTCAACGAATCTAAAAGAAAGGAGTATCAGAAAGAATAAGAGAAGAGAAGATGCAGAGAGGTGAGAAAGCGGCGCAAAAATGGGATAGTGAAGAAATTAGGGTTATTGGGTGATTATATCTCTAAGGGGGTCATACGGTGTAGCACGTTGGATAAATGTACAGCTCCGACACCTACTTGATTGGTCGAGAAAAATTCAATGGTTATTTTACAACCATGTGTAAATACATCAAACGATCTTTGGTATACCTTTCTCACTTGGACGTGTTTCACAACACATGCCTTATACTCTAGCGGACATGGTAAACTTATATATGAAGTTTTTAATCTAAGGAATTTTTTTTTCTTCTATCAACTTTATTTAATTTGATGGTTGGTATGCTCCCTCCCAACGCGGAGGTAGCGGTTCGAACCCCGTAATTGTCATAAATAACTCCTTATAAGGAGTCCAAGACCGCTGTTCCAAACCATCAAAAAAAAATTTATTTAATTTAAAATGTGGAATTAGATAAGGAGTTTTTATATAAAAAGTTTACGAATTTTTTCTTCTATTTTTTTATTCTATCAACTTTATTTAGAACGTGCAACTTTAAATGTCATGGATTACTGATAAAATTATTGGGTGATGATACTGGTAAAAAATCATCCATGTATAAATACTGGAAATCTCAATTGTAACCTTGATTGGATAATTGAGAATGAAACTTGGGAAAAATAATGAACTCGAAAATTTTTATTGACCTTTGAATCGTCGAAATTCTAAATAATATATGAGAATTAAAACGAATTCGGTGAAAAGGAATCAAAATAAATGAAGAACTCGAAAATTGTTATTGACCTTTTTAAACTTGCCTTATTATTATTGTAGTAAATGTATTTTTATTATATTTTAGAAAGAAAAAAAAATGAGAATTAAAACGAATTCGGTGAAAAGGAATCTGATAAATGAATTGAGTGTCTGAGTAACAAGATGACTGAATTCTTATCGAAATTCAGTATGGGGATCCAGAATTATCGATCTTCATAATGTGCATCCAATATCTTTTAACATTATTCAATTTCAACTAGCTGTTAGCTACATCCACCTATTTATATCTTGACCTCATTTAGTTTTACGCAATATCTAAATCTATAAGTACATCCTATGAGATCGTACGAAATCTGGAGTCAGGTGTATATTTCGACAAATAATGGAGTCAGGTAAATATTTATCGAGGGGATATATATGTGTTGCACTTTGCTCGACTTTGCTCAATCAACTCGGTTTCCTTCGGATTTTCCAATTATCCATTGATTTTTTATAATCGAAAATTGTTGATCTCTGAGCGTATATGTAATTTTCTATGCATATCCGATTAGAGCAAATAAACTACGGATATATGGAATTTTGTATGATACTTAATCATCTTGAGTAAACCTGTTAGACAATTGCTCGGTCAAACTCACAAGCGTTGCTATCTCAAGCTTGTTTGTCAAGTTTAGTGATCAATATTGTAGTTGAGCTTTAGACTTCACGACGTTCATCAATTGAAGACGTATAAATACTAAGGAGAGCTTGTGGAACTTCATATATTTCATACAATTGAAATATCACTGGTTGAACATAAGTTAAATCAGTTCCTGAATCCGGCCTTTGGGTTGTTGATTGAATTGATTGACACTTAGATATTGGTTTTAGATACCGTCCAAGTTGTTTCTTATATTAATCAGGCTCAAGGATTCCTATCTGTTCGATTTGCTGATTACATTAAGAAACAAAGATATAACTCCTTGATATACTTTACTAAAGATTGGGTCTGACTGTCTAGTTGATTCTCTTGAAAGTATATTGGAGTTAGTTCGCATAGATTGCCGAAACGAAATATTGGGTGTGGTTGTTGTACCCACGCTTTTTCAAAACCTCTAAGTATTTATATTCAATAAAATCTAATTATAGTCATATAATCTTGTTTTGGAATCGTCTTATGTAAATCTCTAAACATGTCCAATGAGATCGAACTAATCCTTAAATCAGGTGAATATTTCGACGAATTCTAAAAACGCTTCACTGAATTACACTCGTATTTCATTGGTTTCTCAGGTTATTCGCTAATTTCACCGAATGTCCATCAGCCACACTCATTTTACACGTTATCAATCAAGATTACACAACATTGCTTGACCTTACTCGTTTTCTTCAAGATCCCATCCATTTTGTTGACTATCCATCAATTTTGACGAATGTCCATCAATCTTACTCAATTTCACCCGAATTAACTTGGATTTCGTCAATTTCTCTGTCTATTCATCAATCTCACCCATTGTCGCTCGAGTTTGCGCAATTACACTCGGATTCCTTCGACTTTTCCTGCTATCCATCAATTTCACCTAATATCCACCAACTTTACTTTATTCCATCAATTTTATCCAGTAGGGTAACAACCCGACTTACTTTTTTTTCCTTCAAGCAACCAAATTTTACTGACTAGGCAAGTTAATATGCATAAGCCAAACTTTGCAATAATTTTCTATATTTTTAACTAATAACCATCGACCTTACTTAATTTACGATCTTATAGTTCATTACTTACATATGGAAAAATATATATGACTCCATATGGAAAGGTTTACATGGTGTCGGTTGGGAGTTTCAACAAGCTGAGCTCTTACACCCTTTTAGATAACAAGCCCAATTATATGTGTCGGAGTGGTTCATTGTGTTGTAATAAGCTTGTCTTCTTCTTTTTCAATTTTTCATAAAATTTAATCTTGTTAATTACGTATTTTAGTGAACACAGAGGTCATGCACACATCAACAATAGGTTATAGTAATTGAGGTTCTCCCCAACAAGGTGGTAAACATTCTGTTGTGTCTTTCAAGTTGCCAAATGAACTGAAGGCAATGGTCACATAAAAAAATCATTGTGGCCATATAATAATCCTCCCTGAAAAAGAAATGGTGTAGCAATATGTTAATCTTTTGTCATATTTTTTTTTTTAAATGTGTCTGTTTCTAACATGTAAATGTTTAAAAAACCATGTACTATGGACATATAAACAAAAAGTGGCTAAATAAATATTTTTTCGTCACAGGTTGATAATTGTGTCTATTGCCATCCTACACATTTGACACATATATAATTCCTAAATGTGGCCATATTCTCATCTGCGACTACATGTGATGGGATTAGACTGAAAACTATGACCAAACAATTCCCTATGGCTACAGTTGATGGGTTTATGATTAAACCCATGACCAAATGGTGCACTATGGCTACAAGGTAACACAAAACGTGGCTATAGTTATGTTGATGACCAGTAGCCACGCAAATAACCCAAAACGTGGCTAGGCTGTAAACCAAAAAACGTGGCCTATGTGAAGGTTTGTACTAGTGGTTGAACTTTGATTGCACCTAGTTTGTTTATGCTTGAGAATCTTCTCTTCTGATATAACATTTTCTCAAACTAGATCGAAGTTTCGACGGGGATCTTTAGACTGTTTGTAGATCTAAAGACGTCTTGTGATAATCCAACGTTAATAGACTCTGTTCTGTGTGTGTTTGATCACAAGAGATTCAAGTTGATTGTGTGCAGGTGCTGATTGAAGATTAAAGAAGATTTGAAGACAAGAAGATTTTTTTGGGTTCATAATCTTTGGTGAGCTCAATACTTATTTCGGCTAGAAAGGGATCCAACTATAATCGGTTTATCTTTGTGATAGATTGGATTGATTAGTTGAGTAGATCGGCATAAATACACTTCTTAGTGATTAATAGTATTGATTGCATAGTTTAACAATTACTTCGGTAGTTGTTGAGAGATTGATCTAAGGACCCGACAAAGGTGTTTATTGGCTAAACGGAAGAGCCTTTGTCAGACTCATATCACGTTGTTTCAAAAGAGTTGTTACCGAACAAATTTGTTGTTCCTTTACTGTTTAGAATACGAACCAAAGGAATTGTTCCAAGTGCGTGACTTATTTACAAGTTGGAGGCACAGGGATACTGAGGGAACTAGGTGAACTATAGGTTCAGTTGCTTGGTCTCAACTATACGAAGTTGGTTTGATTTTGTATAGCGGCTTAATTCTGAGAGTATTCAATTCTGGACTAGGTCCCGAGGTTTTTTTGCATTTGCGGTTTCCTCGTTAACAAAATCTTACTGTGTCATTTACTTTTATTTTTCGCAATTATAATTGTGTTTATTATAATTTAAAGTAAATTGCACAAACGTTATAACTATTTTACTTGATAGACAATCCCTAGAGTTTGGTTAAGTCCGAACCTATTATCATGTAAACATACTTCGTTGTTGTATTGTCTCGATCTTGTATCCGTAGTCAATCACACAAGTTATCTTGTTGTCGTATTGTCTCGATCTCGTATCCATAGACGATTACACGAAGTGTGAACCGATTAGTTGTATTGTATCGACTAAGTCTATAGATAATCACTTTCGTAGAAAGGAATTATTGGTGGAAATTTTTTAGAATGAGGTATATTTGGGTACCCTCGTCTTTTCAATTGGTATCAAAGCAGGAAAACATGAAAAAATCTAACAATGTGTGTTTGGTGTGATCCAACCTATAAGAAATGAATTCGAGTTCTCATGAATCGACTTCGATTAAGGTACCGCCAATATTTGACGGATCAAACTATCTATGGTGGAATCTGCTATGAGATCTTTTCTTCAATCACGAGACTTTAATACATGGCTATTAGTCGTCGATGGTTATGATCGCCCGAAAGTAGCAAATTCGGAAACTGAGTTTGAACGCTTAGTAGATTACTCAACAGAAGAAAAGTCTTTTTCTAAGCAGAATTCATATGGTTTGAATGTTATTGTACATGCTGTAAGTCGTGATCTATAAAATCATGTATCAACATGCATAACTTTGAAAGAAGCTTGGGACAATCTTCAGATCGTATTCGAAGGAAACACTTCAGAGAAAGAAGCTAGACTTCAAACTCTATTATCCGACTGGGAAAACCTTTGAATGGATGACAACGACAATTTTGAAGAGTTTTACCTCAAACTCTCTGAGATAATTAATGCTTCTTTCTCTCTTGGAAAGACTATCTCTGAAAAAGACATAGTATGCGAAATTCTCAGATCGTTGCCATCAAGATACGATTCTAAGAAACATGCAATCATAGAGCAAATGATCTTTCAACAATCTCACGAAGCACACTCGTTGGAAATTTAAAGATCTTTGATTATGAATCACAGTCTATTCAAACTAAGGGAATTGCTTTTAAAGCTGGAAAGATTCTGATTGCTCCAATGGAGAAAAATAGACATCTTGATGATTCAAATGAACAAATTGCAGAATTGTCTGATGATGAAATTGAAAAATCATTATCACTGATCACCAGACAGTTTCGAGATCTCTTAAAGAAAAGGAGTAAGAGATTCATTAAAGATACTCATCGATCGTCTCATCCACATGATCGTGTTCCAGTCAAGAAATATCAGGAAGATGATGATGAATATCATCCACAATAATTCAAGTGTAAAGGGTTTGGTCATATTGCTAAAGAATGATCGTGTTCCAGTCAAGAAAGATCAGGAAGATGACGATGAATATCAGCCACAATGCTTCAAGTGTAAAGGCTTTGGTCATATTGCTAAAGACTGTCCCAATCTTAAGAAATACACTGGAGGCAAGGCACTGGCTGTAACTCTTGATGAGACCTCTGATTAATATGATTCTGAAGAAGAGGAAACAACTAATATTGCATTACTTGTTAATATTATTCTTCCTCCTCCATCAGTGATTTACCCATTTTAAAAATGGATATATCTTCCGATGTTTGTAAATCATCTAATGGTAAAGGGAAAAATAAGACAAAATGAAAAAACTGTCTCAAGAACAGAATTGCTAAAAGTTGCATATGCAACCTTAGTCAATCTAAAGATGCTTCGTTAACCAGTGGTAACAAAAAGAGATTATTCCATATGATACTAGATCAAGGACACTCTTGTTGTTCTAGATTCCGTAGTGAAAGAAAATCTCACACTAATACCACTTAAACGACATTAGAACATCTTCCTTACTGTGTGCCAATTTTTGTGTAAGGAAGAAGAAAGTTCAACAGACTTTTGAGTAAATTGTGAGAATAAAATCTAGTAATTGAAAATATTTAAGATATTCGTATTTATGGGAATATTATATTTTCGAAAAAATATAAAAAGATCCTTCTATTCCTTGGTCATTCCTTGTCTGAACTATGGGTCTGGACCCAATGTCTTCTCTTGATAAGATGCTAGATCACAAAGATCTCTTGAAGAATAAATCTGCATCATCTCTGGACGAGAAATCAAAGAGTAAGATCAAAAAGAGAGATTGGCTTAGCAAGAAGGAAAGAGAGAATATGCTGAAGAAAGATCATTGTATTGAAGCATTGACACACTTCTGTGTTTAACCCAAGACCGAATTACATGTTCTCGCAGAAACCTTCTCGAAAATATCCCCACTGCAAGAAATTCTGGTCAAGCAACAAGGTTATCTACTGGAAGAATTTCACAAGTGGAAGTGCAGAAGTAATAAACAATCCTTCACCAGTGCTGAGATGAAGGAGTAAATCCAGAAAAATAGACTTCAATTTTTGATTTCTTTCAATAATTGTATAGTCTATTATGAATAAAACTATATCATTATGAATAAAATTATTATTTTATAATATTTCTTGTGATAGTTTTCGGTTACATAGCCTGTGCTTGAATGCTTTATTTTATTGTTATGTATGTTTATGGGATGTTTGATTTCGGTTTTATTACCTTGATATTCGATCTCATAATGTGTGAACCCTTATGGTTTGGGTGACTTTTTGATTTAGCGGGATTAAGTTCTAGCCCATGTTGGTAGGATTTATCAAAGGATCATGAGGGGTTCCTGTAGAAACAATATGTGAAAAAGTCACAATATGTTGAATCTTTTGGTTTAGCATAAAAGCATATGTGTTTCGAGGTTTCAACTTTTGCATAGCATAGTTAAAACTGGTTTTCGACCTTTCTCTGGTAAAGGTTGGTTGTTGTTGTTCTTTTGTTTGCGAGAGGATGACAACATGATGATATTTTCCCCGGAAAGATATGAAGAAAAAGGACAAGAGGATGCAGAATTTGAGGTAACAATCTTGTTAGTTAATTGTTTTCCTGTTTAAGAAAAGCATGATTTTATTTCATATCCTTATTGTTTTTGCTTAACAAAATTTCGGTACAATTAATGTTGATTCCATTATTTGTGTATGGATGTTTGATTGTGATTCAATTGTTTCTGGTTAAGAAAAACTATTGTTATCTTTTGTTATTGTTTGGTATCAATTGTTTAGGCTTACAAAATTTCGGTGCAATTGCAGTGCTATAATGTCTATGTTTGTTTCAATTGCTTCCGGTTAAGATAAATGATTGTGCATGTTGATTTATTTGGTTTGTGTGGATTATTTATGGATTAACAAAAGTGTTTCGGGATCATTTGTTTAGTCCAAGTGATTTCCGGATAAGAGAAACTAAGTTTTTCGGATCTTAGTTAGACTTATCAAATGTGAAGGTTTCGGTTATTCAAGTCTAACTGAATGCCTTAACAAGAATTACTAGTTAATTAACCTAGTATTTGTCTTGTTTAAAAGTGAAAGGTCTAAGTTATTTTTGACAATAATTAGAGCCTGATGAGAAAAATAAAGTTAATTCTGATCTTTTTTTGGTCTTATCTAACAAGCGATTGTATTTGTACAATCGGTTTAGCAAAAGAACTAAGGTGCTTAGTCGATTTTTGATGTGCAAAACTATTAGGGAAAATTGCTTCGGGCAATTGTTTCCTAGATAACATGTTAAAACCAAATTACTTGTAGTTTCGGTTTTGATATTGGTTATCTAAAATGGTGTGTAAAACCCTCGTGCTCAACTCTTATAGGTTTGAAAATTCTCTTTGTGAGATTTGTAAGATCCTTTCGGTTTGTCCTTTATTTTTCGTTTCTTTGTTATTTTGTGGCGAAAAGGGGGAGAAATATATGGAGTAAACAAGTGATATTGACTTGTTGTGAGTTAATATCACTAAGGGAAAGGACATTTGTGCTAAAACGTTTATTCTAACGAAAAGAGTGAAAGCATAGACTAAGGGGGAGTCACATACCATATGATATGTAGTTATGAGGAACTACATGGAAATAACAAAGAAGTGCGGATTGAAAATCTACCTATCTTATCTTTAGGGGGAGTATTATCTTTGTTATTATAATGTCAGCAGCGGCATTTAAGGATTGAATTTAATGCATGTTTTGTGCTGTTGAACTTGGAATCAAGCGTATGTGTATAATTAATTTTTGTAATTTGTTTATCCATATGATGTAAGAGTTTTGTCACTAAAATTTACAAAGGGGGAGATTGTTAAAGCATAGCTCGGTTGAACCCATCAAACGTTGGTATGTCAAGTTTGGTTGTCATATTTTAGTGAATCAAAACTCATTTAAAGAGTCGCTTGATTATATACTAGAGTCAACTTCGTATAGGTTAGCTTGAAAGTGTTAGGATATGAGACTTACAAGTATTACATGAAGAGTTGAAGAATGTGAAGAAGTATGGAGCTACAACGACAATATCATCCTTCCTCTTGAGGTTAGTAATATTTGACTTGAACTGTTTCATTCCCTAACATATCTTTCAAGTCGTGCATATTGAAAACATAACTGCGAAGCTGTGTATGAAACTCTAGTTAGACATAGTATTAAGGAATACAATACAAGGTTTATTACTTAACCATTAAACTTTGTATATAAGACATCGACATGATCATATGAATGCTATTGTGATTATGTATGGGTATGAGTGAAGATTTCATCCTATGAAACAATGTTTTACATTCGTTTAAAGGAAGTAAGTTCATAAACTCGTTTTGTGAATCGAAAGGGAAATTGCTAGGTTTATTGGTATTGTTATTCATTGCAAATCTATTTTGAATTACCAATATGTGTGTTTAGTATAACCGCTCATAAACTTGTTTATGTATCTTGGAAAAACTATTCACAAGGCCTGACTTATGTATTGATATGATTTTTATTAGTGAAACCGATCTTAAGTAATCACTCAAGATGGTATGATCGACGCTTTGTAAATAACAACTTTTATCTAGTCATTGGGGAACCGATCCTAGTAAGAGGTGTAACAAATTTACAAGAGGGAATCAATCCTTGTAAGAGGTGCAACACGTTTTTAGTAGATGGGGGAACCGATCCTATGAACATGTGCAACAAGTTTGTAGTTTTGGGGGAACCGATCCTATGGATATGTGCAACCGAATACAGGTAGTTACCATAAGCTGTGGGGAACCGATCCTAGTACCTAGTCAACCGAATTTTGGTAACTAGCGTGACTATACACAGTACTCACATGGAGGTAGAACCGAACTTGTTTTGGTAGAACCGTGAAATCCATAATTAATGATTTGATAAGATAATCAATCACATAGTTCTTGGAATTCAGACGAACCAATTCTAAACTTGTGTGGGAGTGTGGCAAATCGTTTCCAAGATTGTAAGTATGAAAAAGGACTTGCAAAGTAAAGATGTCGTCATACTTTGAACATGTGCAATAACTCTTATCATTAATTGTTCAAAGATATTCCTTAATAGCTAAAGGAGAATCCCATGATCGAAATAAATTGAGAATCTTTTAAATAAGGTTTTTCTTAGTTTTTATATGCTACTTAATTTCCAACAATTAAATGCATATCCTTAGAAAATAATAATTAGTAATGTGCATTTACTGATTATGGATTTTGCTATTGGGATTTCGGTCAATATTTGGACAGTGCATTTCCAGGAGTTATGAAAACCGATTTTGTGTTTATTGCATATCTTTGAGAATATTCGGTTTTGGAAATTCCTTGGTGTCCAAACTTCCTTGTCTATAAATATTGAAGTTTGCATTTCTATCAGATTAATCCTCGGAGCCAGCAAAACTACCTAGTTGTGTTGTTACTGGTGGAGCCGCCTATTCGGAGAGGAAAGTAACATAATTAGGCGAAATCTCTTACGGCCGCTCAGTTTAAAGACTTCTTTGGGATTGAGAAGCTCTATTAGTACCGTTGGTCGGAATCTAGATAATTGCGGTTTATTATTAGTTTTCGATTGATTTGATTGACTAAAGGTTGTTGAACTTTGATTGCACCTAGTTTGTTTATGCTTGAGAATATTCTCTTCTGATATAAGATTCACTCAAACTAGATCGAAGCTTCAACGGGGATCTTTAGACTGTTTGTAGATCTAAAGACGTCTTGTGATAATCTAACGTTAACAGACTCCGTTCTGTGTGTGATTGATCACAAGAGATTCAGGTTGATTGTGTGCAGGTGCTGATTGAAGATTAAAGAAGATTTGAAGACAAGAAGATTTTTTTGGGTTCATAATCTTTGGTGTGCACAATACTTGTTTCGGCTGGAAAGGGATCCAACTATAATCGGTTTATCTTTGTGATAGATTTGATTGATTAGTTGAGTAGATCGGCATCAATACACTTCTTAGTGATTAATAGTATTGATTGCATAGTCTAACAATTACTTAGGTAGTTGTTGAGAGATTGATCTAAGGACCCGACAAAGGAGTTTACTGGTTAAACGGAAGAGCCTTTGTCAGACTCATATCATGTTGTTTGAAAAGAGTTGTTACCGAACAGATTTGTTGTTCCTTTACTGTTTGGAATACGAACCAAAGGAATTGTTCCAAGTGCGTGACTTATTTACAAGTTGGAGGCGCAGGGATACTGAGGGAACTAGGTGAACTATAGGTTTAGTTGCTTGGTCTCAACTATACGAAGTTGGTTTGATTTTGTATACCGGCTTAATTCTGAGAGTATTCAATTCCGGACTAGGTCCCGGGGTTTTTCTGCATTTGCGGTTTCCTCGTTAACAAAATCTTGCTGTGTCATTATTTTTATTTTCCGCAATTATAATTGTGTTTGTTATAATTTAAAGTAAATTGCACAAACGTTAATTCATATTTTACTTGATAGACAATCCCTAGAGTTTGGTTAAGTCCGAACCTATTATCAAGTAAACATACTTCGTTGTTGTATTGTCTCGATCTTGTATCCATAGTCAATCACACAAGTTATCTTATTGTCATATTGTCTCGATCTCGTATCCATAGACGGTCACACGAAGCGTGAACCGATTAGTTGTATTGTCTCGACTTAGTCTATAAACAATCACTTTCGGAGAAATGACTTATAGGTGGAAAAGTTTTAGATTGAGGTATATTTGAGTACCCTCGTCTTTTCAGAAAGTATCACCTTTTCTGAAACAGAGTGAAAGTATCACTTTTTCTGAAACGGGCAAAAGTATCACTTTTTCTGAAACGGGTGAAAGTATCATTTTTACTGAAATAAGGAGAAAATATCACTTTTTCTGAAACGGGGGTAAAATATCATTTTTTCTGAAACAGAGCGAAAGTATCACTTTTTCTGAACCGCGGTTAAAGTATCACTTTTTCTGAAACAACGCGAAAGTATCTCTTTTTCTGAAACGAGGTGAAAGTATCACTTTTCTGAAACGGGGCGAAAGTATCACTTCTACTGAAACTGAGCTAAAGTATCTAACTGGGCTAAAGTATCACTTTTTCTAAAACAGAGCGAAAGTATCATTTTTTCTGAAACGGGGCAAAAGTATCATTTTTCTGAAACGGGCGGAAATATCACTTTTTCTGAAACGGGAGAAAGTATCACTTTTTCTGAAACGGGGCTAAAGTATCACTTTTTCTGAAACGGGGCGAAAGTATCACTTTTTCTGAAACGGGGCGAAAGTATCACTTTTTCTGAAACGGGGCGAAAGTATCACTCTTTCTGAACAAGAACGAAAGTATCACTTTTTCAGAAACAATGCGAAAATATCACTTTTTCTGAAACGGGACGAAAGTATCACTTTTATTGAAACATGGAGAAAGTATCACTTTTTTTCAGAAACATAGTGAAAGTATCACTTTTCCTGAAGATATTTCTACTCCCATAAGTCAAAAAGCGATATCTGAAATGACATCCAAACAGGCTTAGTCCAAGTCGATAACTATACGAGAGATCCGACATTAACAACATGCTATACTAGGCAGTCGGAAAGGGCCGGGCACCAAAAGTTTCCGTGAAAATCCGCGTCCGACCACTGATAGGCAATCAGGTGTGCCGGGCAAGCCCGTAACAGGCCATCGGGCGTCCATGAGCACCTTAGACCCAGACGGATCATAACGCGTTAATAACAACACCCTCGGAGACTTTTCCTTTTTTTTTTTCATTACATACAAACTATTCTCTCTCTTTCTTGCAAATCCTTTTTCTCTCGCGGAATCATCTTCAGAAACTGGTATGTGAGATTCCAATCCAGGGTTTATTAGATTTCTGTTCATTCAGTATCTTCGAGACTACTAGTACTCTATTCAGTAAAAATGTTAGGGTTTATGTTGTGAGTTTTTTTGAGAATTAGGGTTTTATGATGTAAACTTCGGTGTTGTGTAGATTAGGATTTTTGTTTTTCTTCTGAAGCCTAATTTTGTGTATTTCATGGTTTTTGTGTAAATCAGATAGGAAGAAGAGGAATAATTACCTTGGCTTAGGAGGAGGAGAAGTAAAGAGTTCATCAGCGATGGATCAAATTCCACCAAATGCACCTGACTCTTACATACCAGTTAAGCATATGTACCTTATTTTTATCGATGATTTAATAGTGATTTTCTATTTATCTTACTTGCACGGAAATGCATATAGACAGAAAACCTGTGTTGATTAGGGCTCCACTATAAGCAGTAAGAGGGAACGTTTTTTTTGCTTTGGAGTCCTTCCTCCAATAGTACCTTGAAATTCTTAAGCGAAGAACTGTCAAATTGAGTACTTAACAGTTCCAACAAATAGGTTAAGTAACTGGTGTATTAATTATGTTGGTTCACTTGTACAATTTGATATGCAGTTAGGCATATCCCATTATGTAAATGATTAAGAGAGCTTTTTACTTATAGTATAGCACACGAGAAACCAAAAAATAAAAATGTTTGATGACATGGAACTCGTTTATATCCGATTGTCAAATTTCTAATTGTCATTCTGATATTTATGTTTTTCTTGTTCACTGATTAGTTTCTCTTATTCAAATTTAATTTCGCATGAAGTATCAGATTACTTTATACAGTTTGGTAATATTTTGGATAATTTTATTGTGAAATATTCTTTGTGGTTCTTCAATGGCGATATAAATGCTTTCTAGTTTGACTGTGATCCTTTTAGTTAGTACATACGTCCAGTGAGTCTTACACTTAACTACATGTAGGATGTTATGCTTGAATTTCGTGCGGGCAAGTTGAACCTCGAAGGAACACGATTGGTTGCTGATTCACGTAAAGGACTTGTTCGAATAGCAAGGGTGAGTGTTTAAATTTGGTATTGCTCTGTAGCATTCAGTAGCCTTTTATTGTAGAATTTGTGTGCATTGCAAGTATGATGCTTGAGGAACTTATTATCCTTAATATCTGTATACACAGGGTGATGAGGGATTGTTACACTTCCAGTGGCTAGATCGTACACAGAATGTGCTCGAAGATGTATCCTTTTCCCCAGCTGGAAATCTATCAAATAAAATGAACTTGTTGCTTCTTAGGGAATTTACTTTTTAGGGATTCTTTGGCTTCGGACATAGCTTTTAGTGCTAGTTTGAATATATCGATCCTTGCGATGATTGTTTTTGGGAATTGTCATGTTCACTTTGTGTATCCCAGTAGTTCCAGGTTCTATTTACCAACAGAAAAGTTGAAATGTCGCTATATCAATAACTAATTAGAAAAAGATGAATTTCTTCCATAAGGTGTCTCATTTATTGTTTATTCAACTTATTGCTTTGTGGAATAGAGTTGTTGACAGTTGTTCAGCTTGCAAGTTGCAACGCTTCAGTTTGATGTTCTTCTGCTGGAAGTACTGTACTTTTCCTTGACAGAGTAATCACAGGATCAAATAATATTCCCGGACGAGGCAGTTTTCGAGAAGGTACACTAACAATCAATGTTACATGGGATATTTGTAATTAATTGAAGTTAAGTTGTGGTTCTTCTTCTTTAATCTGTTGTTGCCTGTTCAGGTCGGTCCGCCATCTGAAAGGGTATACCGTTTAAAGTTCAGCACCGACAATAGGACGTTCTTTTTTTGGATGCAGGTTGGTTTTATTGACTGTTGCTTATTTTATTTTGTCCTTCCACAAGGCGTCGTACTTCTTATTTCGTTGGAAATTCTTAATTTTGTTTGGCATCACATCTTGTGTTCAGGAGCCAAATTCTGATGAAGATTCACGAATTAGCACCTCAGTCAACTTCCACATGAATCGCCCTTTTGGTACATTCATCATCTTTGTTTTGGTTCCACTAGTTCTATGATCACATTGTGTTTTCTGAAAAGTGGTTGTTATTCCAATTGCTTGGCAGAATTTGATAGAGAAGAACCTGAAATTTCAGCTCCTCTCCCACTGTCTGAAGCATCCGATAAATCAGAAGACATGGCTGAAGATGAGGTGTCATCGAGGTAAAGAATGATTTTGCGTGCCAAATTTTTTATTATCTTTCGGGGACATGAAAGATTATCAGTATTTCCGCTGTATTAAATCATCTAAGAACTAAGAAGAAAACCTGCTGTATCAAACTCAAATTCGCAAACAATATTCATCTGCTGTGAAACTTTGCACTCTTAGTTTTTAACTTGTTGCTTTTCTAAAGGATTGTTTTTAAGATCAATATTTTTTGAACGGTTAAATAATATTAGATGACCTATTGTTAAGCAAACCACAACTTTCTAGCGTCTTAAATTTTGTGTAACGGTTTATATTCAGAAGGAAGAACTATTATACATGATATTTATATTCTCTCTTACAGGGCAAACTTGGTTATGCCTAACTTCGGTACGACAGCAACTAGTGATGTTAGCTCTTCAGCTGGACCAGTAAAAATGGCAGATCTGCAGAGAATATTAAGTAGTTTTGGAGCAGGAGGTATTATATATGGTTGTCTTTTCGTATTTTAAGGCCTCATTTGTATGCTATATACTTTCTGACATATTATACTCTGTGTTTGGCGTTGCAGATGCTGCTTTGGATCCTGATGGAGGTGATTTTCTACTTAAATATAGGGCTTAGTAAACTTTGTTATGCTTAATATAGGGGTGTTGTACTCGGCATGTATTTAAAAGGCCGTTCCTTCTAGACCACTAGACCCATAGTCTAGCTGACTTGCTATCCCATACCAATCACACCTTTTATGCTGTCTTCGGTCTTCGGTTGTGATCACTCAGTTACATCTTTGCCTGGAGAATTCCATTAATGGCCTCAAAACATTATTCTGCTGACCATCTAAGAGCCCGTATGTTGTGGAACTCTTGTCTCTTGGTGAATGTGAAAGTCGATCTCATCGTCTCCAGGACTCATAATATACTCAGTTGTAACCTACAGGACTCATAATATACTCAGTTGTAATTTTAGCCCCTGGTTTGTGTCCAAGTCTGCCACAGTGCAATTGTTGGACCATGACCTGTTCTAATCTCCTCAATGCTCTCTCCTTTTTTTTTGGTAATGCTTCTGAAAGATTTTATTTTTAAGGTCTGGGATTGGAGGACATTCTGACTCCTGAGCTGATACTGCCATTGATTGAATCACTGCCTTTGGAACAGCGATTGGCGGCACATTTGCCTGAGGTAGGAAGTATTCGATTCTATAAGCTCTTACATTTCAATGTAAAGTATTACTACTCTTACCACATTTATATCGATGCAATGTTTCAGGGTAAACTGAGTCCTTCCGATCTAATCGAGTTACTACAGTGCCCACAATTCCGTCAACAAGTAGAATCATTTACATACGTGAGGATGCTATCTTAATATTTTATTGATTTAGGTTCTAGTCTCAAAGGAAGTCCACTCAGGACTGACACTTCTTCTATGTGTTTGTTTTAGGTGCTTCGCACAGGACAGATTGATTTGACTCAGTTTGGTATCGACCCAGCTAAATGTAAGTAATGAACACTCCGAAATTTTTTCCTGGACCATTAGTACATGTGAGATGGATTTTTATCTGTTGTTTTGTATAATATTAGAATGATTTCTAACACCAACTCTTGAAAATCTATGTTGTTATTTGTTATGAATTTGCAGACAACTTTAGTGTTCAATCTTTCCTCGAAGCTTTGGACGACTCTGTTGCAAAAGTTTCAGATTCTGGGGAAACTGGTTCAAGGCAAGATGATAACAAGGACTCGACATCTCAAGCGCAAAATGATCCTATGGATGAAGGACATTAGCATTAGTTGGCAGGTGTTTAGCTGGGGTTCGACCAACTTATGCCAACTTTTCTCTACCACCACTGTTGAGATATAAAAGTTTAAGTGAATTTCTTTCAAAGCAAATCTGAAGAAAAGAGAAGTAAAGACGGAAAAAGAGTAGATATACCCATCCTTGTTTGTTAACAAAAATCAATAAACTTACAGTAATAGGTTTAGATTCCATTGATTTACAAAAATTGATTCAAGAACTGTATTTGGAATGTATAAAATTTTCAAGAACTTCATTTGCAGGTCTGTCAAATTGGGTTCATTTATGGGATATGAGATATTCATCCCATGACCAAATGAAGCCTAAATTCTGTTGCAGAGTCCAGCCCATATGATCATATTTTACCTTTTGTGCAGCTGATGTCAATTGCAGGTTTGAACCTTTCTGACTTTTGAGTATTGTGGACAGTGTGACACTGTACGGGGCGACTTTACACTTCTCCCATGATCCAGGGTTAACTCCTGACCTAACAAACAACATCACTCATTGATTGCCAGCTAATTCTCAGTTGCAATCTGTTCTAGTTCAGAACCACAATTTATCATCACATGAATTCGCTTGCCCGACCTTTTAGTTGCCCACAAATCTTGTGCCACGGTGCCCAAACATAGTCAATGAGCGTGATGACTCATTTTTAAGTTGTATTCAAACACGGTGTACGTGTATTGTTGAGTAGGTATTTTTACGGTCTCTCGTTCCCAGCCACCACCACCACCAGCACCTCAACTTTATTATTCTCTTCATTGATACTTCTTTTTGAAAGCTCACGGGGAAAAAGCAAGACTTGGGCTTTCCTTGCCTTGTTTTGTATTCTTGCTGGTGCTTTCGGTACAAGTCTTCGAAAGACTGCCTCCTTTTAAGAGCATATACCTATCTTCGTCCTCTTTTTTATTAGTCCTGGGTTCACAAAATACTTTCGTAAAGTGCTTTCCACACCTCTATGCAGCGCCTTAAACTGAGTTTCTTTTCATCTTCTTCTCAAGCAATCTCTTCTATATCATATTTTATGGCTTAGTATTAAAACCTCAAGAACAAGCTATCATTTGACCCTTTTTTTCTCTCTTATCATGGAACCCATGAATTCATCAACCAATTCTCTTGGCAGTACCACCATCAATGTCAATATCTCCGATGAAGTAAATGCAATGATCGTCCCGTTACTGCTGACGAATCCGTCTTATCATCGTTCAAAGTCGAACATATACGACGAGCTACGAAGTTTCCGTGTGAGTCTCAAGTGGTGTGCACTTGATCATTCAACATATGTAAACAAAACTGTTTCTTACTTGGTTTTTATTTTCCTTACCATAGTTGTTCCCATTTTTAGTTCAGTTTTTGTTCATGTACCTAAGACTTCAACTATTGTGGATCCAATTTCATTCAACAAGTTGATTCAGTTGCCAGAGTCGGGTTTAGCCATCATTGGTTTCTTCACAATATCCCGGTTCTTTAAAAAGTACGGTCTGCGACGGCTTCTATATCTCGATGAACTTCAAGATGATTCAACGTACGTTCGACGTGGGTATGCACGAGAACTTGATAAATCCTTTAGACACCTTGCTTACATTCTTTTACCTTCTTTTCTTGTTGAATTTGCACATAAGATACTATTCTTCTCAACAGTCATAGTATCAATCCCCGTACCGTACGCAGAAAACCGTCTACCGTACAATTCGATTATGTTTCTAGCAGGTTTAGTTTCATGGGTGTATAGAACTGGTGTGTTTTTGTTAGTTTGTGCGTTGTTTAGATTAACATGTGAGTTGCAAATATTACGGTTTGAAGGATTTCAAAAGATGTTAGAAGGTTATGGGTCAGACCCTGCTACCATTTTTGAAGAACATATGAGGATAAAAAAGCAATTATCGGAAACAAGTCATCGGTACCGGCTTTTCATTGTGGCTTCTTTGTTTATGATTACTATTTGTCAGTTTGGAGTTCTCATGTTAGTTTTGGGTTCAAAAGCTGAGAAGAACTTCTTCAATTCAGGCGATCTTGTGGTTTGTTCCGCAGTTCAGTTAAGTGGTTTCTTACTGTCACTTTTGGGAGCAGCAAGAATTACTCATAGAGCCCAAGGAATTGTATCCATTGCTACAAGGTGGCACATGCTTCATGCAACTACATTCAGCAATGGGGTCTCGAAGAGTAACTGCTGCACGTTGGAAAAGATGGATAGAATTTCAGCGGCCAATGCTGGGGTTGTCGAAGAGTCTAACCGCACAATTAATAGTAACTCAACAAATGACACTTTGCTTGCGATGCCGTCACAGGATTCATCATCTTTCCAGACTAGACAATCTTTGGGTGAGTATTGTGCATTCAGAAATTCTGTTCTCTCTTAAACCATCAAAACGGACCTCCGTTGCATGTCTCCTATATGGGTTTAACTCTAATTTGTTTTTGTGTTCGTGTAAATTTTTGCAGTGACATATTTGCAACACAACAACGGCGGAATCACCGTGTATGGGTTCGCTCTGGATAGGGGATTGCTTCACACACTCTTTGCCTTTGAGTTTTCTCTAGTTTTATGGATATTAAGTAAAGTTGTTGTCCTCTCATCTTGATAAATGCTTTCATTAATCATGAAATTCATTAAAATGTGTTTATAAACTATTCAAGAATATATTGTATAGCGTATAGCTCCTATATGTAATGAGAGAGTACTTACATTTTCCCATTGGATTTCCCAATCTTTTGATCAAGCAGGTATGTGAACCAACTTCCTAGCTAGTGGAACCTTTATGTTTTCCTACGTCCCTCCAGTCGATATTGTACGCACGTTATTCACAGAAAGCAATGTTCCCAAACAAACACAGTGATTACATTGCTACATAGGCCTATTCGCTGATGATAAGAGTATCGAAAGAAATATCGATGACCGAGATTGAGCTTGAAGAACTTCTGCAGAGAATCTAACATATACACAAACTAATTTAACAAGGTCTTCACCGATCCGAATGCTAAATTTACAGAAAGTGAAAAATCATGGATTCTCCAGTGCCCAGTGGGATATGTCCTCACTCCTCAAATGTTGGGAATGGGCTTTGGTACATGAGCCTTTGCCTTGTGTATTTCATTTTCTAGGAGCACATGACAAATTCTCCTCCTTTCTGGTGTTGTTTTGATATGAAAACGAAAGATAAGAAGTCTGTGTGTTGATTAGCTAGATAAATTAGAAACAGAACAGTAATACTACACAACCGCCGTAATAACCATCATAGGCTAGGGAGCTGGTACAACAGAGATTAAGAAACCGTATATTGTTGCATACACCATCATTCTAATTTCATTTAATAGAGTACCAGAGCGGAGCTTAGATGAAGATAAAATTCATATAGGTTACAGCCCTGCAAAATATCCGAAGCAGACTAGAAACTGAAGCAAATATATGCTTTAAACAGAAATGAGGCATAATCAAAACATTTTAGTACCCTATCCTTGATGGTTCAGGGAATTACACCAATCTCCAACATATTCCAGAAAAAAACAAACTAACAGTACTTGTAAACACTCACAAGGGGACTACTTCTAGAGTGATCCTCACAAAGACTAAAATAACAACACTGACATACAGAAAGTATTGTTAAGCTTTTTCAGAGCTCGTCAAGAACTTAACCACACATTTGGCGGGTTTTGGAAACATTAGTAACAACTTCATCGCATTTATTTGTTCCTTATGGTTTTTGGAAAGCCTTGAAGAAGCTACAATGGTTACAGTCTCAAGAAAACTAAGACACTTCAGAAAGAGTTTAATCGCATTTAGCTCCATCCAATATCCATTAAAATACTCGACTTTGATCGACTTCAGGTTTGGTAACGAATATTTAGGATCAAGTGACCAACAACCATCATCCTTTTTTTCAGGGATGCGAATGCTCTACAACAATTAAAGCAAAAGTTCAGCAAAATACAACACCACAAAAGATCTAAGCAGTGATGCTAACACAAACATATACTACTTATTTTTATAAAGATTGCCCAAATGGAGTTATGGAAAAGTAAATAATGAAAGTTTATTGATTTTCGAAGGAGAAGAGGAGTGATCCTAGTTTAGGAAACTAACGCATTACAATCCAAATCAACTGTTTCGCTAAATATGGTAACCCCAGTTTTCAATGAGAGAAGTGAATACCATTGGGCTAACAAAAAAGAAAGCCTTTTAACTATACGAGGTGAGTGTTACCTCAGCAAAGACAATCGATTCTAGATTAGGCGAGAGCTGGAGAAACCTAAAAATTCTTCTCATAATCGAACCAAAATCTGAAGCAAATCTCGTGCAATTATAACCTGGGCTAACTTCTAGATGGATCAAATTGTTAAATGCAGAAAAATCGCTTAAGAGGATATCCGTCTCACTTTGAACCTGATCATTAAGAAAAAACAAAGTGTACCAGTGCATAAGAGTTGGTAAAACCATAGGCAGAACATGATACTTCATTACTGCCGTATAAATTAAGTTTACAACAACAAAATCATCAAGAACATTTGAAGTATTAGCTACACATACCGGAAAGCAGGAAACTGACAATTTAAGAAGCTTAACATTAGAAAGCTTTTGAAAAAGCTTGATTGGGAATTCGGCACATACTGCATGTATATATCTGCCTCAACTAATGATGGAAAGCTGTCGATTTCAAAACCATTTGGTTTCCAGCCTTCTTTCTCTTCTAGTATCCTCTAGAGTTCGCCAGTTAAAAAATCAAGAATAGCGATAGAATAGACTACATGTTTCCATCTTTTGGATAAAACGCAGGTAGACATACCACATTTGGTTGGAAGGAAAGAAAGAATGTGATGAATTAGTGCATCAGGTAAATTACTTATCTTATCCTCTCCAACACCCACATTGCTGTTTTGCAAACTTTTATGTTTCTTTTTGTTTTTCAACACCATGATTCCAGAATGAACTTATTTGACAAAGTAATAAAAATGGGAGTTAGTATATAAAAGAGAAGAAACTATGTAAAACATTTCATCAAACAGTCAGCATGCATAAAGATGAATTACACATTTCATCAAACAGTTAGCATGCATAAAGATGAAAGTCGATGAAGAAGAATTCGAAAGATGGAATAAATACCTATATAATTCAGAAAAAATAAAGAAATCTGGACTGCATAGGTAGTTGGAAGTAAAACTAACCTGAAGTTGAGCTCCGGTCACTTCTTCTCTTTGATTTGCAGTTTTGAACCTACGGTGAAACTTCACTTTTCTTTTCAATCAACTATTGTAAAAAATGCAAATAGTAAGTGTAGAAATGGTGTTGGAGTTAGAGAGACAGGGTGGAGAAGAGTATGGCACCGGCACCGGATCTTGCTCCAGCTCCGGCTGAAACAATTTAAGGAAGACTTGTGTTTGTATTCGAGAGTTTTTAAGGCTGAGTTTGATTTATTCCAATAACGTTTTGGAATAAAACGTTTTTTATCTGGAAAAAGAGAAAGAAGCTATTTATATACATATATACCGTTACATTGGCACGTACGCGGCACAATTTTTAGCCTCTTTTTTGTCAATTAAAAACCCTAAAATATCCGACGAGGATTCCAGAGATCGATCTATCATGAACAGAATAATGTCAGTTCTTAGGGTACCTGCAGTAAAATCTTCTTTTTCCCTTTCCTCATCTCGTCGTTTTTCACCTATCACCGCTACAAATTTCACCAAAGTTCCTTGTTTTCACCTTCTTCTTCTTCTCTTCGTTTTTCACGTTTCATAACTAATACCAAGATCACGTAAACCTACAGTTGGCATGCAGAGGCATAGCAAATAAATTCTATTTTACTAATCCCTTAATAATATAATCAACAACAAAAGGAGAATAAATCCCAAAGCAGCAGCAATTGAAGATGAAGATTCTAAAACAAATTATGATCAGAAAGAGGAAGAAGCGGAGATTAATAACCTGGAAGTGAAAGTGAAATCTATGGTGATGGAAATTTATGGAGTCGAGTTGTAAAAGTGATTGGAAAATTCAGATGGCCAAAGATATCAAAGAAAGCTTGGATAATTATAGGTGTCATCACTGGAGTAAGTATTGTTGCTTTATTTTTAGTTTACTGTCACAATATTATAATGTCTACCATGGTCTTGTTTTTACTTATACTACTACTTTTTTCGTTTCCAGTTAATTTAATCTTTTTAGCAGCTCTAGATAAGTAACCATAAGGTTTAAGGCTTGATCAGATTTATCATCAGTAAAAGTCTGAAATATTTGTAAAAGTTTAGAACCAGCTATTTGAGTCAGATTATTTTTGTTAGAATTCTCTTCTCCAAATTATGGTCTTTCTTGTATAATTTTATGTTATTGGCTTGAGTTCCATTTTTTTCTTTTGGAAACAAGCACTGCTCCGTCTGTTTCAGAAAAAATGATATACTTCACTTTTTCATTATTTTTCTTGATAGGCTAAATTGAAAAAAGTGAAAGTATCGTTTATTTATAGAACAAATGGCTTCACGAGCCTTCAGTATATGTATATTTCCTGAAATTTGTCTCTTCGACACTAAAACATCTTGACGGCAGGAAGATATTATTCTACCATTGGAGGTTTCATTTGGTTAGCCAATGTCCTATAGGTTGCTAACTTCATATGAAAAATTGCATAAGACGCCATTGGTGTTTCGGGCATGAGGTTAATATTTGTATGTATTACTTGTGTCAAAAGCTGCTTACTTGCAAAGAAGCTCCTGACGTTGCATCATCAGTTTATCACCCACGACATCCCTTTATAACTGGTAAAACTGTCCAGTCAACCCATCAGGGCCTGGTGCAGCATCTGTGACAGTGATAGGAGGGGTTAGACGTCCATTGTCAGTAGTACCATCTACTTTCTGGGGGATTTCTCTCCATCCGCAGAAAATACCTCAGGAGCGCCGGGCAGATAACATCGCAACAAGATACTGTATTGGAAATGATGGTGTCATTTTGCCACTGACACAACTTAAGAATTTAGAAGAGGTTTTTCAACTTCTAGATACTTTATTCATGTTGAAGCTTTCTGTTGGCTTGAGATGGAACATACAGGTATTAGCTATTAGAATCTTAACATACAGGTTATCTAGATTTATAATTCACTATATACAATTTGAAGACAAAAGTTGCTATCCAGTCTGTTTGATGCTTATGCAGCCAGGTACTTGCTAAAACAACAAATTCTGATTAGCTAGATGAAGGAACAAGTTGAAATTACAAACAAAATTTTAGGTAAATCTTCTTCTAATTTTCACTATTACAAACTTCTGGAATCCATACCCAACTTGAGCACTATCTTCAACTTCTTTATAGGATGCTGCTTTCCTAATTAGAAAAAGAATAGAAATACTACAAAACCGTAATAACACATCTCGATGTTTACACCGTACATTCTATATTCATTCAATAGAGTACCAGAGCAGAGCTTAGACGAAGTTTAAATGCATATAGGTTCCAGCCCTACAAAATACCCGAAGCAGACCAGAAACTGAAGCAGAGATACTATAAACAGAAAATGGGGCAGAATCAAAACATTTTAGTACCCTATCCTTGATGGTTCAGGAAGTTACACCAATAACCAACATACTCCTTACAAGGGGACTTCTAGAATGATCCACTCAAAGATTAGAATAACAACACTGACATACTGAAAGTATTCTTAAGCTTTTTCAGAGCTCGTCAAGAACTTAACCACACATTTGTTCCTCATGGTGTTTGGAGAGCCTTGGAGAAGCAACAATGATTACAGTCTCAAGAAAACTAAGATGCTTCAGAAAGATTTTAATCGCATTTAGCTCCGCTGGTTCCCCATTAAAGTATTCGACTTTGATTGACTTCAGGGGTGGTAGCAAATATTTAGGATCAAATGACCAACAACCATCATCCTCTTCGCCGAGGATGTGAATGCTCTACAACAATTAAAGCAAAAGTTCAGTAAAATACGATACCACAAAAGATCTAAGTAGTGACGCTAACACAAACACATACGACGTACTACTTACTCTTATAAAGATTGTCAAATGGGGTATAGAAAAGAAAATAATGGAAGTTTATTGATTCCAAAGGAGAAGAAGAGTCATCCTAGTTTAGGAAACTGATGTAGTACAATCCAAATCAACAGTTTCGCCAAATATGGTAACGCCAGTTTTCAATGAGAGAAGTGAATACCATTTTGTTAACAAATATAAAATAAAGTCATTTTGTTCTTTTAACTGTATGAGGTAAGAGGTAAGCGACTTGCCTGAGCAAAGACAATAGATTCTAACTAGTGATGCTAACACAAACAGATGCTACTTACTTTTATAAAGATTGCGTGGGGTTGAAAAAGAAAATAATGAAAGTTTATTTACTTCCAAAGGAGAAATCAGTGATTCCAGTTTACGTAACTGCCGTATTACAATACAAATCAACAGTTTCGCCAAGAATGGTAATGCCAGTTATTAATGAGAGAAGTGACACCGATGCTAACAAAAAAGAAGCCTTTTAACTATATGAAGTAAGAGGTGAATGACTTACCTACGCAAAGACAATCGATTCTAGATTAGGCGAGAGCTGAAGAAACCTGAAAAATCTTCCCATAACCGAACCAGAATCTGAAGCAAATCTCGCGCAATAATAACTTGAACTAATTTCTAGATGGATCAGATTGTTAAATGCAGGAAAATCGGTTAAGAGGATATCCGCCTCATTTTGAACCTCATCAGTAAGAAAAAACAAAGTTTAGCAATGCATAAGAGTTAGAAAAACATAGGCCTAATAACATGATGGTTCATCAATGCCATATTAATTAAATTTACAAGAACATTTGAAGTATTATCTAGGCATACTGGAAAGCAGTCATCTGACATTTTAAGACGCTTTACATTAGAAAGCTTTTTAAAAAGCTTGATTGGAAATTCTGCATCACAAGACATGTCAATATCTGCCTCAACTAGTGATGGAAAGCTGTCGAATACAAAGTCTGTTGGTTTCTCTAGTCTGCAAAACATGGTTGACAGATTAGGTGCAGAAATCTTCACTGTGGACTCTCCAAAACAACAGTACGCAATGTGCAACTGCTTCAGTGCGGGGTTTGCAATCCATAAAACTTCATTATGAAAACCACCACAGTATCTCAAACTCAACTCTTCAAGGATGGGGCAGTTAGAAAATAATTTATTGAGTGATGTTCCATCCGTAAAACTATGATCTGCGAGCCAAAGTATCTTGAGCTTTGGAAAATAAATTGTGTTTGGAATAACAAATTTGGTAATAGTTGCCATGTCGAAACACAAGTTCAGCAGTGTCAATGAATTAGAAGTAAAAAAAGATAGAGGAAATATTGAGGATGTACTTGGACATTCTATGTAAAGACAAAATTCTTCAACTTTACGCTTTATAATAATAGTGATTCATCTGTTAACCCGTGATTCATCAGAAATCGCATCCAAATAAAGATAGAACTTCTGGATATTAGGCTTCTCATGAATAAATAGTACCATGTCAATAAAATTCATGAACCATCTAGTTTCCAGCTTTCTTTCTTTTCTAGAATCCACTTGAGTTCGCCAGTTACGAAAATCAAGAGTAGTAATAGAATAGACTACATACTTCCATCTTTTGGATAAAATGCAGGTAGACATACCACATTTGATCGGAAGGAATGAAAGAGTGTGATGAATTAGCGCATCAGGTAAATTACTTATCTTATCCTCTCCAACACCCACATTGCTGTTTTGCAAACTTTTATTTTTCCTCTTGTTTTTCAACACCATGATTCCAAAATGACCTTTCCTGAGAAATCAATCAAAATGAGAGTTACTATAAAAGAGACAAAACTATGTTACACATTTCATCGAACAGATAACATGCATAAAAATGAAACCAGTGACCTGAAGTTGAGCTCCGGACACTTCTTCTTCCCTTTAATTTAAACCTAAAGTGAACTTTACTTTTCTTTTCAATCAACTATTGTAAATGCAAATCGTAAGTGTAGAAATGGTGTTGCAGTTACAGAGGAGACAGCGTCGGAAAGAGTACGGCACCAGCACGGCAGCACCGGCTCTGGCTGAAGACTATATTAAGGAAGACTTTGTAATTATAAAAACCGGCCCTTTTGAAACAAAACGTTGGAATAAAACGATTCTTTTTCTTTTTGGAGTATATATACAACCCGGTGAATGTTCAGCCTATTATTTTTTTTTGTCGATTAAAACCCGGTAAAACCCTAAAATATCATCGAGAATTCCAGAGATCTATCGTGAACGAAATAATGTCAGTTTTTAGGGTACCTGCTCTTAAATCATCTCTCTCACTTTCTTCTTCTCTTCGTTATTCAACTCTCACCCCAACGAAGATCAAGACGCATGTCGATCACCTAGACCTACCTTTTGCATACAGAGGAATAGCTAGTTATAAAAGAGGAATTGAAGATGAAGATTCCGAAACAAATTATGATGATGCTGAAGAGAAAGAATCAGAAGAAGTAAAAGAAGAAGAGATGAAAACCCAAGAAGTGAAAGGGAAATCTAATGGTGATGATGGAAGTTTATGGAGTCGACTTGTAAAACGGATTAAGAAGTTCAAATGGCCAAAAATATCATGGAGGGCTGTTTGGATAACTCTAGGTGTTCTCACTGGAATAGGTACCGTTTTATTTTTGATCTACTGTTTAGTTCTCATGGCGGCTGCTATGCTAATATCCATGTTATTACTGCATTATATTATTCTTTTCTTTCCATGGTTTCTTATATTTTCTTTTTTGGGTGGTAAATTACCATAAGGAGTTTAGGCATGACTAGCTCCATTTGTAAATTAGAATCAGCTTGCTTAATTATTATTATTATTATTGTTGTTTTTAGATCTTATCCAAATTATGGTCTTTTTCTTCTTTTTTGTACATTGCTTTCGAGAAATTATCAGTTTTTTTCTTCCCTTATTTTTTTTGTTTTTGTAATTTGATGTTTAATTAATTTATCGGATATACACAAACCACCTAAACAAGAACTAAGACGTTGTTGATTACATCTAATTCCATGTGTAAAATAACATGTCTTCAGTCTTTTGATAACTAATCCAATTATATAGGATCGTGAGCGCATTTGATAAAAAAAATATGGTCTAAACTATGCCTTTTAATTTAATTCCATTAAAAAGATTTGATAAAAATTTTGACAAATGTCATTCAAAAAATTTCTTTACTTTTATCGTGAAATTGTTTTCTTTTCTTAATATTAAACACAGACTAAAAAAACCTGGCTTGATTAGGATATACCCAGATTAATTGGGATATACCTAATGAGACAAAACCCAAGACATTTTGAAGTAAAAGAAGCCACCCCTTAACCTTGTATTTGCTAATTGGCTAATATGTCCGTGTTTAATTAACACTAAAAATTCTGATTAGGTTAATTAATTGAGTTTAGATGAATTAATTAAGTAGATTAAAACTTATGAATTTAAGATATCAAAACTTGTTTTTGATTGAACTCATGTGGGAAGATTTTTGCTGGAAAAAATTTCTTTTGAGAATTTTTTTTGCAACGGAAATGAAAACATACTACCCAAACACTTCTAAAAAGGGGATTGCAAAGCTAATGTGTGAAATCATATTCAAAATTAAAGAAGAAATCAACACTTTCAGTTCTGAAACTATGAAAAGTCGGCAGGGTCGACGAATGAAGAGCATGCCGATTATATCTGGCCGGCATGGTCCGCGGATGAATAGCACGCCGGCCATTTTTCCGTCTGCATGGTCTTTGAATGAAGAACATGCCGACTATCTTGGGCCAGCAATCTTACGGTCGGCATGTAAATATTTCCTACCATGCAGGCATATAGTCGTCCTGCACATAATTTAAAACACTGCCGGCTGCCCTATAGTCGGCATGCTAATGATTTCTGACCTTGCCGACCTGTAGTTATACCCACCAGAAAACAGAATATGGGAAGATGTAATTCACTTTATTCATGCAATTTTGGTTACTACATTGATTGAAACATAAAACCTAACTCCTTGTCGATGGAAAAACGAATGCACTTAGCATGTGCATCAAGCCTTTGAACCCCTAGGCGACCCTAGTGGACGAGTTATAGTCTCGTGAGGGTTTACATAGAGATTTACCCACAAAACCTACACCAAAACCATCAAGCTTCGTCGGAGGAATCCCATTCATCTCCGGGCTCCATGAAGTCCAGGGCATACTCCTGGATTTTGGATATCATGAAGTGATAGCTTGCATCGAATGCGAATGCCTCCCTATTTTCCTCCAAGTAGCGCGCTTTCACGGCTTCATGCTACAAAAACAAAATACAAACTTACTTTGTTAGTGGTGTTTAGTAGGAAGATCAGACAACATGGATTACGTAAGATAAACCACAAAAAATACTTACAAATTGTTCAATGGACAAGTTGAAGTGGGAAGCGTTAAAAATCCGAAGTTGGAGAGCTAAAAAAGCAAGTATCGCATTTTCGATGACTTTGTGCCTATAATGGACTTGTTGAACACTTCTTCCATTAGGATTCCCAAAGTCTTGCCTAAATTTGTTGTGTACCCTAGCCTAAAAGGTTACGGCATCCACCCTTACGGAGGACGCATGTCTAACTCTAGAATTTCCGCGTACCACGCTTTGGTGATTTCCAAATTTTATTTGAATCAAATGATGCTATTGTTGTATGTAGAGGTATTGGGAGAGTTAGATGGAGTGTATGATGATATGAGCTTTGGAGAGTATATGCAAATAGGCATGTGGTGTTTTGTAGAGAGAAGTAGTGTATTTATAGGATGGTGCCCAAATTTGGACGTTATAGTGCCCAAGTACAAGTCAATCAATGCAATTGTACTTGCAAAAATTTGAATTCAGAATTCGACAGCTCGGTTTTTGTTTCCACAATATGCCAACTATATCTTAGTCGGCAAGGTCGAAATTTGTTACCATGCCGACCTTATACTGATTTTAGGCATCAGAAGTTCAATTTCTTCTGTGTAATCGCCGGAAAGGTAATTAGTTATTAAGGCACCGGCTACGGTAAGACGGCAAGGTCATATTTTAGAACCATGCCGACCTTATACTGATTTTAGGCATCAGGAGTTGAATTTCTTCTGTGTAATCGTCGGAAAGGTATTTGGTTCCTAGCATGCCAGCTAGTATATAGTCGCACGGTCGAAATTTTGTTACCATGCCTACCTTATGATGATTTTAACTAGGCCTCAGGAGTAGGTATTTTATGCAACACATAGCCGGCAGGGTAGATAACATAATACCTTGCCGGATGTTATACAACCGGTTTGGTATTGGTCTGATTACCTTGCCGACCCTGGTATGCAAATATTTTATGCTGTCAGGGCCGACAGTCTGACAGTTCAAAATCTTGCCGGCCCTGGTTTGTTCGGCAATGTAACTTAAAAAAAAACATGCCGGCATAAGTATTGAAATTTTACGCATCTAAACAAACCATTCATTCAACAACTAGAAATCCAACACTTTTTGTCCAAAATACGAAAACATGTCCGACAAAACCTTAAAAAAATATATTTGTCCAACAGTTAACCTTAAAATTTGTCTACCACAACATAAAGAAATAAACTAGGAGTACATTCATTCACCACCACGACCACGACCACGTCCCCGTTTAGGAACACCACCACCAGTATTACTACTTTCACCACCACAGGAACGACCCATCTTTTTGTCAGCATTCATCTTGGCTTGTGCTTCCCTCCTGGCTTTTTCTTCCCTCTTTACTTCAGCATCAGCTTGCTTGAACATTTCGGTGGCATCCTCATTGTCAATATTTCTAGCAAAGTCAATGTGTTTGCTTTGTTCTTCAATGGACAAAGGCTCTTCTCTTTCTCTCGCACAACACATCACCTTCACAAGGCTCTTCAAATGCTCCTTCTATTTCAATTAAAAAACAAACAATTAATAGAATGATTCGATAATTTAATCTTAAAACATTAAGAGAAACTCTAAAATACTTACAAAGAACTTAAGACTTGTTGTCGGGTCTTTCGCTGCCAACTTCCTCTTACGAGGCAAATCTTTCGCAGTCATTTCCCTAATCACAGTAGGACTAGCCCAACCCAAGTACCAAGACATGTATCTCTCATGAGCTTCATGACCTACGGTCACCTCGTCCAAAAGACTCGTATCGACTTTACGGCCACTTCTACCGTTCCAATGATCTGTAACTGGCACTGGAGCATAAGTGACGTCAATACTTTTCTGGGACGTGGTGCAGTTATCCCTCTCCACTCTAAAGGACGACTCAACATCAACATGGGGTTCTTCTTGGACGTAACCCAACTGTCGCATTACCCGATGTGGATCGTACATAGAATATCCATGGGTGAGCATCAAGGGACCGTAGTACGATGCAACATCATCTCTCCTTTGGATTAAACCTTGATTTCTAGCATCTCGATACGGATCAAATGTTACCTGATCCGCAGTCAATTGGTCAATAGCGATTCGGAGTTTGATAAGTTGTTGCGGCATTTCCTTATCTTGACCACCCTTAAAACTGTATCTCTGTCATCTTGGCCTATTTATCGCTAGCTACATTCTCATTCACTTTGATGTAGGAATTGGCTTTCACCAAAGAAGGGAAGTGCTCATATATCCAAACCTATGCAAATACAAATTTTAGTAAGGATCTTATCTTACAATCATTTTCCGAATATAAACGATTTACACAATAAAATTACCTGGAAGAGACATATATTTCCGTTGACTTGCGCAGTGAGTGCCCTTGAAGCATTTGTCAACTCATTGTTCAAGAAGGCAACCACCAACGTACCCCAAGAATACTCATGCATCTCATTTAAGGGATGCAATAGTTAAATATACCTAGCGTCGACCGAGCTTCCGCAACTGTCGGGGAAGATACATTTGCCCAGGACGTATAGCAAATAACCTGCTGTGGTAGCATTGATTCGCACCAAATCCACCCTTCCTTCTTCATCAAAGATTTTCTTGGTCCCAGATAATGTTTTCGTCAACTTACTCGGATTAAACTTCTTGGATATATGACCACTCTTCACCTCAAGTACAGACTCCGTATGAATCTGATTCCAACCAAACAAATCTCTGGACAATTCGAAGATCTTCTCCCAAGAAATTTTACTATCGAACCCGTCACTGGCTGCCTTTCCCTCAACCTCGAGACCTAGAATTTGATGAGCATCATCGGGAGTTACTGCCATCTCACCGAATGGGAATAACATAGTATCAGTCTCTCCGTAGAACCTCTCACATAATGCAGATACGGTACCTCTGTCATACGCAATATTCGAACTCTCCACCGCATGCCACAACCCGGAGTTCTTGACAATCACTTGCACCTCCTCACATTCCTCGTCAAGTGACCAAGTTTTATCCACTGAACATGAAGCTTGGCGCCTCAAGAGACAGATGGCATGCTTGTGATCCTAAATACCAAAAACACAAAATGAAAAGAAATTCAAACATTTAAAGCAAATTTAAGATAGATACACTTAAATAAAAAACAAAGATAGATTGAGATTACTTACGATGGTATTTTGGATTTCACATGCCCAGGAGTCTTTGTATCCAAAAAGAACATCTCCACCATCTTTCAAGGTTCCTTTTTTAGCCTCATCTGGTCTCAGTTTAACCTTCAAGTGAGCGGGAGGCATGTGGGAATCAACTGGTTTAGTGATAACCCTCTTCGGTCTTCCGGTTTCAGTTGAAGTTGAAGCTTGGGTTTGTTGAACATTAGCTTGAGTTTGTTCTCCATCTCCTTCTTCTTCTTCTTCTTCTTCTTCTTCTTCTTCTTGTTCCACTGCCTCTTCAACAATTTCATCTTCGATATCCTTATCTTTATCTCCATTACCATCATCATTATCATCAACATTACCTCCTCCAACATTAGGCATCTCCTGATCACCATCATCAACATCATTGTTACCTTCTCCAGCAGCCGGAGTGCTTTCATGAACATCATCATTATCACCTTTTCTACCAGATGGAATTGATTGTTCTTCACATGAAGTCTCATCTGAATCACTGGGTTCCGATGGTGGTTCAGAATCATTCGGTACACGGATCTTGAGCGTTCCCGGCACAACGTATGCCCCTCGATGTGTTGAAGTCAAGAGTTTTTAACCAACACGAGGAGGTCTTGAAGGAGGACTAAGAGCTTTCATAGCTTTCTTCTTTTCCTTTTGCAACCTGAATAAGAACAATTAAGAAAAAAATTATAATTCGGCAGGGTCGACATATATAACCACTCCGGCGGAAGAATGGTCGGAAGGGTCAATATATAACTATATGCCGGCAAAGGCATAGCCGGAAGGGTCCTATTTAAATAATTTGTCGGCTTTTAACAACTATGAACACAGTAGATGGATGATTTTCAGCTTCAGGAGTCGGCATGCTCTATAAATAACACAACACCGGCGAACATAACCCCGACAGGGTTGTTTTTAATAACCATTCCGACTTTTTAATTTTTTAGGTAACAAGAGATACTAAAAATTTGAAACATAGCCGGAAGGGTATTTGAGTTATAACCCACCGACGAAAAAAAAAACTGACGCCGGCAAACTTATAGGTTGAACAACTTGCCGACGCTGTAAAAGCAGTTACAGAAACTAATTAGCCGACATGATCTTCAACCTAATAGCTTGCCGGCAAACCCTAAACATGAAATGTCGACAAGGTTTCAAAACAAACACCTTGCCGGCAAAATAACTGCAAATTCAAAGATTCGATTTTGCTGACCTAATTTGACATGCAAACATGAAATTGAAGTACTGGAGTGAGTTTAAGTAGGCCCTTACTTTCTTAATCACACTATTTCTTCTGTTTGAGCGACTTCAATTTCTTCTTTTTCAACCGTTTTTTTCTTTACTTTCTTCTGAACCAAACTTGCAATTCCAGGGTTATACTCATTAGGTTTTCGAATAACATCTTTCATACGAGTAGCTTTAGGTCTTGGCGGATCCATTGTTGAAGATTAATCGGAATTTTCGAATCGACGATTTCGATGAATTAATCGACGAGTTTCGATTTTTGATGGAGAAGAAGAAGAGAGCTGGTATGGTTGTGGAGCAGAAGAAGAAGAGAAGAAGGAAGATGAAGTGAAAATAATAAAACTAATTTAGGGTAATATGATTATAAAGGGTAAGGGTATTTTTGTAACTTACCCATTAGGACTCCCCCTAAAATCTTCAAAAAGAGTCCCTTTAAAATTGGATATACCCTAATTAATCTGGATATACCCCAACCAAGCCAGGTAAAAAAAGTCCAAAAAGATAACTAATGCTTAGTTAGATGAGCAAAAAAAGAAAGAAAAAGTGATTTATACTCCCTCCGTCTCAAATTAACAGTCCTAATTGACTTTGTCAATATATTAAGGAAATCATATAAAATGTCGTGACTAACCCTTGACTAACCCTATTTAATGTTATATTGTTACCAAAACTAAAATTAATAGTATTAAAAATTATAAATTGGATAGTATTATTATTTTAGGAAATATTTTTGGAAGTGGGTAGCTCTCTATTCCATAGGATAGGTATCGCTATTCAGAAAGGTGTGGGAGCTCAGCTTGTTGCTAGACTCCCAACCAGTTTCATGTAAGAATTATTATTATTCTGAATAAAAAATTAATTATATATAAGAAAAAAAAAAAAAACAAACTTATACTGCTTTTATTATGGAGTCCATAATTAGAACCGGATGTAAGAATAAGTAGAAGTTTTACTAGAAATTTTATAACTATCCCTAAATGTTTTTATTCAGAAAAGCATTGACAATTAACACAAAGATATTGAGTAGATTTTTTTTCCTTATATATGGTGATAATATTTAAGATTTTGAATTAAGTTTATATTAACAAAACTAGTCATAAAAATCCAAGGTGACCAAACTTGTGGTACAAAAACCCGATCCATTAAAACTCCATCGTAAACAAAATTGATACAAAAATCCCAAATTTAAATGTTGATTTCATCAATTTTTATTTTGATTTCATCATAACCAACATTTAAATTTGGAGTTTTTGTGTTAATTTTGTTTCGATGGGTTTTTTGTGTTACTTTTGTTTCGATGGGTTTTTGTGGAAGGATGATGACACGTCTGAGATTATAACTCGCAGGCCGTTATATTAAAAATGATTTTATGATTATAGATAATAAAGGTATATTTGATGGGTGCTCTCGTATATACCCCGTGGTACCCTTTTATCTAGATACCCCCAACACTTACCTATCTGCCCCATCAGATTCGCTAAATTTTTATACCCCGAACAACCAATCAGAAATAAGAAGACGAAGTAGACGTAGAATGTCTGTTTCATTTTTAAACCCTTCGTTCTCCACAGTCAATAGACTCAAGATCCCAAGAAAAACTTCTGCTACTGCAACCTATAGAATTCTTTCATACAGGCTAATCGGCCGACTGTTAAGGAGGCCTTCTATAGGATCAAAACAATGCAGGATGTCAGACACAACAAATGTCCCAAGCATTTAAAATTGGAATTTCAAATCTCACAATTTCTCAAAATTAAGATTTATCTTGAGACAATCGAACAAATTGATTATATAATTCAATCACAGATAATCAAACAAACAAATTATCGGTTTAAACTTCTTCAAAATTTCCACTAGATCGATCAGAATCGATCAATTTGTTCTTCAATTCTTTTCAAAATACCAAAAAAGAAAATAAGAACAAAAATCTCTGCCAATTTTGTAAATTTAATCAAACTGAAACCTTTATACTTCAACTCATTGATTTGTAGCCTGAGACATGATCAAATTCGATCAATTGCAGAAGCAGGGAACGGAATTGCAGAGTTACATTAGCAGAGAATCGAGCGAAGAAGATGAGGTCTGTACCAACAAATTCGACCCACATTTACCCTCTTATAATTCTTAAAATAAATATCGAACACAAAAAACAACAAAATAACATGATCAATTAATATTAGAAAAATGAAATTTAACTTACAAAACACACAAACCCATAGCTTCAACACTAATATACAGCACCACCACCATTAAAATTTTATTTGAGAGAAAAAAATGAATTCCTGCGGAATAACTTCTTTTTCTTCTCTATACTAAAAAACAACTTATTTAGCTCCTTATCAAACAATTAAGACCAAACCCATTATAGATCATCGCTCATCAAGTTGTGTCTATGTTTTCTTTTAAGTTTTTAGACTGAACAACAAAGAGGGGAATAAGGAAGTAAGGGGGTGGAAGAAGAACCGAGGAAATTAGACAAGAAAATAAAAGAGTTCTGTTGTACAGGGTTTTGGTCTTTTGGATAACAAATATTACTGTTTTCACGAAATTGTCATTCATGAAAACGTTAACCACTTGTTAGCCATGCTGCCATGCGCCTAGTTAGTAAGTTGGCGAATGATTCGCGAATCATTCGCGAATTTTTCCGTATCACGAATTTTATCGTCTTATTCGCGTACGTTTGCAACTCCGAACCCAAGTCGTGTATTATGTGGCATTCCCGGATTATTCGCGAACCGTTCACGAATTTTACGTATCCCGAATGATACGTCCGCTTAATTCGCCATAAATTCTTTAGCTTTTACTTTTCAAAGATCCCATTTTTTGGGCTTTACTGCCTCCCGAGCATACACGACCGAATATTAGACGTGTTGTAATTTTTATGAAACAAAAACGACTGAAGAGATTTGAAGGTGAAGGTGAGAGAGATCTCAAACTCACTAACCAAGCATCTAAACCACCATACGACGTCCTCTTGGATAATTAATGTTGTATATATTATTAATATCATCATATTAAGTTTATTTTTTCTTTAAATAACTCACACATATGCATAAAAATTGGTTTATGACCTTATAAATACAAATTATTTGTTATATATAGATACCGAATTTTCAGACCCGAACTCACATTTATAAATCGAATTATACACGTACGTATGCCGTTCCGAATTACTAACGAACCACGTCCCGTTGACCGAATTTTGGACCGAATCTGGATTTTACAAAATCGTATAATACTCGTACGTTTGACGTTCCGTACGTTTGCCGAATCCCGAATTGCTAACTAGGGCCATGCGTCTGTAAATTACTACACGTGGGAGGATACCCATAAAATTTGTATGTTTCGGTATCATTCTCCGTTGCCCGTGGCTGATTCCACACTATTGATTGATACAGTAGTATCGCGGACTTGTTGTTTTTTGATCGGTCCCACTGGTGTAGCAGTAATCTAGTACTAACTGTCGATCAAACTCCACCATGAAATGTAATTCAACATCTACTACTAAAGAATTAAATAAATATAAAAATGAAAGGCAATCATATATGTTTTTCATCATCCCATCCTCCTATTTTCATTGAATTAGGTAACATTTTGTACAGTATATAAGAGAAAGGAAAAGAAAAGTTAAAATAAAAAGAACTACAATAGATCAAATCAATTCTAAGAGGTTAAGATCAAGATTAATCACAGAAGAAGAATCACAATATGTAGTTAGGGTTCTGTTGATTATAGTAGTTAGGGTTTTGTTGTTCATGATAAATTGTTTGCAGATGGAAAATTTTCTTCCATGGATTCCTTATATTACGAGCAGCAGTATCATAAGAACAACCAGACTCTAATTTCTTCCATGGATCTCCAGTTTCTGTTGCAAATTTTCCCTATGATTTTCTTCTGTTTTTTAGGGTTATATATATATATATATATATGGTATGTTAAAGAGTGGGTAACAGTATCAAAAATTTTATAGAATTTCATAATTTTCGTAGGTTTTACCTATTCCCTATTCCCATTTTTCCTAAATCCCATCCCAAATATGCAAAACTCACCCTATTATACTTTAGGGGTAATTTTTCATCTCGCTGACCATCGTCTTCCTTCTCCCTCTTTCTTAAATCTAGTCCACCATTACCATTTTTTCTTCTAATAACTGAGTAACAAAACTACGACACGTATATCAATCAAATTAGCAAGCAAACGCTGCTATGCATTATCAAAATTCAAATTCAGGAGAATAAAAAAGAACATCTACGTATCCACTATCACATCAGATAGAAAAGGACTTAGAAATATTATTCATTAACCTGTCATTCATATAAGAGAATACTGACAAAAATGTTAAGACAAGATGAAACCAAGTTTAATTCAAAAACATCAAATTAACATGGGTCAAGAAAAATGGTGATTTATTTATCTTAATTGGGATTTTGTTGGTTTAATTCATCGAACCAACATGGACAAAAAAATAGGTGATTGCTTTTTTCTATCTTAGTCGGGATTTTATTTCTTGTAATCCTGCGAGAAAGAGATGTTCACTGTTTCAATTAGGTTTTAATTAAGCGTATTTGATTATCCCCAAATTTTAAAACTTTACCCTAATTGATCGTTGTAGTTTAGATGTCCATGCATTCAATCTTCACAAATCTGATTAAGATGCCGGTTGAGAATCAATATCCAAACTCAAACTGGCGTGGCCGTGAGGACGGTGTTAGAGTTTAGGTTAACATGGTGATTAATAAGGTGAGTGAAATTTACCCACTGTAAAAAGAGTTAACTAAAAATTAAATCTTATGGTTGGGATGAGAAATAGGGAAAGTGGGGTTGTGAAATAGGTAAAACCTTTTCGTATTAACCAAATTTTAACTAACATAACTAACAGATGGGGGTATCATTAGTATTTCTAAGGGGTATAAGGAACGCCCTATTTGATAGTTTAAGGGAAAAGTACGTCTATAAACAGAGCGGACAGATAAAAAATGACAGACCAAAGTAGAAATTAAGACAGATAAAAAAGGACAGATGGAGTAATATTTTACGAGATCATATGCTGGAAAATAGCATCTTGTTCCGTGTAAGGATAGGTAACTTAAGGATCAGGTTGACGACTACTTTATATTTATCTTTCCATATACTCCAAGCTATCATCAGAAACAAATTCACCCAACTATCATTATCAGGTTTATGACAGACACGCGTACATCTGATAAAAAAAATTGGTGGTTGATCATTTATTTTTATCGGCTCGTCGTTGATCATTGAGCATGTGTATTTTCCTTACAGAGGGTTAGTCAATTGAGATTTGTGAAGATGTTGAAAGAATTTTAGAGACTTCTAAAATCTCTTGTTAGTCAATAGAGAGTTCTTCAAAATCTCAAACAATCTCTGTTATTGATACGTGACTTTTTAAAAGTCTTCATAATTCTTTGTTATTGGATTTGGATTTTGAAATCAATGATTTATTCTTTTGAGAGACTTGTAGAGACTTTTAGAGTCCTGTTATTAGGAGGGAAAGAATGGATATGAGGAGGCAAAGATTTTACCCAAAATCCGATCAATGTACAGTCAAATACAATGAATAACAATAAATATTTGCAAAATACCTACCCTACCCTTAATAGCCATAACTATTCTCGACCCTTAGATTCCGAAGAGTCGTATCAGCGTTTATTTCTTGATCACCCTAACTTTGTATAACCCTATAGATTTGTATAAATAGTCTCCTAAAAACGCTCTGCATAACCGTTTTCTCTCTTCCTAAAATTTTTCCCTGAGCCAAATCTTCAATATTTGATTTTCCTAATCCAAATCTGTTTGGAAATCATTTGACTTATTCAGATATTCTAGACAGATTTGGATATAATAAGGAAATAGTTAGATTATATTTTTAAATAAAACAATCGCTATTATAAGCGATTTGCAGGTTTGCTTAGATTTTTGTTCATCAATTTCATTCACTTCTCTAATGGTGTTACCCATCAGAGGTTTATCATAGCCTTCATGGCGTCTCCGTCGATTGCAATAATCGTTTCAAATATGTTATCAAGGACGGTTTCTCCCGTTGTGACGTGATTCTACATCAATGGCTACCGGAACTAATCGTGATAATGATGTTTTGTGCGTATTATTCCCTTTTGTGGAAACTTTGTCTTAATGAAGAAGATAGTGAAGAAGAGAATTTCTTCGAATCAAAATGGCAGAATCTTGATTCAAAAGCCATTATTCAAATATCATCAATTTCCTTTCTGAAATTCATGTATTTATGTATGATGTATTACAATTTTATCGTGATACAAAACATTTGTATTTTATTATATTTTTCATCTTTGATGTATGCAATCTTCTGATATTAATGAAATTGAGAGGTTCACCTCTTTTCCACAAAATAAAAAAAAAAATTAGAAAAGTGATTGACATTTTTTACTGTGATTACAATGCCTATTGATGTCGCGGGTCGGTAAGAAACTAAGAATCTTCCTCTTACTTCTCTTCCACAAGCGATAATCTTAACCCCATACGTTATGCAGTACTGTAGCCTACGGATGTTTGCCGCGCTGTGTGTTTAATGATTCCCTCCATCTTTGGCACATACAAATAATTTGTTTTTGTGATCTTCTATGTATACCGATTGATTTTCCAAGTATATAAGTTACTGTTAACTCGTGCTACTAGGAATAGATGTGCAATCAAATGTGATCTTATTTTGGAATGGTCAGAGATTGATGAATATCGTTGACAATCATGTTAGCTATCAACATGTCCCACTTGAATACTACTCGTGGATCGTGGTACTAAAGCCCTAATTGAGTTCGAATCGAAGGTGAAGAGTAAGTCGCGACTTGTTCCGAATCGTTTTGTAAACCTAATTAATAGTCTAAGGAAAGGTGGTGTGTATGCATGTGGGTCAAAGAACGGTTGAAATTATACCGCGGCTCACTAAGATTCCGTACAACAAACTTTAATTAACCATGTTTCTGCCGGATCTAGCTAACCATTCGGCCTTATAGCTTCCGATATTGACAGGTAAAATTGATAATTGATCAGAGGGTATGTATATTGATTTAAAAAAGAGATCGTAGAGTGCTAAAACAAAAAAAGAAGATCGCCCTTAACAGCTAGCTAACTATGTAGCCCGAATAAGAACAAATTCCTATGTCCACGCTTAACCATTATTAAGGTCACCAGCTGCTCGAGGTTTGGTTACTACACGAAATATCGTCTTTCCTTCACATCTTCTTCCTTGAAACTAAATCTTGGATCCCCGGTCTGCACATGGGAAACTTACCTTAAGAAGTTCTAATACTGAATAAGTATACCGTGGAGAAGAAATACTTTGACGTTAGTTGCTGGGTAAAACTCTAAAGGCGTCAATAGGACATAAATCAGGTCGCATCTCACCATAACAAGCTAAAAAATCTCGAGAAGGCGTGACGGTAAGTAGAAAGCTTATTCTGCTCATTTTTTCCTAACTCGCTGCTATCTAGGTCTATATCTTAATAATTATTTTTCATTATAATCCAATAATGTGTAGATATTTGAAGAACATATACTGTTTAGTTCCTGTAACAACCGGAGTTTTTCTCTCAATTGTCTCCATGTCAGTAGATTAATGCTTCTCGGTTGTCCCATGACTGTTCAAACTCGAATATACACCTAGGTTATTTGACAATCATATTACAATATTATTACACCCATGCCTTTGATTAAGTATGGAATTACTAAAATATCTGGAGGAGCCTTGAAAGGATATTCATCCGCTTAGAGTACAAATCATTATCTCGAAAAGCTATGTATCAATATTTACTCTCTTTCAATATTTGTAGGAAATTCTTAAGAGCAACCACAGTCATAGACGGGACTAAATACTAAAAACCATATCAAAAGCTAAAAAAAATTAGCTTTTTTTGAGCTGAAGCGCAGTGGTGGAAGACAAAAATTTAGTCTGGCGAATAATATAACAACGTCTGATAAAGAGCGGACGTATAATGAACGTCTGAAAGTTAAGCGCTGATATAGTGTAGCATGTATGGGGCGTATGTATTGTCTACGCTCGATGCAGAACACACTTATAATGCTCGTTTAATGTGAGACGTGCTTAAAAGTAACGCCCAAACAACAGGCGGACATATAATGTGTTGGGTGCAATAATCAAAAACAAGGAAAAATCAAATAAGCAAAAGTTATTGATACTTAGCTCCTTTATAATGGAAGTGATCGATTTGATGAAACGAATGAGCTCCCTATATCTCCGCAACAGTAACAAGGCAAAACTTTGGAAAAACAGAGTGAGTCACGTGTTCAACACGTTGCCCTTAAGACATTAGCGCCCGGCTACACTCAATAGTGATGATATATCCTTCACAGGACAGATATCTCCAGGATAAAACACCCTACTACACCTACTACTAGCATATGTAGTAGATGCTCAACTTGAGCTTGGCAACTCCGAAAAAACCGTTAAGGAAAATCGCGAACTCTTAAGAAACGCTATAAAATATTTTCCCTTAGGGGTCCCTCTAATATATAGAGCAACCCCTTTCTCATAGATTTTACAAAAGTAGTGAATTTCTTTATATAATGGAATAAAACAATTTAAGAAGAAAAACTCCCCGATGTGGGACTAAAAGGTTTATATAGTTTCTTAAAACTACTAAAAATTGGAAACTCCACGATGTGGGACTAAAAGGTTTCATTCACAAAATAAAACAATAAATTATAATTTTTTATTAAAACTTTAAAAAATTATTTTTTTATTAATCGTTTTCCAACAATCCCCCGCATGAATGAAAACTCAATAAAACATGAAAACACAGATAGATCTTGGTAAATCAACATCCCAACCTCACGATCCAAACAGACTGATCGTGCAAGTGTTGAAATCATACTAGTCATTTCTACGTCCTCTCCCTCACACAAAAGTGTGTTGACCCCAGGGTCATACTATGGATTGCATAAATCATAATAGTATTGAGAGATTTCATCTTTAGTTCTCACATGGTGAGACTATAGGTATCTTTCACCAAAGTGAAAAAGCATGAACTAGTGAACCCTTAGTGACCTTTAGGTCCTAAGTTCTAGTAATACCAAAACCATCACAACGAAAATCACATAAAAGCGCAGGAAATACCATTTTAGGCAGAGGTTTCCATGAGGTCTTGAAACTTTGCTTAGTGAGATATTACCGGAATTACTTGCTAGAGACAGTGAACTATGTCTTGAACTGCTAGCATTTCATGTAATTCGTGATAACAACCACGGGTGATATCTCCAAGATTGCTGCCAAGCTCGTGCCGTTTTGTCCAATTTGGCCCTGGACATATCCTGTTTCTCAGAATGCTCTAGAGAATCAAAGCTCATATTCTCATAGGAAGCGGCCCATTTCCTCATTCAGATAGGTGAGTTTCCATAAAGAGTGTTACTGCTACACCCCATTTCAATCTTAAATTGAAACTATAGAACTCATTAAGACTTCTTAAAAGTCATCCTTCACATGCAATCACACTATCACGTCTACACCATAGGGAAGGGACAGAGAATAAAATTCTCTGATAGTGTTTACCTTTACCCACCACAAATTAGTTGTCTCATTCGAAACCTTGATCATGGGATCTCCAGTCAGCAAGGTTGAGTATCCTTCATGGCAAGTTTAATTTATGAGCTTAAGCCCCTTCCCCCTCGATGCATTTCTAACTATCTCTTGGGATAAACCTTTCGTCAAAGATTGCGCGATATTCTCCTTGGACTTTATCCAATCAATGGAAATAACGCCGATTGAGATTAGTTATTTTCAACTTTAGCTATTATATCTTGGCTAACACAATGTATAGATATAGCTGGCACAGGCCTATGCCAGAGAGGAATGTCTTCTTAAAAACATCTTAGGCACTCGGCCCCCTCTCGTGCTTTATCTAACTCAATACTCTCAGATTCCATAATGAATTGAGCAATATATGTTTGTTTGTAAATCTTCCAAAAACAAACCCTGATGCTAGAGTGAAACATATCCACTCGTAGACTTAGACTCCTCTGAGTCAACTATCCAGTTTACGTCACAAAGTCCCTCAAGGAAGCAAGATACCTTTGATAAATCAAATAAAAGGTAATAGATTATTTTAGGTACCATAATACTCTACTCAGTGCATCTGAATGCTATTGCTCTGGACTACAATTATATCTACTTAACTTACTCACAATATAGGCAATGTCTGGACTCTTACAGTTCATTAAATTCATCAGACATCCTATAAATCTTGAGTATTCAAGTTAAGATACTCCATTACCCTTTTTTCTTGAGTCTACATGAATAATCGTACGGAGTACAACCAGGCTTACAATCACACTGATTGTATCTCTTAAGCACAAATTCAAAATAATGAGAATGACAAAGACTACATATGTTAGATTATTTTCTAATCCTCATCCCTAAGATTACATCAACAGGGCCTAAGTCTTTCAAGTCAACGTTCTCATTCAGCGCATGTTTTTAGTGGAATTAATCACATCTATGTTTGTATCAAGTATAAGCATATCATCGACATACAAGCATACAATCACACAGGTATCCTTAACAAGTTACTTGTAAATATACTTCTCAGATTAATTAACTTAAATCCACTACACATTATCATATGATCAAATTTTCCATGTCACTGTTTACGTGCTTATTTTTTAAACCATACAAAATTTTGTTCAACTTACAAACTTTGTCATCATAACCTTTCACTACAAAGTCCTCAGGTTGGTCTATGTAAAATTCTTTATCTAATTCACGATTTTAGAAAAGCTGTCTTAACATCCATCTGATGTATCTCTAATTTGTTTATGACAACAATAACAATTAGCATCTCAACGGAAGTAAATATCGTCACATGTGAATAAGAATCAAGGAAATATACACCTTCTTTTAGTTTATAGCCTTTAGCTACCAACTTAGCCTAATATTTTTCTACGGTTCCATATACCTAATGTTTCCTCTTAAAGACTCATTTACATCTCATGGTCTTATTCTCTGGAGGTAAACTATAAACCTCCCAAGTTATGTTCCGACGGACTGAGTCCATTTCACTAAATGAAATTTCTTACCAGAATGGGGTTTCAGTAGATATCAAGGCTTCTTTACAAGTCCAGGGCTTAGACTAAGCTAGGCATGTTATGAAGTCGGCTTCATAAGAAGTCTCAAGTCTAATTGTTTTACTTCTCTTAGGCTCAACCTTAACTTTATCTTCCTTTAAGATAAGTTCTGACTATTTGAAAATAAATCTAGGGGATCAACAACACATCTCTAATGAGGTACAAGTTTAAGAATAAACATGTTCAAAGAACTCAACATCCCTAGATTATGTAACAGTATTCACAACAAAGTCAGAAAAAATCACACCAAAGTCTGAAAAATCAGAACACACAACCAAAAATCTATATGTAGAAGTATACTCAGCATACCTTATATGAAGACACAATCAACATTTTTGGTTTCTATCTACTTCTTTTAGAAAGACAAATGGCAAACTTAGTCAAACACCCCCACACTTCTCTGTCCTCTGTCCCTGTATAGTCCGCGTCAGTCTGACTATCCCCAGCCGTAGATCTTAGATGTTTCTGGGGATAGGATAAAGTGACTCTTGGGTTATCCTTCAGTGCTTCGCAGTGTTCTAGTATTTATGTCCTCCTCGATCCTCTACCATTGGATCTGGTGGGTGGCGACGCCATCTTGACAAGGCGTCTCTTGGCTGTCAACGCGTGACATCATATATTGATGTTCTCAGTCGCATGTCCTCCACGTGTGTCTTTGTAGACACTGGCGGAAGATGAAATGTGTTCCTACAATTTTCCCCTTTTCATCCTACTGGGCTGTTGGTCGAAGTGGGATGAAAAAATGTGTTACCCTCTTCATCTTCTCTTTATTATTTTCCTAGATTTTAGGGCACGTTCCCCACTATTTGCAATAACTTCTTCTTGGGTAATGAGACGGTTTTATTTCTCTTTGTATATATTTATGAGAAGGAATATGAGAATTCTCTAGTCATAAATTTCATTCCTTCTCTCTCTCCTCAGAATTTTTGTTCTCTGCTTTTGTTTCCTTGTTATTAATTGTTGTTGCTGCTGCTGTTGTTGTCGTTTCTCGAAGCTTTTCTGCTGTTGTTGTTTGTTGTTCCTCGAAGCTTTTCTGCTGTTGTTGTTGTTGTTCCTCGAAGCTTTCTTTACGACCTTGATTTTTCCTTTATAGGTAAGTGGTTCTACTGTGTTTATATTTTGAAAAATATGTTCGTTTTCTGTTGCTGCTATATGTGTTTGTGATGAAGAACATGTATATAGATGTGTGTATGATTTCCCCTATTCGTCATTATAAACGGTAATGATATCTTCCTTCGTGCGTGGTTTCCCCTTTTTGTTATTTCCTCTTTTTATTTAGGTTTTGTTCTTATTTTCCATTGTTCATGATTATGAAGAACTGGATGAAATTGGGTTTTTTGATTTTCATTTTGTATCCGCGGAAATCTGAAACTTGTTTGTGTACTACGCAGACATGGCTGAGCATCCGCGGGTATCTTATCAAACTCCACCGCCTAGTCCGCGTAGGGATCCTGATGTTTCTCCGCCTGGTGGAGGTTCGTCTAAATCTTGCCAAGGTGATGCCCGCGTTGATAGGGTTTCATCTTCTTCTGGTCAGAGGCGCTTAACTTCTAAGAGGAGTGAGTCGTATAAAGGGAATACGCAGAAGGGGGACCGGCCGAAAGAGGCTCCTGGATCTCGGTATGTTGTTTCTCGCCCCTCAGCTAATCCGCGTGATGATCCTAAGAGAACGCGGGATGTTCTACCTCTTCAGTCAATGGCGCCTCCTTCCGCGTCTCACCAACATCCTCCTCCTCCTCCAGTGGCTCAATCCAAGGGGAGGTCTTCGAAGGAATCGGTTTCGAAGATTGATGTATCTAAGGTTCATCCCAAGAGAAAAATTTCCGATAGATACCCTTCAAAGGATTCTGCGCCTGATTCCGTGGACGAGGAGGGTGTTTCTCAGGAGATACGCAGCGTCGTTGTTGGGGAGAAGAAAGTGACCTTCAAACATGTTGATCTGGAGGTTTTCAAGGAAAAACATGGTCTTCAACTATTCGATGTTCGTTTTTACGCTGCTGATGACGACATTACCTATGAGATGATATCGACGTATAAGTTTGATGAATTTCATTTGCTGACCACGGTGGGGGCCTTCGAAGCGGGTCTTATGCTGCCCTTGTACAAGTCTGGGGATTCTTTCTATTATGATGTGCTGGCTGGTCGAGAGGGTTCGTCTAAGAATACTCACTGTCGCTCTATTTCTCAACTTCATGGGAATTATCTTCGTGCACTAAGGGAGTGTTATCTTCGGAGCAAAGGAGAGACGATGATGACTCTTTATGTTCCCAATCCTGAGGAAAAAGAGTGGTATACGCCTGAGAATTTTAACAAGTCTTTCGGTGACTATGTTAATAGTAGGAATCGTAAACAGTGGAGTGTGAGTCTTCGGAATATTGCCGCTCCTCGTGGTGAGATCCGACTTCTGAGTGAAGTAAGTGGTGCTAAGGTGAAGTACGTCCCGGGTACAGAGAATTCTACTAACAAATTGGTGTTTCCTACTCGTGAGCGGATCAAGCGTGATCATGACTATGAATGGCACGCCACTGTTATTGAGGTTGTTGGTCCCTGGGCTTGGGGGTGGGTTCCAGGTCCGCAAGGATGGCGTCCTACCGCAGATAGCCAGATACGTACGGCTCCCCCTGCTCGTTACGGGAGTTTCCGTCCTTGGCATTTGAATTTTGAGGGCATGAATTTCCAATATGCCCTCGATGTTGTTGATGGGGATGACGAAGAGGGTTCTGATGCTGATCTTCAGGAGAAGAATGCTGCGGTTGTCAAGGTAAGATTTCCATATGCCTTGTCTTCGGGTATTTTTATTCTTCGGGGGTTTTTATTCTTGTGCCTTGTCATTTCAGGCGACGAAGAAGCGGAGGATAAATCCCAAGCAGTCCACCACCGCAACAATTGAGGAGGCAAAGGTTTATGAAGAAGTTAACAGTCCTGTGACTGATCTTGGTGAGGATGAGGAGGTGTCTGACATAGAAGAGCGTACCGATACATCCCCTCCTGGTCATGATGGTGATGAATTTGTTGAAGGGAATACTACCGCTGGTGGAAGCGGCATTGGTGGTGAAATTAATCCCGCAGGGTGCCCTGATGTTCGTGCCGAAGTTAATCATGCGGGTTGCAGTGATGCTGGTGATGATAGCACTGACCTTGGTGATGAGGGTGTTGGTGTTGAAATTCCTGCTATGTCTCAGGAGTTTTCCTTTGGGCGGATTTATTCTGCGGAGGATGGGTTTGACATAAACGCTGCCATGGGTCTGGCTTCTGAGTTCAACCTGCTTTCTCCCAACAATGATTGGGATGTGCTTGGTAATTCTAACAAGGTGGACGGGAAAGGAAAGGGAGTCGTGGATTATGTTCCAGAGGGGAGCGGTGCTGGAGACCTTCCAGATTTGTACGCGGGAGTAATCACGAATTCTTCGGGTGCTAAATTCATGGACGTGGGTAAGGCCTCGGTTGGGTCTTCTGGAGATGATTTTCCTCAGTCACTGATCCTGGAGGGTGATGATGCTATCTTAGCTTGGTTCAAGAAGAAGAATTTGGTGTTCGTACCCAATCCAGCTCCCGTGGTGGAAGGTGAGAAGAACTCTGACGCCTATACTCGTAGGATGATGCAGTTGTCTCCCGAGGACCAGGTTGCGATAGCGTGGGAGAAGAATCTTCGGGATTCAGAGGCTGCTCTAGTAGTCGACGCTCCCTCGACTGTTGCTGATATGATGGCGTTGGCCGATGGGTATCAGTATGGATTTCCCCAACAGCGGATGTTAGAGGTGAGTTATCTTATCGTTTTGCTTGGTATCAGTTTTTAGGAATTTTTAGAGTTAGGTTGTTCTAATCTTCTGATTCGCAGATGATGAAGAGTGAGCATTGCAATCACACGTTGTACCAATTTTTCAAGGCCAAATCCCTTAAGTTGGAGGCTAAGCTTCGTCTTCGGTAAGAGGAGCTTACTGCGGCTGAGACTGTCATCGCTGATAGGGATAGGGAGATATGTGAGTTGAAGAGTCTCCTCAAAGCTAAGGAGCAACAAGGTAAGGAGGAAGAGAAGCTTCGTATGGATCTTGCTATGGTTCTTAGTGAGTTGGAGGAGGCCAAGAAGAATTATTCGGTTGTTACAGGTTTGATTATATACTCTCTTCCTTGCTGTTGTCCTTTACCGTAATTAGTGTTCTGTCTGAGTCTCCCTCCCCCACCCTATCTTCAGTGGGTGGAGTTCCTGAGTTAGTATGGCTTCGGAAAGAGCGACAACGTCAGAAATCTCGCATCGCAGAGTTGGTAGAGAAGATAAAGAGCGAGGCTGATAAATGGAATGCTCGTGCTGATGAACATAATGCTCTGGCAGAGAAGTGGCGGGTCAGACGAGTCCAAATGGTTGATTTGCGGAACCAATATCACAGTGATCGTCGTTTGTTTGATGGAACGTTGTTGTGGACGCGTGATAATCTTCGTGAATTCCGAGAACATGTCTCATCATTGGAAGCTAAAATTAATCTCTTGGAAAAATAATTGCGTCAAGCTCGTTCTTCTCAGTCTTCTGAAGTTAAAGATTACCTTCAGCGTCTTGCTAGGGAGAGAGATGACGCTAGGGCTGAGGCTGGTTCTCTTAGCAAAGCTTTGGCTGCGTCTAGGGCTGATGTGGTGCGCCAAGCTGAGGATGATAGGAATCTTGAAGTAAATATGTATCGGCTCAACAAAGGTCTGGAGGGTTTAAACAATGAAGTCAATCATCTTCGTCACTTGGATTCAATGAAACAGGTAGAATTAGATGCGAGTCAGTGCGCCCTTTCAACCCTTCAAGCGGATTATAAGAAGTTGTCAGATGAGTGTGATTTTCTTGGTGAAGCCCGTGATGCTGCTGTTAACGAATGTGAAATAGCTTCGACAAGAGTCGAAGGTATATGCTTGTATTATCGAGTGTGATTCTGCGATTTCCTGGACCTAACCATCTGTGTTCTCTTTTCCTTGCAGAGCTCCAGGGCTTCGTACTGCAAATGAAGGGCTTTCGGAGGCTCAATCTCAAATAGTGCATCAGGAGAGTCAGATTAATTATCATAAAGGGTTAGCTACAGCAAGGGACGAGGCTGTCCAAGCCGCTTCGAAGGAAGTGAATCGCCTTTCCTCGTTGTTGTCAAAGGCTGAGATGATGAATACTGTTATTGCGTACAAGGCTCGGTGCCAATTAGTGGAAGAGATTAACAAAATTATGGATAGCATTGAGTATGATCTGAAAACCGAGCATGGACTTATCAGGAGCTATCCGCGCCGTGAGAAACCCCCGCCCCTACATCTGGTTCTTCAGGTCCTTCCTCGGGTGGGAGGCGTACCTTCAACGCAGAAGGGGAAGATTGCTAAACCCACTGGTGGTGTTGAACTATCCAAGTAGATTTTTGTGTAGAGTTGTTCTTTGTTGATTACGAGGCTTCGTGAGATTCCTTTTGTATTTTCTTGTTTCTGCGTATCATTGCCAAGCCCTGTAATCAACATTGTCAAACCCTGTAATCAACTTTTAATGAATTGATTATTGTTCTTGTTTATTTTGGAATATAGCTAACTGTAATCAGGGATAGTGAAATGTTTGGGTGTGAACCCGAAGATATGTGTATCTTCGTGAACGTTTTGAGACCCTTCACCCCGCTGGCTAATACTGGGCAGAGGATTCCTAGACGGTGGGGGTCGGGGCATCGTTCTAGGATATGAGTTTGGAATGTACGTTCATTCCGTCGACCCGCTGCCATAAGCATAAGTGGAGTGTTTGAGTGCGAACCCGAAGATATGTGTATCTTCGTGAACGTCTTGAGACCTGTCACCCCGCTGGCTAATCCTGAGCCAGAGGATTCCCAGACGGTGGGGGTCGGGGAAGCGTTCTAGGATATGAGTTTGGAATGTACGTTCATTCCGTTGACCCGCTGCCATAAGATTGGTTGGGTATCTCTTTCTGCTGGATTCCTTCCCCATGGTCCTACACTTATAGACGCTGATAGGGGAGTCCCGAGAGATTGTAGGCCACTACTTTCCCCAAGTGAGAACAACAATTAACACGAGTGTTTACGTGGTTCGACATCATAGTGTCTACGTCCACGGGTGAAAATGGTTAAAGTGTCTATTCAGTTTGTTGAGTTACATTTAAAAGAATTCCATGGATGGAACCTTTGAGGTAGCAGATAGTAAAAACAGGAGGATGAAATATGACCCGCAGTTGTCTTGTTACTATGTTGCTCCATGTATTGACTATTTTTTGCCAAAGGTTTGTCTGATTGATAGGCTGAGGTTCGCTATTCCTCTCTCAGAGATAGAAACATGTCAATCGCAAGCGTCGTTTTTTTCTTCTGGTGATCTTCACGCAGATGCAGGTCTACGTTGACCTCTATGGGTAGTATGGCTTGAGGTATTTTGCATTCCATGGGTGTTTGAGGATTTCCCCTTTTAGGTTGCGCAGATAATAAGACCCATTTCCTGCAACATCATGTATGACGAAGCGTCCCCCCCATGTTGGTGCTAGTTTGCCCCACTTCTTTTCTCGTTGGTATTGGGGAATGGTCCTCAGCACATACTGTCCTTCTACGAAATTTCTAAGCTTAACCCTCTTATTATACTCCCTTGCTAGTTTCCTTTGATAGTTTTCCATTTTCTGTAGCGCTGCCCCCCTCCTCTCTTCTAGATCATCTAACCTTTCCAACATCATGTCCGCTGTGAGGTTCTTCTCCCATGCTTCGGTCTTCGTAGTTGGCATGATTATTTCTGTTGGGATAATAGCTTCGGCTCCATAGGTGAGTAAGAATGGGGATTCTCCCGTGGCTGATCTTCGAGTTGTTCTATAAGCCCACAAAACGTTGTGTAGTTGCTCACACCAACGCTTCTTGTATTCGTCCAACTGCTTTTTGAGGATGAGTGCTAGGGTTTTGTTTGTGGCTTCTGCATGACCATTGCTTTGAGGGTATATTGGTGTTGACTTGTTCTTTCGAATTTTGAAAGTATCGAACAGTAAGTCGATGTTTTTTCCCTGGAATTGCTTGCCGTTGTCAGATACAATCTCAGCTGGTATGCCAAACCTGCAAATGATGTTTTGAAAAATGAATGTGAAGACATCTGCGTCTCGAATCCTTGCCAGGGCTTTAGCCTCTACCCATTTGCTGAAATAGTCTGTGGCCACGATCAAGAATCTTCTCTTCCCTGATCCTTCGATTAAGGGACCCACGATGTCTATGCCCCATTTTGAGAATGGCCAAGGGCTGTCTACTGGGTTCAACATTGTTTCGGGTGCGTGGATTTTTTTGGCGAAACGCTGGCATTCTTCGTATCTTCGTGACATTCTTTCAGCGTCTCGTATCATTGTTGGACAGTATTATCCTTGAGTTTTTGCCTTATCTGCTAGGGATCTCATTCCGCTGTGATTGCATGCATCGCCGCGGTGTATGTCTTTCAAAATCAAATGTCCTTCGGATCTGGATAGGCAACGTAATAATGGTCCGAGAAAATATTTTTTGTACAAAATTTCTTTTCTCAGATCATATCTTCCTGTTTTTGACTGTATTTTTCTGGCTTGCTTTAGATCCGGGGGTAGAATTCTTTCTTTTAGGAAAAGGTGAATCTCAGATCTCCAATCTTCTTCTTTGCTGAAGTTTTCATCTTGATATACTTTAGCCATTATGTCGTCTTCTTGGAAATCATCCGCGATGAATTCTCCCACGTCATCATCTGCAATATCTTCTTCCGCGTGGCTCTTCTGCTGTGCAACGCAGAGTTCTTGAATAGCAATTGAAGGTTCGTAAATCCTGGTTACTTTGATTGCCTTAACGTCCTCGTTTCTGAGCATCGATGATATGTAGGCCAGGGAATCCGCGTGCCTGAGTTCCTTCCTTGCCAGGTGTCGGAATTTGATGTTTGGGATTTGTGATGCCAGTGTTTGCACCAATTCCATGTATGCTGACAATGTCATGTCATAAACATTATATTGCAACCCTATTTGTCGGATGATCAGCTGTGAATCGCTTGTCAGACGCGCGTCAGTTAAGCCCATTTCTATTATCAACTGAAGGGCATGCACCACTGCTTCATATTCAACTATGTTGTTGGTATGCCCCTTGAATTCTAACCTGAAAGCATGTATGATCCTGTCTCCTGTTGGGGTGGTGATTACGATGCCTATCCCCGCCCCTTCTTTATTTTTCGATCCATCTATGAAGACTTCTCATTGCCTGGGATTTTTTGGTTCCAAGACGTCTATAGGGTCTTTACCTTCGTCCATTTCTGGTAGTCCTGCTGCCTTTCGTCCTTCGATGATGACTTCTTCGCAGTTATCCAATGGTAAGTCTGCTAGGAAATCTGCTAATACTTGCGATTTCTGAGAGTGTTGTACCTCATGGATGATATTGAATTGATCTGGGTGAGTATTCCATTTTGCAATTCTGCCTACTTTTCCTGCATTTTTAAGGACTGCTTCTAGTGGAGCTTTGCATGGGACGCGGACATAGTGAGTCAAAAAGTAAGTTCTGAGTTTCAGGGTTGCCCATACTAACGCCAAGATGAGCTGCTCGATCTTCATGTAGTTTCTTTCTGCTGCGTTCAGAGTCTTGATGATGTAATAGATGGGCTGCTCTATCTTTGTGTTGGTTTTAACCAATACTGCGCTGATTGCATCTTCTATTGCTGCTATGTATAGTGCCAACACTTCATCAGGGTCTGGTTTTTGTAATATAGGGATCTCAGCCAGGTATTCTTTGATATTTCGAAAAGATTCCTCGCACTATGTTGTCCATTCGAATTTGCTTCCTTTTTTGAGAATGTTAAAAAAAATGCTTACATCTATCCGAGGACCTGGATATGAACCTCCCCAGCGCATCCAGTGAACCATTGAGTTTATGAACCTCTTTTAAATTCTTTGGGGATGGCATTCTTACGATGGCTTCGATTTTAGCAGGATCGAATTCAATGCCCCTCTTCGTCACCAAATATCCGAGGAACTTTTCGGAAGTGACACCAAAAGTGCACTTCTCTGGGTTTACTTTCATGTTGTGCACTCTCATTGCTTGGAAAATATCTTTCAGGTCTTGGTGATGATCTTTGCGCAACTTGCTTTTAACCAGCATATCATCCACATATACTTCCAGCGTACTTCCAATCCATGGTCTGAAAATTGCATCCACCATTCTTTGGTAGGTTGCCCCTGCGTTTCGCAGTCCAAAGGGAATTCTTACATAGCAATAGAGGTCGTGTGGTGTATAGAATGTTGTGTGTTGCTGATCTTCTTCTGCTAGGAATAATTGATTGTATCCAGAGTATCCATACATGAATGACATTTCTTCGTATCCTTCAACTGCCTCGACAAGTTGATCAATGATTGGCAGTGGATAGCTATCTTTAGGGCAAGCCTTATTGAGGTTGGTGAAGTCGATGCATATCCTTACTCCGCCATTTTTCTTCGGTACGATGACCATGTTAGAGATCCATGTTGGGTACTTAACTTCTTTGATGAATCCTGCGTCCAGTAGTTTGCGGAGTTCCACTTCAACTGCTCGATGGTATTCTGGAGCTACTTTGCGCACCTTCTGCCTAAAAGGGGGGGTACCTGGTTTTATTCGAAGTTCGTGATGAACTAACTTTGGGTCAATTCCCGGCATGTCCCCAATTTCCAAGCAAAGATGTGCGTATTCCTTTAGAAGTTTGATTAGCGCGGCTTCTCTTTCTTCATCCATCAAGGTGCCTATTCTGATAATCTTCGGTTTCCCTCAGTACCTATGTTGACTTCTTTAGCTGCTTCGACAGGTGTAAACGTGGGTTTTGGTTCCCCCAAGAGAGGAACATTCTTTGATTGCTATTTGGTGGGCTCTCCGTCTTCTTTTGTCGCGGAGGTGCTGGCTTCTGCGCTGCCAGTGGTGCTTACGTTCAGAAGGCTTTTTCCGGAGATTTCTTCCAGATATGTATCTATGGTTTTTCCTTATTTTTGGCTCTTCGGGACTGGTGCTTTTCTTCCCGCTCATTATTGATCTGATTCTGTAAGGTCTGACATTCCGCGCAGTTACTTGGTCTCCTTTAATTTCCATGACTCCCTGGGGTGTTGGGAATCTGAGATATTGATGGTAGGTTGCCGCTACTCCCTTGAGCTTGTGAACCCATCTTCTTCCGATGATGGCGTTGTAAGGTGAAGGTGCATCTACGACGCTGAATCGAGTGTCCACTTTCATGGGCCCTGCGTCTACTTGTAAGACAATGTCCCCTAGGGGCTTTGTAGCTGCGCCGTTGAATCCGTAGATGGTGTAGTAAGATGACAGCAGTTGCTCGTGAGTTCCATACGTTTGAACGTGTCATAGAACAGGACGTTGACTGAGCTTCCTCCATCGATGAGAATTTTCTTGACATTGCACCCTGTTATTGGGAGTGTGAGGACTAGAGGATCATTATGGTCTTCCATGTCTTCTTCCACATCGTCTGCATCGAAGGTCACGGGCGCGTCCATCCATTGTTCGTGCTCGTTTACCTCCTTCCCATCGATCTTATAAAGCTCACAATAATCTTCGAATTGTTTTCTCAATCTCTTCCCAATCTGGGCGGTTAGGGATGGTTCTTGAATCTCTGAACATGAAATCGTGTTGAGGGTGCGGTTGCCTTCTGGTAACTGAACCTGCTTGCCTCTCTTGGTTCTATCTTCGTTATCAAATTTTCGTATATATTGCTTCAGATCTCCTGCATCGATCAGTTTTTGAATCATTATCTTGAGATTTTTGCACTTTTCTGTTTGATGACCGTTGAAACAGTGGTATTCACAGTATTCCTTGGACTTTTCTGATCTAGGAGGCTGCTTTCCCTTGGACCATGGCCAATCGAAGTTCTCCCTCCCTTTGATCTCTCTCAGGACGCGTGAATAACTGGTATTCAGCTTGGTGTAGACTTGATCTTCAAATTTTCGATCATCTCTTCGTCTATCATCCCTTCGTTCTTTCCTTTCTGCGTTGGGATGTTCTTCTGTGATTCCTCTTTTGGACCCGCTGGCTTGATCCACGGAATTTGTGCGTGCGGGACGTTGAGTATGAGCTCTGGGATTTTCACGCTGAATTTCTTCTAACCTTGCATGCTTTTCTATGATTATCCGGAGATCTCCTTCGGTGGTAGGGATGGTTCCATGGATCTCGACAAATAAAGGACTCATCCTGTCCATCCCCCATTTGTAGCAGTTGATACTAACCACGGGATCTACGTTGCCAATAGCTTGGCAAATCTTGTGCCATCGATTAGTATATTCTCTGATGGTCTCTTTGTATTTCATCTCCAGCGAGAATAGTTTGTCCATGCCGGTATTGACAACCTTGTTGTACATGTATGTTGCTAAGAATTTTTCTGTGAGTTGGTCGTAGGAATCGATGGAGTTTGATGGCAGGTTATCGAACCATGATAACGCGGATCCTTTTAGACTTGATGGGAAGTATCTCCACAGTATGGAGTCTTCGTTATCCCAACGGGCCATAATTCGATTATAATATCGAAGATGAGCCGCAGGATCGGCTGACCCGTCATAGCAATCGAAAGAAGAAACCGAGCATTTCTGCGGTATCGAAGCCCTGGCAAGGTGTGATGTCAGCGGGGTAGTGTTTGCTTCCTTCATCACTTGCTCTAGTCTTCCGCCTCCCTGCCTAGTTTTTAGCTCCTTGATTTCTGCCAACATCTCAGCACGCAGATTTTTCATTGCGGTCTGGTGCTCTTCACGAATGGTAGATTTTGCTCTTAGGAGAGTGGTATCGTCGTAGTAGTCCGAGTTCTTGGGATTGTACTCAGGGTCTGATCTTTGGATGCTCCTTGCTCCTCTTCGGTTCAATGGAGTCGGGTTGTTTGCGATCACCATTCTTCTATCTTGATTTGGTGCTACATCCTTGGAGTTAGCTTCGTCGTGTTGGTTTTCTACCTCTGCGCTATGAATGATTCTTTCCTTGAGCGTTTGGTTCTCTTGCGCTAATATTGCCACAACATCTGCGTATGCCTTCTGATTCTTCCTTAATTCTATCAGCTCGGCCATCATTTCAGCGGAATGATTTGACCTTTGATTTGGTGTTCCTGCCCGCAATCGTTCATCGACGGCTATGGTCTGTTCCTCCTCCACGATCTGTATTACTGGCTATGGCGGATCTAACCGTGCACCCTGGGACGTTGACGGTTGTTGTGAGGGTTGTCCTGCTATTAGAAGCGGTTGCTTGGTCGGAAAAGGTATGTTCTGTTCGTTGGTTAAGGGCATCCCATAGAGGGGTTGTTTTATTCCTGACTCTGCCACGGCTTCCTGATGTTCCTGTAGTTGAGCATTGGTTATTCTGGGAGCTCCCACCTTGGATCCGCCAGCTCTTGAAGCTCCTGCTTTGGTTGCCGCGGCACTTAATGCATTTGCAGCGATGATGTTGGCATTGATGGGAGCCGTACTCTCCGCATTATCCTGCGCCCTATCCGCTGCCTTCAGCCTTTCACCTCTCTGCTTACTCCTAGTTACCACTGGGGTGTCCTTGGCATCTCTTTTGACGAAGCTTTTTCCTTCCTGATATCTTTGCTTTTCTCCATCTTTTAATATTTCCCTGAAAAAGAGAGAAAAATCACGAAGACAATGGGTCCCACGTGATATTTATTAGCGTTTTGGGTTCTCAAAAGGTAAAAAATCTTGAAGATACGAAGAGCACCCATTTATGTAGGTGTGAAAACTTAGAAAATGCATGAAAAATCAGATCCACTTAGATAAACGCAGATCTGTTCATAATTTTAGTTTTTAAGGGTGTGAAAACTTTGAAAATGCATGAAAAATCAGATCCACTTAGATAAACACAGATCTGTTCATAATTTTAGTTTTTAAAGGTGTGAACGGAAATAGCCGTAGTGTTCCATATATCGTTATTTTCAGAAAACAAAGCCTGGAACAAGTCACAGGAGAAGATAAATCTTTTACCGGGATGAAATCCCTGTTCCTAGCGCCAGATTGTGAACACGCAAATCAAGGTCATATGGGTATTCACAAACAATAGCCGCAGGCTTATGATAATACAATAAATAGGCTGCGCCTGAAGGGAATGGATTGGTTATATCGAGTCCTCGACTCAGAGTTCTAATACTCTTCCTTGTCTCATCGACTATAATCATTGTCCTTAGCTCATACAATAAGATAAATAATAGACGAGGTATAAAATGTACGAACAAGACATGCCAAAAATAACGAATGGAATATACAAAGTATAAACATGAATATAAACGAAACGATTAACTTGTATGATTCTCTCTCAGATCAATCTCTGGGATTGGGTTTTCATTATATGTGTGAGAGTTACAGGAATAGTCGAATGACTCTGAAACCAATGTAGGTCTGCGTAGCAGGAGGAATCTCACTTACTCTTTTCTCTCTCTTTATCTCTCTTTCCTAATCTCCTTTTCCCAAAATCCTTCCTCTCTTCACTTGGGAGAGAGGGGTATTTATAGGGTGGTTACCTGGGGTCCACTTCTGAAGCCCGTTATAACCTTATCATCTTGTGTCTTGTGCCGCTTACGCAGAGGTCTTCGTGTTCTTGGTCCTCTATGCGTGCTTCGTTTGAATATTCAGTGCTTTCTGCGCTCCCTCCACAGGCTGACTGACACGTCCGCTGTTTGAGGGTATTTAATGCGGGTAGTTGAGATGTCTGTCCGCGGTAGGCAACTGTCCTCTGTCCCTGTCTAGTCCGCGTCAGTCTGACTATCCCCAGCCGTAGATCTTAGATCTTTCTGGGGATAGGATAAAGTGACTCTTGGGTTATCCTTCAGTGCTTCGCAGTGTTCTAGTATTTCTGTCCTCCTCGATCCTCTACCGTTGGATCTGGTGGGTGGCAACGCCATCTTGACAAGGCGTCTCTTGGCTGTCCACGCGTGACATCATATCTTGATGTTCTCAGTCGTATGTCCTCCACGTGTGTCTTTGTAGACACGTGGCAGAAGATGAAATGTGTACCTACAATATGAATGAAGAGTTACTTTTCTTCAGCAGTACCATTCACGTAAAAATTATAAAAGAAAAGAAAAACATCCACACCGGAAATTGATTTTGAGGAATGTACAGATTGAAAGTAAAGATGAAATTGTTGAATTCTCCAATTAATAGGCACCAAAAGAAATTTAAACACCTTAAAATGAAATATAAGGTTGAGCCCGGCCGTAGGCCGGGTGATACCTAGTTATAATTAACATAAAAGGATATTATAGACATTCCATTATTTTCTTAATACGAAATCAATCCCTCCAATTTAATTCCCTCCTCTTAATCCTTCCCTGCTAGTATCCATTCTTTCCCTTCTAATTACAGGACTCGATTTTTATTACAAAACATACCATAAAAAAAAGTCTCTCCTAAGCAAGGTTTGAAAAACACCCGTTTTTCTGAAAAAACGGCCGTTATAACGGTCACATCCATATACCGTGGCCGTGAGGGTCCCCGAACCCCATGCCTATATAAAGCCGATAAATAGGAAATAACGGTAGTTTTTTAGGACTATTTTTCCATTTTCACACAAATTATAACTGTTTCTCTAAAATTGAATTTTACGTTTTTTGCTTCTAAATAACATTTTAAAGCAAGTTTTTTAGACCATTTTTTCCGTTTTCCCGTCAGTTATAATCGTTTTTATAGAAAAAAAATTTAAAAATATTTTTTTACAATTTTTTATTTTTTAAATTAAAAATTAAAAATTAAAAAATTACAATATAATTTTTGAAAATAAAATAATAGAATAACAATATATAAAAAATGTCGTAACAACGTTATTAGACCCGTTATAACTGTTTTCACGCACGTTATAACCGTTATAGGAATTTCAGATCATAATTCTTTTTTATTTTCTATTTAACTGTTGTAACGCTCGTTATTTTAAAATAACATATAAAAAACGCGTTTTTTTCCTAAATAACATGTTTATTTCCCGAAACGTGTTCACACCCGACAAAGCGTGGTATAACAGTCACACCCAGTCGCCGTTACCTGAGGTGTGACCCGTTTTTCAAACCTTGCTCCTAACTAGGTGATATTTTGAGAGACTTTGTTCTTTCTCTTTTCTTTAAGGATTAAATATCAAAATATTAAGAAAAAAAAATCAAATTCATAAAAATATATTAAAAAATATATTCACAAAAATATCAAATTATTAAATATCAAGCTATAATTAAATTCATAAAAAATGAAAAAAGAATTGTTGTATTAACAATTTTTAAACATCTTCTACGAGTATCGTGTTAACAAAATTTGAAATGAAAACGGGGAATATTCCCAAATTTCCCAAGTTTTTAACTTACATATGCAACCTGTGATGAAGTATTATTCACTTGATATTGATTTACAAAAAAAAAAAAAAAAAGAGAAAAAAACTTGTCGTCGAAGCTTTCCGTTGTCTTTAGATTGACTGAGAGTGTCATGGAAGCCATATAGAAAAGTAGGAATTACTGATAGATCCTATCCTTGTGGGCTAGCTTAATGGCAGGTCCACCCATTAAGAGCTCAGTAACCGGAGGTCCAAATTTATGTTTCTGGACCCAAAAATTTATTCTAGGGTCCATCGCACGTCCAAAAATTCCTAAATTGCTATTTTCATTTTCTCTTCATACAGGCTACAGCCCGAGCTCTGCTGCTGAAGAGTTGAAGAAACTCTTCTCGAGAATAATTCTGTTAATGAAGAAAGCATCGCCGTCTAGTTTTATTGAATGATTCATCAACAAAATCAACAAACAAGGTAAGTTTTCAGATCCTATTATTCTGATTTGTAATCCTAATTTAATGTTCTCAAAAATTCACATCGAATTATTGATTCGATTCCCAATTAATATTCAGATCTGTAATTCTCTTCTCATTCTCAACAATTTGATCTAAAACTTTTGATTTATAGGGATCTTGACTGAAAATCTATATATCTTCAAATCTTAATCCCGATCGGAAATGTAAAAGTTTTGATTATTAATGTTAACGATGTGGTTAATGTTGTGTTTTCGAAAGCTTTTGATGTGCAACATTTCAACTGTATTTAATCTGAAGTTTAGATCTTGAATTGACTTTGGTTTTAAGTATTTAAAGACAACGTTGTCTCTATTGAAAACTAGTATAACAATTAGAGTACGACAAGATAATCTAGTTACTGTTGGTGATGGTTAAATTGGTAATTGATCTTTCGTTTTGTTTGTTTTTTCATGTATTTTTGGTAGAATTAGAGTTTATGACATGAAATCTGATTTTTGGTAGAATTAGAGTTTAGAGTTCGATACTGTATTCCATTCTTTTTAGTATATGATGTAACAATGCATATATAATGTACTCTTTAATGTATTTCATGCATTAAATTCTTTTTGGCATATATTAACAGTGCATATTTTCGTATTTCTGATCTAAATTCTTATTTTCGAGTTAATTTTGTTTATTTTTAGATTTGTTTCTGTTTTTTTCGTTCATTTTTTACTATGATCCAACAGTGCATGTAATATATACTGTTCAATATCAATTCAATAATGTTTTTCATTTTATTTTATATATGAATCAATAGTGCATATACACTATACTGTTCGATAGAAGTTCGATATTGTGAATAAATTACCTTTTTCTTTATTTTCGTCTATATTATGGACATATTTATGGCAGTGTATACTGCCTATACTGTTCATTTCTATGCATATATATGTTGTCTCTTGAAAAAAAATTATATGAGATGGAAAATTGTAGTGAAGAATATCATATTGTTTTTGTTCATGAAATTTTTGTGTGGTTCATCATATTCTGAACTTTATTAGTGGCATATTTATGGCAGTGCATGTTATATGAAAGTTACAACAGGGTTCCTCCGTACATTATGTGATATTTTGGAGATAGTGAGTCCCCTATACTATGTCATATTGGATACCTAGTTGGTTTTTTGTATGTAATATATATGTGATATCTTAGAAATTGAGTGTAAGTCATATGCACTAGTTAAGAATCAAGTACAGATCAGCTGTACTGGATGGAAATCTAGTATATGTCTGTCACAACGGTTAAAAAAAATAAGTGCATGTCTCCTATACTTCTTAGAATATTGAGTGCAGGTCCCCTATACTGCTTAGAATATTGAGTGTAAATACGCTATATAGCTTAGAAAATTGAGCGCGGGTTAGCTACACTGTTCAAGAATTCGAGTATTAAACCTGCATCATAATTAGAATTGTTATCAGTTTCATGTCTTAATACTGCCTTTCCTTGAAAGTATGCGTATAAATAGCATATAATTCTTATTACTACAATCTTATTTTGTTTTTAACGTGAAATTAATCTTTCTTCGTCATCTTGTTCTTTTCTTCCAGTTCTTTAGATTCTAGCTGTGACAGAATACCAAGTGGTGGCGCTCGGAGATATGGTTGAGTAGCGGCGTGGTGGCTTCCAAGGAGAAGATCTAGTTCCATGTTTTTTTAAAAAAATTCTTCTTGTCTTCTTGTCTTCTATTCTTCACTTTTTTTTTAATCCCGGTCTATAGGTGGATAATATCTATTGAAGTTTTCCAAGTTCTTTGTGGTTGTGGTGTATATTTTGATTGTAATTTGCTGGTGTAACAAACTAAGGGAATTCTTATTTATGTTCATGTATAACCTTGTAGAAGAACATAAATAGTACTAATTTTATTTGTAATCAATATAGAATGTGCTGCTTGTATATATGAGTACAGGTCAGCTGCACTGGTTAGAAATGGAGTATAGATCTCTTGTACTGCATAAAAATCTCTTATGTGCTCCAAGTGTGGCAAAAAGACTCTCCATAACAAAGCAATCTGCACCTTCATTCCTCCCTACCCATGAAGTTTGTTTATTAATCATGTTTATTTGAAGTGCACTTTTATATAGACATATTTTATAGTTTTTTTTTTGTCATAGTTTCTATCAGTTGGGCAATATATACTCTTCTGTGAGTTGATACTATTTTTTTTTCTGCAGATATCATATTGTTTCTTTTAAGTATAGGCAATATACACTCTATAGTGAGGCTATACATAGTAATATCTTTATTCATATGTTTTTACCAGTTTGTGTTCTTATTGTGTCCAATAATGTTTTCTTTATTGTGTTTCTTTTTCAAATTTAATCTAAGAGTGCAGAACATCTGCACTCTTTGTTCTTACTATTATTTAAAATGAGTATAGGCTACATATACTCATTTTTATCACTGCAAGACTCTTTAAACAGATGAGTATAGACAACATATACTTATTTTTATGCAGATTTCATATTGTTAACAGGCTAACAGTTAATGCACATATAAGAAACGGATATATAGACGAGGACAAAAAACAAGAACAAGCTGAGTTGAAATTAATAATTACCACATATATTAATTACTGGTCATTCGACAGAAAAGAACATAGTTTCTTACCATTGTGCATTAACAAAAAAATTATACGACGACTAAAAGAAAGTAGACAGACTGAAAGAGTTTTTGACATGTAGTTATACTTAATTATAGTAATCAGTTTCAAAAGATGGCTTCCAACTCTCTTCAAGATGCTCCGCTGTCAGCAACTTGTAAGCTATCTTAACCATTTTCCCTTGTATCTTATTTCTCAATGTTTCTCCGACTAATCACATCATTGACCACACTTGAGACCACTCTGTCCTTCTCTTTAACAAGTGCCTTTCTTCTAAGAGCCAATTGAATGTCATCCTCTAATTGAGACAGTGTCTTAGTTTCATCATTGCCATCTTTAGCTTGCTGCCAGCGTTTGTTGGAATGACCTCTAAACGACGCTTCATTTCTTGTACCATCTGTGCTTCCTGTTTTTTTTTTTTTGAACAAAAAAGCAATAATAGTCAATATAAGGTATGTATACTGTTGGACTTAATTTTGATAACTTACTCAGCATAGGCAATCTGCACTACCATATTATACAATTGATAAAACAAATTTATTTAGTATATCATATCTGCACTTACATGATAACAATTATGGAGAGCAATGAAATATAATGATTAAGTCAGTATTGAAACTTACTTAGTATATAGGCTATCTGCACTACCATATTATACAAATGATAAACAAATTTAACAGTATGTACTATCTGCACACAAATGATAACAATTATGGGGAGCAATGAAATAGTTGGTATTCGATGTTTTATGTTTTATGACAATATGAAATCGTTATCATATTGTCAGTACTAACTTTTGAGGAATTTATCCAGTGCAGGCTATATGTACTGTAAAAATTAAAAACAAAAAGAATGATTCTCAGTTTTTTACCTTAGGTTGTGTTTGATAGGAGTTAATTCCATGGAATTATCCATCTTTCCATGGAAATAGTGTGTTTTCCGTCGTTTGGTCAAAAATCTGTTTCCATGGAATTGCAATAAAAGCGTGGCCTAAAGTATGTTTTAAACTCAATTCCGTGAAATTCCATGAAAAGTCTTCCCTTGCCTCCCCCAGGAAACTGATTCCATGGAATTATTTCCTTTCTATGTTATCAAACACAGCCTTAGTATTTCCTTCAAAGACCCGTGTTGTGACCCTAGCAATCTCCTCACGCCTCTCATTTGACTCCCTCGAAGCCTTCCGCATAGGAGACTCTTGTTCTGGTGGTACCTAGATTCGTAAAATGTGTCATTTTAAAACCAACCCACTGATTATCAAAACGTAATTCCCAAAAACCATAACAATGTACAAGAATCATAATATAGGTGATCTGCATTGTTCTTGTGTTATAACTTAAACACAATAACCATAGTATAGGTGATCTGCATTAAAAGATAACAATGTAGAAGAATTTTAGTATATGTGGTCTGCACTGTTAAAGATAGTAAATCTTTCAACTAAAAACCACTAGAACATAACAATGTAAACCAAAAAGAAAATGTTGATTTCTTATGACATTCTAAGACACTGTAATGAGATATTAAAGAGCCTATAAACCCATATATTATGAGTGTTGTAGTGTTTCAACTTCTACGAGCATTATGAGATATTATATCTGTACTTGTTATGAGCATTATGAGATATTATGAGATATCATTGAGTCTACTAATTTATCTCCTAATTTGTACTTGTTACCATGTTTCTGTATCAACTTTGAATCGCACGATTACCTGCATTTTTCAACATTTATAATATTGTTATCTAATACCACTAGAAACTTAATTATCAGAATAAAGAAGAAGAGAAAACAACATCTAACTTCTTTGCGCTATTAACAATCATTGTTTATCATACGAAAAAACCTATAACCTTCGCAAACAATGGTTTTTCTACAAATGAGTAATGGTTGGCCAGTCACTAGTAAGTTGTAAAAAACTTGAACCAAGCACCATATATACAGAGTTACAGATGAATCATCAAAAAAAATCCCTACAGTATAGACTATCTGCACCCTAATTTCCAAAAGTTTATGACCCTAATTATCAAAACGTAAACAAAATAACAACACGAAATTGAAGATTTGAGTTAAATTAACCCTAATTTTGTAGGATTGTAAATTTATAGAAGAGAAGATAGCAAAACCCCCACAGTATAGCCTATCCACACCTCTAAAATTGTAAAAGAAAGTCAATCAATGAGTATAGACATTCTGCACTGTTTCAGAAACTTCCTTTGCACTCTAAAATATGGAATAATAGCAGACCAAAAATCAATAGAGTTTACGCAATCTGCAATTTCAGAAACTCTCTTTGCATGTAAGGAAAATCACATAAATCAAGTAAATCAATAAGTATAGGCAATATGCACTTTCAGAACATAAAAGATCATCAAAAATTAGAATAAATATTGGATCTAAAGTAGGTTTTTCATCAATAAAAGAGATATACATTGTTGGATTAAAAAAAATGGAAAATAGAAAGTGAAAAAAATCATAATTGTAGTACCTGTTTTTGCGTATTACGTATTTTGTGATATATTTCTTCTTTTTTGTTGTTGGTGATTCTTCAAAATCATCTTCTACTGATTTGGAGTAGAATTAGTTCCTCTTCTCATAATATTTTGAAGATTCTTCTTGTTGTTACCATTTTAATGGAGATTTCACAAAAAATCTAGGGTTTTCAGTGAATTTTAAGATCATTCAGTATGAGAATAGAGTAATTCTTACGATTCCCATGGATTTATTCAGTTTTTATTGATGATCATAAGATTTTTATGATGATTTTCAGAATTTTATTCTTTGTTCAGTAGGCGGATACGAGATTGGGTTTTTTGTGGAAGAGAGAAGGAGATCGAGTGATATTACGGTGACAAGGAACCGTGTAGACACACACGCTTGGAAACATGGAGTATTTTAGTCATTTCGCTTGTTTTAAACAAATGTGGACCTCCGGTTAAACAATTAATATGGATGGACCCTACTAAAAATAATTATATGGGCCTAGGACCAAACAAGAAATTTCTCAAAAGAAAAAGAAGATCGTCAATGTTAGCGGGTAGAAAGGGTACACCGTGGTTTTGGGACAAAGACCATTTGGACCGGGACTCCACATATATGAACCCAAAATAATGAACGATTTTTTGGGCACCATGGTTTCTTTGGGGAGACCATGGTTTTATTTTGGGTAAAGACATTAGAAGTAAACCTAGGTCACCCCATATCTAGATATTTATATTAATACCTAAACTACCCTCATAATTAATTTTAGGTTATGATTAGTGAAATGATTTAGTTAAAATTAATTAGTGAGATTAAATTAAAAGATGGGTTTTTTATTAGATGATTAAAATTATTGAGAGAGTAAAGTTAGAGAAGATGAAGGAGAAAAACATGAAAAATAAATTTTTTTCTTCCAATTCACTAACTTTGGGTATTCAAGTGATGAAGACTCATCTGATTCTTCATCTCCATCCTCTCCTAGAATATTTGTTAATCTTCACAATGATCCGGATATGAGTTATTTCTTAGATGGTGATTCTATTCTTCCCCAAACTCAATCTCAAGATGAATATGATGGATTTTATCAACCACAACCGGAGGAAGAGTATTTGGGTGTCCAGGTATGCTCCAAACTTGGATAATGTATGGTGAATTGGTCAAAACTTTCCTAAAAATATAAAATTTTAAACTGGATTTGGGACGCTTCGGTTACCTTCTGTGAAGAAGATGTAACCGAACTCTCCTGAATGTGTAGTTCGGTTCCATCGCATGATGAACAAACAACCGAACTCGGCTGAAAGTGCAGTTCGGTTACTTGGTCCAAACATGCAGGTTACTGAACTCACCGTTAATCGAAGTTTCTAGGATTACCAGCGTTATGTTCGGTTTGTTCGTAACAAATTAACAAACCGAACTCTACGTAAAAATTAGATCTAACTTAGTGTACAAAGTTCGGTTGGTTCGCAACCAATTAACCATAACTAACCGAACTTACGTACAAATAAGAGTTAAATTAGTGTACAAAGTTCGGTTTTTTCGCAAACTGCATGTTTACGAACTAGCTAACCGAACTTGACATAATATAATAGTATACTAAATGTATTAAGTTCGGTTGTTTCGCAAACTTGAAACAAAAGCGTAAACAACCGAACTCAGAGAAAAAAATCAAAAGTTACAGTGTTTAGTTCGGTTACATTTCAACTTTGCCTTATGAACCGAACTTAGAGTTTGGTTTTTGCGATAAAATTTTTATGTAACCGAACTCTAATGTAATTCTAATTGATGTTGTTATATTTATTGTAGATGGAATGCCAACCTATACCAATGCATGATCAACCTTCTCCGGTTGGTATGTTGTACGGAGATACATCTCATCACTATGCTAATGAGTTGGTATTTGACTTACCTATTGTTGCGAATAATTGGGCTAGAGAACATGCTAAGAGAGTCAAGTGTGTCTTAGTTTTGAATGGAAAAGAAAGCAAAAGTCGTTTTGAAATGGTTTGTGAGAGAAGTGGAGACCCCGATGTCAGTCACAAGAGGAAGGGTTATGTGTAAAGGAAAGACGACGAGGAAGAACACAACATGCTCAAAGAAAATTAAATGCCCGTTCAAGTTAGAATTTAGCAAGAGCAAATTAACGAGTAAATGGTTTCTAGCTATGGATAAGGTGGTAGGTTGTCATAACCACCCTCGCCCAGAAGATCTTGAAGGACATGCAATGGCCGCAAGGCTCACTCCTCAAGAAATAGAAAAAATTGCTAAGTATAGGAAAATGAGTATTCCACCTACCGTTATGATTCGCTTATTAAAGGAAGATAACCCGGACAACGTATCATATTTGTCCACCATTTAAAATGCAATTGAGACAATTAAAAGGAATGAATAGAAGGATAGACAAGTAATGCAACAATATTTTTTTTGTGGCTCAAGAGAAAGGCTACGCGATTCAAAAGAAGGTAGGTCCGGAAGAAGAAATTACCCATCTCTTCATTGATCATCCGAAGAGTGTTCAATTGGCTCAATCATTCCATGAAGTTCTCATAATGGATTGCACTTACAAGACAAACAAATACGAGATGCCATTGTTGAACATTGTTGGTCGTACGTCGACGAAGTCACCGTTTACCGTTGCTTTTTGTTTTCTAAAGGACGAACAAGAACCAAGTTACACTTGGGAGCTACAACAAGTGAAGGCGATCTACCGAGATGATGATATCCCCGGGGTTATCGTGACGGACAATGAAGTAGCATTGATGAACACAATAGAGAAAGTCTTCCCATTGGCACATAATATACTTTGTACATTTCATATATGGTGCAATGTGATGAATAGGTGCAAGCCTCAACTTTGTCCACCTAAGAGGAAAGGATTGGAAGATATTAGTAAGCTACCAGAAGATGAACAAGCGGATGCAAAAGAGGAATTTGATAAACAATACACCATAAATCACGCTAAATAGGTTGCCTTCTCCGGGGAATGGGAGGCATTGACTTGGTCTCTCACCGATGAAGAGTATTATCTAAATCTTGCCAAATTTAGAGAACATTGGTCTAGCCCCGAATATCCGGAGGATATAATAACGTATATGGTGGAGCAATGGTTGGAACCGCACAAAGAGCGCTTCGTTTATTATTTTACCAACAACTATAAACACTTTGGGAATCAAGCGACAAGTTTGGTAGAATCGGCTCACCAACGGTTGAAGAAAAATCTCTTTGGATGTGTCGATAATTTTGTGGTTGTGTTTAACGCAATGGAGAGTTACTTCAAACGCGATATTGAGAGAATTAAAGAGAAGTTCCAAAAAAGCCGCATCATGAAGTACAAAAAGATTATAGACAAAGGTGGTACATCAAGAAAATGGCGGACCTTCGGTTGTTCAAAGGACTCCACTATAAAGTTTCACATACTTGCATTAAGAGGTTAATGGTTGAGCTGAATTTGATCATCATATGGGGAACCAAGCCGGACGAGGTGTGTGTTTGCAACATGAGGAAGTCTATGGTACTACCTTGTCGCCACATGATAGCTAAGTATGAACATGGCATAATCCCTTTAAGCGATATTGATCCATATTGGCAACAATTAAGTTTTGTCCCTCCTCCAAAGGGCGATGTCGGAGAAGAGTTTGGTGACAATGAAATGGAAGAATGGTTATCGAAATGTACCGGAACATGAACAAACTCGAAAGGAAAATCTTTTGGGATGACATGCGGCCAATCGTTTTTCCGCATACTTCGGAAAATATTCAAGAACCGGATAAAGGCAAGGGCAAAGATGGTTCCAAGTTGATATAACAAATAAGCAGTCACATGGTGCTTAGTCTTCTCCTCTGTCATCACCAACTTTCCTTGAGCAACCAAATATTTCGTCCCTGAAAACTCATCAAACAAGGTTTTGATCTTGATCTTTTTAAACTTCTTCTTGTACGTACGGTCTTCCTCAAACTCATTATACTCATCACCTTCCTTAGGCTCTTTGTTATCTCGCCTAAACTCACATTGTGCCTTTTTATCGCTCCATCCTAGACACCTTTCGACTAGTTTTTCAAGAACTTCATAACTCATCGAGGGATCGTAGCCATCTCGAACACTTGTTCCTGTAATTGGTAGGGCTGTGATTCTAAAACAATCATCCGGAGTTATTGCCATCTCACCACTAGGTAGATGAAAAGTATCCGTTTCTGGATAAGCCCTCTTGGCAAATGCAGTAACAATGACAGCATCAAATTTTTGGTGCGCATGTTGTATCCCATTCCATAGTACACAATCAAATACCGCCAAGCGGACCTCATCACACTCATTTTCTATATTCCATACCTTGTTCCTTTGACGTTTCAAAACACGAAAAACATTTTTATGATCCTAAAAAAACAACATCATATCTTATATACTAATATATATAGAAAAGAACAATATATGTCAAAATATAATAAAATGACTGGGAAATCTAAATCTTGATGGTTAAGATTTAACCATACCTTTGTCGCAAAGATCTTGGCAGCCCATGAGTTTTTGTATCCCGTCAATACCTCCCCGCCATCTCTTGGAGTACCATATGTTGGATTCTTTGGCGGCAAACATAAATCCTTATGAGGAATGTATGAATATCTAGCACAAGGCTTTTTAGGCGTCTTTCTAGGTCTCTTTACCACTGTGTCTGCTTGTTCCTCTTCTTCTTCTTCATCTGAGTCCTCCTCTGATCCATCATCATCCTTATCTCCATCCTTGTCTCCATCTTCCTCATCTTTTTCACCCTCATCATCGCCACCCTCATTTCCTCCTCCTTGAACTGGTTCATCTTCTCCACCTTGATTATGTTCTTGACTGCCCATCTCTTCCACAATCTCTTCATTAACTTGTTGGCTTACGTTTTCAACATTATCTCTATTGACACTATCTTGGATGACAACACCCGGTAATGACCCACCTCCATACTTAGCATTTTTGGTTCCACGCTTACCGGCACCACAATGTACTTTGCCTCGAGGCGTGGGAGTTCTCAGATATAGAACGAAGAAAGACTACTTGACGAGAAATTATTATATATCACGGAGATTTGGGTATCGCGTTCTAAATTTAATCGAAGCGTTATTTTGTTTTAATTTGATACTTTTGATTTTGTAATTATTATCTGAAAGTTTTGTAATTTTAAAAGTATTATTACATTTCATTTAGTAAATTTAATTGAGCTTGAATTATTGATTTTAATTATTGAAATCTTTTAAAACGAAAAATCTGGTCCTACACGAGTGGCGGTCTGGAATTTTGGACTTGCTAGTTGGATGGGACCCGACCCACAAGGTCGAACCTGTGTCCGATAGAAGTCCGAAAATCCAGGTTGTCACACGCCACCACAACAAAATCACCTGATACCAATGTTGCCACCCCCCGCAGCTGGGCGTGCTTTCAATTTTTAATCACAAACATCATGTATAAAGATTAGAGTGAACAAACTTAAGTCTTCAATTAATTTTTTCTATTTTTTGTTGTTGTTATATTCTCTTTTATATTGAATATAATATATTTTATTTTAATACAAAAAAACATAATTTGGCTAACTTTGTCAGTGTTAGTGGTGGTCCAGATTTATCTTGAGGAAAGATAAATCGATGGTCATGTTTATCCAGACCACACACATTTGCTGCACGTGTGCGTTAGGTTTTAGGGAGATGGATGAGTCATCGTGGGTGCTCAATCGTTTTGTACAGGTACCCAAAATCTTATATCGTAGAAATCTTGATACCCCAAGCTTGCCTTCGCTCCCTGTAGCACCACTCCAACCATATATGCCCAGAATATTGGAATCATACGCGCTGAAGATGAGACTGTGGCCAACAATAATCCACCTCACAAGAAATCCTGCCTTCAGAAGATGCCCGAAGGTTTCTCGGCATCTACCATTGCCGAAGATTAAACATTGCGAAGCCTTGCACCAAATAATAGAATACTTGGGAATATTATATTAGGTTTCTTTGTATATCTGTATATTTTTTTGATGTGTTTTCCTTTCTGCATTTTATTCAGTTGTGTTTCCCTTACTGCATTTTGTTGACGTGTAATCTCCTCTTTTTTTTTTTTGCATTTCAGTATTAGTCCCTTTAGTCATGATCTACAGTGGCATTGGTGGATATGATTTATCCCATGTGTAACCGTTTTGATATCATAATCTAATTTATGTTCCCAATCTTGATCTGAATCCATAGTGGTTTTGAAGGAAATTTTCTGACACTGGCATCACCAAGCTAACGTATTTCAACTTCCTAAGCAGATGATTTCACTTTTGGCAAAAATTAAATCAATAAGATTCCACTTTTATCAAAAAAAAATATAATCAAAGACGCCAACAAATGTTATGGTTTCGGATAATGCACCCTGATTTATGTGTTTTACTCTACAATTGTTCGGTTTTCTTGAATAGGTTATAACGTCTATGTGTTTTTCTCTTCTTATTGATAGCATTTCTCCGGATTGATATGCGGTAAAAAAAATGAAAAATCAAACACTGTCATTGCGATGACCATCACGAATGCTGGCAGATCAGGTTATTTATAATTTTTTTCTTTCTGAGTGTACAAAAATACTAGAGGTAGTATAAATTAAATGAAGCGAGACTGTACCAATTGGTCACCAGACTGCTCCACATTGAAAAGACAGAAGATTGTTATGCCATACGCCTACCAAAGAGGTTGACGATTCTAGAGGCGACAATGGGCACCTATTGGCAGGTGTAAGAGATGACCGGATTGTACGAGCGACTTTGCAAGGTAAGTATATGGTCTTACAAATCATCTCAGGAACAAAAAAGATGTACTCGATCATTGAAAGATGCATGACAATAAGGGAAATTCGATCTTTCCTCCCCAATTACATATTAGTCGGTTTTGAAATTTCTTTCTCACCAAAAGAATACATATTGTGATTAAGCCGCATACTCCTCGACCATAAAAAGTCGTGCAATGGTTACGGCAAATGGCTTCCAAGGAAGCTGACGATTCTGGAGGTGACCATATCCACTTATCTGCCAAAGAGACTTCGCAACATAAGAGTATATATATGGTATCACAAATCAAGAGATATATTTCCAGAAATAAAATTTCCATAGCATATATTCCAATAAGTAAATAAAAGGTCCGAAAAAGTACAGATTATGTACAGATTTTTAAAATCAAAAATGGGGGAAGAAAATAGAAAATTACAGAAGTCAACTCATTTTCTTAATTTAAGATATTAAACGCGTACAAACTCCCTTTAAAATTATTTATAGTATATATTTTTCTGAATTTTATATGTCAACAACGTGTATCATTTTAGAAAGCATTTCTGATTTAATGAAGTGTGCTAACAACATTAGTTGTTTACCCGATAAAACAGAGAAAACAAAACAGGGGATATCCCTACAATATCTATCACCAAGCCAGATTTAACGTACATAGGACCAGAAGGAGTTGATAAGTATTCGGGACTCATTTTATACGATATTAAAAGTGAACCAACATCAGACCCCGTGCCGTTACGGCACTGGTTAAGGGCTAGTTCTATTAAATAAATAAATGAAAGAAAATATATTAAAAAATATTTAATTTCTTAAGAAACAAGAAAATAGAAAATAATTATTATTTTATAATAGAAAAACTTTGCAAAAATAAAAAGAATTAACTAAAAAAATAGAACAAAAAACAATCACAAAAAAAAAAAAAAAAGTTAAATAAGAAAACGAAAAAAATTGAAATTAATGTGAATCAATTGAACAAAAAGATGACAAGGAAAAGAATCAATATTGTAAAAGGATGGGGATCGTGCAACAAAACATTCTGACAAATAGCATCCAGCGTTAGATTTTCTACATCTAATGACTCTCATTGTTGCTTACGTGGCAGTTTAGTTGAGTTAATTTTTTATTTGGCTTGATAGAAATTTTTAAGGAAAAACGTTTGAATGAAAACTATTTTCTCTCTGCAACTGCAAGTACCCCTAATTTTTAAGAAAACCCAAACCCTAACTCATTATTAATCATCCAATAATCTTCTCAAAAATAAAATAAAATCCAATAACAATTAGATTTACTTTTCCATGCAATTATTGGCTCCGGATCGTCTACACCAAAAATTCCCTACACCTTTGCGCCCGCCAATAATTTCTGCCATGTGTTCGCTTTTAACATTCCAAATTCAGATTTCCTAAAGTTTTAGAATCAAAAGATTTTCATAGAGATAAAAAAAGAAACGTTAAGCCTTCCTTAATTATCTCGTCCCACTCGTACCATATACCCTATATTGTACCGTAGTCCCTAGACTGATTTTTTTTTTTTTTGGTCTCACAGGTGTTTCTATAAGGGTGTTTTGAACCTTCAACTTGTGTCAAGTTGTATAGAGCAACTGAACTGTCGTCATACCGTCTGAGTAAGAATTTAAAGATCGATTCATATCACCATTTTTCCACTATAGTATGAAGTAATTATTTGTGATCTACAACTCAATGAGTTTGTCATACATTTGTCTCATGATATGCCATAAAAAAGGCAGACATGTAAATGGTTCCTGGCAATTAACTAGAACTGGTAAGATCAATTATTTTCTGCATAACTTTCTTTCTTCTTTTGATGGAATTTTCTGCATAACTTTTATCCTTTATAAATCTAGAAAGTTATTGATAAATATAAAAATGAGGTCCAATGGACGACGTACGACACAATCTTGTTCAGAAAACGAGGTATGCAAATAAATAAATTAAGGTTACAGTACGCATAAAAAAAAATCATGATTGGTAAAAAAATGCCACCATTAATAGCTTCAATTACTTTAGTTTCAATCATGATTAAAACTGGCACCGTATCTTCTGAAATTTACTGATATTTACTCATTAATATAAAATGTGAAACAATAGCATATATGAAAATAATCTACTTGGACTAACAAAACAGGGTTAGATTGTGAAGAATTGTGGAGGAGGTGGAGGCTCCATCAACTACAAAAAAAAACAAAATAAGACAAACGAATAATGAACTGAAAGTGTGGAAGAGAGTCCAAAGTGTTCGTCAATCTAGCTCCTTTAAAAACCTAACTCATTGGAGCCCCACGTTGAATGGTGAGCATCACCGCTCAACGAGGGAAGAGGGCCATGATCAATGAGGGAAGAGGGCCGCGAGCAATGAGAGGAGAGGGCCGCGATCAATAAGAGAAGAGAATTGAGTTTTCACGAGGATTGAGAGAAGAGTTCTCACGTTAAACCTGGTGAGGACACTTGGCGATACGCGATTGGTATAGGGGTTAAGCCTTTCGTTATTTTCTTTGGTCTGCACCTCTTCAAGAAATTCAAAACCCTAACTTCTTTTTTCCAGCCGCTTCCTTTATTCTCTCTTTATTCCACATCTTTCATGTGCTCTGTTCGTATTGAATACAATACATGACAGGTAAAGCCTAAGTCTAACCCTTTGCTTTTCTTCCTGAATGTTCCCCATTCTCAGCTCCAGAGGTTAGGATTAATTCTTCTTTGAATCCTTAGATATGGGTTTTTATAATTTGTTATTCATAATATTTTTGATTTCGTATTTGTATAAACATGATTTTTAATGAAGGGATCTTTGCTCATAAGTCAGGTTCACAGAACTGAGAAGAATCTAAGTAGTAATAAATCCCGCCATGTTTCCTTCTTTTTTTGTTCATATCAATCCAATAGTGTTTGTAAAAACTTATTTTTACATTGCAGGGATATGAAGACATCGCATGTCTTTGTTATTTTGAAGAATGGTTCGGTTTTGGTTATTATCTTTATCTGTAGACTAATTTGAACGCCTGGATATTAAAAAACAAACAACTTCTCAGTTTGGTTTTCAACACTGACTTAAATCATGAGGCCTAACAATTATTTGTCGTGATAAATAACGAGACTCATTGAACTGGACTCATTGGGTTGTGCATGCAGGGAGGATATAACGAGACTTTGTTATGAATCCTGTAATAGACGAGCTTTGATCTGGATGCTCTAATAATTTTAGCTTTGTATTAGTAACATTGTAAGATCATAAGGTTCAAGAGAGATATCTAAAAGTGGCACTACAATTAGCACATTATGAGGTATATCTAAAAGATGAGTTATATCTAAAAGGCTAATTGAGGTACCTAATTGAGGTATATGTCATTTACTTCACTTAATAGATTGACAATTATTTTTTCGGTTCGCAGGGTATGAGATAGTTCGAGTTATGAAATAGTTCATGATTACATTGTGTAGCATTCATCTCAGTCAAGGGTAAAGATAATACTTAGATTGTTGATGAATCTAAGTTTTCCTTGCTGAAATTTGAAGTTAGGTTTCGATCATTGAAAAATTGGTTCTGATAATTAATCCAAGCTACAAGCTTCATTAGTTAAGAGATCAAATTTCTGCATGATGTTCGCAAAAAACTGTTGTAATTTCTGACGTTTGTATTTTTGTTTGTTTTTTATTACAGTGCATGAAAGCAGGTCTCTGGTTGTATCCTTTGTCATATGGAGAACATACCAGGTAAAATCAGTATACTTTATTGAATTTTTTGTTTTATTTGATTTTCAGAAGTTAGCATTAACCCTAAGATTATTCTTCGTGAATCTCTGTAAATCTTAGTCTTAAATCAAATTTGAGGTATGGTTTTACACCATTATTGCTGAATAATGTTAAACCCTAATTCTCATGTTTAAGTTTCCTACTGATTCTGCAGTGAGGGTCATTGATTTCTTTCTCTCTTTGCTGTCGATATTGGAGGTGATAGTACATGGATGTGCAGATGGAATGAAGTATGAAAATTGTGAGGTAGTGGTAAGGAAATTTCTAGGTCTTACAGAAGCTTACAAAGTAAAATTATGGAATTTTCTGTAATATTCTTTATTCTATGGTGGGAACGAAATTTGGTTAAGGTAGATATAATAACAGTCATGACTACTAGCAAATACTAAAATCCGTTAAGTTTTGGTAAACCCCAAGCTTAATTAGTTTATGACTCGAGCAGTGGGAGCACTGAAAGCTTTAGTTTGGATAGACACTATTTATTTAATTCTTATGTTTGGTCCTATTTCTTTTGAGTATAGGGATCATTTCAGTGTTTCGATTGGCCTATATCTTAGTCCTCACATTTAGCATTCAGGTATTTCTTTATGTTCAGTTATCTGGTGTAGATGCATTCAGGTATACCTTTACATTTAATTTTCTGGTGTAGATATCTTGGTATGCCATAGTTTTGTGCCGGCACAGATACCATGTGATGCATTCTTGGGGTGCCATCCTTCTTTGGTGGATTATCACTACCGAGCAGCCAGGGGTATAACACACTTCTAACATACATATATATATATATATAAGGCATAAACAAATACAAGTTTATGCATAAAGAAAAGAACGAGATCTTAAAAATGAAATATATTTGTAGCTGGAAGATAAAAATGTGTGTATATGTGGTCGGTTGTCAGCCGACGCAAAAATAATTTAAGTTCTTTCACTTCACAATTATAAATAATAGTATAGTTATAAGAATAGATTCGTTCCACAGGGAGATATGGGTTGTTATTCGTATTTGAAAACTTAAGTAAATTGGGGGGAATTTTGTTGTTTTAAAAATAATTTAAATTAAAAACAAAAGTTGAAAGTGTTTAAGAAAATATCAGAGGGAAAAGATGGTTAAGGAATTCGCCATCCATCACCATACACGTTAATCAATCAAGCATCATTCACACACTCATTCACCAATAACCCTAAAGTATCCCCAATTGGTGTGTATACTTCGTTATGTCTCCACAAATCAACAAATAATGCAATCACAATTATATGAACTCTTTTCCAACAAATAACCTAATGCTTATCGCTAGAAGATTCAACTCGAGGAAAGCTTTAAAATCTATGAGACAGGTTATTTATAGGCAATACAAACACAATCGTGATATATTCAACCTAGGCCAAGTTTTACTTGTGACTTCCTTCATGATTCACACCGCTAGTGATCACAAATTACTACTAATTGTTAGAATCTTGATAAAATTACCTAAGACTTCTAATTAGTGATAGATAAGTTATTATGATATTTAATTCGCGACTTAAACATGCAAAACAACTCACTATATTACATGAACAAAATCATATAATTATTATACTTAGTAAAACTTGAACGATAAATAAGAAGGTGAATGAAAAATCAATGCATTAATCAAATAACATGTTTGTGATTTTAGGTTACATCCCTAACCAATTAAAAGAATTAGCTACTCATAATTTTTAGCAATCAAAGTAGAGAAAAGATAAGAAATCAAACTACAGTAGTCGCAGAAGGGTTTTAACCGCTGCTGCCGCTATAGTTGCTGGGGATCTTTAGCTACGGCTGCTGCATAAGTTTCTGCTATTCTTTTAGTAGTTTTGTCGAACAGGTTGGGTGCAGAAAACTGGGGTGAGGAGATGCCTTCTGAGGGTTATTCGACCCTCTATTTATAGCTTTTTTTCCCTGGAAATTCAAATCTGATAAACATCCAAGACTATTAAACCGACCTAAGCCCTTATCTCGTATCAATCCACCACCGTTCATCTTGAAAATCGACGGCAAAAACACTAGTCGGTGGCTGTTTTCCAGCTGCAATATCAATCCAAAACTTCCCTGACTGAATTGTCGCTCAAGTCTTCAATCCAACGATGACCCAAATTCCTAAACCGTTTCAAACTCCAAAGTAACCGATTACTGCATCAAACAATCGCCGGAAGAAAGCTTATCTATCTTGAGCTGATTTTCCGGTTAAGCTACCCAATGCAACGAGAACCACACCAGCAGACTCGTACCACATCTGTCTCTGTATCTAACTCGATTAATATGCAGCCAACTCCTAACTCGAGCCATCTTCACATGGTCCCGTTCTTCACCATATCTCTGTCTCATCGCTGCCCAGCACAAACTTGAACTATCCCATTGACAACACTCTTTCATCGATCAATGACAGTTCCCATTCTTTCCATCGCTGCAAATCATCTGCAGCTTTATTCTCTTTTTCGTGATCATTACGATCAGTTTATGGCATCCAACACCACAGCGTCATCACTGCCACCATCATCTCGAACCACCAACACAAACTATAATCTATCATGACCATCACCGAGCACATCAACATCTCTTCCATTAATGGAAGCAACAACTCTCGTTCTCGTCCTAACTGATCTTCTTTATCAATCTTTTTAATCTTCACCATTGCTAATGACAAATGCACGTTCTTCTCTCCCTGTTCATCAGTCCGTGAACCACACACTACAACAAAACACAAAATTTTATGTGACCAATAAAATTTTGTCTACAAATCTAGTGTTTAGGGAGGAATATTTTTTTGGTCACCATATATATTTTTACGCGACAAAAGGTAAATTTTGTCTTAAAAGTTGTCACTGAAAATTTTTGTGACAACTTGCTGGTGACCAATTTTATCTCTGTCTCTAAATATTTCTTTTGTGACCAAATATAGTGACCAATTCTGTCTCCGTCTCTAAATACTTCTTTGTGACGAATTATTTCGGTCAAGAAATTGGTTTCTAGCGACGAAGAAAAATTATAGTCTCCAAACATATTATTGCTAACAATCCAAGACTTTTGTCCCTGAATGTATCTTACACCGACAAAATTAGTTTGTTGTCGAAATGAATGCCCGTCAAATAAGGATTTTGCCGTTAGAACTATTAGTATCCAAACAAATTGTTGTCGCAAATGGAATGTTTTATACTGACAGAAAAAATGTTGGTCTCCAAAAAAGTATTGATGACAACGTGTAACTTTTATCCCTATATCTATTTTTGCAGACAAAATTTAATTCATCCGAAAAACTATTGCTGGCGACGTGTGACTTTTGTTCCTATACCTATTTATGCAGATAAAAATTAATTCATCATCTAAATGAATACGAATCAAATCTGAAATTTTTCCGTTAAAACTTTGTTAGTGGCAAGACAAATTGTGGTCTGCAAATCCGAATATTCAGCGACTCAAACTATGACCCTTTACAGAATAATCGCTGACTTCTAGTGACGCAAATCTGATGATTGTATCTGATCATTGCTCCCTACTGGATTTTAAGCCTTTTAAGTCTCTGTTAAGAGAAAATAAAGATTTTCAAGCTATAGTTTAAAAGATAGATCCACAAAACCTGTAATCAAACCAGTTTTGTACATTACAGTTTAAAAGTCAGTTTTGAAACCATAAGTTATTACCAAGCTTAATTTCCTTAGAATCAGTTGATATCAATGCTTCTTCACAGACCTGTAAGATTTAGCAACAGTCTGTAAACCTCATCGATAGTTCCATAATCATTTTCATTAACAGAAGCTTGAACTTCACGACTGTTGTCATGCCACTGATTACCAAGAGATGCAAAAGACCCATGAATTGTAAAATCTTCCATTCAAATTTCCTGTCAAGATACAAAAAAAATATTATCTCGAGAAAAATTCTAAGCATCCTTATCACTGTCACAACCATGTACAGAACTGACAGGACTAACTTCAGTTCCCATATTAAAACACATGTTTCTAGTAACATATTTATCCTCAAAGATGACTACCTACTGGGTCTTGCAGCTTTGAACTATTATCCTCAAAGGAACTGGCTCTTACAGCTTTGAACTATTGTCCGATCCTTTGTTTTATACTTGCATCAGCAAGAATTCAAAATCCTACACAGGTAGTGGTCCACATGTTGACTATTATCAACACTGAATTTTTTAGTTGGCATGTTATTGATCGTTACATCAGTTTCCATCTTAAGTCCAATATGTATCAATCTGGACCAAATGGTTAAGGAGAGGGATGGCGATAACAAAAAAATAGTGTTTACCACAGGAGAAATTAAACTAACCAGATGATGTACTTGTTTGACTGCTGCAGCATGTGAAGAGTCCACAGTAGACCTAGCTGCTTCAACTTCAAAAAAAAAAACACTGATACATAATACTCACTGTAATAACAACATGACTATAATGTAGGCATAATGAAAATGGTGTCAGCAATGAAGCTTGCGCAGCTCGGCTCCATCATCATGGGCAGAAACACAGATGCAACTTTCCTGCAAGAATTATCATCCATATCATAATGGAGGTAACCTTTATTTTATCTTATTACTGTTTTATTTTGGCTAAGACAGAGGAATGAGTTTTAACTTTCACAATAACCGTGTCACTAAGAACCCATGCATTAAGAACAAAACCAACAAAGAGAAGACAACTAATATTTGAGAACATTCTGAGAAAAGTTCAAGGTAATTGGCATAAGAAAAATGCACAAAATGAGAGTTATGTTTTTCTACACTGATACTTCTATAGGTGGTGCAAAAGTATCCCATCTGGACCGAGCCAATAGGGTACTTGCGACCCAATCCAACACCAAATCTAGTTTCAAAATTCAAGCCATTACCAAGTCCGGCCACTACCCATTCTCTAAATTTCTGAATTTCACCCAGACCAATGCTTGTCAAAAACCCATATAGTTAGTAACCCAAGTTTCTGTAATCATCATTACTAAAACAGTTAAGAAAAAAACCAATCCAAGTTTGACAATTTTGGGATAAAGTGTTATCTGTAAGTTGACACCAAGCTTAATTTCCTTAGAATCAGTTGCTATCAATGCTGCTTCACAGGCCTGAAGATTTAGCAGCAGCCTGTTAGCCTTATCGATAGTTCCATAATCATTTTCAATCTGCAATCAAAAAAGATAACTTGTTAGAATTTGAGGGAGAGGGAAAGAGACTGTGTATCATGAATCTAAAAGCACATGAAAACTAATGAGAAACTTACCTGCATCAGCATATGGCTTCCCAAGACTTAAAAAAATCAAAGCTAATAACCACATAATTGACTGATATGATATAGAGAAGAAGATTGAAAACTTAGAGAATCTAAAAGATTAATTTTATTTCTCATCAAATGAAGGTAATACAAAGCAGGAACGAAACCAAAATTTAGACTGTTGAGCATGAGTCTCGTAAGTGACAAACTAAAACAGTAAAACCAAATTCAACTTAGACTACTGATCATGAGTGTCTGTAACTGTGACATTCATACCTAAACGATTCAGCACATCCTGTTGGAATAATGCCTGATCTTCTTTCATTTTCCGAATTTATTCTTCTTGTCTTCGGAATTTTTCACGCAGTTCTTCAGTTTCTTGATTCGACTGCATAACAGCTACACGTCTTCTTGCTTTTTTCTTCCCCATGACCTCAGCACAGATGTCGTCTTCATCTCTAGGTTCCGATCCTTCTTCCATGCTTTGTTCTCTGATAGCGATCATTTGATCCTACACAAAGATCATGTGTAAGTAATAAGAAGAACCTAAATATACAGATTTAGATACAGAGGCACGCTAAACAGATCCCGGAAAAAAGACATTTATGTTTCATGGATGATGCAAGGATATAGTTCCAGATGAAAAAAACAACAGTGTAACTTAACATTTGACACCTTTATTCACATGATGATAACTTACATATTGGCTGCGTGCCTTGTCGCTCAGCCAGATTCGATTGTTAGTCGTTTTATTAATCACGCGAGTGTGTGTGTCATGGAACACTTGTATAGGGGAGTGATTTTCCGATTCCACACTCTGTTTCATGAAGAATAAGATCAAAAAAAAATCAGCAATTTCATGTGTTACAATAGGTAGTTAGTAGTACAAATGAGTACCTGCTCATGACGCACAACAAATGCCATGGAGCAACTGCAATGGTTGTACTGAACCTTTTCCCTATTTTTGGATCCAGCTAACGACCGTTTCTGCAATTTTATTTAAATTATCAGTACATACATTAGTAAAGCAATTTTATAGCCACCAAATCTAAATCAGTGTAATACCTTAAATTCAGGTGAAGAGAAGTGGTTGCAAAGCCACTCCCACTTATCATGGGGCACATCTTTGTATGGCTTAGCTTTTATTTGTTCGATGGAATGAGAGGAATCGACCAAACTCTTGAAATAGGAGCACATCAAACTCCTATGACTGTTATACTTCTTTCCCATTGATCGGTGTAGGTAATCCCAGATAAAGGGGACGTTGAGGTCCACCCAGAACTTGTCCTGCAACAAGATAGAAGTTAGGATCTCAAGTCAACCCGTAGTTTACAAGTATAATATTGTACACTATTAAACATACCTTAACCCTTTTCATTAAGGCTTCTCTGTCATGCAATGGAATTTTAATCCATGATTTGTATTCCAAGGGAGCAAAAGACCTGACAATGACCCCAGATTCTGTGGCCAGTTTGCTTCGGTTGAAGCACACCGCCTCACCTGCAGACTCTTTAAACTTCACGGGCAATTTTCGATCCGTCGTCATCGCTAGTAGTCTCTCAAGCCCGACTCCCCGACTTATCCCCCTTGTGTTTCGTTTTTTGGAAGTTGATTCTTGAAACAAAAAAACAAAACATGTTGAAAATTTCAATATTGAATACTCACAAAACAAACAAACATAACATAACAACAGTATTTAATATTTCAACAATATTTGTGATTTTTCATACCCGTGGAAGCAGTGATTTGGGGCGCCATTTGTAATAGAACAAACTGAAAAGAAAAGTATAGAAGTGTAAGTAAAATAAAAAACCAAGGATGCTTCAAGATTATCAAAGTCTAAACATTCTTGTGGAAATAAAAATATAGCAACATGAAAAATGGCCAAGGCAATCCACCAAGATGCACTATCCCGTAGTAGTGCTGCCTCTCAGCTAGTTTAGCTTAAAGATTTAACCTAATTGTTGATTAATAAAAGTAGACAAGAAAGTATAATGCTACAGTTTATAGTGACCATATTGAATCCTTCCTTCCTACTTACAAGTACCATTAGGAACATCATAACAAGCAACATCTTCTTAGGTAATTACATATGTGAGTAATTGGGATTTATTTGAATCCATGGATTAGGAACATAACAACAACCGTACTCAAAAACAAAAAAACAGATGTAAGTAATTGGAATTGACTTGATTCCATGGAAGAGGAACCCATCAACAACCATACCCAAAAACAAAGAATTGGAATTGATTTAATTCCATGGAAGATGAACCCATCAACAACCATAATCACATATTAGCATTGAATTGATTTTATTTCTCACAATCGAAGTACCAAAAAAATAAGATTCAAGGAAAAATGTAAAAATCTAATGTAAAAGAAAAAATATAATATACCTAGATTTAATTTGAGATAAATTTCTGAGAAGATGAGATGTAAATGTTCCATCGATGCCTTAGGGTTTATATAGCCTGAATTTTGGATGAAATTTGAAACCTAAAAAACAATTAGCGCGAAACATCCCGCCAAAAGAACTAAAACCTCAATTTTCCTCGCAAATTTGTTGCTTGATTTACGAGAATCGTTACCTAGATTTATTTTGGAGGGAGTATGTATGAAATCGACAGCGGGAGATGATTTTTCTCAGTTTTAATCGGAGATTATTAGCGAAATCTATAGCATAGGAAGATTCTTAATATGGAAGATTTTATTCCCAATCTGGAAAAAATCTTATGGTTTGGGAAGATGGAAGAAAGGAAAGAACTGAGTAAACGAAGATATCCATGGAAAAGTATCTCAAGAAAGTCGCACATACCTTATACAATCAGACACACCTCCATGACAGCCAATTAGAGACAAGCACGTCCCTTTCTTTACTCGTGGGATGTTACGCGTGTACTTTTTTTTTTGTTGAACGGTGCCTAGTTAGCAATTCGGGGTACGGGAACGTTCGGAACGACATATGTACGAGTATTATACGGATTTGTAAAATTCAAATTCGGTCAACGATTCGTGATTCGGCAGTAATACGGAACGACATACGTACATGTATAATTCGTTTTACAGATATGAATCCGGCGTACAAAATTCTGCATATATTAACCTGTTAAAAAGTCATTTTTAATATAATCTCTTTCTTCGATACAGTAATTTAATAGTTGACATAAACTATATATATGATATATGAATTACAATCAGCAAATAACATGTATGTTGGTGGTATTGGAGTCAGATTGATGTATGTAAAATTTTAAAAGTCAAAAATATAATAAAGAATGATAATTTAGTGATGATGTGGCAAAGTATTATACAAGTCGTATGATTCGGTAATTCATAAATACGCGTATAATTCGTTTTTAGCTGGAAATTCGCGAATCTAAGTCGGGGTTTCAGTTATACGGCTGATACGTACGGGTTCGGTCGATACGGACGGATTCGCGAATTATACGAGTATAATTCGCGAACTTACTAACTAGGCGGTGGTGTACCTCTTTTTCACGTGTATAGGCTACAAATAAAGCATAAATTAGTTTTTTATTGCATAAATTAATTTTTCACTAGTAACAGTGCTCATATTTTAAGTAATAGGGAACAACATTACAAAATTGAACCCACTTTAATTTCTTAACAGTGCTTTCAATCAGTGTAGTCGATTTCGGCCGAGACGTCCGGAATCTCGGCGATATTTCCGGTTTCGGCATAAGGGGAGATGATATCTACATTCTCGCCGAGACGGAAACTTACCGGGAACATCACCGGAATTGTTCAATATCGTCTGTAATCTCGGACGAAATTTTGTTGGGTTTAACTCTTTCAAGGTTTCCATGCAATTGAAAATTCCTCAATTTTCATAAATTATAATATCAATTATTTACCGGAGCTTCTAGTTTAGGTGGTTGATTGTACTATATTCTCTTCTCTAATCTGATAGAAGCTTCTTTGGGCTTCCTTACCAACAATTCTAAATCTACAAAACCAGCGGACGTTTTGGTTTATAATTGGATAGATGGTAAAGATGTTTGCTTCGACGTCACATGGGTCTCTCCATTTACAAGTGCTAAAACTCGCTCTTTCACTCCCGGCCATGCCATTTCTGCTGTTGTATCACGCAAGTTGCATAAATATCAAAATTATGTGCAAGGCATAGTTACGACTTCCAAATTTTAGCCTTTACTACCTTAGGTGAACTAAGTGAAGACACTGTCACTTTTCTAAAGCGTTTGAGGAATTGTTTGTTAGAAATGACGCCAACTATAAAATTGGTAATTCACTTTTTCATAGAATATGTATTATTACTCAAAAAGGTGTGGGTTCCCAGCTTGATATATCCATGGAGAGAGAAAGTCCGGCGATTTGGGTGCGATTTGCAGGCGACTGAAAACCTGCAACTTCTACTCCCTTTCCTCCGTGCATCAATCCATTGTTAGGCCTGTCAGTGGATACCAATTAGCCGACATCCGGTATCGATAATCCGTTAGCCGTTACTGCTACCATCCGACATAGTGGTAAACAGATATCCGATACCGATAAGTTAACGGATAATCCATTATTAACGTAACGGTAGTGGAACCGTGTATTTTCGTTAGGTTTAGTTCCGTTATCCGGTAAGGCCCAAATATATCTGTAAACAAGAGTTGTACAGAATTTATGGCCCCAACAACATATTTCGATGTAGCCACTTTTCTACATCTGAACAACCTTGTTTACAAGGACAAAATAGAGTTCGGCAAGGCCCAAATATATTTGTAAACAAGAGTTGTTCAGATTTTATGGTCCCAACAACATATTTCAATGTAGCCATTTTTCTACATCGTATCATCATTGAAGGATATTGTCAGTTGGTAGTCAAGTGTCTAACAGATAGATTTAGCTCAAGCATAGTATGATCTATCGTAAGCATGTCCCAAAATCGGACAACATTGCATCCCACTCCCTAACGGATTATGCCTTCTCTCAGAAAGTCCAAGATATGTGGACAAGTACTAGCTCCCAGCTGATATTGTTTCTCTTTGGGTTGAAACCACCTAAATTAGTTCTTTTTATATATTTTTTCTATTTTCTTTTGTGTATCAAAAAAACAAAAACCAAAAGAATAAAAAACAAACAAACTAGTTATTCTTTACTACTAATAATAAAAAAAAATCTTTTGTGTACCAAAAAACAAAGAAGAAAAAAACAAACAAACTAGTTACTCTTTCATAACTACATAACAGTTAAAAATAAATTAATAAAAAAATATTAATAGTGATAATTATATTACTAGGCTCACAATCGTTCATATGCAAATTACTTTATATCTTTATTAATTAATAACTATTTTTTAAAAGCGAGCCAATAGCTCAGCTGGTCATCTTTGTTCCCTGAAGTTTCATGCGATCTAGGAGGTTAGCACGGCAGTCTGTTCATTAAAGACATTCTCAAAAACTTGGAAAATAAACAACACCCGAATAAGGAAAATTAAAAGAAAAAAAAATTAAAGACAACACTGCGATGACGAAACCACCCTTGAGGACCGGGCATTTGGTTTGATATTCATGAGGGCAAGAAAGTAATTTCATCAGAACATTCTCTAAATAGACTACTCGGGAATAGAAGAAACAATTACAAAGGAATCACAGTTCTATTCTCTAATTAGACTCTTCCCAAGTTTGCATGTCGATGATGGATCAGTTTATAAAGGAGTGCTTATGAATTGAAGTAATCAATAGTATCCGGTGACAAATTAAAGGTTGGGAAGCTGTTTTTCCTTCCTCTATTCATAAGCAGTAATTGGTGGTGTTTGAAGATAAAGCTAAGAGAAGAAATTTGTGTGTGGTGTTCTTGGAGATTTGGATTAACGAGCTAAGGTACAAATCCCCTAATTGATATTGTTATCAATGTAATTGCATGTTTAGTTTTGGTTAAAATTTAAAATTTGAATTAACCTAATTGGGTTTTGGTTAATTGCATGTTTCTATTTGACCTAATTCCTAACACCAAACTTGTTAAGTTGAGCTATCATTGCTAATTTAAAAACATCCGGATTATCGATTCGCTTTTTTTTCTAGCAAAAAAGAAAGTTCAATTTTTTGTTTGCTTTTTCTCCCTGTATTGTGTTTCTAGACATTAGATTTATTGTAAAGATGGTAGAGGTGAGTTTGTTGTCTAACCACCAGTTTAATCTCAGTTCTTAGGTGGTTTGATTTTTGGGTGTTGTCCTGTTTTGTTCAAACAAATGCTTGTTTTCCCATGGTTTATGTTGCAGAGATCCATCTTAGTATTTTTCTTTAATGATGGTTTCGATTTTTTGTTGCAAAGGCTTGACTTAATCATGTTAGAGCTTCATCATATTCCAAGGAGCTTCGTGAGTTATGCTTATATACAAAGAAGTTAGACTGTTGTTTTCGACTGTCCTGCGTCATTGTCTTTTAGTACAACTTTGGCCATTTACTAAAATGTTCGGGATAAGTGGATTTAGCTTATCGACAGATCACAGTACATTGATTCATTGTTTTGTATAAATACAACAGTTGTCAACACTCCTTGTCAATTATTTATTATTCTTAGCCATCACAATAATCCTGTAGTGCTATTTATATGCGGTAGTGTTTTTTTATTTTCCAGTACTAATGCATATATATAGTTTTATTCTTGAATTCAGGATGGACAAAAGTTGGATGGAAGAGCGTAATAGATCAAGTCTTACGTATGTGGCAGGCATCAATTCATTTCTCGGCATGGCACGAGATCACCTTGCCAGCATACTAGCGGACAAGTGTCGATGTCCATGCAGAGACTGTATAAATGCAAGACCGCCTATCCGTTAGAAGATGTTGCCGTGCATTTGGCTCGATATGGCATTGCAGCTAGTTACAGAATATGGGTACATCATGGAGAAGTAGCCATGCCTCCGCAAAACAAGTTTGTATCTAGTCTTGATGATGATATGGCAACCAATGAAGGATCTGATAATGAAGACAGAAACGAGGCAACTATTGAAATACTGAATGACGTCCGCTTACCAAATACATATGATAGTCAAGGAGCCTTTGCTGGTGGTGAAACGGAAGGTCTGGGTGAATCAAATTCTGGAAAGTTCGCTAAATTGTTAGATGAAGCTGAGCACGAGTTGTATCCTGGTTGTAAAGATTTTTCGGCGCTGACTTTTCTCGTAGAGTTGATGCATATTAAGGTACTCGACCAGATGAGCAATAAAGCATTTGAAATGCAACTGGAGTTTCTCAAAGAAGCTTTTCCGAAGGAGAATAGGATTCCATCTTCATATTATGAAGCTAAGAAACTGTTGGGTGGCTTGGGAATGGGTTATGAAGCAATTCATGCATGTCAGTACGACTGTGCTTTATTTTGGAAAGAGCATAAAGATAGGGAGGACTGTCCAGTATGTAATGCTCCTAGGTACAAACACGATGACGGGAAGGGTACTAAGATCCCGCACAAGGTATTGCGATATTTTCCCTTAAAGACTAGACTGATGAGGTTGTTTGCTAGTAGACACACAGCTGCTGACATGAGGTGGCATGAAGACCAACGCGATAAAACAACACCGGATTTGTTAAGACATCCAGATGATGCGGAAGCGTGGAAGGATTTTGATAAGCGGTATCCATGGTTTGCTAAGGACCCGCACAATGTTAGGTTGGGACTTGCTACTGATGGTTTCAATCCATTTGGAAATATGAGCAATGCACATAGCACGTGGCCAGTGGTAATTATACCGTACAACTTACCTCCCTGGAAGTGTATGAAAGAGCCATTTTTCTTGATGACGTTGCTTATTCCTGGCCCACACGAACCTGGTAAAGACATTGATGTATATCTGCAGCCTTTGATAGATGAGTTAAAGGAGTTGTGGGAAGAAGGTGTTGAAGTATATGACGCCTCAGAAAAAAAAGAAAATTTCCGTATGCATGCTGCCTTATTGTGGACCATAAACGACTTCCCAGCTTATACCAAAATGTCAGGGTGGAGTACACAGGGATATTTAGCTTGCCCGGTATGCAACGAAGATGCACCATCAATCAAACTAAGGAGCAAGATAGGTTATGTTCGTCATCGTCGGTACTTGCCTCCTGGTCATAGTTGGAGAGACTCGAAATGTCATGCTGGGACACGCGAACATAAGGGTCCTCCGAAAGAGCTTACAGGTGATGAACTTTTAGCTCAAATGGAAAATATTGTGTTCTGTAATCCAGGTAAGAACCCGAGTAAACAAAGCAAGAAAAGAAAACGCAGTATAGAAGAGCGGAACTGGACAAAGAAGAGTATATTTTACGAGCTTCCGTATTGGAAGAGTCATAAAATTAGACATAAGATCAACGTTATGCATACAGAAAAGAATATTTGTGACAACATTGTCGGAACTCTGTTGAATCTCGACAAGAAAAATAAAGATACCGAGAAGGCTCGTTTGGATCTTGCAGACATGAATATTAGGAAAGAACTGCATCTTAAACCTAGAGGGGACAAATTTATAAAGCCTCCTGCATGTTATGTTATAAAGCCTGAGGATAGAAAAAAGTTATGTCAGTTTTTAAAATCAGTGAAGTTCCCTGATGGATATGCATCTAACATCTCTAGAAATGCTCATGTCAATGACGGAAAAGTATTTGGACTTAAAAGCCACGATTGTCATGTTTTGCTGCAGAGACTTCTCCCTGTTGCAATTCGTCCTTATTTGCGCAGAGAGGTAAGTGCACCCTTAATTGAGCTCTGCAATTTTTTTCATGATTTATGCGCAAAGACTTTGAGTGTTAGTCACTTGGATGAGTTGGAGAAGAGAATTCCTCTGATTCTCTGTAAGCTGGAAAGAATATTTCCCCCAGCTTTTTTCGATGTTATGGTTCATCTGGCTGTTCATTTGCCGCGTGAGGCAAAACTTGTTGGACCAGTTGGCTACAGTTGGATGTATCCTATCGAAAGGTATACGGACTAGTTTGGGTTTTCAACCTAATTCACATACATTTATATAAATTCTAAACACTAATACTCGTGTTATATTTTCCATTATTCTGACAGGTTTTTGGGAACGCTCAAGCGTTACGTGAAAAACAGAGCTCGGCCAGAGGGTTCTATTGCAGAGGCCTATATTCTTAAAGAATGCTTGACATTTTGCTCGATGTACTTTCGTGGGACTGAAACCAAATTTACTCGACCAGAACGAAATGACGATAAATCAAGGGATCCCCGATACCGGAAGGGAGAGATATCTGTTTTTGCTCAAAGTGCCCGTCCTGTTGATGCAAAAACTGTACGTCCACTGTCAGTCGCTGAAAGGGAGAAAATTAATTGGTTTGTTTTCACTAATTGCGAAGAAGTCAAACCTTACTTGGAGTAAGTACTATTTTTAATCAAGTACTATTTCTTCAGTGATTGACCTATCAGTCCTAAAGTCTACAAATTTACAGATTTTTCTTACACATTTTTTTTGCACTGATTCTTTTAAAACCTGAACTTTATTGAATCAATATGAAAAGAGACGCGGTTTGTGTGGTATGCTACCTGCATCTAGACTTCATCTCTATTTGCATTTAGAGTTAGTACAAAGTTAATTCTATTTTTCTTACACTCTTAACCTTGATAAAGTAGGAGAGCTGTGAAGTGTGACAACTTTTACTTGCATACTTGAATATACTTTTTTTTTTCTTTTTTTTTCTAGAATGACACACGTTCAGTTTTTTTCTTCTTATGATTTGGTTCTGATGCAGGAAACATAAGAACGAGTTAAAAGAAGAAACTAATGTCAATCTATCACGGAGGCAAAGAACACTGTTTCCGGAATGGTTTCGAAAACATGTGAGTACAGATTTCTGAGTTATTACTGCTGATAGTTTCTCACTGTATATATCATCTTTCGTAATTTGTATATAATATTGTTGTCGAAATTTTTTTTCGCAGATACAAGATCTGCACAGCAAAAAAGAAGCCACAGATGAAATGCAAACTTTAGCTTGGGGAGTTGATGTCCGAGTAAACTCGTACAAAGCGTGTAATGTTAATGGGGTTAAATATCATTCTAAAGATCGTGAAGCTCGAAGGACAACTCAGAATAGTGGATTGTTAGTTGATGGAGAACATGGGGGAAATGCAAATGAATTCTATGGCACTTTGCGTGATGTTATTGAGTTGGAATATCAACATGGATATCGAATAGTGCTGTTTAAGTGCGACTGGTTTGACGTGAGCCCGAATAGAAATAAAATTCGAAAGGATTACGATTTAACAAGCATAAATGTGAGCAACTTATGGTATGAGGATGATCCGTACGTTCTTGCGTCACAAGCACAACAGGTATTTTATGTTGATGATCATAAAAATGGCGCAAACTGGAAAGTTGTTAATAAGATGGAACATAGACACTTGTGGGATGTTCCGGAGGTGGATGATCTGGGCGCGACTATTGACGAGGCCTATCAGCAAGGTGGGGATTTTCCAGTATTATCTACGTTTGAGGGAGGGGATGATGTTGAAGAAAATGAACTTGATAGAGATGACGTCCAACCAGAGATGGTACAAGTGAATATTAACGATCCCAATGATGATTTGTTTGAAACAGATGACGAAGATGATGAGACATTGAATGAATACAATAATGACATTTTGGATGCCGACGAGATAGTGGTGAATGGTGAAGACAGTGATATAGTGATCACAGTGTTCTTGGCATTTGAGTTTTTTTTAAGCAGGTGGTTTTTATTTTACTACATTTAAATATAGGTCTACTGTTTTCAATTTGACACTTTATGATATGCAGATTTTAGTTTTTTTTTTCTTCATTTTAACACTTTATGAGTTAGTCTTGAACGCCGGTGGTTTTTGTTTTACTAAATTTAATGATACGTCCAGGTGGATAGGTCCACTGTCCCGTTTGCCCAATCTGAAGAATGCCATCCAAGTCCAAGTCCTTCCCATCGTTTATTTTAAACTGACCAGAACAGTGTACCGCAAAAACTTTAAAAGTCTTATTATTATTAGTGTGACCCATTTTAAGTTTTATAATCAACAAACAAATTTTATACGATATTCTCTCCAAAAATAAAAGAGAGAGATTTGCAAGATATTTTATCTCTCTTTTAAAAGAGAGATTTCGTCCACTTTCCATACACGTCGCTCCACTATTTATTTGGAGATAAATTTGTTCCTAAAAATACACGGAAAAAACTCACCGAATTTATTAGGAGATAAATTTGTTTCTCAAAATACATGGAAACAACTCACCTAATTTATTAGGAGATAAATTTGTTCCTCAAAATACACGGAAACAACTCAGTATTAGTTTACATATACTATTCTAAAACTCAGGAATTATAAAGATCCTAATAAGAAGATATGTTTGCAAGTTGCAATAAGAGAGAAAAATACAGATAAGAGGAACAAAAATGAAGAAAGATTTGGGAGGAAATTCCCGCTTTTATATGGTGTTTCAATTTAAGTTCCCTCAAAATTCATGATCTATCGCCTTATATAAAGTATAAGAAATCTCCAAAATCTCTACACATTTTTTTTCTCCATTGTTTCTCAAGTTTTGAAGTTCAACCTTCTACTGCTCAAGTAATAAATCTTCCCTCTTCTCGTTTTATATTTCTTTTCAATTATACTTGTTTTATCAAATCTCGTTAATTATTATCAATGGGTTTTAGTTGATTTATTATAAATCTTTTTTTTATAGAAATCTAATAGGGTTATAAGATTTTACCTGATTTTAGATATAGTATATATCTTAGGGAGGTCTATGATTCTAAAACTTCCATCGGATTTTTTTAAGGGTCGTTTTCAAGGAAAAGAAGGAACTGAAGAATGACTTCTAAGGTATTACTAGCATAACTATTACTAGTTATTATAATTATACTTGTTTTAGGTATGGGCTAATGATTTTATCATTGTTGTAGAAACGACAAGTAACTTTCTCAAATAGGGGCCAAAAAGTTTACACAGGGTCGAGGTCATTCATTAAACACCACAAAATGGTATATATCTTTTACTATACTATTCAAAAAAAAATTACTCTATCACTTGTAATTTATACTTTTGCTAACAACTTATGAGTCTCTCTTTGACATGGAACAGAAAAAAAATTCAGAAGAACCCAAACCTTTTGAGGTATGTAAAGAAAGCATCATTGAAGGAGAGCAAAGAGATGATATTTACAATGAGGTTTCTGGAAGAAGATTTAAAACAAGAGACATGACCATTTTGTCTTTTCAAGATTTGATTGAAAACCTAGAAAATAAAATCTGGAAGATACAAGCAGATTTCGAATTATTCAAACTAGAGATATCGATTCAAATGTTGAATCTTGATGAATAATTTATGAATACACGGTTCAAGTTTTAGTGTTTAGAACTAGATGAATTTCAATTTATATATTGTTTTTAGGCAATTTGCCAAAATAATGTTAATCTCATATTTAAATATTTAATTTAATAAAACATAAATATTTTATGCTCAACATATGTTATGATTTTCTAATTGTAATAAAAAAACGAATCACGAAAATTAAATTAATTTTTTTTAATTATATTAGTTTGCGGTTTATAAAAGAGCTTGTAGAGACGAATAATTTTGTCTTTTAATTCTCTTCTAAGCAAAACATAGTCCTTAATAAAGTACTCAGGGACGAAGAAGAAAGTTGTCTGAGAAATTCATTTTCTAAGGAAAAATTAATTGTCATTTTTTATGATATTTAGAGGCGATTTTTTGGACGGAAAGTATTCGTCTTTGAATAAAGCATTTCTAGGCAAACTGAGTTGTCATTTATGGAATATTTTGGGACAAAACATGTTGCTTTGGAGGCAAAAAAAATTGTATTTGAAAGTTCTTTTTAAAGGCAAAATGAATTGTCTTTAATAAAGAATTTAGAGACAAAATAAAAAGTTTTGGAGAGGACGAATTTGTCTCCGAAAATTCTTTTTAAGGCAAGGAATTTGGTCACTAATTTTTTTTTTTTGGAGGCGAACAAGTTAGTCTCCAAAAATTTGATATTCAGGGGCTATTTATATTGTCTCTAATTAAATTAATTAGAGATAATTTTTTTGGTTTTTGATAATAACTATTAAAGACAAATTAAATTGACACGAAAATTACATTTTTGGGACAATTTTTTTGGTTTTAAATATTTATCATTAAAGACAAATTAAATAGACACAAAACTTTCGATTTTGAGACAATTTAATTGGTCTTAAATAGTAATCATTAAAGACAAATTAGTTTGTCCTTGAATTTACATTTTTGCGACCAAAAAATTGCCCGCAAAAAATTGCTTTTCGGTGGCCAATTTTTTGGTCATTAAAATATCTTTCGCAGACAATTTTATTTCGTTGGTGAAAGAGACTTTTATTGACAAAATTTTTTTAGTTGTTAATTAAGTTTTCTCGTGACCGTTCATAATTTTTTCACGAAATACTTTCCCAGACAGGGTATTTGAGACAACTTCGCGACAAAAAAAAATTCATCTCAGAAAATATTTTGAGACAAAAAAAAGGGATTTCCTGACAAACTTTTTCGCCACTAAACGTGTGTTTTGTTGTAGTGCAGCCAGCTCCGTAGATTCTCTGTATTGTCCCTGACAGCAACACAACAACAGCATCACAATCTCGAGTCTCTACTCCATCTTCTTAATCCCTACGAACCCATTCGAGCTCACTAAAAACTCATCACTCCATCTTTGCGAGAGGATCATGATGGCACCAACTTGAGCAACAAATGTTCATGCAGAAGAAACTTCACGCGCGGGATTTTCCAGTTTGAATTGAATAGGGAGGTAGCATCCCTGAGTAAATGCGGCGTCTGTCTTTAACATCATTTGAATTTCAGCCTCCCCCTTTGCAAAGTACCTGACGGTATTTAGTAGTTCCTCTGTAACATAGCTGCCCCATAACAGAATGGATGCCCCTTAACATACAAGGGGGTGTCAATAGCATTCGCCACTAAAATGACCATCTTGCCCTTTTCTTTCAGATTCTTGTTTTTACTCATAACTTTCTCATACGATGTCGGAATGACTCCATTTTTTAGCCACTGGCTTTGTCTTTTCGTCCTCTTCAAGATGAAAAGTAGAAATCTTGTACTTGAACGAGTTCCATTTGGTGTTTGGCCCTTCTCCACTTGTAGCTAGCTTCTTTTATTGCACAATTAAGTGTCAATTCACTTCTTTTGGATGATTCACCTAATAAAACACAAATAAGAGAAAACAAGTGTATTATACAATAATTTGCAAGAAAACCAACAAATACTAGCATGGAATTGACACCAAATATATGTGAAATATGCACTTATCAAATTCCCCCACACTTTTCTTTTGCTAGTCCTCGAGCAAACTACAAAAATAAAATAATGTGCAACAACTTCCTATCCCCGAGGACACGGTTGCATTTAGCATATGCAACAAGACTTTAAACCCTAGGTGTCCCTAGTGGACGAGTTATAGTCTCGTCAGGGCTTATGAGAGATATACCCACAAAACCTACTCCAACTTCAAAGGGTTCCAGCATCCCAAGCATCCAAAGAGCTATGAGGAAATAGAGTTTCTGCGTGCTAGTAATAAGAAGTTAGAAATACCAAAGAACGTATTCATTCTTAAATCTTGAGTGAGACATAACCACACCATAATGAGAGAATGCGTGTTTGAGAGCGATCAATAAGCATTTCGCCTCGACTTCTTCCTCACTTAAAAGGATTTTATGATAATTGCACTCAATAAGACGGCTTTTTTATGGGTCTCACTTGTGTGCAGGTAGGAATGAAGAGATAAATCCTACACACGTTGAATGGTGGGAAGGAAACCTTCCAAATTATTTCTGGAGACTCCAAAAAATCGTGGAAAACAAAGATATTTTTCTGATGATCTCTAAGAAAATAAATCAACCACTATAGCAAGGATGAGAGTACTTACCACCTTCACATCCGATCGGAAGTGACGAAAGCACCACTCTCACAGCATCCAATAGAAACGTATTCCTTCGTCTCGTCTTCTTCATCTTCTTGGTCTTCGTTTTCGGTCTTCAACTGCTGATGATAAACTCTTGAACTTCATATAACTATGACAGTTTGTAACTCTTTTCCTCTATTCCTTGTTGCTTAAAACTTCCTTATAGATTTTCCTTCCTCATGGCCTTATTGAACAAATAACAACCTAAATGCAAATCTTTTTGTTTTTTTTTTGAATGAAAAGATTGCAACTACAAAAATAATAACGGAAGTAAAATTAACATGGCCATGAAAGAAGTACTGTACCACTTGAATCTTCACAACTTGTATTGTCTTCGATATCATAAACTCCAATAGTCTTTCATCTTTTGATTTTCTTCACTCCTGTACTTAGTCTCCCACTTTGATATAGAATTCCGCTCCTTATATGTAAGTCTTCAACATATATTTAAAAATCCTCTCATTGTATGTTGCTTTACTCGGATATGAAATTTTCTCTTCATTGAATTGTTGCTTGTAACCTCAAACGTCTTCAACTTCCCTAATGCAAAAATTTTAAAAACTCAAAAAGACTAAAAATCTATTTGCAAAATTGATGTAGTTTTTATGTTGTTGTAGAAAGTGGTAGTAAAGTATCGTTCACTCAGACTTGTGAAGATTCGATTTTAGATTCAAACTCAATAGAAAACTTAAGAAGTTGTTGTTATCAAGATTATAAAAAGCACCAAGACTCAGGATTCCACCATTGACCAATTAAGTGATTTAATCTAATCAATATTCATGTAATTCTTTGCGTTTAAAGTGATTTTAATTTATTGCCTCTAGTAGATTTTTGAAGTAACAATTGTATACATCAAGCATGAAACATCAAAAGTCTTAAACTAAGTATGCTCCATCAAAACGGATCACAATCATTCAATAAAAGTCAATTTTCCAATATTAGTTCCATGCAAATAATCATAAAAGAAATTGCAAGAATTAATTAAAATAGAAATATACCACTTTTCATGGAACAATGGCTTCCTCCGTCGCCTCGGCTAAGGGGTTTAGCTCCTCATATTATTCAGGTGCTCAAAATACATGTTTGTTGCCCAAAAGTTGATTAAATAGAAGAGAAGGTATGAAGCAGCGTGTTTGTAACAGTTGTAATTGTTACAAAACGCACTGTCACAGAAAGCAGTGTTACAGAGAAATACTAACAGTAATAATTGTTGCAGACTGTTACAGGAACGATAGAAAATATATGTTGTTGAATAAAAGACTGCTCTGAAGGGTCTAATGTTCTTCGTGTTCTTCAGCAGCAGAAGTCGACTTCCTACAACTTCGATTTTTCGACTCTGTGGTGTTCTAAACTTTCCCCAAACTGTCCGACCTTCTTCCTTGAACTCCCAGCAACTTATATATAGCCAACAGAGCGATTTAATCTCCCCAAAACTCCTCGAAATCTCTTCTTTCCTTCCTTGGCAGTTACGGCAATAATCTCTTCCCGAAATTGTTTCACGCGTTTCTGAGCTTTCCAACTTATCTCAAACTCTTCCTTGGATAGATATGTATCTTTGGGAAGAGTTTCTTGCCTTTAGTCTTCCTGGAATTCCAAAAATAAGTCCAACAACAAACCGTGTATAACTTGACTTCTATTTATTTTTCCGGCTATTCTAGCCAATTTGGGTTCAAACAAAAGACTTCACCAGGCCTGTTTAGGCCTAGGGAGTAAACCCAATCAATTTCAGCCATTGAATCGCTCTGGAACTCGATCGAATAATCACCCAAAAATCATGCAGACGTGAACAAAATTTTCCCGCCAATTTTTTTATTTCAATTTGGGAAGAAAGTGACCTCCCCCTTATCTGTGGCTGGTCTCCCTTTAGCAGATGCCTGGAAATGGGTCACCCCTTAGTAATTAGGTTACCCCTTATCCAAAGTGAGAGTCTGTATAGTAATTTTCTCCCACGAGCGCAAAAACCACGTTTTTAGCCAATTTCGCCGCAAAAGCTTATTTCTCCAAAAATACCTACAGGGATATAAAAAGCCATAATAAATATAAAATCGAGCACTAATAATATATACAATTGAGATTATATAAGACACAAAAATGTGCCTATCAAAAATACTCCCCCACACTTAAACTTTACATTGTCCTCAATGTAATTGACTCATCCTAAGTAAAATCAAGGTGGAAAATCAAAATATGATATGAAAAGCTAAGAAAAATAAAATACAAAAGATAAAGATACAAAACCGATGGGTTGTCTCCCATTTAGCGCTTAGTTTAACGTCTTTAGCCCGACTTGGCGTTCACCTTTCTACTCCTCCAGAGGGAGCAAATCAACAAGTTGTACCACTTCCACATTCTCATGTACAAAGTTCTCGTAATATGGATTTAAGCGATGACCATTCACTTTGAATCCATTTCCTGAGGTTAAATCTTGAATTTCTACTGCACCATGAGAAAAAATATTAGTGATAACATAAGGTCCCTTCCAACGGGAACGTAGTTTGCCAGGGAATAATCTAAGATGAGTATCAAAGAGCAAAACTTTCTGTCCAACGGTAAACCGTTTTCTAGAAATCATATTATCATGGAAAGCCTTAGTTTTTTCCTTGTAAATTCGTGAACTTTCATATACTGCGTTTCTGATCTCTTCTAGCTCACTCAATTGAAGCTTCCTATGCTCTCCTGCACCATCCATTTCTATGATGCACTGTTTTATAGCCCAAAAAGCCTTATGCTCGATCTCAACAGGAGGATGACATGATTTACCATACACAAGTCTAAAGAGAGACATCCCGATAAGAGTCTTATATGCGGTTCTGTAAGCCCACAATGCATCATTGAGACGTAAACTCCAATCATTCCTCGTGGGATTCACGGTTCTTTCTAAGATGGATCTCACTTCTGCTTGCCCGTTAGTTTGTGGATGATACGGCGTAGCAATCTTGTGAGTGATGTTATACTTCTTTAACAAGCCAAAGAAAAACTTGTTTCGAAAGTGTGATCCTCCATCACTGATTATGGCTCTTGGGGTTCCAAACCTTGCAAAAATATATTCCTTAACAAAATCTGTAACCACTTTAGAGTCATTAGTAGAGGTGGCCTTAGCTTCCACCCATTTCGAGACATAATCAACTACTAGTAAGATATAAAACTTACCACCAGAGTTAACAAAAGGGCCCACAAAATCAATTCCCCAAACATCAAATATTTCAATAAAGAGTATGGGAGTTTGTGGCATTTGGTTTCGAGCACCTAGATTGCATGTTTTCTGACATCTATCACAAGTAGTGCAGAATATATATGCATCTTTAAACAAAGTGGGCCAATAGAAACCACTCTCAAGTACCTTAAGTGCGGTTCTTTTAGACCCAAAGTGTCCTCCACAGGCATAAGAATGACAAAAGGATAATATTGACTGAAATTTAGATTCGGATACGCACCTTCGTATTACTTGGTCTGCACAATATTTCCATAAGTATGGATCATCCCATATATATTGATAAGCTAATCTCTTAAGTTTATCTCTCTCAGCACGAGACAAGTTCTCCGGGATTTGTTTAGAAACCAAATAATTGACAGTATCAGCATACCATGGCTCCGCAACCTGTAGCGAGAACAGTTGCTCATCTGGAAAACTTTCACGCAACGGGATAGTTTCTTCGTCTACAGTAAGACGACTCAAGTGATCTGCAAATGTGTTCTAAATGCCTTTCTTATCTTTAATCTCTATGTCAAATTCTTGTAAAACAAATATCCAGCGAATAAGCCTTGGTTTCGCTTCCTTTTTTGCGAGTAAATACCTAAGTGTTGCATGGTCAGAAAACACAACAACTTTTGTACCAAGCAAATAAGAACGAAATTTCTCCAGTGCAAATACTATTGCTAATAACTCCTTCTCGGCGGTCGTATAGTTTTGTTGAGCATCATTCAACGTTCTGGAAGCATAATAAATGGCATGGGGTAACTTCCCAGTACGCTGCCCTAATACTGCACCGACCGCATAGTCACTAGCATCACACATTAGCTCAAATGACTTACTCCAATCAGGTGGTTTCATGATAGGGGTTGTTATCAAAAGTTCTTTCAAACGATTGAATGCCACCAAACACTTCTCATCGAAGTTAAAAACCACATCCTTCTGCAAAAGTTGGCATAATGGTGCTGCAACCTTGGGAAAATCCTTGATAAACCTGCGATAAAATCCTGCGTGACCAAGAAAAGAACGAACCTCCCTCACCGTAGTAGGAGGGGTTAAAGCACGAATAAGATCTATCTTAGATTTATCAACTTCCAATCCTTTAAAAGATATAATATGGCCTAAAACAATGCCATGAGTTACCATAAAATGACACTTCTCCCAATTTAGCACAAGATTAGTTTCAACACATCGTTTAAGAATTAGTGTAAGGTTATCCAAGCACAAGTCAAAGGAATTGCCATACACGCTGAAATCATCCATAAAAACTTCGATAATGTTTTCAACGTTATCTGAAAAGATACTTACCATACACCTTTGGAAGGTAGCGGGTGCATTACACAAACCAAAAGGCATCCTTCTGTATGCAAATGTTCCGAACGGACAAGTAAAAGTAGTTTTCTCTTGATCCTCAGGTGCTATAGAAATATGATTGTAACCTGAGTAACCATCAAGAAAACAGTAGTGAGAGTGCGCAGACAAATGTTCCAAAATTTGATCCATAAAAGGTAAATGAAAGTGATATTTTTTAGAGGTTGCATTAAGTTTTCTATAATCTATACAAACCCTCCAACCGGTTTGCACACCAGTCGGGACAAGTTCATGTTTATCATTCTGCACCACTGTAACGCCCGACTTCTTTGGTACTACTTGTACTGGGCTCACCCACTTGCTATCAGAAATGGGATAGATAACTCCCACGTCTAACAACTTCAGAATTTCTTTCTTTGCGACTTCCATCATTGGAGGATTCAATCGGCGTTGAGCTTCCCTTGTAGGTTTTGCATCATCCTCAAGTCGTATTTTGTGCATGCATGTCGATGGGCTTATTCCCTTGATATCAGCAACTGTCCATCCTATGGCTGTTTTGTACTCCCTCAACACTCGAACAAGTCTTTGTTCCTGCAATTCAGTTAGTTCCTTAGAAACTATTACTGGTAACTCCTCTTTATCACCTAAATACAAGTATTTTAGGTGATCTGGAAGAGGTTTCAGTTCTAGCTTTGGAGCCTGCAAGATAGATGGCACAAGTTTTTCATTAGATACTGGTAAAGATATAAAGGAAACGCTCTCGTGTGATGATTTTTCTTGCAAAGAGTTAAGTGAGCCAATAGTATCCTTGATTACGTCACCACACTCCAAACCATCATCAAAGGGTGTAGTCAACACGGTTTTAAGCGCATCCACCCCATCCATATTGAACATTTGCTGAGCCAAAGTATCAATTACGTCAATGGAGAAGCAAGAGTGGACATCACTAGGATATATCATCGTTTCGTAAATGTTGAAACATATTACTTCTCCATCAAATTCCATAGTCAACGAACCATCATGCACATCAATTTTAGTTCTAGCCGTGCTCATAAATGGTCGTCCAAGAAGTAAAGGTAGAGATGTGTCCATCTGTCATCTCCAACACACAGAAATCCGTTGGAAAAATTAGTTGGTTTACCTGCACAAGCACATCCTCAATAATACCTCTAGGGTACACGTTAGAACGGTCAGCCAATTGTAAAGTAATTCCGGTTTCTTTTAAAGGACCTAAATTAAGAGATTCATATATAGATGCAGGCATAACATTTACGGATGCTCCTAAATCAAGCATAGCATTATTAAACTGTGTGTTACCAATAACAACAGGAATATCAAAACTACCGGGGTCTTTACATTTAAGTGGGAGTTTCTTGTGCAAGATAGCTGAAGCATTTTACCCCACTTTCATTACCTCATTACCGGTCAACCGTTGCTTATTGGTGCAGAAGTCCTTAATAATTCTCGCATACTTAGGGACTTGTTTAATCGCATCTATCAGTGGAATGTTCACATGAATCTTCCTGAAAATATCTAAAATCTCCTTATCTTGTTCTGCCTTTTTAGAGTTAGAAAACCTGCGAGGAAAAGGCAAAGGAGGAACGTAAGTGGAAACACGAGGTTTAGAGTTTGTTTTAGGTACCTCTTTGGTTTGGGAAGGGTCAGTAATCCATGTCTCCAAAACCGGCCCCTTAGGGTCTTTATTTTTCTCAACATCTTCTGGTTGCACAGTTCGTGTACCACTTCTCAATGTCACGGCGTTGACAGAATCTCTTGGGTTAATAGGTTGAGAAGGGAGTTTCCCACTATTCTGCGTCTCCAAATGGTTCAATCTACCTGCCATGGTGCTCATTTGTGTCTGCAACTCCTTGATTGCACCATCAGTCGTTTGCTGATTTTTCTGCACCATTGTGGTTAGATTCTTCATCATGGAAAGCATCTCCGATGATTCCGAATTCTGAGCTTGTTGTGGTTGTTGTTGTTGTTGTTGTTGGAAACCACTAGGACGATTAAAAATCGGACCTGGAAATGCTGCTTGCTTGTTTGCGTAGATGAAATTGGGATGATCTCTCCACCCTGGATTATAAGTGTTCGAATAAGGATTGTATTGTTGCCTATGCTGATTTGGGAATACTGCATTCACTTGTTCAGCTTCTTCTTCATAAGAGGGAATGATTACTGAGGCCATTTGTTGCATCATCTTCTCTATGTTACCAATCCTATTTTCTAAGTGGTGAAGAAGTAACCTCATTAACATTTCGATTCATTGATAAACCTCTTGTGTTGAATTGCTGCGTGTTTGCAGCCATATTCTCGATCAATTCCGTCGCTTCGTCAATGGTTTTGTTTGTCAAAGCACCACCACTAGCTGCATCGATAAGACTTCTCTCGGATTAGATCAAACCATCGTAAAAATACTGCACTATGAGTTGCTCAGAGATTTGATGATGTGGGAATCTCGCTAACAACTTCTTGTACCGTTCCTAGTAGTCGTAAAGAGTCTGACCAATAATTTGTTCAATCCCACTAATTGCTTTACGAATAGTTGCTTCTTTAGAGGCGGGAAAGTACTTTTCTAAAAATGCTTTTTGCATATCATTCCACGTTGTGATACTTCCAGGTGGAAGACTATAAAACCATTCTTCTGCAGAATCAATCAAAGAGAATGGAAAAGTTGTCAGTAAAGCTCTTCCTTGATTAGTTCCAGTTGGCTTCAAACTTGTCAACCTATGTTGAGGCAATAGTAAATGACGATTTGGATCGTCTCCTGAAAGCCCTTTAAACTTCGGTAACCAATGAATCAACTGAGATTTGAGCTCAATTGATTCTTCCAAGTTGACACACAACTTCTGTTGATCAAACGATGGGGATGTTAGATCTTTGAGAATCCTCCTGGGAGGTGGGGGTGTTGGAGCGACGCCATTTCCCTAGTTTCCCTGGTTACCAGTGTTTTGGTTGTTCGTTCCGCCAACCATCTCTTTTTGTTGTGATTGAGGTTCTTGTAGTATTGTTCCTCTGCGAGTTGAAATTCCACACCTTGAGTAATCCCAACGTTTGGGTGCCAGAGATCAAGTACCTGAAATAAGATTCTCAAAAACAAAATTAAAAACAAAAATAAGAAATCAAAAAAAAAATAACATTCCGCTATGCCTCCCCGGCAGCGGCGCCAAAATTTGGTCGGTTGTCAGCCGACGCAAATTTTATTTAAGTTCTTTCACTTCACAATTATAAATAATAGTATAGTTATAAGAACAGATTCATTCCACAGGGAGATATGAGTTGTTATTCGTATATGAAAACTTAAGTAAATCGGGGGGGATTTTGTTGTTTTAAAAATAGTTTAAATTAAAAACAAAAGTTGAAAGTGTTTAAGAAAATATCAGACGGAAAAGCTGGTTAAGGAATTCTCCATCCATCACCATACATGTTAATCAATCAAGCATCATTCACACACTCATTCACCAATAACCCTAAAGTATCCCCAATCGGTGTTTATACTTCGTTACGTCTCCACAAATCAACAAATAATGCAATCGCAATTATATGAACTCTTTTCCAACAAATAACCTTATGCTTATCGCTAGAAGATTCAACTCGAGGAAAGCTTTAAAATCTATGAGACGGGTTATTCATAGGCAATACAAACACAATCGTGATATATTCAACCTAGGCCAAGTTTTACTTGTGACTTCCTTCACGATTCACACTGCTGGTGATCACAAATTACTACTAATTATTAGAATCTTGATAAAATTACCTAAGACTTCTAATTAGTGATAGATAAGTTATTATGATATTTAATTCGCGACTTAAACATGCAAAACAACTCACTATATTACATGAACAAAATCATATAATTATTATACTTAGTAAAACTTGAACGATAAATAAGAAGGTGAATGAAAAATCAATACATTAATCAAATAACATGTTTGTGATTTTAGGTTACATCCCTAACCAATTAAAAGAATTAGCTATTCATAATTTTTAGCAATCAAAGTAGAGAAAAGATAAGAAATCAAACTACAGTAGTCGCAGAAGGGTTTTAACCGCTGCTGCCGCTATAGTTGCTGGGGATCTTTAGCTACTCCTGCTGCATAAGTTTCTGCTATTCTTTTAGTAGTTTTGTCGAACCAGTTGTGTGCAGAAAACTGGGGTGAGGAGATGCCTTCCGAGGGTTATTCGACCCTCTATTTATAGCTTTTTCTCCCTGGAAATTCGAATCTGATAAACATCCAAGACTATTAAACCGACCTGAGCCCTTATCTCGTATCAATCCACCACCGTTCATCTTGAAAATCGACGGAAAAAACACTAGTCGGTGGCTGTTTTCCAGCTGCAATATCAATCCAAAACTTCCCTGACTGAATTGTCGCTCAAGTCTTCAATCCAACGATGACCCAAATTCCTAAACCGTTTCAAACTCCAAAGTAACCGATTACTGCATCAAACAATCACCGGCAGAAAGCTTATCTATCTTGAGCTGATTTTCCGGTCAAGCTACCCAAGGCAACGAGAACCACACCAGCAGACTCGTACCACATCTGTCTCTGTATCTAACTCGACTAATATGCAGCCAACTCCTAACTCGAGCCATCTTCACATGGTCCCGTTCTTCACCATCTCTCTGTCTCATCGCTGCCCAGCACAAACTTGAACTATCCCATTGACAACACTCTTTCATCGATCAATGACAGTTCCCATTCTTTCCATCGCTGCAAATCATCTGCAGCTTTATTCTCTTTTTCGTGATCATTACGATCAGTTTATGGCATCCAACACCACAGCGTCATCACTGCCATCATCAGCTCGAACCACCAACACAAACTATAATCTATCATGACCATCACCGAGCACATCAACTGATCAACATCTCTTCCATTAATGGAAGCAACAACTCTCGTTCTCGTCCTAACTGATCTTCTTTATCAATCTTTTTAATCTTCACCATTGCTAATGACAAATGCACGTTCTTCTCTCCCTGTTCATCAGTCCGTGAACCACAGTCAGCTCCATAGATTCTCTGTATTGTCCCTGACAGCAACACAACAACAGCATCACAATCTCGAGTCTCTACTCCATCTTCTTAATCCCTACGAACCCATTCGAGCTCACTAAAAACTCATCACTCCATCTTTGCGAGAGGATCATGATGGCAGCAACTTGAGCAACAAATGTTCATGCAGAAGAAACTGCACGCGCGGGATTTTCCAGTTTGAATTGAATAGGGAGGTAGCAGCCCTGAGTAAATGGGGCGTCTGCCTTTAACATCATTTGAATTTCAGCCTCCCCCTTTGCGAAGTACCTGACTGTATTTAGTAGTTTCTTTGTAACAAAGCTGCCCCATAACAGAATGGATGCCCCTTAACATACAAGGGGGTGTCAATAGCATTCGCCACTAAAATGACCATCTTGCCCTTTTCTTTCAGATTCTTGTTTTTGCTCATAACTTTCTCATACGATGTCGGAATGACTTCATTCTTTAGCCATTTGCTTCGTCTTTTCGTCCTCTTCAAGATGAAAAGTAGAAATCTTGTACTTGAACGATTTCCATTTGGTGTTTGGCCCTTCTCCACTTGTAGCTAGCTTCTTTTATTGCACAATTAAGTGCCAATTCACTTCTTTCGGATGATTCACCTAATAAAACACAAATAAGAGAAAACAAGAGTATTATACAATAATTTGCATGAAAACCAACAAATATTAGCATGGAATTGACATCAAATATATGTGAAATATGCACTTATCAATATGCAGATATAGGTGACACATACAGTTACATACACCAAGGGTCTCAGTTATTTGAATTCTAATTGCAAGTTTCTAAATTTATTCTCCTTACTATGTGTTTCCAATAGAAGTGGCAGACTATACTCATAAGTGTACCATTCTTTACTATGTTATGTTTGATGGTTGTCAACATTGAATCTTCTGCCTTCCCAAGTTGTATAATAAGCCAGCGCTCATTTTTTTTCCATTATTTTCTTTTTAATTCGATAAGAAAAGTATTGGTTATTTGATATATAGTGTTTTTTGGAACCTAATCACCAACTTTCCTTGGTTTTTCTTGGTGAAAAAATAGTGATCATGAATTGGCATGCAAAGGAAGAACTGATGGAGAGAAGCATAAACATGTTTGATTATCACAGAAAAGAGAATTCAAGTATCTGATATCAGTATAATTAGAAGATACATGATAAATGATATGAGAAGTATGTGAGTAATAATGTACGGGTGAAAAATTGATTATAGGGAGGAAAACAATTGAAATACGCAGTAAGAAAGTGGGTTTGTGTCAGTAATAAACCAGAACTTCTAGATAGACCTAACTGCACCGGCAAATGAGTTATTCAGCGTTTATTTAACCAAGTATGTATAGATCGACGAAACTGAACTCATATATTAGATGTTTTATAAATGTAAGCAACTAAGATTTCAATTTTTATTAATTTTTTCATCTTTTTTTTTGTGGTTAGAAATGTATATATGATTCTCATTGTTGACAGTTGTGGTTCGAGCTTAACATATTTCAGTGGAGATTTTGATCATCTCTATGTGCAAATGTGTATGCGACTAGGATTGCATAGCTCGCTGTTTCCTTGGCTCTTTTTGTAAATCATGGTTGCCCCGAGCAGCATTCCTGGAAAACTCCTGTGATTGTCTATTGTTGTTTGATTGTTGTGTATGAGTTCACCATGACATCTGTTAGATTGTAGATGATTTTAAGCTCAACAAGTAGTCAAAAATCAGTGTGTGAAAAAGAGTGTAGATTTGCAGAGATGATTCAAAGGCTTATATAGCATAATGTTTGAAGTACATTTTGTTTAATATGGCCGATGGATTTATCGAAAACCATGAATATTTTGTTTGGAATCTTGCTCAAATATCGGAAATAAGTGAAAGCCAAAGCAAAAGTGTAGTGAAATCCGAAGTAAAAGAACTTGAATTTTAGGGTTATGTATCAGTTTTGTTAAGAGAGAAAGATGGTTTAATGATTATGACGGGGCAGGGAAAAACCCTGCCATACCTAATCAAAGGTTCTCAAGGAACCAAATGTATAGTGGGGCATGGCGAATCCGTGCGCATCAAAAATGCATCGGGACAGGACGAGGAAAGTCGAACACACCAAATCAAAAATCATAAACGACGGGGCGAGGCTTAGCCGAGCCACACCAAATGAATAATCCTAAGCATGTCGATAACCTTACGAGGTTAGCGCCACCTCCTAATAGTTACATACATACCCAAAATGTATACAATTCTAAAAGAAATAGTCACCCCAAATCAAAAATCCTAAGCATGTACCGGGACGGCCGAGGCGAAGCCGAGCCACACCAAATCAAAAATCCTAAGCGACGGGACGAGGCGAAGCCGAGGCACACCAGATTAAAAATCCCAAGCGATTCGGTTAAAACGATGTGGTAGAAAGCAACGTGCACTTACCAAATCAAAAAATTCTAAGCATATATCGGGACAGGACGAGGTGAAGCTGAGCCAAGCATGCATTGGGACAGGACGAGGAGAAGCCGAACAAAGCATGCATTGGGACCGGGCAAGGCGAAGCCGAGCCACACTAAATCAAAAATCATAAACATTCATTGGGACGGGGAGAGGCAAAGCTGAGAACCATCTATGGTGCAGTTGTATTGCTCATTGAGACGAATTCACATTACACCAAATCAAAAATATGGTTGATGGTTTTCGGGTCTGCCCGGGCGTAGCATAGGCACAAAATCTAGTTAGTCTATGAATTACCGTACAATATAGGGAATATCCTACGAGTAGGAAGAGATAATTAAGGAAGACTTAACGTTTTCCTTTTTATCTGTAAGAAAATCTTTTGATTTTTAAACTTTAGGAAATCTGAATTTGAAATGTTGAAAGCGAACATATGGCTGCAATTTGGGATTTTTGATATAGACGATCCGGAGCCGCGTAATCAATCAAAATTAAAATTGCGGATCTCTCTGCTGGTTACAACTTTACAAGTGTTAAATCAGCCGTGTAATCAATCAACATTTCGTAGACCCATCTTCTTCTCCATTGATAATGATGTACCAGTTGAAGAACAATATATTCCCTGGCGTGGATTACACATGTGTTGTGTGCATAAGTCGACATCTCTAACACTCACAAGTTTATCCCATGTCTTTGAGAAAATACATCCTTGTTAGTTTCAGCATGGTAAACTAACAACTTCCATTTTCATACACCAATAATCGAGAAAACAAAATTCTTTTACAAAATCAAGATCCCGGTTAGTCGCGATCTAAACGTAAAAGTATATAAAAAATCTGACTACATTGGAAAGTTTTTCCTTAAATTTCTGCATCCATTGATTGTCTGCTAGAAATTCTATATAGTATCGTATATTAAAGTTAATGATACCAAACAGAGAATAGTGTTTGTTTGATATCACATCGGATGGAATTATCAACCATTCGATTGATAACATCTAGCGGTTTAAAAAAAAATTAAACAGTTTGTCAAAAGGTTTTGTTGCCGGATCCCCATCCATAAACTGCTTAAAAAGAATAGTACGTATGTATTTTTGATTATACATATAAAATAAGCGGCCAATATTTTTCAACATTTTAGATAAATAAAAATTTAAAAGAAAAACTATTTTACAAAAACAAATAAATAATTAAACAAAATTATAACAAAAAATTAATAAATACATAATTTAATGATCATAACGTCATATAAGATTAATAAATTAATATAGAAACATAAAAGATTAGTTAATTAAAACGAACAAATTAACAAAAGGTCGATATTAGTAATATAAAGTCGTATTCATCCTCACTTCAAAACGTCAGTATTCTTTTTTTTTTTGGACAATCAACATATTTTAATTCATTCAAATCAAAATCGTGATTACATGTTCGCTTACAAGAATAACAAAAACATCAAAATACAAAATAATCAAAACCCTAATACAAATAAGGACATCAATTACCAGTAGATCGCGAAGACAAAGAGCGATAAACAACAAAGATATCCAAAAGAATTTTATGTATAAGGGAGAGATGATGGTGTATCCGGATATAAAATCCGACCATTTAATCTGATTGTATTCTTCTTCTTCGATAAGAGATGCTCCTAATACAAAGGAATACTTTGCCCATAAATTTGTCGATCCACACGAACACGGATGCCTATTCAAAGCGATGTCGTGATGAATCATTGATGTTTTTGAATCAAGAATAGCAAGCCACGAACCAGCCATTAAAATTTGAAGAACTCGCCCCACAATAACGAAGAAAAATCGTCCCAAAACGACGAAGAAATATGTCAAAAGACACCAAAAACGATGTAAAACTGACTACGTTGGAAAGTTTTTCCTTAAATTTCTGCATCCATTGATTGTCTGCTAGAAATTCTATATAGTATCGTATATTAAAGTTAATGATACCAAACGGAGAATAGTGTTTGTTTGATGCCACATCGGATGGAATTATCAACCATTCGATTGATAAATCTAGCGGTTTAAAAAAAAAATAAACAGTTTGTCAAAAGGTTTTGTTGCCGGATCCCCATCCATAAACTGCTTAAAAAGAATAGTACGTATGTATTTTTGATTATATATATAAAATAAGCAGCCAATATTTTTCAACATTTTAGATAAATAAAAATTTAAAAGAAAAACTATATTACAAAAACAAATAAATAATTAAACAAGATTATAAAAAAAATAATTAATGAATACATAATTTAATGATCATAACGTCATATAAGATTAATAAATTAATATAGAAACATAAAAGATTAGTTAATTAAAACGAACAAATTAACAAAAGGTCGATATTAGTAATATAAATTCGTATTCATCCACACTTCAAAATGTCAGTATTCTTTTTTCTTGGACAATCAACATATTTTAATTCATTCAAATCAAAATCGTGATTACATGTTCGCTTACAAGAATAACAAAAACATCAAAATACAAAATAATCAAAACCCTAATACAAATAAGGACATCAATTACCAGTAGATCGCGAAGAGAAAGAGCGATAAACAACAAAGATATCCAAAAGAATTTTATGTATAAGGGAGAGATGATGGTGTATCCGGATATAAAATCCGACCATTTAATCTGATTGTATTCTTCTTCTTCGATAAGAGATGCTCCTAATATAAAGCAGTACTTTGCCCATAAATTTGTCGATCCACACGAACACGGATGCCTATTCAAAGCGATGTCGTGATGAATCGTTGATGTTTTTGAATCAAGAATAGCAAGCCATGAACCAGCCATTAAAATTTGAAGAACTCGCCCCACAATAACGAAGAAAAATCGTCCCAAAACGACGAAGAAATATGTCAAAAGACACCAAAAACGATGTAAAAACTGACTACGTTGGAAAGTTTTTCCTTAAATTTCTGCATCCATTGATTGTCTGCTACAAATTCTATATAGTATCGTATATTAAAGTTAATGATACCAAACAGAGAATAGTGTTTGTTTGATGCCACATCGGATGAAATTATCAACCATTCGATTGATAACATCTAGCGGTTTAAAAAAAAAAAATTAAACAGTTTGTCAAAAGGTTTTGTTGCCAGATCCCCATCCATAAACTGCTTAAAAAGAATAGTACGTATGTATTTTTGATTATATATATAAAATAAGTGGCCAATATTTTTCAACATTTTAGATAAATAAAAGTTTAAAAGAAAAACTATTTTACAAAAACAAATAAATAATTAAACAAAATTATAAAAAAAAAATTAATAAATACATAATTTAATGATCATAACGTCATATAAGATTAATAAATTAATATAGAAACATAAAAGATTGGTTAATTAAAACGAACAAATTAACAAAAGGTCGATATTAGTAATATAAAGTCGTATTCATCCACACTTCAAAACGTCAGTATTCTTTTTTTTTGGACAATCAACATATTTTAATTCATTCAAATCAAAATCGTGATTACATGTTCGCTTACAAGAATAACAAAAAAATCGAAATACAAAATAATCAAAACCCTAATAAAAATAAGGACATCAATTGCCAGTAGATCGCGAAGAGAAAGAGCGATAAACAACAAAGATATCCAAAAGAATTTTATGTATAAGGGAGAGATGATGGTGTATCCGGATATAAAATCCGACAATTTAATCTGATTGTATTCTTCTTCTTCGATAAGAGATGCTCCTAATACAAAGGAGTACTTTGCCCATAAATTTGTCGATCCACACGAACACGGATGCCTATTCAAAGCGATGTCGTGATGAATCATTGATGTTTTTGAATCAAGAATAGCAAGCCACGAACCAGCCATTAAAATTTGAAAAACTCGCCCCACAATAACGAAGAAAAATCGTCCCAAAACGACGAAATATGTCAAAAGACACCAAAAACGATGTAAAAACATCTTATTCAATTACCTACTAATCTGAGCAATACGTCAGTATTCAATATGGCCCTTTGGAGGTGGTAAGAATTACATATAGTTACTATGTGTGTAATCAGAACCATGCCGAGCACCCAATTTTTTAAGAATCCTATTATTGGGGTTGTAGGGGCTTTGTCTTTTGGGAGTTTAAAATACTAATTGCAACCTAAACATGATAGAGGAAGACATATTCTATGTAAAATATCAAAAATATCCTTATCCTTAAATAAATCAAAAATCTGACTTTTTAAATCAATTATCTTGTCCTTCTTCTCCTTTCTTAAGCATATATCATGATGAACATGATGATCATCGTGATTGAAATAATAATCACAAGAAAACTTACATCTATTATTCTTCTTCTTCCTCTTCTCTTCTTCTCCATCGCATCACGATGTCATAAAAAGAAAAAACTAAGAAAACCCCCCATTTATCTTTGCTTTTGATTGCCAAAAAGCTTCGATCGATTAAATTAGAGTTAAAAAAAAATTATGAAAATGTTTACGGTTGGGAGTTCTTAATTTCCCAACCGTAAATCACACTTTACGTCTTAGAAAATAGGATTTCCTAGCCGTAATTTAGTTTACGGTTTGGACAATTAAAACTCACGGCCGTAAAATGTTGTTTACGGTTAGGAAATCCTAACCGGAAGCGATTCTGATAATCACGAAAAGAAAAAAAAACAGAGGTTGAGTTTCCGTTAGGATTTCATAACCGTAAATCAAAAATACGGTTAGGATAATTAAATATCCCAGTCGTCGATGTCGTTTACGGTTAGAATTTCCTAATCGTAAGTTGACAAAAAATTCCAAAATGAAAATATTTGCATTTTAATTTTATATTGGAAAGAGTACTAGTTTATTTAATACTCGGTTTTAGAATGAGTAGTATTTTATACTCGATTTTAAAAGAATATCAGATCATACTCGGTTGTATCGGATCATACTCAATTTTAGAATTTTATAACCGATTTAAAAACGAGTACAACTTTATACGCGATTTCAGAACGAGTATAACTTTATACTCGATTCCAAAAAGAGTATAAGTACATACTCAATTTAAGACCGGGTATAAAGTGATACTAATTTTATGGTCATAAAATGAGTACAAGTACATATTCAATCTAAAAAGAGTTCAACTATATGCTCATTTTCCTATAGAATAGAGATCATTACGGCCCAGAAATATTAAATTCTGAGCCGTAGATCAGGTACACGGTTGGGAAACTAGGAAATCCTAGCCGTAAATGTATGTTTACGGTTAGGATATTCTAGCCGTATGTACCACACCACATATAGGTTTTTTGTATTTCGGCTTGGTCGACCTATCAATTTCCTAGACGTAATAGAAAAGCGGTTAGGAAAACCATACGTATAGTTTTACGGTTAGGAAGTACCTAGTCGTATATTACTCTGATAACCAAAAAAACAATGGACTCCTGGTTACGGCTAGGTATCATGTTTGTAACCCAGTCGTAACATTCTGGCAATATAACGGCCAGAAGTTCTTCACTTCTCATCCGTTATTTGTATTTACAGCTGGGAGTTCCTCAGTTTCCAACCGCCGTTATCTATTTACGGCTGGTTCGACACATTTTCCTAGCCGTAACAGGAAAAAAAACTCAGATTTTGCTTTGATTTTTAACGGATTTGAATTGATAAAATTGTGGTTGGAAGTTGATTATAAGGTTTCCCTGAGTATTATGAAGAAGGGTTTCATCATTTTTCTTCAAAGTTTTTCAAAAAAAATTCACCTAAATCACCATTTTCCTTCTTCAAAATCCAAGAAAATAAAGTTTTGATTTGCAAAAGATTAATGATTTGATTAGTTTAATCCATTCATTAATACTGATTAGTTAGCCTAATCATTTTAATTAACACTAATCAATTAAGGGTAGATTAGGCATTACAAAAAAATAAGCTAAGGGGTTCTATGAATTACTATTTCATGACCGTATGAAGCCCCAAAAAACTCACCCATTTAAAGCCCCAATAATAGGATTCTTTTTTAATGCAGTCTTTGACTAGTCCCTTTAACTGCATTACACCTCTGATTCAAGCGAACAGACCCTAAAAATGTATGTTAAAATATTTTATGCCCCATGGGTCCTTATATATGGAAAGCAATTATTGACTGAGAATCATAAAAATCGCTCTGCGAGGAAATACCTCTCTAGTTTGTCAGCTGCTACACATCCAGTACTGATGTGCAAATTGTAGTTTGTATACTAGCTACTTCGTATTCAGTTAGCTACAGCTAGTTATCAGAATGTGGAGGCTCAAATTCGCAGATAATGGAGGTCCGTTCAGTGAGTGGTTATTCAGTACCAACAATTTTGTGGGAAGACAAACTTGGGAGTTCGAACCAGATTCAGGGACGCCAGAAGAACGACCTGAAGTGGAAAATGCTCGCCAGGAATTTTATAAAAATCGGTTCAAAGTGCGAGCTTGCGGGGATGTTTTAGTCCGCTTGCAATAGTTATTTTTATAAATTCAGATGTTAGCTCCACTATTTTCATAGCAATAGTTATTTTTATTTATTTTTGTATGTGTGTGTATTTAATGCAGCAATCGAGAAAAAATGAAGATAAATTTGACCATAGCATACCCGCTGTGGAGAAGATAAATTTGTATCTCTTATAAGACTCTACCTTCATACCAAAAAAAATGAACGCAATTCGAAATAGCAAACCTTACCATCTACCTAAAAATGAACGCAATTTGAAATAGCAAACCTTACCATCTACCTATCTTAATTTCAACCGTTAACTTTGAACGGTTGATATTCAAAGGAGTAGATGGTCGTTTTATACATCTCGAATTGTGTTCATTTTTTGTAGGATCGTAGAGTCATATAAGAGGAACATATCATCAAAATATTGCACTTAAATTCATTGTCGTTTGGATTTTGCGGAAAAAATGACACAAATCTTATCTGACCTTGTCCATCTAAGAGTGTCCATGGATCCTACCTCTTTATAAAACGGAAAATGGGTCATTTGTCCAAATATTTTTAAATCACGGTTCAAATGGACGAGTAAAAAATAGTTCGGGTGAAATGGACAAACAAGAAATAGACAGGATGAAACTGGATTCATTCTAGCTTAAATTTAAAACATAGTAAGGATGAAACTGGATACATTCTGTGTAAATTAAAAATAAGAAAAAATATTTGAAAATGGGAACGATGAAACTGGTTACATCCTGACCATTTTTAAAATTTTGGTCATTTAAACAGTATCTAAATCTAAATGTCCTTTTTATCCAATAATTGTTGATTTTATCTTTTTAACCAATTTTGTGTTTATAAAAACCCGGACGAAACCTCATACGTGCATTTGGTTTTCTTTTTATTTTTGAATTTTTTCGTGCATGGTTTTTTGCAGCATCGCTATCTTTGACCACTCGAGAAAACAATGAAAAATAAACAGAGAGAAAAAAGATCAATCTTTGACCTGTAAAAGATGTTGCGTCATCACACATTCCACACCTCTAGACTGTAGAAGTCCACATCATGATTTGATAACTCCTTTCATTTTCCGTAGGGGGTAATCCATGACATAACAAATTAATAGTTTGTGGTCGCCGGTGGTTTCCGACGTAATCTTAAATTTATTTTTGTTTGTGTGTTATTTTGTCGAAATATTTGTCTTTGCCATATACTTCTTTTTTCTTCTGGAATAGACAACTTCATTTCCACTTGAGTTAACAGGTGAGGAGATTTGAATGGATTTAAATTTCTCACTTGATTTTATACTCCGATGGTTGTTAATAGATGGTTGTGTTTTCCCCTTTTCAAAGATTTTGCTAATTTGTATTGCTTTCCCTAAAATAAAATAATTATCTATACCTTTCGTCGGTACTTTTTCTATCCAATTCCAGATAACTGACTCCGGAATAATGCATACGGACAAAAACATTTTTTGAAAAACTACCTAGAATACCCCAGTGCTTATATATTGCAATTGCTAACGAACAAGATGAGGGTAGTTTGGAAAATTCACCAAAACATTTGTAGTGGGTTAGATATCCAAAATATGATTAGTAAATTCAATTTGTTACGGATTTTTATATGATTTTGAGATTTTGTTTCCTCCATTATTAGAGTTAGCCGGGGCCATGGTTTATATTATCATATTTTTAAGGTTAGCTGGAGCTTATCGTGCCGGGGTGATTAAGCTACGATGAAGTTAAACTAAAATTTTACTTGATAGTACTACTTGTTAGATTAATTGGTAAAGTCCTAAAAAAAAAGTTGAGAGCCAAACTAACTAAAGTACGACTACATATGAATGATGGTTTTGGATCACCCTAAAACCACTCGGCCACAATGAGTGGCCCTCTCCATATCCTAAGAAGCGGGGCCGTTCTATGTGAATCGACCGTTTTGGGTACTCCAAAACCACTATTCATACAAATTTTTTGCTAACTAAATTTCATATTTAAGTGAGGTCAATCCCTCTCCGTTCCTGTCAGTAATCCACTTAAAATTTGTTCCAGCTTTTTCCGCCAAAAGAACCGGAAATGATTAGCATCCCGCGAATCTCGCGGGCCATCCCGACGATGGGAGTGTAAGATAAGTCTCGCACCGTCATGGAGATCTCTGTAAAAAGTAAGCCCATGAGAAGTACGGCTTTTGGGTTGTGTTTTCCATAACAAACTTACAACATGTTTGTTTTTTCCTCTATGTAGAGGCTAACCTCTACTAGTTTCTATGTAGTGGTAGGTCCCACTTATATTGATGTTTGTTTTTTCCACTACCTCTATATAGATAGAGGCAAATCTCTATCTATATAGAGGAAATCAAATAACAGCAATTAGGTGTTATCTTTGAACCTATGCATCTATTAAACCTTCAAATGACTAATATATACTTGAACAAACTTATAATGTCCAAAAATAATTCCTTAATTCAAAATCTACATTTTTCTCTGTTTCAAAAAAAGTGATATTTTCGCCCGTTTCAGAAAAATGGATACTTTCGTGTTGTTTCAGAAAAAGTGATATTTTGCTCCGTTTCAGAAAAGTGACACTTTAGCCCCGTTTCAGAAAAGTGATACTTTCGCCCGTTTCAGAAAAGTGATACTTTCGCCTGTTTCAGAAAAAATGATACTTCCGCCCAATTACAGAAAAAGTGATATTTTTGCTCCGTTTCAGAAAAAGTGATATTTTGCCCCATTTTAGAAAAAGTAATTTTTTACTCCGTTTCAGAAAAAGTGATATTTTTCCCCGTTTCAGAAAAATTGATATTTTTTCCCCGTTTCAGAAAAAGTGATACTTTCGTCCCGTTTCAGAAAAAGTGATATTTTTGCTCCGTTTCAGAAAAAGTGATTTTTTTTCCGTTTCAGAAAAAGTGATACTTTTGCCCGTTTCAAAAAAAGTGATATTTTTGCTCTGTTTCAAAAAGAAAGTGATATTTTCGCATTTTTTCAGAAAAAGTGATATTTTGCCCCGTTTCAGAAAAAGTGATATTTTTGTCCCGTTTCAGAAAAATTGATACTTTCGCTCTCGTTTCAGAAAAACATAACATCTTTGGTTGTATTTAATATATTTTTTTTTGCAATTTTTGAACATCTTTGATTGTAATGGATCTTTATAGGCTTTTTGAATTTTATAAGGGTAAAATGAGAAATATATAAAATTGGCTGCACAATATAGAGTTGTTAGATAGTGGTCAAACAAACATGATTTTAAGAGACGTTATATAATGATATTTATATAGATATAGAGGTAAACCTCTATGTAGAACCCTCTACCTATATAAAGAAAAAAACAAACATGTTGTTAGAATTTTTGCCTTTTATATGCATATACTACAGTTGACTTCACTGAGAACTTGAAATGGGTTATATCAGCAAAAACTTACATAGTGGAGTTGTCTTTCAAATTTTAACATTCAAATGGGGTTATTTCGCTAAATTACCCTATATATAATCGTTTCCTATATATATAGAATGAAGACGGAGGATTTGGCGGCTTCATATAGAGGGGCATAGTACCATGTTCAGTACTGCGCTGAACTACATTTGTATGCGCATACTTGGACAAGGACCAGATGGTGGTGAAGACAATGCTTGTGCTAGAGCACGAAAATGGATTATTGACCATGGTGGTGTAACATCTGTACCTACATGGGGAAAGGCTTGGCTTTCGGTACGTAAATATTTTTGCTTTTCTTGAAGCAACTCCATTATTTGTTGACTGCATTGGCGTCACATGTGCAGATACTTGGCGTTTATGACTGGTCAGGTTGCATTTCGATGGTCCGAGAGTTTTGGTTTCTTCCTTCCTTTTTGCCTATGCATCCTGGTTTGTACCATGTTTATTTTGAGACCATTTGATTTCGAATTAAAATTAATATTTTTCGATCGGTAAATTGATTAGATTTCGAATTAATAGTGAAATATATTTGAAATCGATTCTCAATGTATTCAATTTCTAATTGCAGCTAAGCTATGGTGTTTTTGCCGGTTGGTTTACTTGCCAATGTCATATCTATTTGGTAAGAGATATGTTGCACCCATAACGGACTTCATATTATCGTTAAGAAAAGAACTTCATGTTCAACCATACAATGAAATAAACTGGAGCCAGATGAGGCATGTTTGTTGTAAGGTAACTTATCATTCCTTGGTTTGATTAGTGATGACCGATAAAATTTTGGCCACATGCATGTCAATTAACATATTAGCCATTGACGAGTTATTTTGCTGCACGCCTCTCTTTATCAGGAGGATCTATATTACCCGCGTTCATATATCCAAAACCTGGTATGGGACTCGGTGTACAAGTTCGCAGAGCCTTTGTTAACAAGGTGGCCATTTTCGAAGTGGGTGCGAGAAAAGGCTCTGAGGCTAGCTATGAAGCACATTCATTATGAAGATGAAAACAGTCGCTACATCACTATGGCTGCTGTAGAAAAGGTACACATGGTTAAATTGAAGGGATGCAAGATGTGAGGTTATAGAAAAATCTTGGAGTCTCTATTCTACAGTGCATATCAATTGAGTGTCTGATGATGTTATATGTTAACAGTCTTTATGCATGCTTGCTTGTTGGGTGGAGGATCGGAATTCAGATGCCTTCAAGAAACATCTTGCTAGAGTCCAAGATTACATATGGGTTGCCGAAGATGGACTCAAAATGCAGGTTATATATTGGTCTTTGGTATCATGCAAATTTTAAACCCTAATTTTGAGGCATACAAGATAATTTGGAGGCATATATAATAAGACAAAAAGGGGTTGGAAATAGTATTTCTAGACTATCCCTTATCCAACCTATTTTCATATATGCCAAAATACCCTTATGAGATTAGTGTTAAATTAGTGTTAATCTGATTAATTAGTGTTAATCTGATTAGTTAGTTTAGTGTTAATTTAGGATCATAATTTTCTATTTGTGATCTTTGTGATTATTGAGAGATGTGTAATACAAATTCGAATGAGGAAGATGAATCTTCATCACGTAAAGCTATGAAAATACATATCAATTACGATGGAGATCCAGACATGGCTTATTTGTTGGATTTTGAAAATGATTTTACCCAAACTCAACCTTTTTCTCAAGCTCAAGATGATTCCTTTATGGAGCCAAACCCCGAAGATGAGTACATGGATGAGGAACCCAATGCTAATAATACACAGGTATGGTTATAGAAGTTGTTTAATTTTCGTTTTGTAGCTTTATTTCACCAAAAGTTATGATTTTTGCAACTAGTTCGGCGCAACAAAGTAAGGTTCGGCAGATAATATGTATGTCGAACCATCAAAAATAAGAACAGTTCGGTTTCTACGATTGAGAAATATATACGCCGAACTTTCATTCAATTATTTTCGCGCCAAATAATTTTCATGGTTCGGCTCAAATGCGATTTGATAATATAAGCCAAACCGTATACAAAAAATTATACGAGTTACAGTGTAATGTTCGTTTTACACGTTATCCAGCCGAACCATAATTTTTGTTTCTATAAATTTCAAGTCTTATGGTTCGGCTTATAATATTAGTGCCCAATAGGTCGAATCCATGTTTGAGAATAGGTTCGGCTTTGTAAATCGAACACTAACTAGTCGAACCGTGAGATCGGCTTTCATTGAGTACTGCGTGTTAACCGAACCTGACCCAAAACCTGTGCGATATTGTTGTAGATTGTTCCTGAAATGGAAACTATGGAGGATCAACCACCGCATGTTCATGTCATTCATGAAGATACTAAATATCACTTCCAAACTGACTTGGTAGGTAACGTAGTTTATGTTTTTATTAATTTTCAAGTTTGTTGTATGCAAAATCATTAATAAAACTTAAGTTTTGTACTTGTGTATATGTATACATGGAAAACCAAAGAAGAAGCTGTTAAATGGGTTGAGGAACATGCTTGGAAAATCAATTGGGGAAACAGAAGCAAGTTCGGCTTATGTACAAAACAAGGTTTAAAGCCGAACCCCTACAAGTTCGGGTCAGGATATTGAAATCGAAACAGCCGAACCTACAGAAAAGTAGGTTCGGCGTAAAATAAACCAAAATTGAAAGCCGAGTTTTTTCTTGAAAATGGAACTACAATATGTAAACTTACTTGAAGCATTGTGAAATAACCTCCAATGTTTCTACTTGTTAACCTAGACGCAGTTCCAAGTTGCTTGAATAGGAAAGAAAGAGCCACGGTTCCCCAAGAGTACTTGTGGCAGCTTTTCAAATCCTTTAACAATTGAAGGTATTGAGCATTAACCTTGTTCCCACTGTTATCGGGAAATATCACACTTCCTAAAGTATGCAACAAATACGCGGTAGCAGTGCGCATAGCTGTGACCTCGTCCATACCAACTCCCCCTTTGAAATTTTCTCATTTGTGTCTCCAAAACACTTTTTCAAAGCAGTGAACTTGATTTTCTTCAACTTCTTTGTGATAGAATCCACAAACTTCACCTCTTTAGCAGCGCAGGAAAAATCCAATTCTGTTTTGTCTTTTGGCCAACCAAGAGTTTCCTCAGCAAGTACATACAACTCATCCCAAGTCATTTCATAAACCGCTGAGTAAACATTTTCCCCATGCGTTCTAAGACCACTAATATTCTGTGCATCATCTGGAGTGATTGACATCTCGCCAAAGGGGATATGAAATGTGTAAGTCTCTGGACAAAATCTCTCACAAAAGGCTGAGTTTGTAACTGCATCAAATTCCTTTGGTGCATAGAAAATAGCAGGCCATAAACCTGAGCCTTGTACTAAAGCCACCACCTTAGGAGCCTCTTTGAAAATATCCCAATATGCGGTGCTTTGGTGTCTAAGTACGCGGATTGCATCCCTGTGATCCGGAGTCTCGTAAATTTTCTTCTCCCATGACTCCTTGTAGCCAATCAACACTCTTCCACCATCTTCAGGGAGACCATGGGGTAAACCATCCCTGCGAGGACGTATCACATTATCCGGATGAGGAATGTGCTTACCTGTCTCCCTTGATGTAACAACTTTCTCTTGTTCTTGTTCTAGTTCTTCTTCTTCTTGACCTTCCTCACCAACATCTTCATCATTATCATCCTCTTGTTCTACAGGAAAAGAGCAAGTCGTATCAATTCCCCTTTTCCCTGCATGTAAGTTCTTTGTGCCACCACCTCGAGGTTTGGGAGTTTTTGAGTTAGAATGAGTCACTTCCATTGTTCTCCTTTTGAGCTTCTCTTTGAATTTTTCCGGATGGGTGCTAACACAAATTACAAACCTTAATTAGTTTTCGAAATTAAATAAATATGATAACTCACGTATAAGTGGACAAGTTTACAGGAAGTTTTTGGCCATACACAGTGTAAAGTTCGGCACATTCGATATTTATCACAATGAGCCGAACTAGGTGGCCAACAGTATTAGCCATGGTCAGAGAAAAGTTCGGCACATTCGATATTAATCACAATGAGCCGAACAATGAACCCAACAGTAATAGATCGGTTATTAAATAATGGCATTCAAGTTCGGCTGGTTATCATAAAAAATATTTGGTGCCGAACTCGGCTCATACGATATTCAAGTTTTAAGCCGAACTGTTATTCGTCTGTGTAAAAAAAAAAGTTCGGCTGCGACATTTCAGCCGAACACTACCGTGAAACTAACAAAAATCGAGACGAATCATCGATTACATGTCATAAATCAACGAAATATGCAAAAATAAACAATGGGTTTGTGGGAAATACCTTTCTATGTGCAATCTTAAAGAATCAACCTCTATTTCTCCCTCTCCAACACCAATCGATCCACTATCCACTTCATCTCCATCTTTTCCAAAAACCCTATATTGACATGCTACAGAAGCAACACCAGGATTCTGCACCGTATTTCTAGGGGATCGCTTAACACGAGGTGCCATGTATGTGTTTAACAGAGAAGTTAATCGAACAAATTTTCAGAAATTTTTGAGAAGAAGATGAGAAAAAGAGGGAGAGAGAAGGGTTTTTGGTTTTTAAAACTTTAATTTTTTTTTTTGGTTTAAGTAACCGTTTTAATATTAATAAGTGAGTTAATTAGTGGGTAACTGTTAATTAGTGGGAGGGTAGTTAATTAGGGGATGGGTTAATTAGTGGGAAAATTTTAGGATTAGAATTTAATTAAGTGGAAGGGTAGTATGTAATTTGAACTATATGAGGGTATTACAGTAACTTTAGCATCACTAGGACACCCCTTAGCAGTTTGAATTGGATGGCATCATAAATCTGTATGCCCCAAAATTATCCTGTATGCCCCAATTTAGGGTTCCAAATTTTTACAAATACGAAACTTAGCAAGACCGCTAAATTTATTCACTACCAATTTTTTTTGCAAAATCCTACAGAAACCAGCTTATTTTACTGCAAATCCGCAGATCTGAAATCACTGTGAATTTGATTTCGCAGCATACCTGGCGGGGTCACAAACGTGTGTGCTTGCAAAGAATTTAAATACTAAATATCACGATTTTTGTTAATGTTTTCTTTCAGAGTACTAATTGGAAGTCAAACATGGGATGCTAGTCATGCACTTATAGCAAGTGATGATCTTCTCGGCGAAATAGGCCCAACTCCGGAAAAGGCGCACCATTACTTCAAAGTTTCACAGGTTTAACCAAATCGTTTCTACTTAATACTAACAAACATCAGTAGGAAGAAAACAATGAGCCTCGAATTGAAGCTCTTTTTTTGTTTCCATGAGGTTCGGGATAACCCATCAGGTGACTTCCGGAGTATGTATCGTCACATAAGTAAAGGAGCATGGACTTTCTCTGGTATGGCAAGTTTCTGATTGTACTACTGAGGCACTCATGGTAATACGATGTACCACTTCATTATAATCTATGTAACGGTTGGTTTCACGTTGTTAAGAAAACTATTTCAAATCGCTTCCATTTGATACAAAGTACACAAACAATAACAACAAAATATTTGTAGCAGGCTTGTCTCCTACTTTCTCAAATGCCAGCTAAAATTGTTGGTGACAAAGTGCCGGCGAATCAGATTTATGATGCTATTGAAGTCGTTCTTTCTCTTCAAGTAAGGATCAAGTTTCAGCCATTGATGCTTATACTAAGGCACAATTGCTAGGATATGTATAACCTGAAATTTTCTTCAAGCTGGAAACTCGGGTATCCAGAAAACATCTGAAAACCCCATAATTAGAATTTTATTGTTGCAAAATTGAAATTATGCATTTCCTGGATGAAAATCACCAGCAACATGTTATGTAACTTCATCACCCAAAAACATATTTTAGTCATTGATGAAAATGATTCTAGTTTCTTAGGCTGCTGACGGGGGAGTTTCAGCATGGGAGCCGGCAACATCACATAAAAGGTTGGAGGTACTTTTCAATCCAACCGAACTCTTCGAGGATGTTTGTGTTGAGCATACGTAAGTTTATAATTTATTGCTGTTATGCATTAGTATCCTTAAATTTTTCCATCTATATTTTAAAAACAAAAATAAGCATTGCTGGAGGAAAATACTGACTTTTTAAGTGCAGATATGTGGAGAACACTTCATCAGCAATCGAAGCCCTGGTTTTGTTCAAGAAACTACATCCTGGTCACCGGACCAAAGAAATTGAAACTTTCATTGAGAAAGCAGTTCATTACCTAGAACACAAACAAGAGCCAAACGGTGCATGGTAATAGCAATTCTTAATCAGTGTATCTTAGCAATTTGCTGACATAAAAAAAGAATTGCTTGATAATTTTCTTTCAAATATATCGTCCAGGTATGGAGATTGGGGAGTATGCTATATCTATGGCACATGGTATGCACTACGAGCCTTAGCCGCTGTAGGGAAGAATTATGCCAACAGCCCGACTGTCCATAAAGCTTGCGACTTTCTGCTCTCTACCCAAAAACCATTGGGAGGTTGGGGAGAAAGTTATCTTTCATGCATGAAGAAGGTATATGAGCATTCGATATAACACGAGCTCGTGTGTGCCCTTGCTACCAACTGTTGAAATTAACTAGTTACTTGCATGTAACATCTACAGGAATTTGTACCTTTAAGAGACAGCCATATGGTGCAGATGGCATGGGCTCTAATGGGACTTATTTGCGCTGGTCAAGTAAATTCATTTTGATTAAGATGACAACAACTTCAAATTTTTAAGCTTCCAAATATAACTCAACTTTCATATTTGTAGGCGAATAGGGATCCAGAACCTTTGCACCGTGCAGCAAGAGTACTGATAAATAGTCAAATGGAAAACGGTGATTTTCCTCCCCAGGTAAACTCAAGCATTAACAAACCAAAAAACTTATATCAAGGATATAAGAGAAACCATTTTTTTCAACAAAAAAGCTTAAGAAATTCCAAAGCCTCGACATTTTTACATTGTCGCAGGAATTGACGGGAGCTTCCTTGAACACATGTATGTTGCACTATCCACTTTTCAGAAATGCTTTTCCAACATGGGCTCTTGGCAAATACCGCAAGGCAGTACTGGAAACCACCGCCAGCAACAAAAAAAACTGTGTAACGATGTAGTATAAGCATGTGCGCTATAAATGTTGGTAATTTGAAGTTAAGCAACAGTTTGGTTCAAGGGACAATTTTACTTGTGTAATAAGTAATTCACAATTGGTATTTTGTTGAAAATCTTGTCAAGTTCCAAGTTTTTAGGGAGATTTTTTTTTTTTTTTTTTGGCCCACTTGGCTAGTTCATGGGCCGGTAAATGCATAGAACAATGATGGACTCAACAACCATACTTCATCATGCTTCTTGAAAACAAAAGAAACCTGTTTTGAGGCATACTCATTTTTTTTGAGGCATACTCATTCATTATACTATCTAGGATGGGTTTATAAGGGGTGTCTAAAGATAATGCAATTACCTATATATCTTTAAACAATTTAATTATTAGAGTGCCCTTATCATCAAAAACCTAAAATCAAAAATCAAAATAAACTTTAAACTCAAACATCTTGGACTGAAATTCAATCAAGAAATTGATCAAGCAAAGCAAACACGAATCGAAGTGAGCGATGTTGGAGTGCGAAATCCAAATCTCAATTGCTCTTATATGTATTTTAGAATGTATGTGTAACAAACCCATCTTGTTTTTGATTGATTTTATTTTGTTTGATCGATAGAATATGATTTCAAAGATGAAATTAGGGTTTTCAGAAGATCAATTCGGCTGAACTTGGAGTATCAATTTTGAGCCGAACCTAGTGTATGATTTAGAGAAACACTATGTTCGGCTAATGCGACTTTGCTAGATTTTGTTCGAATCAGCCGAACCAAAATTCGTCAGTTGCAGAGTGAAGTTCGGCCTATAACTTTTCAGCCGAACCTCAGTTTTTTGAAAATATACCTAGGTTCGGCTGATAACTTTCCAGCCGAACCTCAGTTTTTGAAAATATACCTAGGTTCGGCTGATAACTTTTCAGCCGAACTGTTCATATGGTCAGTAGATCTGGGTTTTAAAAATTAGTTTTTTTGACAGATTCAACTTATAAAAAGAAATTAAACCTCGTATAGAAGTCTACCTATGATTTGAATCACACATTTTAGTCACTTCTAATCATTAAAATCTCAAAATTCAAAACCCAAGTTTTTTTTTCACTTCTTCTTCTTCCTCTCAAGAATCCCAACTCTCTCACATAAATTTGATTTATCTACTAATTCACCACTAATAATATAATTCTTAATCAATCCTTAAAATTCCTAACTAATCAAATCTAATCATAATCATTAACACCAATTATGTAAGGGTAGTTATGTCATTATCAAAAAGGGTGGATAAGGGGTGATGTTATTTTTTATTTGGTGACCCTATTTTGGCATTATTTAGTATGCCTCAAAAAATTTCAGTATGCCTCAAAACAGGTTTCAAACAAAAAACAAAAAAAAAACATACCTTAATTTAGAGAAATTTAGATAGTCAACTTGAATTATGTGAAGGAGAATTTCTCTTGGGCATGTATTTTATAGCTTCTTCCATAGGAAATCTGTATTCTATTTGGGGGTTTAAGTGCCGTATTGATTTCTATAGGTTTTCTTTTGTAAATTTTTAGGCGGAAAAAGCTAAGATGTCAATAGCATCGATTGAACCCGTAATTATCAGAAATAACTCCTTAAAGAGTTAAGGATGCAGTCAAAGACGTTCCAAACTATAAAAAAAGAATAAAAATAGCGATCAACTGAAAGAGTAAAATGGATGGAAAATCATCTTTACTAGGGGATTATTTTTTTCCATTGACGGAATGAATAATAATTTAAAACTGGAAAATAAATTGAACGGAGTTGGCGGTGCTAAACGATCCAAATTTTGAATTTCACCCTTAACTCCTTTTTGTTAACTGAACTCTACCCTTAACTCTATCTATACGACAGACCATCAGTGTAGTTTATAATAGTAGTCAAGTCTCTGTATTAGTGATGTTAGTTTTTGTTTCTGTTATTGACACATGTTGGCTCCTTATTGGTTAATCATGTCTTTTCCGTTATTGACACCTGTCGTGTCTTCATTGGTCAATTATGTCTTTTCTATTATCCGCATCTTTAGAGCTTCTTCAATGGTAACTTGGCGTGTATCTTTTGTGGAAGTTTTTTTTCCTGATGTAAAGACCAAATTTACCTTAATTTGAGGAGATGAAAGAAAAACATCTCCAACCACGAACTATATTTCTTTAGTTTTAAAATTTTTAAACCATTGATCCAAATTATATATTTAACCATAGTCATAGATAATGGTGAGTAGGATGTTCACATACTCTAAAAGAACCTCTATAACTAGAGGATAGCTTTGAGGATGTCTACAAAACTGTCAGACACATCATCTTTACTTTCTGCCTTCACATTCCTATTGGAGATGATTTTTTGGTTAAATCATTAAAAATCCTACGCGGCCTTATTTTTAGGATATTTTTAATGTCTCATTGGAAATGCTCTTATATGTCAGGCATCCCCGTCTGTTTGTCTGTAACTGAGAATTATCAATTCTAAATATGAAACAATTCTACCTTGGTATCAGAGGTAAAACTCGATCCAATTTTTATAAACTCCATCAATGAAGATATTTCCAACATAATTTCTCAGATCTACTTCCTTTTTTTATCATTGAATCACTTCTCTTCTTTCAGTTTTTCTTTTCAATCATCGGTTCTCTTCTGTGATTCAATCTTTCTCTGAGAAATCTATTTATCTTACACTCTTTTTCTAAACTTCCTTTAAATCAATTGATCGGTATTATTCGATTGAAACTTACTGAAGATAATTATCTCACTTGGAGATCTTTAATTTTAGCATTATTCAGTAAATTTTGAATTACTGGTTATTTGGATGGATCCATTGTCTGTTCTGTCAAATACACTTCAAGACCTAATGAAACCGACAATGTTCTTAATCCGGCTTACATCAACTGGCAGGATGAATATTCAACTATATATCATTCTTCTTCTTAATTCCACTTTCTCTGATTCGGTGGTTCCCTATTTGGTTGGAACTTCATCAGCTCAAGAACTCTGGAGAAATATTGATGCAAGATTCTCTCAGGCTTATGCTACTCACGTCAGTCGATTGAGGACTAAACTTCAAACTATTCTTCTTGGTAATAATTCTATCACGACTTATTTCAACTCTATTAGAAAAATCTGTGATCAATTAGCTGCTTCAGGATCAGTTGTGACTGATAGTGAATGTGTTGTTATGGCTCTTGCTAGTTTAACTTCTGCTTATGATTTGTTTGCAACCTCAATTTGCATTCGTAATCACCTGTTACCAGTGTTGAATTACATAATTTGTTGTTAAGTGAAGAAATTATATTGAATGCTAGATCTAAGTCTATTGATGTTGAATCTGAAAATAAGGCTTTCTTCACTCAACATAGAACACCTTTATCTAGTCACAAAAATTGTTTCCCATCACCAATGCCAAGAGGAGGTCATAGTCCAAATTATAGAGGTAGAAGACCATATTCTCTACAAAGTAGAGGTGGCTACACATCATATTTTCAGAGACCTACTGCTCCTTTTACTTCAGCACCTCCACCACCTTCTTTTTTTGGTGATAAAACTCTGTGTAAAATTTGTCATCGTCAAGGTCATCTTGCACCGGAGTGTACCAATCAATTGAACTTTGGTTATCAAGGCAGACAGCCACCACGAAACTTACATGTTATGCTAGCAGCAGCAAGCATTTTAAGAGAACCTATGGTATGCTGATAGTGGTGCCAATCAACATATCTCACCCGACACTTCACCAATTGAAGACTATACTTCTTACGATGGCTATGAATATACCAAACTGCAAGTGGTGAAGGTATGTCTATTTATTCTATTAGTAACTCTGTTTTTAGCACTCCATCTGGTCATTTTTCTTTTCAAAATATTCTTCATGTTCCTAGTGCCTCCTCTAAGCTCTTATTAGTTCACAAATACACCACAGACAATCACTGCACCATAATTTTTTCATCTGTTGGTTATTCTGTGAAGGATCTTCACAGTGGGAAGATTCTGCTGCAGGGCCCTCAGATTAATGGACTTTATCCCATTCACTTCCCTTATAATCTCAAAGACACTAAGCTTTTCACATCAACCCCGTTTCTCCATATATCTGGCGTCGAAGATTAGTACATCCCTCATTTCAAACGCTTCAGAGAGTGTGTAGTTATTTAGATAATAAATGTGTAATGAAACAACATTTATTTTGTGAAACCTGTCAACTAGGCAGATCACATAAACAGCCATTTACTCTTTCTTCTAGTACTAGTTCTAGACCCTTAGAACTTTTACATATGGATCTCTGGGGTCCCTCTCCAGTTTTATCTAATAGTGGTTATCTATATTATGTAAACATTATAGATGATTTTACTAAGTTTGTTGGTTGTTTCCCTTATATGCTAAATATGATTTCAAATCTGTGTTCAGCAAATTTAAAACACAAATAGAAAACTTTTTATCTCTCAAAATTAGCACCATCAGATCTGATGGAGGTGGAGAATTCATTAACTCTTAACTTGCTAATTTTACTGCTCTCCATGGAATTAAGCATGAAGTTACATGTCCACACACACTTCTGAACAAAATAGTGTTGCAGAAGCCAAGCATAGACATTTGATGGACATTGGTAGAACTTTCTTAATTTAAGCACATCTTCCTGAATATTTTTGGGTTGATGCTTTTCTCACTGCCAATTTCATTATCAATAGATTACCAACAAAGTCTATCAATTTCCATTCATCTTTTGAAAAACTATTTCACAAAAAGTCTAACTATAATAATCTTAAATGTTTTGGGTGTTCCTGCTTTCCTTAGTTAAGACCATATACACCTAACATGTTAGCTCCAAGAAGTTTGCTTTATATTATTCTGGGATATAGTGACAAGAAAAAGGGTTTCAGGTGTCTAAAACTAATTTCAGGAATAGTCTACATTTCTAGACGTGTGGTTTTCAATGAATATGTTTTTCTTTACTCCACTCTTGTCACCAATTCTTCACCCGCTTATTGCACTCTTACTCAAGGTCAGTTTCTCTCAGAACACTCACCTGATATCTCCATTATCTCATCTTTATTTCAATCCACCAGTATTCCTGAACCTGTTGTGCACACTACTTCAGATGCTACTCCAGCACCTGTTGTATCCACCACTTCAAATGTACTAGTATCTCCTTTTGTTACTACTGATCACAACATGTTGACTAGGGGAAAATCTGGTATTTTCAAACCCTAAATGTTCTTATCTACTCATCAACCCATCTCTCATGATACCCTTCAAATATCTCTACCACTTACACCTACAAGCTTTACTCAAGCCAACAAGGATCCTAAATGGAGAAAATCTTTGGTTAGTGAACCACACAACACTAAAATATGTTGGTACATCGACACTAAAATCTCCATCTCCTAATCAGAATGTTGTTGGTTGTAAGTGGGTCTTTAGAGTGAAACAAAATACAGATGGCACTATTGAGAAATTTAAGTCCAGACTTGTTGTTAAGGGGTTTCATCAGAAACAAGGTCTAGACTATAATGAAACTTTTAGTCGTGTAGCAAAACCTACCACAATCAGATTACTTCTTGCTTTAGCAGTTCAGTTCAACTGGAGATAGTTATATTGCATATCCCGTGCTATAAGACTTAGAAAGGATCTGTGGGGAAACCACAGGCACCCCTTGCGGGGAAATCACACGACACACATTACACACACATCAAGGTACACATAATCATTCACACAAAAAGTAAATGCACACAAACTCGTCCAAAGGTAACAAAGACTCATCATGCTCGCAGATAGAAATAATTCACAATGATTACAAGAAGGTTACAGAGTTCCCAACTGATTTGATGACAAGCCATGCCTACCTCGATATCCAGGATCCACTGGTTAATCCTTTGAATCGATCGTTGTTAATAAAGACAAACTTTTAATCACACAAGCACTCTAGGAATTTAGCCAATAATCTCATATAAGGTTCATAACATAATATCATACCAGTCTTTGATTATAGGCTAACTATTAGATCTAACATGGGCAACAATAGCTAATAGCTAGTGTCAGATAGATAATTAGATTAGTTTAGAACTGGATTGGGTTGTGAGATAAATTTTAATCACTAAAAGCTATCAATAACTAAAAGATTTATTTGTTTGATTGATATGTTTGTTTGGTTGTGTGTACATTTTGTGAAGTAAAAATTGTAGGGAAAACCAATTATTTTATGTTTTTACAAAGCTAATAGAAATTAGAGAATATTAGTCTAAAAAGTATGAACACGTAGACAATCCAATACTAGAAAAATTAGTGAGATTACTATATTTGATAGATAACGAAAGTCAGATATAAACTTATTGAGCACCTTGACTTATACGTAGAGATATCAATTTATTGAGATAGAAAATTAGTGTGAAGAACTTAAACTTATTTATTTGTTAGTGTATAAATGGGTTGATAATTTTGAGTAATAGACTATAGATTCATATAAAAACTTTATTATAGAGTATTTCTTAATGTACTTAGAACCAGCAAGCTATTGAAATAGAAAATAGTCTATTGATCCTAGAACTACAAATTTTATACTTTAGTAGTAGATGTCAGCAATGTATTATTACGTGGATATATTCAAGAGGAGGTGTTTATGCAGCAACCACATGGTTTTGTGGACAAGGACCATCCAGACTATGTTTGTAGACTTCACAAATCTATTTATGGGCTAAAACAGGCACCTATAGCCTGGTATGACAAACTGCATGTTGCACTCTTAGCTCTTGGCTTCAAAGAATCATCTGCAGATACTTCAATATTTATCCTCACCTCTGGTAAGCATATCATTGTTGTTTTCATTTATTTGGATGACATTGTTGTCACTGGGAACTCTGCTTCTGGTTGTGCTACTCTGATTGCTTCACTTAGCACACAGTTTCCCATCAAAGATTTAGGTGACTTGCATTTTTTTTAGGACTTGAGGTAAAAAGAAATTCTTTTGGACTTTTTTATGCAAAACCAAGTATGCACTTGATCACTTACACAAGTTCAACATGGTTGGTGTAAAGATTTGTTCAACCCCTGCTTCTTATAATCAAAAATTAAGTGCACATGATGGTGACGCTCTAGTTAATCCTACTGAATATAGAACATTGGGATCTTCAATATCTGACATGGAGAAACTAGACCTGAATTATGCTTCTTAGTAAACCAGGTCTGTCAATTTATGCATTAGCCAACTATAGCTCATATGATTGCAGCAAAAGAGGATCCTCATATTTTTTATAGGCACTTTGGATCATGGCTTATTTTTCTCAAAGGGGCTACATGTATTACAAGGTTTTAGTGATGCTGATTGGGCTGGATCTCCTGATGACAGAAAATTTACTTATGGTTTCTGCCTATTCTTTGGAAACAACCCCATATCCTAGTCTTCATAGAAACAAGCAACAGTTGCAAGATCATCCACTGAGGCTGATTACAGGGCACTTGCTCAAGCTGCTGCAGAATTGGTATGGATATGTCAGTTATTACAAGACTTGAACATTTTCCTAGCAGTGCCTCCTCATTTATCTTGTGACAACATCAGCTCTTTATCAGCATCCAATCCAGTGTTTCACAACAAAATGAAGCACATGGCTTTAGATTTTCACTTTGTCAGGGAACTAGTGCAGGCCAAGAATTTGAAAGTCTCTTAAATATCCATTGTAGATATTTTTACAAAGGGATTGCTTGGACCCAGATTTGCTCTCTCAAGCACAAGACGAATGTCTTGAGTCTTCCTTCACATCTCAAACAACTCTGCTGGGGGGGTGGGGGAGGGCAGAGAATTATGAATTTTAAATATGAAACCATTCTACCTGTTTAGTACAAAGCAGAGTATTGTGATTGTCAATTTCATAGTTAAGTTGCGGATTTTTTACTTTAACCTATCGTTGGAGTTTGATGATTCTTTTTGAGGACTGCATTAGGATTCAAATGTCCTAAATATGGATAGGAGGACTTAATATATAGTGATTGTAAAAATTACCCATTGTTTAACTGAACCTAAATCTATAACTATTCAAAAAAAAAAAAACAGATCTATTCTCCTCCTTCTCTTCTTCATCTGTTTTTTATTAGGTTAGAATCGAAATGATTTTTATTAGGTTAGAATCGAAAAAAAAATCCTTCATTTTGATTGCTTAAATAGGTTAGATTGTTCGAAATTGAATTTCAAGCTTCAGTTTCAGGAACCACCTAGGTTGGGAATTGATAAACTCTCAGTCGTAAATAACAAATTATGGCTGGGAATTGATGAACTCCCAACTGTTGGTTAGATAATTATACCATTACATCCAGGGGTAGTAAGTTAGATTTAACTTTATCATTACAGCTAAAAAAATTAACTCCTAGTCGTAGTGACTCTGGATTTTTTCGCTTACAGTTGGGAAATGATAAAAACCCAATCGTGTAGGATTTTACGGTTGTTTTACTCCTGTGTCCTAGCCGTATGCGATTACGACAATTAAGAAGAAAATTCAAGTTTTAGACTTGTACTTGGGCTTGACGGGTACACTTAATACTAGCCTTTTGGCATTGGGAGGAAATATGGAATATGGTATCCACATTCTGCATTTTTTTAACTAGGAATTACTGGCTAGTCCAGGAATGAGGGAATCGGTTACTGGCTAGTCCACTCCCAGAATTGATTTATCCTCTGGTCCAAAAACATGTTTTTGGAACAGAAACTTTATCCCCTAGTCCATCCACGTGCGGGTTACACAAGACCAGTTTTTAAATATTCCCAACATACCCTTCTGCAACTCAAAATGACGAACATAAAACCAAGTCAGTTTCTTTCCTCTTTTTTTTCTTCTCAGATCGGTTTCTCTCACTCTGCGTTTTGGATAGAATCAATTTCTGGTACTGTTTTTCAATCATCTTCTACTGAGCTTCGAATTAGGTTCTTCTGAGTTTCGAATTAGGTCATCTGAGCTTCGAACCAAGGTATTTATCCTTTCAATCATCCTCTTGTGTTGCTGTTCTAGAAATCTTGATGAATAATTAGGTTTGTTCTGATCCGATTTCTATCAGGATAATTGTATATGATGTACATTGTTATCTTTTTATGATTTCGTTTTATGATTTCTGTTTTATGATGATTTACAATGTCAATTCAGTTTCGAAGTAATTTCCGTTCGTTTTTTAAATAATTTTCGTGATTTTTGTGTGTTTCAATTAGGTATTTGAGCTTCGAATTAGGTTTATCTCAGATTCGAACAAGGTATGATTTCTTTTTATGATTTCTGTTCTGTTTTTTGTAATATGATTTTTTGTATTTTCTACGTTTTTCTGCTGCTGTTCTGTTTAGTTTTCATTAGACAGATCGTGTAGTATGTATTACCAATACGTACTGCATATAGCGTGCTCCCTTTTCATTCTGCAGTAGATGCCAATAAATATGAATATGAGTCAATACATGACAATATGTACTGCATATAGCATGCTCTCTTTTCATCCTATAGATGCCAATACATATCAATATGAGTCAGTACATGTCAATAAGTACTGCATATAACATGCTCTTTTTCATCCTACAGTAGATGCCAATACATATCAATATGAGTCAGTACATGTCAATACGTCCTGCATATAGCGTGCTCTCTTTTCATCCTGCAGTAGATGCCAATACATATCAATATGAGTCAGTACATGTCAATACGTACTGCTTATAGCATGTCAATACAAAGACTCTTTTTGTTTCATCTCAGTACATGTCATTTTTACAGGGTTAACATGTCTGACGTTGCTCCAAAACCAGAATTCTCCATCTATTCTCATGTATACCATAAGCAATATCATTTTTCATATGAGGTTACATCGTTTTCAACTTTAGAGGATTTGAAATTTTGCATCTGTAATATGTGGAGCTGGTTGACTCCATCGACTATTCTGGTTAACTATTTCCAGAATCAAGCGATAGTTCCTATTCTTGCCGATGTAACACTCCAGGGCATCTCTGCATTACATTCTTCAAAGCAATCAGCTTTCTTTGATTTGCACGTGGATGTAATTTCAAATGGCGCATCTAGGCGTATGGAAGTTGACAGTAATGCAGACTTAGTTGTCAGTGCAAAGAATAGTTATTTGAAAGAAGGTAAAGAAGCCCCAAGAGTGTTTTTTTCCAGATGGTTGGGATAAGATTTTTAATGATACAGATCAATTATTCTATGGTGGTGTTGATGCCGTACGTATAGCATGCCAAAAATACTGCATGAGAACTGGATATGAGGTAATTAAGAAGAAGAATGACCTTGAGAGATTCACCGACGTATGTAGTGTGAAAGGTTGTTCATGGAAGCTTCACGCAACTTCCATTGGTAGTTCTGTTGATGTTTTTAAGATAAAGGAATATGTGGGAAGGCACACCTGTGGCGGTGGTTATATGTTGAAGAATCCAAGAGTTACAAAAAAACTCATGAACAGTCTAATTCATGAGATGGTCAGGCACAACCCTCGAATAACACCAGCAGAGATCATAGATTATCTTAAAGTTGGTGGTGGCATCGAAATCCAGTATCACCACGCATATCATGCAATTGAGTTGTCGCATAAATATATTTTTGGTAATGATGTGAAGTCGTACACTGATCTTGCTTGGTGGGTGAATGCTGTTAGGGAAACAAACCCTGGGTCATTTATTGATTTCGATTTCAATGATGCTACAAAAAGATTCAATAGACTTTTTGTTTGCTTTGGAGCTTGTATAGAGGGATATAAACTATGTCGTCCCATGATTTTCTGTGAATGTACATTTCTCACTGGAACTTTTAAAGGAGGTCTCATGGCAGCAACATGTCTTAATGGCAATCAAGGTAACTGGTTCTTTTTTTTTTGATATGTAGTGTCTGGTAGTTAGATCACTCATATTAACCTTACTTCACTATCTGACAATGAGTATTGACCATACTACATACTACATATTGACCTTACTGAGTATGAGATAAACCATACTGCATGTGAAAATGTAGTGTCAATCAGTTGCTTAACATGTCAGTATGTAGTGTCAGGTTTTCACATATCAACAAAGAGGTAAACCATACTGCATGTCAATATGTAGTGTCAATATTAGTTGCTTAACATAACTAGTAATTCTTTTTTGCAGGATTTTATCCGCTTGCGTTTGCTTTAGTACCCGGTGAAGACAATATCAGCTGGGAATGGTTTTTCAAGAAACTGTAGGAGGCTTTGAATGATGATCGCCCAATCACTTTTATGACTGACCGAGGTGAAGGGTTGGCTAAATATATTCCCAAAGAGTTCCCTGAATCTCATGAAAGATATTGTTACTTACATTTGGACAAAAACTTACCTATCACAAAGTCTGACGAAAAGTATAAGGAAGTGACTGATGCTTTCTGAAAGGCGACATATGCTCTTTCTCCTGCAACATACGAGGAATGTCTTCAAGAAATGGTTAATTTGGGAAGGCCTTGGGTTGCTGACTAATGCCGCAACATTCCAAAAGAAAAGTGGTTCAGTGCTTTCTTCAAGGGCTGTAGTTATGGTTACACTTCATCTAGTGTTGCTGAATCGTTCAATAGCTGGATTAACAAAGAGAAGAAATTACCTACGTGTGCGTTCGTTGACTCGATCAGGTTTGTATCAGTTTCCTTAGTCACAGTACAAGCTTATATTAGTTTTCTTTTTGTAACAGTATTAGCATATATGTTCTGTTAATCTACGTATATTTTTAGTATAATAGACTTGCTATTCCCTTGTCGTGTAGGATACGTATGATGGAAATGATGTCAGAACGTCGTGAAGAGAGTCTCTTGATGGACCCAAAACTGCTAACCCCATACGTATCAAGCCTTTCTTGAACTACACATCCAAATTGGCCGTCCCTGGAAAGTTAGCCAGTCAGATGCTAATCGTTATGAAGTGCATTCTTCAAGGTTAGCGTTTACCCCTAATCTCTATCATCTGAATGTTATTTACTTTCTCTCTTTTTTTTTTAAGTACCATGTTTCTGTGAGAACATATTAATATGTACTGTGTATATTAGGTGTACTGAAAAATAACACATGAATATGTACTATGCAGATCTCATATGGTAGATCTGGAGACAAAAACTTGTACTTGCCAACGATGGCGCGTTTATGGTTTTCCATGCTCGCACGCTACTGCAGATATTACTAGATCTGGAGGAAGGATTCTTGATTATGTTGAAGATTACCACTTTTCGTAAGCTATATTCAATAGCTATGAGACTCGTTCCTAACCACGACAGGTATGTGTATTTAATCAGTACATTTTCATATTTTGCATAACAATATGTAATGGTAGATACCATTTACACATGTAATAGCAATTGAAACTGTCAACATAAACCTACTTACATATGGATGTTACACACTGATATGTAATGGTAGATACCACTACATTTTTTGATATTTGTTTTTTCAGGAACAATATACTGTGTACATATTCATATGTAGTTGTGGTTCATTCCATTTATATGATACTGTTTTTTTCTCACAGGCCCGATGAGTATCCTGTAGACGATATCGTTCTCCCAGCAGAAGTAATTAGGGCTCCACCAAGCAGGAAAAAGGGGAAACGTATTAAGTCTGCATATGAGACTAGTAGAAAATCTGTCAAGTGTTCAAACTGTAATTTGAAGACTCATCACAACAAGGCAACATGCAATCTTATCCGACAGTATGAACTTTCTGAAGAATGATTTTGTGTCAGGTATGTATTTCAGTCAGATACATATTAATGTCTTAATTAAGTAAGTATGATACAATACAATGTACTTTTAAGCAAGTAGTGTTCTAATTTATCTTTTTCTTTTATCACAGGCTTGAACGTGCAACAGAATGTTATATCGATGATGTTGACAGATTCCTTTTCCACAATTCTTTCCTCTAGCCCTTGTTCTATTCTACCGTTTTTATTTTTGATTTTGTCAGTACCAACTGAATTTGGTTAATAAGTATTTCATTTACAGTACATACATTACAAGTGTACTGAAAATATTGTTTTTGTTGTTTCTTAGAACATCTTTTGGTTTTTGAAACATTATAAGTCTATCAAAATGTAGTTATTGATTAGTTTTAAACTTTTTGTGGTTTTCCAGCTGATTCACCATCTTCACGGGGGTCGAGGGGGCAGCGCCCCCTCGTATCAACAACACAAAATCATGTTTAAGTAACACAATTGAAATATCACTACATTAAAGTTAAACCCAAGTTCAAATTAAAAATCACTACATATTAGATATACCCAAAAAAAACATGTTTGGAAAAGCTATATGTTTTTGAACATTCTTGAACTCATGAAATGAAATGTAACCAAGAATAAAAAGAAAAGAAAATAGGTAAATAGTGATATGTAATGTCAGATTACTTTTAGCAAGTAAGACTATTTTTGTGTTATCTTCCAACTGATTTCTGGTGGAGATGCTTTCAGCAATTTGCATGCCAACGGGACCCTCTTGCACTTCTTCATCATCTCCCAAAGGCACTCCCACATATTTGATTTTTGACTTCATCTTCATAAAATGCATCACAAACAGTAGACAGTCTGGCGATCCCCCTTGTTGAGGTGCTTCACATTCATTCACTATTACATTCTTCATTGTTACTTTGTTCTTCTCCAGCAAGTACACGTTGATAGGTACGTACCTGTAATCTGCCATTTTGCAGGCGTGTGGATAACAAATACCTCCCCATTCAGCCTTAGAAGAATTGGTTGAACACCATTTTTTCGCAGTCATACTCAAGTAGCGTCCAATGAAGTGTGGTGGCACATTGGTACAAGAATCTTCTTGATACTTTCATCCTTCGCCAATATTGGTCTGTAAACAGAATCATGTGCTGCTCCTTTGAGGTTATCCGGTAACTCGACATTGTACTAAAAACATGGATGTACTTGAAATAGTTTATATCTAATTTTGTTTTATGCAATATCGATATGTAGTGTACCTACCCCTACATATTTTTTAATTTTTGAATATATGTTGTAGTAAATATGCAGTGTAAGATAACAACTTACCCAAGCGGACGGATCCAGATGCAACACAGGAAAGTATTTCCTGTATACTTCGTGCATCTGTTGCTCATTCTGAAATTTGGTGTTAAGCTTTTATTGTGCATAGTTGAGAAGATCTTGTTCTAATAAATCGTTCTGCACCAAGTCATCAACTGTAGTTCCACTTACACAAAGACCACCTTCTCCCACTCTCCAAGCAATTGAGCTAGAAAATAAACGATGTAAAGGTTAGTATTCTTTGTGTAACAGTACATACTGATATGTCTTTCTCAGTATTTTTTATTCAAATATGTATGTATATCAAAAGTACTACACAAACTAATAGTACATATCAATATAAAAGTGTCAATTGAGAACTCACCTAAGATTTTTTGCATTATTGATGTATGTGGAAAGAGTACTCTTTTGTTCCTCGTTCATGTCATTATAGAATGGTGATTTAGTCAGTTTCCTGAAATACTTGCGCAATTTAAGCTTTCTCTTTTTGTTTAGTGGTATTGCTTCTGCTGCTACAGCTTTCGGTCCTTTATATGATGGTGAGAACTTACTTCCACTCTCATATATATCATCTACCTTCTTTGCAGGATGGGAACGATTAACAGGTATGGTGGGTGTTGTTATCCGCTGCTTTTTGGGCTTTGAAGCGCGCTTTTTGTTCACTTTTACCATTTTTTGTTTCTGGCTTGGGATAAACTGTTCCTGCATTTTTAATCAACATAAAAAAATATGTAAATATCTATATTGCATAAAACATAGTTACATCACCTAATCATTTTTGAAAGCATGTAGTGGTATATGATTGTATAGTATAGGGATTTCTAGTGCTACCATACTGATATACATATCAGTATGTAGTGATTTGTAGTGTAATATTAACTAGACAGAATGAGATTTTTAGTACATATCATTCACCTGTGATGGAACCTCCAAAACATCTTGCGAGGGGACATCCAGAACATCTTGTGATGAAACATCCAAAGGATCTTGTGATGCAACCTCCAAATGACTTTTTGAACTGGTTGTAGGTATGTATTCTTGTTGCTTACCTGTAACTTCACCCGCATCTTTCGGTTCAATGGGTTGTTGTTGCTCAGTTGTTTCTTTTGGAATTTGTAAAGGCCGCAAATCTCTTCCAAACAGATTATCAAATTGTTCTCGTAAGTTAATACCAAAAAGACCATCGTTGTTATCTGGAAGGAGGTCTGCAAACTCTTCGACATAAACACCAATGCCAGAGTTTGCCATTTCTATAAAATATGGCATAGACAACTTTTCAATGTGTTCCAAACTCGACATCATAGTAAACAAAGGTACATCCAGCAAATGAAACTCTTCCGCCGCCAATCCGGCGTTATACTCTGGAAATTTCTGCGAATTAACTACAACTGAAGACTTCGTTTCTAGCATAGTTGTAAGCAACTCCTTTGCTGCTTCCTGCCTAACTTCAAGTTGATCAACTTGCAAAAATCAATTGAAACTGTCAACAAAAACCTACTTAGCTTGAGTTTTTTCTATGTCTACCATCACAAGAATGTACTGTTACATATAAATATGTTCCACTACAAGAATGTACTGTTACATATCAATATGTAATGGTAGATACCACTATATATTGATAAGTAACAGATAGATATTGAAATGTAACAGATACATAGTGGTATACAATAATGTACTGTTACATATCAATATGTAATGGTAGATACCACTACATATTGATATGTAACAGATAGATATTTATATGCTACTTAGACTACGTACTGATATGCTACTTACCTGTGTGTTTTCTTTGCCCTTTTTCTCTTGTATCTCTTTGACTTTTTGCTCCAAATTAGATTTAGCACAATTTTTAACCTCAGAAGCGGAACTTCAACATCATGGAACTTAAATACTGAAGTTGTTGACAATTCAACCTCAGAGGTGGCATTAGCATGAGTTTGATCTTTCGGTGTTGACAAACCAACTTCAGGAATGTTGACATTAGCATCTGTTTGATCTTCCGGAGAACCTTGCATTTCGTTCTCAACTATTTGGTCCACATTCAACTCTTCATTGGGGTTTCTTGGAGTAGGTGTACATCCCAAGCTAACATAATCTTGCTGGATGGCTTCTCTCTGCAAAGGGAAAGCTTTCCGGTAAATATCATGCAACATGAACTCAAGCTTTGAAGCGTCAACCGGTTCTCCGTCTTGCTGCATTGCGTTGAATTCACTCCATTTGGCAGATATTGTATTCCTCAAATCATCGTATTTAATCTTCCAATCTTCTCCCCCCAATACTGAGTCCTCTTCTTCTTTCTCTTCTTCCTTCTCTTTTTCCTCTTCTACTTTCTCTTCTTCCGATTCGGAATTGTCATCTAAACAAAAAGCATCATCATTTGCTTCCTGTTGAATCCTTCTTGAAATACGATTAAGGATTTGTCTTTCTTCGTGTGTGATCTCGTCTTTGAAATCAACATGGAACTGGTACAAATCAAATAAATGTAAAAAAGAAACTACATATTAGATACTACCAAAAAAAAAACATGTCGTAGTTCTTTCTCTATTAGATACACAGGGAGAACTACATATTGATATGCTAATAACTACATATCAATATGTATCACCAAAAATTGATATGCTAATAACTACTACATATTGATATGCTAATATGTAGTAGCATATTGATATGCTAATAACTACTACATATTGATATGCTAATAACTACATATCAATATGTCGAACTACATGTACTTATCAATATATATTTTTATTATGACAAAATATGTACGGCAAGTTTACCTGATACTCAGAAAGATCAATATCCTTTAGGAACTCAGCACATATCTTTGTATGATTCCACCTAGCCACTCTTGGCACATACATTCCTGCAAGTTCTGTCACTATATCCTCGGGCGCCACCAAATGGGTATGCTCCGCAAACCATGGCTGCAAAATATTGATATGCGGTATTAGATATACTATCAAAATGTAGAAAACACATAAAACAAAAACATTTTGAAGTAGAATAAACAAATAAATATATTCTTACCAACAAATAAATAGCACAACCATTTGTGCGTTCTACGGATTCCACGTTTTCATTCAGCTCTTTCTCTAAATGAGAATGGATGAGGTCAGGCCATGAAATATTCTTATACTTCTCAAGATCAAGAACGAAACCAATATATTTTTCAGTTAAAGCGTTTGCATCACTTGTAGCGAAAAATAATGAAGTGCACATATACAGGCAGATAAGCCTAACAAGATCTTCGACATCTTCCTCGTCTTCCTCGTCTTCTTCAGAATCTTCATTTGATTGATCACCCACGTTTTGCAGAGACTCTTCATCAGACTTCTTCTTTTTCAGATTAATTGGTGTTCGTTTAAGGATTTTCAAGATTTCCTTCACAATCATTGGCCTAGTCACTTTATCACCAGCTTTCATATCAGCAGGAAAAGTCCTTTTGAAAAATTCTGTTTCACGCCATCTACTTTTTTTTATTGACTTGTGCAAGCCTATAATCAAGATATTCCCTATTTGGAATTCTCGGCATCCCATAAATAAGTGCCATTTCTTATGGTGTGGATACTATCTCATTCGGTTGGCCATGCCTTTTAAAGACAAATCTAAGCTTGTTTGGATCTTGACCCCTAACGTAACAGCGTAACATTTTCGTCATTGCATCTTCAATCTTCAACCAATGTTCCAACTCAAATCTTGTGTACCAGAACATTAGGAACAGGTTACCGAATGATGCTTCAGAAATCATCTTCAGGTGCAACTCACTCAACTCAAGGTTTTCAGTGGACTTCGCAATAGCCTTCTTAGTGGTCCTAATAGTCTTCGCAAGCCCCCACAAGCCCCTGAAACCGCCACGGTATAAACTTCGTCGTTTTCCATCTCCTTTCTTACGCTTATTAGCACCTACACAATAACAAGAACCAAAAACTATTACAGTACATATCAATATGGTATATCAAATATGTAGTTACATCATCAATATGTAGTTGTAATATCTACCAAGTCTTGAAACTACATATTATTAACAGTACATACGAGAATATAAGTATCTACCTCTACATATTTATATGTAATATGTTATGAGAGTATAAGTATTTACCTCTACATATTGACATGTAATATGTTATGAGAGTATAAGTATTTACCTCTACATATTGATATATAATAGTAGATACCACTACGTATTATTTTAACTACATATCGATTTGTAATAATACGTATGGCATATGTATCTACTTTGATACAGTAAAAATGTAAAAACACTTAATACCAAAAACAAGCACAACAATGCATCATTACATACTCATAAACATATGTTACTAAGGATACATATTATTCATACGCTTTGTTCTTATATGTAGTTGTACTACATACCTTCTACATTTGCTTTCCCCCCTTTTGCTTTTGGTGAAGGAGTAGCAGCTCTCAAGGCAAGTGCTTTCTTCCCCTTCTCTTACCCTACACCATATCAAATATGTAGTTAATGTATCTACCATGAACATGAAACAGCTACATATCAAATACCACAACATACTGGTTATTTTATAACTACATACTGATAACTACATATGAACCACAATTTACGGGGGTCGAGGAGGCAGCGCCCCCTCGTTATTAAGACTTATCTTCACTTTTAACATTACAAACCTTCTTTCAGGAGCGCTTTTGCTTTCCCCCTTTTTGCTTTTCCCTTTCCTTTTGGAGAAGGAGTAGCAGCTCTCAGGACAAGTGTTTTGTTCCCCTTTACTGGTGGTGAAGGAGTAGAAGCCTTTGTCGTTGTTTTTCCTTTTGCTTTAGTAGTTGCCGCTGCTGTTTTTCTTTTGCTTTTTGCTTCAAGAGCAGCATCTGCTTTCTTTCCTTTGGTTTTTGCTGTTTTTGTAAACCAAAAGTTTTGTACATATTACATATTACAGGCAGATAATAATATGTAGCACACATATCAATTTGAGATGCTATCATTACATATCAATTAGTACAAATCGTAGACAACATATTGATATGTAGTATAGATATAAATTGACACGCTTTAATATGTATTAGTTAAGCAGCACTACATTTCAAAATGTACTGCACATATCATTTTTTGAGATGATATCATTACATATTAAATAACAGCACTACATTTCAATATGTAACAGTACATATTTCAGGTTTTGGAAATATTGCATGTCAATATAAAGTACAAATTAGGCTTTGGAAATATGTTGTCTCAAATTACATATACAACATATGAAAACATGTATACCAGACACTACATACAAATATGTAGTGATTCCATTTAGCATAGAAATCAAAAAGAAAAACGACAACAACTTACCTATTTTCTGATCGATATGTTTCTTCCTCTTTGTTGGTGAAGGAGTAACAACTTTACTCCTACTTCTTGTTATTGGTGAAGGAGTAACATCAGGGGGGGTTTCTTCGGGGTTTGTTGTTGGTGAATCATCATCGTTTTTTCTTTTTATTTTTGCTGGAGAAGGGTTTTCTTCTGTAATTTCTTCTGTAATTTTCCTCTTAATTTTTCTATTCAATACCATTTTCTCTCTTCAATTGAATGAAATGAAAATTAGGTCTGAAAATTAGGTTTTCTGTAACTGTTGTTGATAGATTTTCGATTTCAAATTTCGGTAATTGTTGTTGATGACCTTTATCGATTTCGTTTTCCTGTAACTGATTTCAAATTTCGGTAACTGAATTTCTGCAACTGTTGAAAGAAGAGAGAGAAGAAACTGAAAACTGAGAAGAAGAAAAATGAAAAAGGAACTGACATAATCCCGTGTTATGGGTATAAAGGTAATTGCCGCTGTTTTTAAACATTTTTGGACCATCGGATAATTTGTTTATCCCGCTGGACTACACAGTAATCCCGGGTCGGGTTTTTGGACTAAACAGGAAATTTCTCTTTTTTTAAAAGGAACTAGTAGGGTAGAATACTGATATTAGGGCGGACATTTCATAGCATTAAGTTCTTTCAGTTGTTTGCTCTTCTTTATTGGGAACATGACGTCGCTTGGTTTTGAACAGTTGTGCCTTTATTTCAACTTCTAGTATAAATTTATGTTTATGTCGTTTTTCAGTTTTATTCTCCTTTTCATTTTTTCTAATGGCTTCTTTTCCTTATGTCGAGATTCCTGATCCTTTGGATGCTAAATTTTTTGATGATGTTGACGCTGGTGCAAAGGATACTATACATCCTAAAAGTCATCGTAGGATGACGAAATTGCTTGGAGGTTGTTTGAAGACTGGTATTTCTTCCCCTCCTCTATATTTATCCATTCTCTCAACTGGAAGATCCTAGATTTTATTTTTGATTGATCTTTATTGTTCGACTGTTGTTTGTAGGATTTACCGAATTTGCTCTCAGTTTAGGTGGAGTTCAATCTCCTTATTTAGTTGACTTTGCGGGTATGATCTTTTGAGGTTGACAATATAACTAGGGAGATACACATGGATCTTCCTACTCAGGTGATTGGTTCAATCTCTTGTGTTGTTGTGAATCATATCTCCGTTTCTAAGTGTCTTGCTGACGATATCGATTCTTTATCTTTCTTTGAATAATCTGAGAGGAATTCTTCTAAAAAATTAGTGGTTTCGTAGAGTCTGAGGTGACTCTCCTCCATATGTGAAAAACAACATTAATGAACTCACTTAAAATTTTTATCCTTCTTCTGGTAGGCCTTTTTTTTTTCCTACGGAGGTTGAAAAACCCATATCAGACGTTCGTCGGTGGACTGGTGTGTGGGAGTATGTATTATTTTGAGTACCTCTCATACTACATTTTAGATTCTTGGTCGCTTGAATTTCGTTTCTGATGAGATGCGGAAGCTTACAATTGAAACAAATTGAAATAGATAATAATCTTCCTTTATTTCTTCTACCATTTAACTAAAAGGAAAACCCTAAAAATGGAGATTCTTCTCCTATAACTTATAGTTTATACCCAATATCAATTGGAAACTAAAAGACATTCAGAGACATCTACTTGAGGCTCTAGAATTAGATGATTTAATCCTCACTAGAGACAACAATTAGGTTTGAAAGAAGAGAACCTTTAATTCTTCACACAATTTTAAAACATGAAAACTCCCTTCCCTAACCTTATTTCTTCTAATTTATACTACAGCCAGGGACATATTCGGTATTTTAAAACATTATATAAATGGTACATAAATAGTATTCCAACGTCGATTGGAAACATCAACAATGCATTATCCTCCCCATTTTTGAACAAATTCGTCCTCGAATTCTTAAAGCATATTCTCCATTAGTGTTCGAATTTCTTCCTCTTCTGAAAACAATCTTTTTTCTAGTCTTTCCATTATAGTTACTTGCCAAGTTGAGCTTTTTGTGATAAAATACTTGAGCATACCAAATAACTAATAAAACGTGAAGTAATTCGCTCAGTGCAATGTAACTAGCATGATGGTATTTTTCTTCAAATGAATTCAAAATTAGATCAATGTAAGTTGATTGCCTATTTAGTTGTAGATTGAATGAAGTCTTGTTATCATCTTCAATCATTGGATTGTTTACTTGGAGTTTTTCTTTATATCTCTTCAATATAACATCTACTTCAATATCATACAATGGTTCAACAAAATCTTCTATTTCACCATCATCAAGTACCTTACTTAATTTGTTGGACACAATGGTTTGTGCTCTTTTCCCATCTTTATATGATAATTAATACATGCTCCATAATAATAAAATAATTAAAGATTTGGTACACATTCATACTGTCTTGATAGATTAGAAGATCACCCACTATTTCGTTTTCCCCACCACTCAAATAACTATCAAATCTTGGTGGAGACATTTTATCAAACACTTCATGGGAAAACTCTTGATGCATGTTTTCATGAAAGAAAAATAAATTCTTTAGTTCCACTCATATGTATAGTCATTAGAGAGTTCAAATGAGTCATTGTAAAGGCTTTCAATCCTTAATCTTCTCTTCTACTAGTTGACACATTCCATCAAACATCTTGTGTCTCATTTTAATTAACCATTCCTTTACTTGATTGTTACTTAACTTTCCTCTCATATTGATTTCCATTCTTCTTGGTAACATAAGCAATCCAAATAAAAGAAATAGATTTCAACATAAGCCTTCAATAAAAATATCAAAGTTGTTTACACTATGTAAAAAAAAAAAACCAACAATGAAAATGTTCATACAACTCTCCCACGAGAGCCAAACCTTAAGCTCCCGATACCAATTGATGAGACGCTGAAGCTTACAATTGAAAAAAATTGAAATTTATAACTTGAAACAGATAATAATCCACCAACAAATTAGTTTCTTATACTCTTTAACTTAAAGGAAGAACCTAAAAATGGAGATTCTTCTCCTGCAACTTATAGTTTCTACCCAATATCAATAGGAAAATAACATATACTAAGAGGCATTTACTTGAGGCTCTAGAATTAGATGATCATTCTTCCTAGAGGAAACAATTAAGTTTGAAAGAAGAGAATCTCTCATTCTTCACATAATGTTCTAAAAGATGACTAAAACTCCCTCTTTGTAACCTTATCTCTTCTAATTAATACGACTACCACGGATATATTCGGTATTTTAGAAATGCTACGGAAATGGACACAAATGGTATTTTAATATTGATTTGTCATCCTCCCCATTTTTTAATAAATTCGTCCTAGAATTCTTGAAAGCATATTCTCCATTTGTTCTTGAACTTCTTCCTTGCTTGAAGATAATTCTACCTCTACACCTTCCAATTTAGTTACTCACTAAATGTACCATTTTGTGGTCATAGTCAAGAGAATCCCCAAGTACTAAATACACACCAAATAATTCTCTCAATCATGCATGGTGACTAGAGCCATGAAACTTGTGATAAGTGTCTAATTATGATTATTTGTAGATCATTTCAGAGACATTTATTGTGTCTCAAGAGCTTAAATGTTCCATCTTATGACAAATCTTGTATTTTAGGCATATGTCTGTTAAGAGTAATTTTGTTGGAATAATCTCATTTTGCACTATGTTATAGGTGGCTAAGTAAATGGTGAATAAGAGAGCAGTGGTGTGATTCAAGGGGAGTGAGCATGGAGGACCTGATGGCGCAACAAATGCAAGAAAGTAGTCAAATTCTGGTGGTGAGTTCAACACGTTGCTTCAGTTCAGAAAATAGCCAAAGGTAAACACATAGGCTAGGTGTTCGTGTACAACATCCAAGTATCTCTTGTTTTCACCTTCCCTTGTCCATCTCAGTCTGTCTTTCCCAAAACCTAACTCTACCAATTTCACTGACAACCAGCTCCACCTCCGTGTCAATCTCAGTATTCAACACCGACCACCTCTGTCCCCTTCTCTTTCAATCTATCAAACCCATCTTTCCCCTGTCAGATTAGTTTCTTAATTTCTATATTCATCTTTGTACTCATTCCAACCTAGCCCTAGACTATAAATATTACAAGAATAGGTCTGCTAATTGGTTCTCAAGAGTAACTGAATTGACAAGCTAGCTCTGAAATTGTTGTTCCTTCAAACACCAACAACAACAGCAAGAAATTGATGGCAATAGGATTTCTTAATCAGGAAAAGGAAAGATGTTGAATGATTTTCTTTACAACACTCGTCAACTTCATCACCTTACCTCCACTTCCAGTAGCATGATGTAAAATCTGAAAAAAAAAATTGAAGACATGGAGACAATTTCAGCAGCGTTGTAAGGTGGATGTGTACTTTCAATTCTGCTGCAGTGATGAGTTGTAATCTATCAAATCCCTAAATTTCTGCTTGGGTATTTCTTGGTTTTGGGGATTGATTGATAATTGAGGGGAACTTTTGTATAAATGGGGGAGGATGTTGTATTTGAAAGACTAAGCCTGGAGTAGCCGGTGCAAGTGATTGTAGTTTTAGGTTTTGGGTTTATTTCAATGTTTGTTATGTTCTAAAATCTCTGCTAGGGCAGAGATGAAACCCTTTAATAATTAGAATCCTCTTATTTGATTTTACTTGTACTTCTTCATGGAATTTTATTGATAAACATGTCTTAATTTATGAATTTTGTCAATTTTCTTTCACCTTGTATGTCAAGCATCCTAGGTAGTTTGGTTAACTCTTTGTCAAAATTAAAGCCTATGTGAACTGATTTTAGTTCAGTCTTTGATTACTTGTGCCTTAGAAAGACAAGTAATGCTAGGGATTGACATATTAGCTGAGGTTAAGTCATATATGTGTACAAGTGATTATATCACATCTTCAAGGTAGCTTGAGGCTAGCATCTCTATAGCTCTTTGATTAATGGAGAACTAGTATATCAAATTAGAGATTCTATGCGTTTTGAGGGTGTATTCAAAGCCCTAGTTTACCGTTTGTTTCTCTGTAATCTTATTTCTTTTGTATAATCATCCATCACTTTGTCGTATCGACGCAAACAAAACCCCTTTTTGTTACTGTTTGGATTGAATCAGTTGTAGTAAGGCCATAGTTTCAACTCAACACCCACCTTGTCCCTGTGGATCGACTTGTGCTTGCTATGTGTTGCATATCGACATTGTGCACTTGCAGTTTAATATAATTGTAGGTATCTTTCCAAGCCTACCAATTTGTCTTCAATGAATGCCCAAATTGGATCAACATATATTGATACCTTGTTTTGTTGTAACTTGAGTGAAGGCTTGGTTAGAGTAAAAGATAGTTCACATACTTGAAAAAAAATCGAGATATCCTCGATATAGTATCTTCCAATTCAATATCATACAATGGTTCACCAAAATCTTGTATCTCATCACCATTAAGTATCTTACTAAATATTGAATATACTAATTTGTGTTCTTGTTTTTCTTGTCTTGTACATGCTAGTACTTGCTCCATAATAGTGAAGTAGTCAAAGATTTGATCCACATTCATGCCTTCTTGATAGATTGGAATATCACCTACTATTTCATTTTCCCCATGACTCAAATAACTATCAAATATTGGTGGAGATATTTTATCAAGCACCTTATGGTCACAACATGGTTGAACTTGATTAGAAAAAATATTAGTATTAACAAAACCACCTTTTCTTCCTCAAATACATAATTAGGAGATTTAGGAATGGTATTCAATGCATTTAGTCTTAAGAAGAATTCATTAAACATTCCATCCAATCTTTCATGCATATTATCAAACAATTCATGTGCCATATATACCTTATATTATCATATTCTTAGGATGAATCTTATTCAAATCAATTCTTCTTTTTGTTACCATATTAAAATCCCCACTTTCAAACATTATTAAATAATACAATCGACAACCAAAACTACAATTGATAATGAAAGAAGCTTTTTACCTAAAAAATATCTTCACCACCAGTTTCCCTTGAGAATCAAACCAAATCTCTACCAAATGATGATATGCGGAATCTTGCGATTGAAATAAATTGAAATTGATAACTTGAAATGGATAGATAATTAACCAAATTTAGTTTCTTCTACCCTTTAACTAAAAGGAAGAACCTAAAAATGGATATTCTTCTCCTACAACTTATAGTTTCTACCTTACATCAATTGAAAACTAAAAGATATTAAGAGACATCTACTCGAGGTTCTAGAATTATATGATCTAATCCTCCCTACAGATAAAAATTAGGTTTGAAAGATGAGAACCTCTCATTCTTCACACAATGTTCTAAAATATAAAAACTCCATTCTCTAACCTTATCTCTTCCTCGGTATGAGTGTATTGATGTTGATTATCTTTGTCTCGGTCAGTTGTATGCTTAAATTATGCGTTGTATGATCCCCCTAGTATTTATCTGATGTTTGAGAAAGTTCGTGGTTTGGGTTGCATGCTTTCGATTATTGCTAAGTGGGCGTCGTCTACCTTGGCTTCTCCCGATCCTGTTGTTACTCTTAGAGATAGAACTTTAGATGATTAAAGATAAATTGGTTTCCTAGGAAAGTGAGTTTAAATTTTATTGGAAAATAGAGCTTCCATAAAACAAATTCCACATAGTTGATTCGAGATTCCATAATCTAATAGGGTGTTTTGATACCCATGAAGAAATAACTTTTTTGCTTTATAAGTCAAAAAGTCAGAAGTGTGTTTGGGCCGGAGTGAGAAATATAGTGACTTCTACAAGTAGCTTAAAAGCAGAAAAGCAACTTCTTGGAGAAGCAAAAAAAAAAACTTGCTTCTTGCTTTTGAAAAAAGTAACTTCTCCACGATTTTCTCGTAATAAAATACTTTTCTTTTTCAGAACTAGTCAAAAAAAACCAGGGCGACCAAACTTGTGGTACGAAAAATCCAGCCATATTATTTTTAATAAATGAAAACCATTTGATTAAAAAGTGGCACAAAAACTCCAGGTCAAATAATTTAGTTTTTATTATTTAAAATACCCTTTTTACCTTTTCTTCTTCTTCTTCTCTCCTTTCTTCCGTCTCCTTCTCTCCACCACCATCACCACCGGTAGCGACAAATATCTCCACGAACACCACAGCAACACCTCCGTCACCACCGGCAGCAACACCTCCGTCTCCTCCACGAACGCCTCCGTCTCCTCTACGAACACCTCCGTCTCTTTTCTTCTACTTTTATGTTCAGATCTATCACCAATAGTAGCTCCGCCACCACCAAACCAGTCGTTATGTCCAGATCCGTCACCAACAACACCTCTATCTTCTCCACGAACACCTCCTTCTCTTTTCTTCTACTTTTATGTTCAGATGTATCACCAACAGTAGCTTCGCCACCACCAAACCAGCCCGCTATGTCCAGATCCGCCACCAACAGCACCTCCGTCTCCTTCATCAACACCAGCATCACCTTCTTCTCTTTCTACGTCCTGATTTTCCATCAATAACACCGCCTCCTCTTACTTCTGTTTTTTCCCTCCACTACATTTCAGATCCGCCACCAACACTACTTCTGCCTCCTCCTTCTATCACCTAAAACTACCACCAATACCTTCAAACTGGTTTCATCAAATTCTGACCGTTTTGGTTGGTGAAAACAGTAAATTTATGATGAAACCAAATTTGGTTTCATCATAAACTTGCCTATTTTTTATCATGAAACCAAAGATTTTAATGATGAAAATTAAGTTTATGATGAAACCAAATTTTGGTTTCACCTGATTTTTTTCCTAGTTTATTCGGCCTTACTTGGAAGTATGCATGTTTGGTTTCATCATTGAAGTTATTTTGGTGAAATGAAAATATGTGGAAAAATGATGAAACCTAATTAGGTTTCATCGTATTTTTTTTCGTTTTGTTGAAAATTGATCTCTATAAAACTAAATTTTGATGGTGAGACACAGGCGGATTGTTTTTTGTTGAAACTAGTTTTAGTTGAGGAGGTAATGGTAGTGGTGGTCGTGGTGCTGGCACTTGTGGCGGCGATGGGGGTGGTGTTGTTGACGGTGGTGGTAGGTTTCATCTTATTGTGTTTTATTTTTTCTTCTTTCTTCCTTCTCATTTCTTTTATGATGAAACCAAATTTTTGGTTTCACCTGATTTTTTCCTAATTTATTCGGCCTGATTTGGAAGTCGACGTATTTGGTTTCATCATTGAAGTTGTGTTGGTGAAATGACAATATTTGGAAAAATGATGAAACCTAATTAGGTTTCATCGTATTTTTTTTTTCATTTTGTTGAATATTGATTATTATGAATTTTGATGGTGAGACACAGGTGGACTATTTTTTGTTGAAACTAGTTTTAGATGAGGAGCTAATGGCAGTGGTGGTTTTGGTGCTGGTGGTTGAAGCGGCGACGGGGGTGGTGCAGTTGACGGTGATGGTAGGTTTCATCTTATTGTGTTTCATTTTTTCCTTCTTCCTTTCTCCTTTCTTTTTTGGTGAAACCAATTTTGGTTTCATTTAATTTTGGTGAAACCAATTTTTGGTTTCATCATTTTTTCTGTTTGGTTTCATACTGATCAATGAAATTCATTTTTTGTGGAGGTGGAGGCTGGTCGTGGTCGTCTGCGGCGATGGTCTGTGGTGGTGGTCGGCGGTGGCGGTGGTGGTGGTGGACGGCGACGGTGATGGTGGTTGATGACGGTGGTGGTTGGCGGCGACCGGTGGTCGGTGATGGTGGTGGTCGGCGACGATCGGTGGTGGTGGTTGGCGGCAGATGGTGGTCGGTGGTGTTGGTAGTTGATGGTGGTTGGTTGTTGTTGTTGGTGATAATATAATAAAAATTAAAAGTGGGGTTGATTTTTGTTTTTATTGGGATAATTTAAACTAGAAGAGTAATATAGACAGTTTATGTTAAATAGGGTTTTTGTGAACATTTTGTTTTGTTGGAGTTTTTGTCTATGGATAGTGACACCTTTGGGGTTATAACTCGCGGACCGTTTTTTTTTTATTATGTTTCTCATTCGAGTTTCTCTAAGATATCTATATAGATAGAATCTATCACCATAAAAGCGGCAAAGATGATATAAGGTTAACCGATCAAATAATTGCAATATGTGTTATTCATCCTCTACCTTTTTATAATCAAAGAAATAAAGAGTTTTGAACTCTGCATCAAATAGGGAAAGACAAATAGAAAATCATTCATGAGTCAATTAAGGTAAGGGCACAAACCAACATAAGAGGTTTATTGTTAATTGATCGGAGATGATGGGAGAGTGTGATAAATGAGTTCTGGTGAGTATTGTTGCCGGAAAATCAATTGTGTTCTGGATTTAGGGGTTTTACCGAGAAGAACAAGGGTTTGGTAAGATATTTCTAGTCGTGAAAACAGCAAGATTGCCATCAATTGGGAGATGCATATGTCGTTTGTCTTGAATTTGTGATCAAGTGCGGGGACTGGAAGAATGGTTGAACGTTTTTAGTGAATGTGGGTCGTTTGAATGCAGTTTAGGAAAAATGGCAGGCTCAAGAATCATCAACAAACTCATGCTTGTATCACCAACATAATGCTCATCAGGTGCCTGTAAAAATGCCTGGACCACTTGTTTTCTCTACAGGAAGTAATGATCATCGTTGATAGCAATTATTTTAACTTTTGATGTTATTTTGCTGCCAAACTTGCTTACCAGCTTTTTAACTTTTAAGTCACCCAATTGCCGAACTAAATCATAATTTTACTTCTCAGAAATACTTCTGGTACCCAAACATGTTATAAGAGCTTCGCCAATGGAATATGTGTGAGGATAAATGTCTAAATCCACATAGGATACAAATCAATTTTCTCTAAAATCCTTCTCCAACCATAACTTCTTAAATGAATGTGGAATGACGTGGCTTAATTTTGGGAAGACATTGTCTAAGTGAATGTCTAGTTTTAGACATTCACCTTGACATTGTCTTCCTATCCTAGTCATTTTTATGTTAGTAAAATGAGTTATAAACTAAAAATAGAATGATTCTTAACCAATTACTAAATAACATTTAAGAAACAAAAGATTAAAATTGATTTGGATTGGAAATGAATTTTTTTATTTCCCAATGTTTAGGAATTTATATCAAAATAAGGGAATTTTTATTAAGAAAAAAATCAAGACAATGTTGACACATATGAAATAAGCACATCATGTATATGCAAAGTGCAAAGTAGATCATTGCAAAAGATATCAACATTCTTCTACTCACTCAAGAAACCAATGCTACGCATTTAGTAGTTGAAGAAGGAAAATGGGTTTAATTTTTTTTTCATATCTTAAATATAATTGATTTGATGGATGTTGATACGAATGATCCAATCGGTTTATTTCATTATTAGAACCTTAAATAGAAAAACAAAACTAACAAAAATGACTTGAAAAATGACCGATCAAAGGGGGAAATTGACTTAATTTACCTCTAAGGCTCAACTCCTAAAATTTTGGAAGAAAATGATAAGGACATAAGTAGTCTATATAGTTGAATATTAGAAATATTAAACTGCCAATGTCAGTGTAGTACAGTGATAGAGTCATTATCACCAACACCAATTCTTTATCAATTAATTCTTTATCAATTTAAAAGAAAAAACTAAACTAACCATATTTTATGAAAATTCTAGGAGTGTCCTTACTTTAGCGGGAGCGGATGTCCAATTAAATTTTAAGACTGCACGCACCTGATTCAAAATTTGTTGGATCTCACAAACTGCATCTGCATCCGGTCCATTATTTTCCGAGCACCCATCGACAAAAATACATTTAGGCCGAATCCAAGGATTTCGGGTCGTTTGATTTTTTTTCTTTTTTTTCTTTTGAATGAAGCAGTGGCTGTTTTGGACTGTGAATTGGAATCGTGAAAGTGTGGAAATAGTTAATTAAAGGCTAAACCAATTGCCAAAGTGGTTACTGGCAGGGGTGAGTATGGTCTAGATTCCATTCCTATATATATGTGATGGATTCCAATTTTTACATCCACATTCGATCCAACATCCGGCAGATTGGATGTAGATGGTCAGTGGATTTCTTCTATAATTAATATATAAATTATATAAGACAAAATTTGTAAAAATAAATAAATAATAACGGGTTCAAGAGCATAGTTCTGGCAGTGGGGCCAGTCTAACTGACTGGGTTCGGGTAGGGGCCTGGGTCCGGTTTTCGCTTATCAAAAAAAAATCTCACTGCCATTACTATGGTTTCTAATATTAACTCAAATGCGCGCGAATTTTACTAACGTTTTCTTTGCTCACCCATCAATGTTGATAAAGAAACTCATCTCCCATTAAATACTAGTGAAGAAATCCATCAATCCCATATAACAATAACATTTCTGATTAAGGAGAATTATGGATGAAGCAAGGAGAGACAAGAGGAAGGAGGAGAAAGACAAAACTAAGAACTTAGGGTTAAACAAGAAGAGAACAGAAGAGACTAAACGTTTTGTTTTTATTAACTGAACTTTGTTTACAGACGAGATAGAAGAGATTATTTATACATAAAGCTTCCTTGAACAACAAGGAAGGTAGGTTTCCTAACTTAAGACTGATTGCCTAAATTACAATTGCTTGAGAAACATGATACCGTGTGTTATTTTACATACATATTATATGTTGTGTTAAAACCCTCCCGCAAGCGTAACGGGTTATCCTGAACCGTTAGCTTGAACCTTAAAAGAGAAAATCGATCTTGAGAAAGTGATTTAGTAAAAATATCCGCAATTTGATCTTTAGAGGATATGAAACGGACATCAAGAAGCTTGAAAGCTACTTGGTCACGAACAAAATGATAATCAATTTCTATATGTTTCGTCCGAGCATGAAATATAGGATTAACTGTGAGATAGGTTGCACCAAGATTTTCGCACCATAATATTGGAGGAGAGCGTGTAGATATAGAAGCTCGGAAATAAGTGATTGAATCCACATAATTTCAGCAGTAGCAATGGCAAGTCCACGATACTCAGCTTCAGTACTAGAACGAGAAACTGTTTTCTGTTTACGAGCACTCCAAGAAATAATGTTACCACCTAAATAGACACAATATCCACTTGTAGAACGACGATCATCAAGAGAACCAGCCCAATCAGAATCAGTATATGCACTGAAAGATAGTTGTAAAGAAGGAGATGGCTTAAGAAGTATACCAAACGTACTTGTATGCTTGAGATAACGAAGAATACGCTTGACTAATCCCCAGTGGAACTCTGTAGGAGCATGCATAAATTGAAAAACTTTATTGACAGCAAACGCAAGGTCTGGACGAGTAAATGTTAAATATTGCAAAGCTCCAACAATGCTACGATATTCAGTAGCATCCGTTAATAAAGTACTACGATCAGAAGAAATATCACCAGAAGTACTCAATGGAGTAGTAATTGGTTTGACTCCATCCATTTTGGCTCGAATAAGAAGATCATGAGCATAACGTTGTTGAGAGATAAATAACCCCGAAGAAGTACGAATTGCCTCAATTCCAAGAAAATAAGATAATTGACCAAGATATTTAATTGCAAATTCTTTTTGTAAACGAGTGAGAATAGAGGTAATACATGTAGTACCAGAGCCAGTGACAATAATATCATCCACATATACCAACAAATAGATAACGCTATGAGTCCCATTATATATAAACAAGGAAGAATCACACTTGGAAGTAACAAACCCAATTTGCAACAAAAAATTGCTAAGTCTGTGGTACCATGCACGAGGAGCCTGTTTAAGTCCATAAAGAGAACGATGTAACTTGCAAACATGTGTAGGAAAACGAGAATCAACATAACCTGGAGGTTGTTTCATGTACACCTCTTCTTGAAGTTCTCCATGTAGAAAAGCATTTTGCACATCAAGTTGATGAATGGGCCAATTGGAAGACAAAGCTAATGTAAGAATAATGCGTATAGTACACGGTTTGACAACCAGACTAAACGTTTCAGAGAAATCAATCCCCTCTTGTTGATTGTATCCTTTAGCAACCATGCGAGATTTGCGACGTGCAATTGTACCATCAGGATTATGTTTGATTCGAAAAACCCACTTACAACCAATAACATTCATAGAAGGATGATATGGAACTAATGACCAAGTACCATTTTGAAGTAGTGCATTGATCTCGTCATCCGATGATGTACTCCATTGGGGATCCTTATGAGCTTGAGAAATACAAGTAGGTTCAAGAGTTGAATCACATATAAGAGCATATATTGAATTTGGTTTAAAAATACCATCTCTAGCCCTTGTAATCATTGGGTGTGTGGTAGGAGCAGAAACTGTTGGAGCAATGGACACATCAGTAGAGGTGGACGTCATAACTGTGTCTGGTGCAGAGATCAAAGAAGATGTCGGCGACTGTTGCTGATGATTAGAAGAATTATGGACAGGTGGCGTCGAATGAGTAGCAGCAGGTACTGTCGGCAGCTGATAATTATCAGAGATTGATGGCAGCGGAAGAGGGACAAGAAAAGCTGTCGGCAATGATTGACAATGAGTAGATGTTGTTCGCTGATGAGAGACAGATTATGACGACTGATGATTGGAAACAGTTTCTGGCGGCTGATGATTGGAAACAGATGTTTTCGGCTGATGATTGGAAGCAGGTGTTGTCGGCTGAGAAACAACAGCAGTTGTTGTCTGCTCATGATTGTCGGATGACGGTTCATGATTGACGAACACAGATTACGGCGCAGCATTATGAATAATAGACAAGGATGGAGTTACCTGTGAAGAAGTCGACGCCGGCGAAGGTAATGAAGCGGACGCAAAGGGAAAGGTAGACTCATCAAAAACAACATGTCGACTGACGTATATTCGACCCGTAGGAATATGAACACACTTATAACCTTTATGAGATGGACTATAGCCAATAAAAACACAAGGGGAAGACAAAGAATCCATTTTATGAGACCTATATGGACGCAAGTGAGGATAGCATAGACAACCAAATACACGAAGAGAAGTGCAATCAGGCGGAATACCAAAAAGGGCTTCATATGGAGAGGAATTATTAACGGAAGTTGAAGGGACATGATTCATCAAATAACAAGCAGTGTAAAAAGAACCATACCAATATGAGGACGGCATAGAGGCCATATTGAGAATAGTAAGACCAGTTTCACGAATATGACGATGACGACGTTCAATCAAACCATTTTGTTCAAAAGTATGTGGACATGAAAAACGATGAAAAATTCCAAGTTCTTGGAGGTGTGGAGTGAGTTTACGATACTCAGCAGCATTATCAGATTGAAAATTTTTTATCTTTCGATTAAAAAGATTTTCAACATGTTTTTGGAATAAAAAGAATAAAGAGAAAACATCAGACTTTTGAGACATAGGAAACATCCAAGTAAAACGACTATACGCATCAATAAATATGACATAATATTTATATCCTTCATTGGATAAAATATGAGAGGGTCCCCATACATCGGAGAGAATTAAATCTAATGGATTCAAATAAACAGTTGTACTTGATTGAAAAGGTAACTTATGACTCCTATGCTCATGACAAAAAGAACAAAAACTAATAGTTTGGTTTGAAACTGGAAGAGAAAACTGAGAAATAACTTTGCGAACTGTGCGCATCATTGGATGACCCATTCTAGCATGTCAGGCTTGTAAACTAGGGCGTTCTCCTATGCAAGCTTGAGGAGATTGAGATGAAACATCAAGTTGATAGAGACCACCCTTCCTAATGCCGAGAAGAAGAACCTTCCTGGTATATCGATCATTCACAAGACAAAAATTTGGATGAAATTCAAATAAGATATTGTTATCAGTGGTGAAACGAGAAACAGACAAGAGATTATGAGAGATTTTGGTGCAAAGAGAACATTACGAAGATGCAACTTACGGTTGGGAGTCCCTAAAATAGAGGAACCAACATTAGAAATTGGTATAGAAGAACCATTACCCATTTGTATTTGATCAGGACCAGTGTACTCAGTAGGAAATTGAAGACGAGAAAAATCATTGGTGATGTGATCTGTAGCACCACTATCAGGCGTCCAAGAAGGTGAAGGTAGAAGACCAGGTCCATAAGCAGCATAAGCCCGAGGCATAGAGGATGGTGTTTGACGCCTAGGTGGTCGAAAATTCTTGTCATAACGGTTCCAACAGTCCTGGGCCTCATGATTTTGACGCCCACAGAGTTGGCAGCGTACAGATGAAGGATCAGAACTTACAGGCCTACGTTGGTTATCAAGTGGAGCAGGCCCATGCTGATTATTAAACCGAGCAGGCTGAGATGAACCAGGCCCATGTTGATTCTGATTTCGTTGATTGCCAGGAGGACGAGATGAAGAGAACTGATTGTTAGACGATGTAGAAGCACCAGTTGGGGAAGAAAAACGATATGAGGATTGTCTGTTCTGCGCAGCAAGATTAGCAACTTGCTGAGAGTTGGACAGCTTCGTCTGTTGATCAATACGCAGTTCAAACGTCAGGAGGAAGGTGAGAAAATCTTCTACATACAGCGAACTCATCGTGGTGGTTAATGATGTTACAATAGCATCATAGGTGCTGTCCAGGCCAGCTAAGAGATAGTGACGGAACTCCTTATCTGTGACAGTAGTGTTTGCTGCTACTAGACTGTCCACAAGATCACGAGCACGATCTATATACTGACGCATAGTTTGAGAGCCTTTCCTTAATGCTCGTAATTCACAATGAAGGTGATGAACCTGAGCATCAAACTTTGAACCATAGAGAGATTCCAGAGACGACTATATTTCTCGAGAAGTCGTCAAACGATGAACATGACGAAACACAACTGGGGTAAGGGAGGAGAACATCCAGCTAACTAGAAGTTTGTCCTGTTTTCTCCAAGAAATATAGGCAGGATTTGGTAGATCAGCGGCAAGAGGTTGTACAGGACAGGGAGTTTCACCAGTAACATGACCATCCAAGTCATGTCCTTGAAGATATGGAAGAAATTGAGCACGCCATAACGAGTAGTTGGTGTCGTCTAATTTTACAGTGATCATATGGTGTGGTTGGGAAAATTGAAAAGAAGACATGATAGAGTTAACAACGGTGGACACAGTAGAAGAAATACTTGAGGAGATCGTAGAAGAGACTGTATAGGAGGTAGTTGATGGTTCTGTAGACATTATAGAATAGGATCGACTAACCTAATGATACCAAGACAAAACTAAGAACTTAGGGTTAAACAAGAAGAGAACAGAAGAGACTAAACGTTTTGTTTTTATTAACTGAACTTAGTTTACAGACGAGATACAAGAGATTATTTATACATAAAGCTTCCTTGGACAGCAAGGAAGGTAGGTTTCCTAACTTAAGACTGATTGCCTAAATTACAATTGCTTGAGAAACAGGATACCGTGTGTTATTTTACACACGGATTATATGTTGTGTTAACAGAGAATAATCTTATTAGGAGATTAGAGTAGAAGCATTACATAGTTTCCTTTATATACACAAAAAAGAGGAACTCTAGGAATCTAGTTGGACCTCACATTCATGGACCGTATGCCCTGTAACTAATATAATAATGATTTTTGTTAAAGTTTTATTTTTTTTAATTAGAAGAGCCAAAGGGGCGCAAAAAGGAATTCGAGGAAAAGAACAAAAATAATGATTTTTTTAAAAGAAAGGCAAAAAGGAATTCGGGGAGAACAAAAATCGTGATAAACTCGATGACTAATCATATTTAATATATTTTCATAACTCGGACCAAACTATTCTCCATAACTACGCCCACTAATGCCACATTACTCACACCCATCCTCTGAATAACTCCAACACCATTGAAACCCGTGATGATGATTTCAAAAAATCAAATTCCATAAAATTCAATTAGCTACTGTATTTAAATTTTATTTATGTATTTTACAATCAAATAAAAAGAGAACGGTTTATTTTGACATCAACTCTTCTTTTGATATGGGTGAATGGGTCTATTGTAACTACTGTAGTTCGCGTCTTCTCACAATTGAATTGAATTGTCTTTGTGAGCATGAAACTGTTAGTTGGTTTCTTTACGTGGTAGTGAACACTGCTCAAAGTTAAATAGGATGATGACCTGTTGGATCAGCAATTATGCACCGAAAAGATATTTCATTTTGATATGTTTTCAATTTTTATCAAAGAAAGAAAGACATGAACAACCCAGTGCTATGAGTATTTTTATACTTGTTTTGGAAGAAATGAGAAGTTTTAGCACAACATAAATGAAGAGACCAAATACGACTTCATGGCCCAATGGATAAGGCGCTGGTCTACGAAACCAGAGATTCTGGGTTCGATCCCGAGTGAAGTCGTTGTTAAAATTAATTTTTATACAATGAGGTTCGATCCCTCCCCAGTGAAGTCGTTTTTAAAATTAATTTTTATATGATTTTTGTTAAAGGGAGAGCAAAAACAGATCCGAGGAGAGTAAAAATCGTTGTTGACTCATTAACTAGGCTCGATTTAATATAAATGTCCGAGTCAGACATAATTACCCTTCGTGATCACACAAATTTTTCACACACGTTTAACATCAACTAAAACCTAACCTCTTGCATCGTCTTCTCTACTCCAAGATAAAATACACTGTACATTAAATCAAAAATGTTAAGTTACGATACTTAAGAGGTGTGTTCACCAAAAATCTGTATCAATTTTATAGGTAATGAAAATCCATCAATCATCATTGTTATCATTCTAAAAAACTAAAAGAAACAGTGTTATTATCTATGATAAGATGAACGGACAACACTTCCATCTTGATTGAATGGATTCGTACGTTAGAATCAATCATTGTAACATTTTGTCCTCTTTGCCTTACATCTTTAGATTATGATCTCGCTTCTGTTGGTGATAATATGTAGATTTCTCCATGTACTACACAGTTTATTCAATTGTTGTACATGCTAATGTGGATTTAATTAGCAAGAGAAAAGTTCACCACCATTAATGGAAGTTTAAGTCTCTGTAATGATAATTAGGGTTACAGAAAAGTAGAAGACGAGGTAGGAGTAGGTTTGATTATGACTGGATGACGAGTATGTGAAAATTTCGTGCTACTAAAAAGGATAATTTCGTCCGACTCGTTGATTTCTATATAACCCGGTTTATCTAGTGAGTTGGCTACGATTTTCACTCTCCTCGAATCTCTTTTTGCTCTCCCTTTAACAAAAATCTTTTTATATATACATTATTTCTGGTCCATTATTATTGAATTAGAGTCACAAATTTAGATCTCAGTCCCACAAAAGAATCATATGATCCGCTATTTATTTATTTTATTTTAGATAATGAGATAGAGACGGTCCCCCTCTTCCGCGTGCCATGATATCCAATTGGACGCTGCCATGTGGCGTTTATTCCGTTCCCATTTATAAAAGCGGTGGTGCTATTCACAGCACAAAAACACCACACTACTCACAGCTCGTGACATCTAAACCCTATATCTCTAAAATGGTGAACCCTTTTATCCAGCAGTGGGTCCTGGTTAAAAACCATGAACCAATACTCTTACGACACCTAGCATTTGAGCTGTGAATAGAGCTCCAAGTGGAGCTGTGAATAGCATTTCCGTAAAAGGTTACAAAAATCTATTAAAGTCGAGAAAGAGAATATATATTTTATTTTTTATGATAGGTTAAATCCGGACCCAGGTCCCTACCCAAATCCAGCCAGTTGGACTAGCCCCACTATTAGACCCAACCTCACCAAACCCATCCATACAACTAATTTAAATACAAACCTCTGTTACGGTGGGGATCGAACCCCTGACTTCCTCCTTACTGGAGTTGATGGGATACCACTGAGCTATGCTCTTGGACCCGCCAAACCCTCTATACAATTAAAGAGAATATATTTTTTTTAATTCTCTCCATATCAGGAAGCGATATGCAAACCAAGATCCAAACCTTTCTCTCCTCCTTGATGAACGAGTTTTCCATCAAACAATGAAACAAAAAATGACAAAACAATTTTTTTATAAGAAATTCATAATATCACCCGATTTAATAGGTTAAGATGATCTTCTTATAGCTCATTAGACTCCCTCTATTATGAAGGACCCAAGGGCTGGTAAAAAATGCTTCACTAATCATGGGCATGGATTTCACATTCAGAAAGGTTGTGTGTATTATATGCTTCAAAAAAAAAAGTTGTGTATTATACGTATCTTCATTTCTCCAACTCTAATTCATAATATGGTTGATTATCATTCGCACGATTTATAAAGGGGATACCAGCATTACTAAGTGTTGATATCATTTCATCGATCCAACGGCCAGGATCGGTGGGATCTTTTTGTCCTATATGAAACGGTATCAGCACTTAGTAAGGCTGGTATCCCTCTTTATAAATCATGGTTGATTATCTTCTCCACATTTGACTGTAAATATTTTATATTTTATACTCTTTCCCGATTTAAGTTGATTCATTTAATGATAAATATGTCGGTAGAAAATTGAAACCACGTGGCAGCGTTTAATTGGAGGGACACCATGACACATGATAGAGGGGGACAGGGGATCCCGACTCGAGAGGGATAGAGATAGGAGGACTTAGCTGGTGTTCTTTTTTTTTGAAGCATGAATTTTATTAGAGAAAGGTTCAAATTACAACTTGTCGTGGGTATGTGGTACCCACAAAGTCTTGAAATAAAATGTGACTGATAAAAGATGGGATTGTCTGGTCCCAAATTTTAGTTGAATAGTTTCCTGCTTTGCTTCCATCAGCTGCATGGTTTGCTAATCCGTCCGCTGCTTGATTGCCTTCCCTGTAATTGTGTTGTATGGCGACTTGCGGGATTTGTCTGTCTATTTTTTATTTCTTCAATCATTCCCGCTATGTGCCAAGGTGGCATGGTGGGTGATGTGATGAAACGCAGGAGGTACTCTGAATCCCTTTCAAAGAGAACTTTAGGCCATTGTCTCTCTGTTGCTGTTCTTGAGGCTAAAAGTAATGCCCATGTTTCTTCAGTTAGGGCGGTGGTAATTCCCAGTGGTTGAGCCATTTCTAATAATGTTCGTGCATCAGAGTCTCTACATACGAATCCCTCCCCTGCAAATCTCGGGTAGCCTCTGGCTGCTCTATTTGTGTTATTCTTTATCCAGTTGATATTCGGAGTGGACCAACCTACCGATATTGTTGTTATCCTTCTATCTGTTGTTGGGTGGTTGAATGTTGGTGTATCTCCTGGTATGACTGGTGGTGAGGTGTGCAGTGCCCTGAAATATTCTTGTTGCAGTTTTTGTGCTCAGGTTAGATTTCTCCCGAAGTTGTTTGTTTGTGTTGGTAAACTAGATCATTTCTGGATAGCCATAGGGTCCATAGAAGAAAACAGAAGGAGGAGGTTATAGTTGTTGATGTTGGTTGTTGCAGGATTTGGGATATGGTTGTTTGTGGAGTTAAGGTGAAGTTCGGGGTATGGTTGGACATGGTAAGGTCCACAAGAATTTGGTAGGTGGTAGCGGTGTGTGGTTTGGTTGACCTTGGGTTAGACATTTGTATCCCGAAGATGTAGTGTACTTTCCAGTTTTTGAGTGTGGCCAGATAATTTTATCTTGGGTATTGTTTTGGGGAAGGTGGATGTTGATAATTTTTTAAATTATTGGATTGGGAAATGTGTTCAATTTTTCATGATTCCAAGAGTGGGTGATTAGGTCGATGATATCTGCTACCGTTTGGATTGGGTAGCATTATGACGGTTCTAGATTGGGAGAATGTGGAATCCAATTAGCTTCTATCGGAGTTGTTAACCCATTTCCAATATGATGGAAAATTAGGTTTTGCATGGTAGGGATAATGGATGCGAGTTGTCTCCATTGAGGACTGGAAGCAGAGGGTATGGAAACGTTTCCTTGAAAAATTGGTTGTTCTTTAAGGTATTTTGCGCTGAACAGACTTCCGCAAATAGAGTTAGGTTGTTCATGCAAATTCCAGATTCTCTTCATTAGAAGAGCCTTATTATGATCACTGCTTTTCCTTATTCCTAATCCTCCTTCAGCTAATGGTTTTGTTGCTTTATCCCATCCTATAGGGTGAAGTTTTTTGATCGTTGAGTCGTGTCCCCAGAAAAAATTCCTGGTGATACGATCTATTTGTTTGTGTATATTTTTGGGTAGGTTTTGTGTTTGCGTTATGTGATTGGAGGTTGGGGTTAGGGAGGTTTTGATGAGAACTAGTCTTCCGGCTGGAGTTAGGCATTTTGTCATCCATCCTTTTGCTTTTCTGGCTAATCTTTGTAGGAGGGGAGCGAAAGTTCGATTTGATGCTCTTCCTTGTTTAAACTGGATTCCTAGATAGGTTGGAGGTTTTGATGTGGTCGGCATATTAAAGAATTTCTGAAGATCATTTATTTTGATTGGGTCTAAATTAGGGTGATGGATGATTACCGATTTGGTAGTATTAATTACTTGCCCTGCAGAGGAGCTATAGGCTTGGAGGAGGGTTTTAAGGCGTTGGTTACTTTGATCTGAAGCTTTATAGGTAATCAGGAGATCATCTGCATACATTAGATGAATTATGGGAGGTGCTTTTTGTGATATGTTAAGTCCTGGAACTAATTTTTGGTTTTGATGGTTTCCCAGGTTTGTAGATAGGATTTCAGCACATATGATAAAAATATAGGAAGATAGTGGGTCTCCTTGTCTGAGACCTCTGCTTGGGGTGATGTATCCATGCGGTGTGCCATTTATTTTGATTGAGTACGTAACTGTTGTGACACATAGCATAATGTAGTCTATAAAAGTTGATGGGAATCCAAGTTTTGTAAGAGATGTTTTGATGAATCCCCAGTCTAGGCTGTCATATGCTTTTTGGATGTCTAGTTTGAGAGCTATTTTTGGATCTTTGGTGGATTTCGAGGTTCTAATATGATGGAAGAGTTCTACAGCGATTGTTATATTGTCGTGTATTGATCTTTGTGGTACAAAGCTTATTAAAAAGGGGAGAATATGTCTAATTCAGTTGACTAGAATTTTTGAGATGATTTTATATGTGACGTTACAGAGTCCTATTGGTCTGAATTGTGAAGGTTTTGAGTGGTGGTCGACTTTAGGTATTAGTGTTATATTTGTGTGATTCATGAGAGGGTGCATATTAAGAGTATTAAAGAAAGCTTTAACCATTGTTATCAATTGAGGGTGGGTTGTTTCCCAGAAAACTTTAAAAAACTTACTTGTATAGGCCATCTGGAGCTGGAGCACTTTCGGAATTTATGGAGAACAGTGCTTGTTTGATTTATATTATTGTTACTTCCTTTGTAAGTAGGTCCGATTGTCTGGGAGTCAACCGAGGTCTGATATTTGTAAAAATATCTTCATTTATTTCTGTATGCGGGGCTGTATACTGTTGAGAATAGTGATCCAGAATGAGATGAACTACGTCTTCTTTTTTGCTAATCCAGTTGTTTTGTGTGTCTTGTAGTTGTTGTATATTGTTACAAGCTCTATGAATGGTCGCTTTAGTATGGAAAAATGTTGTTTTGAGGTCACCTGATTGGAGCCATTGAGTTCTAGATCTTTGTTGTCAGTATGTCTCATGACATTGCAATAGTTCTTCATGCTCTATTCTCAGTTGTTTTTCTTGAGTCAGCCAGAATTCTAGATCTGAGCCTGTTTGGGATGCACATTGGTGTTGGGCTGCTTTATCTTGGTTGTCGATTTCTTGATCTTAGTTGGTAGGTGGCCAAAAGTTGCTTTGTTCCATTCTAAGAGAGTTTGTCCAGTTGTAATAAGTTTTAGTTGGAGGTTGAGTGTAGGTTCATTATCTTGTTGTTGATCCCAAGCCGATTCGAATATTTGCTTGAGTTGGGGGTGAGAGAGCCAAAGGTGTTCGAATTTGTAGTTTTTTGTTCCTTGCTAGTCCATTGCTTTCTTCTGAAGTAGTATTGGTGCATGATCAGATGTAATTCTTGGAAGGTGAGTAACTGCCGCATGGGGATATGTTGTTCGCCACATTTGGTTTGATAAAGCCCTATCTAATCTTTCTAAGATATTTTTTTGCCCCACTTGGTTGTTTGACCAAGTGTATAGATCTCCTCGAAATCCTAAAATCTATAAAACCCATCTGGTCCATTAGAGTGAGGAGAGGTTGAGATTGAGCATATGTGACTTGCCTCCCTCCTTTTTCTCCGATTGATTTATGACGTCGTTAAACTCTCCTATCAACAGCCAAGCGGTAGATGAATTGATATTGCCGAAGATTGTTGGAAATTCTTGCCAAAGAATTTTCCTTATATCTGGATGCGGAGGGCCATAGATACCCGTGAAGAACCATGGTTTTTCTGGAAGTGGTGGCGTAACTTTTGTGTGGATGTAATTTTGAGATTGAAGTAGTATTTCAATATTTAAGTTATCTTCCCACATTAAGCATAGCCCGCCTCTTCTTCCAATTTTTGGGACGTTGATATAATTGTTGAGTTGGAGTGCTTGAGATAATCTTCTTATATGTTGATCGTTCACTAGAGTTTCAAAGAGAAATAGTATGCTAGGATTGTGAAGTGAAACTAGTCCTTTCAAATGTTGAATAGAGAATTGGAGGTTTATGCCTTGACAGTCCCAAGAAAGAATAGTCATGCTTTAAAGGATGAAAGCGAGAAGTTTAATTGTGGTTTGACAATAGGTTTAAATGGGTTTTTTTGAGAAGATGGGATACCTAGGTTTAAGTGGGCTTTTAAGAGAAGAGAAGAGTTTTGGAGATAATTAGGGGATGGAACTGTTTTACTAGCATATGATTAGGTGACCACTTAAAAGGGTTTTCAAGAGTATTACGTTTGGTGTTCTGCCAAACGAGATGCATCTCTTTAGTATGACTTTCATGATCTTGAATCACATGCGTTATGCAGGGTGTCTCCTGTGAGTCAGTTCATTGATCGTTCGATTTCCCACAAATAAAAAGAAAAAATAGAAACAACAAACTTGCAAAGCAGCAATTACTGTGAATTCATACTCATTTTGCCAGTTTCCCAAACTTTCGTATCTCCAATATTCCAATTGCTGTATTTGATGGTATGAGCACCTTAAAAAATATCTGATGACAAGAATTAACATGGCAGGTAGAGTTAGCTTGTTTCTTTGTGACACAATCTCAGTCCCCCTATCTGTTTCAGCTTCCTTGGCTAGGTTACTCATGAGGCTCGCTGGTAGGCTAACAGGACAACCTATTCGATTAATGTAGTAGTATGTTGTTGGAGCTTAGCCTGTTAGGCTTCCAACTACTTAATGTAATACTCTTTATCTAATAACTAGGGCTTAAAAAAAAAAAAAAATTTTGAGGATCCTTTCATCAGCTCAATGAGAGTCATGTGAAGTTAAGGTTAATTAGTTTCTTAAAATAGGGTTTTTGTTTTGGTGGAGTTTTCTTTAGGTGTTTTATGTAGAATCGAAGGACTCCAAAAGTACCTCTCGGAAAAAATAAAGAATGTGTGCCCAAGAAATTATTCATGAGTACATGAATTTTGCATCTGCTTGTCAAGAAGAGCTCCTCTGACCCCATCCCACGAGGTTTGAACGTTTGGTTTAGTTGATTGATTGGTGGTTGGGACAAAACACATTAGCAAAGAAGTCCAAAGTGCTCATTCATGCAATAAACGTGAGAAACTGCCAGTATGACAGTATTAAGCACCATTATTATGTAACCTGTTATAGAGGCTGAAGGAATTATTAGAGGGGATGAACCTAATAGGACAAAAAGGGTCATTACATGATAATTTTAAGTATCTCTTTTCCAAAAAAAAAACTGAAAATGACTAATTAACCCTTACATAATTTAGTGTTGATAATCTAGTTTAGTGTTAATGATTAAATTTGACTTCAATTAACTCTAAATCACAACAAAATCATATTTTAGAGTTCAAAAAAAAAATCAAATTTTTTATATTTTCAGAGCTAATTACGGTTGGAATTTTGCTCGTAACCAACCGTAAATCGTATAAGATGAACTACCAACCGTAACTGGTTAAATTTGGGGAAAACCCAATCGTAAAACCAATTACGGTTGGTAATCAAATGTTCGAGACGAACCGTAACTTAGTTACGGTTCATAAACTAAAATGGTTACCAACCGTAACAGTATTTACGGTTCATCTCAAATTTTAGTTATGAACCGTAATTGGTGACCTTTCTGAACTATGGGTTTCAGGGTTATTTACGGTTCGTAATTCTGGTATCGACATCAACCGTAAGTTCACTTACGATTGAAAAAAACGTAACTGAAGAAAATTCTCAGATATAAGAACATACGGTTGGTAATTGAACTATTACCAACCGTAACAACATCAAAATCTCCAGTTACGGTTCGGAATTGAATTAAAAAATCAACCGTAGCTCACATAAAGCAAGAAATTTCAATTTCAATTTTCATCTAATACCCTAATTTTTAATATTAATTAAACTTAAATCGAACAAAATAAACTAAACCCTAACTGGGTTTTTCAAAACATACCTCATATAAGTCATTACACTATACTTGATTAATTTTCGAATCGCCGATTAATCGAAGACGATGAAATTTTCAGTTTTAGTGGAGGTTACGGTTGATGGGAGGAGGAGAAGAGAAGAAGAAAGAAAACAGATTTTCAATTTAGCTTTGATTTAGGTTAAAAAATGGGGAGGATAATCTAGACAATTTACAATATCATTTGGGCACCCCCTAACCAACTAGATAGACGTTATTATCGTGTTTCAGCCCTTCTAATAATTCCTTCCGCCCTATAACAGGTTACACTATTATACAGTTGTTACTCTGTGGCTCTAACATCTTTTACAAACAAAATAAATCCAACAAGAACCGTTGAGCGAGCAGCGCAAGACTTCGGAGAAAAAAAGCACCGATTAATCGAAGACGATGAAATTTTCAGTTTTAATGGAGGTTACGGTTGATGGGAGGAGGAGAAGAGAAGAAGAAAGAAAACAGATTTTCAATTTAGCTTTGATTTAGGTTAAAAAATGGAGAGGATAATCTAGACAATTTACAATATCATTTGGGCACCCCCTAACCAACTATATAGACGTTATTATCGTGTTTCAGCCCTTCTAATAATTCCTTCCGCCCTATAACAGGTTACACTATAGTTTTGTGCATCTAAGATAGCAAAACTAAAATATAGTGATGTCTGATAATCAATTACCATATTATAATCCTATTACGAGACTTGACTTTAATAAACTAGAATTCAAGATATAGTTTTGTGCATCTAAGATTATTGACAACAAGCTTGAGATAGCAAAACTTTCAAGTTCGATCAAGAAGTGCTCTAACAAAGTATGCAAGATGAATCACAAAGATTAGAAACCTAAAAACAAAAAAAATCAATCTTCAAAGTACTGCACAAACAAATTGATTCCCACTAATGATCAACACACATTGAATGGAGTCGATAGACATTGATTGATCAAAAATTCTTCTTAGGAATCTTGAATCACTAGACCTGTAATAGTCAATCATCAAATAAACTTGATCGGCCTTATATTAGAAGAGAAGGACCATAAAATAAACAAGTTTGGTCTCTCAAGGATAACTATACCATTTGTTAATCAAGTCGATCAATCCAAAACTAAAATAACAATAGGATTTAGTTTTCCACCAGCAGTACTACAAAAACCTTTTTGATCCTAAAAAATACTTTAAATGAAGACAACGCAAGAGATTTCACATAATTAGATTACTCCCCTATATCAACGAGTTGGATACCCACACAATCAATCAAGAAGTGTTTTCAAGGGATGAGTTTTTAAGAATACAATTTCCACTATTTATAATGTTATCATCAAGGCTTGTTTGGAAGGGGGAAAAGGTACGATCAAATCTAAAAATTCCCAAATATATGCAAAGAATATTATCTCCGAATTTGACGAATACCAACTGTATTCCAACTAATAAACCGACGCTACTCATAGTTGACAACTAATATTAGCTAGCATACTTTCATATGATTAAAAGATAAGTGGAACCAATCCACTTGTTTTATTCTTGCGGCCAAATCAAATAGAGAAAGTATTTAGTGGATAAGCATGTCTGACATCCGCAATTTTGTCTTTTATATGTTCTTTTTTCGTTTCGGAAGATGAAATAAGCTTTAGTTTATCAATCTATCTTGGATCAGTCAGAGTATCAATTTACATTCATCCATTCCAATATCAGTGTCGTTATTTGAATAGTAGTTTACAAACATTTCATTAAAAATAAATCAAGAAATACATAACAAAACAAGTAATAATCATGGTTTTTCACTACATCTATGTCTTAATGTTGTCATTTACTTACATACAATATACCTAATCAACTTAGTATCAAAATTCTCATGAAAAATTAAATAAATAAATCAAGCATTAATATTATAATGACTTACTTTTGATGATTTTGTGGATGGAATTCAAAATTAAAGAATGTAATAGAACGACCTTTAAGTATAGATTAAACTGAAAAAGCGGGGGTCTAACAACCACACCCAATATTTCTCTTAGCAATCTGTATGGACTAACTCCAATATACTTTTAAGAGAATCAACTAGACAGTCAGACTCAATCTTAAGAAAAGTATATCAAAGAGTTATATCTCAATTTCTCAATTTAATCCGCAATCAAACAAATAGGAATTTGCGAGCCCGATTGAATATAAGAAATAACTTGGACGGTATCAAAAACCAATATCCAAGTGTCAATCAATTTAATCAACAACCAAAGGTTGAATTCACAATTGATTGAACTTATGCCCAACCTGTGATATTTAATTATATAAACAAATATAATGCGGAAAATAAATAACACGGACACCGGAAGTTTTGTTAACGAGCAAACCGCAAATGCAGAAAAAGCCCGGGACCAAGTCCAGATTTGAACACAAAATTGTATTAAGCCGCTACAGACACTAGCCTACTCCAAGTTAACTTCGGACTGGAATGTAGTTGAGCCCTAACCAATCTCACATTGTTCAAGGTACAGTTGCGCTCCTTATGTCTCGGGATCCCAGCAGGACTCTACGCACTTGATTCCCTTAGTTGATCTCACCCATAACTAAGAGTTGCTACGACCCAAAGTCGAAGACTTGATAAACCAATTTGTCTCACACAGAAAAGTCAATTGAATAGATAAATATGTATCCCACAGATAACCCTATGAGTTTCGTTCCGTCTTTTGATAAATCAAGGTGAACAGGAACCAATTGATATACCAGACTTATATTCCCGAAGAACGGCCTACAAATATCAATCACCTCACAATAATCTTAATCGCATGGTAGCGAAACTAGATATTTTGGAATCACAAACGATGAGACGAAGATGTTTGTGACTACTTTTTATCTTTCCTATCGGAGATTAAATCTCGAGAAAATCTTAGAAAAGATAGTACTCAATCACGATAGAAAACAGTAAGAGCAGAACACGCAACTACAGAGAAAATAGTTGGGTATGGTTTCATAATCCCAATGAAGTCTTCAAGTCGTTAACCTACAGGGTTTTGGAAAAACCTAAGGTTAAAGGAGAATCGACTCTAGTCGCAACTAGTATCACACAGGAGGTGTGGGGATTAGGTTTCCCGGTTGCTAGAGTTCTCCCTTATATAGTCTTCAAATCAGGGTTTGCAATCAATGTTACCTTGGTAAAAAAGCATTCAATATTCATTGTTAGATGAAAACCTGATTAGACTCAAGCTAATATCTTTCAACCGTTAGATCGAACTTAGCTTGTTACACACAAATGAAAAGTGACTTCACTTAGATATGAGTAACCATACCTAAACGTGTACACCTTGTTGGCTCAACAATAGTTAACTGAAGTTATCCATATGAACACCTTCGTATCAACCATATGCATCTTAACCATAACTAGTACAAATGACTCACACTACACCATTTTTCCCAATTAGCAACTAAATTTTTGCAACAACTCTTATGCAGTTGCGAATTCGCAACTAAATTCGCAACGGCTGACCATTCCACCTGTGCTTCCCAACCGTGTGCAGAGTAACACCTAAATTGCAGGAGTGCGAACCAACCGTGTGCAAGGTAACACCTTAAAACCCTAAATTTTATCATTCTATCCCATTCTCGTTATTCCAGAAAAAACTGCCTCCTTCTCCTTCTCCTCCTCTCCCCCTGCTCGTACTCCTGAGATATTTTACTTTCTTCTTTTCACGACTTAATCACTAGAATCAAAATTTTATCAGGTTTTACTTCAGCTTCTTGTTCAACGAGATCCATCAACAAAATCAATTCTTGAAGATATGTTCTGTATCGATGAAGAATATTCGACGAAGATCATCAACAATATAAAACGAAGATTCATCAACAAAAAATGAATCGAAAGATGGGTATAATCTCTTCTTATATTTTCAGTTCAATATATTAACTTATCCATCTAGAATTGAAATTTCAGAAGAAAAAAAAAATTCTATGTTGGTAACCTAATAGCCTCGTTTTCATCTTGTCTCTCTTTTCTGATTCATGATAAGAGTTGATATCTTCATTAATCTCATCTTGATCTTTCTTTTGAGATAATATTTTCGAAAAAAATACCTAAAAATTTCTAGGGTTCATGATTGATTTTTTTTTTTACTTTAGAGTTTGCATCTACTCAAACTTGCTTGTTAATTTTGTGTGTTATTTGTCCTTAACTAAATAAAGTTGGATTATTGCTTGGATACATGTGATAGAAGATACACAGTTTACTCAATCATGTATTTGGCTCCTAAAATCAGGTCATCTAATATTCATCTTAATTGTGAAGCTTTACTGTTTGGAACTCTATGTTATCTATTAATCTCTTCATCTGGTTTCTAACAAACTTAAATCAGTCATGGATTTGTTGCAGAGACCCATCAAGATATACTCGAATGTGTCATTGTGAGGGATGTTGTATATGATTAGAAATTCATTATGTTACATGGAAAACTGACAACGTACGAGATTTCAGCAGTCACTGTTATGTTTGATGAGATGGTCTTAAACCGATATAACAATGTCTTATATATGTGAATGTGTCATTTCTATATTAGAGTTTGCTAAATTTATACAAATTTTTCCTTTTGAATTACTGGTTGCCACATACGCATAGTCGTGAATGGTGGTACAAAATCTGTGGGCTTTTTTCTTCTACATAGATTACAATACCAAAATCTACTACATGACCTCCTTAAATCTCATTACCAATATCAAATTTCATATGCAGTGGAAAGTTGACAAAAGGAATGGTGAATGTGCCAACTACCATTGTAAAGGTGAAACCTAATACTATTGGAGAAAAGGCTGCTGCTGCAGCACTAATTCTAGCACATGGAATGGCAGCTCCTAATAGCAACAATGCTTCTGCAGATAGCAATGTCGTGGAAGAAGGTAATTATCTCATTTGTTTAGACATATAGGCTTATGTTTGCTTATGTTTTGTGTTGGATAATTTTATTTTATTAAATCTTAGAAATGTTATATATACAATCTGTTAGAGCATAGCTCGGTCGACCTCGCATGCGTTGCTATCTCAAGCATGTTTGTCAATGTTAGTGATCAAAACTACGAGTCTTGATTTCTAGCCTACATAGCTAAGTCTCAGACTAGGATAGAAAAGTGTAGTTAAGCTCAAGGACTTCATGGAGATTCATCATACAACGAAAAATATCTACTCAAGGAACCGTGGAACTTCATCAACAAAAAGGTATGTGGAGACTTGAACTTATCTATCACTCAAAAGTCTATCTCTTTTATCTCCTACTTCTTATGAGACAAAAGTCGTATGCTATATAGACTGGATCATACACATTTTATATTTCGAGCCGAGTATATCTCGCTTATTTATATCTCGAAATCATGTTTTGGTAAAGCGTTTCGCTTTGATCAAGTTTATCTTCACCTAGTAACGAAAGTCATGAAAAGTTTCAATTACTTTGAGAATTGCTCTGACGCGAAACAGTATGTGCATAACAGCTATATAACATCCTCTGAGAATGTCTCAATGATTGGAATGAGAGTTTAGATTACATAACCATGTATTCCTTAATCCGAAGTTTTTGAACTTTGTTGATTGAGAGAAACCGGAGGAATTGGCTTTGCCAAGTCCGCAAGCTGACGGAAGTTCTTGTACCGAGAATTTCTGCTGGGATTTTCCAAAAACTCGTTTGCATGTAAGTCCGCGAACCTAGTCCGTGAACTGGCGAAAGTCTCTTTACCGAGATTTTCTGCTGAGTTTGGAAAACTCCACCAGTTGTCTTAAGTCCACGAACTTGTTTGTGAGCTTAAGAGGTTATGATCTAAATATGTGCTCTGAACATGAAACTTAAATTACTAAGGAATGCTTTATGCAAACTGTGGCTATAAAGTTCATGAGCCGATTCAATCGAATCGAATCATCTTTGTTTCAATTGTGTCTTGTGTAGTTACATAAGATCTCATAGCAATTGAACAACTCTCTAACTAGTTCATTTGAGTCAATTGAACTAGTTATGGTGAAGAAGAACAAGGTTAATATGAAATGCTCATATGGTTAACCTTTTGGGTTACTATGTTGAACCAACATACACGTACACGTTTTGGCATGCTTTTCACAAACCCAGTAAACGTCTACCCAAGTGTGTGTGACAAGCTAAGTTTTTGATCTAACGGTTGATAAATATTAACTTGATTCTAAATTAGGTTTTCATCTAACGGTGAATATGGATTGCTTTGTAACTAAGGAAAAACCCTGATTTCAAGGATATATAAAGGAGACATCTAGCATTGTACAAAACTAATCCCCACACGTCTGTGTGATACTAGTGCGCTCGTTAGAGTCGATTCTCCTTTAACCTTTGGTTTTCTTCTCTAAAACCAGGATAACGACTTAAAGACTTCATTGGGATTGTGAAGCCAGACCGATACCATTTTTATCGTAGTTGTGTGATCTGATCTTGCATCTTCTATTGTACAGCAGTTGCGAATTTTTAATTTTGCAACTGCTTCAAGCTGTTGTGACAATAATATAGCAACAGCCGCAAGCAGTTGCTAAACCTTTTCGCAACAGCCAGAACCGTTGCAAAGTCGGAAAAAAATACTTAAGTGAACCGAAAACCGTTGCAAAAAAATTTCGCAACGGCTATAGAGTTGTTGCAAAAAATATGCAACGCCACGTTTCGCAACGGCTTGCGGATGTTGCAAGTCCCTTTTTCAACTGCACGCAGCTGTTGCTACTCCGGAAAAGTGGTGTAGCGTCAAATGAAACTAGTTCTAGAGTTGTTCAATTGTTTATATTCTCATAGAAGTTTACAAGACAAAATTGAAGCAAAATCGATTTTGATTCACTCGAATCAAGTCATGAACATTATATCCACGGTTTGCAAAAGATTACATTCCTTATTATATAAATGTATTAGTTCATGAACAAACCAAGTTTAGAACTTAACTTACTCAAGTATGCATACGGGTACGCATACCTTAGTAGACGGACTAAGTTTGGGTTCGCCAGTATGCGAACGGGTACTAAATATAAACCAAACTCAGCAGAAAATTTCGGAACTTGAACTTACGCCAGTACGCATACCGGTATGCATACTATAGTTCCGGACTTTCATTAACCAACCAGTACTCATAAGGGTATGCATACTATGGTTCCTGGACTTGGATTACACATATGCAAGTACGCATACTGTGCTTATATCCAATTGTTATAAACTCTTATTTCAACCATTGAAACATTCTTGGAAGACGACAATATTTGTCTCACACAAACTATTTGCTTCAAAGCAATTTTCAAGTGATCGAATGATCAATACGAAACATTCCGAGTCTACATCAAATGACTATCTCACACAAATCATGTAAGATGTTACCAGGCGATTTTCACATGATCATCTTTTGACTTTCGTCAAGTATATAAGATGAACTTGGTTAAAGCAAAATCTTACTAACACATATTTCGAGAAATATGTAAGCGAGTTAAACTCAGCTCGAAATATCAAATGTGCATAATTGAAGTCTATATATCTATAAAACTTTTGTCTCAAATAGGAGATAAAGTATATAGACTTTTGAGTGATAGATGAGTTCAAGTCTCCACATACCTTTTGTTGATGAAGTTCCACAAGCTCCCCTTAGTAGTTCTTTCTCTTCAATCGATGAACATCGTGAAGTCTAATGCTCAACTACACTTTCTATCCTAATCCAAGACTTAACTATAAGTAGACTAAAAATAAAGACTTATAGTTTTGGAAACTAAACTTGACAAACAAGCTTGAGATAGCAACACTTGCGAGTTCGACCGAGCAGTGCTCTAATAATCTCCCTCTTTGTCAATTTTAGTGAAAAAACTATCAATACATATGGATTAAAAAATAAATAAACTTTGTAGATTCTCATCCAAATGCTTCATCTCCTTGGTTCTTCAACATTACTCACTCGAAATCTTCGTCACTTCCAAGTACTCCAGTGATTCTGAACGTGTTCAACTCAGCATCATAGCTGTTGAAGATCTGTATGTATAACAATGAGAAAAAAAGTAGCTCTCAATCATTGTTATACAATGTCATAATATTATTACACAACATCAAAGTCCAATTGTATCAAAACTGTAGATGGGGAAAAACGATTTGCTGGTTTTTACGGAATTGAGAAGACGACCGTACGGAGGAGACTCCTTGAACCGAGCGAAATGTTCAACCTCACACAGATGCACTGTAAGAAGGGAGTGCTTTAAGTTCGAGAGATCAATCTGTAGGACTCCGGCCTAAACCAAGACAATGGTCGTTCCAAAGTCAATTCGGTCACAAGAGAGGATGGGTCAATCTGTAAGAGGGAAGCTGAGAAATGTGTGAGATCAATGATGACCGAAGATTGTAGGTGTGTTGTGTATTATGCGTAAGGAAATAAGATAAGCTCTGATTGATTGATTTCTCTCTGTTGAGAGTAATTGCTCAGACGTTGAGTTGTTAATCTCGTGTTGTATGTTTGACGAAAGATTGTCTTCCTTTCAATCATGATTCAGAGACTTATTTGTATTGCTAGAATTGTTCCCATGAAGTGTGACAGTTACTGGAGTCAAAGAGTGGGGAAGTGGAAATCATGTTAAAACCAATTGCTCATCGTGCGGAGACTTGGTTGATTTTCTACCCATTACTTTGCTAACTCCTTCAAATGATTGCACGACTTTCTCACATTCTCATCGTGTGGATGAACACACGTGTCGTAGACCGCCAGACCAAAACCCTAGTTAATATCCCCCATGTAACACGATTGATGTCTCGTGATTGTGGAGTCTGCAAGGCAGATGTGTATTTAGTTAGTCAGTTGCTGACTTCATGGGACAATGAGTCCTTGTATTGATGAGTCGAACAAATGTTCTGAGACTCATGAATTGAACATGTTTGTTGAGACATAAGTATAATTGTCGAATAAATGTTGATAGTTAAGGTGAGAAAATATTGCTCATTCGATGGATCGTTGAATATTGATAGTTGAAGAAATATTCCTTAGTCTAAGAAAATATTGCTCATTTGAGCAAATGTTGCTCGTTTGATGAATTATTGGTAGCATGACCAAATAAAATATTATTTTAAGATACTGGCAACTGAACCGAGTATAATTAATAAAATGTTGATCATGAGACCATCGTAAAATTATTAGCGTTCAAATCTGGAATTATGAACCTTGAACTCGAAACCCTAATTCGATAAATTGATGGTTTATTGAAAATTAATCACGGAGTGAAGGAGAGACCGGATACATGGGATGATGGGTCGACCATGTAGCGCCCAGATGCTCGAGTGAGCAAACACCAAAGTCTCTTGAAGACCAGTTGGTGAAAAGATGATTAAATGTTGGTTTAATCATTTATTCAAATAATGTTCGTCTGAACCTTAGGTGATAAAACCTAATAAATTATGAAGAGATGAAGGACCGACCAAGGGGTCATGAAAACCGGCCCTGGTTGGTCACAGTATCGACTGACGATCGTTTTATGAAATTCTAAAATTGTTTGGAAGCATTTGAACCTAATATGACCAAATTAGGTCAAATGATGAAAATATGTGGGACCGGCCTCTTGCAAGCAAAAGAGCCAACCTTGGTCGGTCAAGGTAGTATGCTCGCGTCACCAAAGTGTTCGTGTCTCAGTCCTGAGAGTTTTGATATTTTCCTATGTGCGTTTGAGCAATCATTTGGGAAAATATGAAGAAATCGGGGATTTTTTGCTGAAACTGAGGAAACTTCATGAGATGAAGGAAAAATAATAATAAAAATGACGGAATCATTAAGTGTGGGACCGGCTATGGCCAAGGCATGGCCGGCCGGCCAAAGAACCCGGTCCCATGGCACTTTTCCTAATTTTATATTATTTTTCATGATTTTAGGGAAATATCATGAAATCAGGGAGTTTTGTTGAAATCAAGGAGTTTCCTTGAAGTGAAGGAGTTTCCATGAGATGAAGGAAACAAATAATATTATTAATAATAAAATAAAGGCGTGTGGGACCGGCTTGGGCATGGTCGGCCGGCTAGGGCCCGGTCCCGTGACCTTTCCCTAATTTTATGTATTATTTTCATGATTTGAAGGAATTTTCATAATTTGAAGGAAATATCATGAAATCAAGGAATTTCATGGAATGAAGGAAACAAAAAAATAATAATAAAATAAGGGGCGTGTGGGATCGGCTAGGGCATGACCGACCGGCTAGGGCCCGGTCCCACGAGTTTCCTTAATTTTATATTATTTTTCATGACTTGAAGGAAATATCATGAAATTAAAGATTTTTCATGAGATGAGGGATATAATAATAAAATAATGAGGAATCATGAGGTGTGGGACCGGCCACGACTAGAGCATAGTCGGCCGGCTAGTAGACACGGTCCCACGACACCTTTCCTAATTTTATATTACTTCCTTGATACGAAGGAAACACCATGAAACTGAGGAATTTCTTTAAAACGAAAGATATTTGTTCAAATGAAGGGATTTTCATGAGATCAAGGAAAATAATAAAATATGATAAAATATAGAATTGGGCGTGGGACTGGGACTGGCCACGCACGATCGGCCGGCCGGTGGGCCCAGTCTCCCAGCGCCTTGATTAATATTTTATTATTTATTATTTTGTTCCTATTTTGCATAGGTTTATCGTTCCTTCGTATTTCGGAATGCTCTCATTCAGGTGCTCGTTAGTGTATTATTGCTGAGTACACTTGTACCATTTTAGTCGGGGCTTACTTGATAGTTGCTCAGATGCCCGTGTGTGTTGAATATTTATTACTAACCCATGGAATTCTGCTGGGAAGAACCATGGATTGAAGTAAAGAAATATTATGAAAAATGTAGAATATTTTCCAGGGATTCAGATAATGAATCTAATGATTTAGGAATAATTAATTGATGGCTCTATACTAATACGATCGTCTAGGAGCATTAATTAATCAGGAATTAAGCGATATGAGCTTGTTGAAGCGTCATATTTCTTTTATATAGTCAGAGAAAACATTGTCACATCTTGAAGACGTTATTGATCTATACTAGCAGGCAAGCTGTCTAGGAGCCGTCCAATCTTTCGATTCTATATATAAGTAATTACTGAAATTGCTCAGTATTCATGAGTTATGTCGTTGCCTCAGCTGAGAGACTACATATCTACATACACTCTGAGAGACAGTATTCTCAGTCAGAGATTCTTGTGGCATGAGCTTTCATGCTTCGATGAGAGACATGAGCCTCAATACTCATCTGATTGCTGAATCAGGAGCACGTATAATTATGGTTTTACGATTTTAACCCTTGTCGAAAATCCACCATATATATTAAGTCCCCTGCTTAGTGAGGGACAGTCATGTTCCTCAGTCAGCACTAGATGGTGATTTTCCAGTTATGAACGAAACAAGTAATTGAACTTAGTCGTAAGATAAGATGTTACTGGTTTTTCGATTGTACGAGCGAACCATGGATTGAACGAAGATCCCAGTAGCATGACAGAGCATCGTCGAATGAGCGTAAATTGGTGTAGCACCGCTCTTTTTTATTTCTTTTTCAGAAATTGATAACTTGTTCATGAGTTGTTCATGTTAAAATTATATACATATATGCATGTATAGACGTGAGTTTTGTAAAAACCCTAGTTTTAGGAACTAACGTCTGATCGTTAGTTTAAGAAACTAGCAATAATCCCTAATGTAGGAGAGATTTTTTTTAAATATGTGAGATTTTAATAAACTCTCGTTTCATAGGTGGATGCTTGTACGAGAGAAAAATATTTTTTTTTGAATAGACGTGCGTCTGTTAGTAAAAAATTTGTCTATGAGCTTTCATGAAAATTTATTTTCGATATGTAAGCTTTCACAAATTTTTGAAAATATACTCTTGAGGGATCAAATATATACATATATATATATATATATATATATATATATATATATATATATATATATATATATATATATATATATATATATGTTTTTCAAATTTACGTGAGTTTCACTTTAAAACGTATTTTTTGTAAAATCAATGTTTTGATTTTGAACAAACGTTGAAAGTAGACAATTATACATGGTGAAATAATGTCTGAATGTGAGTTTTCACAATTGTAGAATGGACGTCTGTCCAATTTTTGAAAAACCAGTGGATGTTAAAATTCACGTGGGTTGTTCATGGTTTTGTGAAAATCAAGTCATGATTTTGAATAATGAATTTTGCTCGTCTTTGCAGGTTTGAAGGAACGAGCAAGTTTTCGAAATTCTGACGTTATAATCACTACAGCTAGTGAAATTGTAAATAGGTAAGAGTTGGATTGTTACTGTTTTTGTTGCGTGTTTGTTATTGGTATATCCATGACTCCATGTATTTCGCCTCAGATAATGGTGACTTCTGGTCACAACCACCCTTTTGGCTCTTCCAGCGAACGCTCCAGAAATATCAAGTCAAAGATGAAGACTTCTGCATATGTTCATGCCGAGGTGAATCAACCTTTCAGAGACGCTGGAAAGCTGGTACTTTGTATGTCTCTCGATCATCTGGGAGTCGTCCCTTATCAGTAGAAGCACCGCCGACTTCAGCAAATGAGACTATCGGCTGATGATTAAGTCAGGCTTTGCGTTGATGGTGTAGACCCTGATTCAGATGTGGATGGACGAAGAATTTCGTCATAATTCATCATCAGAAAATTCAGAAGTCAGTCTTTCAGTAAAAACGTTGTAGAATCTTCGTCCGATGTCGGATTTTCGCGGTCTACCCATTTTTTTTATCCTCATAATATTTCAAAGCTTTAACAAAGAATATTTTTGAGTTTTGAGTATGTTTAGGGGCCAAATTAGTCGAAACAGTAAACTTCCAGGAGATTTCCAGAAAATTTTCAGCTGGCATGTAGTCCAATGTTTTGGACACATCTCTTTGCTCGTTTCTCCAATTGATGTGAATTTTGGATATGTTGTAGAGGACATCCATACGAAGAGAATGGTATATCACCCATACCTATATTCTTTACCAATATCTCCCAGTTCGCTTCTTTGTGCGCGACAGTGTAAAATCATCTCAGACGAGCTTGTTGTAAAACACTCTTGTTGTGTCTTTGGACCATTCGCTTGTGTCTTGAACGGTTGGTGAAGGATTCCAATTTCATTGATTCATTTGAGATCAGGACCCCTTGATTGATACATGAGCATGGTGCTTGCAGTCATCTTGTTTCTGTCAGTCGTAGAAACATCACTTCTGAAACCCTGGTCACGGGACCATGACTAAGGTTGTTCTCAAGAGGGAGTGGTGCAATGACCATGGTTTCATGTCCCGATGGTAGCATTACTTTTATGATGAATGATTAGCACATGAGAGTCTGGTGTCACGGGTCTTGGACTGTGAAACTGATCGTCATGATCAGTGGACCGTCAATCCCCAGTATTTTGTTAAATCTCTCATTTTCGTTCTCTTCTTCTGGAAAGACTTGGATAGAGCACCCAGGTATAAAAATTGATGTAAAGACCTAGGTGGTCGAAATTGGAGGTACCTTGATAAAGTACTTAGTGGAAAGACCTGGTGGACACCGATCGACTGTGGAAGTTATGAATCTCGTCTAAGAATTGATGCTTGCATGTTGTATGCTCTGGAAGCTGTAGGAACCTCATACAACGTCATAATTCGATGCTTGACCCAAAATTTTGAAGCTAAGAGACTGAGTTATCACATGAGAAAAGAATCACTCATTTCGGAGTTGTATAGGTCAGCCAACGAAGCGTGCACATTTGTAATTTGTAATCCCCTACAAATTTTTCAGATTTCATAGACCTGACGGTAAAGGCCATATTTTTCAGCTCGTATGTCCGATTGATGCACACTTTTGGTATGTTGTAGAAGATACATAGACAAACATATTTTGTTGAGGAAGTATTGTCCCATTCCTTACTTATTGGTACGTTTTTGTAAACCCATGGGCTGAACTATGTTGTATCTCATTTGTAGAGGTGATGAGAACATCTTGTAGAAGACTTGAGATTGTGCCCGGCTGTTGTGCAAGCTTCAGAAAGACTTTCATGTGAACGTATCATGTCTACACACCTTTATATGAATCATTAGTGCTTGGAGAAGTCCGATCCATCGAGTAACACTTCAGAGAACGGATAGTTGATGAAGCTGGTCATGAGGATGTTGCCCCTGAGACTGTCGTTGATGCTGGATCACGATAGAATTTTCTCCAGAAATGCTTGTTGATGCCGATACTATGGTCGGAGTTGCTCCAGAGACCGAAAAGGATAGATCCATGATTATCGACATAGTCTTTACTCCCTCATCTAGTGAGCCTTTACTGTGAAGTGCCTTGTCAGGGAATCAATGTTGTTGCGGTAGATAGAAGCGGTAGTTTCCATTCTGGATGTGATCGGTGAAGAGAGGAAGTTCCTCAGTAGTGTAGGGGATTGTGATGTAGAGAGACCCGTTGATGAAGTTTCATGGAATCACATCAGGTTGCAATAGCTTGTTATGTGGATAACATTTATTGAAACAGAATTGGTTTCTCCAATAAGATCAAGTCCCCGGTGTATGTTGAAGGAGTTTGTGGCATCCATGGATGAATGATGTTGCATCTGCTTCAGAAGTCTTATCATGGTATAAATTCAGTTACACTTTGATCATACTAGTGTTGAATAAGTGTGTCATCGTCGAGATATTTGTGCTGAAGCTAGGGGCGCCAATTTTAGAAGGTGTACTCTTTGATTGGGAGTACAATACAAAGGCTTCTTAGATGCTTGAGCGTTGAAGCGTCATATCCCTTGAGATCTTAGGTTTGATCATCACGGCCCTGAATATCTTCTGTTGATTCAGCACTCCTTTCGTTGCAGTAATGGGATTCAACACTTGTGCAGACATCAGAGCTTTCTGATTTTGTGGCACACATGAACACTCCTGCAAGGCTACGTCCAAAGTGTTCTTTGCTAGGCTTGGACATCATCTCAGTAATGAATGTCTCAATGTTCGATTCAGAGAGATGTCAGATTCAACCACTTGGTAAAATACTAACGCGGTAAAGCTACCATTCGTGTTGCAATAGCAGAGTTGCCATCATATTAAGTCCCCATGTTAGGATAGCATGTGAGGAAATAAATAACATAGACATGGAAGGAATGACACTTTCCTGAGTGTGGAACCTCTTGATGAATGTCTATGCATCTTTTGCAGGTTATTGCGTTAACCTCGTCAAAGTTCAAAATTCCACCCAAGTGCTCTGATGATAGAATGTCCGCCAAATCTTCTGGATCAGAACTTTCTTTGTTGGAGAGATGTGCAACCAAAGGCGCTTTGTCAGTACCCATATTTTCAGCGTGGATCCACGCTTGTCTGAAGAACATGTCATATCCTGGATCTTCCTGATGATGTGAAACTTGGTTTCTATCCAGGTTGAACTTATGTTCACTTTGAGAGTGATTTAGCCTAAGTATTTCTGAGCGTTCATTCAAGGTATCTGATTGAGATGGGATCACGAGTAGCTTCTTGTCGAGTGATTCCTGCGGATCTGGAGTTTTCAGTGGAATGACGCCGATGGCGGTGTCAGTATCGATCATTCTTCCAAATTCATTTCCTCTGAGATGGAATGTGGTAAGCAGTCCCCAGTCGTGCATCTCTGGCTGAAGGTTCATGGAATATTTATGAGATGGACAGACGTTTGATACACTGTGATTCAGTGCTGTGAACATGTCTTTCCTTTGTGCTTTAGACAGATAGAGCAATTCACGTATATGTTCGACCAAGGATTGAACTGCTTCGTTGAATGATTGCTCGGAGATTAAAGTTCTGATTGAGAGAGGATCTTTGTGCGCTCCTTCAGTCCCTAGTTGAAGCTCTCCTGGATCGACTTTCTCCTTGAAGATACGCTTCAAAATATTGCAGTCACTTATTGGATGATTGAAGAACCCATGAAGGAGACAATATCTAGGATTATCCATTTCTTCTTCAGTTGGCTCTCTCCTGATGAACGACAATTTGATTGCACCATCTTGAACCCAGAATTCCAGTAACTCGATCACTCCTTCATGAGAAGAGGTAAGTTTGAGTCTGTATGATCATTTCCCTGTTCGTTGATGCCGGGTCGGGGTTTGTGCATTTCAGGATTGGTTATCTTTTCTTTGCGCCTTCATAGGATCCTGGGATGTTGGAGAAGCGCTTCGATGCTGTGTCTCGTCTTTCCTTTCATTCCTTTCAGCAACAACGTTTTTTGAAGGCTGGAGATTGTACTGATTGTTGACTAGGTGTCGGCTGCTTCAAGGTTCCTCGATCTTGCATACTTTGCTCTTTCCAGTAAAGCAGGTGCAGTAGTTGCAGATTTCTTAGCCGCTTCATGAAGTTCTGAGAAAGTATGGAACCTGAGATTTTCCAATAAAGCTCTGTAGACCGGGATCATTCCATTGATGCACAAGTCCACGAGTTGTTATTTTGTGACATTTGGATCATTACAGTCCAGAGCTTGAACTCTGAACCTTTCACATAATCATTAGGATGTTCATTGCTTCTTTGAAACATCCTTCCGAGATCAGAGAGGGTGATTTGCTCTGAGACAAAGAAATATTTTCTGTAGAAAGCATTAATCATTTCTCCCCAACTAATAATACTTCCTAGTGTGATGTTATTGTACCAGGTATATACCCTGCCTTTCAGAGATTTTGAAAATTCCTTCAGACGAACAACATGGTTGTGCTCATGTTCGCCCAATGCCTCCAGAAACCGGGAAACATGTTCTCGAGCATTGCTTGTTCCATCATAAAGTGTGAATGTTGGAGAAGTATAACCTTTTGGTAGAGGAATCCTTTGTGTAGCAACAGGGTATGGAGGTTGGTGACGATGGACAGATGAAGTTTTATCTTTTCCACAGTCCTCTAAGAGGCGCTCCAAGTCTTCGCGGGTGATGAAACTGGATTGTTCCTTCGCTGGCGGATTGTCTGCAGCTTTAGATTTAGGAACTTCTTCATCATCTACTACATGGATTGGAGTGACTTCAAGATCAGCGCCTGAAGATGTTTCCTTAGCTTTTCCTTTCTCCTGAGTTTTCTCTGACATCTTGTCTGTAAGAGTCTTGAGATAATTGCATAATTCCTTCTGAGTAGCAGCCATGTCAGTATGATTTTTGGCAAGAGTCTCTTGAACCTTCATGAGATCACCAACGGTAGGTGGATTTTCTCTGATTTTTTCAGGAGACCGACCAAAGAGTGGATTGTTGATGGCGCCAGTGCCGTCACTTGCAGGGTGATCACCGGAGCACTTGGAGGAGTAGTGGTGGCAGGTTGCGTCGGAGGAGTAGTAGTGGCAGGTTGCGCCGGAGGAATGGTAGTGGAAGGTTGCGCCGGAGGAGTGGTGTTGGCAGTACCACTAGAGCTTGCAATATTGGGGTCGGGTGTTGAACCCGAATTGGTAACTGAACCAGACCTAAGACCGACCATCTATGTGAGAATTGATATTGCAACTAAGAGAATGATCTCCCACTGTGGTCTCCAATCTGTAGATGGGGGAAAACGATTTGTTGGTTTTTACGGAATTGAGAAGACGACCGTACGGAGGAGACTCCTTGAACCGAGCGAAATGCTCAACCTCACACAGATGCACTGTAAGAAGGGAGTGCTTTAAGTTCGAGAGATCAATATGTAGGACTCCGGCCTAAACCAAGACAATGGCAGTTCCAGAGTCAATTCGGTCACAAGAGAGGATGGGTCGATCTGTAGGAGGGAAGCTGAGAAATGTGTGAGATCAATGGTGATCGAAGATTGTAGGTGTGTTGTGTATTCTGCTTAATGAAATAAGATAAGCTCTGATTGATTGAATTTGCTCTGTTGAGAGTAATGCTCAGACGTTGAGTTGTTAATCTCGTATTGTTTGTTTGACGAAAGATTGTCTTCCTTTCAGTCATAATTCAGAGACTTATTTATATTTCTAGAATTGTAAACACCTTGATCCCATGAAGTGTGACAGTTTCTGGAGTCAAAGAGTGGGGAAGTGGAAATCGTGTTAAAACCAGTTGCTCATCGTGCGGAGACTTGGTTGATTTTCTACCCAATACTTTTCTAACTCCTTCAACTGATTGCACTACTTGCTCACATTCTCATCGTGTGTATGAACACACGTGTCGTAGACCGCCAGACCAAAATCATAGTTAATATCCCCCCATGTAACACGATTGATGTCTCGTGATTGTGGAGTCTGCAAGGCAGACGTGTATTTAGTTAGTCAGTTGCTGACTTCATGGGACGATGAGTCCTTGTATTGCTGAGTCGAACAAATGTTCTGGGACTCATGAATTGAACGTGTCTGTTGAGACAGAAGTATAATTGTCGAATAAATGTTGATAGTTAAGGTGAGCAAATATTTCTCATTCGATGGATCGTTGAATATTGATAGTTGAACCAATATTCCTTAGTCTGAGCAAATATTGCTCATTCGAGCAAATGTTGCTCATTTAATGAATTATTGGTAGCATGACCAAATAAAATATTATTTTAAGATACTGGCAACTGAACCGAGTATAATTAATAAAATGTTGATCATGAGATCGTCGTAAAATTATTAACGTACGAATCTGGAATTATGAACCTTAAACTCGAAATCCTAATTCGATCAATTGATGGTTTATTGAAAATTAACCACGGAGTGAAGGAGGGACTGGATACATGGGATGCTGGGTCGACCATATAGCGCCCAGATGCTCGAGTGAGAAAATACCAAAGTCTCTTGAAGACCAGTTGGTGAAAAGATGATTAAATGCTGGTTTAATCATTTATTCAAATAATGTTCGTCTGAACCTTAGGTGATAAAACCTAATAAATTATAAAGAGATGAAAGACCGACAAAGGGGTCATGAAAACCGTCCCTGGTTGGTCACGGGATCGACTGGCGATCGTTTTATGAAATTCTAAAATTGTTTGGAAGCATTTGAACCTAATATGACCAAATTAGGTCAAATTATGAAAATAGGTGGGACCGGCCTCTTGCAAGCCAAAGAGCCAACCTTGGTCGGTCAAGGTAGTATGCTCGCGTCACCAAAGCTTTCTTGTCTCAGTTCTGAGAGTTTTGATATTTTCTGATGTGCGTTTGAGCAATCATTTGGGAAAATATGAAGAAATCAAGGATTTTTTGCTGAAACCAAGGAAACTTCATGAGATGAATGAAAAATAATAATAAAAATGGCGGAATCATGTAATGTGGGACCGTCTATGGCCAAGGCATGGTCGGCCGACCAAAGAGCCCCGTCCCATGGCACTTTTCCTAATTTTATATTATTTTTCATGATTTTAGGGAAATATCATGAAATCAAAGAGTTTGTTGAAACCATGGAGTTTTGTTGAAATCAAAGAGTTTCCTTGAAGTGAAGGAGTTTCCATGAGATGAAGGAAACAAATAATATTAATAATAATAAAATAAAGGCGTGTGGGACCGGCTTGGGCATGGTCGGCCGGCTAGGGCCCAGTCCCGTGACCTTTTCCTAATTTTATGTATTATTTTCATGATTTGAAGGAATTTTCATAATTTGAAGGAAATATCATGAAATCAAGGAATTTCATGGAATTAAGGAAAAATAAAAAATAATAATAATAAAATAAGGAGCGTGTGGGACCGGCTAGGGCATGACCGGCCGGCTAGAGCCTGGTCCCACGAGTTTCCCTAATTTTATATTATTTTTCATGACTTGAAGGAAATATCATGAAATTAAGGAGTTTTCATGAGATGAGGGATATAATAATAAAATAATGAGAAATCATGAGGTGTGGGACCGGCCACGACTAGGGCATAGCCGGCCGGCTAGTAGACATGGTCCCAGGACAGCTTCCCCAATTTTATATTACTTCCTTGATACAAAGGAAACACCATGAAACTGAGGAGTTTCCTTAAAACGAAAGATATTTGTTCAAATGAAGGGATTTTCATGAGATCAAGGAAAATAATAAAATATGATAAAACATAGAATTGGGCGTGGAACTGGCCACGGCACGAATGGCCGGCCGGTGGGCCCAGTCTCCCAGCGCCTTGATTAATAATTTATTATTTTGTTCCTATTTTGTATAGGTTTATCGTTCCTTCGTATTTCGGAATGCTCACATTCAGGTGCTCGTTAGTGTATTATTGCTGAGTACACTTGCACCATTTTAGTCGGGGCTTACTCGATAGTTTCTCAGATGCCCGTGTGTGTTGAATATTTATTACTAACCCATGGAATTCTGCTGGGAAGAACCATGGATTGAAGTAACGAAATATTATGAAAAATGTAGAATATTTTTCAGGGATTCAGTTAATGAATCTAATGATTTATGAATAATTAATTGATGGCTCTATACTAATACGATCCTCTAGGAGCATTAATTATTTAGGAATTGAGTGATATGAGCTTGTTGAAACGTCATATTTTTTTTATATAGTCAGGGAAAACATTGTTACATCCTGAAGACGTTATTGCTCTATACTAGTAGGAAAGTTGTCTAGGAGCCGTCCAATCTTTCGATTCTATGTATAAGTAATTACTGAAATTGCTCAGTATTCATGAGATATGACGTTGCCTCAGCTGAGAGACTACATATCTACGTACACTCTGAGAGACAGTATTCTCAGTCAGAGATTCTTGTGGCATGAGCTTTCATGCTTCGATGAGAGACATGAGCCTCAATACTCATCTGATTGCTGAATCAGGAGCACGTATAATTATGGTTTTACGATTTTATCCCTTGCCGAAATTTCACCATCTACAACAACTTTGAAAACAATACTATGTTGATATGTATCACTCCCCCTTAGGCAATACTTCATCTCATATGAAAACCACTCCCCCTACATAATGATCTGTAAACCATATGTATTTGTAGTGTGAACTACACATTAATTCTCCCCCTTTTTGTCAATATAAATTGGCAAAGGTATGAAAACTAGTGGGATCCTAGTGAAATTTTCATAGAGATACTTCATGACCAAAAGAGAACATATCAACGTTGTTTCGATGATTTCACATAGCCGAAACTAGTGTATTCATCAAGGAGTTTATAAAGATATAAGAAAACTCATACAATATTCCACAGTCGCACTCCCCACAAAGATTTGGCAATTAAGCACAAGTTCAATTAAGATTATCCCCCATAAAATGTCATTCCCGAAAGAACAACAAGAGCGACCTTACTTTCACAAGAAAAGAAGGATTTCTTTGGACATTAACAAATCGCATGAAACATGAATTTGTATCCAAAATACTCAATTAAATTAACCACAAGATAACCCATGATTAATTTAATCGAAAATGCTCACATAAAAGAACTTACGGAGCCGCACAGTATTTGCACAAAGATGTGGATCAAGGAAAGACCAATACTGCGGAATATTCAAAGATTCATTATATTTTGCATCAATATTTGCATAGAGACATGTAATAGACTTAATCTTTATAGACAGAAGTTCATCCTATCTTCCATCAATATTTGCATAATGACATAATAAGCTTAACTTTTGTTGTCAAAAGCTCATTCTATCTTTTATCAATAAAGACATATGATAGACTTAACTTTTGAGCAAATATGGGACAATCACAGTTCACAGATGCAAACACACATATCCCATTACAAGTTGCGATATATAAAACCATAAAGATTAATACTGCAAAATCATCTTCAAGATAAACTTTAGAATTTAAATAAATAAATCTAAAAACATTGCAAGATGAAAATTGTTGGAAATAGCTATGTGTACTCACAATAATTGTTATTCCAAACCCTAGTTATCCTTCTTAAAACACAAGAATAAATTCTCATAAGAAGTTTCCTAGACAAAATAAAGACAGCAAGCATAAATCAAAAGACTCCTAAATCAACGAAACCGATCATGAACGGAAATCAAAGATCACTTCCGGAATCCCCACGAGTCTTGATTCCTTTGAGCTCATGATTAACAGCATCCACTTCTTCTTCAAAGAAGATATCCTCATTGAGAAGATCTTTAACATGTGTCTTCATGAGAGCAAGGTCTGAATTAACCTTTTTCAACTCAGTTCTTAACACATCAAGACCCTTCATAGTATCAACAAGTTGCAGTTTTGCTTCCTAAAAGTATTTAAGAAAATCATGAACCACTTCAGCAGAAACCATATCCTCATTCTCAACATCCTGATGAGTATAGGCATAATAGCATGAGGCATCAGGATTTTGATCATCATCTTCTACTAGGGATCTTTTCTTCCTCCCTTTGGACTCGAAACCAATACCTTTATCAAGAAAACCTCTTGGAAAACCACCAGTGCGAGAAGGTGAAGTCATTCTTGACCAAAAGACAATAACCTAGAGTATGCGTATGTAACTCAATAGGTTTGGTATATAAATGGTTTCTTAGGGGTGGTAATTTTTAGGGTTTCTAAAGGCAGTTCGTGACAAGTAAGACATGGGTATACGTACGAACACAATACGAACCCAAAAGAAAAACAAAATAAAAAAAGAAACTTTCCTTTTTCAAGGCAAGACAAAACAATATAATTTTGCTACGTGAAGATTTTTTTTGCACAAATTTTTGGCTTAACAAATTTTATATCTCTATTGAGAAATAATTTAGAGCACAAGAGTAACAGGCACCATAGTTGTAACAAAAAGAAGACAATCGAAGAAATTCTTGAGAACCAAACAATACTTAGGTAAAGTTGTATGTGGACAATAGTTTAGCTATGGAAGATAAGAAAATAACTCAACTAATCAGAAAACATTTTCCCAAAAGTATACCCGATTATTAGCAAATCTTACTCAACAGGATTTTTATGAGTAAGCATTCAACCCTTGTGATTAATTAGCACAAGTATGAGCCCTAAGCTCATTAAATGAATGGTGTTCACGATTGAGTTTTTTCTTTTTTCCAATTCTAGGATAAATTCCTTTTTGATGTGAAAAACATCATGAAACTTACCATCGTCAAAATATGAGACTAAGTTAGAATCCTTGCCAGAAGAGGTTTATGTGGAGGATTTTGACAACCTGTTGGTAAGATCCTTGTATCCTTCAATTATCAGATTAAAATTGTCCTTCATAACTTCACTTTTACTTCCATCTACAGGAACCTTTTTCACATCTTGAACATCATTCTTCTCATAAGGTTGAGAGGGACCTTTCTGAAATCTCCTTGACCAAATGGTACCAGAGTTACAATTTTTCCTTACATTCGATGAGAAAATTGAACTGACTTTCCTGGAAGACTTCACAGGGTGAGTATTAAAACCAACATTTAGACATCCGAATGTCAGTTACACCTTTGAGAATTAAATCTAAGGTGTGTTGAAGTTGAACAATGAAATTTTTATTCAACCTAGATTTGCTTTTTCGTTCAACATGTCCTTTTGAATCACAAAAGAGACACACTTTCTTATCACCAGAGTGATTAGAATGAACAGGCTTAATAACATTGTTAGGAGATTTTTTTCTTCCGAGTGATGTGAAGTTTCCTTGATTAGAGGAAGATACAAGAACATCTTTTCTAATCGGAACAGATTGTGATTTAGCTTCTGGAACTGAATTTTCAGTTGGGATAGAAGCGATTGGTACAGTGAACTCTTTAGAACATCCTTGAATAGAGAGTTTACTCAAAAGATATTCAATTTCCACAGAATCTTTTTGAGTTTCGCCTCGAGAGAGGAGCAAACTTTGCAGTTTTCCTCGCTACGAGCCTTTAAATTAGAGCCACGATCTTTTAATATACCGGTGAGTGCATTGACATTGTTTTTCAACAGATTGATTCTATTAGCCTGGATTCTAATAAGATTTAAAATCATTTTACTCTCTTCGGCTGCATCCCTTTCTTCAACAGAGTCAGACTCGTTCTAAAGGTAATCGGGAAAACACTTATCGGTGCAATCCCGTTTCGTTGGAACATAATGTTCATCTAAATTCGAGATAGACGAATCTTTCTCTTTAATAGATTTTATTGAAACAAAAAAAAATTCTCTGGTGATGCGTTTATCAGAGATAGCACTTCAGTCCATAGAGTCAGATCGTTACAAACACATACTTATGAGGTCTTAACAGTGTTTTCCTAGCTCTGATACCAATTAAAAAAGTGGGGGTCTAACAACCACACCCAATATTTCTCTTAGCAATCTGTATGGACTAACTCCAATATACTTTCAAGAGAATCAACTAGACAATCAGACTCAATCTTAAGAAAAGTATATCAAAGAATTATAGCTCAATTTCTCAATTCAATCCGCAATCAAACAAATAGGAATTTGCGAGCCCGATTGAATATAAGAAATAACTTGGACGGTATCAAAAACCAATATCCAAGTGTCAATCAATTTAATCAACAACCAAAGGTTGAATTCACAATTGATTGAACTTATGCCCAACCTGTGATATTTAATTATATAAACAAATATAATGCGGAAAAGAAATAACACAGACACCGGAAGTTTTGTTAACGAGCAAACCGCAAATGCAGAAAAACCCCGGGACCAAGTCCAGATTTGAACACAACATTGTATTAAGCCGCTACGAACACTAGCCTACTCCAAGTTAACATCGGACAGGAATGTAGTTTATCCCTAACCAATCTCACACTTTTCAAGGTACATTTGCCCTCCTTACGTCTCTGAATCCCAGCAGGACTTTACGCACTTGATTCCCTTAGTTGATCTCACCCACAACTAAGAGTTGCTACGACCCAAAGTCGAAGACTTGATAAACCAATCTGTCTCACACAGAAAAGTCTATTGAATAGATAAATCTGCCTCCCGCCGATAATCCTATGAGTTTTGTTCCGTCTTTTGATAAATCAAGGTGAACAGGAACCAATTGGTATGCCGAACTTATATTCCCAGAGAACAGCCTAGAAATATCAATCACCTCACAATAACCTTAATTTTATGGTAGCGAACCAAGATATTGTGGAATCACAAATGATGAGACGAAGATGTTTGTGACTACTTTTTATCTTGCCTATCGGAGATTAAATCTCGAGCAAATATTAGAAAAGATAGTACTCAATCACGATAGGAAACAACAAGATGAGAACATGCAACTACGGAGAAAATAGTTGGGTCTGGCTTCACAATCCTAATGAAGTCTTCAAGTCGTTAACCTACAGGGTTTCGGAAAAACCTAAGGTTAAAGGATAATCGACTCTAGTCGCAACTAGTATCACACAGGAGGTGTGGGGATTAGGTTTCCAAGTTGCTAGAGTTCTCCCTTATATAGTATTCAAATCAGGGTTTGCAATCAATATTACCTTGGTAACAAAGCATTCAATATTCATCGTTAGATGAAAACCTGATTAGACTCAAGCTAATATCTTTCAACCTTTAGATCGAACTTAGCTTGATACACACAAATGAAAAGTGACTTCATTTAGATATGAGTAACCATACCTAAACGTGTACACCTTGTTGGCTCAACAATAATTAACCGAAGTTAGCCATATGAACACTTTTATATCAACCATATTCATCTTAACCATAACTAGTTCAAATAACTCAAATGAAACTAGTTCTAGAGTTGTTTAATTATTTATATTCCCATAGAAGTATATAAGACATAATTTAAGCAAAATCGATTTTGATTCACTCGAAGCAGAATCGATTTTGATTCCCATAGAAGATAGGTTAACGACTTCAAAGACTTCATTGGGATTGTGAATCCATACCCAACTATTTTCTTTGTAGTTGCGTGTTTTGATTTTGCCTGATTCTATCGTATTGAGTTCAATTGAAATAATTGACTCGAGGTTAATTTCTCCGAGAGGCAAGATAAAAGTAATCACAAATATCTTCGTCTCGTTTGTGATTCCACAATATCTTGTTGCGCTAGTCGATTAAGATTATTGTGAGGTGATTGATAATACTAGGTTGTTCTTCGGGAATATAAGACATGTTTATCAATTGGTTCTTGTTCACCTTGATTTATCAAAAGACAGAACAAAAACTCTTGGGTATTTCTGTGGGAGACAGATTTATTCAATCTATAGACTTTTCTGTGTGAGACAGATTTGTTTATCAAGTCTTCGACTTTGGGTCGTAGCAACTCTTGGTTGTGGGTGAGATCAACTAAGGGAATCAAGTGTGTAGTATCCTGCTGAGATCCGAGACGTAAGGAACGCAACTGTACCTTGAATCAGTGTGAGATTGATTAGCGTTCAACTATTGTCCAGTCCGAAGTTAATTGGTAGTAGGCTAGAGTCTGTAGTGGCTTAATACAGTGTAGTGTTTAATCTGGACTAGGTCTCGGGGGTTTTCGGCATTTGCGGTTTCCTCGTTAACAAAATTCTGGTGTCTGTATTATTTCTTTTCCGCATTATATTTTGTTATATAATTGAAATATCACAGCTTGTGCGTTAAGTTCAATCAATTAGAATATCCGACATTGGGTTGTTGATTTAAATTGATTGACACTTGAACATTGGTCTTTGGTACCGTCCAAGTTACTCCTCTTATATTCATCGGGCTCACAGATTTATATTAGTTGATTGCGGATTGAATTAATAGTTAGAGATATTAAACTCTTTGATATACTATTCTCTAGATTGAGTCTGACTGTCTAGATTGGCAAACGAATTATTGGGTATGGTTGTTAGACCCCCGAATTTTCACAAGCAACTACCCCTAGTTCACTTAGTTTTCTCAGTATCCCTGCGCTTCTGACTTCAATGATTGCACGCACTGGAACAGTTCCTTTGGATCATATTCCAAACAGTAAAGGAACAACAAATCTGTTTGGTAACAATTCTTTCGGTTCTTTCAAGATAAAGATATCTCAAGTCATACGCAAAGTCTCTTCCGTTTAATCTAATAAAATTATTTGCCTAGTTAGATCAATCTATCAAATAACTACCAAAGTAGTCAAGTTTAGATTCACACTCAATCAACATAAATCTAAAAGAGATATATTGATAACACCGATCTCACGCAACTAATCAATCGAATAAATCCGATTCTAGTTGGATCCCAGCCGATCAAGGTTTGTGCACACACAAAGATATGAGAACTAAATAAGAAATCTTCTTCGTCTTCAAATCTTCTTTAATCTTCAATAAAAACCTGCAGAACACCACATGAATCTCTTGTGATCAATCACACACAGATCGGAGTCTGTTAACAATGGATTGTCATAAGATGTGTTTAGATCTACAAACAGTTCTAAAGATCACGTCGATACTTCGATCTAGTTTGATTGAATCTTATATCAGAAGAGATGATTCTTAAGAATAAACAAACTAGGTGCAATCAAAGTGAAAAAGCGGGGGTCTAACAACACCACCCAATATTTCGCTTAGCAATCTGTATGGGAAAACTCAAATATAATTTTTATGAGAATCAACTAGACAGTTAGACTCAATCAATAAAAATATATATCAAAGAGTTTGTATCTCAATATCTCTATTTGATCTTTACTCAAGCAAATGGAAATCTGCGAGTCTTTATCAAATAGAGATAACTTGGACAGTACCAAAGACCAATGTCCAAGGATCAATCAATATCAATCAACAACCAAAGGTCAGATTTCCAATTGATGATATTTAACGCACAACCTGTATTATTTCAATTATATAAAAAATATAATGCGGAAAAGAAACAACACAGACACCAGAAGTTTTGTTAACGAGGAAACCGCAAATGCAGAAAAACCACGGGACCTAGTCCAGATTGAATACACACTGTATTAAGCCGCTACAGACACTAGCCTACTCCAATCTAACTTCGGACTGGACTATAGTTGAACCCCAATCAGTCTCCCACTAATTCAAGGTACAGTTGTACTCCTACGCCTCTGATACCAGCGGGATACTACGCACTTGATTCCCTTAGCTGATCTCACCCACAACCAAGAGTTGCTGCAACCTAAAATAGCAGACTTGATAATAAACAAATCTGTCTCACACAGAAAAGTCTATCAAAGGATAAATCTGTCTCCCGCAGAAAACCCCTAGGTTTTTGTTCCATCTTAAGATATGAAATCAAGGTAAACAGGAACCAATTGATAATCCGGTCTTATGTTCCCGAAGAACAACCTAGATTAATCAATCACCTCTCAACAGTCTTACTTGAATACACAAGAGGACGTCGAGAATCACAAACAGTGAGACGAAGATTGAAAAAGCGGGGGTCTAACAACACCACCCAATATTTCGCTTAGAAATTTGTATGGACTAACTCCGAAATACTTTGCTATAGAATCAACTAGACAGTCAGACTCAATCTAGATTAAAGTTTCTCAAGGAGTCAATATCTCTCACTTGTTTTGATTTACTCAAGCTAAAACAATAGTGAGTCTTTAATTAAACACAATGAAATAACTTGGACGGTACCAAAGACCAATATCCAAGGATCAATCAATATCAATCAACAACCAAAGGTTGGATTTCCAATTGATGATCTTAACACACAACCTGTATTATTTCAATTATATAAAAAATTTAACACGGAAAAGAAATAACACAGACACCAGAAGTTTTGTTAACGAGGAAACCGCAAATGCAGAAAAACCCTGGGACCTAGTCCAGATTGAATACACACTGTATTAAGCCGCTACAGACACTAGCCTACTACAAGCTAACTTCGTGCTGGACTATAGTTGAACCCCAATCAGTCTCCCACTAATTCAAGGTACAGTTGTACTCATATGCCTCTGATCCCAGCAGGATATTGCGCACTTGATTCCCTTAGCTGATCTCACCCACAACTAAGAGTTGTTGCAACCCAAAATCGCAGACTTGATAATAAACAAATCTGTCTCACACAGAAAAGTCTATCAAAGGATAAATCAGTCTCCCACAAAAAAACCCTAGGTTTTTGTTCCGTCTTAAGATATAAAATCAAGGTGAACAGGAACCAATTGATAATCCGGTCTTATATTACCGAAAAAGAGTCTAGATTAATCAATCACCTCTCAATAATCCTTCTTGACTACACAAGCGGTTTGTCGAGGAATCACAAACAGTGAGACGAAGATGTTTGTGACTTCTTTATCTTGCCTATCGGAGAAATCTCACGATCTCAAGCCAATCAATAGATTGTACTCGTACGATAGAAGATGCAAAATCAGATCACACAACTATGATAAAAGTAGTATCGGTCTGGCTTCACAATCCCAATGAAGTCTTTAAGTCGTTAACCTAGTTTTAGAGAAGAAAACCAAAGGTTAAAGGAGAATCGACTCTAGCGAGCGCACTAGTATCACACAGACGTGTGGGGATTAGTTTTGCACAATGATAGATGTCTCCTTTATATAGCCTTCAGATCAGGGTTTTGCCTTAGTTACAAAGCAATCCATATTCACCGTTAGATGAAAACCTGATTTAGATTCAAGCTAACATTTCTCAACCGTTAGATCGAAAACTTAGCTTGTCACACACACTTGGGCAGACGTTTACTGGGTTTGTGAAAACCATGCCCAAACGTGTACGTGTATGTTGGTTCAACATATTAACCCAAAAAGGTTAACCATATGAGCAATTCATATTAACCTAGTTCTTCTTCACCATAACTAGTTCAATTGACTCAAATGAACTAGTTAGAGAGTTGTTCATTTGCTATGATATCTTATGTAACTACACAAGATACAATTGAAACAAAGATGATTCGATTCGATTGAATCGGCTCATGAACTTTATAGCCACGGTTTGCATAAATCATTCCTTACAAATTTAAGTTTCATGTTCAGAGCACATCTTTAGATCATAACCACTTAAGCTCACAAACAAGTTCGCGGACTTAAGGCAACCGGTAGAGTTTTCCAAACTCAGCAGAAAATCTCGGAAAAGAGACTTCCGCCAGTTCGCGGACTAGGTTCGCGGACTAAACACGCAAACGAGTTTTTGGAAAATCCCAGCAGAAATTCTCGGCAAAAGAACTTCCGTCAGTTCGCGGACTTGGCAAATCCAATTCCTCCGGTTTCTCTCAATCAACAAAGTCGAAAACTTCGGATTAAGGAATACATGGTTATGTAATTTAAACTCTCATTCCAATCATTGAGACATTCTCAGAGGACATTATATAACCGTTATTCATAGACCGTTTCACATCAGAGCAATTCTCAAAGTAATTGAACTTTTCATGACTTTAGTCACTAGGTGAAGATAAACTTGATCAAAGCGAAACACTTTACCAACACACTATTTCGAGAAAAAGATAAATAGTGAATACTCAGCTTGAAATGTCAAATGTGTATGATCCAGTCTATATAGCATACGACTTTTTGTCTCATAAGAAGTAGGAGATAGAATAGATAGACTTTTGAGTGATAGATAAGTTCAAGTCTCCACATACCTTTTTGTTGATGAAGTTACACGGTTCCTTGAGTAGACCTTCGTCCTTGTATGATGAATCGCCATGAAGTCCTTGACCTCAACTACACTTTTCTATCCTAGTCCGACACTTAGCTATAATAGACTAGAAATCAAGACTCATAGTTTTGATCGCTAACATTGACAAACATGCTTGATATATCAACGCATGAGAGGTCGACCGAGCTATGCTCTAACAAATATGTTTGTGACTTCTTTATCTTACCTATCGGAGAACTCTCATGATCTCAAGCCAATCAAAGATTGTACTCGCACGATTGAAGATGCAAGATCAGATCACACAACTACGATAAAAGTAGTATCGGTCTGGCTTCACAATCCCAATGAAGTCTTTAAGTCGTTAACCTGGTTTTAGAGAAGAAAACCAAAGGTTAGAGGAGAATCGACTCTAGCGAGCGGACTAGTATCACACAGACGTGTGGGGATTAGTTTTTCCCAATGCTAGATGTCTCCTATATATAGTCTTCAAATCAGGGTTTTGCCTTAGTTACAAAGCAATCAATATTCACCGTTAGATGAAAACCTGATTTATATTCAAGCTAATATTTCTCAACCGTTAGTCGAAAACTTAGCTTGTCACACACACTTGAGAAATACGTTTACTGGGTCTGTGAAAACCGGTCCCAAACGTGTACGTATACGTTGGTTCAACATAGTAACCCAAAAGGTCAACCATATGAGCATTTCATATTAACCTTGTTCTTATTCACCATAACTAGTTCAATTGACTCAAATGAACTAGTTAGAGAGTTTTTCAATTGCTATGAGATCTTATGTAACTACACAAGAAACAATTGAAACAAAGATGATTTGATTCGATTTGATTGAATCGGCTCATGAACTTTATAGCCACGGTTTGCATACTGCATTCCTTAGTAATTTAAGTTTCATGTTCAGAGCACATCTTTAGATCATAACCCACTCAAGTACGTAAACAAGTTCGCGGACTTAAGACAACCGGCAGAGTTTTCCAAACTCAGCAGAAAATCTCGGCAAGGAGACTTCCGCCAGTTCGCGGACTAGGTTCGCGGACTGAGTTCGCGGACTAAACACGCAAACGAGTTTTTGGAAAATCCCAGCAGAAATTCTCGGCAAGAGAACTTCCGTCAGTTCGCGGACTAAGTTCGCAAACTGAGTTCGCGGACTTGGCAAAGCCAATTCCTTCGGTTTCTCTCAATCAACAAAGTTCGCAAACTTCGGATTAAGGAATAGGACGTATGCACATATGTGTTTCCACATAATGCTTATATACATCATTGGTTATATAGACCTAAACTCTTATTCCAACCATTGAAACATTCTTAGAGGACGTTATACAGTTGTTACACTATTTCTCGTCAAAGCGATTTTCAAAGTGATTGAAACAATATGACTTTCGTCATTAGGTGAAGATAAACCCGATCAAAGCGAAACGCTTTACCAACACATGATTTCGAGATACAGATAGGCGAGATATACTCGGCTCGAAATATCAAATGTGTATGATCCAGTCTATATAGCATACGACTTTTGTCTCATAAGAAGTAGGAGATAAAAGAGATAGACTTTTGAGTGATAGATAAGTTCAAGTATCCACATAACTTTTTGTTGATGAAGTTTCACGGTTCCTTGAGTAGATCTTCGTCGTTGTATGATGAATCGCCATGAAGTCCTTGAGCTCAACTACACTTTTCTATCCTAGTCCGAGACTTAGCTATGTGGACTAGAAATCAAGACTCATATTTTTGATCACTAACATTTACAAACATGCTTGAGATAGCAACGCATGCGAGGTCGACCGAGCTATGCTCTAACACAAAGTTTCAACAACCGTTAGTCAATCAAATCAATCGAAAACTAATAACATTGCAATTATATAGTTTCCCACCAACGGTACTCTAGAGCTTTTTGATCCCACAGAAGTCTTTAAACGAGCGGTCGTAAGAGATTTCACCTAATACTTTCCTCTCTGAATAGACGGCTCAACTAGAAACAACAAGAATGAAGTTTGCCTGGCTCTTAGGATAGTTTGCTAGAAATGCAAACTTAGGTATTTATAGACCGAGGATGTTTGGACACCAAGGAATTTCCAAAACCGAAAATATTCTCAAGATATGCAATGAATAGCAAAATTCCGTTTTCCTGATTCCAATAAATGCTTGCCCAAAATTTCTGAAATCTCTCAATAGAAAATCTCCAATTAGTAAATGCACATTACTAATTTTTATTCTCTAGAGATATGCATTTAATTGCTGGTAATTAAAGCATATAAAACCAAAAATCTTAATTAAAAGATTCTCAATTTATTTCGGCACAGGATCTCTTTGAGTACTAAGGAATATCTTTGAACAATAAATCATAAGCGTTATTGCACATGTTCAAAGTATGTTAAAATCTTTTCACTGTAAATCCTTATTCTTATTTACATGGATTTACATTCTTGGAATCGGTTATACCACACTTCCAAACAAGTTTAGAATTGGTTCACCTGTATTCTATGTGATTGATCAAATATCAAATCACATACATGGGTTCAATCGGTTCTACCAATCACTAGGATCAATTATACCTCAATATGGAAATACTTGTGATCGGTCATACAAGTTACCAGGACTGGTTACGTCAGTTACCAGGATCGTTTACATCAATTACCAGGACCGATTACCATATTCTCATGGTATTACTTGTGATCGGTCACACCACTTACCAAGATCGGTTACACCAATTACCAGGATCGGTTACACCAATTACCAGGACCGGTTACCAATTACAAGGATTGATTACACAACACTCTGTAATCGGTCACACCAATTACAAATATCGATCATACCATCTCATGGTGATTACTTAAGATCGGTTACACCAATTAATAAAAACTAGTCATACCAAATCATAAGTCAGGCATTGTGATTAGTTATACCAAGATACATAACAAAGTTACGATCGGTTTTACCATCTCACACATATTGGTAATCCAAAGATTTGCAATGAATAGCCGTACCAATAAGCCTAATGATTTCCCCTTCGATTCATAAAACAAGTTCATGAATGTACTTCCTTTAAACAAATGTAAAACATTGTTTCCTAGAATGAAATCTTCACCATAACCCATTCACATAATCATAACAGTATATACAAGATTATGTCGATATCATATCTACGAAGTTCAAAAGATAAGCGTTATACTTTGTAGTTGTAGATGGGGAAAAACGATTTGCTGGTTTTTACGGAATTGAGGAGACTACCGTGCGGAGACTCCTTGAACCGAGCGAAATGTTGAACCTCACACAGATGTACTGCAAGAAGGGAGTGCTTTAAGTTCGAGAGATCAATCTATAGGACGCCGGCCTAAACCAAGACAATGGTCGTTCCAGAGTCAATTCGGTCACAAGAGAGGATGGGTTGATCTGTAGGAGGGAAGCTGAGAAATGTGTGAGATCAATGGTGATCTGAGATTGTAGGTATATTGTGTATTCTGCGTAGGAAAGTTCTGAATGATTGAATTTACTCAGTTGCGAGTGATTGCTCAGACGGTGAGTTCGTATAGACGAAAGATTGTCTGTATAACTTGTCGAGAAATTATTGTGTAGACGAATGTTGTCCCTTTCAATCATGATTCAGAAGCCTTTTATATTGCTGAATTGAAAACACCATGATCCCATGGAGTGTGACAGTTGCCGGAGTCAAAGAGTGGGGAAGTGGGAAATCATGTTAAAACCAGTTGCTCATCATGCGGAGACTTGGTTAATTTTCCACCCACTACTTCGCTAACTCCTCCAACTGATTGCACGACTTGCTAACATTCTCGTCGTATGTATGAACACACGTGCCGTAGACCGCCAGACCAAAACCCTAGTTAATATCCCCATGTGACACAATTGACATCTCGTGATTGTGCAGTCATTTGCTGACTTTATGGGACGATGAGTTCTTGTATTGTTGAGTTGAACGTGATTTGCAAATGTTCTGAGACTCAAGAATTGAACATGTCTGTTGAGACAAAGGTTTCATTTTCGAATAAATGTTGATAACCTAAGACGAGCAAACTGTGCTGCTGAATTGTTGAATATTGATAGTTGAACCAATATTCCTTAGTCTGAGCAAATATTACTAGTCTGAGAAAATATTGCTCATCTGAGAAAATGTTGCTCATCTGATGAATTTCTGGTGGCAGGACCAAATAAAATATTAATTTAAAATACTGGCGGCTAGGCCGAGCATAATAATAATAAAGGTGTTGATCACGGGATCATCATAAAATTATTAGTGTTTGAATCAGCTCAGAATTATGTTGTTGCAGAGCTCTGGATTCGAAACCCTAATTTTGATCAATTGTTGATTTATTGACAGTCGATCACAGAGTGAAGGAGGGACCGGCTACACGGGATGACGAGTTGACCATGTAACTCCCAGATACTCCGATGAGCGAAATACCAAAGTCTTCTGGAGACCAGTTGGTGAAAGGATGATTAAATGCTGGTTTAATCATTTATTATAATAATGCTCGTGTGAGCGTTAGGTAGTAAAACCTGATTATGGAGAGATGAGGGACCGACCAAGGGGTCATGGGACGACTCTTGGTGGTCGTGGGACCAGCTGATGGTCGTTTGAGCAAACTCCCAGTTGTTTGAGAAGAGTTTGGACCCAATATGAGCAATTGAGCAAATTAGGTCAAAATTATTAAAACATATGGGACCGGATATTTTCAAGCCTTAGGGTCGGACTTGGTCGGTCAAGGAGATATGCCCGTGTCACCATAATGTCAGCGTCTCAGTCCTGAGAGTTTTGATATTTTCTGATGCGCGTTTGAGCAATATTTCGAGAAAATATGAAGGATTCAGGGTTTTGCTGAAACTAAGAAAAATTCATGAAATGATGAAAATAATTAATAAAATAAGGGATTGCAAGGTGTGGGACCGGCCATGGCTAGGGCATGGCCGGCCAACTAGCAAGCTCAGTCCCGCAACACCTTTCCCAATTTTATATAATTTTATGTATTTTTCCTGATGTGAGAGAAATATCATGAAACTAAGGAATTTCATGAAGTTAGGGAATTTCCATGAGATCATGGAAATAATAACAAAATAATAGGGAGTCATCAAGTGTGGGACCGTTTATGGCCAAGGCATGGTCGGCCAGCCAAAGGGCCCGTCCTAAGGCACTTTTCCCAATTTTATAATATTTTTCATGATTTTAGGGAAATATCATAAAACCAAGGAGTTTGTTGAAACCAAGGAATTTGTTGAAATCAAGGAGTTTCCATGAGATGAGGGAAACATAAAAAATAATAATAATAAAGTAAAGGATGTGTGGGACCGGCTAGGGCATGACCGGCCGGCTAGGGGCCGGTCCCACGAGTTTTTCCTAATTTTATATTATTTTTCACGAGTTTAGGGAAATATCATGAAATCAGGAAGTATTCATGAAACGAAGGATATTTGCTCAAATGAAGAGATTTTCATGAAATCAAGGAAAATAATGAAAATCTGATAAAACATAAAATTGGGCATGGGACTGGCCATGACACGACCGGCTGGCCGGTGGGACCTGTCCCCTAGCGCCTCAATTAATATTTTAATATTTACTATTTTCTTCCTATTTTGCATAGGTTCATCATTCCTTCGTGTTTTGGAATGCTCGTTTGCGCATTCAGGTGCTCGTTTGTGCATTATTGCTAAGTACACTTGCACCATTTTAATCAGGGATACTCGATGGCTGCTCAGATGCCTGTAAGTTGAATATTTATCACTAACCCATGGAATTCTGCTGGGAAGAACCACAAATTGAAGTGATGAAATATTATGAAGAATCGTAGAATATTGTTGAATATTCAGTTAACGATTATAGATAATTAATTGATGGCTCTATACTAGTAGGCATGCTGTCTAGGAGCATTAATTATCTGAGGATTGAGAGATATGAGCTTGTTGAAACGTCATGTCTCTCCTATATAGTCATGGTAAACGTTATTGCATCCTAAAGACGTTGTTGCTCTATACTAGCAGGAATGTTGTCTAGGATCCGTCCAATCTTTCGATTCTATATAGGAATAATTACTGATATTGCTCAGTATTCATGAGATGTGTCGTTGCCTCAGCTGAGAGACTACACATCTACATATACTCTGAGGGATAGCCTTCTCAGTCAGAGATTTTATGGCATGAGCTTTCATGCTTCAGTGAGAGACATGAGCCTCAATGCTCACCTGATTGCTGGATCAGGAGCACGTATAATTATGGTTTTACGACTTTAACCCTTGTCGAAAATCCACCATCTACATTAAGTCCCCTTCTTAGTGAGGGACAGTCATGTTCCTCAGTCAGCATTGGATAGTGATTTTCTAGTCATAAAAGAAATAAGTAATTGAACTTAGTCGTAAGATAAGATGTTACCGTATTTTTGATTGTACGAGCGAACCATGGCTTGAACGAAGATCCCATTGGAATGATAGAGCATTGTCTAACGAGTATAAAGTGGTGTAGCATGGATGATTTGGTGATGAAACCTTGGTCGATTTAGGATTCATGGGTCCGGACCCAAGAAAAGAAATCCTTGTTTTAGGAACAGACGCTCGTTCGTTTGTTAGTTTAAGGAACAAACAAAATAGACCTGAGTCTAATGATAAAATTTTTGTCTATGAGCTTTCACAAAAAACAAAATTTTATTTTATTTTTAAATATGTGAGATTTGACAAAGTGGATTAAACTCTCGTTTCAAAGGTGGATGCTCGTACGATAGATTTTTTTTTGAACAGACGAGCGTCTGTTAGTAATAAAATTTTGTTTATGAGCTTTCATGAAAAATTTTATCTTCGAGCTTTCAGAAATCTTTGAAATTATACTCTCACTTCAAAGACACATGCTCGCGCGAGGGAGCAAAAATATATGTGTATGTTATTTTTCAAACTTACGTGAGTTTCACGTTATATATATATTTTTTGTAAAACCAATGTTTTGATTTTGAACAACTGTTGATAGTAGACAATTATACATGGTGAAATAATGTATGTATGTGAGTTTTCACAATTGTAGAATGGACGTCTGCCCAATTTTTGAAAAACCAGTGGATGTTAAAATTCACGTGGGTTGTTCATGGTTTTATGAAAATCAAGTCATGATTTTGAATAATGAATCTTGCTCGTCTTTGCAGGTTTGAAGGAACGAGCAAGTTTTTCGAAATTCTGACGTTATAATCACTGCAGAAAGTGAAATTGTAAATAGGTAAGAGTTGGATTGTTACCATTTTTGTTGCGTGTTTGTTATCGTACATCCATGACTCCATGTCTTTCGTCTCAGATAGTGGTGACTTCTGATTACAACCACCCTTCCGGATCTTCCGTCGAACGCTCCAGAAATATGAAGTCAAAGATGAAGACTTCTGCATATGTTCATGCCGAGGTGAATCAACCTTTCAGAGACACTGGAAAGCTGGTACTTTGTATGTCTCTAGATCATCTGGGAGTCGTCCCTTATCAGTAGAAGCACCGCCGACTTCAGCAAATGAGACTATCGGCTGAAGATGAAGAGAGAATTTGCGTTGATGGTGTAGATCATGATTCAAACGTGGATGAACGATGAACTTCGTCATAATTCGTCATCAGAAAATTCAGAAGTCGGTCTTTCAATAAAAACCCTGTAGAATCTTCGTCCGATGTCGGATTTCCGCGGTCTACCCATGTTTTTTCATCCTCAGAAGATGTCCAAGCTCTATCAAAGAAGTTGTTCGAGTTTTAATCATATTTAGGGGAAGAAATAGGAGAAACAGTAAATTTCCAGGAGATTTCCAGAAACTTTTCAGCTGGCATGTAGTCCAATGTTTCAACCACATCTCTGTGATCGTTCATCCAATTACTATGAATTTTGGATATGTTGTAGAGGACATCCATTCGAAGAAAATGGTATATGATCCATCCCTATATTCTTCACCAAATGCTCCCAGATCACCCCTTTGTGCAAGATAGTGCGAAATCGTTTCAGACGAGCTTGTTGTAAAACGCCCTTGTTGTGTCTTTAGACCATTCGCTCGTGTCTTGAACACTTGATGAAGAATTTTAATGCCATTTATTAATTTTGAAATCTGAACCCCTTTATTGATACATGAGCATGGTGCTTGCAGTGCCATCTTGTTTCTGTCAGTCGTAGAAACATCACTTCTGAAACCCTGGTCACGGGACCCTAGCTGAGGTTGCTCTCGAGAGGGGATGATGTAATGACCATGGTTTCATGTCCCGGTGGTAGCATTCCTTTTATGATGAATGATTAGCACATGAGAGTCTAGTGCCACGGGTCTTGGACTGTGAAACTGATCGTCATGATCAGTGGACCGTCAGTCCCCGTATCTTGTTGAACCTCTCCTTTTCGTTTTCTCTTCTTCTGGCCAGACTTGGATAGATGACCCAGTTAGAAAAATTGATGTAAAGACCTATGTGGTCGAAGTTGGAGGTACCTTGATGAAGTACTTGGTGGAAAGACCTGGTGGACACCGATCGACTGTGGAAGTTATGAATCCCGTCTAAGAATTGCTGCTTGCATGTAGACTCTGGAAGTTGTAGGAACATCATACGACGTCGAAATTCGACGCTTGACCCCAACTTTTGAAGCTAAGAGGCTGAGTTATCACATGAGAAAAGAATCACTCAATTTGGAGTTGTAGTGGTCAGCCAACGAAGGATGCACATTTGTAATTTGTAATCCCGTACAAATTTTTCAGATTTCGTAGACCTGACGGTAAAGGCCATATCTTTCAGCTTGTATGTCCGATTGATGTGCCCTTTTGGTATGTTTTAGAGACATAAACGAACATCTTTTGTTGATAAAGCATTGTCCCATTCCTCACCCATTCGTCCGTTTTTGTAAACCCATGGCTTGAAGCATGTTGTATCTCATTTGTAGAGGTGATGAGAACATCTTGTAGAAGACTTTGGCTTGTGCTTGTCCGTCGTGCAAGCTTTGGGAATACTTTGATGCTAACATGTTTTCAAGTCCACACGTCTTGATATGAGTCATTTGTGCTTGGATAAGTATGATCCATCGAGTAACACTTCCAGACTTAGGTTGTAGAGAATGGACAGTTGATGGATATTTGTCATGAGGATGTTGCTCTTGAGACCGTTGTTAATGTTGAGATCTTGATTGGATTTTCTCCAGACATTCTTGTTGATATTGAGACCATGGACATAGTTCCTCCAAATATCCTTGTTGATGCCGATACCATGGTTGGATTTTCTCCAGAGACCGAGAAGGCTAGAACCATGATTATCCACATAGTGTTGCTCCTTCATCCAGTGAGCCGCGAAGTGGCTTTGTCGGGGAATTGATGTTGTTGCGGTAAATAGCAGCGTACTTTATTCAATAATATCAAGTCCCCAGTGTGTTGAAGGAGTTTGTGCCAACGTTGCATCTTCTCCAGAAGTATTATCACGGGATAATGAAGACCTATCGATTTAACTTTGATCGTGTCGGTGTTGAATCAGTGTGTCATCGTAGAGATATTGTGTTGAAGATAGAGGAGCTATTATCGAAGGTGTACTCTTTGATTGGGAGTACAATTTGAAGGCTTATGAAGAATGTAGCATTCAGAGATGAGAGGTTTTTGACTTTTAGTTGGCCTTGGAGAAGTAGGTGATTCACTGCTGTTGTAAGGATTTTCTTAGATGCTAAAGTGTTGAGGATTCACAACCTTTAAGCGTCCGATGTAGTAGGTTTGATCGTCCCAGCCTCGAGTATCCTCTGTTGATTCAGCATTCCTTTCGTTGCGGTAGTGGGATTCAACACTTGTGCGGACATCAGAGCTTTCTGATTTCGTGGTACGCAAGGACACTTGTACAAGGCTATGGAGAAATGCCCAAATTGTTCTTTTTCGTGCTTGAACACCATCTCAGTAATATATGTCTCAGTGAGATGCTCGATTCGGAGAAATGTCAGATTCAACCACTTGGTAAAATATTGTTGAAGTGAGATTACCCACTTATAGCGTCTTGCAATAGCAGAGATGCTAGCAGAATTGAGTCCCCATGCTAGAATGCATATGAGGAAATAAATGACATAGACATGGGAGGGATGAGACTTGCCTGAATGCAGGACCTTTGGATGAATTTATATGCATATTTTGCAGGTTCTTGTTTCAACCTTGCCAAAGTTCGAAATTCCTCCAAGTGCTCTGATGATGGAACGTCCGCCAAATCTTCTGGATCAGAACTTTTTTCTTTGGAGAGATGTGTAACCAAAGACGCTTTTTAAGTACCCATCTTTTCAGCGTGGATCCACGCTCGTCTGAAGTACATGTCATATCCTGGATTTTCCTGACTATGTGAAACTTGGCTTCTGTCCAGGTTGAACTTATATTCACTTTGAGAGTGATGTATCCATAAGTATTTCCGAGTGTTCCTTCAAGGTCTCTGATTGAGATGGGAGCATGAGTAGCTCCTTATCGAGTGATGCCTGTGGATCCGATGGTTTTCAGTTGAATGTTTTTGATGGCGGTGCCAGCATCGATCAATGTTCTTCCAAATTCGTTTCTTCTGAGATTGACCGTGGTAAGCAGTCCCTAGTCGTACATCTCTTGGTCTGTGGCTGGAGGCTCAAGAAGTATTTCCGAAATGGACTTCTTGACACGATGTAGTTCAGTGTTGTGAACATGTCTCTCCTTTGTGCCTTCGACAGATAGAGCAATCCATGTTCGACCAAGTATTGAACTGCCTCTTTGATAGGTTGTTCAGAAAGTGTAAAGGTTATGATTGGGAGAGGATTCTTGTGTACTCCTTCAGTCCCCGGTTAAAGCTATTGTGGATCAACCGTCTCTTCAAAATGTTGCAGTCACCTGTTAGATGATAGGTGAACTTATGAAGGCAACAGTACCTGGAATTCTTCATTTCTTCTTCAGTCAGATGCCTCATGATGAATGTCGGTTTGCTTGCACCAACCTGAATCCAAACTTCCAGTAACTCGATCACTTTTTTAATGAAAAGAGGGAGCTTAGAATCTGTATGATCATTTCCCCGTTTGTTGATGTAGGTTTTAGGTTCGTGCATTTCAAGATTGGTTATCTTTTCTTTGTGCTTCCGGAAGAGCTGGAGAAGCATGCTTGCGTTGTGACTCGGCTTTCCATTTGCTCCCTTATGCAACAAAATTTTTGGAAGCTTGGAGGTTGTATTGCTTGTTAATCAAATGCCTGCTAACTTTAGTCTCTCGCGGCTCTTCAGCCTTTGTAGCTTTTTTTCTTTCCAGTAAAGCGGGTGCAGTAGTTGTCGATCTCTTCGCCGCTTCATGAAGCTCTGAGAAGGTATGGAAACGAAGATTTTCCAATAAATCTCTGTAGACCGGGATCATGCCATTGATATACAAGTCTACCAGTTGTTTCTCTGTGACGTTTGGATCATGACAGTCCAGAGCATGGACTCTGAATCTTTTCACATAGTCATTGGGATGTTCATTGCTCCTCTGAAACATTCTTCCAAGATAGGAGAGAGTAACTTGCTCTGACACAAAGAAGTACTTTCTGTAGAAGGCGTTAATCATTTCTCCCTAATTGTTGATAGTTCCTGGTGCGATGTTGTTGTACCAGGTGTATGCCCTTCCTTTCAAGGATTTTGAAAATTCATTGAGGCGAACAACATGGTTATGCTCATGTTCACCCAAGGCTTCCAGGAACCGAGAAACATGCTCCCGAGCATTGCATGTTCCGTCATACAAAGTGAAGGTTGGAGAGGTATAACCCTTTGGAAGAGGAATCCTTTACGTAGCAGCAGGGTATGGAGGCTGGTGACGATGGATATGTGATGTCTTGTATTTTCCATGGTTCTCCAAGAGGTGTTCCAAATCTTCTCGAGTAATGAAATTTGATGATTCCTTCACTGATGGATCATCTGCAGCTTTGCGGACTTCGCTGTCATCCACTGTATGAATTGGAACTACTTCAGGATCAGCATCTGAGGATGTTTCCTTTTATTTTTCTTTTCCTTGAGTCTTGTCTGACATCTTGTCAGTGAGAGTCTTGAGATAAATGAATAGATCCTTCTGTGTTGCATCCATGTCAGTTTAATTCTTTGCAAGAGTCTCTTGCACCTTGATGAGATCATCCATGAAAAGTGGTGGATTCCCCCTGACTTCCTCGGGGTGTCGACCGAACAAGGGATGACCTTCCATGTTAGGGTGAGGAGGAATAACATCACCACCATCAGTGTTAGAGGCCGGAATGGTTTCCGGGATATCCTCATTATCATTGTTGCTAGTGCTAGCGTCGTTTGTGTTGGAACCTGTAACTAACCCAGACCTAAGACCAGCCATCTTTGTAAATTGAGATTGCAACCGAGATATTAATCTCTCACTGTGGTCGCCAATCTGTAGATGGGGAAAAACGATTTGCTGGTTTTTACGGAATTGAGGAGACTACCGTGCGGAGACTCCTTGAACCGAGCAAAATGTTGAACCTCACACAGATGAACTGCAAGAAGGGAGTGCTTTAAGTTCGAGAGATCAATCTGTAGGACTCCGGCCTAAACCAAGACAATGGTCGTTCCAGATTCAATTCGGTCACAAGAGAGGATGGGTTGATCTATAGGACGGAAGCTGAGAAATATGTGAGATCAATGGTGATCTGAGATTGTAGGTGTGTTGTGTATGCTGCGTAGGAAAGTTCCGAATGATTCAATTTACTCAGTTGAGAGTGATTTCTCAGACGGTGAGTTCGTGTAGACGAAAGATTGTTTGTCTGAACTTGTCAAGAAATTCTTGTGTAGACAAATGATGTCCCTTTCAATCATGATTCAGAAGCCTTTTATATTGCTGAATTGAAAATACTATGATCCCATGAAGTGTGACAGTTGTCGGAGTCAAAGAGTGGGGAATTGGGAAATCATGTTAAAACCATTTTCTCATCGTGCGGAGACTTGGTTAATTTTCCACCCACTACTTCGCTAACTCCTCCAACTGATTGCACGACTTACTCACATTTTCGTGGTGTGTATGAACACACGTGCCGCAGACCGCCAGACCAAAACCCTAGTTAATATCCCCCATGTGACACGATTGACATCTCGTGATTGTGGAGTCAGTTGCTGACTTTATGGGACGATGAGTCCTTGTATTGTTGAGTTGAACGTGATTTGCAAATGTTCTGAGACTCAAGAATTGAACATGCCTGTTGAGACAAAGGTTTCATTGTCAAATAAATGTTAATAACCTAAGACGAGCAATCTGTGCTGCTGAATTGTTGAATATTTATAGTTGGACCAATATTCCTTAGTCTGAGCAAATATTGCTAGTCTGAGCAAATGTTGCTCATCTGATGAATTGTTGGTGGCAGGACCAAATAAAATATTAATATAAAATACTGGCGGCTATGTTGAGCATAATAAAATAAAGGTGTTGATCACGGGATCATCATAAAATTATTAGGGTTTGAATCTGCTCAGAATTATGTTGCTGCAAAGCTCTGGATTCGAAACCCTAATTTTGATCAATTGATGATTTATTGACAGTCGATCACATAGTGAAGGAGGGACCGGCTACACGGGATGACGAGTCGACCATGTAACGCCCAGATGCTCGGATGAGAAAAATACCAAAGTCTCCTGAAGACCAGTTGGTGAAAGGATGATTAAATGCTGGTTTAATCATTTATTATAATAATGCTCGTGTGAGCATTAGGTAGTAAAACCTGATTATGGAGAGATAAGGGACCGACCAAGGGGTCATGGGACCGGATCTCGGTGGTCGTGGGACCAGCTGATGGTCGTTTGAGAAAACTCCCAGTTGTTTGAGAAGAGTTTGGACCCAATATGAGCAATTGAGCAAATTAGGTCAAAATTATTAAAACATATGGGACCGGATATTTGCAAGCCTTAGGGTCGGACTTGGTCGGTCAAGGAGATATGCCCGTGTCACCATAATGTCAGCGTCTCAGTCCTGAGAGTTTTGATATTTTCTGATGCGCGTTTGAGCAATATTTCGAGAAAATATGAAGGATTCAGGGTTTTGCTGAAACTAAGAAAAATTCATGAAATGATGAAAATAATTAATAAAATAAGGGATTGCAAGGTGTGGGACCGGCCATGGCTAGGGCATGGCCGGCCAGCTAGCAAGCTCAGTCCAGCAACACTTTTCCCAATTTTATATAATTTTATGTATTTTTCCTGATGTGAGAGAAATATCATGAAACTGAGGAATTTCATGAAGTTAGGGAATTTCCATGAGATCATGGAAATAATAATAAAATAATAGGGAATCATGAAGTGTGGGACCGGCCATACAAGGCATGGCCGGCCGGCCAAGGGGCCCGTCCCAAGGCATTTTTCCCAATTTTATAATATTTTTCATGATTTAAGGGAAATATCATAAAACCAAGGATTTTGTTGAAACCAAGGAATTTGTTGAAATCAAGAAGTTTCCATGAGATGAGGGAAACATAAAAATAATAATAATAAAGTAAGGGACGTGTGGGACCGTCTAGGGCATGACCAGTCGGCTAGGAGCCAGTCCCACGAGTTTTCCCTAATTTTATATTATTTTTCACGGGTTTAGGGAAATATCATGGAATCAGGAAGTTTTCATGAAACGAAGGATATTTGCTCAAATGAAGAGATTTTCTTGAAATCAAGGAAAATAATGAAAATATGATAAAATGTAAAATCGGCGTGGGACTGGCCACGGCACGACCGGCCGGCCGGTGGGCCTTGTCCTCTAGCGCCTCAATTCATATTTTAATATTTACTATTTTCTTCCTATTTTGCATAGGTTCATCATTCCTTCGTGTTTTGTAATGCTCGTTTGCGCATTCAGGTGCTCGTTTGTGCATTATTGTTGAGTACACTTGCACCATTTTAATCAGGGCTTACTCGATAGCTGCTCAAATGCCTGTAAGTTGAATATTTATCACTAACCCATGGAATTCTGCTGGGAAGAACCACAAACTGAAGTGATGAAATATTATGAAGAATCGTAGAATATTGTTGAATATTCAGTTAACGATTATAGATAATTAATTGATGGATCTATACTAGCAGGCATGCTGTCTAGGAGCATTAATTATCTGAGGATTGAGAGATATGAGCTTGTTGAAACGTCATGTCTCTCCTATATAGTCAGGGAAAACGTTGTTGCATCCTGAAGACGTTGTTGCTCTATACTAGCAGGCATGTTGTCTAGGAGCCGTCCAATCTTTTGATTCTATATAGAAATAATTACTGATATTGCTCAGTATTCATGAGATGTGTCGTTGCCTCAGCTGAGAGACTACACATCTACATATACTCTGAGAGACAGCCTTCTCAGTCAGAGATTTTATGGCATGAGCTTTCATGCTTCAGTGAGAGACATGAGCCTCAATGCTCACCTGATTGCTGGATCAGGAGCACGTATAATTATGGTTTTACGACTTTAACCCCCGTTGAAAATCCACCATCTACAGTAGTCTAATTCTCTAATACTATGATGATACAAATATGACCATGTCATATCACTAGAGTATCATACAATATGTACAGTATATACCAGCTTCGTAGTTATGTTTTCAATATAGCACGACTTGAAAGATATGTTAGGAATGAAACAGTTCAAGTCAATATTACTAACCTCAAGAAGAAAGATGATGTTTTCATTGTAGTTCGCTTCTTCTTCACATTCTTCAAGTCTTGAGAGTAATACTTGTATGTCTCAACATTCCTAGACTTTCTAGTCTAACCTAAACGAAGTTGACTCTAGTATATAATCAAGCGACTTTAGATGAGTATTGATACACTAAAATATGACAACCAAACTTGCCATACCAATGCTTGGTGAGTTCACCCGATCTATGCTCTAATAATTAGTTGGATTACAGTTGGAATATTTACAAAACCGAAAATAGGCATTTTTTGCACGTCTTTTGTATTTTCGAATTTGGTAGTTCCTTGTTGTCCTAGAAACCTTGGTCATTGTAAATAGTTAGGAAACTCATCCCGGAACACGTGGAACTTTACGTTTGTGTGAGAATGCCCACTAGCAATAGTCTCGTAGTACTCACTAGAAAGGATAGTATCCTAATTAGGTGAAATCTCTTATGTGTGATTCTTTGTAAGACCCCGTTGGGATCAAGAAGCTTCTAATAGTACCATTGGTGGGAAACTAAATCATATTGTTATGTAGTTTTCGATTATTTATTTGATTGAACCATGATAGATCTAGTTTGTTTACTTTGTGACCCTTCTCTTCTTATATAAGTCACTCGAACTAGCTCAAGGATCAACAATTTAAGATTTTATTTATAGCATTTAGACTGAAAATTAAAGACTAGAAGATTTACTTTTTTGGTATTCTGATCTTTGTCATACTTCGTGCTTGATTGAATGATGAGATCCGACAAGCTTGTTTATCTTGTATGGACTTTTTAAGCTTGTTGTATAGATCGGTGATTTATCTTTGTGTTTCTCTTTGAGATTTACTTTGATAGATTACAAACTAGGATTGATTATTTCGGTAATCTTGATCTTAATTGATCTAACTGATACAATGGATTTTATATTGATTAAAACGAAGAGCCTTTGTCCTCAACTACATTTCTTATTTATTTCCTGAGACTGGTAGAGCGGTTACTGAAACAGATTAGTCCTTTATTGTTTTTTAATACGATCTAGAGGAGTTGAGTGGTTGAAGTTTTCACAGCAGGTGAAGCGATTTAAGATAGTGGACTCTATCTAAGGATTAACGTGCATAGACTAGATTGATAGTAGGCGCAGGGATGCTGAAGAAACTGAGTAACTTGGAGTTAGTTTACTTGGTCTCAAATATATGAAGTTGTAGTAGTCTTTTAGTAGCGGATTAATTCTGGGAGTATTCAAAATTGGACTAGGTCCCGAGGTTTTTCTGCATTTGCGGTTTTCTTGTTAACAAAATCTTATGTGTTGTGTGATTTACTTTACTTCCGAGTTATATTTCTTTGTCTTTATAATTAAAGTCAATATAATGTATATTAATCCAACACTTGGTTTGATCTCATAGTTTGGTTTGGATTTTGAACTTACTAAATATACCAAGTGTATACCTTGTTGTTGTAATCTCCTTGACAGTGATTGTCTGTATTAGATTATATAAGGTGTGTCTTGCATAGGTTGATATCGAAAATATTATAGTATATTTGATACCCTCGTCTTTTCACAATGACCAAAGGTTAAGTAGTCAGGAATTGACAAGCATATATTGTCATATGACCAAATTAGTTCGTGAATTGTTGAAAACAATTTCTATACAAATAGTCGTCTCGTAACTCAAGAGACTTTTGTATTTGGCAAGTGCGCGAACTGTCTGAAACAGTTTGTGTGTACTTAAATAAAAAAAGGTATCCAAAAACTTTCAAAATCAACCATATCGCAGACTACATAGATCAGTTCGCGTACTATTGAAATAAAAGTTATCCAGGAAAATCTCAAAATCCACCAGTTCGCGAAACGACGAAATCAGTTCGTGTACGTGATTTACTTGAGAATTATTTATGAAAGTTTTCATTTTTAAGTGCAAGTTCGTAAAATGAAAAAACTTGAATTCTTCGTCGGATTAAATGTGAAATAAAATTGAAACGAAATTTCCCTATGCATCATCATCATGATCTCAACTTTATGTATACATGGCTATTACTAGTATTTTTAGTTGCCTCTCATTCTAATCATGTATGATCTTAATGCTGGTAATTATGAAGCTAAAACTATAATTGTTAATACATGTTTTTTTTTGTAGTGAAGGTAAGTGCTACGAAATTTACTAATATTATATATGTATACTTAAAATTCAAGTCCTTTTATGTAATATTAGTAATCTTCATTGCACATATTGAATGGAACAACCGACGTCACAACATCATCAATAATCTCAATAAATGTAGTAGGTTAGTTGGTTGCACATATTTGCGCTTCAAAGGAATCACATTTGAAAAAGTGGGGGTACAACAACCACACCAATGTAGTCAATTTCGGCCATCTCGGCCGGAATTCCGCCGAAAATTCCGTTTCCGGACCAAGCTAACACGAAATGCTACTTTCCGCCGAGACGGAAAATACCCGGTAAGGAACCGAAATTCTGGCCGAGATTGGACAAAAAACCCGGAATTCCGGTCGAGATTCGAGTTAAGTGACTTGAGTGACTCACTTATAGATCGATATCGAGGGAGCAACAGAAAGGGATCGAGAATTCGAGAGAAGAAAAAGAAGAAAAAGAGAGGGAGTTAGCAAAATTTCCAGCGATATACATATAGATCGATATCGAGACTAGAGAGTTTGGTGACTTGGTCGGATGCTAGAGAGTAGAGACAAAGAGTTTCATGAATTAAATTGAGAATTTGAGATATGGAGCTGTTGTGATTTTGTTCATAGAATATTAGGTTTTCAATCAGAAAACAAGTAAGTAATCCAAACCCTTTCTTTATTTTTGTTAAAATAGACTGATGCATGATGTTTTTATTGATTATAATCGAAGTTGAGATGATTGATGTTCTTAAATTTAGGGTTTGTGTAATTAGGATTTATCTTAAATTGGGAATTGTTATTCAGAAATTAGGATGTTGTTATCTGGATTTCATCTTGTAAGTCAGAGACAAGATGTTGTTGTCTCAATCATTGATCCAGATATCAAATTCCGTCACCCATAAACAGGCCTTGATGTCATCTCCCTATTTTCATGTCTCCATCATTGATCCACAAGTTTGCATTAAAAATTACCTTGGCCGACTGATCACAATTCAGTCCATCTACCGATTTATATACGTCAGATGATGCCAGTGGATAGCTTGGTGAAGATCAAAGATTGTTGTTAGGATGTGGTTGATAACTAGAGAGACCTTCTATATTCAATGAATTGGTTGTGAATTACCCAGGATAGTGCTTGAATTCTCTACATTATAGAGTGATATAGAAAATTTAAGCAACCATAGTGCTTGTTCTTGCATGACATCCTAATTTTTTTCATTGGAGATTCCTTCATTGATTAAGTACTTACTTACTAATTTGTAGGAGCCTAGCTAATATAAAGATACAGGACAAAAGAAAAAAGAGCATGTAGTTTGAATAAAAGGTCTGGGCCTGGTTTTAGTGTGTTCATCTATCTTCATATGCACAGATTATAGGTACTGCATCCACATAGTAGTTGTATGATTGTTTCTCACGGCATCCTGAAAGCATGTTTCTTGTTCCATCACTCTATTTATAATGGATTGAAGCACCATTTCTGTAATCTAGGTTCATGAATGCTTTAAAAATAAGAATTCTTATGTCCCTCTCTAGATGAGTTAAAGATTTTAGGCTTTGGTACGAGTTGTGTTAGAGATCATGTTCTTATTCCTCGACACTAGTGCACCATTTGGTAACAAAATTCCGCTTTCGGAAGATGAACATAACCTTGGTGTCTAACATGTTTATACAAGTTGGTGGAACAAACCACCCATTGAAGGCACTCATATGATTATGTTGAACAGTGGTGGATTGTTCGAATTATTCCCCTAAAGTTTAGCTCCTTGAATCTAGTTTCATGTCTAGTTGTTGGTGTATCCGGAACAAAAATATTTCTGAACTGCAGAAAATGTTCAGAAGATAAGAGCAATTGCTAGTTGTTGTTTTCCTTCTGTGTTTTGTGATAGGATACTGCACTTAATAGAAAGACCTGGATGATAGTTACTTATTGCAGTCTTTTAATTATTTGTAAACTATTTCGAAAGTCAATTTGTTAGGGATTTTGCAATTTGCCGAATGGCAAATAGAGTTGGAGTGTAACTAAGAGTCTGGAAAACATAAGAATGATGGAGTTACTCAAGATGATGATATCTATGATTATTCAAATTATGTTGATTAGCACTGTAATGTTCTTTTTTAAGTAACATTTTAGACAATGAACTGAAGTTGTACTAGTTTCTCTTTTAAGTAACATTTTAGATATGTTCTGGATTAATTAGTTAAATCTGAAGTGTTTCCATTTTTGTGTTTTTTTTGTTCATTTTTTGTTGGATTGATGGTATTTCATTATATCATAACATATGTAGAAATTATATATATAAAAGTTGGAACCGAGATTACACCGAGATTTGGAAACGGAATCTCCCCGAGACAACATTGTACCAGTGTCTCGCTCGGGACCGAGACAAACCGGAATCCGAGATCGACTACATTGAACCACACCCAATATTTCGCTTAGCAATCTGTATGGACAAACTCCAATATACTTTCTAGAGAATCAACTAGACAATCATACTCAATCTAGATAAAAAGTATATCAAAGAGTTTATATCTCAATCTCTCGATTTGATATATACTCAAGCAAATAGAAATCTGCGAGTCTTTATCAAATACTAGAGAGATAACTTGGATGGTACCAAAGACCAATATCCAAGTGTCAATCAATTTAAATCAACAACCAAAATGTCGGATATTCTAATTGATTGAACAACGCACAACCTGTGATATTTCAATTATATAACAAAATATAATGCGGAAAAGAAATAACACAGACACCGAAATTTTGTTAACGAGGAAACCGCAAATGCAGAAAAACCCCGGGACCTAGTCCAGATTGAACACACACTGTATTAAGCCGTTACAGACACTAGCCTACTCCAAATTAACTTCGGTCTGGACTGTAGTTGAACCCCAATCAATCTCACACTGATCCAAGGTACAGTTATGCTCCTACGTCTCTGATCCCAGCAGGATACTACGTACTTGATTCCCTTAGCTGATCTCACCCACAACTAAGAGTTGCTATGACCCAAAGTCGAAGACTTTAATAAACAAATCTGTATCACACAGAAAAGTCTACGGTAATAGATAAATCCGTCTCCCACGAATATACCTACGAGTTTTGTTCCATTTTTTGATAAATCAAGGTGAACAGTAACCAATTAATAAACCGGACTTATATTCCCAAAGAACAACCTAGTATTATCAATCACCTCACAATAATCCTAATCGACGCAGCGAAAAAAGATATTGTGGAATCACAAACGATGAGACGAAGTGTTTGTGATTTCTTTTATATCTTGCCAATCTGAGATATCAATCTCAGTCCAATTATTACAATTGTACTCGTACGATAGAAACAGCAAGATCAGATCACACAACTACGAGAAAGTAGTATCGGTCTGGCTTCACAATCCCAATGAAGTTTTTAAGTCGTTAACTTGGTTTAGAAGAAGAAACCAAAGGTTAAAGGAGAATCGACTCTAGCTTAGCACAACTAGTATCACACAGAAGGTGTGGGGATTAGGTTTCCCAGTTGCTTGAGTTCTCCCTTATATAGTCTTTCAAATCAGGGTTTGCAATCAATGTTAGCTTGGTAACAAAGCATTCAATATTCACCGTTAGATGAAAACCTGATTTAGATTCAAGCTAATATCTTTCAACCGTTAGATCGAAAACTAGTTTGTTACACACAAATAAAATGCATGTTTCTAGGCTTGTGTAACTGTACCCAAACTTGTACATTTGTTGGTTCAACAATAATCAACCAAATGGTTAGCCATATGATCACTTTCATATCAACCACATTCTTCTTCACCATAACTAGTTCAAGTGACTCAAATGAACTAGCTAGAGAGTTGTTCAATTGCAAGGAAATCTTATGTAACTACATAAGACACAATCGAAGCAAAAACGATTTGATTCACTCGAATCGGTTCATGAACTATATAGCCACGGTTTGCAATTTGCATTCCTTAGTTTATATAAGAATAAGTTCACAAACATCGTTTTTAGATATAACCTACTCAAGTTCGCGGACTGGGTTCGCGGACTTAAGTTCCCGGACGGAGTTCACAACCTCCAGCAGAAATTCTCGGGACAAGAACTTCCACCAGTTCGCGGACTGAGTTCACGGACTTGGCTCGCGCCACCATGCCGGTTCTCTTGATCAAAAAAGTTCGCAAACTTCGGTCAAGGAATAAGGACTTATACATATATGTGTTTCCACAATAATGCTTATATCCTCCAATGGTCATATAATCAAAACTCTCATTTCAATCATTGGAACATTCTAGAGGACGTTGATATTCTATAGTTGTTGTTCATAAACTATTTTTCGTCAAAGTAAGCAATTTCCAAAGTGATTGAAACTTGTCATGACATTCGTCACTAGGTAAAGATGATCTTGGTTAAAGCGAAAGCTTACCAACACATATTTCTAGAAATAGATAGGCGAGATAAACTCGGCTCGAAATAGCAAATGTGTATAATCGAAGTCTATATAGCAAAACAACTTTTGTCTCAAGATAGGAGATAAATGACTTTTGAGTGATAGATAAGTTCAAGTATCCGCATACCTTTTAGTCGATGAAGATCCACCGGTTCCTTGAGTAGTCCTTAGTCTTGTATGATGATTTTCATGGAGTTCTTGAGCTCAACTACACTTTCTATCCTAGTCCGAGACCTTAGCTATAGTAGACTAGAAATCAAGACTTATAGTTTTGATCACTAACATTGACAAACATGCTTGAGATAGCAACGCATGCGAGTTCTACCGAGCAATGCTCTAAGAATCTCCCCCTTTGTCAATTTTAGTGACAAAACTATCAATACATATGGAACACAAAAAATAAATAAATTAACTTTTGTAGCTCCTATTCCATACGCCTAATATTCAACATTACTTGAAATCTTCGTCACTTCCAAGTACTCCAATGATCCCAAAGGTTGTAAGTTTAGCATCATCGTTGTTGAAAATCCATAGCTATAACAACGAGAAAACAAGAGTTCTCAATCATTGTTATACAGTGTCATAATATCATTACACAGCGTCAAAGTTCAATTGTATCACAACTTCAACAACAATACTATAGTGATATGTATCACTCCCCCTTAGTCAATACTCCATCTCACATGGAAACCACTCCCCCTTACATAATGATCCGAAAACCATATGTATTTGTAGTGTGAACTACATATTAATTCTCCCCCTTTTTGTCAATAAAATTGGCAAAGGTACAAGAACGGGATCCTAATAAAATTTCCGAAAGAGACATTTATTGACCAAAAGAAAGCAAAAATATATCATCTTATTTAGATGCAATCATAAAGCCGAAGCTAAATACATTTATCAAGGAGTTTGTAAACATACAAGATAACCCCTATAATATTCCACAGCCGCACTCCCCACAAAGATTTGGCAATTAAGCACAAGTTCAATCAAGAACTCTCCCCCATAAAATGTGATTCCCGAAAGAACAACAAGAGCGACTTTAATTTCGAAATAAAAGAAGGATTTTATTGGACATAACAAATCACATACAAGTATGAATTTGAATCCAAAAAATTAAATTAAACTAACCACAAGAGGACCCGTGATTAATTTAATCGAAAAATGCTCAAACATAAGTGAACTTATGGAGACTCAAAAATATACAATTAGATTAATCACAAGAGAACCCATAATTAATCTAATCGAAATACGCAATCAAACTAATTGGTCATGCTCGACATAAGAAAACTTACGGAGCAGCAACAACTAAATAACCAAACAAGATGATTAATTTAGTTGAATATGCTCGACATAAAGTACCTCACGGAACAACAACATAGCTAATCGTAAAAATAATCAACTTAGTCGTTCTATGCTCAACATAAGACACTTTACGGAGCCTCACAGTAATACATAAAATATGGATCAGGGAAGATCAATACTGCAGAATACACAAGGATTTATTCTATTTTCCATCACTATTCGCATAACGATATTCAATAGATATAATCCTTATAAACAAAATATTTTAACCTATATTCCATCAATAATTGACATAATAGGCTTAACTTTTGTATTTGTCAAAAGTCTATTCATTCTTTTATCAATACATGCATATCGACATAAGAAAGACTTTACTTTTGACAAGATATGGGACAGTCATAGTTCACGGACGTAAACACACATCTCCCATAACAAATTTGCAATATATAAAACCATAAAGATTAATACTGCAAAAATCATCTTCCAAACAAATTTAGAGTTTAAACCAATAAATCTAAAAACACGAAGATGAAAACGTTGGACATAGCTATGTGTAAACACAATAATGGCTATTCCAAACTCTAGTTATTCTTCTAACAAAAAGAAAATAGAAGATTTACTAGGCAATAAGACCTTTGAAGAATTCTTTATCGTCCCCGAACTCCTTGTCGTCAACAGCCATTGGGACATAAGGTTTATTAAGGTAGGAGTTTATAACAATAAACCTTCTCGGCTGATGTTGTCAAACCAGGGCCTTCTGAATCTCATGAGTCTTATAGACAAAAGCCTTTATTTGTTGAATCTCCTTTAGAATCTCCTTCAACTCTTCAAGAACACCAGAAAACTTCTGAGAGTTCGAAGGAACGGCTCTTGGCTTCCTCACATTCCTTCTTTTTCTTTTCAAGGTAGGAGGTAACGGAGATTTCTCTTTTTACTTCATGATTGATGGCTTAACAATCATATTAACATCTTTTCCATCAGAAGACATCATGCTTGGAGTATCCATACGAATGAGTTTGTGAGAGGAAATCACAAATTGAACTCAACAAGTAGTCTTGAGATAAAAAGAGGTTTTGAGGAAGGAAAAAGAATGTAGGGTTTCAAAACCTTTAAACAGGTTCGTACATGTCCAATTCACAACCCTATAAAGAGTAGAATTGTCGATAATAACCCTCCTTTGTTGATAGACAGGGAAGAACAAAATCTAAGAAAAGAAGCAAGAAAACTTTTCCTAAAGCCTGGACGGTACAAAATCATTGTCTCTTTTGATCAGGCACATGAGACAATATTTTCAAAACAACACAATCAAGTTGTGTTGCGGTGAACAACAATTTGTCCACCATTTTCCTCTTGATAGGAATCCACAGACCTCTGTCTATCAAAACGATTCGACCATACTCTCTTCTCTAGTGGTCTTGGTTTATCCTTGGAAACTAACTTCTTAGATGAAGATAAGATCCTACACACCTCAGCGGTCTTCTGAGCAAGTTTAAGCTTATTTGCTAGTTGATTTGCTCTTCGTTGAAGTTTGTTGACGTGCCTCAATTGGTGTTTGTACTTGTAACACCTTGAAAGTTCATGACCCTTTAGAGAACAATATGAGCACGTCAAACTAGGATAAAAGTCAGGATTCTGAGATGTGCACGCGGCTAGACACATGGTGGAACCTGAAACATTACAAACAGAGTTTCCAAGAAATGGGTCAATTTTTTCTTCCAGATTAGTTGGGTTTTCTTCTGAAAGAATATTGAGATTGATGTATGCATTGCTACAGTTATCAAAATCAATATTTTCACCAAGAAGTGGAACACTTGATTTCTCGTCTTCATTGGAATCATAGTTGTCAGACATTTCATCAAGAGTAGCAGCAAGACCTTTGTTCCCGGTGTATTTTCTACGATTTGGGCACTCGTTTGCAAAATGACCAAATCCTTTACACTTAAAGCACTGAGGCATATCCTCATCATCAGTTTCATATGTTTCCCTTTTTTAGGAGGAATACGATTATGAGGTTCAACTGATGCTTTAGGCTTATCTCTGGAGAACTGCTTACTTCTCTTCAACAGAAGATCCGTAAACTGTCTTGTGATCATCGAGACTGACTTGTCAAGATCTTCATCTGATGAATCTGTCTCAGAGTGATCATCTTCAGAGATATACACTTTTTCACTCTTATCAAGTAATTTAGTGTCCTTTTGTGCTTTGAACGCAACATCCTTAGTTTTGGATGAATGTTCGTGATCAAATATCTTAAGCTTCCCAACCAGCGTATTTCTGGAGAGATTATCAAGGTTATTTCCCTCAACGATGGCATGCTTCTTAGAGTCGTATCTAGATGGCATCGATCTGAGAATTTTCATCACAATGTCCTTTTCAGCAATAGTCTTACCCAATGCAAAAGATGCATTAGACACTTTGTGATTAAACTCATCAAATGTTTCTTCATCTTCCATACGAAGGTTTTCCCAATCGGAATTAAGGTTTTGAAGCCTAGCTTCCTTTTCACTGGAGTTACCTTCGAATACGGTTTCTAAGATATCCCACGCATCTTTAGACCTCGTGCAATTTGACACATGGTGCTGAATATTTGGGGTAATGGCATGTATAATGGCATTCAAACCGTCGGAATTTTGCTTTGCAACATTTATCTCGGCAGGGGTGTATTCACCAATAGGCTTGGGAACGTTTACATCTCCAACTGCCACGATGGGAGCATTATAGCCATTAACAACATATACCCATGATTGAAAATCACGTGCTTGAAGAAAAGTTCGCATAGCAATTTTCCATCATAAGTAATTAGAGCCATCGAAGATGGTGGTACGTTAATTGAGATAACACGTCTGTTCATAGAGTCAGATTGCTACAAACTCAGACTTGTGAGGTCTTGAACGTGTTTGCCTGCTCTGATACCAATTGAAAAAGTGGGGGTACAACAACCACACCCAATATTTCGCTTAGCTATATGTATGGAAAAACTCCAATATCCTTTCTAGAAAATCAACTACACAGTCAGACTCAATCTAGATAAAAATTATATCAAAGAGTTTATATCTCAATCTCTCGATTTGATACTCAAGCAAATGGAAATCTGTGAGTCTTTATCAAATACTAGAGAGATAACTTGGATGGTACCAAAGACCAATATCCAAGTGTCAATCAATTTAAATCAACAACCAAAAGGTCGGATATTCTAATTGATTGAACAACACAAAACCTGTGATATTTCAATTGTATAACAAAATATAATGCGGAAAAGAAATAACACAGACACCAGAATTTTGTTAACGAGGAAACCGAAAATGCAGTAAAACCTCGGGACCTAGTACAGATTGAACACACACTGTATTAAGCCGTTACAGACACTAGCCTACTCCAAATTAACTTCAGTCTGGACTGTAGTTGAACCCCAATCAATCTCACACTGATCCAAGGTACAATTATGCTCCTACGTCTTTGATCCCAGCAGGATATTACGTACTTGATTACCTTAGCTGATCTCACCCACAACTAAGAGTTGCTACGACCCAAAGTCGAAGACTTTATAAACAAATCTGTATCACACAGAAAAGTCTACGGTAATAGATAAATCCGTCTCCCACGAATATACCTACGAGTTTTGTTCCGTATTTTGTTAAATCAAGGTGAACAGGAACCAATTGATAAACCAGACTTATATTCCCGAAGAAAAACCTAGTATTATCAATCACCTCACAATAATCCTAATCGACGCAACGAAAAAAGATATTGTGGAATCACAAACGATGAGACGAAGTGTTTGTGATTTCTTTTATATCTTTCCTATGGGAGATATCAATCTTAATCCAATTATTAGAATTGTACTCGTACGATAGAAATAGCAAGATCAGATCACACAATTACGAAAAAGTAGTATCGGTCTAGCTTCACAATCCCAATGAAGTCTTTAAGTCGTTAACCTGGCTTAGAAGAAGAAACCAAAGGTTAAAGGAGAATCGACTCTAGCTTAGCATAACTAGTATCACACAGAAGGTGTGGGGATTAGGTTTCCCAGTTGTTAGAGTTCTCCCTTATAAAGTCTTTCAAATCAGGGTTTGCAATCAATGTTAGCTTGGTAACAAAGCATTCAATAGTCACCTTTAGATGAAAACCTGATTTAGATTCAAGCTAATATCTTTGAACCGTTAGATCGAAAACTAGCTTGTTCCACACTAATGAAATGCATGTTTCTAGGCTTGTGTAACCGTACCCAAACTTGTACATTTGTTGGTTCAAAAATAATCAACCAAATGGTTAGCCATATGATCACTTTTATATCAACAATATTCTTCTTCACCATAACTAGTTCAAGTGACTCAAATGAACTAGTTAGAGAGTTGTTCAATTGCAAGGAAATCTTATGTAACTACACAAGACACAAGCGAATCAAAAACGATTTGATTCACTCGAATCGGTTCATGAACTATATAGCCACGGTTTGCAATTTGCATTCCTTAGTTTATATAAGAATAAGTTCACAAACATCGTTTTTAGATATAACCTACTCAAGTTCGCGGAATGGGTTCGCGGACTTAAGTTCCCGGACGTAGTTCACAACCTCCAGCAGAAATTCTCGGGACAAGAACTTCCGCCAGTTTGCGGACTGAGTTCGCGGACTTGGCTCACGCCACTATGCCGGTTCTCTTGATCAACAAAGTTCGCAAACTTCGGTTCAAGGAATAAGGACTTATACATATATGTGTTTCCACAACAATGCTTATATCCTCCAATGGTTATATAATCTAAACTATCATTTCAATCATTGGTACATTCTTAGAGGACGTTGATATTCTATAATTGTTATTCACAAACTATTTTTCGTCAAAGTAAGCAACTTCTAAAGTGATTGAAACTTTTCATGACTTTCGTCACTAGGTAAAGATGAACTTGGTTAAAGCAAAAGCTTAACAACACATATTTCGAGAAATATATAGGCGAGATAAACTCGGCTCGAAATAGCAAATGTGTATAATCTAAGTCTATATAGAAAAACGACTTTTGTCTCAAGATAGGAGATCAATATACTTTTGAGTGATAGATAAGTTCAAGTCTCCACATATCTTTTAGTCGATGAAAATCCACCGGTTCCTTGAGTAGTCCTTCGTCTTGTATGATGATTTCCATGGAGTTCTTGAGCTCAACTACACTTTCTATCCTAGTCCGAGACCTTAGCTATAGTAGATTAGAAATCAAGACTTATAGTTTTGATTACTAACATTGACAAACATGCTTGAGATAGCAACGCATGCGAGTTCGACCGAACAATGCTCTAACAAAATTCAATAAAGCGACTATCCCAAAGAGATATTACTCTCTGTGAAGAGATAATTTGTACTTTTCTAAGAATCACCAATCAAGCATATAAGTCCGATCATGTTTCATTTTAGATAGAAGAAAAGCACAAATCACAATTTATTGTACTAGCGTTATTGTTGTCATAGTATTGAGAGATAGATACTAAACTTGCATGGTTCGTCGTTTTCTTGAGTTTGGAGTGTTTTTACTTGACGAAGAAAGATTATTGTATCATACGAGACGTTTCGCAAGCAAGAGCCATTAACACAATGTGAAAAAGTTTTTCTGAAGGACAGAAAATTTAATACTCTACTCAATATATATATATAGTTTCTTATATTTTCATATTTCTTTGGTATCGTAAACCGAATCAATATTGGTTGCATTGAAGAAAATATTCGATTATATCCACTTACTTAAACACCAAGAACAAAGATAGGGCCAGTGCCAGCCCTAATAGGTAGGCAACGGAATACCCACTTTAGGGAAACAAGGCTTTGCGGGCAAGAAAATATAATTTTCATTTTCCTGCGTAAAATAAAAACCAGGGGGTCATATGAAGTTTAGATATATAGAATTTGGGGGGAAAGCTTAATGGTGTTAGAACTTTAATAGTTTTATTCTTATTATAAGATTTTGTTTAAGACCCCTTGTTACCTTAGAGTTGAATGGACTCAAATAAGAACAAAGGCTAAACTAAATACGTACATCTAGCATTTTTTCTTGCATTTTTTGTTTGTACTCTTCAAAAATAAAATAAAAAATATATATGTATAGTTATATAGTTATTATTTCATTATCATTAGAATTATAGAATGTAGATACTTGATTGATGCTAGCTAGATTCATATAGTCGACTAACCGTAGTTTTGTATGGTTGATTGTTTATAGGCATCCAAATTTTAGTTTTGTACGGTTGATTGATTATAGGCATTAAAATTTTATATTATCTGTAATTAAATTGATATGTTTGGTGCTCGCTAAAAATGGGTATGGAATTCTGATGAATCTCAATCCAATTGAATGAAACGTTTCACAAAAATTAAAAGTATAAAAATTAACAAAAGTTACAGCAACACCTAGCATAATGATAAGAATTAAGCATATTGCAGTTAAGAATAAAAAACCGCATAACTAATTTTTGATTGTTGATCAACATAAGTTCCATGTATCATACATGTTACCTCTAGTAGTTCAGGTTATAATTGTTAATGACTCAATGTGTATCGATTAATGATATTGTTTAGTAATTTATCATAGGTATGCCTCCAAAACAAAGATCTCAAAATAATTAGAAGTCCAGCAAAAGAAAAAAAAAGTTACAAAAATCTCGTGATGGATCCTTGACAGAAACAGGATTAAAGCTACAATGACAACTATTGAAATAGGCATAACTAAATAAATAGAATATAAATCTAAGAGTTCGTATATAAGAATACACAAAGGGATATAATATTTCAACAGGTTTTCTTATATTGTTGTTAATATTAAAACACATGACGCATGTGATCCTTCCCCAAATTATATGCAATTAGGTTGACATTGTCATTTTTCATAGGACACATATTCTTTTTTGTTGGTGAAGATAAGTGCAGTGAGGATCTCCAATATAACCTATGAGAACCTTAAAGACACAGCAGATGTCAAAACACCTTTCAGCAATAATTAAAATGTAGTAACTTAGTTGGTTGTACGGGTGTACAGTTCAAAAGCATTAGGTTCAATCCAACAAAATCTACTACCAGCCTAATTTCCACTTGCATTAATGTCAAAGAAAGAGTGATAGGACACATATATCCTCCTTTGACTTGTCTACAGTCAAGTTAAAAAGAAATATGTTGAAAGTTGTTTATTTCTTCATCCTTTCTCAACTATTGCTAGATACTCCACTTTCTCTGCTTATTCCTTGTGTTGAGTGTGTGTTTTGTTATTAGAACTGACAGATATATAGAACGTAATCCATATCTCCTAAAGAACGTGAGAGAGAGTTGGTTGCAATACCGGGTATGTATTGAAGAGCAGAATACACACCATTCTGCTAATTTAAAAGATAGTCATTTGCAAATGTTTTGAAATGTGCAAGCTCAGATTGCTTCGGAGATTAGCATGTAAAGTTTCTGAAATACTTAAATAAGTTTTTTTCCACGTATATGCGCATGTAATGTTGTCTTGGTTCATGTTTTTATAATTTTAAAAAAAAAAGTGATTGTTAACATTTTATATTTACATATAATATGGAATTATTAGCAATGAACATTTTATATGGTATACAAGTTTCCAAAATTTTCATGTTTCTTATGTGTGATCAATTGAAACTTTTTTATAAAAATATATGTGATGCTTGTGATAATTTTTCATTTCAAAATATAAAATGCTACATCGATCTTGTAATACTATTTGAATAACACTTTGTATTTTTAGGTTTTCGTTTGTTGAGTTTGTTACATGGAATCACGATTTAGTTTTTAATGGTATAAGTTTTGCTTGAACTACAAAAACATACAAAGTTAGTGAAATTACTTTCTTTTTTTGGGTCAACCAACATATATTTAAATATATTCAAATCAAAATAGTGATTACATGATCACTTACAAGAATAACAAAAACATCAAAAACAAGATAACCAAAACCCTAATACAAATGAAGATATCAATTACAAGTAAATCGCGAAGAGAAAAATCCATAAACCACAAAGATATCCAAATTTTGTATCCGCAGAAGGGAAGAATAATGGTATAATCCGGAATCAATTCAACCAATTGATACGATTTTATTCTTCTTTTTCTTCAATAAGAGATACTCCTAAAAGAAAAAAGTATTTTTGGTATAATCGTGTATCTCTAAATGAACCCAGATGCCCTAAATCCCTTGGATTAAATATGGATTCAAAGCAAGACCTTGTTGAATAGTCGATACGGTCTTTATTAGAGAATAACAAGCTACGAACTAGCGATCAAGGTTTCAATATACCTCCCCAAAAATGAAGAGAAACTTACCCCAGATGGCGAAGAGAAATCGCTACAAATAGCAAAGAAATATTCGAAAGACATCAAAAGCAAAATAAAATTAGTTTATTCACTTAATTAACGGTCAATTAAAACTAAAAAAAAAAAAAGAACAGGAAGGACCAAACTGAGCAAGAGTTAAATGGAAGTTAGGATTTTCTTTTTCTTAGAGAGAAAAGAAATGAAAGGAGAGAGATTACAATTAATTATTTTACCAGTTACTAATTATCAAAAGCCATTATAACCACCGCCAGAAGTATAATCAGATGGAAACCTCAAAGATCATACGTGATCCATATGGCTTAATAATATATACTCTATTGTTCAGATAATTAAACTGGACATATATTTCTAAAATTTTGGTAATTTATGGCTCAGTCGATTTAATCATGAATAAATCGAGTCTTAAATGACTTTTTTCTCGGGAAAGAAGATTACAATTTTATTCAAGAAAGAGGAAAAAGAAAGAAAAGAGATTACCCGAACAAAAACAACACGAGAAAAAACTACCTAGTTAGCCTCTTAGTTACTACCTAGAAGCTATCCTAAGTTGGTCTCCAAAGAGTGCAAGCAGTACAATTCCCCAAGAGTAGTTATTGACCGCGTCGAGGTCCTCCAGAAGTATTGGGGAAGATAAGACTGCCTAGATAATACAATAAGTAAACGGTCATATGGCCCTTAATCATATCCTCGTCCATCACCAACTTCCCTTTCTCTACTTTCTTTCTTGTCCCTCCAAACACTCTCTTCAAAACTACCAACTTGAACTTCCTCAAGTTCTTCGGTTCCTTGACTTTTTTCATATTGGGTCATATGTTCCACACCAGGTTTCGTCTCTTTAACAGAGATATCATCGAATTCCAACTATGTATTCGCACTGTTCCGCCATAGCATCTTTTCAGCCAATATTGGAAAAGTTTCAAAAGTTATCGGGGTTAACATAGCCTTTTTGGAAACATTTCCCATCTACTCTTAGGCTGGGGATCCTCTGCGCATCATCAAGTTTGATTGTTATATCGCCAAACGAGAGATGCATAGTTTTTGTTGCTGGGTAATGCCTCTCGGAAAATGCTGATACAATGACAATGTCATACTAGAGTGTGTGTATAAAATATTTCATAGCATAATGTAGATGCTTTAACTTTCTCCATCACCTCATCACAATCCTCCATGACATCCCAACAAATCGACTTCTTGCGACCACATTGTTATGACCCTACAAAAAAAGATCGCTTCATATATATATTAATACTTAGAAAACACAAGTTCGAAAAATATTTATAGTTAAGATTTAATACCTTTGCGGCAAAGATATTGGAATCCCATGTGTGTTTGTAGATTTACTCCATCTCTTGAGGTACGATAAGTTGGGTTACGTGGAGGTAAACAAAAACTTCGAAGAGGAATGTATGATATCTAGCACAAGACTTCTTAGGATTCTTCCTCTCTCTAATAGCAACATCTTGTTGTTCTTCTTCCTCTTATTCTTCATCTTCCTCAACAATTCCTCCTCTATCACATCACGGATTACAACTCCCAGTGACGATCCTCTATTTTCTTAGTATTTTTGGTACCATGTTTACCTGTCCCTAAGTGTATACTATGATGAGCGGTAGGAGCTTTAAATCTTACACTTGAGATGTCTTATCTTTCGATTTGTCCCTAAATAAAAAATCAAAATAATAACTTAACTAAAATTCGGCTAAGAAGTCATAAAATTCGTCTAGATTATCATGAAATTCGGTTATGAAAAATAGAGTTCGCTAAGAAAGATGTGAAACACAAAAAAATGTTGGTCTACCACAACTAAATCCGGACTTAGCTGAACATAATGCATTGTTTTCAACTTAAAAGTTCGCTAAGAAATAAAAATTATCGACTTGGCTGAACTCAATGTAATGCTTAACTACTACAAGATTCTATTAAGAGAAAATATATTTCTTCCTAGCCAAATTGTACTTGGTGTTCTTCATGTTTGAAAAGTTCGATTATGTAAGTTTTTTTTTTCTCTTTATGAAATCACTCTGAAACTTTCATTCGGACCCTTTTTTTAATGATTACTACTCGATTTATCAGTAAAAAAACGTATAAAAGTTAAGGGGGTTTTCGGATAATGGGAACAATAGGTAAGCACAATCACCACTAACCTTGTATGTTGGTGTGGTAACGCAAGAATATAAAGTGTGTCGAAAAGGATGTTGATGTAGAACAAAGGTGCTGAGCGAATAGGTTCCACAAAAATAAAAAAAGATTTGCAATACAGAAGTTATTACAATATCTAAAAATGATTCTCAAATGTAATACATTCTTGTTATATGTTCTTAATTAAGTGAAGTTTTAATTTCCGAAATCTCTACCTTTAGTTAGTTAAATATAAGTTTTAATTTCCTAATTCCCCACTTTAGTTAATTAAATATAAGTAATATGTAAATGTAAGTTTGTGTACCTATAAATTAAAAATATAAGTCTAAGTTTCAACTTTACTTCATAAGTTTAATTTTCGAATCAATACGCTATCTTACAAGATGTAAACTTGACAGTAAAATAAAAACTTCAATAAAAATTTTGGAAGTCTGTGACCTCTTTTATCTTCATTTTGACATGACTTCCAATTAATGCGTTCTTGAGAAGATTTTTTCATTTAACTTTCAAAAAAAATTTGCTTTGACTTTCCTTACTTTGAACTCTTCTTTGCATGTTAGCTGCAGGTTTGACTTGGTTAATATCCAAAACTTAATTCTTTGTTTTTTACCTTTTTTTTATGACCATCATCTTGTTAATGGCATCTTCAGGTATTACTTCGAAAAAAATCAAATTGGGTTGTTATATCTGCCGTTTGAAAATTTTGGAGTAAAGTATTTGTCGTATAAATGAAGTTTAAATTCACATGTTTATAGGCGATAGAGAAAGAGTCATTGGCGACAGAGTCTCCACCAAATGATGGAGTCTTCACTGCCAACGTCAAAGTGTAAATCACTGGCGGTGTAGTTTGTATCGTGTGTCGCTAGGTTCATTTTTCAAAGACCCTCGTCGAGTTTTCCATGCCTCCTGATATGGTCAATATCCAGAAAATCCGTGATAGATACGAACCGCCCCTATAATTGTAGAAGGGATCTTTTTTTGTAGAAAAAACCTTAGGAAAAGAACTAAGGGTCATACAAGGTAGTAGCAGCGCTTGTGTTAAGCCTTCTTTCATTGTTCTTACATAAAATAGCTAAATTAAGTGTTTCCAAATTTTGAAGCCTGTGGATTAACTTAAGACTACTTAACACAAAAGAGATAGGTTTGATTCTGGAGCTATTATCTTCAGCATTGTATCTTGGAGTATCATAATAGCTGGGGTTGAACCTTCCTTGGATTGCTTGATGATATAGATAGTGAAATCTTAACAGAATTTCCTTTGATTCAGCTTGTACTTCAATGTTCATGTGCTGCTTTTCCTTGGCCCAGCTGAAGGATAGATCTGCACCTCCTATTGCTCTCCAACCTCCAGAGTGGCCTGGGTATCCTCTGCTACCAATGTTGTTTCCTGCATCATCCAAAATAGTTAGTGCAGAGAAATATTTGAGGTTCTCAGGGTTCTGTATAGTGCATATCCTTATGGTGAAACCAAAATCTTGTGGAGTGTGGTTTAGATCATAAGGAATTTGAACGTCTGATTCAGCGGCAGCCCCATTGTTATTGGGGAAGAGATCATTGAGAGCATGGGTAGGTAAATTTTGTGTTCTGTTATAATCACATAGATATTGCTGAATGCACTGAGAAGTGTGCTTAGCATTTGGTTTTATGTGATTGAAAACCAGGTCATACCTAGCTTTCCAGATGTGCCAGCATGTGGTAGCATAAAGGATTGTTTTTCCAGTAATGGTTCCAGTATCAAACCAGGAGTTAAACCAATCCATAAAGTTTGTATTATTGTCAAACTTTCCATGGTTTGTTCCAATGATTTCATGCCAAACTGCAGTAGCAGTAGAGCAGTTTAAGAAGAGATGTGTCATGGTTTCCTCTCCACTACTGCAAACTTGACAGATATGATCAATGTAGTGCAGAATGCTTGTAGTCTTTGCATTGGTGGGGAGAATTTCATGGGCACACTTCCAGAGAAAAATATTAATAGTTGGGGCAGTATCCAATCTCCAGATAGCCTCCCAATTTCTGGTGCTGATATCATCTCTGTACAGATAGTCTATCTTTGCCTTGTATAGAGCTTTGGAAGAGAACTTTCCAGTTTCATTTAAGTTCCATTGTATTGAATCTTCTTCCCCTGGGTTGGTGTTGAGGTTCAGTATGGCTTGAGAAATGTTTTGATTGAAAATATGGTGGATAAGTTGGGTATTCCAGCTTACATCCTGGTGCATGAGATGAGACAGCAGCTCTATTTGGTATGGACAGTGATTGGGTTTGAGAAGCTTATCTATAGAGTTGGGTAACCAGTAGTCTTCCCAAATGTTGATTTTCATTCCATTGCCTATCTTCCAGTTACAGTGTTGTTGTATATTCTGTATTCCTTCAAGAATTTCTTTCCAGATCCAAGAGTCTCCATACTTTGCTTTTGTATCCATATTTAAAACATTTCTTCCCAGAAGATATTTGGCATCCATCAGTTGATACCAGAGTGAGTCCTTTTCTTGTTCAAGTCTCCAGCCAATTTTTGTGATCATGGCACTGTTGAAGAGTTCCATATTCATAAAACCTAATCCCCCCATATATTTAGGTTTGCATATTGTTGTCCAAGCCTTAGGGTAGTATCCTCTTGGATTTTTCAGATTTTTGCCCCAGAAGAAATCTCTTTGTAGCTTGTTTAAGTCCTGGAAAGTTTTTTTAGGGATACTGAAACAATTCATTTGATAAATACTAGTTGTGGATGTAATAACTTTGATTAGAACTTCCCTGCCAGCAGGATTTATAGACACATTTTTCCAACTGGATAGTCTCAGTTTTAGTTTATCCACTCCTGGTTTGAAAGACTTGATTTTGCTTCTGTGAGTAAATAGAGGAGAACCTAGGTATTTGTCATCCAGTTGCAGAACTTGAACTCCCATGATGTTGCTGATGGCCGAGAAGAGATTTGGATCAGTGTTTTTGCTGAAGAACACTCCTGATTTGTTGAAATTAATAAGTTATCCAGAAGTTTCTCCAAAAATGTTGAGAATGTCCATGATATTCTGAGCTTCTACTTTGTTTTCTTTGCAGAAGACCATGCAATCATCAGCAAACAGAAGATGATTAATGGAGGGTGCACCTCCACATATTTTTATTCCAGTAATGATACCTAAATCCTCAGCATGAGTAAGAGTTCTTGAGAGAGCTTCCATGCAAAATAGAAAGAGATAGGGGGATAGGGGATCTCCTTGCCTTGGTCCTCTTGAGGGGTTAAAGAAGGAGTCTGGAGAACCATTTATAAGGACAACAGAAGTAGTAGTGGTGATATACTGCATAATTTTGTTGCACCATTGTTCATTGAAGCCCATCTTTGCCATGATGGTGTTGAGAAAGTCCCAATCTACTCTGTCAAAGTCTTTTGCCATGTCAATCTTTATACCGATACTCCCATGCTCACCTTTGGTGCGTCTTTTGGATCTCATAGAGTGTATAAGTTCATGAGCAATAGCAATATTGTCAGAGATTTGTCTTCCAGGTATGAATGCATATTGGTAAGGAGATATAATTTTGTTGAGAAAGGGTTTCATTCTCTGGGCTTAGAGCTTGGAAATGATTTTATAGGTGGTATTACAAAGGCTGATATGTCTGAATTGACTTGGGGAAGTGGGGTTTTCTACTTTGGGTATGAGAAATATGAAGGTTGCATTCTTTTCTTTTAGAATATGACCAGACATAAAGAAGTGTTGCACCATTTTAACAATATATTCTCCAATGAAATTCCAGTTTTCTTGGAAAAAATTTGGAGGGAAGTCATCTGGTCCTGGAGCTTTGTCCTTAGCCATACTGAAGAGGATGCTTTTAACTTCATTGTGGTCTGGAATTCTATTTAGCATATTGTTGTCAGTTGAGGTGATAGTGGTGGGAATTAAATTGATAACATCTGGGTAGATGAGAGGACTTTCAGCAGTAGCCATTTTGGAGAAATGTTGAGTGAAGCAGTGTTTTATATCTTGATAATCTGTAACCCATTGCCCTTGACTGTCTTGGATAGCATCAATCTTGTTTCTTCTTGTTCTGCACTTGGTAGCTCTGTGGAAGTAGATTGTGTTTTGGTATCCCAGCTTAATGAATTGATCCCTGCTTTTTGTCTTCCAAAATTTTTCTTCAATATCCTGCCAATCTTTGAGGTGATATCTAGCTAATTTGATGGCTTGATTTCTATCTGCTCTGAAGTAGTTTGTTTGTAACCAGAGAAGGTGTTTCTTACATTCTTCAATGTTAATTTTTAATGTTGTCATAGACCTCATTGTTCCATTTTCTGAGATGAAGCTTGATGTCTTTAAGCTTTCTAGCTATAAGAAAAGCGCTAGAGCCAGAAAGATTCTTTCTCCAGCACTCAGATATAATTTCCTTGCAGTCCTTGTGATCTAACCAAGGACCAAAGAACTTGAAGGGAATTTTACCAGGAGGGGTTGGAATTGAGAAGAATGGGATGGTGATCAGAGCCAATAGCAAGCATATTGGTGATGGTAGAATTGGGATGTAACATGAGTCAACTATCAGTGGCCAACCCTCTGTCCAATCTTTATTCAGTGAGATTGGGGCCATCTCTTTTGTTAGAACAAGTAAAAGGACAACCAGTGGAACCCAAATCCACTAGGTCCAACTCAAGGATTTTGTTGCTAAAGATAGTAGCTTCATTGCTATCTATAGGATGAACACTAAATTTTTCAGTGTCATGAATAATAATGTTTAGGTCTCCAATAACCAACCAAGGTAAGTTGTTAATTGCGGCAGTTTTTTCCAACCTTTTCTAAGAGATCAGTTTACTATCTGTATCATAAGGGCTACCATAGTAACCAGACCAAGGAGAGCCACTGACAGGCCTAACAATAGCATTGATATGATTGAGAAAGGAATCAAGTATTTCAATGTTTAGATTACTCTTCCATATCAATGCTAATCCACCAGCAGTGCCACTAGCACCTCCTGGATTAATTGTAGAAGGGATCAATTGTCACTTTCCTCTTGTCGAGTTTGCCATGCCTCCACCAAACAATGCTTGTCAACTGCCCATACTTCAAATCGTCCCATCTATAAGTCCTTTAAATGAACCCACAATTGGGGGATATCAAAACTAATCGGGGGATATAGCTACATGACAAAAACTGGATCCAAATATCAAATCTGGGTCACCCCTTATGTAATTATTTTTTTAATTCCTAATCTAGCCCTCACTAATCGGGTTTAGGAAAATCTTAAGTATTTGGGGGATAGATTACTGTGTATTTTTATTTGAATTTGTGTGAGTGAGGTGAGAGTATAAGGAGGGAAAAATAATTTTGAGTGGAAATTTTTTGGTGAAAATGGAAGATGATTGTGAAGAGAGAATTGCTGCTAAGAGGTTGAAAATTTGATTCTTTTTTCTTTGAATCCACCAGTTTTGCAGCTGAAAAAGCTCGGTGCCGGCATGGTATTCAACCAAAAAACCATGCCGGCATTTGTTGGAAATTTTCATAAATGTTTGCCACTATCCGGGGGGGTCCGGGGGGCGTAGCTCCTAGGAGACTTTGTCTCGTGACAAATTTTTTTGGTTTTGATCTTCAAAACCTATTTTTTTTGTTTAAATCAGTCCACTACCGGCACAATCAGTTAATTCTCGAGCATGCCGGTACCTATGCCGGCATAGTATGTTGCTTAAATTTCTATGCTGTCACATGATGAAAAGTATCCAGAAAATTGATTTGTTTTTCACTTGACTACCGGCATTGATAGATTTATATCGAGCATGCCGGCATTTAGTTCCGGCATTGAATTCATCAATTCCGGCATGGTCTTCATCACTTCCGGTTATGTAAAAATATATATTTCCGGCATGTTCTTCATCATTTCCGGCATGGTCTTCATCATTTCCGACATGTTCTTCATCACTTCCGGCATGGTCTTCATCATTTCCGACATGTTCTTCATCACTTCCGGCATGGACTTCATCACTTCCGGCATGGTCTTCATCACTTCCAAATGTGAAAAAAAATAAATCGTTTTCAAAGTGAGGAGCCGGCAGAGAAGGAGAAGAGAATTTGAAAGGGAGTGGGGAAAATTTAGAATTTGAAAGAGAATGGGGAACATTTGGGTTTCAAAGCTTTAACCCTAAAGAGATTAATAAGAAGTGGAGATGGAAATGGGGATATGTTTTTGTTTTTTGATTTTAAGTTTTTTTATTTTCATATTGAGGGAAGGGTGTTTTAGTATTTTCGTCCCAGAAAACGCCCCTTAACGGATACCTTTGATTGGGAGTAGTAAGGTTTTCGTATCCCCCAATTGGGGGTTCCTTTAAATCCAGTCGCTGTCGGATACTCAAAGATGATATGGTCCCGCGTGCAGTCGAAAAATTAGAAACACCGATTTTAAGCCTAGAGTTCGTTGATCGAAAAATATTAAAAAAAAAAAAAAAAAAAAACAATAATCTCTCTATAAAGTAATTTTTTAAATACAAAACTCTTTCTGTTTTTCTTCATTAATAAAAACAGAAGAACACGCAGTACACGAGAGTTCATCTTTCGTTTTTTCAAAAATTTTGGATCACAGAAAGAGACTGTACTTTCTTAGTTTCATCGGAACAACAAGATCATTCAATCAAATAGGTGATTCTTGGTGGTAATTAATAATGTGGAAATTAAAGATCGCTGAAGGTGGAAATCAATGGCTCCGTACAACAAACAATCACATAGGCAGACAAATTTGGGAATTTGATCCAAATCTCGGTACACCGGAAGAACTGCAGGAAATCGAAAATGCTCGTGAATCTTTCCGTAATCACCGATTCGAGAAGAAACACAGTTCAGATCTACTCATGCGTATTCAGGTCTGTATCTCCGCTTCAAAATTCAGACTAAATTTCCATTTCAGCTTTCAATAATTACATGATTGTGACAACAATTCGATTGAATTTCGTTTTCAATTTTTTTTTAGTTTGCGAAGGAGAATCAGAGTAGTAGTGGTGAGTTGTTAGAGCAAGTAAAAGTGAAAGATACAGAAGATGTGACAGTGGAAGCAGTAACTACGACGTTGAGAAGAGCTATTAGTTATCATTCGTCGATTCAAGCACATGATGGACATTGGGCTGGTGATTATGGAGGTCCTATGTTTCTTATGCCTGGATTGGTAATTATGAGCTACAATTCTATGTTTAAACTTTTTTTTTTTTTGTTGTTGTGGTAATTCACTTTGTTTTTAGTGAGATTTCGTTGCGATTTTCATGAATTATGCAACTGCTGATGCCTGTTCTGGTGGTTTAATGGGACAGATTATTACTCTACATACTACTGGAGCACTGAATGCAGTGTTGTCTGCAGAGCATAAAAAAGAGATGTGTCGTTATCTTTACAATCATCAGGTGAGTTAAACATTTTCCGTTTCTCTATTGTTTTTAGTCTGTGGCTTAACTTGTTTAGAATCAGTGAAGACTATTTAGTTTTCTGTTGTGTGCATATCTCAAACAAATGACTATGAAATGATAAATGTGGGTTGTAGAATGAGGATGGGGGTTGGGGTCTACATATTGAAGGACCAAGTACAATGTTCGGTTCATGCCTAAATTATGTTACTATGAGATTGCTTGGAGAAGGAGCTGACGATGGAGACGGGGCATTGGAGAAAGCAAGGAAATGGATTCTGGACCATGGTGGTGCTGCTGCTATAACATCGTGGGGGAAAATGTGGCTTTCAGTACATAACTTAACCTCTTTTTTGTGTTTTCTGTTAGAATTAGAGGCAAATAGTTGGTAGTTGATTTTCTAGTTCTTTTTTAACTAATTCGTTAATGGTCACAGGTGCTAGGAGTTTTTGAATGGTCCGGTAACAATCCACTTCCCCCGGAAATATGGTTACTTCCTTATATTCTGCCTTTCCATCCAGGTTTCTACTTATCCATCCTTCACAGAAGCATTTATGATATATGTTTTCAGCTGAAATTGTAATCTGTTTAATATAACTGGGTTCCATGAACACTTTGTAAGTAAGCCGTGTGTCCTACTTCTGTTGATTTGCTTGGAGTGGTTCTTCTGTTTGTTACTTGATGGTGGATTTTGTTGCTAATAGTTGTACTTGTGAAGGAAGGATGTGGCTAGCTTACAAATGACCTTCTGACCAACTTGAAGTATTTTGACCAATTGATACAGGAAGAATGTGGTGTCACTGCCGTATGGTTTATTTGCCAATGTCATATTTATACGGGAAAAGGTTTGTTGGTCCAATCACACCAACAGTTTTGTCTCTGCGGAAGGAGCTCTTTACTGTCCCTTATCATGAAGTAGATTGGAATGAAGCGCGTAATTTATGTGCAAAGGTTAGTGATGTTTCTAGTGCCTAATTGTTTTCTCTTTTATAATCCCGTAGTTTTCTTTCTGGTGGTAAATTACTGATGCTAAGATAATTTTTCTGCAGGAAGACTTATATTACCCACACCCACTAGTACAGGATCTTCTTTGGGCAACTCTTCACAAGGGTGTTGAACCTATTTTACAGCGTTGGCCAGCAAAAAGACTGAGAGAGAAAGCTTTAAATACAACAATGGAGCATATCCACTATGAAGATGAGAATACACGGTATATATGCATAGGACCTGTTAACAAGGTATGGAGTAGATGGTTGAGTAACCGTGACTTTAGAGAGATTTAATCATAGCCATTTTTTTCTTTCAATGACAAGAAATTTAGTGAACAATTAATCAGGCCAAGCTATTGATGCTTACTTCTAAATGGCAGGTATTAAATATGTTGTGTTGCTGGGTAGAAGATCCAAACTCAGAAGCATTCAAGTTGCACCTTCCAAGAATTCAGGATTACTTATGGGTTGCTGAGGATGGCATGAAAATGCAGGTGCGGAATTGCTTTTGTTCTTTACATTGCTTGAAGTATACTAATAATTGACCATCTTGCTTATTATTCTGTCATCTCGAGGGAATGTTAAGTTCGCAATTGACACTATTCTGTAGTTGATAACTAAATATTAATTTCTAACTACTACGACGATGACCACCTGCAGGGATATAATGGAAGTCAAGCATGGGACACGTCTTTTGCAGTTCAAGCAATTATCTCTTCGAATCTTTATGAAGAATATGCCCCAACTTTAGCAAAAGCACATAACTTTATTAAAAGCTCACAGGTTTTTATCTCTAGGGTGCCTTTATAAAAACATATTTTAATCTCAATCATCATTTCTGATTTCTCACGACTTTCTTCACCGCCTTGTCTTTACTTCAAGGTTTTAGCAGACTGCACTGGAGATCTTGATTACTATTATCGTCATATTTCCAAAGGAGCATGGCCTTTCTCAACTGCAGACCATGGATGGCCTATCTCAGACTGTTCAGCAGAAGGGTTAAAGGTAAGATACAAATCAGTTTTTTCAGTAATCAGTGATATCCTCTTACTAACTTTCCTGTTCTTGTGCAGGCTGCTCTCTTGTTATCAAAGCTTCCGTCAGGAATTGTTGGTGAGCCAATTGAGGCTTCGCGGTTTTTTGATTCCGTGAATGTCATCCTTTCACTGCAGGTAGTTGGCCTAACTTACAAATATGTTTAGCATACTACTCAACTCTTTTGTAAGTTTATCTCTAATCGTTGGTGAATAAAGCAATCGCTGCTTCACCAAAAACACAGAGTTTCAATTTTGTAGAAACAAAATAAAATAGAAGCGGAAGTTCAGGCTGAAATATTTTCGTACTTCCAATTGTATGACATTGTTTTCCCCATTACCATGGAGAATGTTCCTTTTGAATTAGGATGGAATTTAGCTACTATCTTACAGTAAAAACTGATGAAATAATCATCTTTCTGCTCCTGAAACAATATTATAAGCATATCAACGTAGCTACTGATTAGGTAATAATAGCCTACTTGACCCTGTAGTATTTTATCTTAGTGTTAAAACAAAGATGCAAAAACTATTATCTTTCTGTATATGTACCTGTTCTGCTGTTCGTGGTGGATCACTGATATATCTTAATCTCAATAAAAACAGAATGATGAAGGTGGTTTTGCAACATATGAACTGACAAGATCCTATGCTTGGTTGGAGGTAAACATTTTTTGGTGGTTGTCATATTTTGAAGCCCCTTTTGTTTTAGGTTTAGATGCAATTGCAATAATTTGGAGAATGTAATCTTATTTTTCCTTTTCTATTTTCAGTTAATAAACCCTGCAGAAACTTTCGGTGACATTGTTATCGACTACCCGTAAGTTATCAAAGCTTGGAGTATATGTTCTTCATTGTTTAATGTCATGATGTAATGCTGACCGCAAATACTCTCTAGGTATGTGGAGTGTACATCTGCTTCAATTCAAGCACTAACAACGTTTAAGAAGTTATATCCTGGACATCGGAGCGACGAGATAAAACAATGCGTCACCAAAGCTGTTAAATTCATTGACAGTATTCAACTACCAGATGGTTCATGGTTAGTGATTATTTTGCTCTTAATATTCTCATGTCAATGGAATTATTTGTTACGGCTGTTGCCTCTAACTTTCTTCTAGTTCTTTCCAATGCATCCATTTTAAAGTGCAACAATAGTAGAAGTTCAGTTACCTATGAAACTTAGTTTCATGATAAAAGATTCTCTCTGGTATTTGAATAATTCATTTTTCAATAGGTATGGCTCTTGGGGTGTCTGCTTCACCTACGGAACCTGGTTTGGGATAAAAGGATTGGTGGCTGCTGGAAAGACGTACAAAACTTGCTCTGCTATCCGTAAAGCTTGTAATTTCTTGTTATCGAAACAGGTGGCTTCAGGTGGTTGGGGGGAGAGTTATCTTTCTTGTCAAAACAAGGTTATGATTTGTTATTTAACATCTATTTTTCGCTTGCTTGCGAAGGCATACATCCCTTAGCAATTATCAGCTGTCGGAAAGCCAAAATGAAATAAATTAAAATGAGGGTCCATTTGTAGAATTGGCTATAATGTGACAGAAACTAAAGCTTGTCACTTTGGCATTCTCAAAAAAATAAAATCTTTGTGACTAAATTTTTGGATGATTGTTGAAACAGGTCTACACGAACCTTGAGGGCGACCAATCTCACACGGTAAATACAGGATGGGCTATGTTGACTCTCATTGAAGCTGGGCAGGTACGTGCAGTATATTGCTTATTAGTTATTACCGTCTTTTTCTTTAGCTGTGCTTCTGAAACTAGAACTGCATACTTGAGTTACCTGTGCAGTAATTAATCTTTTGAATATTCTGGTGCAGGCCGAGAGAGATGCAACTCCACTGCATCGTGCAGCAAAGGTACTGATAAACTCGCAAATGGAGAATGGTGATTTCCCTCAAGAGGTAATAAGTGTTCCGCATTGCCATACCCTTGTTCAATTGGTTAAAACTAGTAACATCCCCTTTCAGATGTATTTAGTTGGGATAATTTCTTAAGATTATGATCTGTTTATGTTTTTGCTTTCTACAGGCTATCATGGGAGTTTTCAACAGGAACTGCATGATCAGCTATTCTGCTTACCGAAACATTTTCCCGATATGGGCCCTTGGAGAATACCGTTGTCGAGTACTACTGGCCCACTGAAAGAGAAACACAAGAAAATGAAAACAAGATCTGCATTTATGGACAGTAGCTGTTTATAACTGTGTTAATGTTTTCGCTGTCATATTATTATTGTATGTTGGATTCAAATTTATTGCACTTCAGTTCTTAACTAGACGAACAGTTCTTTTTATGTGCCCCTGATACATGCTCCAGACATATCTAGTCAAGTGTTAACCATCGATGTCATTCTTCAGTAAAAGTCTTTACGAAGGTTAGACAGCAGTGGTTGATATTGGTAATACCTTCAGAGGAAGGTATTTTCAGCTCCAAAGTCCACAGTTTCCGGGGCAACACCATTTTCAGACCCAAATCAAAAAGATTAGTTGCAAGGAAGCATTTGCTGAGTCACGGAGATTCTTAGAAAAGTATGCCTCCCTGCGATCCAAAGGGTTCAACTCGGAACTCCAATAATGAAGCTTACAGTACCTAACAACCGTTCTGGTTTGAACAATCCATTGTCCAAAAGTTGCACTGCATTGGCTTAATAACTAAAAAACGCATGTGCCTAAGGTTCCAAACCTTTTCTGTAAAGTATAATTAGCTTCTCAACCTACTGGTTCAACCAATTCGGACATTTAGTATACCATGTAGTTTGGCTAATACTCGACCTACAAGCTAATACTTAGAACTCCTGATTGGCAGACAAACACATGGTAGACACCTATTTACAATCTCCGAACTATTGTCCTTGCTATCCTCCCGTAGCATTGCAGTACTGATTAAAAAAAAGCACATGTTTCAACACTGAGGATAAAAGCCTTCAATTCCAAAACTCAAGAGTATCAAAACAAATGAAAAGGGGCAAACGGGGATAACGTCTAGGATGTCAGAAGTAAGGTACCAACTAGTATATAGACATAATATAAGAAGTTTAAAGAGCCCTTCCATCAACATAAACGCCAAGTGGAATAAAAAAAACCCTACGGTTTACATGTTAGGGAAAGTGAAACCCCTTTCAGTAGGAGCCTATAACAAAAGATTGGTCACCAAAACGCCTTCTAGTTAAGATAATATTGTCAATTTACTATCATCATCTTCTTATGCTTCCTATGGTGGTAGGACGGACTTCAATCTAGCTTCATTAGCATCCCTGTAAGCACAGACAAGAAAAAGTTAACAGAGTATGCCAGGTCGTAAAACAGGAAATTATCATAAGAGTTTCTTGTTACTAAGCGAGACATTCTCTTTAGATTCAATTATCATAAGAGTTTCTTGACACTTCTTCTCCCACCACTTGACAGTTTATGTGCAACATTGAGGACTGACTCACGGTCCCTATGGGTCATGCATGAAAACCCCATCACATGATTTCAACTGGGTTTAACCAGCGAATAATCTAGCCATGTAAGTTTGGGTACAGGTTTGAGCCCTTTTAAATTTGGAGTCTTAAGTCTAATGATTCTGTAAATCACATTTCCTGAAAATGTGGTTATTCTAATTCAAGTTCTTTAGGAAAAGGAAGAAGACATTTCTAATAGGCAAAACGTAGAAACAGTGACATCTAGAAAAAATTAAGGGATCTTTATAGTTTAGACAACCGAATAGGTTGCCAAACTTGAATGGGAATCCAAGCACTTTAATTGTCTGCCTTGATGGTGAATAAATGACATAATTAATAACTATAACACATGGAAATAGAATTCTTAACAAAGGTCTATAAAACTGAACCTGAATGCATCTTCAAGTTCTTTGCTATCAGGATCCAGCGTCAAACCCTTATAGAAGGCGTCTGCTGCTTCACCATACCTCTGTGATAAAAAATGCAACAAATAAATTATAATGTGATTTGTCTAGGAAATTATGAAAAAGCAAATCAGAGGAAAAGACGCAGACTTTCAGAATGTTGAGCGCAACGCCTGCCCTGTAGTGTGCCTTTGGCCAATCAGGCCTTAAAGATATGCACTCAGTTGCATCCTTTAATGCTTCAGGTCCATCTTGCATACATGCATAACATGCACTCCTACTGGATAGTAGAGTTGCATCTGTTGGAGTAATTTCCAACGCCTACATTTCCATCACCAAAAAGTAGGATTATAAGAATGAAAACGTAAAATATTAAACAAGTAGTTCAGACAGTAAGAAACTAGGACGGTTAAAACAAAATCTAACACTAAAAATTGGCTGGCTGGAAACTTCATAATGCAATTCAATATTGCAATTCATATGACACTAATGTAACTGATTTTACCATGGCATAAATATGTTCATAACTTCCCATAGAACCATGCATGACCAGAAGTTGAGAAACCCATAATAACTACTAGTCAACTTTTTAAAGATCATAATTGCGGTAGCTTTTAGCTGTAAGCCTACTCCGGAAGCATACAGTCATTCTACCGTACAATGGAAATGTGATGTATCCCTTAGTTTCTCATGTGGTTAAGTGAAGGTTAAAGCAAGCTGATAAAAAACACTACACTTATATATCATTGTCTTATTATCATCAAAGTGTACTCTTACGTACCACCAGGAAAGTGTCGTTCAATTACCATTATGTTATTGAGGGATCATTTGATTTCAAAGTTTAGGGCAATTAAATACCTTTGAGTACCACATTGCTGCCAACTAATACTGCTTTTCCTGAAAAGCTTCTGTGCCCTTCATTTTTCTTGAAGAACTTTCTCAGAATCTTCAGAATTCTTCTGTTTAAAAAAGTTCGATTTTTGTATTGTTAAAGAATCCAGAAACAAACTGGAAGTGCAAGGCATTTAAAATGTAAAGTGGGGGTCATAGCAACAAAGAGTAGAAGATGTGAAAAGATAGTTATAGCACTGATTTATCATAACGTGACACATGTTATCTTTCCTTTAGTGTTCTTTATTCTTTTTGAGCTGCTGATTTTTTTCCAAAAGATTTAAGCCGAGAAGTGCAGATGAGCTCTAAAGCCTTTAGTTGTTCCCTTGTCATTATAAAGTCTCCAATCCTTACTTCTTAAATTTACAAGAGATACGGTGGTCTAAAATTCTTGAGAAAACTTGGCCCTTATTAATGTTGCAATCCCATAGCGTGCAGTTTTAAGAGTTGTATAATGTTGTAAATGTACCTCTAGTTCTGAACATAAGGGGCTGCTATCCATGTAATAACTGTCAGGCACCTGTAGTATTTGATATAGATGCAAATGACATAACAGCTAGACTTGTATGCTGGGCGGAGCCATCTGGCCTTACTTAGTATATTAGAATCAGCTGTACAGGTTGGTATGTCAGTATTACTGTGACTTTGTATTGCTCTAAGAAGGTTAAGAAGTGGATAAACTAATTTGGCGCTTGATGGATAATGTAGATCTTTTAAATGGAGAAGAAAGAGCCAAATGATGGAAATGGCATATACAAAATTTATGACCCAATAAGGTGGAGCGGAGCGGTAGGACAATAGACCGGTGGCCAATAGAGGTCGAGGTAGTGAAGGATTACTATAGGTGCAAACAGACAGGAGTATTTCGCCGTTTTTCTCAATAACTGAAGGAATTCCAACCCTAAGTTATCCCAATAATTACAGATACAAGTCAACTCATCAATTGTGTAAGATAGATTCTGTACCTTCTTCTTTCTTGCAGCCTCAGAATGCACATGCTCCATAAGTCCACCAATGGTCCAACTCGGATATGTTGGAATGCAAGAAGTCACAGGAAATAGAATCTCAACAATATTGCTCTTACCCCTTTTAGCAGCAATTTCTACTGCAGTCATCCCTTCCTGTGTTTCAAAAACAAAAAAGAAGTTTGATTATGTAAGCTGGATTATAGGATACCCTACATCCAGTCAACCAGTTCTCTGAAATGGTATTGCCAATTCTCTTGACTTCTGGTGGAAAAATTAATCACACACACCCAACCAGAATGCTACTTACATTCTCAAGATATGGGTTTTCATGCAAGTAGGGCATTTTGGCAGAACAGATAGGTTTCAGAAGAAGTTTGAACTGGAGAGAAATTAATTAAAAGGCTAAGTATCCATACATTATCCATAGCATTTGGATCAGCACCAGGCTCTAGTAATGGCACGATAAATTGTGTTAGTCCATAATCTACTGCATATTGCAGAGGGGCAATTCCACTTGATTCGGCATTTGGATCAGCGCCAGCCTAGAAAGATGCAAAAAAAGAAAGATAAGACTTCATTAGCTATCAAGATATGCGGAAAAATTACATAAAAGTTTAGGAAGACAATGCACTACATGTGCCCCAGAGTAAATTATCTTTCACATTATTATGCTTTTATTTACTTTATGTTCAGGATTTCAGTTTTAATGAACCAGACACATTAACTTTAAGCACATCTAAGTTATGTGCACCTATGACCAGCAAGCTAAACATCTTTTGACATCGTAATTTTCAATAAGGTAAAATGGTAAATTATGGGCGCTGCATCCATGTGAACCACATTAATGCTAGTTGGGGTTGATTAACCAGGGTATGGGGTACTTAGGGTTCCCGATTCTGGGATTCTGTGCAGCACCAACTTGTGTAGCAGTCCACATATCTTTGGACCTAGAAAACGAGCTATACACAAACATAAGAAAATGGCACAAACTAAAAAAAGAGATGTTCAAAGGCAAACTAAAATATAACTTTAAAAATTTACTACCAGTGGGTTCTACTTAGAAATTGTTAAACAGATAAATGAAGGGATGAGTCTGTTCATATAAGCAGGAATTGAAATCTAGATCCACTAGATATAATTAGTGTGTAAATTCCTTCAAAATGTCATTGTGAGTGGATACATAAATAGTTACTACTGTGCTCGCAAAATATTTCTTAGAAACCCTCTGAGAAAATAATAAGACATTGTCCCACCAGAAGGTTGAGACTTGAGACCTTTTTGTACCTGTAGTAAAAGATCCGTGATTTGCGGTGAATCGTTAAGAATACTCGCTATTAGCGGTGTAACCAGTCCCAGCACCACTACATTAGGCTGCATATAGGAAGAAACATAGATTTAATGAATAGTCCCACCAAGTTGGAAAACCCATAGTAATACAAATCAGTTGTGCACTACACAATACTGTTAATGTTTTCAAGTATATAATCTAGCCAGTTTTACAAAAGTAAGTTAAACAGTTGCATAAAGTTCTAAAACGCAAGAAAGGTTTATCTTTCTCTTTATATAAAAGATAACTGAAAAATTGTTACAATGCCTTGTTATTTTTCTTTGTTGATCAACAACTTGACAAAGATTAGCTGTTTATTACTTTATTTAGTCGAAATGAGGTCAACTTACATCTGCATGGTGATCCAACAAAAGTTTAACAGAATCAAGCTGGTCAAAAACAGCAGCATAATATAGGGGAGTCCCAGATTCAGTCACAAAATTAATGCGAACACCTTTTGAAAGTAACAACTTCTGTATCTTTATATCTCCTGCAAATAAAGCTACATATGAAATCCACGCCTCATTGTATGTCCAATTGCAAAAAAAAAATATATATATATATATATATCATAGAAGAAATAGGCTACGTCTTTATGCTATTTTTGTGATAAAGAAGTAGAAACTTCCAACTTCCATGGAAGAAGTCTACATTGCTCTAGTTAGTTCGAGCACCGAGGAGATTCCCAACATATTTGCATTCAAGTATACATCCAACTCTTCCTAAAGTAAATATCCATGTAGGGAAAGTATACATCCAACTCTTCCTAAAGTAAATATCCATGTACAGAGTTTCAACCTCTATGTGGCAAGAGGTAAGCCGTAAGCCTCAATCTTCCACTGCTCCGGAAAACTCCAAACAACATAAACAGATCCTAACAAATGAACTTATGGAGGATAAAAAGATAACGAGAAAATCCATCTAAGCCTTAAATAAAGCCTCACAGCAAGAGATTTTTAGCGAAGAAAGCTAAATCCCAACAATGTGGATAAAATAACGCACATCTATCAGAAAAGATCAGAAATAAAAAAATATTATTATCAAACTGGGATATATCCAAAAAAGAAAAAACAATATTAGGAACAAAATTTTCTTTACACAGAGTCTCTTCTAAAGGAAATGCTCAGGCCTTGTATGATGTATGTAGCACAGTCTCAACATAAAATTTGCTTAAAAAGGCAAAGATACGAATCGGATTTTTTTCCTACCAGGAGAGAATCAGTCTGATAATTTACTTGTATGCGGAAACAGTCATAAGGGGTTATCTACAAGAATGATTTCCTTAGGGTTGATGGCAAGTTAGACAGTTCAAGTATTACATGTTCTTAAAAATTCAACTATTGAAACTCTTGAAAGCATAGATTTAGCTAAGCGAAAGATGAAAGGACGCCTTGGTCGATGGTTCTACAGGATACATATAGGTTCCTAAAACTAGAATGTTATATAAACTAAATGTCTAAATCGAATTAGCAGGGAAAGTTTAGAATCTTAAATCAATAAGCTAGGAATGGGATTTCTTTGCATGCTAATCTAATCTTTGCACGTCACTATGTCTATTAAGTAGATAGGAAATCTCATTAAGGGAACATATCAACATTTAATGCCACTGCTGTGTCTAAATAAGAAACTACCATCGAGTTTAATAAATACAGAGTCATATTGTTTTCACTTACTAAAGATTAAGTGGAAAATATAAACAAGTTCACACACGCACGCACACAGACATACATATATATACAGGAAACGGGCAGCTTTATAAGTTCCTAGGTTAAAGATATGGGAGGTACCTCCCAATACAGCATACTGCAAAGGAGCATTAAATGTACTATTTGGGTCATCTGAACCATTAGGATTGGCACCCTTCTCAAGAAGAAACTCTACAGAGTTCAAATGACCTTTCACAGCTCCATAACATAAGGGAGTTCCCCCTGAAAAAACAAAAACAACTGTAAGATAAATTTTTATTTCAGCTAAAGAGGTTTCCCCTTATGATTACAAGGATATATAGTGGGAAAAATATCAACATCTAATTGATCAAACAATCCATTCTAGTTCCATTTCCATCCCCTATACTATGTCTGTTCAGGCATTATACGCAAAGCATTCTAGTTCTGTGACATCCTTCTGAAGAAGGCCACCGCGAATCAAAAAGTGAATATCAGTGAATGGTGAGCTCATCAACCCCAAAACGATAAAATAAACAAGAAGAAAATTTACGATAAGAGACTTAAAAGTTAGCAGAATTACCAAACATTTTTTTTCCTAATCAACAACGAAATCCATGAATATGAAGCAATAAATGGACAATTCTTAATAGTGAAATCTGCTCTCTAGGAGTTTAATTTCTGAGAAAACAAGTTCTAAGTTACATAGAAACTGAATCTGAAAAAAAGAAACCAAAGTAAGAACTAAATCATTGAAAAGAAAGATATACCATGGTTATCTTTCACATCAACCTCAAGATTCAACTCTTCAAGCAAGTATCTACAGACATTAACACTTCCTCCAGCAGCAGCAAAAATAAGAGATCCTCTTCCAAGTTTATCCTTAAGACGTTCGATCGTTATTGCTAATCCATCCCCTTTGCAATCGTACCTTGAAGCTATCACTGAAAATAACCAAAAAAACGAAATACAAATATCTTACATAATCAGAAAAAGGGGGAAAAAATTCATAAACAATCAAACTATGTATATTTGAGCTTACTCTTGAACTGATCTAGATTCCCCGTGTAAGCAGAATTCAGAAGATCAAAATAAGCTGATCTTCGGGCTGCAAACAAGTCAAACTCAAAATCAAAATAAAAATAAAAATAGGAGACAAAAAATGCAAGGAGAAATTTTAAGGGTTTTGAGAAAGAAGAATACAGACATGGAGCATAAGAGCTGGCAACGATGTATCGTTGTTTTTGTGGAGCTGCAAAATCAGTAAACCAAAACGTTAAAAAACCTGAAAGAGACTCAAAATCAGAAACTAGCTAGCTAGGGTTTTACAGAAAAAAGAAAACAAAAATGTAAAAATCCAGAAGGAGATTCAAAATCAGGACTAGAGAAACTAGCTAGCTAGGGTTTTACAGAGAGAAAGAAAAACGAACTTTGGTTGCTCTCCATTTTAGGGTTTCAAGAGTAGAGATTGTTGCAGTCTGTGTGAAAGGGGGAACTTAAAAGAGTGAAGAGAGATTTATTTAGGAAAAGGGGAAATTATAAATGTGCTTTTCTTTTTCATTTTCTGCATTTATGAAAAAGATTGAGAAAAACGAAGACGCGCCAAGAAATGTCAGTGTACGAAACGGTTAGGTGAAAAGTTTACGTATTTGTCGACCCAAAAGTAAGCGGAGGTAGTTAAATCTCACCCCCACCATTTGGAGCATGGGTTCTAAATGGTTCGCTACAGGCCTATTAGCTTCTGTATTTGTTGACCCACGTTTGAAGGCAACATCGAGTCCAAATGGCTAAACGAGGAAACGTCATGGCATGAACACTGTGGTTGCTTGGAACTCAGGATCTGAAGTACTCGACGGGACTCGACATGTACCTAGCGCCAAGCCAGATGCTAAATCTTTTTTTTCTCCTAATATCTAACTTGAGGCCTGACTCATCGTACATCAGATCGGAGATATTTGGGTTGGATATCATTTTGTATTTATGGGGCATATTTGACTAGAATAAATTTCATGTATAACTTTACTATCTTATCATATTTGAGTCGGATGTAGTACATTAGATTCAGATGCAGCTGAGTTAGATTTAGATAAGTCGGACGAGTCAATTGACGGGAAATTAAAAAAAAAATGGAAAATATGTGAGAGTGCCTGTGAACATTTTGGGCATATCTTATTTAACTCTAGCGGTCTCAGTTGTTTTGATTGTTCGATCTTCTTGAGTGCCACGTTTAGTCACAAATCTATTCATATGATTGGCTTTTTGTAATATGGATCTTACCCCACAGGGGTGCAACAGGGTGAATCACTATCCGCAAAACCTTTACTCCAAAATCAATATTTGTGAAAAATTGAGAATTGACACTAAACAATCTCTATATATAGCGGCCTACTTATTCATTGGCTATGGGAATCATTATCCTGTGTGAATCCATTTGATATACACGAGTTTGCAAGTAGTATACCAAAATTCATATATAAGAATTCAAAACTCTACTCAGATAAGCGTTCACCCACGATACTCAGAATCTAACAAATTAAGTTCAACTATATGAATAATTAGAAGATGGAAGTGTGTGCGTGTTGACTAAGGTGAACGGTGCTTCCCAAATTCGCTCTCACTTTCCTAGTTCTACTCCTAATATCGACTTAGTTGGTATATATAAACTATAAAAGCCTCATCGTCGATTTTTTTTTCTTTTTTTTTTTTTCTGGTAAACAATAAAAAAAAATGCAAATAATGAGGCATGATCTCAATCGTTATACTACATCCCATCGACGACAACAAGGTAAAACTAGGGCTTATCAGTTAGTGAAACACATAAATTTACAAAAATAAAAACAGAAAGTGATATGGTCAAGCCAAACTTCGAGAAATGGTGACGACTATCATGTTATTCTAACACTGAGTTAGGCGCCCTTTTATGAGTAGACCATTTAGCTGCGCACGCCATTTCCTACAGCCAAGAGGTTTGTTTCCATCTACTTAGATTGGTTAGTGTCATCCTGAATTTTCACTAGTTTCTCGATTTTGGAATTTCATAAATCCACTAAAAGTTTCTCCCTTACCCTCAAACTTAAATCTTATATTATCCTCAATGTTCTGAAGACAAATTATTAAAAACACTAACAAGGAGAAACTATTACCAGTTGAAGGGAAGGAAAAAAGAAAGATATCACTGAATAGAATGAGCATGGGTTACCTTCCGTCAAGTGCTAAGTTTAAAGTCTGCAGGCAGACATCAAATACCAAAAAAATGACTGCGAGTCATCATAAACAAATGTATAGCTGACACAAATATAAAACAACTGCACTGGATCAGAATACTGAACATATGAAGCATAACCTCATCTAAGGTTTCTATTAATACAACTTGGTGTATTTGGGGTGTCCATTTAGTCTCCATATGAGTGTCCCCATAAACAAATTCAATCGAATGATGGGTTTCTAATAGTTGGATTTTCTCCCAAACAGTATCGGGAGGATCGGATTATGGAGTCTGAGAGACCCAAGTAATACCTAAGAAGCACAAAGCTAAAGTCCCAAGTTACAGACTTCAAGTAAGGATACTTGATGATCATAAGAATTATCAATACCCCCAAACTTAGGGTAATCATTACTCTCAGATAAACCTAAAAGTATTTATTGAATTTCAGGGTCCTTAGAGTTTGAAAAATACTTGAGAGCTTCTTCTAGATCCTGGTCACACATCTGAGTTAAGAGAATGCTATTGTGACAGTCCAGAATTTTTTTCTCTTCCGATTGACTGTGGAGTTAAGTCAATCGGCAAGTTCCAAAACTACGAACTGCCATGTGGGATGAAAACAGTTGAAACAAGAGTATGATATATATTTTTCCTTAACTTGCCAAAAAGATATCCATTCACATGAATAAGTTAACACGTGACGGACTATCACAAACACACTATAGGATAAACAAGATCTAACATCAAAATGTTTGAACATTTCTCACACTCAATAAGAAAATAAGGCTATTACTATATTGTTAAACAGTACCAAGAAAACGTTTCATTTACATTAGCCCGGTAACCCAAAAGGAGTGAGAAAAAGATTAATATGTAATTGTACAATAATTTGACAAGTTTCCAACACTCCTATAAAGTCATAATACTTCCTTTTTCAGAACAAAAATAGCAAGAAACGATAGTTTCGTGTCTTTTTATTTTTCAAAATCAAACCAGATTACACATGAGTATATACACGAAAACAAAGTGAGCATACTCACTTTGTACCCCAAAAGCTCTACGCACCAAGCCTTCACAAGCTTACTGCCTGAAGCCGCTCTCATACTCTGTGGAAAACAAAACAAAATGGGTGAGCCACAGCCCAGTAGAGGAATGCGTAAAAGCAAGCAATGCCCAAGTAAGGATTAAAATGAGTTATTGAATAGATTAAAGCATAAACATTGCACAAAGTTGTTGAGCACACATTTAACAAAGTGTCGAAGACTTTATAAAGCAATACACAATAAAATTCATCTTATGCATAAACAAATTAAAATATTCTACTGAGAGGTTCAACTAGTTGTCGAGGTTTATCAGAAAACCACCCTATCGTCCCGGACGATCTTCCATTGGTCACCATTAGTATGGATTGCCCCTATAGGGCCCGACAATCTCAACAGTAGAATTCAAACAAAGGAAGTGCTCAATACAATCGATGGATACGCTAAAAACAACGTTAAATATGAGTAACACTCGTAGCATCACAACTGTAGATTCATAAACCATGGTAAACAACACACCTCAACTTACCTTGCACTGAAACAAAATTATAAGTACAAGAAAGTATCAAATTAAAGTTCTGGGCATTAACTTTGAAATATCCAGTACACCAAATCAAGAGTTTGTCCATGTACAAAACAACAACATAAATTTCAGCTTGCGTAGTTGTTTTTCAAAAAAAATTATAGACTTCATTAATCAATTAACTGAGTGTTTCTCGGCTCATTTAAAAGAATAAAAGACAATATTTTACACAAAAATATAAGAAAATTTAATGGATGTTTTAGTTGTATCAAAATACTTTAACAAAACAGGACAACATTTAAGCTTTTTAGAGACTGTAGTTTCGGAAGTCTACATTCAAAAAATTGTGCAAAACTCATTACACATTGAAATTCAGTGAATTTGGTATCATTAGAAATCTAATAAACCTTATATTGACATAAAATCATAACCGAAAGAAATCAGGTATGTAGCTTATTCAAAAAGTCTCAAATAAACAGGACAGTAACCAAGTTCTTCAGAAATTACAGTTTTGACAGTTTGCAATCCAAAATTCGTGTAAAATTCATCACACAACGGAAGTCAGTAAATTTGGTCTCTTTTGAAAGTTGAGAAACCCCACTTTGACATAACAATGGTAAACAAAGGTAATGAGGTACATATCTATGTTTAAACATCCCCAACAAAATAGGACAAATGTGCAAGTTCTTCAGAAATTTCAGTTTTAGTAGTCTGCAATCAAAAATTCGCACAAAATTCATCATTCAACGGAATTTGGCAAACTTGGTGTTGTTAGAAATCTAAGAGAGTCCTCTTAAACATAAAAATAACAGGAGAAGATGTTGAAGTACGTATTTATATGAAAAAATCATGACAAAACAGTACAGCTATAGGGGTTTCATAATTTCAGTTTACCAACAAGTTCATGAGATTGTTTCAAAGATAAATTGATGATCCAAGATAACAAGATGAATAACAAATACCCAATTTAACAAATTGATGAAATAATAACTTCATATTCAGGTTAAATTAATCATGGAGTTGGAATAAAATTATGGCAAGTTGGAATCATGAAATCAAAGAACCATTAGATTTGAAACCAAATCAAAGCCAATCCCCATCAAATTCCGAGCAAACCCAATCAATTTCAATCATAAACATGACCAAATTATAAAGATTAAAAACAAGATTTAATAAGAAACAAAGTGAAAGAGGAAGAAATCCCCTACCTTTTGTGCAATACACGAATCCAAAGCAACGAACTTGAATTAGACAAGCAAACGATATAAACCAAGTTTCAAATTCCTAATTTTGTGATAAAATTGATTTTCTTTTTGCTGTACGAAGGGAGAGAGATTAAAATTGAAAAGAAATATCTGAATTTCAATGAATTCAGTAGAAGAAGCTTATCTAGGAGGCAAAAAGTCTGAAATACCCCCTTTCCAACTCAAATTCAGCACACATCTTTTGTATGTGTCCTTTTTGCCGCAAGTTTGAGCACAAACAGTAATATTAGTAGTTGTACACCCTACGAGCAGGCTCACACGAAGGGGAAACTTAGTTTCTCAAGCAAATTTAACTAAGTTTTATGCACCATATTGCGCTGCATCTATTTATTTATTTTATTTTATTAATCCAAATGAATTGGCTCGCACCCTTTTATTTTTAATAAAAAGGCGTGAGTACTATAGCTATCATAAAATTCATCTAGGAATCACCAAATGAATTATCGTGCCAATGATGTTGAACCGAAGTGTTAATCATATTCACTTCTTCTAAATCGTCAATATCATAAGGTTGTCAAGTAACATCAAAGATATTTATTTTGAAGGTCATATTACCAAAGGATATTTATTAAGTCTTTTTCTACAATTGATGACAACATTAGATGTGGCTAAAAATGAGCGACCTAAAATAACTGGTATTTGAGCGTTTTAGTCATGAACAAGTTGGGTATCTAAGAACACAAAATTCAATGGATAAATAAATTTACCAACCTCAATAAAAACATCCTTTATGACACTACGAGGGACTTTGGAAGACCTATCTACTAATTGAGGCGTCGTCTTGGTCGGTTTAACTTTACGAAGACCTAACTGGTTGTACACATGATATGGAAGTAAGTTAACACTAGCTCATAAGTAAAGCAATACCTTCTCAACTAAGTAACCATCGATCACACAAGATATGGATGGGCATCCAGGGTCTTTATACTTAGGGTTTGTTTTTGTCTAAAGGATTGAACATTTCCATTAATTCGTTGAAAGTCGATTTTCTTATTTGTTGGAACTAACAACTGTGGATACGGGGCTCCGGGCACAAAACCGGTCTTACCAGGGACTGCATGAGAATCCTTGGAGACTTTCTGATCTCTTCAACTGCTGGATCCTATTGTGAAGTAGAAGGTGGAACTATAATATGTCGAATATCAGGCACATATACCTTATTATCTATCGTTTTACCGTTCTTAAGGGTTGTTATTGAATTCACATGGTTTGATGATTTCTCACCAGTTAAAAATATTTCATGAAAGACTCATTTTTCTAACTAAACTTGGTCTTTAAATTGGAAATAATATGAGTGCTAGCATGTATCCAACTATTAACTTGTAAAGTTTGTTCAACCGCTACTGAAATTTTGTAGTCTTCTGAGCTAATATGGCGAGAGATTTTTCTAAGATAGTCATCTTTTTCTCTGTTAGAGCACTGCTGGGTCGAATTCGCAAGCGTTGTTATCTCAAGCTTATTTGTCAAGTTTAGTTGCCAAAACTATAAGTCTTGATTTCTAGTCTACTTATAGCTAAGTCTCGGACTAGGATAGAAAGTGTAGTTGAGCTCTAGACTCCGCGATGTTCATCATGCAAAGACGAAGAACTACTCAAGGAACTGGTGGAACTTCATCGACTAAAAGGTATGTGGAGACTTCAACTTATCTATCACTCAAAAGTCTATATACTCTATCTCCTATCTTGAGACAAAAGTCGTATTGCTATATAGACTTCGATTATACACATTTGTTATTTCGAGCCGAGTTTATCTCGCTTATCTATTTCTCGAAATATGTATTGGTAAGCTTTCGCTTTGGCCAAGTTCATCTTTACAAGTGACGAAAGTCATGATTGATTATTTCAATATCTTGAAAATCGCTTTGATGAAAAATAGTGTGTGAATAACCTCTATTTAACATCCTCTAAGAATGTTTCAATGATTGAAATGAGAGTTTAGAATATATAACCTTGAATGGATATAAACATTGTATGTGAACTCATACTTGTGTAAGTCTAAAATCCTTGAACAAAAGTATGCGTAATTTACTGGTTCAGGATGTCCGGAAGCTAAGTCCGCATACCCGTACGCGTACTGCCGAAGTTCACATCCCGTGAATTTCTGCTGGAGTTTGTGAACTGAAAACGAACTCAATCCGGGTACTTAAGTATGCGTACCGGTATGCGTACTTGAGTGGGTTATTTTCTAAAAACGGTTTATTCATGAACTAAGACATATATAAGAATGCATATTTGCAAACGGTGGCTATAATGTTCATGAATCGATTCGAGCAAAATCGTTTTTGTTTCGATTGTGTTTTATATACTTCTATGAGTTTTAAGCAATTGAACAACTCTCTAACTAATCTCAAGTACGCATAACGGTGGGTTATTTTCTAACTACTTCATTTGAGTCATTTGAACAAGTTGTGGTGAAGATGAATAAGGTTGATATGAAAGTGCTCATATTGCTAACCATTGGTTAACTACTATTGAACCAACTATGTGTACATGTTTGGGTACGGTTACACAAACCTAAATGGACGTGCATTTCATTAGTGTATAACAAGCTAAGACTCGATCTAACGGTTGAAAGATATTAGCTTGAATCTAATCAGGTTTTCATCTAACGGTGAATATTGAATGCTTTTTTAACAAGGTAGCATTGATTGAAAACCCTGATTTGAAAACTATGTAAAGGAGAAATCTAGCAACTGGGAAACCTAATCCCCACACCTCTTGTGTGATACTAGTTGTATAAGCTAGAGTCAATTCTCCTTTAACCTTAGGTCTCTACCGAGACCCTGTAGGTTAACGACTTGAAGACTTCATTGGGATTGTGATGCCAAACCCAACTATTTTCTTTGTAGTTGCGTGATATGATCTTGTTGTTTCTATCGTATTGAGTACAATTGTAAAATTGGCTCGAGATTAATTTCTCCGATGGGCAAGATAGAAAAGTAGTCACGAACATCTTCGTCTCATCGTTTGTGATTCCACAATATCTTGTTTCGCTAGTCGATTAAGATTATTGTGAGGTAATTGATATTTCTAGGCTATTCTTCGGGAACATAAGTTCGGTGTAATAATTGGTTCCTGTTCACCTTGATTTATAAAAAGACGGAACAAAACTCGTAGGTATTTCTGTGGGAGACAGATTTGTCTAAACCTGTAGACTTTTTTGTGTGATACAGATTTGTTTATTAAAGTCTTCGACTTTAGGTCGTAGCAACTTTTAGTTGTGGGTGAGATCAGCTAAGGGAATCAAGTGCGCAGTATCCTGCTGGGATCAGAGACGTAAGCAGCGCAACTGTACCTTGGATCAGTGTGAGATTGATTATGGTTCAACTACAGTCCAGACCGAAGTTAGTTTGTAGTAGGCTAGTGTCTGCAGCGGCTTAATACAATGTGTGTTCAATCTGGACTAGGTCCCTGGGTTTTTCTGCATTTGCGGTTTCCTTGTTAACAAAACTTCTGGTGTCTGTGTTATTTCTTTTCCGCATTGTATTTTGTTATATAATTGAAATATCCCAGGTTGTGCGTTGTATCGATCAATTGGTAAATCCAACCTTTGGTTGTTGATTGAAATCGATTGATCCTTGAACATTGGTCTTTGGTACCGTTCAAGTTAATTTATCTTGTATTCAATTAGACTCGCAGATTGCTATTTTCTTGAGTAAGTATTGAATCGAGAAATTGAGATATAACTCCTTGATATACTTTTCTTAAGATTGAGTATGACTGTCTAGTTGATTCTCTTGAAAGTATATTGGAGTTAGTCCATACAAATTGCTAAGCGAAATACTGGGTGAGGTTGTTATACCCCCCATATTTTCAATTGGTATAAGAGCAGGCAAACACGTTTAAGACATTGTAAGTCTGTGTTTGTAGCGATCTGACTTTATGGACGGCAATAATCTCTCTGATAAACACATCACCAGAAGCAAAAGGTCGGTTTCGAAAAATTCTATTAAAGAGAATGATTCGTCAATCTCAAATATAAACGAACCTAGTGTTCTAACGAAACAGACTAACAATGACATGTGTTATCCCGATTACCCTTCAAAAGAGTCTGACTCCGACAAAAGGGAAGCAGCTGAACCTAGTTAGAATCCAAGCTTATAGATTTAATTGGTTGAAAAACAATGTCAATGTTCTCTCAGTATAGTAAGAGACTATGATTCCAAAAATGTTGAAGTTCATTCTTCACGTATCTTACTTGAGGCAAGCCTCAAAAAGGATGCTTTGGAAATTGAACATCTCTTGAGTAAACTCTCGATTCAAGGATGTTCCAAAAAGTCCTCTATACCATCTACTTCTATTGAAACTGAGAGAGTTCCAGTTCCAGAAGTAAAATCGGAATTCCCTTCCATTGGAAAAGATGTGTTTATAGCCTCTTCTAATCAAGGATGTTGCACATCACATGGAAAGAATAAATATCCAAACGATGATGTTAAGACGGTACTTTCTAATCACCCTCATGATCAAAAAGTATGTCTCTTTTGCGATTCAAAAGGGCTTGTTAAGCAAAAGAGAAACTCTAGGTTGAACAACAATTCCATTGTCCGACTTCAACACACCTTAGAATTAATCCTCAAAGGTGTAACTGACATTCGTATGTCTAAACCAATTGGTTTTAGTACTCACCATGTGTATTCTACCAGGAAAGTAAGTTATATGAGTTCCTCAAATGCTCAGAAGCATAACAAATGTCTCAACAAAAATCGTCTAAGAAGAGATCGGGTTCTTTCTTCTGGCAAAAAGGTATATAATGTTATTTTTGATGTAAACAAAGTATCAGAAGAAGGAGGCAAAAAAGATGATATGAGAGATAACCTAAAGGTGATAATTGAAGGTTATAAAGAAATCGTCAACAGGCTGTCGAATTCCTCTAGTCAAAAATTCTTCTGGTAAGAACTCAAATTATGTCTCGTATTTTGATGACAGTAAGTTTTATGATAATTTTTCACATCAAAAGAGATTATTTCCTAGATTCGAAAGGAGAAAGAGACTCAACTGTAAACACAGTTCATTTAATGAGCTTAGGGCTCATACTTGTGTTAATTAATCACAAGGATTGAAAACTTACTCATAAAAATCCTATTGAGTAAGATGTGTTAATAATCAGGTACACTATTGGCAAAATTGCTTTCTATTTAGTCGAGCTACTTTCTTATCGTCCATAGCTAAACTATTGTCCGCAGACAACTTTGCTTAAGTATTGGTTGTGTCTGATGTTGTTCTTCTTTTGTTTTCGTTGCAACTATGTTGCCTGCCACTTGGGTGCTCTAAATTGTTTCTCTATGGAGATATAAAATTTATTGAGCCAAAAATCTTGTGATATTTTTCACATAGCAGAAATTCTGTCATATCGTAAAATACGACCGGTTGCCTACCGTTATTATTGGGTCAAGTTGTGTTCGTACGGATACCCTTGTTACTGTCACGAATCAATTTTGGAAACCCTAAAAGTTACCTTCCCTAAGAAACCATTTAAATACCAATTCCTTGAGTCACGTACGCATACTGTGGGTTGTTTTGTGGTTTGTCAAGAATGTCTTCATCTTCTCGCTCTGGTGATTTTGCAAGAGGATTTCTTGATAAAGGTATTGGTTTCGAGTGCAAAGGGAGGAAGAAAAGAACCCTTGTAGAAGATGATCATCCTAACGCCTCATGTTATTATGTTTATACACATCAGGACATTGAGAACGAGGATATGGTTTCTGCTGAAGTGGTTCATGATTTTCTTAAATACTTTGAGGGTGCAAAACTGCAACTCGTTGATACTTTGAAGAGTCTTGATGTGTTAAGAACTGAGTTGAAAAAGGTTACTTCTGACCTTAGTCTCATAAAGACACATGTTAAAGAACTTCTCAATGAGGATATCTTCTCTGAAGATGCAGTGGATGCTGTCAATCACAAGCTCAAAGATCTCAAGGCTCGTGAGGTTTCCGAAACGTCTATTTGAAGTCAGTTCGTGTTCGGTTTTGGTGATTTAGAAGTCTTTATTTGTTTATTAGCTTGTTGATTTTCTTTGTCTAGGAAATCTTCTTATGAGAATTTTATTCTTGTGTTTTTAAGAAGAATAACTAGAGTTTGGAATAGCCATTATTGTGATTACACATAGCTATGTCCAACGATTTTCATCTTCAATGTTTTTTTAGATTTATTTATTTAAATTCTAAAGTTAGTTTGGAAGATGATTTTTGCAGTATTAATCTTTATGGTTTTATATATTGCAATTTGTTATGGAATATGTGTGTTTGCGTCCGTGAACTATGATTGTCCCATACATGGTCAAAAGTTAAGTCTGTCATATGTCGATATGCAAGTTTTGATAAAAGATTGAATGAACTTTTGACAAACAAAAGTTAAGACTTTTATTTCATTATGCAAATAATGATGGAAGAAAGGATGACCTTTTGGTTACAAAGATTAAGTCTATTATATATCATTGTGCAAAAAGTGATGAAAGATAAAATGAATCTTTGTTTATTCTGCAATATTGATCTTCCCTGATCCATATTTCTTATGTATATACTGTGCGGCTCCGTAAGTTCTCTTATGTTGAGCATTTACGATTAAATTAATCATGGGTTCTGTTAGAGCACTGCTCGGTTGAACCCACCAAGTGTTGGTATGTCAAGATTGGTTGTCATATTTAGTTCTAAAACTCGAGTCGCTTAATATGTAAACTACAATCAACTCCGATAGGTTAGACTAGAAATGATAGAAGTATTGTGCTCCAGTTACTCACAAAGATCTGAAAATGGATTGAAGACAACAAAGACATCGTCCTTCAGCTTTAGGTTAGTAACTATGACTTGACTTGTTCCATATCTATCTTGTGTCTTTCAAATCTTTTAGATTGAAAACTTAACATGCAAAGTTATATTATTATGATCAAAGTGTCAAGGAATTTATTGAATTACGAAGTTTAATCTCTATCTTTTGAACTTCGTAAATATGACATCGATATAATCTTTTGGATGCTATTATGACTATGTATATGGGTAAAGGTGAAGATTTCATCCTAAGAAACAATGTTTACATTTGTTTAAAGGAAGTATGTTCATAAACTTGTTTTATGAATTGAAAGGGGAATCGCTAGGCTTATTGATATTGTTATTCATTGCAAATCTTTTGAATTACCAATATGTGTGATTGTGTATAACCGTTCATAAACGTGTTTATGTATCTTGGTAAAACTAATCATAATGTCTGATTTTTGTATTGGTATGACTTTTATTAGTGAAACTGATCTTAAGTAATCACCTGAGATGGAATGAACATGTGCAACACATTTTTAGACATTGGAGGAATCGATCATATGAACATGTGCAACACGTTTTTAGATATTGGGAACTGATCCTATGGACATGTGCAACAAATACAAGTTAGGTAACATATATATGTGAGAACCGATCCTAGTACCTAGTTAACCAAGTTTTGGTAACTAGCGTGACTAATTCTAGTACCCACATGGAGGTAGAACCGAAACTTGTTTTGGTAGAACCGTGAAACCCATGTTTGGTGATTTGATAGGATAATCAATCATATAGTTCTTGGAAGTCAGATGAACCAATTCTAAACTTGTTTGGAAGTGTGGCAAATCGATTCCAAGATTGTAAGTATGAAAGAAGACTTACAAAGTAAAGATGTCGACATACTTTGAACATGTGCAGTAACGCTTACTGTAGTTGCAGGAAATCCTACACTACACCCCTCACAAGATTTCATTAACATTCAACTCATTTTAGGTTAATAATCTTTATTTTATTGATTAATCTCTTGAACAATCTTACAAGAAAAAAGAAAGGGAATAAGAACAGCAACCACACTTGATTTCTCTCTCTCCTATTTGTTAACTACTATTCTCCAAAAAGATTTCTCTTTTCTTACAAAGGAATGGCTATTTATAGGGAATTACATAATGGATGACAGCTAATCTGTCCTTTATTTTCGGATATGGCTTGCGACATTCTCGCAACCTTACAAATGTTAATCTCGCAAATTCCCTAATTCTCGCGTGACCATCACATTTTTCTCATGATTTAGCTGACGTCGTTTATTATGTCGTTTCTGAAATTGTTCTGCGACACTGTTGTGTTGTTAATAATTTCGCTGAGGAATTATTGCTGCGAGATTCTGATCCTACATCTTGCCTCTTCTCATATCTTCTCTGCGAAGTAGAGAACGATGTGAGAAATACCGCAGCTGTCCATCTCTTCATATTCTGCATTTATCACACGTATCCTTTCTTCCATCTATTTCTTGACACATCTTTCGTAATTGCTGCTTTTCAACCGCTCACGTCTTTTCGCATTAATTGTGTTTATCTTCTCGAAAATCTCCTCTATATATATTCTTCTTACTCGCCCTTTTCTTCTTTTTTACTCTCTTTTTCATCTTCTTTGCAACTTCATTATTTTCTCCGTAAATTCCTCTGCTGTAATTTTTCTTATATCTTCCTTCTTCAATCTTCTTAATTCTTCGTCCATTCCCATACTCTATATTCAGATATGCCTTCAAGTAGTCAAAAACATGAGAAAACTTTAAAGGAATTCCAAAAAGATTTCGCCGAGAGAGGTTTTACACTCTCTACCATTCCTGGTGAAAGTGCCAAATCAATTATTTTTATCAAACGTTTCTCTGATCAACATTATGATGATCAATCAATCATAGTTTCGCTGGGTCAAATTCTCGCAAGTCTCCCCATTCCTCTTTATGACCCAGATATTCCTCCGTTCTATGAAATTCTCGCTCACTCGGGATTTTCGCGAGCTATCTTTCAATTGAGTGGGGATTGCATCCGTCTGATGCTTGAATTCGCTAACCGTGGTGCTGGTAAAGGATCTCTTTATTCCAAAGAGTTTAGGGATCCTAAATTTGCAGATCTAGAGATAGTCGCTGAGAAGTATACTGTAGAGAATTTCTTCGAAAATTATGAAATGATATACATGAAGAAAGAGAATACTCGCTGGGGTATTCGCTTGAAAAGGAAAGATAATATTGATGAAGATAAAATACTCATGCAATACATTGATTGGAATTCTGGTAAGAACACAACCCCTCGCCAATCCAAAGATGATAAATGGTGTGTTTTTCCCTTGATGTTGAAAGGACCTTACATTGCTGGGTCAAATGTTCTTCTTGATAATCTCGCTACTTATCAACCTTGGGTATTCTCTTGGCCCGAGAAGAAGAAAGAGGTATGTTCCTTCCAGTTTCGCCCACTTTACATTTCTTTATTTATTTTTATTCTTTTGTTCACTGATTCTTGCGACATTCTACAGATCCAGAAATTGAAAGATAGCTACCGTAGGACTGGGAAGGCTAATACCTTGTTAACTCTTCGCTCGTACACAGATGAGGTAAGAAATATTTTCTTATGATTTTAAACAATATATTGTTGCCTCTATTTCTTATCTCTATCTGTGTGTGAAGGTTATTGCTGAAATAGAAGAGCCTGCTAATGTTGCGAAGACTGGTGGTAGAGGCAAAGGTGCTCTTCGCATGGAAAAACTAACTGCTCCTCCTTCAAAGAAGAGAAAAATTCGTTCTTCCTCTCCTTCAAATGCTCCTTCTTATGAAAACTCCGAGAATGATGAAGATGATAAGGATGATAATGACCCTGCTATAAATGAAGATTCTCTATCTGAATCTTCTATGGCTAAGCTCTCTAGCATCTTTTCTGATTTTGGCAAGGAATGGGAGATAGTCATCTCGCTAATATCTGCAAAGCTCTCGCCACTATTTCCGATGTTTCTTTATTGGATGGTGATAGCTCTCTTCGCGGGGTTTCTAGATCAGTGACTCCTAGCTTCTTGAATTCTCTCAATAGTCTGGTATTCCTTTGTCTTTTTACCTCCTCTTCATTATTGTAACTCAAAATTTCTCTCTATTTTAACATTTCTCGTATTTTCTCGCAGGCTGAAAAAGCTTCTTTCGCTGTTGCCTCGGATCTGGAGAGGAGACGCGAAATTCTTGAAAAGAATAATCTTCAATTTCGTACAAAGAATGAGGAACTGGAAATTGAAGCTAAGGGTCTTCGTGAGAAGAACGAACAATTAGAAGATGAAGTTAAAGATCTTCGCGAGAAGAACAAACAACTATAAATTGATTCTTCTTCCTACAAGAATAAAATCTCTAGTCTTCAGCAAGCTAATAATCAACTCTATGGTATGTTACCCTTCTTCTTTCCCTTCATTCATTCATCGCGAGAAGAACAAACAACTAGAATTGATTCTTCTTCGTACAAGAATAAAATCTCTAGTCTCCAGCAAGCTAATAATAAACTCTATGGTATGTTACTCTTCTTCTTTCCCTTCATTCATTCATCCTGTTGTTTTATCTTATTTGATTAATCCCTTTTCAGGTATTTATGGTCTTTCTGATGAAGCTACCCTTCTTCGTTCATTTCCTAATGCCTTGGATAATGACACCCTTCTTGAGCACCTTAATAAATCTTTAAATAGTTTCTCAAATGATAAAATTTCATCTCTTTCTCTCAATGAACTGAGATCCAAATTTCTCCTCTTAGAGATTGACCATAGATCTAACTTAGGCTTAGCCAACCAATTTAAGCGTTTCTATCTTAATTCTAAAGAGAAAATCAATGAGCTAAGAACCAAAATTAATGGTCTCATAGATGATAAGGATCGCATTTCTAACCAAGGTGTTGAGACTTTGGCGAAATTCTTCTTGAATTTCAACTTGAACGGGATGAAGCTAACCGCCAAAATGTCGTGCTTAACGAGAGAGAGAACCAAATTCGTTCGCGTCTCCTTATAAATAATGAGGATTAATTCGCTTGGGCTGCGAAAATCTTAGACGATGCCTGAAAAGATTTATGTGTAAATGTTAGTCTCCAAGTTGAGCATACAACCTTGATTAGAGATATGATTTCTGACAGAGAAGGTTATTAACTGTTCTTCTTCAATAATCTTTTGCTTCTTATGAATTTTCATCAAGTTATTAATTGATTGCCTTTTGCTCGAAGGTTCTGAAAGTAGATATCGCGAAAGAATTGAAGAACTTGAAGCTGAGAAAGGGGAGCTCGCAAAGGTTCTTTCTTCTCGCAACGACAAATATTCTAGATTGAAGAATCAACTCAATATCACTATTGCGAACTTTAAGAATGATGCTCTGCATTTTTTCAATCAAACTATTCAAATGGTTTGTGATGACCATAGTATTCCTCGTTCTGATTATCCTTGTCTCTCGGAGGAGATCCCAGAGAACACTCCTAGTCTGATCATCTCTGATAGCGAAGTTGATGATGAGGAATCTGGTGGTGATGAAGATTCTGATGGAAGTAAAGGTTCTGATAGGGATGAAGAAAAGAGCAAATCTGATGAAGATGATGATGGATCAACTGAGAAGTAGTCTTTGTTTCTTTATTTGATCTTCTGTAATACTTGTACATTTATTCCTTCTTTTTGTATGTTTGCGAATTCTCTTGGTTCCCAATATTCCTTCATATATAAGTTTCTTTTATTCTGACCTGCATTCATTAAGACAATTCTCCCTTGCAATATGGTTAATCAACATAATCATTAATTTTTAACTTTCTGCATAAATTTATCATGTGGAGACAAATAACATTTTCTGATTTCATTCATTCCCATACTTGCCTCTGTTATTTGTATCCAAATGAGAGATTTTGCAGATTTCTATTATTTTGTGCCTCAGCTTCGCAGTTGTTTCTATATAATTTCGCAATTATATGCGAAGTGAATTTTGATTCTTTTAAAAATTTCATTCTTGTGTGGTCTTATTTTGCCTTCCTAGTTAAAGGTCTTATCGTGCCACCCCTTGTCATTGCGACAAAATCGCAGGACGTCCTTGCACTTTCATGCAAAAACCCATTGATCTTGCCTTAACTTTTTCTTTTGTATTATTGCCTCTGCAAGAATGTTGCGACAATATGACAGGACTAAATATTCTTGCGAAAATAAAGCCCCATGACATTGCCGTCTTGCGACGAAATCGCAGGACGTCTTCATACTTTCATGCGAAAACCCATTGATCCCGTCTTATCTTTTTCTTTGGTATTATTGCCTCTTCAGGATTGTCGCACATATATGAAAAGTATTAATACCCTTGCGAGTAAAAACCCTCATGACATTTGCGTCTTAAGACACTTATCAGCTCCCTAATGGAGGGTGCCGCCCTTATCTTCCCCCTGGTTGCCCCTTCAAGGAGGCGTACCTCTACCATACAAGGTTGGCTCCTCCCATCCGGTCTTAACAACAACTAGTTGTTTTCGCTGCCTCTTATCCCTTTTACCTATAGGGCTTATGGTTACGAGACTGCACCCTAAGTGGGGTTTTCTTCGGGCCGAGTGCAGTATAAGCCAAGACTTGTCAAGAATGACAAGGTACGCTTCAAACTCCCCTGGCACTCTTGACTCAACCGTGTACCTCGGCGCCTTGATCAGATTCTGCACTCCTTGGGAGAGTCCTTATTACCTTAGTCGCCCAACCTAAGTCATATGCTTAAGTTGAGAATCCAAGGTGCCTCTCCCGGATGGGCTTTATTGACCCCAAGTCTCCATGACTCAGGTTCCGGTGTAGCCTTTCCCTGAGCCATGCAACAGGTACCCCCTTATATGATGTACTTTAGGTCTTACATTTGCCTCTTGCGAAATTGTATTCGCGAACTAGGGTGTACGCCATAAAGGTTCGCCCTTTCTCTTTTGTCATTGTTCTCTGATTGTCTTTTGTAGAATTCATTATCTCTGCGAGATTCTCGCACATCATCATATCATATTTGCATTTTGCAACCTCAATTTTGTCATTCAATAAAATGTATTTTTGAGAATTTTATTTGTTGCGAGAGTGTCGCAACAAATCAATCATTCATACATTTCTTATTTTTATCACCTTTGCCATTCTCTGCTTCTTTGTTATTTTCTGCTAGTGCTTCCTTGGTAGTGGTATGTTCATCATTTCTTATTCTGAGCTAGCATTAGTTTCGCAACATTTCTTCTTCTTTTCGTTCAATTGTATCCACCATCAATCTCTCACTTCTTTGTGTCTCTTTGATTTTGCGTCGCCAACTTTCCTTCTTGTTTGCTCTTCCTTCGCAGGATTCTACCTCAGTTTCATAACATTTTTTTTCCTTCAACCCAATCTCCTTTTATTATTCCTACACCGCTGGGGTGAGGGAATTTGATGCACTGGTAGAAAGTTGAAGCTACACCTAAAATCCCATGTAGCCAAGGTCGACCAATTAATGCATTGTAGGGTGACTCTACGTCAACAACACAGAACAGGATTTCAGAAGATATTCCCTTCAATGGAATTCGCATTAGGCTTGTTGGCAGTACCATTAAAACCATATATCTTGTATGTTGATGGTATAAGATCATCATCTCTTCCTCCCATAGTTTTATAAGTATGATAGAATAAGATGTTCACAGAGCTTCCAGTATCGATTAGAATCCTATTAATTGCCCATGAGTCTTCAGCTTCATCATCTTCATCTTCTTTCGGTTTTGGATTAATTTCTAATTTTACCACCAATGGATTGTCATGTACCTCTCCACCTTCGGGGACTTCTTCTGTGGTAAAAGAAATAGTTTGCTTCTGCCACTCCTCTAGTGGCGAGATTTTCACAATGTTCATAATTTCTCTTCCATCACTGTCTCTTGCGAACACTCTACTCAAAACGTTGTCATGAAAATCTTCAATTGTCTTGTATGAATGTACGATAGAGTGACAGAATAGATTCTTTGCTTTTGCACCAACTTCTACGAAGAACGTTTCCTTCTCTTTCGCCGTGTTTACTCTGTGATGCTCTGTTGGCGGTGGTAGTAATGGTTGAGATTGTGGGTGCCCTACCAGAAAGTGGTTTAGTTTTCCTTGATCTATCATTCTTAAAATAATTCTCTTTATATTTCTGCAATCATTTGTAGTATGTCCATGAAAATGATGATAAGAACAGAAGTCATGACTTCTGTGGCTTGGAGGTGGTTCCTTTCCCATGTTCCATGGTGTTGGTATATTCTCCATAAAAATTATAGCTTCCCATACTTTCTCCACACTTGCATTCAGAGGTGGCATCTTAATTTCTCCCCATTCTACCTTGTGACCTCCTTGTCCTCTATTATAATTTTGTCTTTGACCTCCATAGGTTTCTTGTGGCTGGTCAAGTCTTTGAATCTTATTATTTCCACCACGATTGTAGAAATTTATTTCTCTTTCATACTCCTCTTGATCTCGGCTTCCCATAGCCACCAGTTTCTGTTGATTGTTGCCCGTCATCTTTTCTTGTTGTACTTGCGAAGTGCTCGCCACTGTGTTTATTAGTTTGGGTAATAAGCTTGCATTCACTGCTTGTGAATTGGTGTTCGCAACCGGGTATCATTCCATTTCATTTTGCCTTTCCTCTAGAGCAATATATTCTTCCTGAAGTTCTCGCAATTCAGTCATTGTGATCGTATTCTTGACTCTGAAAATTTGGATATACAACAGATTGGTTGCGAACATAGCATTGATAAATGATAAGATAAGATATCTCTCATCCACACGGCCAGCCATTTCACTACACATAGTCCTCCACCTTTTAGTTAGGTGCTTCAAACTTTCGCCAATCCTTTGTTTTAATCCAAACACGTCTTCAATACCAGGTCGCGAAGAATTTTTAATTATATATTCCCCCAGGAATGTAGTATGCAAATAATTGAAGGATGTTATTGTATTCTTTGGTAAACCTTCAAACTATTTTAACGCTTCTCCTGTTAGACTGGACGCAAAATATTTGCACAATACGGCATCATGATTTTCCCACTGTAACATGCATCTCACATAGGCTTTAATGTGTTGAATTGCACAAGTTTTTCCATCAAATATGTTGGTTAAAGCAGGCAAATTGCATTTCGGGGGTATTCCTCCTAATTGTACTTCTCTTGTAAATGGAGTTTTGGCAGCTTCTTCTATAGCTTCGTCTAATTGTCTTCTGCCTACTTCTCATCTATTGTTCAGCATTCCTCTCATTTCTTCCAATTCTTTTAAGATTTGTCCATTTACGTCTGAATTTTGATCCATTGGTCTCTTTAATTTCGCCTCCCTTCTTCTACGTTCATGTCTTTCTTCTCTTGCGAAATTATGCATTTCTTCTTCATCATCCTCATCTCGTCTTCTCCTGCGATTCTCTTCCTTATCTCTATCTTGAATTTGCATATGATGATGTCTCTCATTTTCCCCTCCATGATTTTGTTCATTTCTTATCAATTCCATTCGCTTTCTTTCATCCATCCTCTGTACTCTATCATACTCTTCATTGAGATTACCGTTACTCCGGTTTTGTGTACGTCTTCTTTCTCGATTATCGTGATTATTCTTGCGAATCGCCTCCTGCAGCTCTTGCTCTTCCATTTCTGTTCTCAATCTTTCACGTTCGCGAATTAAACGTGCTTGTTCAACATAGTGTCTTTCAATTTCTTCTTCAATCGTTTGTTGATTTCTTTGATCTTCTCTCTCATGTAAAATTCTCCTTCATTCCTCTCGATTCCCTTCGCCATCTTGATTATTTCGTCCCTGATGTTGTCCATTCTCTTGATTTCTATCATTTTGCCTATCACCAAAAGTTTCGTTTTGTGGAACGTAACGATCATCAGTTCTTTCTCTATCTTCGCGATGTTCTTCATTAGGATTTGGTATTTCTTGTCGAATACTATTTCCAGTGTTAACTGTGGGTGATTTTCGCCTCATATCTCTTCTAGTCGATCTTGAATATGATATTGTAGTACTTCTCGATCTTCTGCTCTGTAGTCTCATATTTTCCATCCTCAATTCGTGATTTTGCCTTGTTAGATTTGCACGTTCTTCTGCCTCAGCTCTTCTTTCCTCATGTATTCTTCGTCTCAACGTTTCTAACGCTCCAATTTCCTCATCTCCATGAATTATTCCTTCATCTGTTTCTTGATTTCTCTCTTCTTGTCTATGGTTCCTGGTTTGCTGCTCTTCCTCTACTTCTTCTGCTGAATTTGATCGCCAAGTGTGTATACTCACTCTATCATAATATATTGTTCCATTTTGTACCTGTGTTTGTTGAACTGGCGGTTGAACTTGATTTTCTCCATTATTTCTCCTTCTAGTAGATTCTCCCATTTCTTTTCTCTCCCTTCCAGCAAGTCTTTTACTTCTTATTCTAGCAGTTGTCGGTTGTTCCGATACATTTCTCCTTCTAGCCATTCTTTCAATACTAATAAACTGTAAGAGATTATGTAAGTTTTTTCACCAATTATTTTTTCAATTCTAATAAGTCACAATATTAATCTTCAACTTTTTCTAGAACAATCTTCAATCTTCGTTCCCTGTTTCTAGCGCCATTATGTAGTTGCAGGAAATCCTACACTACACCCCTCACAAGATTTCATTAACATTCAACTCATTTTAGGTTAATAATCTTTATTTTATTGATTAATCTCTTGAACAATCTTACAAGAAAAAAGAAAGGGAATAAGAACAACAACCACACTTGATTTTTCTCTCTCCTGTTTGTTAACTACTACTCTCCAAAAAGATCTCTCTCTTTTCTTACAAAGGAATGGCTATTTATAGAGAATTACATAATGGATGACAGCTAATCTGTCCTTTATTTTCGGATATGGCTTGCGACATTCTCGCAACCTTACAAATGTTAATCTCGCAAACTCCCTAATTTTCGCAGGACCATCACATTTTTCTCATGATTTAGCTGACGTCGTTTATTATGTCGTTTCTGAAATTGTTCTGCGACACTGTTGTGTTGTGTTGTGTTGCTAATAATTTTGCTGAGGCATTATTGCTGCGAGATTCTGATCCTACACTTATCTTTTATTGTTCAAAGATATTCCTTAATAGCTAAAGGAGAATCCCAGATCGAAAATAAATTGAGAATATTTCAATTAAGGTTTTTAATTTTATATTTGGAAAATAAAAATTAGTAATGTGTATTTACTAATTGGAGATTTTCTAGTAAGATTTCGGTCAATATTTGGACAAAAGCATTTCCAAGAATTATGGAAACCGAATTTGGAAATATATTGCATATCTTGAGAATATTTTCGGTTTTGGAAATTCCTTGGTGTCCAAACTTCCTTAGTCTATAAATATCAAAGTTTGCATTTCGAGCAAACTAATCCTTAGAGCCAGCAAAACTACCTAGTTGTCTTGTTACTGGTGGAGCCGCCTATTCTGAGAGGAAAGTAACCTAATTAGGAGAAATCTCTTACGACCGCTCGGTTTAAAGACTTCTTTGGGATTGAGAAGCTCTATTAGTACCGTTGGTGGGAAACTAGATGACTGCATTGTTATTTTAGTTTTCGATTATTGATTTGATTGACTAACTGTTGTTGAATCTTTGATTGCACCTAGTTTGTTTATTCTTGAGAACCTTATCTTCTGATATAAGGCTCACTCAAACTAGATCAATGATTTAACGTTTCTACGGATCTAAGTCTTTCTAGATCCGTAAGATAGATTCATTGATTTGCCATTGCTAACAGACTCAGTTATGTGCGTCAAATCATTAAGAAATCAAGTTTGTTTTTGCAGGTTGTTACTTTGAAGATTAAATCGATGATTGAAAACTTTGAAGATTTGAAGACTTTTGTTCTTGTGTTTTGATCTTGGTGTAACTTCCTGTGACTTGATTTTCCGGGATTAAAGAGGTTGTTTATTTTCAATAAACAAAACCCTTTTTAAGATCAATACGTAGTTTGTGATTTTATCGTAAACCTTGTAATCAAGACTGATTATTTCGGTAATCATTGTCATGTTTGATCTTGTAACCGAGGAACTTCGGATCTAGTAACAGGTCTTAAAAATAGAAGATCCTTAACTGTGCTTATATCATATATTTCGGCATTGTGATTATAAAGTGAGTTTTGTTACCAAATAATTTATACTTTACTGTTTGGAATACGATCCAAAGAAATCTTGTCTTTTTGAAATATTGAACCATTAAGAAGATATATTAGATTTAAGTCCTAAAGAGAACGCCTGTTCTGCTAGGATATCTAGTATCAAATATCTATTGAGAACTTCAGTTCTGCTAGATATTATCAAAACAAATATCTATAGAGAACTTTGGTTCTGCTAGATATTGTCAAAACAAGATTACTGCTGAAGATGAGTAACTTGGATTTTAGTTTACTTAGTATTGTCTACACGAAGTTGCAGGTTTACTTTTTGTAGCGTCCTAATTCATTGAGTATTCAAAACTGGACTAGGTCCCGGGGTTTTTCTGCATTTGCGGTTTCCTCGTTAATAAAATTCTGGTATGTGTGATTTACTTTATTTCCGCATTATAATTGTTTTTATATTATAATTAAAGTAAATACACTTGTACGTTAACTAGGCACTTGATATTTATCTTATAAGATTTCGGTTATCAAGTGAACACTTTGTTGTAGTATTGTCTCGATTTCATATCCATAGACGATCACACAAAGTGTATTGGATTTCTCCAATTGACTTTGATATTCTCACTTTGTTAGGCCAGTCCGGACTAACCCTATTTCAAGTGGACACTGTATTGAAATATTCCTTGAGTGATTGTTTCTCCAAGAGGTTTATACATGGTAGAGATTGAATAGGTTGTGATCAAATAAAAAGATTGTGGTGTATTTTGGTACCCTCGTCTATTCAATTGGTATCAGAGCAGGCAAACACAAAAAGATCTAACAATCTGTGTTTGGTGTGATCCAACCTGTAAGTTTTGAATCAAATGGTTGATTCAATTAACGTACCTCCAGGGTTTGATGGCTCAAACTATCTATGGTGGAAAATGGCTATGCAATATTTCCTCCAATCTCATGACTTTAACACTTGGGTTTTAGTCATTGATGGGTATGAACACCCAAAAGTGTTGGTCAACAACTCAACCACTGAGTTTAGACTAAAGGAATTGAAAGAATTCAATAATTAAGAAAAATTGCTTTGGAAGCAAAATTCTTATGGATTAAACGTCATTATACATGCTGTAACTCGAGACCTCCATCTTCACGTAACCAAGTGTAAAACATCAAAAGAGGCTTGGGATATTCTTAATATCATATTTGAAGGGAATGCCTCTGAAAAAGAAGCTAGGCTTCAAACCCTATCTTCTAAATGGGAAAACCTTCGTATGGATGAAGATGATACCTTTGATGAGTTTGATCAAAAACTTTCTGAAATAGTGAATGCCTCTTATGCTTTAGGAAAAACTTATTTTAGATAAAGATATTGTGTGTAAAACTCTAAGGTCTTTACCACCAAGATACGAATCTAAAAAGCATGCCATAATGGAAGCAAATAATCTTTCCACACTATCTAGAAGCGCCCTAGTTGGTAAATTAAGGATCTTTGACCTTGAATACCAATTCAAGAATGAAGAGGGTATTACCCTTAAAGCTGTAACTAAGACTAGTTCTTCGGCAGAAAATTCTTGTGATACAAAAACTGAGAATTGTGGTGTTGATATGACTGCACGACAATTTAGAAAGTTATTAAGACAAAAGAGAAGGAGCTCTTCTAAAGATGCATCTTCTCCTTCTCAAAAATCACAGAAATGTATAGAGAATAGAGAACAAAATGATGGTGATAGCTTTAATTGTTCCAAGGATCAAGAGAACAAAGCTTTCACTGCAATTGTTGAATGCACACCTGAAAAGGATACTGAAGTAACTTCAGAAACAAAAGTACTTGAATGTGATCTTCGTGAAGAGAATGAAAGATTGAAAGGGGAACTTGATGAATTGAAGAACGATATAGAGATTATTGGAGGTGATAGGTATCTTGAATGCATGAAATGTTACCGAGAGCAAATCGAAGAAAGTCATGATCGAGAAGTGAAGATATACACAGAGTTGGTGAATCTAAAGAACACCAAGGTAAGTAATTATACGAATCTGAAATAGATTATAAATTTCAAATTGATAAATTTAAGGTTGATCTAGATAATGCTCTCGAAAAAATAAAAACGTTGGAGAAAGAGAATATGAGTCTATAAACGGACTTGAAAAAGTTCGATAATAGCATTAAACAACTTAACTCAATGTTGAAAAGGCAACTATAGTTCCTCGTGACACGCGAGGATTGGGCTATAAAGGTAAACAAACTTTGGCTCCTTAACATGAGACAAAGTTTGTAAAACCTAAAGACTCTGCTGAAGAAATTGCTTCAAAAGTTGCAACAAAAGATTGTTCTTCCATAAAAGAAACATTTGTTGCACGTTCATCTTCAGTAAATAATGGAAAACGTAAATTCCGTCAAACTCCAATACAAGTGGATCCACAACAAGGTACCACTAAACAACATGATTCGTGTCTTGCTAAGCATTGTTTTTATTGTGGAAATAAAAAACACTTGGAAAGGGGATGCAGATTCCATAAAAGGAATGAGAAAGCCATAGATGCACGCATTTCCGCAAAATTGGCTGAACTCAAAAATGCCCCTCGTGGGAAATCAGGTCATCATTATCCTAAAAATGAGCAAAAGAATTATTATAATAATAGTTCAAAGTCTTATCAGGCTTCTACAAAGTTTTCTCATAGTCGCTCAAACAATAAAAGGAGAGATAACTTTGTAAAGACCAGATCTGATGTTCCAAATTGGAGAAAGGCTAACTCTCATAGTTTTCAACATTTCAGTTACCCTAATGTTTCCTCAAGAGATTCATTTTGGACTTCAGGAGGAAATAATTGGAAGAACAAAGCTGCTCCTGTAAAACCCATTTCTAAATGGAGTCCAAAGTCTTCTCTAAAGACAACCAGGAAAGTATCAAAATATAGTCACAATGCTGACACTCGAATGATAAGTTTCAATACTCACGACATTCAGAATATTGTGCTAAACGTTCTTGATCAAATGAATGTATCTCCATGTTGTCATCGTTATATGAGATAATTAGGGCTCATATGGGTTACCTTTTTATGATTTTGTGACTTTTGATTCAGCAAATTTCATATCTAACCTTTTAGGTTGCTTAATCAAATAATCATAAAAGGATGATGACAATTAATCTCATATGTGAGTCACGATTATACTATTATCAATTTATTTCTCATAAGTTGTGTATATAGTATACATATGAGTCTTTGGTATTAGCTTATTACTATTGGCACGTAATATTTAAAACCATTTCAACCTTTCTCTGGTAAAGGTTGCTTTTGTTGTTCTTATGTCTTTGCGAAAGGATGACAAAACAAATGAGGAAAAGAGGATGCGAAATTTGAGGTAACAAATTTGCTAGTTAATCGTTTTCCTGTTTAAGAAAAGCTTGATTTTATTGCATATATCTGTTGCTTTTGCTTAACAAAATTTCGGCACAATTGATGTTTATTCCATTATTTGTGTATGGATGTTTGAGTGTGATTCAATCGTTTCCAATTAAGAAAAACTATTGTTATCTTTAGTTATTGTTTGGTATCAATTGTTTAGGCTTAACGAAATTATGGTGCAATTGCGGTGCTTTAATGTCTATGTTGTTTCAATTGCTTCCAGTTAAGATAAATAATTATGCAAGTTTATTTATTTGGTTTGTATGAATTGTTTATGTCTTAACAAAATATTTCAGGATCATTTGTTTAGTCCAATTCGATTCCGAATAAGAGAAACTAAGTTAATTCTGATCTTAGTTAGACTTATCAAAATGGAGGATTCGGTTATTCAAGTCTAACTGAATGCCTTAACAAGAAATACTAGTTAACTAACCTAGTACTTGTCTTGTTTAAAGGATGAAGGTTTAAGTTCTTGTTTGAATAATTAGAACTTGATGATAAAAATAAAGTTAATTCTGATCTTTATTTTTGTCTTATCGAAATAAGCGATTGTATTTGTGCAATCGGTTTAACAAAAAGAACTAAGGTGATTAGTCAATTTGTTAAACTATTAGGGAAAATTGCTTCGGGCAATTGTTTCCTAGATAACGTATTAAAACCAAATTTCGTGTAGTTTTGGTTTTGATATGGCTATCTAAAATGGTGTGCCAAACCCTCGTGCTTAGCTCTTATAGTTTTGCAAATTCTTTTTAAGAGATTCGTAAGATCCTTTCGGTTTGTCCTTTATTTGCTCGTACCTTTGTCATTTTCTGAGAAAAAGGGGAAGAAATATATGGAGTAAACAAGTGATGTTTGATTCACTAAGGGAAAGGACAATGGTGTTTAAACGTTTATCTAACGAAAAGAGTAAAGCATAGACTAAGGGGGAGTAACATATCATATTGATACTTGTGGTTATCTTAACTACAAAGGCAATAACAAAGACGTGCGGATTGAAAATATACCTATATTACCTTTAGGGGGAGTATTAGCTTTGTTATTATAATGTCAACATCGACATTTATTTTTGAATACGTGCAGATTAGTATGAGTTATTTTTGTAATTCGTTTATCTCCATCTCCATATGTAATAGAGTTTTCTCACTAAATTGACAAAGGGAGAGATTGTTAGAGAACTGCTCGGTTGAACCCACCAAACGTTGGTATGTCAAGATTGGTTGTCATATTTAGTTCCAAAACTCGAGTCGCTTAATATGTAAACTACAGTCAACTTCGATATGTTAGACTAGAAATGATAGAATTATTGTGCTCCAGTTACTCACAAAGATTTGAAGATGGATTGAAGACAATAAAGACATCGTCCTTCAGCTTGAGGTTAGTAACTATGACTTGACTTGTTCCATATCTATCTTGTGTCTTTCAAATCTTTTATATTGAAAACTTAACATGCAAAGTTATATTATTATGATCAAAGTGTCAAGGAATTTGTTGAATTACGAAGTTTAATGTTTATCTTTTGAACTTCGTAAATATGACATCGACATAATCTTTTGGATGCTATTATGACTATGTATATGGGTAAAGGTGAAGATTTCATCCTAAGAAACAATGTTTACATTTGTTTGAAGGAAGTATGTTCATAAACTTGTTTTATGAATTGAAAGGGAAATCGCTAGGCTTATTGGTATTGTTATTCATTGCAAATCTTTTGAATTACCAATATGTGTGATTGTGTATAACCGTTCGTAAACGTGTTTATGTATCTTGGTAAAACTAATCATAATGCCTGACTTTTGTATTGGTATGACTTTTTTTAGTGAAACCAATCTTAAGTAATCACCTGAGATGGTATGAACATGTGCAACACGTTTTTAGACATTGGGGGAACCGATCCTATGAACATGTGCAAGACGTTTTTAGATATTGGGAACCGATCCTATGGACATGTGCAACAAATACAACTTACATACCATATATATGTGGGAACCGATCCTAGTACCTAGTCAAACAAGTTTTGGTAACTAGTGTGACTAATTCTAGTACCCACATGGAGGTAGAACCGAAACTTGTTTTGGTAGAACTGTGAAACCCATATTTGGTGATTTGATAGGATAATCAATCGCATAGTTCTTGGAAGTCATATGAACCAATTATAAACTTGTTTGGAAGTGTGGCAAATCGATTCCAAAATTGTAAGTATGAAAGAAGACTTACAAAGTAAAGATGTCGACATACTTTAAACATGTGCAGTAACGCTTATCTTTTATTGTTCAAAGATATTCCTTAATAGTTAAAGGGGAATCCCAAATCGAAAATAAATTGAGAATCTTTTAATTAAGGTTTTTAATTTTATAGTTGGAAAATAAAAATTAGTAATGTGCATTTACCTAATTGGAGATTTTCTAGTAAGATTTCGGTCAATATTTGGATAAAGCATTTACAGGAATTATGGAAACCGAATTTGGAAATATACTGCATATCTTGAGAATATTTTCGGTTTTGGAAATTCCTTGGTGTCCAAACTTCCTTGGTCTATAAATATCAAAGTTTGCATTTCGAGTAAACTAATCCTCAGAGCCAACAAAACTACCTAGTTGTGTTGTTACTGGTGGAGCCGCCTATTCGGAGAGGAAAGTAACCTAATTAGGCGAAATCTCTTACGGCCGCTCGGTTTAAAGACTTCTTTGGGATTGAGAAGCTCTATTAGTACCGTTGGTGGGAAACTAGATGATTGCATTGTTATTTTAGTTTTCGATTATTGATTTGATTGACTGACGGTTGTTGAATCTTTGATTGAACCTAGTTTGTTTATTTTTGAGAACCTTATCTTCTGATATAAGGCTCACTCAAACTAGATCAAGGATTTAACGTTTCTACGGATCTAAGTCTTTCTAGATCCGTAAGATAGATTCATTGATTTGCCATTGTTAACAGACTCCGTTATGTGCGACAAATCAATAAGGAATCAAGTTTGTTTTTGCAGGTTGTTACTTTGAAGATTAAATCGAAGATTGAAGACTTTGAAGATTTGAAGACTTTTGTTCTTGTGTTTTGATCTTGGTGTAGCTTTCCGTGACTTGATTTTCCGGTATTAATGAGGTTGTTTATTTTCAATAAACATAATTCTTTTTAAGAACAAGTAGTTTGTGATTTTATCATAAACCTTGTAATCAAGACTGATTATTTCGGTAATCATTGTCTTGTTTGATCTTGTAACCGAATAACTTCGGATCTGGTAACAAGTTTTGAAAATAGAAGATCCTTAATTGCGCTTATATCATATATTTCGGTATTGTGATTATAAAGTGAGTTTTGTTACCAAACAGTTTATCCTTTACTGTTTGGAATACGAAAAGAATCTTGTCTTTTTGAAAGATTGAACCATTAAGAAGATATATTATATTTAAGTCCTAAAGAGAACGCATGTTCTGCTAGGATATCTAGTATCAAATATCTACTAAGAACTTCGGTTCTGCTAGATATTATCAAAACAAATATCTATAGAGAACTTCGGTTCTGCTAGATATTGTCAAAACAAGATTATTGTTGAAGATGAGTAACTAGGATTTTAGTTCACTTAGTATTGTCTACACGAAGTTGCAGGTTTACTTTTTGTAGCGTCCTAATTCATTGAGTATTCAAAACTGGACTAGGTCCCGGGGTTTTTCTGCATTTGCGGTTTCCTCGTTAACAAAATTCTGGTGTGTGTGTTTTACTTTATTTCCGCATTATAATTGGTTTTATATTATAATTAAAGTAAATACACTTGTACGTTAACTAGGAACTTGATAATTATCCTATAAGATTTCGGTTATCAAGTGAACACTTTGTTGTAGTATTGTCTCGATTTCATATCCATAGACGATCACAAAAAATGTATTGGATTTCTCCACTTGACTTTGATATTCTCACTTTGTTAGGCCAGTCCGGACTAACCCTATTTCAAGTGGACACTGTGTTGAAATATTCCTTGAGCGATTGTTGCTCCAAGAGGTTTATATACGGTAGAGATTGAATAGGTTGTGATCAAATAAAAAGATTGTGGTGTATTTGGGTACCCTCATCCTGCCAGGTTCTCTTGTGGTTAATTAAATTGAGTATTTTGGATACAAATTCATATTCTCATGTGATTTGTAATGTCCAAAGAAATCCTTCTTTTCTTGTGAAAGTAAGGTCGCTCTTGTTGTTCTTTCGGGAATGACATTTTATGGAGGAGAGTTGTTAATTGAACTTGTGCTTAATTTCCAAATCTCTGTGGGGAGTGCGGCTGTGGAATATTATAGGGGTTATCTTTATAAACTCCTTGATGAATGCATTTAGTTTCGGCTATATGATTGCATCTAAAAAGTTGATATGTGCTTTGTTTTGGTCATGAAGTGTGTCTATGGAAATTTTGTTAGGATCCCACTAGTTTTCGTACCTTTTCCAATTTTATTGACAAAAAGGGGGAGAATTAATGTGTAGTTCACACTACAAATATATATGGTTTTCGGATCATTATGTAAGGGGGAGTAGTTTTCATGTGAGATAAAGTATTGACTAGGGGGAGTGATACATATCACCAAAGTATTGTTGTCAAAGTTGTGATACAATTGAACTTTGATGTTGTGTAATAATACTATGACACCGTGTAACAATGATTGAGAGATTTTGTTTTCTCATTTTTATGGCTACGGATCTTCAACAACAATGATGCTGATTTGAATATCTTTGGAATCATTGGAGTACTTGGAAGTGGCGAAGATTTCGAGTAATGTTGAAGAACCAAGGAGATCATGCATGTGGAAGAGAAGCTGCAAAGTTTATTTATTTTGTATTCCATATGTATTTATAGTTTTGTCACTAAAATTGACAAAGGGGGAGATTGTTAGAGCACTGCTCGGTCGAACTCGCAAGCGTTGCTATCTCAAGCTTGTTTGTCAGGTTTAGTTACCAAAACTATAAGTATTGATTTCTAGTCTACTTATAGCTAAGTCTTGGACTAGGATAGAAAGTGTAATTGAGCTCTAGACTCCACGATGTTCATCATGCAAAGACGAAGAACTACTCGAGGAACTGGTGGAACTTCATCGACTAAAAGGTATATGGAGACTTGAACTTATCTATCACTCAGACTTATATCTCTTATCTTGAGACAAAATTCGTATTGCTATATGGATTTCAATTATACACATTTGCTATTTCGAGCCGAGTTTATCTCGCTTATCTATTTCTCGAAATATGTGTTGGTGAGCTTTCGCTTTGGCCAAGTTCATCTTTACAAGTGACGAAAGTCATGATTGATTATTTCAATATCTTGAAAATCGCTTTGATGAAAAATAGTGTGTGAATAACCTCTATTTAACATCCTCTAAGAATGTTTCAATGATTGAAATGAGAGTTTAGAATATATAACCTTGAATGGATATAAACATTGTATGTGAAGTCATACTTGTGTAAGTCCAAAATCCTTGAACTAAAGTATCCGTACTTTACTGGTTCAAGATGTCCGGAAGTTAAGTCCGCGTACCCGTACGCGTACTGCCGGAAGTTCACATCCCGTGAATTTCTGGAGTTTGTGAACTGAAAACGAACTCAATCCGGGTACTTAAGTATGCGTGCCGGTATGCGTACTTGAGTGGGTTATTCTCTAAAAACGGTTTATTCATGAACTAAGACATATATAAACTAAGGAATGCATATTTGCAAACCGTGGCTATAATGTTCATGAATTGATTCGAGTGAATCAAAATCGCTTTGTTTCGATTGTGTCTTATACACTTCAATGAGATTTAAGCAATTGAACAACTCTCTAACTAGTTCATTTGAGTCATTTGAACTAGTTGTGGTGAAGATGAATAAGGTTGATATGAAAGTGCTCATATGGCTAACCATTGGTTAACTACTGTTGAACCAACTAGGTGTATACGTTTGGGTATGGTTACACAAACCTAAATGAACGTGTATTTCATTTGTGTATAACAAGCTAAGATTCGATCTAACGGTTGAAAGATATTAGCTTGAATCTAATCAGGTTTTCATCTAACGGTGAATATTGAATGTTTTGTTACCAAGGTAGCACTGATTGCAAACCCTGATTTGAAGACTATATAAAGGAGAACTCTAGCAACTGGGAAACCTAATCCTCACACCTTCCGTGTGATACTAGTTGTATAATCTAGAGTCGATTCTCCTTTAACCTTAGGTTTCTACCGAGACCCTGTAGGTTAACGGCTTGAAGACTTCATTGGGATTGTGAAGCCAGACCCAACTATTTTCTCTGTAGTTGTCTGATCGTGTTGTTTCTATCGTGTTGAGTACAATTGGCTCGAGATTAATTTCTCCGATAGGAAAGATAGAAAAGTAGTCACAAACATCTTCTTCTCATCGTTTGTGATTCCACAATATCTTGTTTCGCTAGTCGATTAAGATTATTGTGAGGTGATTGATATTTCTAGGTTGTTCTTCGGGAATATAAGTCTGGTATATCAATTGGTTCCTGTTCACCTTGATTTATCAAAAGACGGAACAAAAATCGTAGGTATTTCTGTGGGAGACAGATTTATCTATTCCTGTAGAATTTTCTGTATGATACAGATTTGTTTATTAAAGTCTTCGACTCTGGGTCGTAGCAACTCTTAGTTGTGGGTAATATCAGCTAAGGGAATCAAGTACGTAGTATCCTGCTGGGAAAAGAGACGTAAGAAGCGCAACTGTACCTTGGATTAGTGTGAGATTGATTGGGGTTCAACCACAGTCCAGACCGAAGTTAGTTTGTAGTAGGCTAGTGTCTGTAGCGGCTTAATACAGTGTGTGTTCAATCTGGACTAGGTCCCGTGGTTTTTATGCATTTGTGGTTTCCTCGTTAACAAAACTTCTGGTGTCTGTGTTATTTCTTTTCCGCATTATATTTTGTTATATAATTGAAATATTACAGGTTGTGCGTTGTATCGATCAATTGGTAAATCCAACCTTTAGTTGTTGATTGAAATTGATTGATCCTTGAACATTGGTCTTTGGTACCGTTCAAGTTAATTTCTCTTGTATTCAATTAGACTCGCAGATTGCTATTTGCTTGAGTAAGTATTGAATCGAGAAATTAAGATATAACTCCTTGATATACTTTTCTTAAGATTAAGTCTGACTGTCTAGTTGATTCTCTTGAAAGTATATTGGAACACGGTTGTTGTTGAATAATCTAACCCTTCAAAGATAAATAGAACTAGCCTTATCTCTTCTAAGCCATGCTGCATACATTATACTAGTAAATCATTAAACATTTTTAAATACCTATATAAAGATTTCCCTCTTGTTGAGAAAATATGCAAATCTGCTGCCTAATGGATGATGTGTTGTGCCTAGAGATTTTTTTTTTTGGAAAAAGGCTGATGTAAGTCGTTCATATGTTTCAATATATTCAGAACTCAAACTACATAGCCAAGATTTGGATCTGACTCTCAGGAAAAAAAGAAACAACCTAAGGTTCAATATTTCATCATCAAGGTCTTTAATTATGATGGTACCACTGATTTCCTCAAAATCCCTAATATGAAAATATGGGTTTTAATTTTTTTCCTAAGAAGACTGGAAGCATCTGTATGGTCCCAGGTGATTGTGATTCCACAATATCTTGTTTCGCTACCATACAATTAAGATTATTGTGAGGTGATTGATAATACTAGGTTGTTCTTCGAGAATATAAATCCGGGTTGTCAATTGGTTCCAGTTCACCTTGATTTATCAAAAGACGGAACAAAACTCGTAGGTATTTTTGTGGGAGACAGATTTATCTATTCCTATAGACTTTTCTGTGTGAGACAGATTTATCTATTCCTATAGACTTTTCTGTGTGAGACAGATTTGTTTATCAAGTCTTTGACTTTGGGTCATAACAACTCTTAGTTGTGGGTGAGATTAGCTAAGGGAATCAAGTGCGTAGTATCCTGCTGGGATCAGAGACGTAAGGAGCGCAACTGTACCTTGAATTAGTGTGAGATTGATTAGGGTTCAACTACAGTCCAGTCCGAAGTTTATTGGTAGTAGGCTAGTGTCTGTAGCGGCTTAATACAGTGTGGTGTTCAAATCTTGTGAGACCCGTGTATTTTTATAGTAGTTTTAAAACCTAAAATCGGTAAAATCCAACATGTGTAGTGTTGGGCGCGTATTTCTGAATTTGGGATTCTGTAATTAAATTTGAAGTAATAAATAGAAAGGCTAGCTCTTATCTTTGTGGAGTGGTTGGGAATAAGAATTCTCTTTTAGTAGTCCCTTATCAATTTTAGAATGGTAATTAGAATATGGACTATTTTCCAAAAGAATTAAACCGCGTAAAACAAAATTTAAAGTTTGACCAAATTTATTCTTTCTCCCTATTTATTCCTTTTTGGTTTTGTCTTCGGTTATAAAGAAACCCTTTTTAGAACCCTAGTTAGAAACCTAACCATCCCTTCTTCTTTATCTTTCCTCCACTCTTATTTTCTATAGGTTTCTATATATTACTCCATTGATTTCTTGGAAAGCGTGTTGATTGCATCAAGGTCTTGGATTTGCTATTTTGAGAAAGGAATTTGTGCCTAATATCAAACTAAAATCTATTTTAACATTATTGGTGTTATTTCTCCTAAATTGGTTTGATTTATCCCTTGACAATTTTGATTAGAATGATATAGTTGGTTGCCTTCTGATCTAGTCTTAAGATTTCTGTCCATGACTTGGGTGACATAATTTTACGAACCCTTAGTCTTCCTTTTCGGTATTGTACTGATCACATAGTTTGTCTTATACAGATGTGGATTCAATGGTGTCCCTGGCTCAATATTATTTTCAAACTAGATCTTTGTCTTCTTTTGCATTGAACTAGTGTTTTAACGTCTTGCGGAATGAAAAAAATACATAGTTATTTATCTGTCACGAAATGAACTAATTTATATGGAAAATGGGAAATTCCCCGTCTTGTTTTATTCCTACCAAAATTATTGATGCACCATTCATTGTCCCACAGTGTTCACCCACTTAAGGAAAATAGTGGAGGACTTTAATTTCTTTTGCAAAATGAAATAAAACAAGTCACAGCCACTTTCAGTTTACATAAACAAATAGTTTTGTCAGCCGTCATTTCTTTGTGCACCTACTTGAGAAAGATTTCAAATTAATTAGTCCCCTTTTGATTCGACAAATCCATGTCTCTGGCTTCGTGTTTAAATACAAACTAGTTTTCACTTTGTTTAAAATAGAATATGAAGGAGTAATGGAAACACTGTTTATTCATTTTACATTTTCAAACTTGTTTTCTCATGGTGCCAACTTTTAACTAGTATCTCTTGTTTGGAGTTTGATATACTGTGCATGGCACTAAGCCGTTTTGAGATGTCCTCTGTTTTTGAAAAAAAATAGATTATCATCCCAGTTTTCTTTGCTTACGAAAAGGTTTATCCCATTTCAATCTCCTCTAGTCCTCCCATATAATTCTTCTGTAACTAATACAGCCAAGTCCCCTTCTAGTACCCCCTGTTCTTCCCTAAAACATTAAAAGTAGATATTTTGTGCATCTTGTTTGGATTTGTTTTAAGTTGTTTAAAGAAGGCTATTGTTGGGGCGTCACGTTCCATTAAAGGGACGTCACCTAATAGGATAAAAACGGATCACCCGTAAGTAATTTTAAAAACTCCTTATCTCAAATAATTGTGTAATGACCAAAAAACCCTTATTTATTTAGTTAATGTTAATTAAATTTAATTATTATCTAAGTAAATTAAGAAGATGAATTTTGATATATATTTGTAAAGTCTGGGACAAAAGTTATGTGGGAAAAAAACTAGAGAGGAGGAAAAAGAAAAAATTGGAGATTTTTTTTCAAAACCTAGATTGTTTGATTTACTCAACAAAAATGGATGAAACAAGTTACTAATTCGAGGTGGGTGAATCTTTGTATGATAGAGAAAACAAATTTTACATTCCTCATGTTGGAGACCAAGAGATTGATGATTTGTTAAATGGTAGAGAGGGTTTAACACAAAGTGATGATGAATCTCCACCAATTGAAGAAATAAATCAACAAAGTGAAGAACCAATGGTTGAAAATCAACAGGTACACCTCTAAACTATCTCCTATGGGTTCAATTTCGCTCAAAACTAGCTTAAGTACGTAAAAAATTTCAGATTTTTAGACTTTCATGGCAGATTACGTCTGGGTTGGGCTTGGTTTCCAACCGTAAATTAGTTTTACGCCTGGGTTTGGAAGAGGGTTTGGTCTTCGTTTCCAACCGTAAGTTGGGTTTACGCCTAGGTTTGGGATAAATCCGAGCGTAACTGGTTTCCAATAGGACAAAACTTGAGAATTACGCCTAGGTTAGATTCATCCAAAACACAGACGTAAATAGTTTTTGCATGGGTATTTATTACTTGTTTTACGTCTTGGTTAGGATTTTGGATTCCCAAACGTATGTGAGAACGTCTAGGTTATATTTTCATCGTTTCCAACCGTAATTGAAAACGTCTAGGTTAGAGGTTGAATTTTTCAACCGTAACCCTTCCTATGCCTAAAGCGTATGGGTCCGTGTACCTTATAACCTGGACGTAATTCTAGTATTCTTTATTTTTTTTGACTAATATTGTGATATTTTGGTTGATAGATTGTGCTTCCACCTAGCCCAATGCCTTCTCAACCTAATGCAAACGAAATTCTAACCAAAGATTCATCCATCACTATTTGAATGACTTGGTAAGTGATTTTTTTCTTTTCTGAAACTAATGGAAAGATATGTTGCTCATTCACTATGTTTTTGTTTTTTTTACTAACTTTGAGTTTTTGGAACATGTAGAGATGGAAAGATAAAGAAGATGCAAAGAAATGGACTAGAGAACATGGCAAGTCAATTATGTGTGTTATAGTTTGTAATGGATCAACAAATGACCGCCACTTTCAAATGGTTTGCGAGTGTAGTGGAGAAAGTAAAAGTCATGTGAAAAAGGGTACCGTATATGAACCAAAGACGAATAGGAAGAATACTACTTTCACTAAGAAGACTAAATGCCCGTTCAAGCTTCAATTCAAGCACAACAAGAAAAGTGTGAAAAGTGAGGAGTGGTATTGGTATTTGGAGAAAGTTGTATGCGGTCGTCATAACCATCCCATACGGATACTTTGCTATCCCATCCTTATGCGGCGCGGCTTAATGATGAAGAAAAACTCATTGTAAGTTCCATGATGGAAAACCGTATGAAACCTCTTGATATACTTGGTCATATAAAGCTCGTAAACCCAAAGAATGTTTCTACTTTGCCAACCATCTACAATGCCAAAACAAAATTGCAAAATCAACAATGGGAAAATAGAAATCAAATGCAACAATTAAGGCATTTGGGGGAGAAGTATAATTACTCGGTTTTCCATAATGAAGATGAGGATGAACAAATAAAGAATCTCATATTGGCTCATCCCGAGTTTATACAATTGGCGCGGTGCTCCAATCAAGTACTTTTAATGGATTTCACGTACAAGACCAACAAATATGAGATGCCGGTGTTGAACATTGTTGGACAAACTTCCACCAACTCTCCGTTTAGTGTCGCATTTTGCTTCTTGGAAAATGAGCTTGAAGAGAGTTATGTGTGGGCACTAAAACAAGTGAAGTTATTCTACGTGGAGGGATATACTCCAAAGGTGAATTTCATCGACAAGTAACAAGCATTGTTGAATGCAATAGAGATGGTTTTCCCGGATGCTCATCACCTTCTTTGTACGTTTCACCTATGGAATAACATTGAGACTAAATGTAAGACCATCATTCATCCAACAAAGAAAAGTCAAATGGAAAGAATAAAGAAACTACCGGTTGATCAACAAAAGGAAGCCAAAGAGAAATTTAAGAAGGATGATGGGTTGGCGGAACTAAGATGGGCTAGTTTCCAAAAGGATTGGGAAGCCATGGCATATTCTCTCACCATGGAAGACTATGAACAACGATCTCGTATGGTATTGGCTAGTTTGAGAAGTTATCCAACTATGGTGAAATACTTGGTGGACAATTGGTTGGATCCGCACAAAGAGAAGTTCGTAGCCGCATTCACAAACCAATATAGACACTTCGACAACCAAGCTACAAGTACGGTGGAATCTTCTCACAACCGGTTGAAGAAGAAGCTTCATAGTGGTGATGGTGGATTTGTTACGGTATTCCAATCCATGCACGCTTATTTCCTCCGTGATCTCGATAGAGTTAGGGAGTTTTTTGAAAAAAACCGATCTAGTAGACACACTAAATGGAAAGACAATGCTTGGCTTCATGGAATTAATCATAAAGTGTCGCATCGTGCAATTGATTTGATCATGAAAGAAGTGATACAATTTGAGGCGGGTAACTATGACGGAAGAGCGTGTGTTTGTCCTAACATGAAAAGTTTGGGCCTCCCATGTCGGCATGTCATAGCCAATTACAATGACAAAGTTATTCCGATACAAGATGTTGATCCCTTTTGGAAACAATTATCATTCCATGAAACAATAGTCGATCAAGATTTTGGAGGAACATTTGCCGATACCGAGATCGGAAAAGCGCTTGCCGCGAAATATGATACATTAACACGGGGGCAAAGGCAAATATGGTTGAGTAACTTGAGTAACTTCGTATACCCACAAACTAGGAACAATATGAAGGAACCACCCAAGAGAAAGAGAAAGGGGAGGACTTCTACGAAAAAAGAGGAGTGTAGTAAGTAAAACGACAAAGGAATTGTTGGAAGAATCAAAGAAAAGAGATCCTTCAGGTTATGAGTTGTTAAGAATAGCCTATGAAGCGGAGGATGAGATGGAGGAGAAACAAACGAAGAAGAGGTCAAATGGAAAAAGGAGAACCTAGTCATCGAAATGTACAAGAAAAAGTTCTTGAGCCTCCCTCTCAAGAAAGTTCAACAAGCAAAGTTGATTTTAAAGGAAAAGGTCCGGTCTTTCGTTCCAAACAACTAGCAAAAAGCGAAGTTGTTAAAGGAAAAGTTCTTGAGCCTCCCTCTATGTTCTACCCTACAATGAATTTCATGGCGAGGTGTAGGAGTATCTTTTGGCGTTAAATCATTTCCTCTCTTCTTTTTAGCCTTTACTCTATCAGGATTCCTCCAAAATACAAGAAATAGATCTTACATAATTAGTTTGAATTTTTTTTAGAGGATTCAGGATTAATTACGTCTGGGAAAAATACTTCAAAAACCCAGACGTAGAAAATTATGTCCAGATAAAAACTTCACGAAACTGGACGTACCAAATTACGTCTGGGAAAACAAGTAACGAACCTAGACGTACAGGCTTACGTCTGGAAAATAGCTTCAAAAACCTAGACGTATTCCAATTTGAGATTTCCTCTCAAAAAGATACAAGAGCAATTACGTCCAGTTAGCCTATAAGATAAACCCAGACGTAGAAAATTACGTCTGGGAAAACAAGTCACGAACCTAGACGTACTTTATTACGTCTGGAAAATAGCTTCAAAAAACCTAGACGTATTCCAATCTGAGCTTTCTTCTCAAAAGATACATGCACAATTACGTCCAGATTAACCTATAAGATAAAACTAGACGTAAATTCAATTCTACGGTTGAAACTAAGGGAACCCAGACGTAAACCACATGTAAGCTATTTCTATGGTTTGAATTAATCAAAACCTGGACGTAAGTTCTTCAAAAACTGAAATTACGGTTGGCGAACCTAGACGTAGCACTAGCAGTTTAGAAACTGTAACTAAATAAAACCCTAATTTTACTCCTATTTCATTCAATCTTCCTATTTTAAGCATAAAAACGAGTAAATAAAGATGGGTTTGTTCGATTATTACCTAACATACACCATGGGTTGTTGTTGAGGAGTTTGAAATTGTAATTCTTGAGATGCTTGAACCGGTTGTTGAAGATGAAGATTTGGGTCTGGTGGTTGATTGAGAGGCTGATTCCTATCACTGGAATCAGTTTGCTTCTTCTTCATCCTTAGTAGAGATTTCAATCCGACGATGTTGAGTTTTCGAATCGCCGATTAATCGAAAACGATGAAGTGAATTGAAGTTGAATTGAAATTGACTGTGGAGGAGAGGAAGAGAAGAAAGATGAAAGAAGGAAGATTAGAAAAGATTAGGTTTTTATGTTTTTATTTTAGTTAAAGGGTATTCTAGACATTTTATACCTAAGTGAAGGATATCCCATAACCACTTTTTTGGACACTAAGAATCCAAGTGAAGTCCCTCTAATGGAGTGTGACGCCCCAATAATAACCTTCTATTTAAAAAGTAAATTTTTTTCGGTATTGTTGGTCCAGAGGTGTACGTTGGATATTATTCTTGAAATTTTAGAAATACACTGTGTTATTATAATATAGATTATATAAGTGCATTCGTGTTGAGTTTGGTTGTGCTATATTGATTAAGACTCTTGGATTTTAAAAATATTTTTGGTGCTTGCACGCGAATATACTGAAGATAGTGATTAGAAAAGAATTATAGATAAATACATATCTCTGTTGCTGAAATGTCAGGCCTTTATGGCATCCCATCACTGGTGGCTACCATGAGAAGACTGTTCGGGGAACAATATGGTTTGTTTACCGGAATAACTCTGACAATTAGATTAAAATCTAAAATTTTAGATTGAAACTTTTGAGTAAGAAAATGTTGATTATTTGTGGCTGAAAATGGCGTAAGTATTATCACGAATTTTTATGCATGATTTCAAATGCTATATTTGTTGCATTTGTTTTGATTTTCGATGCACTCTATTATTTTTGGAAACTTCCTACTGGGCTGTGGTTTGATCACCCCTTTCCTCCCTTTCCACAGAGAATGAAGAAAGACTAGCCGCAAAAGAAACTAATATGTATCACGGGGATTTGGTTATTGCGTTTTGGATTTTATTGAGCTGTTGGTTTGTTTAAATTTTATACTTTGATTTTGTAATTAGTATTTTATATTTTTTTTGTAACTTTAAAAGCAATATTATATTTCGTCTAAAATTTTGTTGAGTTTGAATTTAAGATTTTTATTTTTATTTTTCAAATTGTTTTAGAACGAAAAATCAGGTCCTATAAAGTGACGGTCCGTAAATTTGGGATTGCGAGCTGGATCGGACCCGACCCAAAAGGTCGAATCCGTGTCCACTGGAAGTCCGAAAATCCGGGCTATGACAAATCTGGACTAGGTCCCGGGGTTTTTCTGCATTTGCGGTTTCCTCGTTAACAAAACTTCTAGTGTCTGTGTTATTTCTTTTCCGCATTATATTTTGTTATATAATTGAAATATCACAGGTTGTGCGTTGAATCGATCAATTGGGAAATCCAACCTATGGTTGTTGATTGAAATTGATTGATCCGTGAACATTGGTCTTTGGTACCGTTCAAGTTATTTCTCTTGTATTCAATCGGGCTCACAAATTCCTATTTGTTGATTGCAGATTTAATTAAGAGATAGAGATACAAAACTCTTTAATATACTTTTCTCTAGATTGAGTCTAACTGTCTAGTTGATTCTCTTGAAAGTATATTGGAGTTTGTCTATTCAGATTGCCAAACGAATTGTTGGGTGTGGTTGTTAGACCCCCGCCTTTTCAGTTGGTATCAGAGCAGGCAAACACGTTAAAGACCTTATATGTATGTGTTTGTAGCGATCTGAGTATGGACGATTCTGTCTCTAAAAACGCTTCACCAGAAATGGATAAACTCAACTTCGAGCATATTCTAGAAACCATCGGTATAGTTGACAATCCTAATTTAAAAAATTTCATCGATAATCTTTGTCTAGAAAAGCATCGTTTGATAAGGAAAATTGATGGACTTCATTGCGATATTTATATAAAAAATTCTAAGCTTTGAGAATGTTCTGAAGAGGTGGTTAATCTCCAAAAGAAGTTGGATGAACAAATCCGGATCAATTCTGATCTTGTTGCAGAAATTGCAAAACTTAAGGATTTAAAACCTGTAAAGTCATCTTCAATGGATTTGAGTAACTCCTCTAATTCTTCATTGAAGAATTGCCGCATGTCAGGTGATAAGCAAGGTTTAGGCTTTGTGAAAACTGAAAGTGCTCATAATTCTTCGAACAAGAATAAAGATGTTGGTACATGTATGTTTTGTGGTTCTCGTGATCACTATCATCATGTATGTTTATCTTTTAGAAAAAGAGTAAATGTTGCATGTAATCTTCACAAGAATGTTGTACAACTTCTGTCTACTCTTAAAAGACAATCAATACTGACAAGAAAGCCCAATTGGGTTAGTAGTGATAGTAAGGGAGCTTTTGCTCTAATATCAACATCATCCTTTTAATGGTTTCTTGATAATGGATGTAGCATGCATATGACTGGAGATCTCTCGTGGTTTGTCAACACAAGAGACTTTGATGGTGGTCCAGTAACATTCGGTGATGGGAGTTGTTGCTACATAAGCAAGAAGGGGATGATCAAATTACCTGGTGTTCCTAAAATTCATGATGTAGTATACGTTAAAGGTATGATTGCTAATCTTCTTTATATTAGTCAAATCTGTGACAAAGGTCATAAGATTGTATTCCATGCTAATGGTTGTAGCATTGTAGACAAATATGGAAAAATGATTTTTCGAGGATCACGTTGCAAAAGTAATTGTTATCTGTTGGATACTCAGTTTAGTAATTGTTGCAATTTGACTAAGGTGGAATCTACACATCTTTGGCATGAGCGTTTTGGTCACATCAATTATCGTTTTCTAACTACGATCATTAACAAAGAACTTGTTAGAGGTGTTCCCAAAATCAATGCTAAGATTGAAGGTGTATTTGGTGCCTGTCCAAAGGGTAAACAAACGAAAGTTCCACATAAATCATCTCGAGATATTCTCACTAAAGCACCACTTGATTTAATTCATATGGATCTCTTCAGCCCAATTCAACAACCTACTGTGGCTGGAAAGAAGTATGCTTTGGTTATGGTAGATGATTACACCAGATTCAATTGGGTAGCGGTTTTGGCTCACAAGAATGAAACCCTCAGTGAATTCAAGATTACTGTTAATAGAATCCAGAATGAACAGGGTCGCAAACTAAAGAAAATTAGAAGTGATCGTGGCACGGAATTCAAAGACACCAAAGTGTTTGAATATTGTGACTCTCTGGGGATTATTCAACAATATTCTCCACCCATTACTCCACAAGCTAATGGAGTTGTAGAAAGGAAGGATAAGAACATTCAGGAAATGGCAAGAGTAATGCTCCATAACAAAAACTTACCGTTGAAGTTTTGGGGAGAGGCAGTTTTTACAGCTTGCTACTTGATCAATCGTGTTTACTTACAGTCAAGGACCTTAAACACTCCCTATAAGTTGTGGTACGATAAGAAACCCAGCTTACACTATCTCAGAGTGTTCGGCAGTAAGTGCTACATTCTAAAGGATCGTGAACAGAAAGGGAAATTTGACTCGAAAAGCGATGAAGGTATTTTTCTTGGCTATGCTTCTGACAGTCGTGGTTTCCGAGTCTTTAATCTCAGAACCCAAGTCATGATGGAATCTGCAAACGTTATCCTTAATGATCTAAGCAATTTTCGTCATGATGATTCTCCTACTGAATTGCCTCCAACTGAGACAATTGAGAAAATCAAAGAAATCCCAGAATCGGTAGAAGTTATTCCAACAGTTACTGATCCTGATGTTTCTAGTGATGAGAAGAAAAGCCCTAGTCAGGCTGTTCCTGTTGAACAAGAACGTGCCCCTCCACGGCATCTCTGGGTTCAAAGAAATCATGATACTAACATTATTATTGGTGGGAGGGATTCTACAGCTAAGACAAGAGGACAACTTCAAAATATTTATAATTTTGGATGTTATCTATCGCAAGTAGAACCTAGAAATATTGATGAAGCTCTTAGCGATACCTTTTGGGTGAATACAATGCATGACGAGTTAAATCAGTCCCAAAGACAAGATGTATGGAAGCTCGTACCTTGTCCCCCCAATATCAATATTTTTGGTACTAAATGGATATTCAAGAACAAGTCTGATGAATTTGGCACCATTGTCAGAAACAAATCTAGACTTGTCGCTCAGGGATATTCACAGATTGAAGGAATCGACTTTGACGAAACCTTTTCTCCTGTGGCACGCCTTGAGTCCATTCGATTATTATTATCTCATGCTTGTTTTCTTAAGGTTAAGCTGTTTCAAATGGACATAAAATCCACTTTCCTAAATGGAAATTTAAAGGAAGAGGTCTACGTCACTCAACCTAAGGGGTTCGAAAACTCTGACTTCCCAGATCACGTCCTTAAACTTAATAAGGCATTATATGGGTTAAAACAAGCACCTCATGCCTGGTTCGAAAAACTGACTACTTCCCTTCTTAGGAAAGGTTTTTCGAGAGGCAGAGCTGATAAAACGTTGTTTACCAAATGGATTGGGAAATATGTTGTGATTGCTCAAGTTTATGTAGATGGTATCATCTATGGATCAACATCTGAGAAACTTGCAAAATATTTTCAAGTCTCTCTTGGCAAGGAGTTTGAAATGAGAAATGTTGGCGAATTAAAATTCTTTTTGGGTTTACAAATTCAACAACACAAGGATGTAATTTACTTATCTCAAGAAAAATATACAAGAGATCTTGTCACAATATTTGGTCTTGATAAGTCAACTCCAAAACTGACTCCTATGCCTACCACGGGTAAACTACATTGAGATGAGAAAGGTGTAAATGTAGATCAAAAACTCTATCGATCTATCATTGGAAGTCTTTTATGTCTTACATATACTAGACCTGATATTTCTTTTAGTGTTGGTTGTTGTGCTAGGTTTCATGAAAATCCAAAGGAATCTCATCCTGCAGCTGCGAAAAGGATCATACGATATGTCAATCACACCGTCGGGTATGGTCTATCATACTTCATTGATACTAACACTGATCTTTCTGCCTATTCAGATGTTGATTGGGCAGGATGTGTGGAAGACAAAAAAAGTACATCAGGGCATTTCTACTATGTAGGATTGAATCTTGTGGCTTGGCATAACAAGAAGCAAAATTCACAATCCCTGTCTACATGTGAGGCAGAATATATTGTTGCAGGCTCATGTTGTACTCAACTTATTTGGATGAAACAAATGCTTGCTGATTATGGAATTGATACTGGGACAATGAAGATCATTTGTGACAACTCTAGCACGATTTGAATCACTGAGAATCCCTTTGAGCACTCAAGAACTAAGCACATTGATATAAGGTACCATTTTATTCGAGATCTATATGAAAGTGGTATCATAAATATGGAATTTGTGTCTTGCGAACAACAATTGGCTGATATTCTCACCAAACCATTAGATACTGCTACATTTCAACACTTAAGGCAGTCTATTGGTGTTGTTTCGGTTCATTAGTCTTTCCTAAACTCTTGCCCCTGCACTTATCTCGATCTGTTGGGCAATTGAGTTTGGAACTCCAGTTTAAGTGTTACATCATTTCTGCATTTGTTTCAGTAGTTGAATTTCTGTTGAGTATCTTAGTGTTTGTTCAAAGAAATACTTCTTTTCTTGTAAAAGTAAGGTCACTCTTGTTGTTCTTTCGGGAATGACATTTTATGGGGGAAAGTTCTTAATTGAACTTGTGCTTAATTTCCAAATCTTTGTGGGGAGTGTGGCTGTGTAATATTGTAGGGATTATCTTGTATCTTTATAAACTCATTGATGAATGCATGTAGTTTCGGCTATATGATGGCATCTAAACAAGTTGATATATTGTGAAGTATCTCTATGAAAATTTCATGAGGATCCCACTAGTTTTCGTACCTTTGCCAATTTATATTGACAAAAAGGGGGAGAATTAATGTATAGTTCACACTACAAATACATATGGTTTACGGATCATTATGTAAGGAGGAGTGGTTTTCATTGTGTGATGGAGTATTGACTAAGGGGGAGTGGTACATATCACCATAGTATTGTTGTCAAAGTTGTGATAAAATTGAACTTTGATGTTGTATAATGATACTATAACTCTGTATAACAATGATTGAGAGCAACTGTTTTCTCATTGTTATTGCTACGGATCTTCAATACCTATGATGTTGCGTTGAACACATTTGGAATCATTGGGGTACTTTAAAGTGACGAAGATTTCGAGTAATGGAACCAAGGAGATCAAGCATTTGGATGAGAAGCTACAAAGTTTATTTATTTTGTATCCATAAGTATTGATAGTTTTGTCACTAAAATTGACAAAGAGGGAGATTGTTAGAGCACTGCTCGGTCGAACTCGTAAGCGTTGCTATCTCAAGCTTGTTTGTCAATGTTAGTGATCAAAACTGTACGTCTTAATTTTTAGTCTACTTATAGATGTCTCGGACTAGGATAGATTGTATAGTTGAGCATTAGACTTCACGACGTTCATCATTGAAGACGAAGAACTACTAAGGAGAGCTTGTGGAACTTCATTAACAAAAGGTATGTGGAGACCGAAACTCATCTATCACTTGGAAAGTCTATTTCTACTCTATATCCTATATTGAGACATAAGTCGTGTTACGATATAGTTTTCTATTATACACATTTAATATTTCGAGCTGAGTTTAACTCGCTTACATATTTCTCGGAATATGTGTTTCCAAGCTTTCGCTTTGACGCAAGTTCATCTTGATCATGTGAAAATCGCCGAGTAGCATCTTACATGGTTTGTGTGATACAATCATTTGGTGTAGACTTGGAATATTTCGTTATGATTATTTCAATAACTTGAAAATTGATTTGATGCTAATAGTGTGTGAAAACGGCTATTGTCATCCTCTAAGAAAGTTTCAATGATTGAAATAATATTTTAGAACACTTAACCATTATTGGATTGTGACATGTTATGTACTCTTGCACATATGTGATCCATGTCCGGGAACCATAGTATGCATACCCGTATGCGTACCTGTTGGTTTGAGAAATCCGGGAACCTAAGTATGCGTACTGGCGTAAGGTTCATGTCCGAGATTTTCTGCTGGGATTGGTGGTACGCGTACCTGTTCGAGTACTTGCGAAACCCAATTTCAGTCCGGGTATATCAAGTATGCGTACCCGTTCGCGTACTTGAAGGTTAAAGTTCTAAAATCGGTTTAGTACATAAACTAATACATTTATATAATAAGGAATGCATTCTTTGCAAACCGTGGCTATAATGTTCATGAATTGATTCGAGTGAATCAAACCGATTTTGCTTCAATTGTGTTCTGGTATGCTTCTATGAAAATATAGCAATTGAACAACTCTTTAACTAGTTTCATTTGAGTCATTTGAACTAGTTATGGTTAAGATGAATAAGGTTGATATGAGAGTATTCATATGGCTAACCTTGGTTAACTATTGTTGAGCCAACATGGTGTACACGTTTAGGTATGGCTACATAAACCTAAATGAAGGTACATTTCATTTGTGTGTAACAAGCTAAGTTCGATCTAACGGTTGAAATATATTAGCTTGAATCTAATCAGGTTTTCATCTAACGGTGAATATTAAATGCTTTGTTATCAAGGTAACTTAGATTGCAAACCCTGATTTGAAAACTATATAAAGGAGAACTCTAACAAATGGGAAACCTGATCCCCACATCTTCTGTGTGATACTAGTTTCATAAGCTAGATTCGATTCTCCTTTAACCTTAGGTTTTTCACGAAACCCTGTAGGTTAACGACTTGAAGACTTCATTGGGATTGTGAAGCCAAACCCAGCTATTTTACCTGTAGTTGCGAGATCTGATCTTGATGTTTCTATCGTGTTTGAGTAAGATCTTCTTTAATATTTGCTCGAGATTTATTCTCCGATACGCAAGATAAAAAGTAATCACAAACATCTTCGTCTCATCGTTTGTGATTCCACAATATCTTGTTTCGCTACCATACGATTAAGATTATTGTGAGGTGATTGATAATACTAGGATGTTCTTCGGGAATATAAGTACGGGTTATCAATTGGTTCCTGTTCACCTTGATTTATCAAAAGACAGAACAAAACTCCTAGGTATTTCTGTGGAAGACAGATTTATCTATTCCTATAGACTTTTTTATGTGAGACATATTTGTTTATCAAGTCTTCGACTTTGGGTCGTAACAACTCTTAATTGTGGGTGAGATCAGCTAAGGGAATCAAGTCCGTAGTATCCTACTGGGATCAAAGACGTAAGGAGCGCAACTTTACCTTGAATCAGTGTGAGATTAATTAGGGTTCAACTACAGTCCAGTCTGAAGTTCATTGGTAGTAGGATAGTGTATGTAGCGGCTTAATACAATATGGTGTTCAAATCTGGACTAGGTCCCGGGTTTTTTCTACATTTGCGGTTTCCTCGTTAACAACACTTCTGATGTCTGTGTTATTTCTTTTCCGTATTATATTTTGGTATATAATTGAAATATCACAGGTTGTGCATTAAATCGATCAATTGGGAAATCCAACCTTCGGTTGTTGATCGAAATTGATTGAACCTTGAACATTGGTCTTTGGTACCATTGAAGTTATTTCTCTTCTATTCAATCGGGCTCGTAAATTCCTATTTGCTGATTGCAGATTGAATTGAGGGATAAAGATACAAAACTCTTTGATATACTTTTCTCTAGATTGAGTCTAACTGTCTAGTAGTTCTCTTGAAAGTATATTGGAGTTTATCTATTTAGATTGCCGACGAATTGTTGGGTGTGGTTGTTAGACCCCCGCTTTTTCATGTAGCATATTCTACAAGCTTAGCTATGCCTAGCCAATGTGCCGCAATCCTTGCTATTGATTATAATTTGATCATTGTATGGATACAATATAGGTTTTGAGTTTACAACGACGTGCCATGCTCAGATTTAATGTATAATGCTATTCTAGGACCAATTTGAATACGTTAGCGCCGCTATTGCATGTTCAAGGAACTCGACCGTGGGAGTTTTCGACTTGAGGGAATACTGGATATGGCCATGTAATAAATATAATACTTTCAGTAGCATATTAATTCAAGAACGACGTCAAATCTTATTCTGAATATAAACAGTGCATTTTTCGTAGCATAAAAGATGTATATATTGGCGCACATGAAATAACGAGGTTTCTACTGGGGAAAGCCCTGAAATGTGGCATACATATTGAAAAAGCGGGGGTCTAACAACACCACCCAATATTTCGCTTAGCAATCTGTATGGACTAAATCCGAAATACTTTGCTAGAGAATCAACTAGACAGTCAGACTCAATCTAGATAAAAGTATCTCAAGGAGTTAATATCTCTCTCTTGATTTGATTTTTACTCAAGCTAAAATCAATAACAAGTCTTTATAAAATACAAGGAATAACTTGGACGGTACCAAAGACCAATGTCCAAGGATCAATCAATATCAATCAACAACCAAAGGTTGGATTTCCAATTGATGATCACGAATGCACAACCTGTATTATTTCAATTATATAAAACATAATGCGGAAAAGAAATAACACAGACACCAGAAATTTTGTTAACGAGGAAACCGCAAATGCAGAAAAACCCCGGGACCTAGTCTAGATTGAATACACACTGTATTAAGCCGCTACAGACACTAGCTTACTCTAAGCTAACTTCGGACTGGACTATAGTTGAACCCCAATCAGTCTCCCGCCGATCCAAGGTACAGTTGTACTCCTACGCCTCTGATCCCAGCAGGATACTGCACAATTGATTCCCTTAGCTGATCTCACTCACAACCAAGAGTTGCTGCAACCCAAAATCGCAGACTTGATAATAAACAAATCTATCTCACACAGAAAAGTCTATCAAAGGATAAATCTGTCTCTCGCAGATAAACCCTAGGTTTTGTTCCGTATTAAGATATGAAATCAAGGTGAACAGGAACCAATTGATAATCCAGTCTTATATTCCCGAAGTACAGCCTAGATTAATCAATCACCTCTCTACAATCCTTCCTGACTACACAGGCGGTTTGTCGAGGAATCACAAACAGTGAGACGAAGATGTTTGTGACTTCTTTATCTTGCCTATCGGAGAACTCTCAAGATCTCAAGCCAATCAAAGATTGTACTCGTACGATAGAAGATGCAAGATCAGATCACACAACTACGATAAAAGTAGTATCGGTCTGGCATCACAATCCCAATGAAGTCTTTAAGTCATTAACCTGGTTTTAGAGAACAAAAACCAAAGGTTAAAGGAGAATCGACTCTAGCGAGCGCACTAGTATCACACAGACATGTGGGGATTAGTTTTTCACAATACTAGATGTCTCTTTTATATAGCCTTCAAATCAGGGTTTTGCCTTAGTTACAAATCCATCCATATTCACTGTTAGATGAAAACCTGATTTAGATTCAAGCTAATATTTCTCAACCGTTAGATCGAAAACTTATCTTGTCACATACACTTGGGTAGACGTTTACTGGGTTTGTGAAAACCATGCCCAAACGTGTTTGTGTATGTTGGTTCAACATAGTAACCCGAAAGGTTAACCATATGAGCATTTCATATTAACCTTGTTCTTCTTCACCATAACTAGTTCAATTGACTCAAATGAACTAGTTAGAGAGTTGTTCAATTGCTATGAGATCTTATGTAACTACACAAGACACAATTGAAACAAAGATGATTCGATTGAATCGGCCCATGAACTTTATAGCCACGGTTTGCATAAAGCATTCCTTAGTAATTTAAGTTTCATGTTCAGAGCACATCTTTAGATCAGAACCACTTAAGCTCACAAACAAGTTCGCGTACTTAAGACAACCGGTGGAGTTTTCCATACTCAGCATAAAATCTTGGCAAAGAGACTTTCGCCAGTTCGCGGACTTACACGCAAACGAGTTTTTGGAAAATCCCAGCAGAAATTCTCGGTACAAGAACTTCCGCCAGTTCGCGGACTGGGTTCGCGGACTTGGCAAAGCCAATTCCTCCGGTTTCTCTCAATCAACAAAGTTCGAAAACTTCGGATTAAGGAATACATGGTTATGTAATCTAAACTCTCATTTCAATCATTGAGACATTCTCAGAGGACGTTATATAGTCGTTATTCACAGACCGTTTCGCGTCAGAGAAATTCTCAAAGTAATTGAAAATTTTCATGACTTTCGTCACTAGGTGAAGATAAACTTGATCAAAGCGAAATGCTTTACCAACACATGATTTCGAGATATAGATAGGCGAGATATACTCGGATCGATATCAAATGTGTATGATCCAATCTATATAGCATACGACTTTTGTCTCATAAGAAGTAGGAGATAGAAGAGATAGACTTTTGAGTGATAGATAAGTTCAAGTCTCCACATACCTTTTTGTTGATGAAGTTCCACGGTTCCTTGAGTAGATCTTCGTTGTTGTATGAATCTCCATGAAGTCCTTGAGATCAACTACACTTTTTTATCCTAGTCCGAGACTTATCTATGTAGGCTAGAAATAAAAACTTATAGTTTTGATCACTAACATTGACAAATATGCTTGAGATAGCAACGCATGCGAGGTCGACCGAGCTATGCTCTAACAATCTCCCCCTTTGTCAATTTTAGTGACAAAACTATTAATACATATGGAATACAAAAAAGATAAACTTTAGTGGCTCCTATTCCATAGTCTAATCTTCAACGTTCCCTGAAATCTTCGTCCTTCTAAGTACTCCAATGATCCCAAAGGTTGTAAGTTTAGCATCACCGTTGTTGAAGATCCGTAGCTATAACAATGAGAGAAATCGAGATTCTCGATCATTATTATACAGTGTCATAGTATTATTATGTAGCATCAAAGTCCAATTGTATCACGACTTTAACAATAATACTATGGTGATATGTAACACTTCCCCTTAGTCAATACTCCATCTCGATCATGGAAACCACTCCACCTTACACAATGATCCAAAAACCATATGTATTTGTAGTGTGAACTACAATATTTCTCCCCCTTTTTGTCAATAAAATTGGCAAAGGTACAAGAACGGGATCATAATGAAATTTCCACAAGAGACATTTCATAGACTAAAAGAAAAATACATACCAACTTAATTTAGATGCAATCATAAAGCCGAAGCTAAATGCATTTATCAAGGAGTTTTAAGATACAAGATAACCCCTATAAAATTTCACAGTCGTACACCCCGCAAGATATTACCATTAAGCACAAGTTCAAAAGAACTCTCCCCCATTTGATGTCATTCCCGAAAGAACAACAAGAGCGACCTTAATTTCGAAAGAAAAGAAGGATTTTTAAATTGGACACCAAAACCATAGAAATTATTTTCTATATCCAAAACTCAACCAAATTAATCACAAGAAAACCCATGATTAATTTAATTGGAATACGCAACTAAATCAAACCACAAAAGTGATCAATTTAATTGAAGGTGCTCAACATAAGTAAACTTACGGAGCTACGACTAAGGTAATCATACGGAGACGACTAACTTAAACCTTCACATACTCAACATAAGGAAAAACCTTACGGAATATACAACTACATCAACCAATATAACATGATTAGTATAACCGTTCATATACTCAACACAAGAACTTGTGGAATATATGAAAACTCAACTAGACTAATTACAAGAGAACTTATAATTAATATAATTGGAATACAAACAACCAAACTAATCACAAAAGTAATCAATTTAATTGTCAAAGGATTTTCTCGACAAAAGAAGACTTTCGGAGCAAATAACTAAATAACCAACCAAGATGATTAATTTAGTTCATAATGCTCAACATATAACATCTTATGGAACAACCAACAAAGCCAATAAGAATAATCGACTTAGTTGTATCGTGCTCAACATAAGACACACAATGGAGCCTTCACGGTAAAACATAACAAAATGGATCAATGATGATCAATACCGTGGATAACATACAAGAATCTATTATATTTTCCATTATAACGACATAATAGACTTTATCCTTGTCAAACAAAAGATTTTATCCTATTTTCCATCAAATACATGACTGCATATGCATAAGTTTTGTAATTGTCAAAAGTCCATTCGTCGTTTCATTAATACAAATACCAATTCATGAACGACTTTACTTTTGACAGCATATGGGACCTTCAAGTTCACGGACGCAAACAATACATATCCCATAATCAAATTGCAATATCACAAAATCATAACGATCAATACTGCAATAACATCATCCTCCAAATATTTTTAAAATTTAAAAACCAATAAACCTAAAAAATAACATAAGAAGATGAAAACAAAAATAGCTATGTGTAGTCACAATCATCGCTATTCAAAGCACTAGTTATTCTTCCAACTAAACCAAAAAGAAGATATACTAGGCAACAATTCCTTTGAGAAATTCTTTATCATTCCCGAACTCCTTGTTATCGACAACCATCGGGACATAAGGTTCACGGAGATAAGTGTCAATACCCACGAACTGTCTTGGCTGAAGAGGTTGAATTAGGGTCCTCTGAATTTCCAAAGATTTATACACGAACGTCTTTATTTCATAAACCTCCCTTCTTATTTCCTTTAACTCATCAAGAACATCGGAAAACTTCTGAGAGTTAGAAGGAACATCCCAGGGTTTTCTTGTATTCCTTCTTTTTCTTTTCAGGGACTTAGAGACAGGAGATTTTTCTTTTTCCTTGATTGAAGACTTTACAATCATGTTGACATCCTTTCCATATGACGACATAGTGCTTTGAGTACAGTTATAAACAACTGGATTTGTGTGATTGAATCACTTAACTCAACAAGCAGTCTTATATAGGATGTCAAGAGGAAAAAGGAATGTAGGGTTCGAAACCTGTTGACAGGTTCGTATACGCCCAACTCTAAAACCCTATAAAGAGTAGAATTGTTGATAATAACCCTTTCTTTTATTTGATAGACAAAAAATAACAAAACTAATAAAAGAAGGAAAAACTCTTCTGAAGCCTGGATCAACACTCAATCTTGTCTCTTTTCTAACAGGCACATGAGACAAGATTTTCCCAACAACACAATCAAGTTGTGTTGCGATGAACAATGATTTGTCCATCTTTTTCCTCATGGGAGGAATCCTCTGATATTTGTCTATCAAAACGATTTGACCATATTTTCTTTTGAAATGGTCTTATTTTATCCTTGGAAACCAACTTCTTAGACGAAGATAACATCCTACATACCTCGGCGGTCTTCTGAGCAAATTTCAGCTTCCTTGCTAATCGATCTGCTCTTCGTTGAAGTTTGCTGGCGTGCCTTATTTGGTGCTTGTATTTGTAACACCTTGATAGTTCGTGTCCCTTCATCGAACAAAACGAGCACGTCAAACTTGGATAGTATTCAGGCATCTGAGATGTGCAAGCAGACAGACATACAGTTGATCTTGAAACATCACTGACAGGGTTTCCAGTTATCGGATCCAAAGAATCTTCCAGCTTGATTGGGTTTCCCTCTTCTCCGAACCCATTGAGGTTGATATATGTATTGCTACAAGTATCAAAATCGATGTTTCACAAAGAAGCCCTACACTTGATTTCCTATCTTCATCGGGATCATAGGTTTCAGACATTTCATCAAGTGTTACAGTTAGACCTTTGTTCCCAGTGTATTTTCTACGATTTGGGAATTCGTTAGAAAAATGGACAAAACCCTTACACTTAAAGCACTGAGGCACGTCCTCGTCATCAGCCTCGTCAGCATCCCTGTTTTTAGAAGGTACGCGACCGTGAGGTTTGTCTGATGACTTAGGTTTGTCTCTTGAAAACCGTTTACTTCTCTTCAACAGAAGATCCCTAAACTGTCTTGTGATCAAGGATACTGATTTCTCAAGATCTTCATCCAAAAAATCATCCTCAGACTGATCATCCTCAGAGACATGAACACTCTTACCTTTGTGTAGGATCAAAATTTCGCAATGAAAATGTTTCAGCGAAGTTATCAATGACACAGCATAACAGCGTCGCAGAACAGTTTCAGAAATGATAGAATAAATGACGTCATCTAAGGTCACGAGAAAGATGTGATAGTCTTGCGAAGATTAGAGAGTTTGCGAAATTAACATCTGTAAGGTTGCGAGAATGTCGCAAACCATATCCGAAAATAAAGGACAGATTAGCTGTCATCCACTATGTATTTCCTTATAAATAGTCATTCGAGTTGTAAAGAAGGGAGAGATCTTTTTTGAGTAAGAAACAGGTAAATAGGAGAGAGAAAGTTCAGAGCAGAGATCATTCTTGACTTCTTCATCTTTCTTGTAAGAACATTCAAAAATTAATCAATAAAATTAAGAATATAAACCTAAAAATGAGTTGATCAACAATGAAATCATATGAGGGGTGTAGTGTAGGATTTCCTGCAACTACATAATGGCGCTAGAAACAGAGAGGAGTTGAAGATTATTCTAGAAAAAGCTAAAGATTGATATTGAGATTTGTGAAAATTTAAAGTGATTGATTAAGAATTTTTCATCATTTCTTGCAATACTGTTATCATTGAAGAAATAACTAGAAGAAGAAATACATCCGAACAACCGACTACTATTAGAAGAAGCAAAAGAATTGCTGGAAGAGAAAGAAGTGAAATGGGAGAATCTACTAGAATGAGAAATAATAGAGAAAATCAAATTCAATCGCCAATTCAACAAACACTAGTTCAAGAGAGGAATACAGATTATGACAGAGTGAGCGTACACACTTGGCGATCAAATTCAGCAGAAGAAATAGAAGAAGAGCAACAAAATAGAAATTATAGACAGGAAGAGAGAAATCAAGAAGCAGATGAAGGAATAATTCATGGAGGTGAGGAAATTGGAGCGTTAGAAACATTGAGGCGAAGAATACATGAAGAAAGAAGAGCTGAGGCAGAAGAACGTGCGAATTTAACAAGGAAAAATCACGAATTAAGGATGGAGAATATAAGACTGCAGAATAGAAGATCGCGAAGTATTACAAAATCATATTCAAGATCGACTAGAAGAGAAATGAGGCGAAATTCACCCACAATCAATGCTGGAAACAATATTCAAGAAGAAATATCAAATCCTAATGAAGAATATCGCGAAAATAGAGAAAGATTGATGATCGTTACATTCCACAAAATGAAACTTTTGATGATGGGAAAATTGGAGGAAATCAAGAGAACGGGCAAAATCAGAGACAAAATAACCAAGATGGCGAAGGAAATCAAGAGGAAGGAAGAAGAATTTTACATGTGAGAGAAACTCAAACAAATCAACAGACAATTGAAGAAGAAATTGAAAGACATAATGCTGAACAAGCACGTTTAGTTTGCGAACGTGAAAGATTGAGAGCGGAAATGGAAGAACAAGAGCTTCAGGAGACAATTCGCCAGAACAATCATGACAATCGAGAAAGAAGGCGTATACAAAACCGGAATAACGATAATCTCAATGAGGAGTATGACAGAGTAAAGAGAATGACTGAAAGACAGCGAATTGAATTGATAAGAAATGAACAAAATTATGGAGGGAAAATGAACGACATCATCATTTGCGAATTCAAGATAGGAATGAGGAAGAGAATCGCAGAAGAATACGAGATGAGGATAATGAAGAAGAGATACAAAATTTCGCAAGAGAAGATAGACGTGAACGCAGAAGAAGAGAAGCAAAATTAAAGAGACCAATGGGTCAAGATTCAGGTGTAAATAAACAAATCTTGAAAGAATTAGAAGAAATGAGAGGAATGCTAAATAACAGAGGAGAAGTAGGTAGAAGACAATTGGATGAAGCAGTAGAAGAAGCTGCGAAAACTCCATTTACAAGGGAAGTACAATTAGGAGGAATACCACCGAAATGCAATTTGCCCGCATTAACCAGCATTTTTGATGGAACAACTTGTGCAATTCAACACATTAAAGCTTATGTTAGGTGCATGTTACAATGGGAAAATCATGATGCGGTATTGTGCAAATATTTCGCATGCAGCTTAACAGGAGAAGCGTTAAAATGGTTTGAAGGTTTACCAAAGAATACAATAACCTCCTTCAATCATCTACAGACCACATTCTTGGGAGCATATATAAGTAATAATTCCTCACGACCTGGTATAGAAGATGTGTTTGGATTAAAACAAAGGATTGGCGAAAGTTTAAAACACTTGACTAAAAGATGGAGAACTATGTGTAGCGAAATGGCTGGCCGTGTAGATGAGAGATATCTCATATTATCATTTATCAATGCTATGTTTGCAACAAACCTGTTGTATGTCCAAATTTTCAGAGTCAAGAATACGATTACAATGACTGAATTGCGAGAACTTCAAGAAGAATACATTGCTCTAGAGGAAAGATAAAATGAAATGGAATCATATCCAGTTGCTAACACCAGCTCATAAACAGCGAATGCAAGCTTATTACCCAAGCTAATAAACACAGTGGCGAATACTTCGCAAGTACAACAAGAAAAGGTGACAAGTAACAATCAACAGAAATTGGTAGCTATGGGGAGCCGAGATCAAGAAGAGTGTGAAAAATAAAGAAATTTCTACAATCGTGGAGGAAATAACAAGATTCAAAGACTCGATCAACCGCAAGAAACTTATGGAGGTTAGAAACCAAACTTTAGTAGAGGACAAGGAGGTCACAAGGTAATATGGGAAGAAATCAAGATGTCACCTCTAAATGCATGTGTGGAGAAGATATGGGAAGCTATAATTTTGATGGAGAATATACCAACACCATGGAACATGGGAACGGAACCACCTGCAAACCACAGAAGTCATGAATTTTGTTCTTATCATTATTTTCATGGACATACCACAAACGATTGCAGAAATGTAAAGAGAATTATTTTGAGAATGATAGATCAAGGAAAACTAAACGACTTTCTGGTAGGGCATCCGCAATCTCAACCAGTACCACCACCGCCAGAACATCACAAAGTGAATACGATGAAAAAGAAAGAAACATTCTTCATAGAAGTTGGTGCAAAAGCAAAAAATCTATTCTGTCACTCTATCGTACATTCATATAAGACAATTGAAGATTTTCATGATAATGTTTTGAGTAGAGTGTTCGCAAGAGATAATAATGGAAGAGAAATTATGAATATTGCGAAAATCTCGCCACTAGAGGAATGGCAGAAACAAATCATTTCTTTTACTGCAGAAGAAATTCCCGAAGGAGAAGAGGTGCATGACAATCCATTGGTAATAAAATTAGAAATTAATCCAAAACCGAAAGAAGATGAGGATGATGAAGCTGAAGATTCATGGGCAATCAATAGAATTCTAGTCGATACTAGAAGCTCTGTGAACATCTTATTTTATCATACTTATAAAACCATGGGTGGAAGAGATGATGATCTTATACCATCAACATATAAGATATATGGTTTTAATGGTAGTGCTAACAAGCCTAACGGGGAGGTTACTATGCAAATTCCATTAAAGGGAATATCATCTGAAATCTCATTTTGTGTCGTTGATGTAGAATCACCCTACAATGCATTAATTGGTCGACCTTGGCTACATGGGATTCTAGGTGTAGCTTCAACTTTCCACCAATGCATCAAATTCCCTCTCCCCAATGGTGTAGGAATCATAAAGGGAGATTGGGTTGAAGGAAAGAGATGTTACGAAACTGAGATAGAATCTTGCGAAGGAAGAGCAAACAAGAAGGAAAACTGGCGACACAAAATCAAAGATGTACAAAGAAGTGAGAGGTTGATGGTGGATACAATCGAAAAGAAAGGAGAAGAGATGTTGCGAAATTAATGCTAGCTCAGAATAAAAAGGATGAACATACCACTACCAAGGAAGCAGTAGCAGAAAATAATAAAGAAGCAGAGGATGTCAAAGGTAATAAAAACAAGAAATGTATGAATGATTAAGTTGTTGCGATAATCTCGCAATAAGTAAAATTCTCAAAAATACATTTGATTGAACAACAAAATTGAGATTGCGAAATTCAGATACAATATAATGATTTGCGAGACTCTCGCAGAGATAATGAATTTTACAGAAAATAATTAGAGAAGAATGACAAAAGAGAAAAAGGCGAACCTTTATAGCGTACACCCTAGTTCGCGAATACAATTTCGCAAGAGGCAAATGTAAGACCTAAAGTATGTCATATAAGGGGGTACCTATTGCATGACTCAGGAAAAGGCTACACCGCCACCGGAACCTGAGTCATGGAGATTTGGGGTCAATGAAGCCCATCCGGGAGAGGCACCTTGGATTCTCAACTTAAGCATATGACTTAGGTTGGTCGACTAAGGTAAAAGGACTCTCCCAAGGAGTGCAGATCTGATCAAGGCGCCTGATAGACACATTTTTGTGTCTACTTTGTCCTCAATGTCTGTATTGTTGGAACTCTATTTTTGTACTAATATTGTGTTTTTATGTATTTTTAGGAAATAAACATTTTTGGAAAATTCGTCTCGAAAAGTTGATTTTGGCACCCGGAGGACAAGTGTTATTCGGACTCTCACTTTTGGATAAGTGGTAACCTAATTACTAAGGGGCACCCCCAGGTCACCCCCAAGGCATCTGCTATTTGCACCCCAGTTCAGGATAGGGGCATATCATCTTCAACCTTTTTGAATTTTAAATTTTGGAGGGAAAATGGTAACAAAATTAGGGTTGAAGATTTGAAGGTGTTCCAGTGAGATTCAATCGCTGAAATTTAATGGGTTTTTTCTAACTAACCTAACAGAGCTGGTATGGGTGTTGGTTTCGATCAAAATAGGCTGGATAATCACCAGTTGATGAAAACATCAAGAACAGTTTTGGCGGGAAAAATTGTTCTTGAACTGCCGTGACTAGGGTTGAGGATTTGAAGGTGTTCCAGCGAGATTCAATGGCCCAAATTAAATGGGTTTGTTCCTAGGGCCTAGATAGAGTTGGTATGGGTGTTGGATTTGGTCAAAATTGGTTAGATAACCGGTGGGAATCAAATCAAGGAAAATATTCTAAAATAGGAAAAATATTATATTCTTGGAATTCTTGGTTGGAAGAGACGTGCATGGGTTGATTCTATTGGCTGGAAACAATTCCTACAGCTCAGGGATGACGCGTGAGAAGAGATAAAACAGGGAACAATCCGTAACAAATCAGAGAATTAAAGAAAAAATATTTCGGAATATTTTCTTTAATGGCCGGATTATATTGAAGTTGTTACAAAGATTTGGTCGACCTGTTGAGTATAAATAGGTTGCTGGGGTTGAGGAGAAAGGTTGTCGAGGGTTTGGGGTTGAGAGGATAGCTCAGGAGGCGTGAATTAAGAGTTTTTAAAAACTCTGTTGCTGCTGCCACTGCTGCTCGTGAAGAACAGGGAAACGATAACGGTTTATTCATCCTTCGTAACAGTTTCTTCAACTGGTTTGCAACATTTATCTTCATCGTAACAGTTTCTTCATCCTCCTATGCAACATTTATTTTCAGATTTGTAACGCTTATCTTCATCATAACAGTTGAGAGTTGAAACAGTCAGTCTGTAACGCATTTTTGTTGTTGCAGATTTCCTGTTTCATTGTTTTCACTTCTTATATACACTTTTTGAGTCATGAATACATATTTGTGCTTAGGTAGAATTTTTAGGTTTTTCTTATTTTTTATTATTCCATTTGTTCTTTTTACGTCTCTTTGGTTGTGTCTTTGTATTACAGGTTTGAAGTTGGATACTAAAGACCTTGGAATCAAAGCATAAAGCTAAAAGAAAAGGAAAAGAGACAAAGCAAAAAAAAAAGAGAGAAAAAAAAGAGAGAGATTTATTATTTTTTTAATTTTTTTTAAGAGACTTTCCATTTTATTTATTTTTTTGTAATTATTATTATTTTTTGTATTTCTTTTAATTGGACTGGACTTTGGACAATTTATTTTAATTTTAAACCCTACGGAAGGGTTATATATATATAAAAAAAAATTAAATATAAACTGTTTCCAGGGAAGGACGACGATTACAATATCGTCTCGTCCCCTCGGGTTCGTACATGACATAGGAGTCGTGGCCCGAGTCGACTTCAACGGTTCATCCCCCGTCTGGTACGGGAGGTAAGTCCATCGAAACACTCGCGAATCTCCTGTAAGCGAGTTACTGTATTCCTTAAGGTGATTCATTGATTGAGGACGAATTTGGACTGTTTTTAAATTCCTAGTAAAGGGCAAGGCCTGGCCAATACAAGATAAGGGTTCGGATTTCATCACCGCTCCCTTCTTTCCCGCCTTAGGAAAACGAAACCTAACGCAAACCCAAGCTTAAAACTTGACTAGAACGAGACCGATAGGGTAACGAGCTTAATAGTAAACTCGTTCGAAAAATATTGGTTGCTCTTTAAGCACACTTCAAAGTTCATGATGGTTTCTGTGAGTTGAATGTGTGACTGCGCCGCCTTCTAATGCGGTGAGGCCTTGGGTATCAAAGCTTTACTAAGATTCCCTCGCCTCTATTCAACTTACTTTGACTCGGATTGATTCCAGAGGGGTTTGCTCAAATTGCAACGAATTCCCTTTCGAAAGATAGAAACTGGTCTAGAAACAATCTAAGTGGAGTCATCAAGCTTTTTGTTTGCTAGATTTTATAGGTTTGATTTGGTCGAGTCAGCCTTGTTTGTGATTGTGTAGAATTCCCTTGCAATTAAGAATGTCGAGCTGGTATGATAGAAGCCAATACAATGAATATCGACCTGAATTTGAATATGGACATCATCAGTTTTATTCCCATGGTGGGAATAGTGGTTGGGAACGCCAAACTTTTCAAGGTTATGGTTCATACCATGGTGATCCCAATCACTATCCTCACAACCATCAATCATACGAGAAAAATTCTGCTAATTCCTCTTTACTTGAGTCGACACGTAAGTTAGATGAGAAAGCACGTAAGTTCGCTGAAATGAATAACTTAGTTATGGACGAAAATAATGCAATGAGTGAACTTTCTTTACCTGATTTCCTAGATTACGTCAGGAATTCATGTGAGTCGGCCCAAAAGCTTTTGTTAGAGACCCAGAATAGAACTTCTCTAAAAGATCTAAATTTCCGAAATAGTGTTTCCAATTTTACCCTTGATGTAAATAGTGAATATTTGCCTAATTTAGAGGACGAGGTTAGAATAAAAGACACTACTTATTTAGATAAGGTTCAATCATCTTCGTACTATGATGATGAGGATAGCAGTAATGAAGAATCTGAAATATGTAGGCATAGTGATCAGGAGTCTAGTAATCTAATTGAGCTGTATAGTGATTATATTATTTCTAGTTCAAATCCAAATAATTTTTATGATTATTCACCTATTCAAAAGGACGAGGATTTGATTAGGGATACCACCGTTTTAGATGATGTAGTTTTTCCTTTTGATTACGAAGCCGATAGTGGTTTAGAGGAACGGGTTCATTTCGAAAATACTGTTTTAGAGTCTAGCGACTTAGAAACAATAGTCTTGGAAGAAGAAGATAGACCCGTAGAGATGAGTAAAGATGCACTACCTGATAATAACTTAGAAGAATCTCTTGAATATTTTAAGGACTTTGAAGATACGGAAATTCAAGAAATAATTAGAGGTCTATCTAGAGACACTGAAAACTCTAAGTTTGGGGGTGATTATCACTTCCCTAGTGCCTTACCTTTAACTCTCAGAAAGTCCCCACACTTAGGACTTGATATCTGTGCCTCGACCATTTTCCAAGATTACCTTCATACTCGTTTTCCCGAGCCTAATGATGTCCATGAAGGAGTTCAGTTATTAGAAACCCATCCTCTGGTTGATGTGGTTTGCCCAGGCTATGATACCCAGATTGACTTTGTTTTCCCACCAAATAGTTTTCTTCCAACTGTGGGAACGTTTCAAATGAGTCGAATATTAAGTTCTGAGACTAAGCCTAAGTACTTTAGGTTAATATAATCGACACATTTTCCTAAGAATGACCACTACTCTCACTGTGGTCAACCATGTAAGTTATATCTGATTGACTTAGAGGATCCGCAATTATTTAGGTTATTACTTTGTGATTCTAAGTTCGTATTTGAGTTTTTACAGAATCTAAGACCTAGTGATTCGGATCCCATCTATGAAGAAACGCAGCCAACGAAAATATTCTATTTAGACCCTTTCATAGAACCTGAACCTGAACCGCAATTAGCGATAGTTTTCAGGAAACTAGGTAAGGGCATGCTATTCTTGTCCATTTTCTTGGTTCACTGCAGTTTCCTATGGTCATCTCTATTTGGTTTTGAAGACCCACAGTTATTTCGACTGTTACTTTATGGTTCGAGTTGACTAATCCTTTCCTAAGTCTGGCTGAAGACTTTAAACTTAGCACTTCTTGGGAGGTAACCCAATATTCATGCGACACGGTAATATCTTTCCTTATCTCTTTTGCTTCAAATGGTAACAGTTTCTCCTTGTTCATGCTTTTAGTTTCATCTTTAGAACATTGAGGACAATGTTAGATTTAAGTTTGGGGGTATGGGAGAAACTTTTTAGTTGCAATAAATAAACTCCAGAGCTTAGAAATTTATGCCTATTTAGGATTGCACTAACTAATCTAAGTGGATGGAAGCATTTTGATCGTAGGAGTTGAGGAACCAATCTGAATAGATGGAAACATCTAAAGAGTCTATTCATAAAAGCACAGAGCTCAGGTGTTAGAAATAACATGATAGTTTCACCATATTTGTGTTGAGTCCTTTTCACTTCTATTTTTATTTTATTTTCATTTTAAACTATGTTTCTCTAAGTGATTAGGTGGGGCACACGATTCAAGTTGTTACCACTGCTAGGGTGAATTAGAGTGATTGAGTTACTATATAAAAAAGAAGAAGTTGAGACCGGACCAATTAGACCAATCGGAATAAATATTAACACTTGGATAGCAATATGCGTGTGTTCTTCCTGTTTCCGTCGCCTAAGCAAGCGTGGAATGCAGGACCCGTGGGAACTATCGTGTAATCTGCTGACAAGAAGCATGCGCTTGGATCAAAAAGATCTATTCATGCCGTTAAGTTAAAAAAAAAAAAGGTTATTGTTCTGTGTAGTCAACTGCTGGTTCCCTTGTATTTGCCAGTTTGTTGATCTAGATTTAAGTTATTGACCACTGGTTCCCTTGTATATGCCAGTTGTGTTGATATTAGTCAGACCGGTATCTCAGTCCATTAGGATAGGTTCATTCTGGCCGTGGCCTTCAGACAGATATGTGAAACATCGATCATTTGTTTAACATCAAAACCATCTACATTTTTCTATTTCCATCTCCTTTTTCTATCCATATGATTAGTTTGACTCCGAATATGATGTCCATAGTGCAACTATCTGAGTAGAGCTCTGTCACTTTATATGAATTTTAGTATGCTTGAGTGTAAACTCGTGTACATCAATTGGAATTTCGCATCAGGGTACTTCCTCCTATAGTCAATGATTGTATGCCAACCAAGAAGATTCTTTAGTGCCTTCCAAGGTTCGTTGTAGATAGCTAAGGTCTGGAGTATTAAGGTTTTGTGGGTATATCTCTAGTAAGCCCTCCCGAGACTATAACTCGACCACTAGGGACACCAAGGGGTTTAAAGGATTATTGCATATGCTAAATGCAATCGACGATGCCTGCGAAAGTGAGTTAGGATTTTATTTTGTAGTTTTGATTTGCTCGGGACTAGCAAATAATAAGTTTGGGGGTATTTGATAGACACATTTTTGTGTCTACTTTGTCCTCAATGTCTGTATTGTTGGAACTCTATTTTTGTACTAATATTGTGTTTTTATGTATTTTTAGGAAATAAACATTTTTGGAAAATTCGGCCCGAAAAGTTGATTTTGGCACCCGGAGGACAAGTGTTATTCGGACTCTCACTTTTGGATAAGGGGTAACCTAATTACTAAGGGGCACCCCCAGGTCACCCCTAAGGCATCTGCTATTCGCACCCCAGTTCAGGATAGGGGCATATCATCTTCAACCTTTTTGAATTTCAAATTTTGGAGGGAAAAATGGTAACAAAATTAGGGTTGAAGATTTGAAAGTGTTCCAGTGAGATTCAATCGCTGAAATTTAATGGGTTTCTTCTAATTGACCTAACAGAGCTGGTATGGGTGTTGGTTTCGATCAAAATTGGCTGGATAATCACCAGTTGATGAAAACATCAAGAACAGTTTTGGCGGGAAAAATTGTTCTTGAACTGCCGTGACTAGGGTTGAGGATTTGAAGGTGTTTCAGTGAGATCTAATGGCCCAAATTAAATGGGTTTGTTCCTAGGGCCTAGAGAGAGCTGGTATGGGTGTTGGATTCGGTCAAAATTGGTTAGATAACCGGTGGGAATCAAATCAAGGAAAATATTCTAAAATAGGAAAAATATTCTATTCTTGGAATTTTTGGATGGAAGAGACGTGCATGGGTTGATTCTATTGGCTGGAAACAATCCCTACAGCTCAGGGATGACGCGTGAGAAGAGATAAAACAGGGAACAATCCGTAACAAATCATAGAATTAAAGAAAAATATTTCGGAATATTTTCTTTAATGGTCGGATTATATTGAAGTTATTACAAAGATTTGGTCGACCTGTTGAGTATAAATAGGTTGCTGGGGTTGAGGAGAAAGGGTGTCGAGAGTCTCGGGGGATGAGGAGAGCCAGAGAAGAAGAAATTCGAGTTTTCCCAAACTCGGTTTCTGCTGCTGATGAACATGAAGAACACGAAGAACGGACCTGCACCAGCAGTCGTTTTTCTACAGTACTAACGACTCACACCTGTGGGTCGTACATCAGGAAGACTTATTTGCTACAGCGTTTGCGACACAGCCGCAGCAGTCTTATTTTTCACTGAGGGTCGTATTTCTCTGGTTTGTAATAAATATAATTGTTACAAACCCGGTTTTATTGTATTTCTCATATTTTTATCATTTGTAAACCATTTTTGAGCCATAATAAATTATTTTGAGAACATTTTTACTATGATGAGCTAATTCCCTCGTAACCAAGGCAATGGAGGAAGCTATTCACGCAACATAAATGGGTAACTATTTCATTTAATTATATAATTCACCTAATCGCTGCTTTTGCAGAGTTTTAAATTATTTGAATGATTGTCTTAATTATTTGTTATTCAGTTTGATAGGTTATGCATGGTTCAATCTCTTGATAATCTATGCTTAAGGTTTACAAATAATGTTTGAGAATCTGTATGATTGATAGTGAATTAAAGATAAAAGAGGACTTAAGAATTGAATAGAGTTTTGAAATATTTATCATTCAATTTTGCATAATAGTGGAATCTAGTGTCTTGGTTACCTCTCGCACCCATTGTTAATATTTTTGTATATATAATTTTATTAAATCTAAAATTCCATTTCCTTTACAAGTCTGAAACGAATCCTATTTACTACAACAACAACAATCAAAAATCATAATCAGCGCCGAGGTACACGGTTGAGTCAAGAATGCCAGGGACGTTTGAAGTGTACCTTGCCATTCTTGACAAGTCTTGGCTTATACTGCACTCGGCCTGAAGAAAACCTCATTTAGGGTGCAGTCTCGTAACCATAAACCCTATAGGTAAAAGGGATAAGAGGCTGCGAAAACAACTAGTTGTTGTTAAGACTGGATGGGAGGAGCTAACCTTGTATGGTAGAAGTATGCCTCCTTGAAGGGGCAAACAGGGGGGAGATAAGGGCGGCACCCTCCATTAGGGAGATGATAAGTGTCTTAAGACGCAAATGTCATAAGGCTTTTTATTCGCAAGGATATTAAGGCTTGTCATATTTGTGCAACAATCCTGAAGAGGCAATAATACAAAAGAAAAAGATAAGACGAGATCAATAGGTTTTCGCATGAAAGTGCGAAGACGTCCTGCGATTTCGTCGCAAGACGACAATGTCATGGGGATTTATTTTCGCAAGAATATTTAGGCCTGTCATATTGTCGCAACATTCCTGAAGAGGCCATAATACAAAATAAAAAGTTAAGGCAAGATCAATGGGTTTTTGCATGAAAGTGCAAGGACGTCCTGCGATTTTGTCGCAATGACAAGATGTGGCATAATAAGACCTTTAATTAGGAAGGAAAAATAAGACCACACAGGAATGAGATTTTGAAAAGAAACAAAATTCACTTCGCAAAAGGTTTCAAAATTATACAATAAGATTTTTTTTATGAAATCTCTCATTTGGATTCAAATAACAGAGGCAAGTATAGGAATATATGAAATTAGAAAATGTTATTTGTCTCCATATGAGAGATTTACTCAAAAATTCAAGAATTAATGATTATATTGATTAACTGTATTGCAAAGAATAATTGTTTTAATTTACGTAGGTCAAGAAAGAAACACAAATATACAGAAAGAAGAAATAAATGTACAAGTATTACAAAGAATCAAAGAAAGAAGTAAAGACTATTTCTTGGTTAATCCTTCATTATCTTCATCAGACTTGGTTCCTTCTTCATCTGCGTCAGAATCTTCATCACCATCAGAACTTCCATCACTATCAGATTCTTCATCGTCAGCTTCGCTATCAGAGATAATCAAACTGGGAGTATTCTGTGGGATTTCTTCTAAAAGACAATGATAATCATAATGTGGGATATTATGATCATCACAAACCATTTGGATGGTTTGATTGCGAAAATGCATAGCGTCATTCTTAAAATTCGCAACGGTGATCTTGATTTGATTCTTTAATCGAGAATACTTGTCGTTGCGAGAAGAAAGATTCTTTGCGAGTTCCTCCTATTCAGCTTCAAGTTCTTCAATCTTTTCACGATATTTATTTTCAGAATCTGCGAACAAAAGACAGTCAATTATTAACTTGATGAAAATTCATAAGAAGCAAAAGATTAGTAAAGAAGAGCAATTAGCAACCTTCTCTGGCAGAAATCATATCTCTAATCAAAGCTGTATGTTCAACTTGGAGACTAACATTTACGCATAAATCTTTTCTAGCATCATGTAAAATTTTCGCAGCCCAGACAAATCATCCTCACTACTTATGAGAAGACGAGAACGAATTTAATTTTCCCTTTCGCAGAGTTCAATATTCTTGCGGTTAGCTTCATCTCGCTCAAGTTGAACTTCAAGGAGAGCCTCTTGGAATTTCGCCAAAGCCTTGGCACCTTGATCAGAGATACGATCCTTATCATCTATGAGACCGCTAATTTTGGTTCTTAACTCATTGGTTTTCTCTTTGGAATCAATAAGAAGACGCTTAAATCTGTTGGCTAAGCCTAAACTGGATCTATGATCAATTTCTAAGAGGCGAAATTTCGATCCAAGTTCATTTAGAGAAAGAGATGAAATTCTATCATTTGAGAAGCTATTTAAGGAATTGTTAAGACGTTCAAGAAGGGTATCATTATCCAAGGCATTAGGAAATGAGCGAAGAAGGGTAGCTTCATCAGAAAGACCATAAATGTCTGCAAAAAGGATCATTTAAATAAGATAAAACAACAGGATGAATGAATAAAGAGAAAACAGAAAAGTAACATACCGTAAAGCTGATTATTAGCTTGTTGAAGACTAGAAATTTTGTTCTTATACGAGGAAGAATCAATTTCTAATTGTCTATTTTTCTCGCGAAAACTTTTAACTTCAGCTTCCAATTCTTCATTCTTTTTGCGAAATTGAAGATTCTTCTTTTCAAGATTTTCGCGTCTTTTCTCTAGATCTGAGGCAACAGCAAAAGAAGCTTTTCCAGCCTGCGAAAAGATATAAAAAATATTAGTATGGAAAGAGATTTTGAGTTACAACAATGAAGAAGTAAAAGGATAAAAGTATACCAGACTATTGAGAGAATGCAAGAAGTCGGGAGTCACTGATCTAGAAACTCCACGAAGAGAGATATCACCATCTAATAAAGGGACATCACAAAGGGTAGCGAGAGCTTTGCAGGTATTTGCGAATTGGCTATCTCCCATTCCTTGTAGAGAAACAGAAAAGATGCCAGAAAGCTTAGCCATAGAAGATTCAGGTGGAGAATCTTCAGTTGCAGCAAGATCATCGTTATCCTCATCACCCTTGTCACTTTCGGAATTTTCGTTAGGAGGAACATTTGAAGGAGAAGAAGAACGTACTTTTATTTTCTTTGGAGGAGGACCAGTTGATTTTTCCCTGCGAAGAGCACCTTTACCTTTATCACCAATCTTCGCAGCATCAACAGATTCTTCTACTTCAGCAATAATCTTCACACACAGATAGAAATAAGAAATGGAAGCATAGAAGTAACAGTACTATTCAAAGTCATAATAGAAAATTTCTTACCTTATCTGTGTATGAGCGAAGAGCTAACAGAGTACTAGATTTCCCAGTCCTGTTATAACTATCCTTCAGTTTTTGGATCCGCGGAATGTCGCAAGAGTTAGCGAACAGAATAGTAAAAATCAATAAAGAAATATAAAATGAGTTAAAGGGGAGAAACATACCTCTTTCTCCTTCTCGGCTAAGAGAAAACCCAAGGTTGATATGCAGCGAGATTCACAGGAAGAACGTTTGATCCAGCAATGTAGGGTCCCTTTAGAATTAAAGGAAAAACACACCATTTATCATCTTTGGATTGGCGAGGAGTTGTGTTTTTACCAGAATGCCAGTCAATATCTTGCATAAGAATTTTGGCTTCATCAATGTTATCTTTCCTTTTTAATCGAATACCCCAGCGAGTATTCTCTTTCTCCATGGAGATACGTTCGTAGTTCTCAAAGAAACTGTCCACTGTATACTTCTCAGCAACTATCTCTAGGTTTGCGAATTTTGTATCCCTAAGTTCTTTGGAGTAAAGAGATCCTCTACCAGCACCACGATTAGCGAACTCTAGCATCAGACGGATGCAATCCCCACTTAGTTGGAAGATGGATCGCGAAAATCCCGAATGAGCGAGAATTTCATAAAATAAAGGAAGATCTGGGTTATAAAGAGGAATAGGGAGACCTGCGAGAATCTGACCTAGCGAAATTATGATTGATTGATCATCACAATATTGATCAGAAAAAAGCTTGACAGAAAGAATTGATTTGGCATTCTCACCAGGAATGGTGGAGAGTGTGAAACCTTTATCAGCAAGATCTTTTTGGACATCTTGTAAATTCTTCTCATATCTATGACCACTTGGAGACATGTTTGAATATAGAGTATGGGAATGTATAGAAAGTAAAAGGATTGAAGGAAGAAAAAATTACAGCAGCAGAATTTGCAGAAGAATAACAGAGTTGCAGAGATGAGAGAATAAAAATAAAAGAGAAAGTAAAAAGAAAAGTGGAAAAAGGAGGTAAGAAGAGTATATAAAGAAGATTTTTTACTCGAAGAAATAAACACCATTAAGACGAAGAGACGTGAGCGGTTGAAAAGTAGCGGTTACAGAAGACGTATCAAGAAATAAATGGAAGAGAGAGTACGTGTGATAAATGTGGAATATGAAAAGATAAGCAGCTGCGGCATTTCTCACATCATTCTCTACTTTGTAGAGAAGATATGAGAAGAGGCAAGATGTAGGATCAGAAAATGACAATATTTCAGCGAAGTTATCAATGACACAACATAACAGCGTCGCAGAACAGTTTCAGAAATGATAAAATAAATGACGTCATCTAAGGTCACGAGAAAGATGTGATAGTCTTGCGAAGATTAGAGAGTTTGCGAAATTAACATCTGTAAGGTTGCAAGAATGTCGCAAACCATATCAGAAAATAAAGGACAAATTAGCTGTCATCCACTATGTATTTCCTTATAAATAGTCATTCGAGTTGTAAAGAAGGGAGAGATCTTTTTTGAGTAAGAAACAAGTAAATAGGAGAGAGAAAGTTCAGAGCAGAGATCATTCTTGACTTCTTTATCTTTCTTGTAAGAACATTCAAAAATTAATCAATAAAATTAAGAATATAAACCTAAAAATGAGTTGATCAACAATGAAATCATATGAGGGGTGTAGTGTAGGATTTCCTGCAACTACACTTTGACCAGTAATTTAGTGTTCTTCTGTGCTTTAAAGGAAACATCCTTACCGACTTTGGATGTATGCTCATGGCCAAAGATCTTAAGCTTTTCAACCAAGGTGTTTCTGTAAAGATTATCGAGGTTATTCCCCTCAACGATGGCATGCTTCTTAGACTCGTATCTAGATGGCAGCGATCTGAGAATTTTCATCACAATGTCCTTTTCAGGAATAGTCTTACCCAATGCAAAAGATGCATTAACAATTTCAGACACTTGGTGATTAAACTCATCAAATGTTTCTTCATCTGCCATACGAAGGTTCTCCCAATCGGAGTTAAGGTTTTGAAGCCTAGCATCCTTTTCACTGGAGTTGCCTTCAAATACGGTTTCTAAGATATCCCAAGCATCTTTAGATCTAGTGCAGTTTGTCACATGATGCTGAATATTTTGGGTAATGGCACGTATGATATCATTCAAACCGTCGAATTTTTTCTTTGCAGCAGTTATCTCAACAACGGTGTATTCACTAATAGGTTTGGGAACATTTACATCACCGACTGCCACAATGGGAGCATCATAGCCATTAACCACATACACGCATGATTGAAAATCACGCGATTGAAAAAAAAGCTCGCATAGCAATTTTCCACCATAAGTGATTGGAGCCACCGAAGACTGGTGGTACGTTAATAGAGATAACACCTTTGTCCATAGAGTCAGATCGCTACAAACAAGGACTTGTTAGGACTTAAAAGTGTTTGCCTGCTCTGATACAATTGAAAAAGCGGGGGTCTAATAACACCACCCAATATTTCGCTTGGCAATTTGTATGGACTAACGCCGAAATACTTTGCTAGAGAATCAACTAGACAGTCAGACTCAATCTAGATAAAATTATCTCAAGGAGTTAATATCTCTCTCTTGATTTGATTTTTACTCAAGCTAAAATCAATAACGAGTCTTTATCAAATACAAGGAATAACTTGGACGGTACCAAAGACCAATGTCCAAGGATCAATCAATATCAATAGACAACCAAAGGTTGGATTTCCAATCACGAACGCACAACCTGTATTATTTCAATTATATAAAATATAATGCGGAAAAGAAATAACACAGACTCCAGAAATTTTGTTAACGAGGAAACCGCAAATGTAGAAAAACCCCAGGACCTAGTCCAGATTGAATACACACTGTATTAAGCCGCTACAAACACTAGCCTACTCCAAGCTAACTTCGGACTGGACTATAGTTGAACCCCAATCAGTCTCCCACCGATCCAAGGTACAGTTGTACTCTCTACGCCTCTGATCCCAGCAGGATACTGCGCACTTGATTCCCTTAGCTGATCTCACCCACAGCCAAGAGTTGCAGCAACCCAAAATCGCAGACTTGATAGTAAACAAATCTGTCTCACACAGAAAAATCTATCAAATGATAAATCTGTCTCCCACAGATAAACCCTAGGTTTTGTTCCGTCTTAAGATATGAAATCAAGGTGAACAGGAACCAATTGATAATCCGGTCTTATATTCCCGAAGAAGAACCTAGATTAATCAATTACCTCTCTACAATCCTTCCTGACTACACAGGCGGTTTGTCGAGGAATCACAAACAGTGAGACGAAGATGTTTGTGACTTCTTTATTTTGCCTATCGGAGAACTCTCACGATCTCAAGCCAATCAAATATTGTACTCGTACGATAGAAGATGCAAGATCAGATCACACAACTACGATAAAAGTAGTATCGGTCTGGCTTCATAATCCCAATGAAGTCTTTAAGTCGTTAACCTGGTTTTAGAGAAGAAAACCAAAGGTTAAAGGAGAATCGACTCTAGCAAGCGCACTAGTATCACACAGACGTGTGGGGATTAGTTTTGCACAATGCTGGATGTCTCCTTTATATAGCCTTCAAATCAGGGTTTTTCCTTAGTTACAAATCCATCCATATTCACCGTTAGATGAAAACCTGATTTAGATTCAAGATAATATTTTTTTAACCGTTAGATCGAAAACTTAGCTTGTCACACACACTTGGGTAGACGTTTACTGGGTTTGTGAAAACCTGATGTTTTCTCAAAGTTGTTGTAGATAGTGATAAAAGGTTTTTTTAAGACTTGTGAAGGCAATGAATTTTAGACTTAATAAAAATTTAAAAACAAAGAAAACTTATTACAAAATTGACTTCAAGATATTAGAAAACAACCAAGACACTGATTTCACTATTACACATGAATAAATTATGGTAAACAATTCAAAACTCTAATTATCTTTTAAGACTCTTATTTCTTAATTCACAATTAATCTGGAAAATTCTCAAAAATTAATTGTATCCCTAAGGATAGATTATCTAAACAAAGCATAACCTATCTAATTGAATCACAACTAATGAAGAAATTTTTTGCAAACAATTAAAATCTCTGCAAAAGCAGTGATTGAGTGAATTATAAATTATAAATTAGAGGAAATAAATGATTACTAATTATTCATGCGTAAATAGCTTCCTCACTGCCTTGGTTGTGGGAGAAATTAGCCTCTCATCATGTTGGAAACACGCTCAAAAGTTGATTTCATTTATGCTCAAAGATGGGTTTACAAATGATAAAAAGGGATAAATACAATGAAAACCGGGTTTGTAACAGTTATATGTGTTACTGTTTCTCTAAGACCCACGGCTCTGTGTCGCTGTCACTGTTGCAGATAAGTCTGCCCTAGTGCCGTTGTTACTGTGCAAATAAGTCTGTCGTTCCATGTAGCATGAACGACGGTTCTCGTGGGTCGTTGTTCTTCGTGTGTTCTTCACCAGCAGTAACAATGGAGTTCTCTGCAACTTTGATTTCTCGCCTTTGTTGTCTTCTAAAGTCTCCCTAACTATTCGTCCCCCCTCTCTGAGTCCCCCTCACCCTATATATACTCCACATGACCAAAATATCTGGCAATAACGTCTCCAAATTATCTCACAGCAAAGCCATTACTCGGGAATATATTATTTCCAAAATTATGGTTTTATATCCTTCTTTACTTCCTTCACGCGTCTATCACAACTAAGAGTCCTCCATACACGATCAGTACACGAATTAGAGTCCCAGCAACACACACAATTCATAGCAAATCCCATGAAAAACTCTCCCATGAACGTGTAGCTCTGTTTGCTTCTCACGGAATATCCAACCAAATTGGATCGAACCAAAGGCCCATACCAAGCCTTTTAGGCTATATCACGTCCACCCATGAAGTTTCAGCGATTTAGTCTACCTCTAACCCATCCAAAATCCGATCGAGAAAACTGCTAGGAGTGAACTCTTCTTCCCGCCAAAAAATGAATTTGAAATGAAGAAGAAGGGTGCCCCCTATCCGGTTCTGGGGTGCGGTTAGCAGATGCCTAGAAATGGGGTGCCCCTTAGTAATTAGCATTTCACAGCAAAGCCATTACTCGGGAATATATTATTTCCAAAATTATGGTTTTATGTCCTTCTTTACTTCCTTCACGCGTCTATCACAACTAAGAGTCCTCCATACACACAATTCATAGCAAATCCCGTGAAAAACTCTCCCACGAACGTGTAGGTCTGTTTGCTTCTCACGGAATATCCAGCCAAATTGGATCGAACCAAAGGCTCATACCAAGCCTTTTAGGCTATATCACGTCCACCCATGAAGTTTCAGCGATTTAGTTTACCTCTAACCCATCCAAAATCCGATCGAGAAAACTTTCAGGAGTGAACTCTTCTTCCCGCCAAAAAATGAATTTGAAATGAAGAAGAAGGGTTGCCCCCTATCCGGTTCTGGGGTGCGGTTAGCAGCTGCCTAGAAATGGGGTGCCCCTTTGAAATGAAGAAGAAGGGTTGACCAAGAGTATTTTAGGGGGTTCAACACAAGACTCTCACTGTTGAGACTTTCAGCGATAAGAAGGTAAAAACATCATCAACATTTTTACTGGTGAACTCACCAGCGCACATAGACTCGACCATGGCTTTGGTCGAATAGTCTAAACCATTATAAATAATCTCAATAGTTTCATTTTATCAAATCCATGGTGAAGACACTGGGATAGGAGATCATTGAATCTCTCTAAAAACCTATAAAGAGACTCCCCCTCTTGCTGCACACTAGCACTAATTTTCTGCCTAACAGCTGCAGTTTTATGCTTAGGGTAGAATTTCATATAGAAAGCGGCAACAAGTTCCTGCCATGTTTCAATGGACTCAGGTAGTAGGTTGTTCAGCCAGGTCTTGGCTTTATCTCTCAAGGAAAAGGGAAACATCTTAAGTTTCAAAACTTCATCAGTGAGGTCTTTTATTCTAACTGTCCCACAGATTTCCTCAAAGTCCCTAATAGGAAAATAAGGGTTCTCATCATCTTTCCCTAAAAACATAGAGATCATCCGAAGAATACTAGGTTTTATCTCGAAATTATCCGTACTAGCTGGCAATTTAATGCATGAAGCTAGGTTGGTCCTAGTTGGGAACATGTAATCTTTAAAAGTTGCCATCGCTGGCGCAGCTGAAGTACTAGGGGTACTTTCCTCATGAAGAGACAGATTCTCAAAACTAAAGTTTCCAAAAACAGGGCTCTCAAAAGAAGAGTCTTCGAGCTCCCCGCTTTCACAAGAAGAACTTCTAGGCTCGTCACTAATCAAACGTCCAAAAGTATTTCTTTTCCAAGCCCTTTCGGGCATACACTAACAAAAGAAAAAGAAAAAAAGTACTAAAAGGAACGGAAGTTCTATGCAAACACAATCAAGGCTGACTCCACCACAACAAACCTACTGATTTCCAGCAAGCAAAAAGCATGATGACTCCACTTAGATTGTTTCTAGACCAGCTTCTAATCCTTCGAATGGGAATTCGTTACAATTTTATCAAACCCCTCTGGAATCAATCCGAGTCAAAGTAAGTTGAATAGAGGCGAGGGAAGCTACGTAGAGCTTTGATACCCAAGGCCTCACCGCATTCCAAGGCGGCGCAGTCACGCATTCAACTCACATAAACCATCATGAACTTCGAAGTATGCTCAAAAGAGTAACCAATATTTTTCGAACGACTTTCCTATTAAGCTCGTTACCTATAGGTCTCGTTCTATTCCAAATTTTAGGTTTAGGTTCGCGTTTGGTTTTGTTTTCCTAAGGCGGGAAAGAAGAGAACGCTAATGAAATCCGAACCCTTATCTTGTATGGCTAGTCCTTGCCCTTTACTAGGAAATTAAAGCAGCCGTTTTCAAGTCCTCAACATATATGCAAACGAAGGAATACAGTAACTCGCTGACAGGGGATTCACGAGTGTTCCGACAAACTTACCTCCCATTCCAGACGGGGGATGAACCGCTGAAGTCGACTCGGGCCACAACTCCAATGTCGTGTACAAACCCGAGGGGCCGAGGTGATATCGTAATCACCGTCCTTCTCTGCAAACAGTTTAATATTTAATACTACTTTTTCGTAGGGTTTAAAAATAAAAGAATGTCCAAATGTCCAAGTCCAAAGTCCAAAAAAAGGAAAGTCTAAAAAAATAATAAAAAAACAAAATAAAATGTTTCTCTTTTTTTTAATAAAAACAAAAAAAATTTCTTCTTTCGCTCCTTTCGCTTTGTCTTTTACTCTAAGTCTTTAAGTATTCACAAAGCTTTGGCAAAATTTTCTTTCGCTCCCAATTCCAAAATCTGTAAGGAAAAGACAAAAACCCAAAAACGTAAAGAAGAACAAGTAAAATAAAACAAATAAAAACCTAAAAAAAAATCTAAAAACTCTAGCCTAAAGACAAGTCCGCGTCGGCGACGCCAAAAATTTGATGTTTTCTCAAAGTTGTTGTAGATAGTGATAAAAGGGTTGTTTTAAGACTTGTGAAGGCAATGAATTTTAGACTTAATAAAAATTTAAAAACAAAGAAAACTTATTACAAAATTGACTTCAAGATATTAGAAAACAACCAAGACACTGATTTCACTATTACACATGAATAAATTATGGTAAACAATCCAAAACTCTGATTATCTTTTAAGACTCTTATTTCTTAATTCACAAATAATCTGGAAAATTCTCAAAAATTAATTGTATCCCTAAGCATAGATTATCTAAACAAAGCATAACCTATCTAATTGAATCACAACTAATGAAGAAATTTTTTGCAAACAATTAAAAACTCTGCAAAAGCAGTGATTAAGTGAATTATAAATTATAAATTAGAGGAAATAAATGATTACCAATTATTCATGCTTAAATAGCTTCCTCACTGCCTTGGTTGTGGGAGAAATTAGCCTCTCATCATGTTGGAAACACGCTCAAAAGTTGATTTCATTTATGCTCAAATATGGGTTTACAAATGATAAAAAGGGAGAAATACAATGAAAACCGGGTTTGTAACAGTTATATGTGTTACTGTTTCTCTAAGACCCACGGTTCTGTGTCGCTGTCGCTGTTGCAGATAAGTCTTCCCTAATGTCGCTGTTATTGTGCAAATAAGTCTGTCGTTCCACTGTAGCATGAACGACGGTTCTCGTGGGTCGTTGTTCTTCGTGTGTTCTTCACCAGCAGCAACAATGGAGTTCTCCGCAACTTTGATTTATCGCCTCTGTTGTCTTCTAAAGTCTCCCTAACTATTCGTCCCCCCTCTCTGAGTCCCCATCACCCTATATATACTCCACATGACCAAAATATCTCGCAGTAATGTCTCCAAATTCTCTCACAGCAAATCCATTACTCGGGAATATATTATTTCCAAAATTATGGTTTTATATCCTTCTTTACTTCCTTCACGCGTCTATCACAACTAAGAGTCCTCCATACACGTTCAGTACACGAATTAGAGTCCCAGCAGCACACACAATTCATAGAAAATCCCGTGAAAAACTCTCCCACGAACGTGTAGCTCTATTTGCTTCTCACGGAATATACATCCAAATTGGATCGAACCAAAGGCCCATACCAAGCCTTTTAGGCTATATCACGTCCACCCATGAAGTTTCAGCGATTTAGTCTGCCTCTAACCCATCCAAAATCCGATCGAGAAAACTGCCAGGAGTGAACTCTTCTTCCCGCCAAAAAATGAATTTGAAATGAAGAAGAAGGGTTTCCCCCTATCCGGTTCTGGGGTGCGGTTAGTAGCTGCCTAGAAATGGGGTGCCCCTTAGTAATTAGGTTACCCCTTATCCAAAGTGAGTGTTCGTATAGCAAATTTCCTCCGGGGGGTGCTCCGAGAAACTTTTCGAGCCGAATTTTCCAACAATATTTATTTCCTAAAAATACATAAAAACACAATATTAGTACAAAAATCGAGTTCCAACAAAACAGACATTGAGGACAATTTAGACACAAAAATGTGTCTATCAAATACCCCCAAACTCATTATTTTCTAGTCCTCGAGCAAAACTAATAAAAACAACAAAACCGAGTTAATCTCGGGAGGGTTTACCAGAGGTGTACCCACAAAACCATGACTTTTAATTGGTCACAAATATCCAAAGAGCTATGAGGACATACAAATTCTTAACCTATCTCCAAGTAACTAGAATACCAGAGAAATTAAAGGTGTCAGCTCTAAAGTTGACTGAAGAAAAGGGGAGACACATCCGCAACACTGCTAGATAAAGAGATATCCGCTACACAGCTAGATAAACATTGTAAGATGCGTCCGCTGCTTTACAACTGGATAAGATTAGGAGAGAGATAAAGATGAGAGGGACATCTGCTACACAGCTGGACTAATTACGTGTGATGAGTTAAACCAGTGCTAGAAAGATCTTGTGCCAGATTGAAAGCGGACTAACAAAGCAACCAAATATATCTTTCTTCGACTCTCTCATAGTCCTCAGTAGAAACAACGTCTTCTTCGGTCTTCAACTGTTGATGATAAACTATCGAACTTCATAGAACCTTGAAAATTAACTCTTCTCTTCGATTTCTTGCTCGACTTATAAATTTCTACTTCCCTTTGGCCTTATTGAACAAAACGTAACGATGATTATTTTTTCATTTTTTTCATTTTTTTTTTCTGGTAACAAAAAAATTACAAGACAACAATTTACATGGTCATGAGAGAAGGACTTTCAAAAGTTGGATCTTCGCAACTTGTGATGTCTTAGTGTCATGGATTCTAACAACTTATATCATTTGCTCTTATAACTTCAACTTTGATTTTTGAATTATTCTTTCTATTGTTGCTTCTAAACCTAAAACGTCTTCAACTTTCTTCATAGATTTTGATGTCGCTCCGCTTGTTGATGATGATAAGTTTCTACTGAGAGAGAGTCGCAATCCAGTAACTAAGACTACATTGTGAGGTTGCTTTGTCTTTCTGGCATTTCCTGACCTACTTGCCTTTCCATCATGTATGGTTAGGTCCATCACGGTTACCCTCTAAAAGGAACAAGTTCTCTCTGAATTTCAAGGATCTCAATGTCTTTTTCTCTAATGTCTCAAAAGGTTGTTATCCCTAGCATTCCAATTTCTATCTTTTCGGTGAGAAAAGTATGTAAACTTAGCTAACCGGATACCATGTGACGCTAGAAGTTTCAAAAGTGCAACTAAAAAGTTCTTCCCCACCCCCAAACTTAAATCTAACATTGTCCTCAATGTTTCTAATGAAAGAGCAATACCAAAAGTAAAATAACACGAGGAGAAGTTGGAAGATAGTACCTGGGTGAAGAAAATCAAAAACTAATATACAACATACAACTTCCTCGATGGTCAATCAAGGGTAAACAGGGTCCTCCAGAGGGACCTCCTCAACATCACCTGTAGGAAAGGGCTCTAAAAAGGGTTTCAATCTCTGACCGTTAACCTTCGAAGAACTACTACCATCCGGTGTCTCAATTTCAACAGCTCCATGAGGAAAGACAGTGCGAACAATAAAAGGACCCGTCCACCGAGAACGTAACTTCCCAGGGAAAAGATGTAAACGGGTATCATACAGAAGAACTTTTTGACCTGGAGAAAATGACTTCCGTAAAATATTTCTATCATGCACAAGTTTCATTTTGTTCTTATACTCCTTCGCACTATCGTAAGCATCTATACGAATCTCGTCCAACTCATTGAGCTGGAGTTTCCTATGGGCTCCTGCCTTGTCAAGTGAAAAATTTAGCTGCTTAACAGCCCAATAAGCTCTATGTTCTAACTCAACAGGTAAATGACATGCCTTGCCATACACAAGCCGATAAGGCGACATTCCAATGGGGGTCTTAAACGCAGTACGGTAAGCCTAAGCCTAGACGACCAGTCTTTCCGATTAGGATTAACTGTTTTCTCTAATATACGTTTTATTCCCTATTGGAAACCTCTACCTGACCACTAGTCTGCGGATGATACGGGGTAGCTACCTTATGTGTAATACCATATTTCTTCATCAGAAGCCTAAAAGGTCCATTACAAAAGTGCGACCCTCCATCACTAATTATAGCTCGCGGTGTACCAAAACGTGTAAGTATATTATTTTTCAAGAACTCAATCACAACCCTATGGTCATTGGTTTTACACGCAACCGCCTCAATCCACTTAGAGACATAGTCTACGGCGACAAGGATGTATAGGTTACCAAAAGAATTAGGAAACGGACCCATAAAGTCAATACCCCACACATCAAAGACCTCAACAACTAAAATAGGGTTCAAGGGCATCATGTTCCTACGGGAAATGGTTCCTAATTTCTGGCAACGCTCACAAGTAACACAGTAACTATGGGAGTCTTTAAACAACGAAGGCCAATAGAATCCACACTGCAATATCTTAGCAGCAGTCTTCTTAGCACTAAAGTGACCCCCACAAGCATGATCATGACAAAAGGAAATAATACTGGACTGGTCACTCTCAGGTATACATCTCCTAATAATCTGGTCTGGACAATACTTAAACAAATAAGGATCATCCCAAAAGAAGTGCTTAACCTCGGCTAAAAACCTAGAACGATCTTGTTTACCCCAATGTTGGGGCATTCGACCAGTAACAAGATAATTCACTATATTCGCATACCAAGGTGCTTGGGTAACAAAGAAAGTTGTTCATCAGGAAACTATCCCTTATAGGAAGGGATCATCAGGGAATCAACAACTAGCCTAGACAAGTGGTCTGCTACTACATTTTCGGCACCCTTTTTGTCTCTAATGTCTGGAGAAAACTCTTGCAACAAAAGTATCCACCTAATCAATCTAGGTTTCGTATCCTTCTTAGACAAAAGATATTTCAAAGCAGCATGATCAGTATATATGACGATCTTAGAACCTAAGAGATAGGGTCTAAACTTGTCTAAGGCAAACACAATGGCTAACAGTTCCTTCTCGGTAGTGGTATAGTTCAACTGGGCATCATTCAGAGTTTTGCTAGCATAGTAAATCACATGAAGTAATTTGTTTTCTCGCTGACCTAGCACAACACCAATAGCATAATCTGAAGCATCACACATGATCTCAAAGGGTAAGTTCCAGTTGGGTGCCTGGACTATGGGGGCGGTAGTGAGTAAAGTCTTAAGCTTCTCAAAAGCCTCTAAACAAGCATCATCAAAGACAAACTTAACATCTTTTGCAAGCAAGTTGCAAAGAGGTCTAGAAATCAAGCTAAAATCCTTAATGAATCGACGATAAAAACCTGCATGCCCTAAGAATGACCTAATATCTCTTACGGTTTTTGGGACCTGTAAAGTCTTGATAAGGTCAACTTTGGCTTTATCTACCTCTATACCCTTAGAAGATACGATATGCCCTAAGACAATTCCTGATCGAACCATGAAATGACATTTCTCCCAATTAAGCACTAGATTCTTTTCCTTACACCTAGTCAACACTAATGACAAATGATGCAAGCACTCATCGAAAGACGAACCAAACACTGAAAAATCATCCATAAAGACCTCTAAAAACTTTTCTACCATATCGGAAAATATGCTCATCATGCAACGCTGAAAAGTCGCAGGGGCGTTACATAGCCCGAAAGGCATGCGTCTATACGCAAAGGTACCAAAGGGACAGTAAAAGTAGTTTTTTCTTGGTCTTCTGGGGCAATAACGATCTGATTGTAGCCTGAGTAGCCATCTAGAAAACAGTAATGACTATGTCCAGCTAATCTCTCTAGCATTTGGTCGATAAAGGGAAGGGGAAAGTGGTCCTTCCTAGTGACCTTGTTCAATTTCCTATAGTCAATACAAACACGCCAACCCGTGGTCACTCGGGTCGGGATTAACTCATTGTTATCATTCTGGACTACAGTAATACCGGATTTCTTGGGAACAACCTGAACGGGGCTGACCCACTTACTGTCTGAAATGGGGTAGATAATGCCTGCATCTAACAGCTTAAGAACCTCGGTTCGAACTACTTCTTTCATATTAGGGTTTAGTCTTCGTTGCATCTCCCTAGAAGGTTTGGTATCTTCCTCTAAATAGATCTGATGCATACAAACAGTAGGACTTATACCCTTAATGTCTGCTATGGTCCACCCTAAAGCTTCCTTGTTGTTTTGAAGGACGGTCACTAGCCTACTTTCCTGATCACTATCCAAGTCGGAAGCAACAATCACAGGTAAAGTTTCAGACGGGCCTAAAAACACATACTTCAGGGTATCTGGCAATGGTTTTAGGTCCAACTTAGGAGGCTCTTCTAACGAAGGAACTAGGGTAGACTTAGAAACTGGTAGTGGTTCGAACTTAGGTTTCCATCCGTTACTAGTGTCTAACAAAGGGGTTGAATCTAACAAAGCATTCACCTCATTAATCACATTATCATCATCGAAATCAATCCCAAAGTGAGCTAGGCATTTCTCTAACGGATCTTCTAACAAAGTGTTTGGTAATGACTCCTCGACTAATGTTCCTATCATGTTTACCTCTTCTATGCTCGAGTCATCTAGTTCAGAGGGTAGCTTACTAATATGAAAGACGTTCAGCTCAATAGTCATATTACCAAAAGACAATTCATAATACCAGTTCGACAATTAATGATCGCATTGGATGTTGCTAAAAATGGGCGACCTAAAATCACTGGTATCTGGTTCTCTGGGTCAGGGACAGGTTGGGTATCTAGGATAACAAAATCCACTGGATAAATAAACTTGTCGACCTCAATAAGAACATCCTCGATCACACCACGAGGAATTTTAACGGACCTATCAGCTAACTGAAGTGTCATCTGGGTAGGTTTCATATCACCAAGTCCTAGCTTGAGGTACACATGGTATGGAAGTAAATTCACACTGGCTCCTAAGTCAAGCAAAGCTTTCTCAACACGGTATTTACCTATTGTGCAAGAAATGGTAGGGGACCCTGGGTCTTTATACTTAGGAGTAGTGGTATTCTGAATAATGGAACTCACGTGACTAGCTAGGAAGGCTTTCTTTTGGACACTAAGCTTACGCTTTCGTGTACACAAGTCCTTAAGAAACTTAGCATAAGCGGGAATCTGCTTAATCGCATCCAACAATGGTAGGTTGATAGTAACCTGCTTAAAAACCTCCAATATATCATTAAAGTTCGACTCGCTCTTAGTTGGAACTAGCAGCTGGGGAAACGGGGCTCTGGGAACAAAGCCGGGCTCAGCAGGACCCTCATTGGTCTCTTTAGAGACTCTATCAGTCTCCTCATTTTCTGGCTCAGAAGGGTGAACTACAACATGTTCACTATCAGGCATGGCAACCTTATTGTCAACTTTCTTTCCACTCCTAAGGGTTGTAATAGAGTTCACATGATTGTACGATTTCTCTGCTTTAGGATTGGGTTGAGTTTGACTAGGAAACTTACCTTTTTCCCTCAAAGATTCATTTATCTGACTAACCTGGTTTTTTAACTCAGAAATAGCTTGGGAGTTAGCATAACCTATATTTTTACTTTCTTCTATCCCTTGAGCAACCATTAGGTTGATCTTATCAGAGTTTTTAATAAACGAGGCTAGAGTGTCTTCTAAACTTGTGATCTTTTTATCCGAAGGGTTCTGAAACTGGGGTTGACCTGAAGAGTTCTTAGCATAACCAAAACCTGGGGGAGGCTGAGAATTACTAGACTGACCTTGATTCTGGCCCTTAGACCAAGAAAAATTAGGATGGTTTCTCCAACCAGGGTTGTAGGTTTCTGAGTATGGGTCAAACTTCTGACGGTTCTCAAACCTAGCGTTGTTATAGACAGCATGGGCTTGTTCTTCACTAACATGACCTTCCCAAAACGAGTTATTGGGCTCTACTCCACAACTAGAGACTTGAGCGGCTCTAATCCTATCATCAGGTTCAACAAGAGACCTATAATTAGGCTGATTCAATTCCAAAGCTTCTAACCTTCTAGACAAAGCAGCAAACTTAGCATCTGACTCGAAGCTTGTATCTACCACATTGGTGCTACTTCTATTGACCAAGAGTCTTTTAGGGGGTTCAACACAAGACTCCCACTGTTGGGATTTTTCAGCGATAGCTCCTAAGAAGGTAAAAGCATCATCACATTTTTACTGGTGAACTCACCAGCACATAGACTCGACCATGGCTTTGGTCGAATAGTCTAAACCATTATAAATAATCTCAACAAGTTTCATTTTATCAAATCCATGGTGAGGACACTGGGATAGGAGATCATTGAATCTCTCTAAAAACCTATAAAGAGACTCTCCCTCTTGTTGCACACTAGCACTAATTTTCTGCCTAACAGCTGCAGTTTTATGGGTAGAATTTCATATAGAAAGCAGCAACAAGTTCCTGCCATGTTTCAATGGACTCAGGTGGTAGGTTGTTCAGCCAGGTCTTGGCTTTATCTCTCAAGGAAAAGGGAAACATCTTAAGTTTCAAAACTTCATCAGTGAGGTCTTTTATTCTAACTGTCCCACAGATTTCCTCAAAGTCCCTAATATGAAAATAAGGGTTCTCATCATCTTTTCCTAAGAACATAGGGATCATCTGAAGAATACTAGGTTTTATCTCGAAATTAGCCGTACTGGCTGGCAATTTAATGCACGAAGCTCGGTTGGTCCTAGTTGGGAACATGTAATCTTTCAAAGTTGCCATCGCTGGCACAGCTGAAGTACTAGGGGTACTTCCTCACGAAGAGACAGATTCTCAAAACTAAGTTTCCAAAAACAGGGCTCTCAAAAGAAGAGTCTTCGAGCTCCCCGCTTTCACAAGAAGAACTTCTAGGCTCGTCACTAATCAAACGGCCAAAAGTATTTCTTTTCCAAGCCCTTTCGGGCATACACTAACAAAAGAAAAAGAAAAAAAGTCCTAAAAGGAAGGGAAGTTCTATGCAAACACAAACAAGGCTCACTCCACCACAGCAAACCTACTGATTTCTAGCAAACAAAAAGCATGATGGCTCCACTTAGATTGTTTCTAGACCAGCTTCTAATCCTTCGAATGGGAATTCGATAAAATTTTATCAAACCCCTCTGGAATCAATCCGAGTCAAAGTAAGTTGAATAGAGGCGAGGAAAGCTACGTAGAGCTTTGATACCCAAGGCCTCACCGCAATCCAAGGCGGCGCAGTCACGCATTCAACTCACATAAACCATCATGAACTTCGAAGTATGCTCAAAAGAGTAACCAATATTTTTCGAACGATTTTCCTATTAAGCTCGTTACCCTATAGGTCTCGTTCTATTCCAAATTTTAGGTTTAGATTTGCGTTTGGTTTTGTTTTCCTAAGGCGGGCAAGAAGAGAACGCTAATGAAATCCGAACCCTTATCTTGTATGGCCAGTCCTTGCCCTTTACTAGGAAATTAAAGCATCCGTTTTCAAGTCCTCATCATATATGCAAACGAAGGAATACATTAACTCGGTGACAGGGGATTCGCGAGTGTTTCGACAAACTTACCTCCCGTTCCAGACGGGGGATGAACCGCTGAAGTCGACTCGGGCCACAACTCCAATGTCGTGTACGAACCCGAGGGGCCGAGGTGATATCGTAATCACCGTCCTTCTCTGCAAACAATTTAATATTTAATACTACCCTTTCGTAGGGTTTAAAAATAAAAGAATGTCCAAATGTCCAAGTCCAAAGTCCAAAAAAAAAAGGAAAGTCTAAAAAAATTAATAAAAAAACAAAATAAAATGTCTCTTTTTTTTTCTCTCTTTTTTTAATAAAAACAAAAAAAAATTCTTCTTTCGCTCCTTTCGCTTTGTCTTTTACTCCAAGTCTTTAAGTATTCACCAAAGCTTTGGCAAAATTTTCTTTCGCTCCCAATTCCAAAATCTGTAAGGAAAAGACAAAAACCCAAAAACGTAAAGAAGAACAAATAAAATAAAAATAAATAAAAACCTAAAAATAAATCTAAAAACTCTAGCCTAAAGACAAGTCCGCGTCGGAGACGCCAAAAATTTGATGTTTTCTCAAAGTTGTTGTAGATAGTGATAAAAGGGTTGTTTTAAGACTTGTGAAGACAATGAATTTTAGACTTAATAAAAATTTAAAAACAAAGAAAACTTATTACAAAATTGACTTCAAGATATTAGAAAACAACCAAGACACTGATTTCACTATTACACATGAATAAATTATTGTAAACAATCCAAAACTCTAATTATCTTTTAAGACTCTTATTTCTTAATTCACAAATAATCTGGAAGATTCTGAAAAATTAATTGTATCCCTAAGCATAGATTATCTAAACAAAGCATAACCTATCTAATTGAATCACAACTAATGAAGAAATTTTTTGCAAACAATTAAAAACTCTGCAAAAGCAGTGATTGAGTGAATTATAAATTATAAATTAGAGGAAATAAATGATTACCAATTATTCATGCGTAAATAGATTCCTCACTTCCTTGGTTGTGGGAGAAATTAGCCTCTCATCATGTTGGAAACACGCTCAAAAGTTGATTTCATTTATGCTCAAAGATGGGTTTACAAATGATAAAAAGGGAGAAATACAATGAAAACCGGGTTTGTAACAGTTATATGTGTTACTGTTTCTCTAAGACCCACGGTTCTGTGCCGCTGTCACTGTTGCAGATAAGTCTGCCCTAGTGTCGCTGTTACTGTGCAAATAAGTCTGTCGTTCCACTGTAGCATGAACGACGGTTCTCGTGGGAAGTTGTTCTTCGTGTGTTCTTTACCAGCAACAACAATGGAGTTCTCTGCAACTTTGATTTCTCGCCTCTGTTGTCTTCTAAAGTCTCCCTAACTATTCTTCCCCCCTTTCTGAGTCCCCATCACCCTATATATACTCCACATGACCAAAATATCTCGCAGTAATGTCTCCAAATTCTCTCACAGCATAGCCATTACTCGGGAATATATTATTTCCAAAATTATGGTTTTATATCCTCCTTTACTTCCTTCACGCGTCTATCGCAACTAAGAGTCCTCCATACACGTTCAGTATACGAATTAGAGTCCCAGCAGCACACACAATTCATAGCAAATCCCGTGAAAAACTCTCCCACGAACGTGTAGCTCTGTTTGCTTCTCGCGGAATATCCAGCCAAATTGGATGGAACCAAAGTCCCATACCAAGCCTTTTAGGCTATATCACGTCCACCCATGAAGTTTCAGCGATTTAGTCTACCTCTAACCCATCCAAAATCCGATCGAGAAAACTGCCAGGAGTGAACTCTTCTTCCCGCCAAAAAATGAATTTGAAATAAAGAAGAAGGGTTTGCCCCTTATCCGGTTCTTGGGTGCGGTTAGCAGCTGCCTAGAAATGGGGTGCACCTTAGTAATTAGGTTACCCCTTATCCAAAGTGAGGGTCCGTATAGCAAATGTCCTCCGGGGGGTGCTCCGAGCAACTTTTCGAGCCGAATTTTCCAACAATATTTATTTCCTAAAAATACATAAAAACACAATATTAGTACAAAAATCGAGTTCCAACAAAACAGACATTGAGGACAATTTAGACACAAAAATGTGTCTATCAAAACCATGCCCAAACGTGTACGTGTATGTTGGTTCAACATAGTAACCCAAAAGGTTAACCATATGAGCATTTCATATTAACCTTGTTCTTCTTCACCATAACTAGTTCAATTGACTCAAATGAACTAGTTAGAGAGTTGTTCAATTGCTATGAGATCTTATGTAACTACACAAGACACAATTGAAACAAAGATGATTCGATTCGATTGAATCGGCTCATGAACTTTATAGCCACGGTTTGCATAAAGCATTCCTTAGTAATTTAAGTTTCATGTTCAGAGCACATCTTTAGATCATAACCACTTAAGCTCATAAACAAGTTCGCGGACTTAAAACAACCGGTGGAGTTTTCCAAACTCAGCAGAAAATCTCGGCAAAGAGACTTTCGGTAGTTCGCGGACTAGGTTCGCGGACTGAGTTCGGCGGACTTACACGCAAACAAGTTTTTGGAAAATCCCAGCAGAAATTATCGGTACAAGAACTTCCTTCAGTTGGCGGACTGAATTCGCGGACTTAGCAAAGCCAATTCCTCCGGTTTCTCTCAATCAACAAAGTTCGAAAACTTCGGATTAAGGAATACATGGTTATGTAATCTAAACTCTCATTTCAATCATTGAGACATTCTCAGAGGACGTTATATAGCCGTTATTCACAGACAATTTTGCGTCAGAGCAATTCTCAAAGTAATTGAAACTTTTCATGACTTTCGTCACTAGGTGAAGATAAACTTGATCAAAGCGAAATGCTTTACCAACACATGATTTAGAGATATAGATAGGCGAGATATACTCGGATCGAAATATCAAATGTGTATGATCCAGTCTATATAGCATACGACTTTTGTCTCATAAGAAGTAGGAGATAGAAGAGATAGATTTTTGAGTGATAGATAAGTTCAAGTCTCCACATACCTTTTTGTTGATGAAGTTCAACGGTTCCTTGAGTAGATCTTCATCGTTGTATGATGAATCCCCATGAAGTCCTTGAGCTCAACTACACTTTTCTATCCTAGTCTGAGACTTAGCTATGTAGGCTAGAAATCAAGACTTATAGTTTTGATCACTAACATTGACAAACATGCTTGAGATAGCAACGCCTGCGAGGTCGACCGAGCTATGCTCTTACACATATACATATCTAAAATAACTACAGGACTACTGGGTCCGTCAATTGAATGTGTATCATTGATTCTCTTGCGGAATACAAAATGGTTTATTACAGATTCTTTAATCCTGATGCCGGGTCAGGGATTTTTCATCATATTTCTACAACTAAAGAAAAGTCGTTTTACCATGCATGCGCTTGTCAAAAACTCACCATAAAAAACATGATATTCAAGTTGTAGTAGTCCGCACGTACAATGGACTCATTCAACACAATCATGTGATAAAACAGAGAAAAGGTTGGGTAAAAGAGAAGTTATCAGAGAGGATTCGAATTGAAGGAGAAGAATGAGAGTTGCAGGAGAAGAAGATAAGGTTTACTCAAACAGTAAGGAGATGAAGATAACCAAAAAAAAAAGTTCTTTTTATTAATAATTCATGAGCATCCAAAGTAGTACGGGCAAAATATTAAATACAAAGGATTCACGTGAAGAACAAACTATAAAGGCACCTAGGATTTAACTAATAACATCCTGGATGGGTAGCCCCTAAGAGAGTATGTCATGAATAGGGTTATGACAAATACCCCCTACTCCAAAGGATTCTTGACCTCAAGAATCAGCTTAGGAAAACTTTGTTGCATAAGAGCAGTATCCTCCCACGTACCTTCAACAGTTGTGGAGTTTACCCAATGAACCAAAACCTGATGAACCAGTTATTTGTTCTTCTTGATAACACGAGAGTCATTTACCTACAATGGATGAACCTTCAAGCTCCCATTAGAAGACAGAGTAGGTAATAAAGTCTGAGGAAGAGATCCAAGTCCCAGTTTTGGTTTAAGTTGAGAAACATGGAAGACTGGATGGATTTTAGATCCATGAGGAAGCTGTAGTTTATAAGCCACTGTACCAATCGTAGAAATCACCTGAAAAGGACCAAAAAACTTTGATGCCAACTACAAATTTCTTCTCAACTACATTGAAGTTTGTCTGTAAGGTTGGAGTCTGAGATAAACCAATCTCCCACTTCAAAGGACCTCTCAACTTTTTTTTTATCCGTCTGCTTAATTTTGTGTTGAGCCTCCTCCAATGTAGACTTAAGAAAAATCCTCATAACTTGTCTTTGTTGCAGATAATCCTCAGTATCAGGGTTGGTAGAAGTCTGATGAGCAAAAGACCAAACTGAGGTGGAGATATCCATACAATGCTTGAAATGGATTGAGTTTAATGCTGGTGTGGTACTTAGTATTTGAAAAAGCGGGGGTCTAACAACACCACCCAATATTTCGCTTAGCAATCTGTATGGACTAACTCCGAAATACTTTCTAGGGAATCAACTAGACAGTCAGACTCAATCTAGGTAAAAGTATCTAAAGGAGTTAATATCTCTCTCTTGTTTTGATTTACTCAAGATAATAGAAATCAGCGAGTCTTAATCAAATACAAGGAATAACTCGGATGGTACCAAAGATCAATGTCCGAGGATCAATCAATGACAATCAACAAGCAAAGGTTGTATTACTCTAATTGATGATCTAACACACAACCTGTATTATTTCAATTATAAAGATAAAACAATATAATGCGGAAATTGAAATAACACAGACACCAGAAATTTTGTTAACGAAGAAACCGCAAATGCAGAAAAACCCTGGGACCTAGTCCAGATTGAGCATACACTGTATTAAGCCGCTACAGACACTAGCCTACTCCAAGATAACTTTCGAATGGACTGTAATTGAACCCCAATCAGTCTCCCACTGATCCAAGGTACAATTGTACTCCCTACTGTAGTTGCAGGAAATCCTACACTACACCCTCACAAGATTTCATTAAAATTCAACTCATTTTAGGTTAATAATCTTTATTTTATTGATTAATCTCTTGAACAATCTTAATAATATTTTTTGCTCGTCCTTTGCTGTGCCATAGAGCATGAAGCAAAAACTAGCATTAAGTTCTTGGGTTGCGCACCGATTGAAAAATTCTTGGGGTTTCTCCTTTCGCCAAATATGCATGAAGTTCTGTTCTCTAATCTGCGATATTTTTCGTTTGTTCTTCTTCTCCACCTTCTATCATCATTACGTTCACTTCTTCTTCTTCTTTATTGATTGATGGTGACAGAAGTGTCTGTATTTTTATGCATCTCGCAGTTGGATCTGTCATCATGCTTGAGATGAAAGCAAAAGCGTCTGCGAGTCTGTTATCCTTCCTTGAAATGTGCCTCCATTTTATCTTTGGGATTTTCGCTGACAATTCTTGAACGAGCTTCTTGTATTTCTTCAAGAATGGTTCATTTGTAGTGTACTCTCCCTTTATTTTGCGAATAACTAGCTGCGAATCACTGGTGATCCTGGCATTTTCTAGTTTCATTTCTATTGCGAACTTTAAGGCATGTACCATAGGTTCAATCCCTGTTTCTAGCGCCATTATGTAGTTGCAGGAAATCCTACACTACACCCCTCACAAGATTTCATTAACATTCAACTCATTTTAGGTTAATAATCTTTATTTTATTGATTAATCTCTTAAATAATCTTACAAGAAAAGAGAAAGGGAATAAGAACAACAACCACACTTGATTTTTCTCTCTCTTGTTTGTTAGCTACTACTCTCCAAAAAGATCTCTCTCCTTTCCTTACAATTGAATGGCTATTTATAGGGAATTACATAATGGATTACAGCTAATCTGTCCTTTATTTTCGGATATATATTGCGACATTCTCGCAACCTTACAAATGTTAATCTCGAAAACTCCCTAATTTTCGCAAGACCATCACGTTTTTCTCATGATTTAGCTGACGTCGTTTATTATTTCGTTTCTGAAGTTGTTCTGCGACACTGTTGTGTTGTGTTGTTAATAATTTCGCTGACGCATTATTGCTGCGAGATTCTGATCCTACACCTACGCCTTTGATCCCAGCAGGATACTGCGCACTTGATTCCCTTAGCTGATCTCACCCACAACTAAGAGTTGTTACGGCCCAAAGTCGAAGACTTGATGACAAACAAATCTGCCTCACACATACAAGTCTGTCGAAGGATTAATTTGTCTCCCACAGATAAACCCTAAAATGTTTTGTTCCGTCTTTTGATAGTAATCAAGGTGGACATGAACCAATTGATAATCCAGTCTTATATTCCCGAAGAACATCCTAGAGTTATCAATCACCTCACAACAATCTTAATTGTATGGTAGAGAAACAAGATGTTGCGGAATCAAAAACGATGAGTCGAAGATGTTTGTGATTACTTTTTATATTTTTCCTATCGGAGATATCAATCTCAAGCCAATCAATATGATTGTACTCGTATGACAGAAGATGCAAGATCAGATCACACAACTATGATAAAGTAGTATCGGTCTGGCTTCAAAATCCCAATGAAGTCTTTAAGTCGTTAACCTGGTTTTAGAAGAAGAAAACCAAAGGTTAAAGGAGAACCGACTCTAGCACGCAAACTAGTATCACACGTAAGGTGTGGGGATTAGTTTTGCATTGATGCTAGATGTCCCCTTATAAAATCTTTCAAATCAGGGTTTTCCATTAAGTTACCTTGGTAACAAAGCAATCAATATCCACCGTTAGAGAAAACCTGATTTAGATTCAAGCTAATATTTATCAACCGTTAGATCGAAAACTTAGCTTGTTACACACAATTGAAATGCACGCTTCTAGGTTTGTTAACCGTACCCCAAACGTATGCACTTATTGGTTCAATAATAGTTAACCAAAAGGTTAGCCATATGAGCATTTCATATCAACCATGTTCTTCTTCACCATAACTAGTTCACATGACTCAAATGAACTAGTTACAGAGTTGTTCAATTGCAAGGAATTCTTATGTAACTACACAAGACACAATTGAAGCAAAGATGATTTGATTCACTCGAATCGGTTCATGAACTTTCATATCCATGGTTTGCAAATTGCATTCCTTAGTCTTTTTAAGTTTAAGTTCAGAAATCATCTTCAGATATATAACTTTCTTAAGTTCGCAGACTTGGTTCGCGGACTTAAGTTACCGGGTAGCGTTTACAAACTCCGCGAACTCAGTCCGCGGACTTAGCTTCACGCACTATTTTATCAACTCCAGCAGAAATTCTCGGGTTTGAGAACTTCGGCAGTTCGCGGACTTGGCTCACGCCATTCTTCCGGTTCTCTTGATCAACAAAGTTCGCAAACTTTGGTTCAAGGAATAGGACTTATACATAAATATGTTTCTAAAACAATGCTTATGTCCACATTGGTTATGTAATCTAAACTCTCATTCCAATCATTGAAACATTCTTCGTCAAAGCAATTTTCAAAGTGATTGAAACATATCATGACTTTCGTCACTAGGTAAAGATAAACTTGGTCGAAGCGAAAAGCTTACCAACACATATTTCGAGATATAGATAGGCGAGGTATACTCGGCTCGAAATACCAACTGTGTATAATCAAAGTCTATATATAGTATACGACTTTTTGTCTCAAGAAGTAGGAGATAGAATAGATAGACTTTGAGTGATAGATAAGTTCAAGTCTTCACATACCCTTTTGTCGAGAAGTTCCACAGGTTCCTTGAGTAGTTCTTCTTCTTGTATGATGAATCGCCATGAAGTCCTTGAGCTCAACTACACTTTCTATCCTAGTCCGAGACTTAGCTATAGTAGACTAGAAATCAAGACTTATAGTTTTGATCACTAACATTGAAAAACATGCTTGAGATAGCAACGCATGCGAGTTCGACCGAGCAATGCTCTAACAATCTCCCCCTTTGTCAATTTTACTGACAAAACTATCAATACATATGGAATACAAAAAAGATAATGAAACTTTAGTAGCTCCTATTCCACATGTCTAATCTTCAACGTTCCTCGAAATATTCGTCATTTCCAAGTACTCCAATGATCCCAAAGGTTGTAAGTTTAGCATCACCGTTGTTGAAGATCCGTAGCTATAACAATGAGAAAACATAATTCTCGATCATTGTTATACAGTGTCATAGTATTATTACAATGTCAAAGTTCAATTGTATCACAACTTCAACAATAATACTATGGTTATATGTATCACTCCCCCTTAGTCAATACTCCATCTCACATGGAAAGCACTCCCCCTTACACAATGATCCGAAAACCATATGTATTTGTAGTGTGAACTACATATTAATTCTCCCCTTTTTTGTCAATAAAATTGGAAAAGGTACAAGAACGAGATCATAATGAAATTTCCGTAAGAGACATTTCATGACTAAAAGAAAAAATACATACCAACTAATTTAGATGCAATCATAAAGCCGAAACTAAATGCATTCATCAAGGAGTTTAAAGATACAAGATAAACCCTCTAAAATTCCACACCCGCACACCCCTCAAGATATGACCATTAAGCACAAGTTCAAAAGAACTCTCCCCCATTTGATGTCATTCCCGAGAGACCAACAACGAGCGACCTTAATTTCGAAAGAAAAGAAGGATTTCTTTGGATATAACAAATCACATACAAGTATGAATTTGAATCCAAAAAGTTCAATTAAATTAACCACAAGAGAACCCATGATTAATTTAATCGACAAATGCTCAAACATAAGTGAACTTATGGAGACTTAAAAAATACAATTACATTAATCACAAGAGAACCCATAATTAATTTAATTTAAATACAAAACCAAACTAATCACAAAAGTAATTAATTTAATTGGTCATGCTCGACATAAGAAAACTTACGAAGTAACAACTAAATAACCAAACAAGATGATTAACTTAGTTGAAAATGCTCGACATAAAGTACCTCACGGAACAACAACATAACTAATCAAGAATAATCAACTTGGTTGTTTAATGCTCAACATAAGACACTTTACGGAGCCTCACAGTAATACATAAAAATGGATCAGGGAAGATCAATTACTGCGGAATACACAAGGATTCATTCTATTTTCCATCACTATTTGCACAATGACTCACAATAGACATAATCCTTGAAAACAAAAGATTTTAACCTATCTTCCATCAATAATTGACATAATAGGCTTAACTTTTGTATTTGTCAAAAGTCCATTCATTCTTTTATCAATACATGCATATCGACATATGAGAGACTTTACTTTTGATAAGGTAATTTGCGCTTCTTGTGGATTTAACGCAAATAACATTTGATTTAAAAACATAATCATCCAAACCATTGTGCCATAAAAATTTATTACACCACAAAGTCATAAACTTTAAATCCAACAAAGAGAAGTTTCAACAGATAGTGCCAAAGACAGATATAGATATGAGAGATCAGTCACTCCATTCATAATGATCTCTTTCAATTTCAAAAAACTTCTCTAGCAGCTCTGGAACAGCATTTCTTGCATAATCTACTTGCTCTCTGAGAACCACATTTTCTTCTCGTTGTTCAGCAAGTTCTGCTCGAAGGCGAGACAGTTCTTCAGCAGCTGGAGTCCTAGGAGCTCTTGAGTCTACCCTGATTGTAGAGGGCCTGATCTTCTCAATGCTTGACATAGTCATCACAGTTGGTCCTCCATGATCAGAGCCAAAGGCAGGAATATTGGAGTTAGCACAAATTCTTGAAATGAGACAAGGGAAACCTGGTTTCTTTCCTGTGTTGTGTCTGACACTTATCATTTGATCAATAATAATTCCACAGAAGTCAATGTTTCTCTCTTCAACAATGTAGTAGATGAACTCAGTAAGTCCCCTGGTCCAAGAGTTGCTGTCACAAATACTGGGCTTCATATTTGCCACAATAAGTTTAGCTGCAACTTTGAGAAACAATCCTGCTTCTCTTACATAAACCTTACCATCATTTCGAGAGAGGTCTTTATCAAACAACCTGTTTGACAATACTCCTAAGTAAAGTCTACCAAACTCAGGAAGAGGATATCTCTCACCTCCTAAAGGCACACTAGTCATGTCGGAGATGACAGAACGATACACTGTAAAAATAGTGCCTCCAACCATGGTTTTGAAAGAACAGAGAACAATGTCTTCATCATGAATATTAGCATAAAACTGAGCGACCATATCAACACGAACACTCCCTAGAGGTTTATGAATTATTCCCCTATCATGCTTATTGAAAAAACCAACCAAACCGGGAAAATCCAGTTTGGATGCATCATAGTACCTTTTACAGATGGGTGCTTTGTTTTTGAACACTAGGTACAGTTCGCGAGCGGCAGGGTTGATGAACCCAGCACCGAGACTCGGGTCAAAGAATGATTCATCTCTAGCTTGTTGGCTTGAACTCCCTACATGCCTAGTTCTTCTTCTACTCATGATTGCAAAGAATACAAGAACGAAATTGAAAACTTTCTTGGTTTGCGAACTGGTGCTAATTTTCAAACACGAACTTAGAAGACCAAACTGTTTTTGACCCAAGAAGCAGTGTCTTTTTCTGATTCCAATGGTACAATCTATTAGCAAGAAGATTGAGAGAAGAAAAGGGGAGGGAGAAGTATGCGAACCGTTGGTTTTTCTCTTGAGTTCTCGACTGAAGAAGACGGTGAAAAGAACGAGAAGGAGAAAATTTTCTTTTTAGATGTCAAACAAACTATTTGACACGTTCGAGTACTAGACTCGTTCATGAGACGGTTCCTGAAACAACGTGTGCGAACCGCACATGTGTTAACCAAGGACGTGTTTGGTACAATGAGTCTAACAGTGATTGCACATCATAACACCATGAGAGAGCTTCTTTCCAACAGCTCTTACATCTTGAAAAACTGAGACTATCCCAGAACACAATTGTCATAGAAGTATCAAAGAGCGTTATCAGAATTAAGAGATTTTTGAAGATCTGATTTCCCTTTTTCCATTTTATCAGAGATTGACAAAAGTTTTGTCTGAAGCCATCTTGAATATACATATCAGGAATTGGGTAAAGACAAAATTTATGTGTAACGAGGTATTCGTGTGACTGAGGTTTAAACTTCTCTTAGACCAAAACTTGTAGGTTATTGCTAGAACCTTCAAGAAGAGAAGCACAACACTTATTGATGACAGAATCAAAATCAACCTCTACACAAATATTATTTGTCACAGATTGCTTTAGCCTCTCAAGAGATTCCTGCTCATTCTGGAGAAATATATCAACGTCAGAAGACAGGCTTTCAAGTTTCTTTTCAATTCCAGAAAAGATTTCAAGAGTTTTTAAACCATGGGTGGTCTGGACAGAATTTCTTCTACGGATTTAATTAAGTCAGTTACAGAAGAGAATTATGGAATCCCTGGATCTGGTGGTGCATTTAATGAGATGGCACTTCTGTACATAGAGTCAGATCGCTACAAACACAGACTTTTAAGGTCTTTAAACGTGTTTGCCTGTTCTGATACCAATTGAAAAAGCGGGGGTCTAACAACACCACCCAATATTTCACTTAGCAATCTGTATGGACTAACTCCGAAATACTTTCTAGAGAATTAACTAGACAGTCAGATTCAATCTAGGTAAAAGTATCTCAAGGAGTTAATATCTCTCTCTTGTTTTTATTTACTCTAGCTAATAGAAATCAGCGAGTCCTAATCAAATACAAGGAATAACTCGGATGGTACCAAAGACCAATGTCCGAGGATCAATCAATGACAATCAACAACCAAAGGTTGGATTACTCTAATTGATTATCTAACACACACAACCTGTATTATTTCAATTATAAAGATAAAACAATATAATGCGGAAATTGAAATAACACAGACACCAAAAATTTTGTTAACGAGGAAACCGCAAATGCAGAAAAACCCCGGGACCTAGTCCAGATTGAACACACACTGTATTAAGCCGCTACAGACACTATCCTACTCCAAGCTAACTTCGGACTGGACTGTAGTTGAACCCCAATCAGTCTCCCACTGACCCAAAGTACAGTTGTACTCCCTACGCCTCTTATCCCAGCAGGATATTGCGCACTTGATTCCCTTAGCTGATCTCACCCACAACTGAGAGTTGCTACGACCCAAAGTCGAAGACTTGATGACAAACAAATCTTTCTCACACAGACAGTCTATCGAAGGATTAATCTGTCTCCCACAGATAAACCCTAAAAGGTTTTGTTTCTTGTTTTGATAGTAATCAAGATGAACATGAACCAATTGATAATACGTTCTTATATTCCCGAAGAACATCCTAGAGTTATCAATCACCACACAAAAATCTTAATCGCATGATAGCGAAACAAGATGTTGCGGAATTACAAACGATGAGACGAAGATGTTTGTGATTACATTCTATATCTTGCCTATCGGAGATATCAATCTCAAGCCAATCAATATGATTGTACTCGTACGATAGAAGATGCAAGATCAGATCAAACAACTACGATAAAGTATTATCGGTCTGGCTTCACAATCCCCATGAAGTCTTTAAGTCGTTAACCTGGATTTAGAAGAAGAAAACCAAAGGTTAAAGGAGAACCGACTCTAGCACGCAAAATAGTACCACACAAAAGGTGTGGGGATTAATTTTGCATTGATGCTAATGTCCCCTTTTATAGTCTTTCAAATCAGGGTTTTCCTTTAAGTTACCTTGGTAACAAAGCAATCAATATCCGCCGTTAGATGAAAACCTGATTTAGATTCAAGCTAATATTTCTCAACCGTTAGATCGAAAACTTAGCTTGTTACACACAATTGAAATGCACGCTTCTAGGTTTGTTAACCGTACCTAAACGTATGCACTTGTTGGTTCAATAATAGTTAACCAAAAGGTTAGTGCTAGAGCATTGCTTGGTCGAACTCGCATGCGTTGCTATCTCAAGCATGTTTGTCAATATTAGTGATCAAAACTGTAAGTCTTGATTACTACCCTATTAGAGCTAAAATCTTGGATTAGGATAGAAAGTGTAGTTGAGCTCAAAACTCCATGGCAATCATCATACAAGACGAAGGACTACTCAAGGAACTGGTGGATCTTCATCGACTAAAAGGCATGTGGAGACTTGAACTTATCTGTCACTCAAAAGTCTATTTACTCTATCTCCTACTCTTGATACAAAAGTCGTTTTGATATATAGACTTTCATTATACACATTTGTTATTTCGAGCCGAGTTTATCTCGTCTATCTATTTCTCGAAATGTGTGTTGGTAAGATTTCGCTTTAGCCGAATTCATCTTTACCAAGTGACAAAACTCATGTTGTGTTTCAATCACTTTGAAAATTGCTCTGACGAAAAATGGTCTGTGGATAACGGCTATATAACGTTCTCTGAGAATGTTTCAATGATTGAAATGAGAGTTTAGATTAAATAACCATTGGTAGGATATAAACGTTGTTGTGGAAACACATATATGTATAAGTCCTTATTCCTTGAACCAAAGTTTGCAAACTTTGTTGATCAAGAGAAATTGAAGTGGCGTGAGCCAAGTCCACGAACTCAGTCCGCGAACTTTCGGAACTTCTTGGACCGATATTTTCTACTGGAGTTTGTGTACTCCTTCCATGAGCTTAAGTCTGTGAACCTAGTCCGCGAACTTGAGCAGGTTATATCTAAAGTCGGTTGTTCTTGAACTAATGTTTAAATAAACTAAGGAATGCTTTTGTAAACCGTGGCTATAAAGTTCATGAACCGATTCGAGTGAATCAAACCGATTTTGCTTCAATTGTGTCTTGTGTAGTTACATAAGATTTCCTTGCAATTGAACAACTCTCTAACTAGTTCATTTGAGTCACTTGAACTAGTTATGGTGAAGAAGAATAAGGTTGATATGAGAGTAATCATATGGCTAACCATTTGGTTGACTTGTTGAACCAACAAATGTTAATGTTTGGGTACAGTTCATAAACCCAAAATTGGACATTTCATTTGTGTGTGACAAGCTAAGTTTTCGATCTAACGGTTGAGAAATATTAGCTTGAATCTAATCAGGTTTTCATCTAACGGTGAATATTGAATGCTTTGTTACTAATCTAACATTGATTGCAAACCTTGATTTGAAAGTGTATATAAGGGAGAACTCTAGCAACTGGGAAACCTAATCCCCACACATTCTGTGTGATACTAGTTGTGCTAAGCTAGAGTCGATTCTCCTTTAACCTTTGGTTTCTTCTTCTAAACCAGGTTAACGACTTAAATACTTCATTGGGATTGCAAAGCCAGACCGATACTACTTTTCTTGTAGTTGTGTGATCTGGTCTTGCATCTTCTATCGTTACGAGTACGATTATAATAATTGGCTCGAGATTTTATATCTCCGATAGGCAAGATAAAAAAGTAATCATAAACACTTCGTCTCATCGTTTGTGATTTCACAATATCATTTTTCGCTGCATCGATTAAGATTATTGTGAGGTGATTGATAATACTAAGCTGTTCTTCGGGAATATAAGTCTGGTATTATTGATTGGTTCATGTTTACCTTGATTTATCAAAAGACGGAACAAAACCATTAGGTATATTCGTGGGAGACGGATTTATCTATTATCATTGACTTTTCTGTGTGATACAGATTTGTTTATTAAAGTCTTCGACTTTGGGTCGTAGCAACTCTTAGTTGTGGGTGAGATCAGCTAAGGGAATCAAGTGCATAGTATCCTGCTGGGATCAGAGGCGTAGGAGCATAACTGTACCTTGGATCAGTGTGAGATTGATTGAGGTTCAACTACAGTCCAGACCGAAGTTAATTTGGAGTAGGATAGTGTCTGTAACGGCTTAATACAGTGTGTGTTCAATCTGGACTAGGTCCCGGGGTTTTTCTGCATTTGCGGTTTCCTCGTTAACAAAATTCTGGTGTCTGTGTTATTTCTATTTCGCATTATATTTATTTATATAATTGAAATAATACAGGTTGTGCGTTGTTCAATCAATTAGAATATCCGACCTTTTGGTTGTTGATTTAAATTGATTGACACTTGGATATTTGTTTTTGGTACCATCCAAGTTATCTCTCTAGTATTTGATAAAGACTCGCAGATTTCTATTTGCTTGGGTATATATCAAATCGAGAGATTGAGATATAAACTCTTTGATATACTTTTTATCTAGATTGAGTCTGACTGTCTAGTTGATTCTCTAGAAAGTATATTGAAGTTTGTTCATATAGATTGCTAAGCGAAATATTGGGTGTGGTTGTTAGACCCCCGCTTTTTCAATTGGTATCAGAGCAGGCAAGCACGTTCAAGACCTCACAAGTATGTGTTTGTAGCGATCTGACTCTATGGACAGAGGTGTTATCTCTATTAACGTACCACCAGTCTTCGGTGGATCTAATTAATTATGGTGGAAAATTGCTATGCGAGCTTTTCTTCAAGCGCGTGATTTTCAATCATGGGTATATGTTGTTAATGGCTATGATCCTCCAGTTGTGGTAGTTGGAGATGTAAACGTTCCCAAACCTATTGGTGAATACAACCCTGCTGAGATACTTGCTGCAAAGCAAAACTCCGACGGTTTAAATGCGATCATACATGCCATTACCCCAAATCTTCAGCACCATGTGACTAATTGCACTAAGTCGCAAGAAGCTTGGGATATCTTGGAAACCGTATTCGAAGGTAACTCCAGTGAAAAATAAGCTAGGCTTCAAAACCTTAATTCCGATTGAGAAATCCTTCGTATGGCAGATGAAGAAACATTTGATGAGTTTAATCACAAAGTGTCTGAAATTGTTAATGCATCTTTTGCATTGGGTAAGACTATTCTTGAAAAGGACATTGTGATGAAAATTCTCAGATCGCTGCCATCTAGATACGATTCTAAAAAGCATGCCATCTTTGAGGGAAACAACCTTGATAATCTTTCCAGAAATACGCTGGTTGGGAAGTGATGTTTTTTCAAAAGTTGTTGTAGATAGTGGTGAAAACTGGTTCTTTTCGAACTTGTGAAGGTAACTTTTTTTTTTAGATTTAAATAAAATTAAAGCAAATTAATTTTTAAAGAGTGATGTCAAGATTTAAAATGGACTAAGGCTCAGGATTCACTATTACTTCAAGTTGATTGGTTATAAATAATATTTCAGAAATTATTATTAAGCTCTTTTTCTTATTAAATCACTTTTTAATTTAAAAGGTGTCCAAATATTAAGTTGTAATCCTTAAGCATGATTTATCAAAGAATATATTCTAAGCATAAAACATCAAACTGATTCACAAATAATTAAGAAAACCATTTTTATCCCTTTTTTTTTATATTTTTATCCAAGTGAATTAAATAAAATAAATAATTAACAAAATTATAAATAAAAATATTACCAATCAAACATGAGTGAATAGATCCTCCATTGCCTCAATCACCAGGTATTTTAGCCGCTCATCATGTTGGAAAACCTCTCAAAATATTTCATTGATGCTCAAAAGTGTTTTACAATGAAGAGAAAGACAAGAAAATGATGTAAAACAGGATTTTGCGACCCACAGAAGGCGTCCAGAGTCAACGACAGAGCTGAAGTGATGTTGTCGTTGGGAAACTACGACCCATAGGTGACATTCGATGCCACTGTTGATAAACGACGGTCTTGGAGAGTCTGTTCTTCACGTTCTTCCTCCTCGCAGCAGCAGCAGCAACAGTAGCAGAACCAGAATCTCTGTAACTTGGATTTTCTTGCTCTGTAGTGCTCTAAACCTCTCCCAATTCTCTCTAAACTTTGCTAGCCCCTTCTGCTCGACACTAGGGACCTATTTATACACAACAGGTCACTCCAATCCTTGTAATAACTCCAAGAATATCCTGCCATAAAAAGAATATTTTCCGAAATATTTTTTATTTATTTCTGTGATTTGTTACGGATTGTTTCCTGGTTTATCTCTTTCACGCATCATCTCTGAGTTGTAGGAGAAGTTTCCAGCCAATAGAGTTAACCCATGCACGTCTCTTCCATCCAACAATTCCAAGAATAGAATATCTTCCCTATTTGAGAATATCTTCCCTGTTTTGATTCCCACCGATTATCTAACCAAATTTAACCGAATCCAACACCCATACCAGCTCTGTCTAGGCCCTAGGAACAAACCCATTTAATTTGGGTCGTTGAATCTCACTGGAACACCTTCAAATCCTCAACCCTAGTCACGGCAGTTCAAGAACAATTTTTTCCCGCCAAAATTTGAATTTCAAAAGGTTGAAGATGATATGCCCCCTATCCTGGACTGGGGTGCGAATAGCAGATGCCTTGGGGGTGACCTGGGGGTGCCCCTTAGTAATTAGGTTGCCCTTATCCAAAAGAGAGAGTCCGAATAACACTTGTCCTCCGGGTGTCAAAATCAACTTTTCGAGCCGAATTTTCCAAAAATGTTTATTTCCTAAAAATACATAAAAACACAATATTAGTACAAAAATAGAGTTCCAACAATACAGACATTGAGGACAAATTAGACACAAAAATGTGTCTATCAAATACCCCCAAACCTATTATTTGCTAGTCCTCGAGTAAATCTAATAAAATGACTACACTTAGCACGTGCAGCAAGCCGTTAAACCACTAGGTGGCCCTAGTGGCGGAGTGTTGTCTCCGGAGGGTTTACCATAGGTGTACCCACAAAACCTTTATACTCCAGACCCTAGTTATCTACAACGAACCTTGGAAGGCACTAAAGAATCTCCTTGGTTGGCATACTTATTGACTACAAGAGGAAGTACCCTGATGCGAAATTCCAATTGATGTACACGAGTTTGCACTCAAGCATACTAAAATTCATATATAAGTGACAGAGCTCTACTCAGATAGTTTCACTATGGACATCATATTCGGAGTCAAACTAATCACATGGAAAGATTAAGAGATGGATATAGAAAAACATAGATGGTTTTGATGTTTACTAAGTGAACGGCGTTTCCCATATCTGTCTGAAGGCCTCCGCCAAAATGAACCTATCCTAATGGATTGAGATACTAGTATGACTAATATCAACACACTGGCATATACAAGGGAACCATTGGTCGATAACCTAACTCTAGGTCAACACAACTGGCATATACAAGGGTACCAGTGGTCGACTTTATTGAATTTATTCCTTTTGGTCAAATGGTCTGGTCTCAATTTTTTTTTTTTTTTTTTTCAACTTTTTGGTAACTACCATTTTTTTTTCATGGTATCTCAATCACTCTAATTAACCCTAGCATTGGTAACAACTTGAATCGTGGGCCCCACCTATCACTTAGAGAAACATAGTTTAAAAACAAAATAAAAATAGAAGTGAAAAGGACTCAACGAGATATGGTGCAACTATCATGTTATTTCTAACACCTGAGCTCTGTGCTTTTATGAATAGAATTTATAGATGTTTCCATCTAATCAGATTGGTTCCTCAACTCCTACAACCAAGATGTTTCCATCCACTTAGATTAGTTAGTGCCATCCTGAATACGCATAAATTTCTAGGCTCTGGAGTTTATTTATTGCAACTAAAATCTAACAAAAAGTTTCTTCCCCACCCCCAAACTTAAATCTAACATCGTCCTCAATGTTTCTAATTAAAGAGCAGTATCAAAAGTAAAATAACACGAGGAGAAGTTGGAAAGATAGTACCTGGGTGAAGAAAATCAAAAACTAATATACAACATACAACTGCCTCGATGGTCAATCAAGGGTAAACAGGGTCCTCCAGAGGGACCTCCTCAACATCACCTGTAGGAAAGGGCTCTAAAAAGGGTTTCAATCTCTGACCGTTATCCTTCGAAGAACTACTACCATCCGGTGTCTCGATCTCAACAGCTCCGTGAGGAAAAACAGTGCGAACAATAAAAGGACCCGTCCACCGAGAACGTAACTTCCCAGGGAAAAGATGCAAGCGGGTATCATACAGAAGAACTTTTTGACCTGGAGAAAATGACTTCCGTAAAATGTTTCTATCATGCACAAGTTTCATTTTGTTCTTATACTCCTTCGCACTATCGTAAGAATTTATACGAATCTCGTCCAACTCATTGAGCTGGAGTTTCCTATGGGCTCCTGCCTCGTCAAGTGAAAAATTTAGCTGCTTAACAGCCCAATAAGCTCTATGTTCTAACTCAACAGGTAAGTGACATGCCTTGCCATAAACAAGCCGATAAGGCGACATTCCAATGGGGTCTTAAACGCAGTACGGTAATTCCATAAGGCATCAGTAAGCCTAGACGACCAGTCTTTCCGATTAGGATTAACTGTTTTCTCTAATATACGTTTTATATCCCTATTGGAAACCTCTACCTGACCACTAGTCTGTGGATGATACGGGGTAGCTACCTTATGTGTAATACCATATTTCTTCATCAGAAGCCTAAAAGGCCCATTACAAAAGTGCGACCCTCCATCACTAATTATAGCTCGCGGTGTACCAAAACGTGTAAGCATATTATTTTTCAAGAACTCAATCACAACCCTATGGTCATTGGTTTTACACGCAACCGCCTCAATCCACTAGGAGACATAGTCTACGGCGACAAGGATGTATAGGTTACCAAAAGAATTAGGAAACGGACCCATAAAGTCAATACCCCACACATCAAAGACCTCAACAATTAAAATAGGGTTCAAGGGCATCATGTTCCTACGGGAAATGGTTCCTAATTTCTGGCATCGTTCACAAGTAACGCAGTAACTGTGAGAGTCTTTAAACAACGAAGGCCAATAGAATCCACACTGCAATATCTTAGCAGCAGTTTTCTTAGCACTAAAGTGACCCCCACAGGCATGATCATGACAAAAGGAAACAATACTGGACTGTTCACTCTCAGGTATACATCTCCTAATAATCTGGTCTGGACAGTATGATTAAAGATTTTTCGTGGTTGTAGTAATGAGGTTCAAACTCTCGGACTTGTGAAGGATAATTTTTCTTTAGACTTAATAAATAATTATACAAAATATTAACAATTTGGGCGAGAGGTAACCAAGACACTAGATTCAACTACTACGCAAAATTATGATAAATATTTCAAAACTCTATTCAATTCTTAAGTCCTCTTTTATCTTTAATTCACTATCAATCATACAAATTCTCAAACATTATTTGTAAACCTTAAGCATAGATTATCAAGAGATTAAACCAAGCATAACCTATCAAACTGAATAACAAATAATTAAGACAATCATTCAAACAATTTAAAACTCCGCAAAAGCAGTGATTAGGTGAATTATATAATTAAATGAAATAGTTACCCATTTATGTTGCGTGAATAGCTTCCTCCATTGCCTTGGTTACGAGGGAATTAGCTCATCATAGTATAAATGCTCTCAAAATAATTATTTATTGCTCAAAAAGTTGTTTACAAATGATAAAAATGAGTAAAACAATTGAACAGAAAAATCGCAACAGAAATAACTGTTGCAAAGGCGCTGTTTAGCTGTTACAAAAAGAAGGATAAATGTTAACTGCTGTTGTACGAAGAACTACGACCCACGCGTGTGCGTCTTAGACATTGTTGTTAAACGACGGCTTCTGCGAGTCCGTTCTTCGTGTTCTTCATCTTCATCAATGGCAGCAGCAGCAGCAGAGAGAAATCATGGTTCTCGATCTGCAGCGTTCCTTATCTCCTCCCAACTCTCGACAGCCCTCCATTGTACCAATATACATCTATTTATACTCATAATCCTCATTTAATCCGTCCATATCTCCCAAATAATCTTCATTTATTAAAAATATTCTCCACGGCCAAAATTTTCATTTTTTGATCTTCCACACGCATGCAGCTGTATTTCTTTCCTTATAAACCTTCTTCACGCTCCATATAATTGATTGAGTCAGCTAAGCACGTTCAGTACACGCTAAAAATCTTCTCCAAATCCCGTTGACGCGTGTTTCACCTTGTTTTCAACTCGTGGATTAAAACACGTTTTCCAGCCAAATTTGATCGATCAGAACACCCATTACAGCTATGTTATGACATATCACAACTTTCCACAAAGTTTCAGCCATTTAATCTCTGTATAACACCTTCAAAAATTGATTGGAAAATCTACCAGAGTGTGAAGAAACTTTCCCGCCAAAAACAGAATTTGAATTTTGAGAAGAAAATGTCCTCCCCCTAATCCTGTACGGGTGTCCCTTTAGCAATTGGGGTGGAAATAGTAATTTTGGGGTGGAAATAGTAATTTTTCTGGGTTCCTATGGGACATTTCTGGGGTGCTTCCGGTGCATTTCTGGGGTGCCTTCGGTACATTTCTCCGGGGTGTAAATCATCACTTTTTGAGCAACTCTTTCCACAGAAGGGTATTTTCTCCAAAAACACCTAAACAAACATAAAAACACCGTAATAAGAACAAATGGGTACTAACAAAATACACAAAAGAGATGAAAATAGACACATAAATGTGTCTATCAAATACCCCCAAACTTATTATTTGCTAGTCCCGAGCAAATCTAATCTAGAAAAGTGACCGAGTTAATCTCGGGTGGGTTTATCAGAGGTGTACCCACAAAAACCAATACTCCAGACCCTAGCTATCTACGCAAAACCTTGGAAAGCACTAAAGAACCTCCTTGGTTGGCATACAATTATTGACTCTAAGAGGAAGAACCCTGATGCGAAATTCCAATTGCTGTACACGAGTTTGCACTCAAGCATACTAAAATTCATATAAGTGACAGAGCTCTACTAAGATAGTTTCACGATGGACATCATACTCGGAGTCAGACTAATCACATGAAAAGATTAAGAAGATGGAAAGACAAATGTAGATGGTTGAAAAGCGAACGGTGTTTCCAATATCTGTCTGAAGGCCTCTGCCAAGATGAACCTAACCTAAATGACTGAGATACCGGTCTGACTAATATTAACACACTGGCATATACAAGGGAACCAGTGGTCAATAACTTAAATCTAGATCAACAAACTGGCAAATACAAGGGAACCAGCAGTTGACTACACATAACAATAACCATTTTTTTTTTTTTTACTTAACGGCATGAATAGATCTTTTTGATCCAAGCGCATGCTTCTTGTCAGCAGATTACACGATAGTTCCCACGGGTCCTGCATTCCACGCTTGCTTAGGCGACGGAAACAGGGAGAACACACGCATATTGCTATCCAAGTGTTAATACTTATTCCGATTGGTCTAACTGGTCTGGTTTTTTTTTTTTTTTTTTTTGAAAAGGTAACTCAGTCACTCTATTTCACCCTAGCAAAGGTAACAACTTGAATCGTGTGCCCCACCAAATCACTTGAAATAAAAGAAAACTAAAAACAGAAAGTGAAAAGGACTCGACGAGATATGGCGAAACTATCATGTTAATTCTAACACCTGAGCTCTGTGCTTTTATGAATAGACTCTATAGATGTTTCCATCTAGTCAGATTGGTTCCTCAACTCCTAAAACAAAAATGTTTCCATCCACTTAGATTGGTTAGTGCTATCCTTAATACGCATAAATTTCTAGGCTCTGGAGTTTATTTATTGCAACTAAAAAGTTTCTCCCATACCCCCAAACTTAAATCTAACATTGTCCTCAATGTTCTGAAGATGAAACTAAAAGCATGAACAAGGAGAAACTGTTACCATTTGAAGCGAAAGAGTTAAGGAAGGATATTACCGTGTTGCATGAGATTGGGTTACCTCCCAAGAAGTGCTAAGTTTAAAGTCTTCAGCCAGACGTAGGAAAGGTTTAGTCAACTCGAACCATATAACAGTAGCCGGAATAACTGTGGGTCTTTAAAACCAAAAAGAGCTGACAAAAGGAAACTGCAATGAACCAACGAAATGAACAAGACTAGCATGCCCTTACTTAGTTTCCTGATTAAGAAATTTATATCTAATTGTGGTTCAGGTTCAGGTTCTATGAAAGGGTCTAAATAGAAAATTTTCATTGGCTGCGTTTCTTCATAGATGAGATCCGAATCACTAGGTCTTAGAGTCTGTAAAAACTCAAATACGAACTTAGAATCACGAAGTAATAACCTAAATAATTGCGGATCCTCTAAGTCAGTCAGATATGACTTACAAAGTTGACCACAATGAGAATAGTGGTCATTCTTAAGCAAATGTGTCGATTCTAATTTTCTAAGGCATTTAGGTTTAGTCTCACAACTTAATATTCGACACATTTGAAATCTATATGTTCCCACATTTGGAAGAAAACTATTTGGTGGGAAAACAAAATCAATCTTGGTATTATTGCCTGGGTTAACCACATCAACCAGAGGATGGGTTTCTAACAGTTGAGACTCTTGTTGGATATCATTAGGTTCTGGAAAACGATTATGAAGATAATCTTGTAAGATGGTTGAGGCATTGATGTCAAGTCCCAAGTGAGGGACCTTACTAAGAGTTAAAGCACATGGAAAATGATACTCACCCCCAAACTTAGAGTTTTCGGCGTCTCTAGATAGACTGGTCATAACCTCCCTAATTTCTAGGTCGGCAATTGATTTTTCTAAGTCAGGTTCATCCTCGCTAATCTCTACGAGTTCATCTAAGACTATTGTTTCTAAATCGTTTGACTCGATCTCAAGATAAACTGGTTCCTCTAAACCATCATCGGTTTCGTAAACAGGAACATACTACATCGTCTGAAACGGGGGTATCTCTAGTCAAATCCTCGTCCTTTTGAATAGGTGAATAATTTTTAAAATTATTAGGATCTGAACCAGAAATAATATAATCATTATAAGGCTCAACTGGGGTAACAAATTCCTGATCACTATTCCCACATATTTCAGATTCTTCATCATCACTATCCTCATCATCATGATACAATTTTTGAAATTCAAGAATTCTCAATCTTTGTTCCAAACTACATGGTCTATGTTTATAATATTTCTCATAGATCGTTAGAGGTGATTCCTCAATAAAAGTTGGAGTATCCATATATCGCTGCCCACGCATATATTCACCAAGAGTCATTTCCGAAGACGTCTCTTGATAACGAGAATTTCTAGACATATATTCTCGCAACGTCATCGCAGGTGGCGTCTCCTCAAAAGGATTCATCACCGAAGAAATATAAACTACAGAGGGATTCTATACAATCACAAACAAGGCCGACTCGACTCCACCAAAGCAAACCTAAAGATTTCTAGCAAACAAAAAGCATGATGGCTCCACTTAGATTGTTTCTAGACCAGCTTCTATCTTTCGAAAGGGAATTCGTTGCAATTTGAGCAAACCCCTCTGGAATCATCCGAGTCAAAGTAAGTTGAATTGAGGCGAGGGAAGCTCAGTGGAGCTTTGATACCCAAGGCCTCACCGCTATCACAAGGCGGCGCAGTCACGCATTCAACCACAGAAACCATCATGAACTTTGGAGTGTGCTTAAAGAGCAACCAATATTTTTCGAACGAGTTTCCTATTAAGCTCGTTACCCTATCGGTCTCGTTCTATTCCAAATTTTAAGCTTGGGTTCGCGTTAGGTTTCGTTTTCCTAAGGCGGGCAAGAAGGGAACGGTGATGAAATCCGAACCCTTATCTTGTTTAGGCCAGGCCTTCCCTTTACTAGGAAAAAAACAGTCCGGTTCGTCCTCAAACAATTATCACCTTAAGGCAGACAGTAACCCGCTTGCAGGAGATTCGCGGGTGTTTCGATTGGACTTACCTCCCGTACCAGACGGGCGATGAACCGTTGTCGTCGACTCGGGCCACGACTCCTATGCCGTGTGCGAACCCGAGGGGCCGAGACGATATAGTAATCGTCGTCCTTCCCTGCACACAGTTTATATATAATTTTTTTTTTTAATAATAATACCCTTCCGTAGGGTTAAAAAAAATAAAGTCCAATTGTCCAGAATAAAGTCCAAAATAAATAAAAAAAAATTACAGTTTTCCTCACACACTCTAAAAAAAAATTAAAAATTAAAAATTAAAATTAAATCCTAAAATTGTCCTTTTTTCTCTCTTTTCGCTTTAAGCTTTTTCCTCTCCAAGTCCTTAGTGCTCCACTTCGAACCTGTAAATCAAAGACAAAAAGACAAAGTAAAAAGGAACAAATAATAAAAAAAAAAAAAAAAAAAAAAAAACCTAAAAATTCTTCCTAAGCACAAACCCGCGTCGGCGGTGCCATTTTGATTAAAGATTTTTCGTGGTTGTAGTAATGAGGTTCAAACTCTCGGACTTGTGAAGGATAATTTTTCTTTAGACTTAATAAATAATTATACAAAATATTAACAATTTGGGCGAGAGGTAACCAAGACACTAGATTCAACTACTACGCAAAATTATGATAAATATTTCAAAACTCTATTCAATTCTTAAGTCCTCTTTTATCTTTAATTCACTATCAATCATACAAATTCTCAAACATTATTTGTAAAACTTAAGCATAGATTATCAAGATATTAAACCAAGCATAACCTATCAAACTGAATAACAAATAATTAAGACAATCATTCAAACAATTTAAAACTCCGCAAAAGCAGTGATTAGGTGAATTATATAATTAAATGAAATAGTTACCCATTTATGTTGCGTGAATAGCTTCCTCCATTGCCTTGGTTACGAGGGAATTAGCTCATCATAGTATAAATGCTCTCAAAATAATTATTTATTGCTCAAAAAGTTGTTTACAAATGATAAAAATGAGTAAAACAATTGAACAGAAAAATCGCAACAGAAATAACTGTTGCAAAGGCGCTGTTCAGCTGTTACAAAAAGAACGATAAATGTTAACTGCTGTTGTACGAAGAACTACGACCCACGCGTGTGCGTCTTAGACATTGTTGTTAAACGACTGCTTCTGCGAGTCCGTTCTTCGTGTTCTTCATCTTCATCAATGGCAGCAGCAGCAGCAGAGAGAAATCATGGTTCTCGATCTGCAGCGTTCCTTCTCTCCTCCCAACTCTCGACAGCCCTCCATTGTACCAATATACATCTATTTATACTCATAATCCTCATTTAATCCGTCCATATCTCCCAAATAATCTTCATTTATTAAAAATATTCTCCACGACCAAAATTTTCATTTTTTGATCTTCCACACGCATGCAGCTGTATTTCTTTCCTTATAAACCTTCTTCACGCTCCATATAATTGATTGAGTCAGCTAAGCACGTTCAGTACACGCTAAAAATCTTCTCCAAATCCCGTTGACGCGTGTTTCACCTTGTTTTCAACTCGTGGATTAAAACACGTTTTCCAGCCAAATTTGATCGATCAAAACACCCATTACAGCTATGTTATGACATATCACAACTTTCCACAAAGTTTCAGCCATTTAATCTCTGTATAACACCTTCAAAAATTGATTGGAAAATCTACCAGAGTGTGAAGAAACTTTCCCGCCAAAAACAGAATTTGAATTTTGAGAAGAAAATGTCCTCCCCCTAATCCTGTACGGGTGTCCCTTTAGCAATTGGGGGTGGAAATAGTAATTTTGGGGTGGAAATAGTAATTTTTCTGGGTTCCTCCGGGACATTTCTGGGGTGCTTCCGGTGCATTTCTGGGGTGCCTTCGGTACATTTCTCCGGGGTGTAAATCATCACTTTTTGAGCAACTCTTTCCACAGAAGGGTATTTTCTCCAAAAACACCTAAACAAACATAAAAACACCGTAATAAGAACAAATGGGTACTAACAAAATACACAAAAGAGATGAAAATAGACACATAAATGTGTCTATCACAGTACTTAAACAAATAAGGATCATCCCAAAAGAAGTGCTTAACCTCAGCTAAAAATCTAGAACGATCTTGTTTACCCCAATGTTGGGGCATTTGACCAGTAACAAGATAGTTCACTATATTCGCATACCAAGGTAATTGGGTAACAAAGAACAATTGTTCATCAGGAAAGCTATCCCTTATAGGAAGGGAATCATCTGGGGAACTAACAACTAGCCTAGACAAGTGATCTGCTACAACATTTTCGGCACCCTTTTTGTCTCTAATGTCTGGAGAAAACTCTTGCAACAACAGAATCCACCTAATCAATCTAGGTTTAGTATCATTCTTAGACAAAAGATATTTTAAAGCAGCATGATCAGTATATATGATGATCTTAGAACCTAAGAGATAGGGTCTAAACTTGTCTAAGGCAAACACAATGGCTAATAGTTCCTTCTCGGTAGTGGTATAGTTCAACTGGGCATCATTCAGAGTTTTGCTAGCATAGTAAATCACATGAAGTAACTTATTTTCTCGCTGACCTAACACAACACCAATAGCATAATCTGAAGCATCACACATGATCTAAAAGGGTAGGTTCCAGTTGGGTGCCTGGACTATGGGGGAGGTAGTGAGTAATGACTTAAGCTTCTCAAAAGCCTCTAAACAAGCATCATCAAAGACAAACTTAACATCTTTTGCAAGCAAATTGCAAAGAGGTCTAGACATCATGCCCTAAGAATGACCTAATATCTCTTACGGTTTTTGGGACCGGTAAAGTTTTAATAAGGTCAATTTTGGCTCTATCTACCTCTATACCCTTTGAAGATACAATATGCCCTAGAACAATTCCTGAACGAACCATAAAGTGACATTTCTCCCAATTAAGCACTAAATTATTTTCCTTACACCTAGTCAAAAATAATGACAAATGATGCAAGAACTCATCGAAAGACGACCCAAACACTGAAAAATCATCCATAAAGACCTCTAAGAATCATTCTACCATGTCAGAAAATATGCTCATCATGCAACGCTGAAAAGTCGCAGGGGCATTACATAGCCCGAAAGGCATGCGTCTATACGCAAAGGTACCAAAGGGACAGGTAAAAGTGGTTTTCTCCTGGTCTTCTGGGGCAATAACGATCTGATTATATCCAGAGTAGCCATCTAAAAAGCAGTAGTGACTATGTCCAGCTAATCTCTCTAGCATCTGGTCGATGAAGGGAAGGGGAAAGTGGTCCTTCCTAGTAACCTTGTTCAATTTCCTATAGTCAATACAAACACGCCAACCCGTGGTCACTCGGGTCGGGATTAACTCATTGTTATCATTCTGGACTACAGTAATACCAGATTTCTTGGGAACAACCTGAACGGGGCTAACCCACTTACTATCTGAGATAGGGTAGATAATGCCTGCATCTAGTAGCTTAAGAACCTCAGTTCGAACTACTTCTTTCATATTGGGGTTTAGTCGACGTTGCATCTCCCTAGAAGATTTGGTGTCTTCTTCTAAATAGATATGATGCATACAAATATTAGGACTTATACCCTTAATGTCTGTTATGGTCCACCCTAAAGCTTCCTTGTTGTTTTGAAGGACGGTTACTAGCCTACTTTCCTGATCTCTATCCAAGTCGGAAGAAACAATCACAGGTAAAGTCTCAGACGGGCCTAAAAACACATACTTCAGGGTATCTGGCAATGGTTTTAGGTCCAACTTAGGAGGCTCTTCTAAAGAAGGAACTAGGGTAGACTTAGAAACTGGTAGTGGTTCGAACTTAGGTTTCCATCCATTATTAGTATCTAACAAAGGGGTTGAATCTAGTATTCACCTCATTAATCACATTATCATCATCAAAATCAATCCCAAAGTGAGCTAGGCATTTCTCTAATGGATCTTCTAACAAAGTGTTTGGTAATGACTCCTCGACTAATGTTCCTATCATGTTCACCTCTTCTATATTCGAGTCATCTAGTTCAGATGGTAGCTTACTAATATTAAAAATGTTCAGCTCAATAGTCATATTACCAAAAGACAAATTCATAATACCATTTCGACAGTTAATGATCGCATTGGATGTAACTAAAAACGGGCGACCTAAAATCACTGGTATTTGGTTCTCTGGGTCAGGGACAGGTTGGGTATCTAGGATAACAAAATCCACCGGATATATAAACTTTTCGACCTCTATGAGAACATCCGCGATCACACCATGAGGAATTTTAACGGACCTATCAGCTAACTGAAGTGTCATCTGGGTAGGTTTCATCTCACCAAGTCCTAGCTTAAGGTACACATGGTATGGCAGTAAGTTCACACTGACTCCTAAGTCAAGCAATGCTTTCTCAACACGGTACTTACCTATTTTACAAGCAATGGTAGGGAACCCTGGGTCTTTATACTTAGGAGTAGTGGTATTCTGAATAATAGAAATCACGTGACTAGCTATGAAGGCTTTCTTCTGGACACTGAGCTTACGCTTTCGCGTACACAAGTCCTTAAGGAACTTGGCATAAGAGGGAATCTGCCTAATTGCATCTAATAATGGAAAGTTGATATTAACCTGTTTAAAAACCTCCAATATATCATTAAAGTTGGACTCCCTCTTAGTCGGAACTAGCAGTTGTGGGAATGGGGCTCTGGGAACAAATTTAGACTCAACATGACCCTCATTGGTCTCTTTAGAGACTCTATCAGTCTCTTCATTCTCTGGTTCATACGGGTGAACTAAAACATGTTCACTTTCAGGTATGTCGACCTTATTATCAACTTTCCTTCCACTCCTAAGGGTCGTAACAGAGTTAACATGACTGTATGATTTCTCTCCTCTAGGGTTAGGATCAGTATGACTAGGGAACCTTCCTTCCACTCTCTCATTAATATACTTAGCTATTTGGCCGACTTGAAGTTCTAATTTAGCAAAATACTGGGCACTATTCTTAAAATTCTGTTTCGTTTCCTCTTGAAAATTACCCTGGCTTTTTACTAACATTTCCTGGCTTTGTGATAGCATTTCCTGGCTCTTCCTTAATATACTAAGGGTTTCCTCTAAGCTAGTTATTCTATTCTCAGATGGGTTTTGGGTCTGTCCTGAAGGGTTCTTAGTATAACCAAAACCTGGGGGAGGCTGAGAATTACTAGACTGGCCTTGATTCTGGCCCTTAGACCAAGAGAAATTAGGATGGTTTCTCCAACCAGGGTTGTAGGTCTCTGAGTAGGGGTCAAACTTCTGACGGTTCTCAAACCTAGCATTGTTATAGACAGCATGAGCTTGCTCTTCACTAACCTGACCTTCCCAAAATGAGTTATCGGGCTCTATTCCACAATTAGAGATTTGAGAGGCTCTATTAGGTTCAACAAGGGACTTATTTTTAGGTTGACCCATTTCCAACGCTTCTAACCTTCTAGATAAAGCAGCAAACTTAGCATCTGACGCAAAACTTGTATCTACCATATTGGTGCTACTTCTATTGACTAAGAGTCTTTTAGGGGGTTCCACACAAGACTCCCACTGTTGGGATTTCTCAGCGATAGCTCCTAAGAAGGTAAAAGCATCATCATCATTTTTACTAGTGAACTCACCAGCGCACATAGACTCGACCATGGCTTTGGTCGAATAGTCTAAACCATTATAAATAATCTCTACAAGTTTCATCTTATCAAATCCATGGTGAGGACACTGGGATAGGAGATCATTGAATATCTCTAAAAACCTATAAAGAGACTCTCCCTCTTGTTGCACACTAGTACTAATGTTCTGCCTAACAGCTGCAGTTTTATGCTTAGGCTAGAACTTCATATAGAAGGCACCGATAAGTTCCTGCCATGTTTCTATGGATTCAGATGGTAGGTTGTTCAGCCAGGTCTTGGCGTTATCTCTCAAGGAAAAGGGAAACATCTTAAGTTTCAAAACTTCATCAGTAAGGTATTTTATTCTAGTTGTCCCGCAAATTTCCTCAAAGTCCCTAATATGGAAATAAGGGTTCTCATCATCTTTTCCTAAGAATATAGGGATCATCTGAAGAATACTAGGTTTTATCTCGAAATTAGCCGTAGTGGCTGGCAATTTAATGCACGAAGCTCGGTTGGACCTAGTTGGGAACATGTAATCTTTCAAAGTTGCCATCGCTGGCACAACAGAAGTACTAGGGGTACTTTCCTCACGCACTCAAAAAGAATTAAAAATTAAATCCTAAAATTGTCCTCTTTTCTTCTCTTTTCGCTTTTCGCTTTAAGATTTTTCCTCTCCAAGTCCTTAGTTTTCACTTTGAACCTGCAAAATAAAGACAAAAAGAAACGTAAAAAGGAACAAACAATTCTAAAAAAAATAATAAACCTAAAAAAAAAAATTCTACCTAAGCACAGGTCCGCGTCGGCGGCGCCAAAAAATTGATGTTTTTTCAAAAGTTGTTGTAGATAGTGGTGAAACTGGTTCTTTTCGAACTTGTGAAGGTAACTTTTTTTTTTTAGATTTAAATAAAATTAAAGCAAATTAATTTTCAAAGAGTGATGTCAAGATTTAAAATGGACTAAGGCTCAGGATTCACTATTACTCAAGTTGATTGGTTATAAATAATATTTCAGAAATTATTATTAAGCTCTTTTTCTTATTAAATCACTTTTTAATTTAAAAGGTGTCCAAATATTAAGTTGTAATCCTTAAGCATGATTTATCAAAGAATATATTCTAAGCATAAAACATCAAACTGATTCACAAATAATTAAGAAAACCATTTTATCCCTTTTTTTTTATATTTTGATCCAAGTGAATAAAATAAAATAAATAATTAACGAAATTATAAATAAAAATATTACCAATCAAACATGAGTGAATAGATCCTCCATTGCCTCAATCACCAGGTATTTTAGCCGCTCATCATGTTGGAAAACCTCTCAAAATATTTCATTGATGCTCAAAAGTGTTTTACAATGAAGAGAAAGACAAGAAAATGATGTAAACAGGATTTTGCGACCCACAGAAGGCGTCCAGAGTCAACGACAGAGCTGAAGTGATGTTGTCGTTGGGAAACTACGACCCATAGGTGACATTCGATGCCACTGTTGATAAACGACGGTCTTGGAGAGTCTGTTCTTCACGTTCTTCCTCCTCGCAGCAACAGCAGTAGCAGAACCAGAATCTCTGTAACTTGGATTTTCTTGCTCTGTAGTGCTCTAAACCTCTCCCAATTCTCTCTAAACTTTGCTAGCCCCTTCTGCTCGACACTAGGGACCTATTTATACACAATAGGTCACTCCAATCCTTGTAATAACTCCAAGAATATCCGGCCATAAAAAGAATATTTTCCGAAATATTTTTATTTATTTCTCTGATTTGTTACGGATTGTTTCCTGGTTAATCTCTTTCACGCATCATCTCTGAGCTGTAGGAGAAGTTTCCAGCCAATAGAGTTAACCCATGCACGTCTCTTCCATCCAACAATTCCAAGAATAGAATATCTTCCCTATTTGAGAATATCTTCCCTGTTTTGATTCCCACCGATTATCTAACCAAATTTGACCGAATCCAACACCCATACCAGCTCTGTCTAGGCCCTAGGAACAAACCCATTTAATTTGGGTCGTTAAATCTCACTGGAACACCTTCAAATCCTCAACCCTAGTCACGACAGTTCAAGAACAATTTTTTCCCGCCAAAATTTGAATCTCAAAAGGTTGAAGATGATATGCCCCCTATCCTGGACTGGGGTGCGAATAGCAGATGCCTTGGGGGTGACCTGGGGGTGCCCCTTAGTAATTAGGTTACCCCTTATCCAAAAGAGAGAGTCTGAATAACACTTGTCCTCCGGGTGTCAAAATCAACTTTTCGAGCCGAATTTTCCAAAAATGTTTATTTCCTAAAAATACATAAAAACACAATATTAGTACAAAAATAGAGTTCCAACAATACAGACATTGAGGACAAATTAGACACAAAAATATGTCTATCAGGAAGCTTAAGATCTTTGATCACGAACATTCATCCAAAACTAAGGATGTTGCGTTCAAAGCACAAAAAGACACTAAATTACTTGATAAGAGTAAAAAATTGTATATCTCTGAAGATGATCATTCTGAAACAGAGTTATCAAATGAAGATCTTGACAAGTCAGTCTCGATGATCACAAGACAGTTTAGAGATATTCTGTTTAAGAGAAGTAAACAGTTCTCCAGAGATAAGCCTAAAGCATCAGTTAAACCTCATAATCGTATTCCTCCTAAAAACAGGGAAACAGATGAAACTGATGATGAGGATATGCCTCAGTGATTTAAGTGTAAAGGATTTGGTCACTTTGCAAACGAGTGCCCAAATCGTAGAAAATACACTGGGAACAAAGGACTTGCTGCAACTCTTGATGAAATGTCTGACAGCTATGATTCTAATGAGACGAGAAATCAAGTATTGCACTTCTTGGTGAAAATATTGATTTTGATAACTGTAGCAATACATACATCAATTTCAATATTCTTTCATAAGATAATCCAACTAATCTGGAAGAAAAAAATTGACCCATTTCTTGGAAACTCTGTTTGCAATGTTTCAGGTTCTACCATGTGTCTAGCTGCGTGCACATCTCAGAAACCTGATTTTTATCCTAGTTTGACGTGTTCGTGTTGTTATCTAAAGGGTCATGAATTTTCAAGGTGTTCCAAGTACAAACACCAATTGAGACACGTCAACAAACTTCAACGAAGAGCAAATCATTTAGCAAGGAAGCTTAAACTTGCTCAGAAGACCACTAAGGTATGTAGGATCTTATCTTCGTCTAAGAAGTTAGTTTCCAAGGATAAACCAAGACCATTAGAGAAGAAAGTATGGTCGAGTCAGTTTTATAGACAGAAGTCTGAGGATTCCTCTCAAGAGGAAAATGGTGGACAAATTGTTGTTCACCACAACGCAACTTGATTGTGTTGATTTGGAAATCTTGTCTCATGTGCCTGATCAAAAGAGACAATGATTTTTTATTACTCAGGCTTTAGGAAAAGTTTTTTTTTTCCTTAGTTTTCCTTCGTTTTGTTAATCAAAAACAAAAGAAAGGGTATTATCGACAATTATACTCTTCATAGGGTCAAGAGTTCATCGTGTACAAACCTAGTTAAAGGTTTCGAAACCCTACATTCCTGTTTTCCTTCACTGTCATTTCTTTTTATCTCAAGACTACTTGTTGAGCATTTTGTGATTTCCTCTCACAAACCCATACATATGGATACTCCAAGCATGATGTTTTCTGATGGAAAAGATGTTAATATGATTGTTAAGCCATCAATCATGAAGGAAAAAGAAAAATCTCCATTAGCTCCAACATTGAAAAGAAAAAGGAGGAATGTGAGGAAGCCAAGAGCCGTTCCTTCAAATTCTCAGAAGTTTTCTGATGTTCTTGAAGTGTTGAAGGAGATGCGAAAGGAGATTCAACAAATAAAGGCTTTTGTGTATAAGACTCATGAGATTCAGAAGGCCCTGGTTCGACAACATCAGCCAAGAAGGTTGACTTATATAAACTCCTACCTTAATGAACCCTATATTCCAATGGCTGTTGACGTCAAGGAGTTCGGGGACGATAAAGAATTCTTCAAAGGTCTTAACATCTAGTAAATCTTCTATATTTCTATTTTTGTCTAGAAGAATAACTAGAGGTTGGAATAGCCATTATTGTGATTACACATAGCTATGCCCAACGTTTTCATCTTCATGTTTTTAGATTTATTGGTTTAAATTCTAAAATTTTTTGGAAGATGATTTTTGCAGTATTAATCTTTATGGTTTTATATATTGCAATATTGTTATGGGAGATGTGTGTGTGCGTCTGTGAACTTGATTGTCCCATATCTTGTCGAAAGCAAAGTCGTTCATGAATTGATATGCATGTATTGATGAAAGAATGAATGAACTTTTGACAAATACAAAAGTTAAGCCAATATTGTCAATTATTGATGGAAGATAGGTTAAAATCTTTTATTTGCAAGGATTATGTCTATTAAATGTCGTTATGCAAATAGTGATGGAAAATAGAATGAATCCTTGTATATTTCGCAATAATTGATCTTCCATGATCCATATTTTATGTATTACTGTGTGGATCCGTAATGTGTCTTATGTTGAGCACGAAACAACCAAGTTGATTATTTTTATGATTAGCCTTGTTGTTGTTCCGTAAGGTACTTTATGTCGAGCATTTTGAACTAAATTAATCATCTTGTTTAGTTATTTAGTTATGACTCCATAAGTTTTTTTATGTTTGAGCGTTCATGACTGGTTGATTGTTTTCATGATTAACTTAGTCATTGCTCCATAAACTCTCTTATGTGAGTATGGCCAATTAGATTGATTACTTTTGTGGTTAATTTGGTTGTGTATTTCGATTAGATTAATTATGGATTTACTTGTGATTAATCTAATTGAGCGCTCATAAGTCTCCATAAGTTTTCTTGTGTTGAGCATTTTCGGTTAAATTAATCATGAACTTTGTAGGATCAGAATCTCGCAGCAATAATGCCTCAGTGAAATTATTAACAACACAACACAACAGTGTCGCAGAACAACTTCAGAAACGACATAATAAACGACGTCAGCTAAATCATGAGAAAAATGTGATGGTCCTGCGAAAATTTGGGAGTTTGCGAGATTAAGATTTATAAGGTTGAGAGAATGTCGCAAGCCATATCCGAAAATAAAGGACAGATTAGCTGTCATCCATTATGTAATTCCCTATAAATAGCCATTCAATTGTAATAAAAGAGAGAGAGAGAGATCTTTTTGGAGAGTAGTAGCTAACAAACATGAGAGAGAAAAATCAAGTGTGGTTCTTGTTCTTAATTCCTTTCTCTTTTCTTGTAAGATTGTTCAAAGATTCATCAATAAAATTAAGATTGTTAATCCAAAATGAGTTGAATGTTAATGAAATCTTGTGAGGGGTGTAGTGTAGGATTTCCTGCAACTACATAATGGCGCTAGAAACAGGGAGGATTGAAGATTGAAGATTGTTCTAGAAAAATTGAAGATTAATATTGAGATTTGTGAGAATTGAGTAATTGGTGAAGAATTTTACATAATCTTTCAATTCATTAGTATTGAAGAAATGGCTAGAAGAGAAATATCGAACAACCAACAACTGAAAGAAGCAAGACTTGCTGGAAGGGAAGAAGTGAAATGGGAGAATCTACTAGAAAGAAATAATGGAGAAAATCAAATTCAACACCAGTTCAACAACACACTAGTACAAAAGGAATATGATTATGATAGGTGAGTATACACACTTGGCGATCAAATTCAGCAGAAGAAGTAGAAGAAGAGCAGCAAACCAGGAACCATAGACAGGTAGAGAGAAATCAAGAAGCAGATGAAGGAATAATTCATGGAGATGAGGAAATTGGAGCGTTAGAAACGTTGAGACGAAGAATACATGAAGAAAGAAGAGCTGAGGCAGAAGACGTGCAAATCTAACAAGGAAAATCACGAATTGAGGATGGAAAATATGAGACTACAGAGTAGAAGATCGAGAAGTACTACAAGATCATATTCAAGATCGACTAGAAGAGAGATGAGGCGAAACTCACCCACAGTTAATGCTGGAAATAATATTCGAGAAGAAATACCAAATCCTAATGAAGAACATCGCGAAGATAGAGAAAACTGATGATCGTTACGTTCCACAAAATGAAACTTTTGATGATAGGCAAAATGATAGAAATCAAGAGAATGGACAACGTCAGGGACGAAATAATCAAGATGGCGAAGGGAATCGAGAGGAAGGAAGGAGAATTTTACATGAGAGAGAAGCTCAAAGAAATCAACAAACGATTGAAGAAGAAATTGAAAGACACTATGCTGAACAAGCACGTTTAATTGCGAACGTGAAAGATTGAGAGCGAAATGGAAGAACAAGAGCTTCAGGAGGCATTCGCCAGAATAATCACGACAATCGAGAAAGAAGGCGTACACAAAACCGGAATAACGGTAATCTCAATGAAGAGTATGATAGAGTACAGAGGAGGGCTGAAAGACAAGAATGGAATTGATAAGAAATGAACAAAATCATGGAGGGGAAAATGAGAGACATCATCATATGAATTCAAGATAGAGATGAGGAAGAGAATCGCAGGAGAAGACGAGATGAGGATGATGAAGAAGAAATGCAAAATTTCGCGAGAGAAGAAAGACATGAACGCAGAAGAAGGGAGGCGAAATTAAAAGACCAATGGATCAAAATTCAGGCGTAAATGAACAAATCTTAAAAGAATTGGAAGAAATGAGAGGAATGCTAAAATAATAGGGAAGTAGGCAGAAGACAATTAGATGAAGCTATAGAAGAAGCTGCGAAAACTCCATTTACAAGAGAAGTACAACTAGGAGGAATACCCCGAAATGCAATTTGCCTGCATTAACCAACATTTTGATGGAACAACTTGTGCAATTCAACACATTAAAGCCTATGTGAGGTGCATGTACAGTGGGAAAATCATGATGCCGTATTGTGCAAGTATTTTGCATCCAGTCTAACAGGGAGGCGTTAAAATGGTTCGAAGGTTACCAAATACAATAACATCCTTCAATCATTTGCAGACATTCTTGGGGGCATATATAAGTAACAATTCTTCGCGACCTGGTATTGAAGATGTGTTTGGATTAAAACAAAGGATTGGCGAAAGTTTGAAGCACCTAACTAAAAGGTGGAGACTATGTGTAGTGAAATGGCTGGCCGTGTGGATGAGAGATATCTTATCTTATCATTTATCAATGCTATGTTCGCAACCAATCTATTGTATATCCAAATTTTCAGAGTCAAGAATACATCACAATGACTGAACTGCGAGAACTTCAGGAAGAGTATATTGCTCTAGAGGAAAGGCAAAATGAAATGGAATCATACCCAGTTGAACACCAATTCACAAGCAGCGAATGCAAGCTTATTACCTAAACTAATAAACACAGTGGCGAGCACTTCGCAAGTACAACAAGAAAAGGTTACGGGCAACAATCAACAAAACTGGTGGCTATGGGAAGCCGAGATCAAGAGGAGTATGAAAGAGAAAGAAATTTCTACAATCGTGGTGGAAATAATAAGATTCAAAGACTTGATCAGCCGCAAGAAACTTATGGAGGTCAAAGACAAAATATAATAGAGGACAAGGAGGTCACAAGGTAGTATGGGAAGAAATCAAGATGCCACCTCTAATGCAAGTGTGGAGAAAATATGGGAAGCTATAATTTTGATGGAGAATATACCAACACCATGGAACATGGGAACGGAACCACCTCCAAGCCAGAAGTCATGAGTTCTGTTCTTATCATCATTTTCATGGACATACTACAAATGATTGCAGAAATATAAAGAGAATTATTCTGAGAATGATAGATCAAGGAAAACTAAACCACTTTTGGTAGGGCACCCACAATCTCAACCATTGCCACCACCACCACCAGAGCATCACAGAGTAAACACGGTGAAAAAAGAAAATTCTTCGTAGAAGTTGGTGCAAAAGCAAAGAATCTATTTGTCACTCTATCGTACATTCATACAAGACAATTGAAGATTTTCATGACAATGTTTTGAGTAGAGTGTTCGCAAGAGACAATGATGGAAGAGAAATTATGAATTGCGAAAATCTCGCCACTAGAGGAATGGCAGAAGCAGACTATTTCTTTTACCGCAGAAGAAGTCCCCGAAGGTGGAGAATACATGACAATCCATTGGTGGTAAAATTAGAAATTAATCCAAAACCGAAAGAAGATGAGATGATGAAGCTGAAGATCATGGGCAATTAATAGGATTCTAATCGATACTGGAAGCTCTGTGAACATCTTATTCTATCATACTTATAAAACTGGGAGGAGAGATGATGATCTTATACCATCAACATATAAGATATATGGTTTTAATGGTACTGCCAACAAGCCTAAAGGGGAGGTTACTATGCGAATTCCATTGAAGGGAATATCTTCTGAAATCCTGTTCTGTGTTGTTGACGTAGACACCCTACAATGCATTAATTGGTCGACCTTGGCTACATGGGATTCTAGGTGTAGCTTCAACTTTCCACCAGTGCATCAAATTCCCTCACCCCAGCGGTGTAGGAATCATAAAGGAGATTGGGTTGAAGGAAAGAAATGTTACGAAACTGAGGTAGAATCCTGCGAAGGAAGAGCAAACAAGAAGGAAAGTTGGCGACACAAAATCAAAGAGACACAAAGAAGTGAGAGATTGATGGTGGATGCAATCGAACGAAAAAAGAAGAAATGTGCGAAACTAATGCTAGCTCAGAATAAGAAATGGTGAACATACCACTACCAAGGAAGCAGTAGCAGAAAATAACAAAGAAGCAGAGAATGGCAATAAAAATTGATGATTGTTGCGACACTCTCGCAACAAATAAAATTCTCAAAAATACATTTTATTGAATGAAAAATTGAGATTGAAATGCAAATACGATATGATGATGTGCGAGAATCTCGCAGAGATAATGAATTCTACAAAAGACAATCAGAGAACAATGACAAAAGAGAAAGGGGCGAACCTTTATGGCGTACACCCTAGTTCGCGAATACAATTTCGCAAGAGGCAAATGTAAGACCTAAAGTACGTCATATAAGGGGGTACCTTTTGCATGGCTCATGGAAAGGCTACACCGCCACCGGAACCTGAGTCATGGAGATTTGGGGTCAATAAAGCCCATCCGGGAGAGGCACCTTGGATTCTCAGCTTAAGCATATGACTTAGGTTGGGCGACTAAGGTAATAAGGACTCTCCCAAGGAGTGCAGAATCTGACCAAGGCGCCGAGGTACACGGTTGAGTCAAGAGTGCCAGGGGCGTCTGGAGCGTACCTTGCCATTCTTGACAAGTCTTGGCTTATACTGCACTCGGCCCGAAGAAAACCCCACTTAGGGTGCAGTCTCGTAACCATAAGCCCTATAGGTAAAAGGGATAAGAGGCTGCGAAAACAACTGGTTGTTGTTAAGACCGGATGGGAGGAGCCAACCTTGTATGGTAGAGGTACGCCTCCTTGAAGGGGAACCAGGGGGAAGATAAGGGCGGCACCCTCCATTAGGGAGCTGATAAGTGTCTTAAGACGCAAATGTCATGAGGCTTTTTACTCGCAAGGGTATTAAGGCTTGTCATATTTGTGCGACAATCCTGAAGAGGCAATAATACAAAAGAAAAAGATAAGACGAGATCAATGGGTTTTCGCATGAAAGTGCGAAGACGTCCTGCGATTTCGTCGCAAGACGACAATGTCATGGGGCTTTATTTTCGCAAGAATATTTAGGCCTGTCATATTGTCGCAACATTCCTGAAGAGGCAATAATACAAAAAAAAGTTAAGGCAAGATCAATGGGTTTTTGCATGAAAGTGCAAGGACGTCCTGCGATTTTGTCGCAATGACAAGGGTGGCATATAAGACCTTTAACTAGGAAGGCAAAATAAGACCACACAGAATGAATTTTGAAAAGAATCAAAATTCACTTCGCATATGATTGCGAAATTATACAAACAACTGCGAAGTGAGGCACAAAATAAGAAAATCTGCAAAATCTCTCATTTGGATACAAATAACAGAGGCAAGTATGGGAATGAATGAAATTAGAAAATGTTATTTGTCTCCACATGATAATTTACGCAAAAATTAAAAATTAATGATTATGTTGATTAACCATATTGCAAGGAAGAATTGTTTTAATGAATGCAGGTCAAAATAAAGAAACTTATATTAAGGAATATGGGGAACCAAGAATTCGCAAATATACAAAAGAAGGAATAAATGTACAAGTATTACAGAAGATCAAAGAAAGAAACAAAGACTACTTCTTAGTTGATCCTTCATCATCTTCATCAGATTTGCTTCTTCTTCATCCTCATCAGAACCTTTACTCCATCAGAACCTTCATCACCATCAGATTCTCATCATCAGCTTCGCTATCAGATGATCAGACTAGGAATGTTCTTTGGGATCTCCTCTGAGACAAGGATAATCAGAGTGAGGAATACTATGGTCATCGCAAACCATTTGAATAGTTTGATTGCGAAAATGCAGAGCGTCATTCTTAAAGTTCGCAACAGTGATCTTGAATTGATTCTTCAATCTAGAATATTTGCGTTGCGAGAAGAAAGACTCTTTGTGAGTTCCCTTTCTCAGCTTCAAGTTCTTCAATTCTTTCGCGATATCTACTTTCAGAACCTGCGAGCAAAAGGCAATCAATTAATAACTTGATAAAATTCAAAGAACAAAAGATTAGTGAAGAAGAACAGTTAATAACCTTCTCTGTCAGAAATCATATCTCTAATCAAGGCTGTATGCTCAACTTGGAGACTAACATTTACACCTAAATCTTTTCTGGCATCGTCTAAGATTTCGCAGCCCAAGCGAATTCATCCTCATTATTTATAAGGAGACGAGAACGAATTTGGTTTTCTCTCTCGTTAAGCACGATTTTGGCGGTTAGCTTCATCCCGTTCAAGTTGAACTTCAAGAAGATTTTGGAATTTCGCCAAAGTCTCAGCACCTTGGTTAGAAATGCGATCCTTATCATCTATGAGACCGTAATTTTGGTTCTTAGCTCATTGATTTTCTCTTTAGAATTAAGATAGAAACTTAAATTGGTTGGCTAAGCCTAAACTAGATCTATGGTCAATCTCTAAGAGGCGAAATTTGGATCTCAGTTCATTCAGAGAAAGAGATGAAATTTTATCATTTGAGAAACTATTTAAAGATTTATTAAGGTGCTCAAGAAGGGTGTCATTATCCAAGGCATTAGGAAATGAACGAAGAAGGATAGCTTCATCAGAAAGACTATAAATATCTGCAAAAGAGATTAATCAAATAAGATAAAACAACATGATGAATGAATGAAGGGAAAGAAGAAAAGCAACATACCATAGAGTTGATTATTAGCTTGCTGAAGACTAGAGATTTTATTCTTGTACGAAGAAGAATCGGTTTCTAGTTGTTTGTTCTTCTCGCGAAGATTTTTAACTTCAGGTTCTAATTGTTCGTTCTTCTCACGAAGACCCTTAGCTTCAGTTTCCAGTTCCTCATTCTTTGTACGAAATTGAAGATTCTTCTTTTCAAGAATTTCGCGTCTCCTCTCCAGATCTGAGGCAACAACGAAAGAAGCTTTTCCAGCCTGCGAGAAAATACAAGAAATGTTAAAATAGAGAGAAATTTTGAGTTACAATAATGAAGAGGAGGTAAAAAGACGAAGGAATACCAGACTATTGAGAGAATTCAAGAAGCTAGGAGTCACTGATCTGGAGACCCCACAAAGAGAATTATCACCATCCAGCAAAGGAGTATCGCAAATAATTGTGAGAGCTTTGCATGTATTGGAAAGATGAATATCTCCCATTCCTTGCCAAAAATCAGAGAAGATGCCAGACAACTGTGCCATAGAAGATTCAGATAGAGAATCTTCTTTTGTAGCAGGGTCATCATCATCCTTATCATCCTCATCATTCTCGGAGTTTTCATAAGAAGGAGCATTTGAAGGAGAGGAAGAACAGATTTTTCTCTTCTTTGAAGGAGGAGAGTTGGTTTTTCCCTGCGAAGAGCACCTTTGCCTCTACCACCAGTCTTCGCAACATTAGCAGTCTCTTCTATTTCAGCGATAACCTTCACACACAAATAGAGATAATAAATAGAGGAAACAATATATTGTTTAAAATCATAAAAGAATATTTCTTACCTCATCTGTGTATGAGAGAAGAGGTAACAAGGTATTGGCTTTCCCAGTCCTATGGTAGCTATCTTTCGGTTTTTGGATCTGTAGAATGTCGCAAGAATTAGCGAACAAAAGAGTAAAGATAAATAAAGAAATGTAAAGTGGGCGAAACTGGAAGAAACATACCTCTTTCACTTTATCATGCCAAGAGAATGCCCAAGGTCGGTAAGCAGCGAGATTCGCAGGAATGACATTCGAACCAACAATATAAGGTCCTCTCAGCATCAAGGGGAAGACACACCATTTATCATCTTTGGATTGGCGAGGGGTTTTATTTATTCCAGAGTGCCAATAAATGTCATGCATGAGTATTTTATCTTCATCAATATTATCTTTCCTTTTCAAACGAACACCCCAGCGAGTATTCTCTTTCTTTATGGAGATCAATTCATAATTCTCAAGGAAATTCACTACTGTGTATTTTTCAGCGATTATCTCCAAGTCTGCGAATTTAGGATCCCTAAGTTCTTTAGAGTAGAGAGATCCTTTACCAGCACCACGGTTAGCGAACTCTAACATTAGACGGATGCAATCTCCACTTAATTGAAAGATAGCTCGCGAGAAGTCTGGATGAGTGAGAATCTCATAAAATAAAGGAATGTCAGGGTTATAAAGAGGAATGGGGAGACCTGCGAGAATTTGACCCAACGAAACTATGATTGTATGATCATCACAATGTTGATCAGAAAAAAGTTTAATAGAAAGAATTGATTTGGCACTTTCACCAGGAATGGTAGAGAGTGTAAAACCTCTCTCGGAGAAATCTTTTTGGAGTTCCTTTAAAGTTTTCTCATGCTTTTGACCACCTGGAGGTAGGATTGTCAATGGGTACCCATTACCCGGAACCGGAACCGGATTCGGTAGACTTGGGTCCGGTTCCGGGTCCTAAAGTTGGACCTATTAGCAACTTAGGACCCGAAGGGTAATTACCCGATTGGACCCGAACCTAAACGGGTCCAAACGGGTAATACCCGTTGGGTACCCGCGGGTATCGGGTACCCGTTTATTCATACTTTTATTCATGTTTTTGCTAGTTTTAGCTTTGATATTTTACTCGTTTTAAATTTTTCTCTTACATTTAATCTTTATTTAGTACATTAATAAAAAATAATAATAAATTTTATAAAAGTTATTTAAATCCAAGCCAAAAAGAGACAAATATTAAGTTTTTGAGGGTTTTTTAATAGTTTTCTTAAGACCGAATGGGTACTCGGGACCGGCGGGTACCTGGATATTTAAACGGGTCCGGTTCTGGGTCCACAAGTGTAAGAACCGGACCCGGAACCGTTAGGACCCGGATCCGACCTTTATAAGTAGGGTCCGGGTCTAGTGATACCCGGAAGGACCCGGACCCATTGACAGGTATATCTGAATATAGGGTATGGGAATGGATGAAAAGTAAGAAGATTGAAGAAGAAAGAATTACAATAACAGAACTTACGGAAGAACAATAGAGTTGCAGAGATGAGAGAGTAAAAAGAGAAGAGAAAGTAAAAAGAAAATGGAAAGAAGAATAAGAAGAATATATAGAGAAGATTTTTTTTAATCGAATAGATAAACACTATTAACGCGAAAATACGTGAGCGGTTGAAAAGCAGCGGTTACAGAAGACGTGTCAAGAAATAGATGGAAGAAAGGATACGTGTGATAAATGCAGAATATGAAGAGATGGACAGCTGCGGCATTTATCACATCATTCTCTACTTCGCAGAGAAGATATAAGAAGAGGCAAGATGTAGGATCAGAATCTCGCAGCAATAATGACTCAGTGAAATTATTAACAACACAACACAACAGTGTCGCAGAACAACTTCAGAAACGACATAATAAACGACCTCAGCTAAATCATGAGAAAAATGTGATGGTCCTGTGAAAATTAGGGAGTTTGCGAGATTAAAATTTGTAAGGTTGCGAGAATGTCGCAAGCCATATCCGAAAATAAAGGACAGATTAGCTGTCATCCATTATGTAATTCCCTATAAATAGTCATTCAATTGTAAGAAAAGAGAGAGAGATCTTTTTGGAGAGTAGTAGCTAACAAACAGGAGAGAGAAAAATCAAGTGTGGTTGTTGTTCTTAATTCCTTTCTCTTTTCTTGTAAGATTTTTCAAAAAATTAATCAATAAAATTAAGATTGTTAATCTAAAATGAGTTGAATGTTAATGAAATCTTGTGAGGGGTGTAGTGTAGGATTTCCTGCAACTACAAACTTCTTGTGGTTAATTTAATATTTTGGATTCAAATTCATACTTGTATGTGATTTGTTATGTCCAAAGAAATCCTTCTTTTCTCTTTCGAAATTAAGGTCGCTCTTGTTTTTTCCTTGGGAATGACATATTATGGGGGAGAGTTCTTTTTGAACTTGCGCTTAATTGCCAAATCTTTGTGGGGAGTGCGGCTGTGGAATATTATAGGGGTTATCTTGGATCTTTAAACTCCTTGATGAATGCATTTAGCTTTGTCTTTATGATTGCATCTAAATAAGATGATGTGTGTTCTTTCTTTTGGTCATGAAATGTCTCTTTCGGAAATTTCATTAGGATCCCGTTCTTGTACCTTTGCCAATTTTATTGACAAAAAGGGGGAGAATTAATATGTAGTTCACACTACAAATACATATGGTTTTCGGATCATTATGTAAGGGGGAGTGGTTTCCATGTGAGATGAAGTATTGACTAAGGGGGAGTGATACATATCACCATAGTATTGTTGTTGAAGTTGTGATACAATTGAACTTTGACGTTGTGTAATGATACTATGACACTGTATAACAATGATTAAGAACTATTATTTTCTTGTTGTTATAGCTACAGATTTTCAACAACGGTGATGCTAAAATTACAACCTTTGGGATCATTGGATTACTTGGAAGTGACGAAGATTTCGAGTAATATTGAAGATTAGGCATGTGGAATAGGAGCTACAAAAGTTAATTTATTTATTTTTTGTATTCCGTATATATTAATAGTTTTGCCACTAAAATTGATAAAGGGGGAGATTGTTAGAGCATTGCTCGGTCGAACTCGCATGCGTTGCTATCTCAAGCATGTTTGTCAATATTAGTGATCAAAACTATAAGTCTTGATTACTAGCCTATTAGAGATAAGGTCTTGGATTAGGATAGAAAGTGTAGTTGAGATCAAGATTCCATGGCAATCATCATGCAAGACGAAGGACTACTCAAGAAATTGGTGGATCTTCATCGACTAAAAGGTATGTGGAGACTTGAACTTATATGTCACTCTAAAGTCTATTTACTCTATCTCCTACTCTTGAGACAAAAGTCGTTTTGATATATAGACTTTCATTATACACATTTGCTATTTCGAGTTGAGTTTATCTCGCCTATCTATTTCTCGAAATGTGCGTTGGTAAGCTTTCGCTTTAGCCGAATTCATCTTTACCAAGTGATGAAAGTCATGTTATGTTTCAATCACTTTGAAAATTGCTCTGACAAAAAATGGTCTGTGAATAACGGCTATATAACGTTCTCTGAGAATGTTTCAATGATTGAAATGAGAGTTTAGATTACATAACCATTGGTAGGATATAAACATTGTTGTGGAAACACATATATGTATAAGTCCTTATTCCTTGAACCAAAGTTTGCGAACTTTGTTGATCAAGAGAAATGGAAGTGGCGTGAGCCAAGTCCGCGAACTCAGTCTGCAAACTTGCGGAACTTCTCGGCCCGAAATTTTCTGCAGGAGTTTGTGTACTCCTTCCATGAGCTTAAGTCCACGAACCCAGTCCGCGAACTTGAGCAGGTTATATCTAAAGTCGGTTGTTCTTGAACTAATGTTTAAATAAACTAAGGAATGATTTTGCAAACCATGGTTATAAAGTTCATGAACCGACTCGAGTGAATCAAACCGATTTTTCTTCAATTGTGTCTTGTGTAGTTACATAAGATTTCCTTGCAATTGAACAACTCTCTAACTAGTTCATTTGAGTCACTTAAACTAGTTATGGTGAAAAAAAATAAGGTTGATATGAGAGTAATCATATGGCTAACCATTTTGTTGACTTGTTGAACCAACAAATGTTAATGTTTGGGTACGCTTCATAAACCCAAAACTGGACATTTCATTTGTGTGTGACAAGCTAAGTTTTCGATCTATCGGTTGAGAAATATTAGCTTGAATCTAATCAGGTTTTCATCTAACGGTAAATATTGAATGCTTTGTTACTAAGCTAACATTGATTGCAAACCCTGATTTGAAAGTGTATATAAGGGAGAACTCTAGCAACTGGGAAACCTAATCCCACATATTCTGTGTATTACTAGTTGTGCTAAGCTAGAGTCGATTCTCCTTTAACCTTTGGTTTCTTATTCTAAACCAGGTTAACGACTTAAAGACTTCATTGGGATTGTGAAGTCAGACCGATACTACTTTTCTTGTAGTTGTGTGATCTGATCTTGCATCTTCTATCGTTACGAGTATGATTGTAATAATTGGCTCGAGATTTTATATCTCCGATAGGCAAGATAGAAAATTAATCACAAACACTTCGTCTCATCGTTTGTGATTCCACAATATCTTTTTTCGATGCGTCGATTAAGATCATTGTGAGGTGATTGATAATACTAAGATGTTCTTCAGGAATATAAGTCTGGTATTATTGATTGGTTCCTGTTCACCTTGATTTATCAAAAGACGGAACAAAACTCGTAGGTATATTCGTGGGAGACGGATTTATCTATTATCGTAGACTTTTCTGTGTGATACAGATTTGTTTATTAAAGTCTTCGACTTTAGGTCGTAGCAACTCTTAGTTGTGGGTGAGATCAGCTAAGGGAATCAAGTGCGCAGTATCCTGCTGGGATCAGAGGCGTTGGAGCATAATTGTAACTTGGATCAGTGTGAGATTAATTGGGGTTCAACTACAGTCCAGACCGAAGTTAATTTGGAGTAGGCTAGTGTCTGTAGCGACTTAATACAGTGTGTGTTCAATCTGGACTAGGTCCCGGGGTTTTTCTGCATTTGCGGTTTCCTCGTTAACAAAATTCTGGTGTCTGTTGATAGGTGTTGTAAAACACCTAATTTTATATATAGTATTTATGCTTTCTTTGTTATTATCCTTGTGAATTGCATCTCTTATGTTTACTTTTGAGTATTTAGGTACTGTGGAGTCATCTGGAGCAAAAGAAGGATAAAACGTCCATGTGGAGCGTAAAGGCAAAAAAGGTTGATTCACAGGCGAGTCATACTCGGAGCAGACTAGGTTCCGCAAGGAAGAGGTGGAGAATGAACCGTAAGTTTCCCATAACTGATAGTCGAACAGAGAACTAGGGTGTCAGTTATCTGGGACCGACACGCCATGTGTGAGTTGGTTACCCCTTAACCACTAAAGTGGGGTGTCAATATGAATCCCTTCTCCTACCCACAACCTAAATTTAAGAGAAGATTTATTTCTTTTTATCATTAGCTTTCTTTTACTCCACCTGAAATTCAGAGATAAAATGGTGCGGCTGCTGTCTGAGAAATTGGTGGCAAGTGGTAAGCATCTGGATCGAATTCAAGGAGATGAGGATGTGAATTTAAGCTCTGCTGGGAGGATGAAGAACAGAAAGAAATTCTGAGTTTGAGAAGATGAAATTAGGGTTTTGTGATTCTGAACCTGAAGTTGAGATATGAGAGAAATCGAGAATGAATCCGAAGAGAAAGGGGTTTTGAGATGAATTAGAAACATGGGTATGTCTCAGATTCAAGTTTACATCAAGGTAAAAGTGTTGCTGCTATCGACTGAAGCTGAGTATGAAGAGAATAATGGGTTCAGTTGAGATTGATCTGCTGTTGACGATGAAATTCATTGGTTGCAGTGTTGCTGCCAGAGCTAGTGAACATGGTGGAGTTCAGATTGGTAGTTGACCTGGTGAATTTTTGAGAAATTTAGGGAGATTTCATCAGAGAATGGTGATGATGTTGGTGTTTCGCAGGGGACCTGAGATGAGCAATGAACTGTTGAAGCTGCAGATGATGCAGTTCAAGTGCAGCTGAGATGAAGCATTGGTGGACCTAGACCGAGCTGATATGAGAGATGTAATGGAGAAGCAAGAGAAATGGAAGCGGTATTGCAGTTTGTGGCTTGAACTGGAACAACATTAGGTGTACGCTAGGATTGAACTGCAGGGGAGTTGGAGGTGCTTTTACTGCCGCAACATGATGATTGTCATGGCTATTTGCTGCTGGTAATTAGGTCAAGAAAATGAAGAGATTGATTGGTTGTGGATCTGTGAAAGCTATAGAATGGGTATGAATTGTTGGTACAGGTCAGATTGAAGCAATGGAACTGAAATTCTATGTTGGCATGGGCTGGTGCCGCTCATGAGAATAAAATGGTGTTGATATGAAGCAGTATAGGCTGAGATAATGATTCAATGGGTCAGATAGTGCAGTGTTGTTGGTTATACTGAGATGCAATGGAAATGGTAGTATGACTTGAGTTATGAACTGAAATTGATGCTTCTAGTAAGCTCAGGTTGCAGCTAAAGTTCTGATGCCGAGGAAACGAGGAAGGGGTTCTGTGTTTGGTTTCATTGAACTGCAAGTGGAATTGATCTGAGAATGTCTCTGAGTTGTTGTTGCTGCTTAGATGTATGCCTAGGATTTTACAGGTGAATCTGGTGGTGCAGTGGGAGAAAGTAAGTTGCGATCTGTACAGTGATATGAGAATGGGGTTGCAAGTCAGATGAAGAATAGTATGGTGGTAAGGTTTGGTTTGCAGTTGAATCTATGTTGGCAGCTAAATGGTGAAGATACAAGTGTTGTTGTGTGGATTGTGTTGGTGCTGCTGTGTTATGTAGCAGCTGAAGGCTGAGCTGCTACTGATAGTGGTTCTGAGATTGTTGCAGGTGATGTTGCAGCCAATGAGAGAAAAGAAACTAATGCTGAGTTAGACCTGGTGCCATTGGTGAAGGTCATATGCAGGTGGTAATGAAACTGAAGAGGGAGCTAAAAATTGTGGTTGAGCTGTGAATGCAGGAGGAGTTGAAATGCTTAGATGTATGCTTAGGTTTGTCTTGAGGTGTTGGTTACAGGGAAGTGCAATTGCAGTTGCTGAGATGCACATGAGCTGTAGATTTGCTCAAGACAGAGTTAGTGGTGATGTTGAACCTCTGCAGTTGGAGTTGTGAGGAGCTGCTGGTGTATTGAAGGTGGTGAATTCTGTTAGTGAGCTGCTGCTAATAAAGTTACAGGAGGTGCTTGGTGCTGGTTTGCTATTTATGGAGAGATTGCAGGTGCAGTTTTAATAAGAATGATGCTGTGTTGCTTGAGAAGGAACTTGTGGCACTGAATTGCAGGCTATAGTGAAGCTGGTGGAGCTTTTGAATGTTGCAGTTGAGTGTCAGAGTTGCAGTGCTATGGGTTAGAGGTTTTGAGCTCAGTCTTGAACATGAGTGCAGACAAGATGAATAGCCATCATGGATGGCAGTGAAGCACAATGATGGTGCAGAACAGAATCTAGCATGTGAAATGGCTCAATCCTTTGCAACTGTGGCTTAAGCCAAGGTGAATCAGACCCTGACTCAGGTCTGACTAGACACAGCATCTGACATCACTGAGTTGAGTCATCTGACTCGGTGCCTTTGACCGAGTTGACTGGTGGCCGGTTTGACCTTGTCGGTCACCTGAGCTCTTTTCCGACGACTTCTCCGGCCATTTTCCGGCACATGTACCCTTTTTCCGGCAACTATCTTTTGGGACATATTTTCCCATAGGTTCTTCACACACATGGGCTTGGTGGACTTCTTGGTGATGGGCTTTTGAAGACTTGACCTAAGAAGAGCTACAAAAAGAAAAGTTTTCTACAACTTTAAGGATCACGTTTTTTTAATTCTTCTTGGAGCTTTGGAGATAGCTACAACTAGGGTTTTCTTTCGTTTTATTTTTCATCTTCTTCAATTATTTTATGATTATGATTATGATAAACTCCATTATTGTGAGTAGCTAAACTCAATTATTGGTTATGGGATAAAAGTTGATTTCCAACATGTTATTTGATTCAATGAATTAGTTTTGTCTCAATACTTTATTGTTTATGTTTCATTATTAATATTGTCATATGATTTGAATGGTAGTTTGTTTGAGTCCGGAATCAATTAGATTAGTCTTCATCTCTATTGCTAGATTAGGGTTTTCAATACGAAAAAGTTGCTTGTCCCTGATTTTAAGTAGCATAATTGTGGGTAGTGCTTGTAGTGATACATCCTACTAGTCACATATGAATCATAACCTTTGTTAAAACGAATTAGTGCTTTTACACATTTGTTTGCATTGATTAGTCTTATTTCATAGAACTTATTGCTCTTAGGGAGTTAAACTTAATTGTGCTTTTACACTTTAGGTTGCTTTCTAGGTAGATTTCACATTAGCATCTTTTAATGTTATTTGTGATAAAATCTGGAAATAAACGAGATACTCTTGCGATCAAGATATCCTAGGACTTCTAATAGATGAGAGATTAAATTTCAATTCTAATCATTGATGAAAATACATGTTTGTGAATGATACTATCCCATGACCAATATCTTCTCCTATTGATTATTCAATTATTTTATTGCTTTTAATTTACTTTCATTGCTTTGTTTATTTAGATAAAACAAACCCCCCCTTGGTTACTAAGAAACTGAAAATTGATAACAACAAAAGCCTCTCAGTGGGAACAAACTCTTTCTTATCGCATACTATATTTATTTCTAGTTGAGTGAGGAAGTGAATTATATTTGCGCGGCCGACAACCGGTCAAATTCTGGCGCCTCTGCCGGGGAGGCATACGCCTTGTTATTAAGTTTTTAGTTTCTTATCATCATTTCTGCTTTCATATTTGCTTTTTGTTTTCTTGTCTTGTTTCTCACTTGTTTGTGAGAATTGTTTTCAGGTACCTAATCCCTGGCTTCTAAAGATTGGAACTATCCAAGGTGCGGGATAGTTACTCGAAGAGGCACAATACTCCAACCAAGTCAAGACACGACGGAAGAACAAGAGTTAGAAGTGGAAGAAGCATTACAACTAGAAAAAGAACAAGAGGTTCCATTTGTAGAAGAACCACTAGTTGAAGAAGAAGAAGCAATGGGTGATGCAAATCGTACACTCAAGGACTTGGCTTCTCATACGCTTGATGCACAACGGTGGTGTATTGAAACAAAATCAACCTTCGAGATCAAGCCGATGTTGATTAGAGAGTTACCGAAGTTTCATGGCATGGCGAATGAAGATCCAAACAAGCATCTCATGGATTTCCACAACGTAATCATGGCTATGCTTCCACCGGAGATTAATGCGGATGGAGCAATGTTGAAAGCTTTTCCATTCTCTTTGGAGGACAATGCTAAGGAATGGTTGTATTATTTACCATCCGTAAGTGTCACTACATGGAACAGGTTGAAGAAACTCTTTCTAGAGAGGTATTTTCCTACGTCAAAGGCTACTCAAATTCGCAAAGACATTTGTGGGATAAAGCAACACGTAGGAGAATCTTTGTATGAATGTTGGGAGCGATACAAGAGATTGGTGGCAAGCTGTCCATACCGCCAATTTAGTGACGTGATGATAATACAATACTTCTAAGAAGGTCTCCAATCAAGTGATAGATATCTTCTTGATGCAGCGGGTGGTGGAGCTCTAGTGAACAAGATGGTGGCCCAAGCTACCGAGTTGATTGAAAGCATGGATGCAAACTCGCAACAATTCTACACAAAAGGTGAACCAATGGTTAGGCGAGTGCATGAAGTTACGGATTCATCATCACACCTTGATAAAATGATGGATAACATGGAACAAATGGTGCAAAAGATGGCTGCGGTTATTTTACCTTCATATGTTGAAGAGTTGGAGCAAGCTAGCGCGGTCTTTCCAAATCAACAAAGACGGTATGATCCATACTCCAACACTTACAATCCGGGATGGAGAGATCACCCCAACTTTAGCTATGCAAACAAGCAAGGCGCGATTCAACAACCTACATTCAACCGTTCGGGTGGATTTCAACCACCACAACAACAATTCCAGCCGCAACATCAACAATTTTAGCAACCACAACAATTGATGCAAAATCAAGGTTCCGATATCGATGCAAAGCTTCAAACTTTTATGCAAGGCATTTCTACCATGTTTAAGGAAAGTCAACAAGAAACTAAGAGTGCTATCAAGGAGTTGCAGACTCAAATGGGCTCCATGGCGGTTGATATAAACAAATTGAAGGCAAAAAATAGTGGGAAACTCCCTTCTCAACCTATTAACCCAAAAGAGGGTGTCAATGCTATCACGTTGAGAAGTGGTACACAACTTGTGCAACCCGAAGTTACTGATTCGGGCAAGGTGGAAACACCAAAGGAGACGGTTTTGGAGGAAAAGAGGGATGAAATTCCCCAAACACCCGAGGTACCTAATCCTAACTCTAAAATTCCGGTTTCTACTTATGTTCCTCCTTTACCTTTCCCTCGCAGATTTGCAAGTTCCAAGAAGGCGGAACTAGAAAATGAGATTTTAGACGTTCTAAAGAAGATCCATGTGAACATACCACTCATTGATGCTATCAAGCAAGTTTCCAAGTATGCGAAGGTGTTGAAGGACTTGTGTACCAATAAGAGAAGGCTCAAAGATAATGAAGTGCTAAGTGTGGGGGAGAATGCTTCGGCAATCTTACAACACAAACTCCCACTGAAATGTAAGGATCCCGGTAGCTTTGACATTCCAGTCACAATTGGTAACACCACATTTAACAAAGCTATGTTGGATTTAGGTGCATCCGTTAATGTTATGCCTGCATCTATGTACAATTCACTTGAGTTAGGTCCTCTTAAAAAGTCTGGAATTGTATTGCAATTAGCCGATCGCTCTAATGTTTACCCAATGGGTATTGTTGAGGATGTTCTTGTGCAGGTTAATCAACTTATATTTCCAGCTGACTTTTGCGTGTTAGAGATGAATGAAGGGTCACCGGACTCGTCTCTTCCATTGCTACTTGGGCGTCCCTTCATGAAAACGCTAACTATGGAGTTTGATGGAGAAACAATACGTTTCAACATTTTCTAGATGATGAGATATCCTAGTGATGTCCACTCTTGTTTCTCCATTGATGTTATGGATACATTGGCACAACAAGTGTTTGAATTGAATGGTGATGATGCTTTGGAAACCGTTTTGACTACATCCATGGATAATGGTGTAGAGTGTGGTAATGAAGACAAGGAAACCCTTGGTGATCTTAATTCACTACAAGGATGCCCGGAAACTCATAATATCTCTTTTATTTATTTACCATGCAGTGATAAAAAGCTTGTACCTTCCATTGTTAAATCTCCAAAGTTAGAATTGAAACCTCTTCCCGATCACCTAAAGTACTTATACTTGGGTGACAAAGAAGATTTACCCGTGATTGTTTCTAACAAGCTTAGTGAATTACAGGAGCAAAAACTTCTTAGGGTGCTAAGGAAGTACAAGACGTCCATAGGATGGACAATTGCCGATATCAAGGGTATAATCCCTGCCGCGTGTATGCACAAAATCCGTTTGTAGGACGATGCAAAGCCTACAAGGGAAGCGCAACGTCGTTTGAACCCTCCCATGATGGAAGTTGTGAAAAAAGAGATACTAAAGCTTTTGGACGTGGGTGTTATCTACCCCATATCCAACAGCAAGTGGGTGAGCCCGGTACAAGTAGTACCAAAGAAATCAGGTGTGACGGTGGCGGAGAATGATAAGAACGAACTTGTCCCAACTCGTGTGCAAACCGGTTGGAGGGTTTGTATTGATTACAGGAAATTGAACGCCACCACTAGGAAGGATCATTTTCCATTGCCTTTTATTGATCAAATGCTTGAACGTTTAGCTGAACATTCTTATTATTGCTTCCTTGATGGTTATTCAGGTTACAATCAGATTATGATAGCGCCGGAGGATCAAGAGAAAACCACTTTCACTTGTCCTTTCGGTACTTTTGCTTATAGAAGGATGCCTTTTGTCTTGTGCGATTCTCAAGCTACCTTTCAAAGGTGTATGGTAAGTATCTTCTCAGAATATGTTGAAAACATAATCGAAGTGTTTATGGATGACTTTAGTGTCTTTGGTGATTCATTTGACCTTTGCTTGCACAACTTGTCATTAATCCTTGAACGATGTGTTGAAACAAATCTTGTGCTAAATTGGGAGAAGTGCCATTTCATGGTAACTCATGGCACAGTTTTAGGCCATATAATATCTTCTAAAGGCTTGGAAGTCGATAAATCTAAAATAGACCTTATTCGTGCTTTAACCCCTCCCACTACGGTGAGGGAGATGCACTCTTTTCTTGGTCATGCAGGTTTTTATCGTAGATATCAAGGATTTTTACAAGATAGCATCACCACTTTGCAACTTATTGCAAAAAGATGTGGTTTTTAACTTTGATGAAAAGTGTATGGCGGCATTCAATCGTTTGAAAGAACTTTTGGTTTCAACCCCAATCATTAAACCACCGGATTGGAGCAAGCCTTTTGATCTCATGTGTGATGCAAGTGATTATGCGGTTGGTGCGGTGCTTGGGAAACGTGTGGGGAAGATACCTCATGTTATTTATTATGCTTCTAGAACGTTAAATGAGGCCAACAAAACTACACAACCACTGAAAAAGAGTTGTTAGCCATTGTTTTTGCTTTGGAAAAGTTTCGCTCTTATATAATTGGTACAAAAGTTGTTGTCTTTTCTGATCATGCAGCGCTTAGGTACTTGCTTATGAAAAAAGAGGCGAAACCGAGGCTCATACGGTGGATTTTGCTCTTGCAAGAGTTTGATATTGAAATCAAGGACAAGAAAGGAATTGAGAACACCGTTGCGTATCATTTGAGGCGTCTTGCTGTGGACAAGGAAGCTATCCCATTGCGTGAAAGTTTCCCGGATGAGCAACTATTCTCAATTGCCTTTGGAGAGCCATGGTATGCTGACATTGTGAACTACTTGGTGTCTAAACAAATCCCAAAGAACTTGTCTCGTGCTGAGAGGGACAAACTTAAGAGGTTAGGGAACCAATACATATGGGATGATCCATACTTATGGAAACAAGGTAGTGACCAAGTGTTACAAAGGTGCGTTCCCGAATCCGAGTTTAATTCTATCTTGTCTTTTTGTCATTCCTATGCTTGCGGAGGACATTTTTGGAGTAAGAGAACCGCTTACAAGGTACTTGAAAGCGGTTTCTATTGGCCAACCTTGTTTAAAGATGCATATATATTTTGTACAACTTGTGATAGGTGCCAAAGAACAGGAAACCTAGGTGCCCGAAATCAAATGCCACAAACTTTTATTCAATTTATTGAAGTTTTTGATGTATGAGGTATTGATTTTATGGGTCCTTTTGTCAACTCTCATGGGCTTATAAAACCGCATACAAGACACCTATCGGGATGTCTCCCTTTAGGCTTGTGTATGGTAAACCTTGTCATTTACCCGTTGAAATTGAGCATAAGGCGTTGTGGGATATTAAGCAATGCAATATGGAGATGGATGGGGATGGAAAGCAAAGGAAGTTACAACTCCAAGAGCTAGAGGAGCTTCGCAATGATGCATTTGAAAGCTCACGCATTTATAAGGAGAAAACGAAGGCTTTTCATGATAATATTATTTCTAGGAAACAATTTTGCATCGGGAAGAAAGTGCTTTTGTTTAATTCTCGCTTGCATTTATTTCCGGGTAAATTAAGGTCACGTTGGATTGGACCTTTTATTGTTACTAATGTGTTTTCTTATGGTGCAGTGGAAATTCGTAGCATAGCTACAGGCAAAGAACTTAAAGTTAATGGGCACCGGTTGAAACCATATTATGAGAATTTCACTTCCGAAGTGGTGGAAGGAGCTAATTTTGTGGATGCACTCCCTCTGGAGGAGGCATAGAAAGCAAGGAGATAGTCGGGTTGACGACTTTAAACCAAGCGCTAAATGGGAGGCAACCCATATGATGAATGTTTCTTGTCTTGTATTTATTTCTTGTTTTGTTTTTAGTTTTTCTTGTCTTGTTTTTTTTTTTTTTTTTTTTTTTTTTTTTTTTTTTTTTTTTCTGATTTTTTGTCATTATCATATAGGATTTCCCACCTTGACTTTCTTTGGACGATTCAATTTACATTGAGGACAATATAAAGTTTAAGTGTGGGGGAATGGTTGCATTTGCATTGGAAATTTTTCATGAAATTTTCAATTTTTTTGTAAAATAGTGAATAAGAAAACTCCAACTTGTGGTTAGTTTAGAGTCACATAGTATACATGTCGCTAAGATTATATCGAGATTCTCATAAGAGTGACTGAACTTAGAGATGACAGAGAACATGATCGGGTTTCTTACTTGTATGAGAGTTAAAGTTGGATTTAACCATTCCAGTGGCAAATGAGGTGCAGACTGAATTCGGTATTAGATTTGTGATCCCCTATAGTGGAGACTACCCATGTTACATCATGAAAGGCACCGACCTTCACTTCTTTGTACCTGTCTAAATTTGTGCTTTTAGAGTGTGTGTCACCGTACGTAAACTCCGGGTAGAATGGTGAGCTACCCAACCTCCCACCAATATAAGCACTATTTTGATCTCTTGAGTGTTATTTTATCAATCATGAATGGTGACATCGAATTGCTAACTTATATATCACTTGTAATCTTGTTCGCAGTTAGCACCATCCACTTTATCTCTCTACACCAACAGGTCCATAGAAACACCATCATCATCAACAAGAGGAGCATCACAAATTCGAAGGAAAGTTGAAGACGTTTAAGGTTTACAAGCAACAGTACAGAAATGAGCAGATTTCAGATTTAAGTATAGCAACAAGACAAGGAGCAGAATTTTTACAAGTTGAAGACTATTGTACAAGAGCGAATATTATCAAGATGGGAATTCAAGAAGTTTATGATATCGAGACATACGAGTTTTGGAGAATCGAGCGGTAAAGTACTTACACCATGGCCTTTGTACTTGCATTTTTATTTTTATCTTTATTTTGTATTTGTATCATTTTCTCTTGTTAAAAAAAAACTTGGGACATGGTCATTATTATGCTAGGTCCCTTGCCAAAAAAAAAAAAGACAAGAGAAAATTTTTATTAGGTTCATCATCAGTTTTCATATTTTGTTTATTTTTATTTTGTATTTATTTTATTATTATCAAAAAAAATAAAAATAAATAAATAAATCATTGCATCATATTTTTGTTTGTTTAGTTCGTTTTTGGTTTTTTATTTATTCAATAAAACGAATGGAAGAAGAAATATCTGTAATGAAGTCTCAAGCAACAAGGAATTAGAGGAAAGAATCACATTGTCAAGATTCTACGAAGTTCAAGATTTCGTCATCAAGAGTTGAAGACGAAGATGAAGACACCGATTGAAGACCGAAGACGTTTCTATGGATGTTGTGAGAGTGATGCTAGCTGCACGTCGAACGGATAACGAGGTAAGTAAGCATATTCCCACCTTCGTTAAGTGGTTGATTTCCTTTCTTAGAGATCGTCAGAAAAATGGGTTTTCAAAACAATAAAAGATGTGGGTTTTCAAAACGATTCGGAGGGTTTTTGCCTTCCTACCATTCAACGTGTCGCAGGATTCTCTCTTCACTCCTACCTGGACACATGTGTGACCCATAAGAGCTATTTATTATTGAGAGCAACTTCATAAAACCCTTTCTTGTGAGGCAGAGTCGAGACTTTTGATTACTCCGAACCCGAATTTCGTTCGAGAAGGGATGGTTATTTCTCTCTCAACTTTTAAGGATGAGATTGTGTTCATTTATGTGTCTAACTTCTTATGACTAGTGTGCAGAATTTCTATGTCTTCTTAGCGAGTTGGATGCTATCACGGAGAACTAGTAAGTTGGAAAAGTAGGTTTTGTGGTTATATCTCTAGTAAACCCTCACGAGAGTTGTATGTATATTTTAGAAAAGTTTTGTTTGTTTTGCTCGAGGACTAGTAAAGTCTAAGTGTGGGGGAATTTGATAGGTGTTGTCAAACACCTAATTTTATATATAGTATTTATGCTTTCTTTGCTATTATCCTTGTGAATTGCATCTCTTATGTTTAATTTTGAGTATTTAGGTACTGTGGAGTCATTTGGAGCAAAAGAAGGAGAAAACGTCCATGTGGAGCGTAAAGGCCAAAAAGGTTGATTCACAGGAGAGTCATACTCGGAGCAGACTAGGTTCCGCAAGGAAGAGGTGGAGAATGAACTGTCAGTTTCCCATAACTGATAGTCGAACAGAGAACTAGGGTGTCGGGTATCTGGGACCGACAGGCCCTGTGTGAGTTGGTTACCCCTTAACCACTAAAGTGGGGTGTCAATATGAATCCCTTCTCCTACACACAACCTAAATTTAAGAGAAGATTCATTTCTTTTTATCATTAGCTTTCTTTTACTCCACCTGAAATTCAGAGAGATAAAATGGTGCGGCTGCTGTCTGAGAAATTGGTGGCAAGTGGTAAGCATCTGGATCGAATTCAAGGAGATGAGGATGTGAATTTAAGCTCTGCTGGGAGGATGAAGAACAAAAAGAAATTCTGAGTTTGAGAAGATGAAATTAGGGTTTTGTGATTCTGAACCTGAAGTTGAGATATGAGAGAAATCGAGAATGAATCCGAAGAGAAAGGGGTTTTGAGATGAATTAGAAACATGGGTATGTATCAGATTCAAGTTTACATCAAGGTAAAAGTGTTGCTGCTATCGACTGAAGCTGAGTATGAAGAGAATAATGGGTTCAGTTGAGATTGATCTGTTGTTGAGGATGAAATTCATTGGTTGCAGTGTTGCTGCCAGAGCTAGTGAACATGGTGGAGTTCATATTGGTGGTTGAACTGGTGAATTTGTGAGAAAAATTTAGGGAGATTTCATCAGAGAATGGTGATGATGTTGGTGTTTTGCAGGGGACCTGAGATGAGCAATGAACTGTTGAAGCTGCAGATGATGCAGTTCAAGTGCAGCTGAGATGAAGCATTGGTGGACCTAGACCGAGCTGATATGAGAGATGTAATGGAGAAGCAAGAGAAATGGAAGCGGTATTGCAGTTTGTGGCTTGAACTGGAACAACATTAGGTGTACGCTAGGATTGAACTGCAGGGGAGTTGGAGGTGCTTTTACTGCCGCGACATGATGATTGTCATGGCTATTTTCTGCTGGTAATTAGGTCAAGAAAATGAAGAGATTGATTGGTTGTGGAGCTGTGAAAGCTATAGAATGGGTATGAGTTATTGGTACAGGTCAGATTGAAGCAATGGAACTGAAATTTTATGTTGGCATGGGCTGGTGCCGCTCATGAGAATGAAATGGTGTTGATATGAAGCAGTGTAGGCTGAGATAATGATTCAATGGGTCAGATAGTGCAGTGTTGCTGGCTATACTGAGATGCAATGGAAATGGTAGTATGACTTGAGTTATGAACTGCAATTGATGCTGCTAGTAAGCTCAGGTTGCAGCTGAAGTTCTGATGCCGAGGAAACGAGGAAGGGGTTCTGTCTGTGGTTTCATTTAACTGCAGGTGGAATTGATCTGAGAATGTCTCTGAGTTGTTGTTGCTGCTTAGATGTATGCCTAGGATTTTACAGGTGAATCTGGTGGTGCAGTGGGAGAAAGTAAGCTGCGATCTGTGCAGTGATCTGAGAATGGGGTTGCAAGTCAGATGAAGAATAGTATGGTGGTAAGGTTTGGTTTGCAGCTGAATCTATGTTGGCAGCTAAATGGTGAAGACACAAGTGTTGTTGTGTGGAGATGGCTGTTGGGATTGTGTTGGTGCTGCTGTGTTATGTAGCAGCTGAAGGCTGAGCTGCTACTGATAGTGGTTCTGAGATTGTTGCAGGTGATGTTGCAGCCAATGAGAGAAAAGAAACTAATGCTGAGTTAGACCTGGTGCCATTGGTGAAGGTCAGATGCAGGTGGTAATGAAACTGAAGAGGGAGCTAAAAATTGTGGTTGAGCTGTGAATGCAGGAGGAGTTGAAATGCTTAGATGTATGCTTAGGTTTGTCTTGAGGTGTTGGTTACAGGGAAGTGCAATTGCAGTTGCTGAGATGCACATGAGCTGTAGATTTGCTCAAGACAGAGTTAGTGGTGATGTTGAACCTCTGCAGTTGGAGTTGTGAGGAGCTGCTGGTGTATTGAAGGTGGTGAATTCTGTTAGTGAGCTGCGGCTAATAAAGTTACAGGAGGTGCTTGGTGCTGGTTTGCTATTTATGGAGAGATTGCAGGTGCAGTTTTAATAAGAATGATGCTGTGTTGCTTGAGAAGGAACTTGTGGCACTGAATTGCAGGCTATAGTGAAGCTGGTGGAGCTTTTGAATGTTGCAGTTGAGTGTCAGAGTTGCAGTGCTATGGGTTAGAGGTTTTGAGCTCAGTCTTGAACATGAGTGCAGACAAGATGAATAGCCATCATGGATAGCAGTGAAGCACAATGATGGTGCAGAACAGAATCTAGCATGTGAAATGGCTCAAGCCTTTGCAACTGTGGCTTAAGCCAAGGTGACTCAGACCCTGACTCAGGTCTGACTAGACACAGCATCTGACATCACTGAGTTGAGTCATCTGACTCGGTGCCTTTGACCGAGTTGACTGGTAGCCGGTTTGACCTTGTCGGTCACCTGAGCTCTTTTCCGACGACTTCTCCGTCCATTTTCCGGCACATGTACCCTTTTTCCGGCGACTATCTTTTGGGACATATTTTCCCGTAGGTTCTTCACACACATGGGCTTGGTGGACTTCTTGGTGATGGGCTTTTGAAGACTTGACCTAAGAAGAGTTACAAAAAGGAAAGTTTTCTACAACTTTAAGGATCACGTTTTTTTAATTCTTCTTGGAGCTTTGGAGATAGCTACAACTAGGGTTTTCTTTCGTTTTATTTTTCATCTTCAATTATTTTATGATTATGATTATGATAAACTCCATTCTTGTGAGTAGCTAAACTCAATTATTGGTTATGGGATAAAAGTTGATTTCCAACATGTTATTTGATTCAATGAATTAGTTTTGTCTCAATACTTTATTGTTTATGTTTCATTATTAATATTGTCATATGATTTGAATGGTAGTTTGTTTGAGTCCGGAATCAATTAGATTAGTCTTCATCTCTATTGCTAGATTAGGGTTTTCAATACGAAAAAGTTGTTTGTCCCTGATTTTAAGTAGCATAATTGTGGGTAGTGCTTGTAGTGATACATCCTACTAGTCACATATGAATCATAACCTTTGTTAAAACGAATTAGTGCTTTTACACATTTGTTTGCATTGATTAGTCTTATTTCATAGAACTTATTGCTCTTAGGGAGTTAAACTTAATTGTGCTTTTACACTTTAGGTTGCTTTCTAGGTAGATTTCACACTAGCATCGTTTAATGTTATTTGTGATAAAATCAGGAAATAAACGGGATACTCTTGCGATCAAGATACCTTAGGACTTCTAATAGATGAGAGATTAAATTTCAATTCTAATCATTGATGAAAATACATGTTTGTGAATGATACTATCCCATGACCAATATGTTCTCCTTATTGATTATTCAATTATTATATTGCTTTTAATTTACTTTCATTGCTTTGTTTATTTAGATAAAACAAACCCCCCCCCCCCCCCCCCCCTTTGGTTACTAAGAAACTGAAAATTGATAACAACAAAAGCCTCTCTGTGGGAACGAACTCTTTCTTATCGCATACTATATTTATTTCTAGTTGAGTGAGGAAGTGAATTATATTTGCACGGCTGGCAACCAGTCATCTGTGTTATTTCTATTCCGCATTATATTTATTTATATAATTGAAATAATACAGGTTGTGCGTTGTTCAATCAATTAGAATATCCGACCTTTTGGTTGTTGATTTAAATTGATTGACACTTGGATATTGGTCTTGGTACCATCCAAGTTATCTCTCTAGTATTTGATAAAGGCTCGCAGATTTGTATTTGCTTGAGTATGTATCAAATCGAGAGATTGAGATATAAACTCTTTGATATACTTTTTATCTAGATTGAGTTTGACTGTCTATTTGATTCTCTAGAAAGTATACTGGAGTTTGTCCATACAGATTGCTAAGCGAAATATTGGGTGTGGTTGTTAGACCCCCGCTTTTTCAATTAGCCATATGAGCATTTCATATCAACCATGTTCTTCTTCACCATAACTAGTTCACATGACTCAAATGAACTAGTTAGAGAGTTGTTCGATTGCAAGGAATTCTTATGTAACTACACAAGATACAATTGAAGCAAAGATGATTTGATTCACTCGAATCGGTTCATGAACTTTTATAGCCACGGTTTGCAAACTACATTCCTTAGTCTTTTTAAGTTTAAGTTCAGAAATCATCTTCAGATATATAACCTTCTTAAGTTCGTAGACTTGGTTCACGGACTTAAGTTACCGGGCAGAGTTTACAAACTCCAACAGAAATTCTCGGGATGAGAACTTCGCCGGTTCGCGGACTTAGATTCACGCACTAGTTTGTCAACTCCAGCAGAAATTCTTAGGTTTGAGAACTTCGGCAGTTCGCGGACTGAGTTCGCGGACTTGGCTCACGCCATTCTTCCGGTTCTCTTGATCAACAAAGTTCGCAAACTTTGGTTCAAGGAATAGGACTTATACATAAATGTGTTTCCACAACAATGCTTATGTCCACATTGGTTATGTAATCTAAACTCTCATTCCAATCATTAAAACATTCTTCGTCAAAGCAATTTTCAAAGTGATTGAAACATATCATGACTTTCGTCACTAGGTAAAGATAAACTTGGTCGAAGCGTAAAACTTACCAACACATATTTCGAGATATAGATAGGCGAGGTATACTCGGCTCGAAATACCAACTGTGTATAATCAAAGTCTATATATAGCATACAACTTTTTGTCTCAATAAGTAGGAGATAGAATACATAGACTTTTGAGTGATAGATAACTTCAAGTCTTCACATACCTTGTTGTCGAGAAGTTCCACCGGTTCCTTGAGTAGAATCGCCATCAAGTTCTTGAGTTTAACTATACTTTCTATCCTAGCCCGAGACTTAGCTATAGTAGACTAGAAATCAAGAGTTATAGTTTTGATCACTAACATTGACAAACATGCTTGAGATAGCAACGCATGCGAGTTCGACCGACCAATGCTCTAACAGTATTAAACCAACATTCTGCAAGAGCTAACCAGTTTACCCATTTAGTTGGTTTATAACTGGTCATGCATCTCAGATAAGACTCCAAGCAAGAATTCACTCTTTCAGTCTGAGCATCAGACTGTGGATGATATATTATACTCATATGCAACGAAGTGCCCAATTTAGTGTCATTCCTGCCAAAAACTGCTGAGAAAAAAGCTGTCTCTGTCAGAGATTATGGACTTTGGTAAACCATACAACTTGAATATGTGGTCATGAACATCTTAGTTATAGAAGAAACAGTAAAAGGATGGCTAAGAGTTATGAATTGACTAATTTTAGTGAACCTGTCAACCAATACTAAAATAACTTCTCGTCCCTCAGATTTAGGCAACCCACTGATGAAATCGATGCTAATGTGTTTCCATGCTTGATCATGGATTGGTAATGGCTGCAAGACACCACCTGGAAAAGAATTATTTCCCTTATGTTGTTGACAAATATCGCATTCCTTGATGAACTGAATAATTCTTTTTTTCATGCCCACCCAATAAAAATATAGCTTAGCCTTTTGATAACTAGCTTGAGTACGAGAATGGCCTCAAATAGAAGAAGAGTGGATGCAGTCATAACTTGGTGCCTCAAATCACCACCTAAACCAATATAAATCCTATTTTTATATCTAAGAATTTTCTGTAAATAAGAATAAGGTTGAGCTGTGGGACTTACCATCAACTTTGGAATTAAAGAAGTGGCCAAGGAGTATGTCGTATAACTATTAACAACTTCCTTTAGACAGAATGGTTGCACATGTAAGACCCATGTTACAACTTGATAGTGGCATTCTGGAAAGAGCATCAACAACCTTGTTTTCAGACCCTTTCTTGTAGACTACTTCATAGTCATAACCCAAAAGCTTAGAGAGCCACTTCTGTTGTAGAATATAGTGTAGTCTTTGCTCCATAAATAATTTGAGACTTTGATGATCATTAATAATAGTGAAGTGATTATCTAATAAATATGGCCTTCATTTTTTAACAGCTAAAACAATTGCCATTAACTCCTTTTCATAAGCTGATTTAGCTGAGAACCTAGGACCCAATCCTTTATTAAAAAATATTATAGGCTTATTTTCTTGCATAAATATTGCTCTCACTCCAATATCACAAGCATCAGTTTCTAGTTCAAAGGGTTTGGATAAATCTGGTAATACTAAGACTGGAGTAGGTAACAATTACCTTGAGTTGATCAAAAGCAGATTGAGCTGCTGAATTACATTCAAAACAGTTCTTCTTCAGTAGATCAGTAAGTGGTTTGCAAATTATACCATAATTTTGAACAAACTTTCTATAATACCAAGTCAGACCCAAGAATCCTCTTAACTCCTTCAAGGAAGATGGAGGTGTCCATTTAAGCATATAATCAATCTTTGTAGGATCAACATCTACTCCTTCTCCATCGATAATGTGTCCAAGGTACTCTATTTGAGATCGACCAAAAGTACACTTTCTGATCTTAGCAAACAAGGAATGTTGTTGTTGAAGGGAAAAAGCAATCTCCAAATGGTGTCGATGAGAAGTCATGTCAGGACTGTAAATCAATATATCATCAAAGAAGACCAAGATAAATTTTCTCAAATAAGGTGGAAACATATCATTCATGAGGACTTGAAAAGAGGCTGGGGCATTAGTTAACCTAAAAGTCATAACTAAAAATGTATAGTGACCTTAATGAGTTCTAAATGCAGTTTTGTGTGTATCTGGAGGATAAACCAGGATTGATGGTAACCAGCCCTTAAATCTATCTTGGAAAACATAGTAGACCCCTTTAACTCATCTAAAAGCTCTTATATGGCAGGAATTTGATATTTATCCTTGATGGTAATAGCATTAAGTTTCATGTAATCCACACAAAATATCCAACTGCCATCTTTTTTCTCGACAAGTAAGATTGGCGAAGAAAAAAGAGAATGACTTGGTTGAATAATACCACATGAGAACATTGCATGTACTAGCTTCTCCACTATTTCCTTCTATATATAAGGAATTCTGTATAGTCTTTGATTTGGAGGTAAAGAATATGGTTTGAGAGGAATATGGTGGTCATGTGATCTTGCAGAAGGAAGGGATGTAGGTTCTTTAAATATGGAAGCAAAAGATTCAAGTAACTTTTGAATGGGTGGTGTTTGAGATGGTGCAGGTGCAACCAAAATAAAAAACAGATGACCCACTAATCAGACATACTAGATAAAACTTTAGAAAAATGTTCTGAATGTTAGTCTCAAACATACTAGATAATTTTGCCGAGTCAAGTTGACCTTGTAGAAGAATGCTAGTACTATTTTTAGTGAAAGAAACATTGAGCTTGTTAAAATAAAAAACAACAGGACTGACCTCCTTCATCCAGTCTACACCTAATACCATGTCACATCCACCTAATTTTAACAATCATGTCAAAATGAAAATCATGAGATTGCATCTTCCACTGAAAGGCAGGGAATTTAGCATCACCAATGAATTTGTTACCATCATCTACAACAACTTGTAAGGAGACAATTGGTAATATAGTGGCACCACACAACTTAGCATCCTCAAGGTCTAAAAAGCTATGTATACTACCACTATCAATAAGTATATTCAACCATTGTTTCTTAACTGAACCATGAATTTTAATTGTGGTATGAGAAATATTATGGCATGAAATGATACTTCTATTTCACCTGCCTTGCCATCTAAATAAAGAGAAGTTAGATTTACCTTCTCATCATCATCCATATGATGAATCTGAAGAAAAAAATTCCACACTTCCTGATCCACGACCTTGGCTTATGTCCATCAAATCTAGGAAAATATACCTTCGGTTTAGGTTGATGGAAGTTTCTTTTACCCATACCTTCTACAGTTCGATGTGAGTGACTACCTTCACCTGGAAAGTTAGATATCTGATTACGGTTAAAAGGTGGGGTACCAAGAACAGTACCAGAGAATTCTGGTGGATCCTTTCTATGAACATAAGCTCTATTATTATGCCAGCTAAGGCTTTTATTAAAAACCAAGTAAATTTACACAGATCTGGCTGGGAGTCTAGCAACAAGTTGTGCTCCCACACCTTTTTGAATAACAATACCTATTTTATGAAAAAGGGCTCCGCCTATCTTATGATTCGCGTCGTAACTTATAAGGAAGTTCCTTAATCTGTTCAAAAATGCAATTGTATCGTCACCTAATTCTCCTAAAGTTGAGAATGCGAGCACGCCAAAGCCAAAACCGTGTGTGGAGCACTTGTCGAGGTATTTATTCCGTTTGCGGGTGATTTACAAGGAGATTGCATGTCCAGGAGTGAAACTGCGAGTGGTGGCACTTGTAAAAGGCGATACACATGTGACATCGAAGCAGATATCTTTCCCCCTTTCCCAGTTGAGCACAAGAATGTCAACTGGCTTAAGATCCTTGGTCGAGTTAGAACGAAGTCCAAGGGATGCTTCTTTTCTGGATGGTACACCGACTTTATAGCATATATCCAAAAAAACGTCTCTCACAGAGTCATGCCGGTACTTAAGTCCCAGATCCTTGGCATAATGCAAGGCATGGTCGCCAAATACTCCATTGGTTTATTGCAGCTTGAACAGAGGCTATCATCACCAAATAGAGGTATGCCGAGGCGGTATTGGAGTACAACACGAAATTGGCTGGGTCCGACAGATTGACCGAGCCCATGAATATGGATTGCTTTGAGGAAGTCCAAAGCATGAGGAATCCTGTTATTGTGCCATAAGAATAAGTCTCGCTCTGTTAGGGAGAAGGTAGTTGGTAAGGTTTCCGTAACAACACCAAAGTATTTTCCTGCCAGTTTGCGCATAAATTGTCGGGCAGCGTCGTTGATGTTGAATTCGGAAGGAGAGATACCAACAACTTGTGTGTAAGTTAGCAAAGCGAGGTTGTAATTGGCACACGAATTCAAGACATCAGAGCAGGATAAGATGGAGCTTTGTAGATGACGCATCAGAGCACATGATGAAAGGTAGCAGTATGTGCCTGTGTCAGCCATTGTAAGTATACCGAAACCACCAAGATTAATGGGGAGGGTTGCAATGTGTTGCTGCACAAGTCCAAATCCCGAACCATCCCCAACAATTAGCTTGCGTAAGTTTTGCATGAGATGCATGTCGAAGTTTGAGGCTGCAGGTTGTAAGGCATGTGTACAATTGGTTCGCAAAGTGAAATATAGATTCGATACGCCACAGCAGTTGCGTAGTAATAGTAATTCAGCTTGCGGGTCTTGTAATTTCTGAAATTTTTTCATGAGCTCCATTATTTTATCAACCCTACTCTGAACTATATCACGGCAAAACTGCAGGTCAAGACTGACAGGCCCTCCTAACAGTTTCACTCCCAACTTTTGGGGGCAAATATGGGATGGGAAAACGTCAGCATCATCTCTCCTGGGATCATACGATGGCCAGAAAAGATCGGTTTTGGACGAGTTCAGATGCAGTCCTCTGCGTGGTCCTTCAGCCTATAATATTCGCAATGCCTTAGCTACTTCCAGTGTATCGCCTGCTATTGTCTCATCGTTCAAGTACCATGCCTGAAAGGACAGAGAGCATTATGCAGTGATCATTTCGACGATGGGATGTAATGCTAGGGCAAAAAGTAGAGGGCCAAGGGGATCGCCCTGTTGGACCCTTGTGCTGAAGACAGAGCAAATTCGTTGTAGTGGAGCTTAGCCGGAGATGAATAACAAAATTCAACCCACTTTGAGATGCTAGGACAGCGAGCTCTTACCTCCTTGGGAATAGTTGACATGTTGACCATGTTGAAAGCGTTGGAGAAATCGATTAATAACATAGTCATATAAGGGTCATTACCTTTCATCTCTAGCAGCCTGTTAGATGTGTGTATGATACTTTCACCTCCACTGGGTACGCCTACCCCAAACTGGTAAGAACCCAAATATGCTGTCATGTCCTTGCATACTGAGGATGCTGCTAGTTTTTAACACAACCTATGCCAAATGGTGCCGACAGCAATGGGCCATAAGCCTCCTCCTGGTTTCAGCAGTGACGTCAAGGGTGCAGTAGCTACGTATTCTCTAAGCACAGCCGGGCACTTTCCATCCATCCACAAATTTACAACCTGAGTAATGGATTGTAATAGTTCATCTGGAATGGTTGCGGCAGGGCCGCTCATGGCATCGAGCAGATGCTGTGATCTTAAACCATCCCTGCCGCACGAGGTGCCTTTAAGGAAGCTTTTAATGGCTTCCAGGACAGCTTTAGCATCGACTGTAAGTGTCTCGACTGAGATACTCTCTGCAGGAATCACCGGAGGACTAGCATATGGGTGTTTAAGTTGTAGCCCGTACAATGTGTCAGGGGTTGAGGGTGCAACTCCATTAGATGATAGGATACCTATGGCTGCAGAGTAATGACCGTAGCCAATTTTCCGCATACAAGCTTCGATGTTGGTGTCTTTCCTCTGCTTCTTGACATATGAATTGGGTTTAGGTTTTGGCTTGGAAAGATCAACTAGCTTTTAGGACAGATGGTAACACCCCTGTGGTTCGTTCCATTTCACAAGATGAATTGGATTATTATTATTATTTTATGAAAGGATGCCTCGAATGCTTTTATTAATATTATTATTAAAACAAGTTACATGGAATTAATTGGTAACGTAGCAAAAATATGGGCACCAACCCCTTTCTGAATAGTAATACATATTCTATGAAAAAGAGACCCTCCTACTTTACAATTAGCGTCTTGACTAGCAAGACAATTTTTCAATCTTCTCAAAAATACACAAGTATCTTCACTTAACTCACCAAAAGTTGAAAACGCTAGAACACCGAACTCATACCCATGCTCTATACATTTATCCAAGTACTTACTACATTTGCGAGTGACTGCAGCAGAAACAACTTGGCCTGGTGTGAAAGAAGTGGTTCGGGCACTAGTGAAAGGAGAAGCACCAGTAACATCAAAACAAACATCTCGACCATTATCCCAGTTATAAACAAGCAAGTTTTCAGGCCTGATGGCATGAGCTGTATTAGACAGAAAACCCATTAGAACTTCTTTGCGAGCCGCCACACCAGCTTTGTAACATATATCCATAAAAACATCATGCACCATATCATGTCGAAATTTGACGCCGATCTCACTGGCGCAGTTGAGATCATGGTCACCATATATATCCATTGTACGGTTACAACATGAACACAAACTACCTTCCACGAACATAGGTACACCCAGTCTGTAGCTAAGGACAGCACGGAACTGACGAGGCCCAACTGCTTGATTCAAACCTTGAACAGGCATGTCCTTGAGAAAATCCATGACGTGTTCAGCTTTATTACATTTCCAAAGTGTAGCATCCCTTGCAGATAATGGGTACTTGGTGGGAAAATCCTTCTTAACCACATCAAAATAACAAGCTGCCAATGACTTCATGAAATGGGGAGGCAGCAGTACTTATGTTGAAATCAGAAGGATTAATGCCACATAATTGAGTGTATACTTGTAATGCTTGTTGGTAATTCTGGCCAAAATCGAATGTGGATGTACCCTGTAACAGGATGTGCTGCTGATGTTGTGTTTGAGCACACGATGCAAGATAGCAATACTTGGAAGTATCTGACATAGTATAAACTCCTAATCCGCCATCTTTAATGGGCAATGTAGTTATTCGCTGTTGAATTTTTCCAAACCCAACACCATCACCAACCACTAAATGTCTCAAGTATTGACCCAGTTGATTATCAAATAAAGTCATAGCTGATTGAAAGCTAAAGGAGAAGTTGTACGCAATGTAAAATATAGCTTGGAAATCCCAGTGCAATTGCGTAAGAGAAGCAATTCACTTTGTGGGTCCTGTAGTTTTTTAAAAGAATTCATTAACCTCACTTATTTCTCCACTCTGTCGGTTACAATGTTAGTGCAGTATTGCAAGTCAAGGCTCACTGCCCCTCCAAGCAATTTGACACCATTACTAGGTCTGCTAAAGTTGGATGGAAAAATACCCGTGACATCTCTTCTGGGATCTACCGTAGGCCAGAAAATCTCAGTTTTGCTGACATTCAAATGCAGACCCCTGGCAGGCCCATCAACTTGAATTATCTAGAGAGCCTTGGCTACTTCCATTGTGTCGCCAACAATGGTACCATCATCAAGGTACCATGCATGAAGGTCAAGAGTGCACTCAGCTGCAATTTTGTTTACAAGTGGATGTAATATAAGAGCAAAAAGTAATGGACCCAATGGATCATCTTGTTGTACTCCCTGTGCTGAGGATAAAACAACATCATTGTAGTAAAGCCTAGCCGGTTTTGAGTAACAAAATTCTATCCACCTGGATATGCTGGGACATTTGGATCTAACCTCATTGATTAAGACAGACTTGTTCACCAAATTGAAAGCATTAGAGAAATCTATAAGCATCATAGTCATGTTATCATGGTTACCTTTCATCTCTAGAAGCTTGTTTGCTGAGTGTAAAATCCCTCTCTCCCACATGGTATTCCAACACCAAACTGGTGATTTCCAAGATATGAGGTCATGTGCTTGCACACAGATGTGGCTGCCAACTTGGAACATAGTCTTCTCCAAATTGTACCCACTGCAATGGGTCTCAAACCACCACCAGGATTGAGCAAAGGTGTTAATGGTGCACTAGCTACATACTCCCCAAGGATTGCATGACATCTCCCATCTAGCCATAAATTAACAACACCTGCAATAGATTGTATGAGGTCATCAACAACAGCTGTTTCAGCACCACTAAGAGCATCCAACAAATGTTGAGCTCTAAGACCATCTCTCCCACATGCAGTCCCTTTGGGGAAACTCTTCAATGCCTGTAATACATATTTGGAGTCCACAGATAAGGCAGCCGAGGAGGGGTTACCTGCAGGGATAACTGGAGGTGGCGCATAAGGGTGCTTTTGTTGTAGCTCATATAAGGTATCGGGCGTAAATGGGGCAACACCAGTGGAAGATAGAACACGAATTGCAGTCGTATAGTGCCCGTAACTCAGCTTCCTTCTACAAGCTTCCAGATTGGCATCTTTCTTATTACTCTTGGATGACCGTTTTTGCTAGTGATTGGCAGTGAACAAAGCCAAAATTTTCTTCACCATACTGTAAAGCCAAAATTTTCTTATTGGACAGTTCTTTTTTTATTATTATTATTTTTATTATTTTTTTTAAATATGAAGCGTCGAGAGAGGCATTTTATTAGCATAAAATAACAAAGATCACTTACACATTGGTAGCAGGTAGCCCAGCAACAAGCAGGGCACCTACACCTTTTATTATTATTATTATTTATTTATTTTTAAAAGAAAAATCAATATTACAAGGAATGGTCGGCATCCTAGCAACAAGCTGGGCGCTAACACCTTTTTGAATAACAATTCCTACCCTATGGAAAATAGAATTACCCAGTTTGAAATTGGCATCATGTCTAGCCATGCGATTCCTCAATCTTTTGAGAAAGAAAATAGTATCCGCTCTGAGCTCACCTAAGGTGATAAAGGCCAGCACACCAAAACCATAGCCACGTGAAGAGCATGTGTCCAAGTATTTCTTGTTTTTGCGAGTGATAGCAGCAGCAATGGCCTGGCCAGGTACACGAGTCTGAGCACTTGTAAAAGGCGATACACCCGTAACATCCATGCATACATCCTTACCGTCCTCCCAATTGTAAACCATAATATCCGTAGGCTTGAGATTACTACCGCCCTTCGAGAAACCCAAAGAGACTTCCTTCCTAAATTTTTTTATTTTTTTTTATTTTTTTATTAAAATTATTGAAAAACGAAAAGAGTTTACATAGGGTTGGCTGGGAGTCTAGCAACAATCTGCGCTCCCATCCCTTTTTGAATAACAATACCTAGCCTATGAAAGAGAGAACCACCAATCTTTTTATTATTATTATTTATTTTATTTTTTTATTATTTTTATGAAAGGGAGCCGCTGAGGCATTTATTAAGCAAACCAAAAGAGAAATTACAACGACTTGGCTGGGAGTCGCGCGAACAATTTGCGCCCCAACACCTTTCTGAACAATAATTCCTAGCCTATGAAATAGAATACTGCCTAGATGATTATTCACATCGTGATCTGCCATACAGTTCTTCAATCTCTTCACGAAATCAATGACGTCATCTCCTTGTTCCCCTAAGGTTGAAAATGCCAAGACACTGAAACTGTACCCATGAGCGGAACATATATCAACATACTTGTTACGCTTGCGGGTAATAGCAGCTGAAATAGCATATCCAGGGGTGAAACTTCGGTTACCGCCTTTAGAAAATGGGGAGACGCCAGTGACGTCGAAGCATATGTCGCGTACATTTTCCCAATTATAGACCATGATATCTGCTGGTTTGAGAGGAGTGCTCCTGTCTGTTGTGAGGCCAAGTGAGACTTCTTTCCTCGCTGCAACTCCAGCTTTGTAACATAACTCCGCAAAAAGATCTCTTACCATGTCGTGCCGATATTTCAAACCAACCTCACTTGCGCAGTGGATGGCGTGATCTCCGAACCGATCCATGACTCTTTTGCAGCATGAACAAATGCTATCGTCGTCGAAGATAGGAATCCCAAGAAGGTATTGTAGCACTGCCCTGAATTGGCGCGGCCCAACGGACTGGTTCAAACCCTGGATAGGAACAGCCTTGAGGTAATCTTGTGCGTGTGCTTTCTTGTTGCACTGCCATAGAATGACATCACGTTATGACATGGTATAGGTGGTTGGTATAGTTTTCATAACAACCTCAAAGTAAAACTTCGCCAGGAGATGCATAGGCTGGGGGGCGAAGTCTCTGATGTTGAAAGAAGAAGTAGATAAACCACAAAATTGCATGAAAGAAGTAACTGCACTATGAAAGTTAGGGCCGAGATATGTGGAACCAGGTAGGAGTTTGCTTTGCAGGTGTTCAGTTTGATAGCAGGAGGCGATGCAGCAGTACTGGATAGTGTCCGCCATAGAATAAACTCCCAGGCCTCCACAATTGATAGGTAATGTAGCGATGCGCTGTTGCAGTTGTCCAAAGCCTGTACCATCAGCCGTGATTATATACTGCAGGAACTGAATAAGGTGTTGATCAAAGCGTTTCTGTGCAGCCTGCATGACTTGGGGACGTGTTGTACGCATAGAGAAGTACAATTTGGAGACTCCAGCACAATTACGGAGGAGTAGCAGCTCACTCTGGGGGTGTTTTAGCTTTTTTATGCAGTCCATCAGGTGTGTAGTTTTGTCGACCCTAGCCATGATTGTGTCGCTGCAGTATTGGTCACTTAAGCTGACAGGTCCTCCCAGTAAGCGCACACCATCAGAAGGTCTGCTAATCTCCTCCGGAAAAGCCAATCTACTTTTGGGGTCTGGTTTAGGCCAAAAAACTTCAGTTTTTCGAATGTTTAAATCCAAACCTCTTGCAGGTCCATCAGCTTGTAGGATCTGTAGTGCTTTAGAAACTTCCAAGGTATCCCCAATTAATGTGCCGTCTTCTAAATATCACGCATGAAGGTCCAAAGAACACTGAGATGCTATTTTACAAACAAGAGGATGTAATGCCAAAGAGAAGAGTAGGGTACCAAGAGGGTCTCCTTGTTGAACTCCTTGCGCGGAAGACAAGGTGAACTCATTGTAATATAATTTGGCCGGTTTTGCATAGCAAAATTCTATCCACTTCGAAATACTGGGGCATTTCGCGCGAACCTCATTGATTATGACAGTTCTGTTGACCACATTAAAGGCATTGGAAAAATCGACTAATAACATAGTCATGTTTTCATGGGTACCTTTCAATTCCAGTAGTCGATTTGCGGAGTGCAGTATACCTTCACCTCCATAAGGAATGCCCACTCCGAATTGATGTTTACCAAGGTATGACGTCATGTCTTGAAGCACCGCTGCAGCAGCTAATTTGGAACATAATCTCCGCAAGATTGTTCCCACCGCAATCGGACGAAGGCCTCAACCAAGCTTGAGCAATGGGGTTAATGGTGCATTCGCAATATATTGACCAAGGGATGATGGGATTTACCAGCAAGCCACAGGTTAACAACACCTGTTATGGAAACAAGAAGTTCATCTGAGACTGCTGCTGCTGCTCCACTGGTTGTGTCTAACAGATGTTGAGCACGAAGACCGTCATGGCCGCACGATGTTCCCTTCGGGAAGCTCCTCAAGGCTTTCAGCACAGCCTGGACATCTACAGATATTGCAGCAGAGTTGGGATCCTCATGAGGTATAGTAGGTGGTCGTACTTGAGGGTGTTTTTGTTGTAATTCATGGAGTGTGTCAGGGTTTGCTGGGGATACTCCATTGGATGAAAGAATACGTATAGCAGCGGTATAATGACCAAAATGAAGCTTCTTTTGACATGCCTCAATATTGGTCTTGGGTTTCTTCCACGAGGGTTGTTTACGTTGCTGTTGTATGGCTTCATATTGTGTAGCCTTCTCAAGTAATTGATGGACAATACTGACACATCCATTCGACTCACTCCATTTAAGTAGGCCTTGATTAATTGCTGCAATTTGCAGTTTCTTCCGTGTAAGTGATCTCTCTTCACTGGCATTGTTATGCACATATAGATTAAGTGTGCAAATGGGTAATAACAGTAACTGTAACCACAGAGTAAGGTCCTCAGATTTTGCAAGCACTTTTTCAAGAGATGTTTTCAATGCCTTTGAGAAGTTCAATCTACAAGGTAGTGGAATACTGGCAGTCGCGGTGAATCGTTTCTAATACACCAGATCTAGCAGTTCAAGGGACAAACCTGGTGATTCATCCTGCACTGCTGAGACATCCGTCATAGGGGAAGGGGTATCTTCAGAAGGCTTATCTATTCCATGTATTAAAAACTCCGCATGTCTGCCATTGAAGGGTCCTGTTAGGATATTGCCATTATGTGGACGAGAAGCACGCTTCCAGGACTGCACTTTCATACAATCACCACATAAACACATCTGTAATTGTAGGAGTAATCTTTCCCAGGCATTGTAAACATTGGCATTAGTACGAATCCTTTCTTTGCACACAGTTAATCGCGCTTTAGATGGCCAATGTTGATCACGAATATGACGGATGATAGAGGTTTTAACATAACCTCTATTGTTATACCCATCCAAGCAATCGTCAAAGTGTTTGAAATGACAATGTACCAAAACGCCATCTAGTGAATCCGTGTAGGGTTCGACAGTTTCATCAGTGTCTGAGAGGGATTGGTCTTCAGAAGATGATAGTCTCCTTGTTCTTGGCATTGCAGAAACCTTAGTAACTGCAATAACCGCTCGATGACCTTCTGGAAAATCAGTAAACCTGCACACAAGCGATATCAAACTGTAGGGGAAAAAGTGGGGGATTGAATGATATACATATCGAGAAGATTTTAGGCTGCTATATTGTAGGAGGGAGAAAAGATAATTCTCGGCTTTCAATCGCCAGAATTTTCGCCAGAGACACTCCTAAATTGTAGGAGGGAGAAAAGATAATAATAATAATATTATTATTATATTATAAAAGATGTCACTAAGGCTATATTGAAGAAAAAAGAGTTAATGACAAAGATTTGGCAGGGAGTCGAGCAACAAGTTGTGCTCCCACACCTTTTTGAATAATAATACCTAATCTATGGAAGAGAGAACTACCCAAGTTATTATTAACATCATTTGCCATACAGTTTTTCAAACGATTTACAAGGACGATAATGTCATCACCTAACTCACCTAAGGTTGAGAAGGCTAGAACCCCAAATGCATATCCATGAGTCAGACATAGACTGGCGTATTTGTTACGTTTGCGAGTAATAGCTGCTGATATTGCATGCCCTGGAGTGAAGGACCGATTCCCACCTTTAGAAAATGGTGAAACACCTGTCACATCGAAACATGTATCTTTGCCATTCTCCCAATTGAAGACCATAATATCTGCTGGTTTAAGGGGTGTGTTCGTGTTGGAGGTAAGTCCTAACGAAGCTTTCTTCCTGGCTGCCACTCCGTCTTTATAACATAATTCCACAAAGAGGTCTCGTACCATATCATGTCTGTATTTCAGGCCCACTTCGCTTGCACAATGGATTGCGTGATCACCAAGACGATCCATTTCGCGTTTACATCATGAGCATGTACTATTCTCCTCAAAAAGGGGGATACCCAGTCGGTATTGAAGCACTGATCTGAACTGACGTGGCCCGATGGACTGGTTAAGACCTTGAATTGGAATAGCTTTTAAATAATCCTGTGCGTGTGGTTTTTTGTTACACTGCCATAAGATTGAGTCCCTCGTAGATAACGTGTAAGAAGTGCGTATATTCCTAGTGACTACTTCAAAATAACGACTCGCCAGTTGATGCATAGGCTGTGGGGTGAAATCGTTAATGTTAAAAGTAGCAGGGCATAAGTCACAGGTACTTACGTAATCATCTAGTGCTTCTTGGAAGTTTGGACTCGGGTCTGCCGTACACTGAAGGATGGAGCTTTGGAGTTGTCTTGTTTGGAGGCATGAAGCAATATAGCAATACTTGGTGGTATCAGCCATGGTGTATATTCCCAAACCTCTATCAGCAAATGGTAGAGTAGCGATCCTCTGCTGTAATGGACCGAAACCTGGTCCATCTCCTGTTATTAGATGCTGCAGGAAACGGATAAGGTGCTGATCGAACTGAAGTCGTGAACGCTGTAGTACACTTGGTCTGGTTGTTCGCATCGTGAAATAAAGATTTGAGACACCAACACAGTTGCGTAAGAGTAAGAGCTCGCTTTGTGGATCTTTAAGACTTTTAATGCAGTCCATTAGATGTGTAGTCTTATCAATCCTGGCTGAGATGATATCACTGCAGTATTGGTTGTTTGTACTTACAGGTCCACCTAATAGTTTTACTCCATCAACAGGTCTTCCAACAGCAGATGGGAACACACCATCTTCACAACATCTCGGGTCTGGTGTAGGCCAAAAAATTTCAGTGTTCCTAATGTTTAGGCATAATCCTCTTGCTGGACCATCTTGTTGTAAGATCTGCAGGCCTTTTGCAACTTCGAATGTGTCTCCGATTAGAGTGCCATCGTCTAGATACCACGCATGAAGATCCAGCTTGCAAGTGGAAGATATTTTGGTTACAAGAGGCTGGAGCACCAGGGAGAAAAGCAATGGACCTAGGGGATCTCCCTGTTGGACGCCTTATGCAGAAAACAAGATGGATTCGTTGTAGTACAGTTTTGCTGGCTGTGCATAACAAAACTCGACCCATTTCGAGATGCTTGGACATCTGATACGCACCTCGTTGAGCATGGCAGTTCTGTCGACAATGTTGAATGCATTAGTGAAGTCGATCAGTAACATTGTTGTGGTGTTTTGATCTCCTTTAAGCTCTAACAATCTGTTGACAGAATGTACGATGCCTTAACCTCCGCAGGGGATTCCTACCCCAAACCGGTGATTGCCTAGATAACCTGTCATGTCTTTGAGTACAGATGTTGCTGCTAGTTTCGAGCATAATCTTCGCCAGATCGTTCCAACAGCGATTGGCCGTAGACCACCACCAGGTTTGAGCAGAGGTGTCAGTGGTGCGCTGGCGATGTATTCTCCCAAAGTGGACGGGCATTTAAGCAAGCCAGAGATTGATGACACCGGTAATGGACACAAGGAGTTCATCAGCCACTGCTGCTGCCGCTCCACTGGTTGCATCTAGTAAATGCTGAGCTCGAAGTCCGTCTCGACCACATGAGGTGCCTTTTGGGAAACTTCTCAGAGCTTTAATCACTTCCTGTACATTTACAGACACAACATCTGCATTAGGATTTTCAGTTGGGATGATAGGGGCCCTTGCTTGTGGGTGTTTAAGTTGTAGTTCGTGCAGAGTATATCTATTGGATTCAGCAACCCCACTAGAAGATAGAATACGTATTGCAGCAGTGTAATGTCCTTGGCTCAGTTTCTTCATGCATGCTTCTGTGTTGGTTTTAGGCTTTTTCTTCTTTGCAGGCTTGCGTCTCTGCTGCAGCGTTTCTTGTTCTTTGATCTTATCTAGTAGGCGCTGAATAATAGAGATACACCCACCTGGTTGGCTCCATTCTGTCAGGGATTGATTGATAACAGCAATTTGGAGTTTCTTACGTGTTCCGGACCTTTCTTCAGTTGCATTGGTTGGCATGTACAGATTAAGTGTACAGATTGGAAGTAATAATAGTTGTAACCATGCCGATAGGTCGTGGTATTTGTTAAGAACTCTGTCTAATGTTGTCTTGAGAACCCTAGAAAAATGCAGTCTGCATGGTGGTGGAATGCATGCTGTTTTGGTTATCCGCTTCTGGTAGACTAAGTTTAAAAGTTCTAGAGATAATCCATGTGTTTCGTCTGTTACAGGGGTTGTAGAAGAGGATGCTCCAATCTCTTCAGTTCCAGGGGATGCAGCCACAGGTTTAACAATCCCGTATATTAGAATATCATTGTTGGGTCTGGTAAGGATGTTTCCATTATGTGGACGGCATGGTCTTTTCCAAGATTGTATCTTCATGCATTCTCCACACAACCACATCTGTAACTGAACCAAAAGTCGTTCCCATGCAATATAAACAGGTTCATGGATTCTGATACGTTCTTTGCAAAGAAGAATATTGCTTGAGGAGTGCCAGTGTAGATCACGAATGTGTCTTAGGATTGATGTCTTGGCATACCCTCTGCCATTAACACCATCTTGGCATTCTTCGAAATTCTTGTAAGGGCAGTGAACCAGCATGTCATCAATATGTTCTTCGTAAGAGAATGAGTGATCACTAATGGGGATATTATCTTCAGTTTCATAATCCTGTGGGCTAGGGTTTCTTCGTGTTCTAGGCATTACAGAAACTCACGTAACTGCCGTAACTGCTAAAAAGATGGCGGTGGTGAGTGCGATGGCAGTGAAGGGTATAACTGATGCAACAACAGATGGCAGTGGTGAGTGCGATGAGGAAAGTGGAAGATGATACTAATTCAACAACAGTTATAGACACAGAACGTAAGTTGTAGGAGATGCATAAAACTATGAAAACCTAGGGGATAATACTATGAAAAGATGCAGGGCAAGACGGTGATAAATAAGGTATAAGATGGGTGAAGTTTGCTGATGATTGAAGGTATAAAAATGGAGAAAAGATTAATGCAGGTTTTCAATCGCCTACAGGAGATGGCTCTGCCATTATTATTATTATTATTATTATTATTATTATTATTATTATGATGGATATTATTACATGAAACTAGTTGTAAGCCTAACAAGCTAAGCTCCAACGACATACTATTACATTAATTGAACAGGTTGTTGTGCTAACCTACCAGCGAGCCTCATGGGTAACCTAGCCAAGGGAGCCGAAACGGCGGGAGGGGGGCTGAGATTGTGTCACAAGAGGGGCAAATTAACACTACCTTCCATGTTAATTCCTGCAATATTACGCCATTGGGGACTTGAACCTGGGACCTCCTAGAACGCATGAAACTTTGGGGAACGGGGATGACCAGTTGAGCTAGGGGCCCGTTCTTATTATTATTATTATTATTTTATATAAATATTTTTTATTATTGGATAAAGAGTATTACATTAACCAGTTGGAAGCCTAACAAGCTAAGATCCAACAACATACTACTACATTAATTGAACAAGTTGCTGTGCTAGCCTACCAGCGAGCCTCATGGGTAACCTACCCTAGGGAGCCGAAGCGGATGGGGGGGGGGGGGGCTGAGATTGTGTCACAAGGGGGGCAAACCAACTCTACCTTCCATGTTAATTTCTGCAATATTACGCCATTAGGGGCTCGAACCTGGGACCTCCTAGAACGCATGAAACTTTGGGGAACGGGGATGACCAGCTGAGTTAGGTACCCGTTTTTATTATTATCTTAAATTATTTTTTATTTTATTTATTTTTATTATTATTATCATTATCTTAAATTTTTTATTTTTTTTAAATATTATTATATTATTGGATAACGATAATTACATGAAACTAGTTAGAACATTAACAAGCTAAGCTCCAACGACATACTACTACATTAATTTAGCAGGTTGTTGTGCTAGCCTACCAGCGAGCCTCATAGATAACCTAGCCAAGGGAGCCGAAGCGGATGGGGGGACTGAGTTTGTGTCACAAGAGGGGCAAACTAACTCTACCTTCCATGTTATTAGGTGAAACACCAGTAACATCAAAACACACGTCATGTCCATTCTCCCAGCCATAAACGAGGATGTCCGCAGGTTTCAAGGATTTGCTATCCGAAAATCTAAGAAAACACTTCACTCATAACTCTCACAAAGTCATCTAGAAGTTTTTTATGATTTTCTGTAACTGTAAGAAGAATAGCATCATGTTTTTGAAGTAAAGTATCATGTTTCTGAGAAAGTTGAAAAAGCGGGGGTCTTACAACCTCACCCAATATTTCGATTAGCAATCTGTATGGACTAAGTCCAATATACTTTATAGAGAATCAACTAGACAGTCAGATTCAATCTAGATAAAAGTATATCAAAGAGTTAATATCTCAATCTCTCGATTTGATCTATACTCAAGCAAATGGCAATCTGCGAGTCTTTATCAAATACTAGAGAGATAACTTGGATGGTACCAAAGACCAATATCCAAGTGTCAATCAATTTAAATCAACAACCAAGGGTTGGATATTCTAATTGATTGATCTTAACGTACAACCTATGATATTTCAATTATATAACAAAATATAATGCGAAATAGAAATAACACAGGCACCAGAAGTTTTGTTAACGAAGAAACTGAAAATACAGAAAAACCCCGGGACCTAATCCAGATTGAACACCACACTGTATTAAGCCGCTACAAACACTAGCCTACTACAAACTAACTTCGTTATGGACTGTAGTTGAACCCCAATCAATATCACACTTATCTAAGGTACAGTTGCGCTCCTTACGTCTCTGATCCTAGCAGGATACTACACACTTGATTCCCTTAACTGATCTCACCCATAACTATGAGTTGCTACGACCCAAAGTCGAAGACTTCAATAAACAAATCTGTATCACACAAAAAAGTCTACGATAATAGATAAATCTGTCTCCCACAGATAAACCTATGAGTTTTGTTCCGTCTTATAATAAAATCAAGGTGAACAGGAACTAATTGATAACCCGGACTTATATTCCCGAAGAATAACCTAGAATTATCAATCACCTCACAATAATCTAAATCTTATGGTAGCGAAACTAGATATTGCGGAATCGCAAACGATGAGACGAAGATGTTTGTGATTTCTTTTTATCTTTCCCTATCGGATATTTAATATCAAGCCAATATTAAAATTGAACTCGTATGATAGAAAATGGCAAGATCAGATCGCTCAACTACAAAAAAAGTAGTTTCCTCTGGCTTCACAATCCCAATGAAGTCTTTCAGTCGTTAACCTACAGGGTCTCGAGAAGAAACCTAAGGTTAAAGGAGAATCGACTCTATCAAAACCAACTAGTATCACACATGAGGTGTGGGGATTAGTTTTTCCAGTTGCTAGATGTCTCCTTTATATAGTTTTCAAATCAGGGTTTCAATCCAAGTTACCTTGGTAACAAAGCATTCAATATTCACCGTTGGATGAAAAACCTGATTTAACCAAGCTAATATCTTTCAACCGTTAGATCGAAACTTAGCTTGTCACACACAAATGAAATATATTTCATTCAGGTTTGAGTAACCGTACCTAAACGTGTACACTTAGTTGGTTCACAAATAGTTAACCAATGGTTAGCCATATGAGCACTTTCATATTAATCGTATTCATCTTCTTCACAACTAGTTCAAATGACTCATAAGAACTAGTTGAAGAGTTGTTCAATTGCTTAGGTCTTTATGAATAGACACAATTGAAACAAAATCGGTTTGATTCACTTGAATCAATTCATGAAAAATATAGCCACGGTTTGGAAAGATTGCATTCCTTATTGATTTATTGTTTTAGGTTCATGAACTTCCGATTTGAGAAATAACCATCTTGGGTACGCGTACGGGTACGTGTACCATAGTTACCGGATTTGAGTTTACAAACTCAGCATAAATTTTCGGATCGAAAACTTTCGTGGGTATGTGTACGGGTATGCGTACCTAAGGTGACTGGCTGAAAAGTTTGCAAACTTACAAACTCAGCAGAAATTTTCGATTCGAAAACTTCTACAGGTACGCGTACTCAACCTGTCTCCTTCACCAATACCGTATGCACGAGTGCATACACTTGGTTTCCGACACATGGATTTATACACTAATGTGCGAACACACTATATATGCTTATATCCATAGTTGGTTACGTAATCTCAACTCTACATTTTAATCATTGAAACATTATTCTATAATGTTATAACAGTCGTTATTCACACTATCATCATCAAAGTTATTTTCAAGATTGAAACATCATCATGACTTTCGTCACGGGTAAAGATGAAAAATGGTTAAAGTGAAAGCTTACCAACACACATTTCGAGAAATAGATAGGCGAGTAAACTCGGATCGAAATAGAAAATGTGTATGTATGAAAACTATCATACTTATACGACTTTGTCTCAAGAGTAGGAGATAGAGCAGATAGACTTTTGAGTGATAGATAAGTTCAAGTCTCCACATACCTTTTAGTCGAATGAAGTTCCACTAGTTCCTTGAGTAGTTCTTCGTCTTCGTAAGATGATCGCCGTGGAGTCTGGAGCTCAACTACACTAAACTGTCCTAAACAGAGACTTAGTTATAACTAGTCTAGAAATCAAGACATATAGTTTTGACAACTAAACTTGACAAACATGCTTGAGATAGCAACGCATGCGAGTTCGACCGAACAATGCTCTAACAATCTCCCCCTTTGTCAATTTTAGTGGCAAAACTATCAATACATATGGATTACAAAATAAATAAAACTTTGTAGCTTCTCGTCCACATGCTTGATCTCCTTGGTGCTTCAACATTACTCAAAAACTTCGTATTTTCCAAGTACTCCCATGATTCCATAGATGTTCAATTCAGCATCATAGTTGTTGAAGATCCGTAGCCATAACAACGAGAAAACAAAAGCTCTCAATCATTGTTATACAGTGTCATAGTATTATTACACAGTATCAAAGTTCTTATATCACAACTTTGACAACAATACTATGGTGAATACGTATCACTCCCCCTTAGTCAATACTTTCATCTCAACATGAAAGCCACCCCCCCTTACATAATGATCCGTAAAACACGTAAATCATATGTATTTGTAGTGTCAACTACATATTAATTCTCCCTCTTTTTGTCAATAAAATTGGCAAAGGTACGAAAACGGGATCCTAATGAAATTTCCACGGAGATGCTTCAAGACCAAAGAAAAGTACATATCAACTTGTTTAGATGCAATCATATAGCCGAAGCTAAATGCATTCATCAAGGAGTTTATAAAGATACAAGATAAGCCCTAAAATATTCCATAGCCGCACTCCCCACAAAGATATGGAAATTAAGCGCAATTTCAAAAGAACTCTCCCCCATTTGATGTCATTCCCGAAAGAACAACAAGAGCGACCTTACTTTTACAAGAAAATAAGGATTTCTTTGGACACCAAAAACCATAAGGAAATGATTTTGTATCCAAAAATTCTCAATCAAACTAATCACAAGAGAACCCATTACTAAGTTAATCACAATACACAACCAAATTAATCACAAACGAATCTATGATTAGTCTAGTTGGAAATTCTCACATAAGAACACTTATGGAGCTACACAGTATATACATAAAATATGGATCAGGGAAGATCAATATTGCGGAATATACAAAGATTCATTCTATCTTCTTCACTATTTTCATAACGACATATAATAGACATAATCTTTGTAAACAAAAGATATTAACCTATTTTCCATCAAAGAATTGACATAATAGGCTTAACTTTTGTTTGTCAAAAGTTCATCGATCTTGTACCAATACTCGCATATCGACATATGAAAGAGATAACTTTTGATATCGTATGGGACAATAATAGTTCACGGACGCAAACACACATATCCCATAACATATTTCAATATATAAAACCGTAAAGATTAATACTGCAAACATCATCTTCCAAATCACTTTAGAATTTAAATAAATAAATCTAAAAATATTGCAAGATGAAAACGTTGGACATAGTTATGTGTACTCACAATAATGGCTATTCCAATTACTAGTTATTCTTCCTATCACAAGAATAAAATTATCATAAGAAGATTTACTAGACAAATAAAGGTCAAAAACAATATAATACAAATATAAAGTAGCACAAGAGGCTACTCATCATCTTCATCTTCGGAGATCACGAAGGTGGAACGAACTTTGTCCATGTCTTCTTTAATATCGGGATACTTGGTAGCAATCACAAGTAATTGTTCTTGAACACAATTTACTTTGGTAATCAACTTACAAACACCTTTGTAAATTTAGCGAAGAAACTTCGTAGAAGGATCACTCGAGCCATCAATTGTGTCGCACCTTTGTATCTTGCATTCATATTCCCTCATTCGACTGAAGGTACACGGTCGAACAAGCTTGGGGGTTCCAATGGAGTTCCCAATCGGCTCAATGGAGAAGTTGCGACAAATACGCTCAATCAAGCAAGGGAAGCCTAACTTCTTGTCAAAGATTGTCATGTCTAACATTTGCGAAATAATGAATCCACAAATGTCAAGACCTTTGGTTTCCATCACAAGGTAATAGACCAATTCCGCAAACTCACGGCTCCAACGAGAATTATCAAACGTGGAAGGAAAAAGGTTAGAAATACCCAATTTTCCAAAAGACTTCAAAGGAAAATCTAGTTGATAAGTGGGAAATTTTCCTCTATTCCACACAACACTCTTTCCACAAAGTACTTGTGATATAGATTCTTGTGAAGGTCATTCATCGCTTGGTCTAGGGAGACCAAAATCACCCAAAGGAATTCCGGTAATTTTCGAAATCAATTCTCTATTAACTAGAATGCTTTCTTTATTGACCATGGTCTTGAATTCCATGTCCTCGGGAACAATATCATAAATGTTAGAATAGAAGATTCTAGTAAGAGTATCAAAACCTTCACAAAGGCCATCAAAGATGTTTCCAAGCTTGAATTTTTCAAAACAAGTCAAATCCTCCTTATACCCACTTACATCATCCAATTTCTTTTCTAAAATAAACCCAGTAGTAAAAATCTTTTCAAATACTTTGCTACAGGATTCATCCACAAATCTATCCTACTAGAATTTTTTTCAATAGGAAGATCCATTGAGGAGGATGAAGAACCTAGGTTATTTTAAAAAACTTTTGAACCCTTAGCATTCTTCATGATTCTAGAAGGAAATAAGGGAGTGGGCAAGTGATTACTTACTTGACTTTTATCTTGAGAAGTCATTTCCCAAGTTGTTCTCCAACAAGCTTTAATGGAGAAAGATATTGAACCATAAAAGTTCACGAACGCGGACAGATGAGGGAGGAAGGAGGGTTTGCGTACCCGTACTTCTTTTATACCCATAGTTGGGCTTGGACCCATTCGCGAACTGAGATCCACATAAGGAATGTAGGATTTTTAGAGGTATACGTACTGGGATAAAAATACCAGTATGAAGAAGGAACACCTGCACAAACCTTTCGAAAATATTTTGTCATAAGGACAATAGGAAAAAGAATTCACAAACAAAGTCAACCAGTTACTTGCCCCATTTCAAGTTATATGCAAATGGGGTGACGCCATTCCAGAATTTAGGTGGTGTAGAATGCAGAGAACTTCTCATGCAAATTGGTTGACACTTGTGATCAGAATTAGGATTAAAATCATAATGATAAAACTCAGAATCCGTTGAGCTCTTTTTCTTATGACACAAAAATGACTTTTTCTGATAAGTGGTTCCTTTACCAACCTTACAGGAAATCTTTTTATCAAGTTCAAGTGAGTTGGTGGTTCGAACAATTTTTACATCATTAGAACATGATTTGACCGGTACAAAACTTTTATCAGAACGATTCAATTATTCTATGGAATTAAGCTTTTCTAACATTTTCAAATGCTCTAAACAAATCCTTGTCAATTGATCCATTATGATAGTATTCCTCAAAGAGATTAAGAGTAATTCTTGTGAGGGTCCATATCTTTGCACGTTGATCATGCTTCCTTTGAAATTTCTTCTTAGAAGGTTTTTAAATTTTTCCTTTAAATTGTTTCGCTTTATCTAGATTCGAAGGTATACTAGATAGTATAAGATTATTAAAAAATACCGTAGGTCTAAAGCGTAATAACCTTTGAACAGTTTTTAAGGAGCTCTGGTGTGCGTTACAGATGCCATGAGCAAGTCTCCCAAACAGATTTCCCATGGGGATAGACTGTTGAGGATCGGACAAACACAAACTTATAAGGTTTAAGGTGTTTGCCTGCTCTGATACCAATTGAAAAAACGGGGGTCTAACAACCTCACCCAATATTTCGATTAGCAATCTGTATGGACTAACTCCAATGTACTTTCTAGAGAATCAACTGGACAGTCAGATTCAATCTAGATAAAAGTATATCAAAGAGTTAATATCTCAATCTCTCGATTTGATCTATACTCAAGAAAATGGAAATCTGCGAGTCTTTATCAAATACTAGAGAGATAACTTGGATGGTACCAAAGACCAATATCCAAGTGTCAATCAATTTAAATCAACAACCAAGGGTTGGATATTCTAATTGATTGATCTTAACGTACAACCTGTGATATTTCAATTATATAACAAAATATAATGTGGAATAGAAATAACACAGACACCAGAAATTTTGTTAACGAGGAAACCGCAAATGCAGAAAAACCCCGGGACCTAGTCCATATTGAAAACCACATTGTATTAAGCCGCTACAGACACTAGCCTACTACAAACTAATTCGGTGTGGACTGTAGTTGAACCCTAATCAATATCACACTGATTCAAGGCACAGTTGCGCTCCTTACGTCTCTGATCCCAGCAGGATACTACGCACTTGATTCCCTTAGCTGATCTCACCCACAACCAAGAGTTGCTACGACCCAAAGTCGAAGACTTTATTAAACAAATCTGTATCACACAAAAAAGTCTACGATAATAGATAAATCTGTCTCCCACAGATAAACCTATGAGTTTTGTTCCATCTTATGATAAAATCAAGGTGAACAAGAACTAATTGATAACCCGGACTTATATTCCCGAAGAACAACCTAGAATTATCAATCACCTCACAATAATTTAAATCGTATGGTAGCGAAACTAGATATTGCAGAATCACAAACGATGAGATGAAGATGTTTTCTTTTTATCTTTCCCTATCAGAGATATAATCTCAAGCCAATCTTACAATTGAACTCGTATGATAGAAAATGGAAAGATCAGATCGCTCAACTACAAGAAAAGTAGTTTCGTATGGCTTCACAATCCCAGTGAAGTCATTCAGTCGTTAACCTACAGGGTCTCGAGAAGAAACCTAAGGTTAAAGGAGAATCGACTCTAGCAAAACCAACTAGTATCACACATGAGGTGTGGTAATTAGTTTTTCCAGTTGCTAGATGTCTCCTTTATATAGTTTTCAAATTAGTGTTTGCAATCCAAGTTACCTTGGTAACAAAGCATTCAATAATAATCGTTAGATGAAAAACCTGATTTAACCAAGCTAATATCTTTCAACCGTTAGATCGAAACTTAGCTTGTCCACACAAATGAAATGTATTTCATTTAGGTTTGAGTAACCGTACCTAAACGTGCACACTTAGTTGGTTCACAAATAGATAACCAGTGGTTAGCCATATGAGCACTTTCATATTAACTGTATTCATCTTGTTCACAACTAGTTCAAATGACTCATAAGAACTACTTGAAGAGTTGTTCAATTGCTTAGGTCTTTATGAATAAACACAATTGAAACAAAATCGATTTGATTCACTTGAATCAATTCATGAACAATATATCCACGATTTGCAAAGATTGCATTCCTTATTGATTTATTGTTTTAAGTTAATGAAATTCCAATTTGAGAAATAACCAGCTTGGGTACACGTACGAGTACGTGTACCATAGCCACCGGATTTGAGTTTGCAAACTCAGCAGAAATTTTCGATTCAAAAACTTCCGTGGGTACGCATAAGGGTATGCGTACCTAAGGTGACTGGTTTAACAGTTTGCAAACTTAAAAACTCAGCAGAAATTTTCGGTTCGAAAACTTCCGCAGGTACGCGTACTCAACCTGTCTCCTTCACCAATACCGTATGCACGAGTGCACACACTTGGTTTCCAGCACATGGATTTATACATTAATGTGCGAACACACTATATATGCTTATATCCATAGTTGGTTACGTAATCTCAACTCTACACTTCAATCATTGAAACATTCTTCTATAATGTTATAACAATCATTATTCACAACTATCGTTATCAAAGTTATTTTCAAGATTGAAAAATCATCATGACTTTCGTCACGGGTAAAGATGAAAAATGGTTAAAGCGAAAACTTACCAACACACATTTCGAGAAAAAGATAGGCGAGTAAACTCGGCTCGAAATAGCAAATGTGTTTGTATGAAAACTATCATACTTATACGACTTTGTCTCAAGAGTAGGAGATAGAGTAGATAGACTTTTGAGTGATAGATAAGTTCAAGTCTCCACATACCTTTTAGTCGGATGAAGTTCCACTAGTTACTTGAGTAGTTCTTCGTCTTCGTAAGATGATCGCCATGGAGTTTGGAGCTCAACTACACTAAACTGTCCTAAACCGAGACTTAGCTATAAGTAGTCTAGAAATCAAGACATATAGTTTTGACAACTAAACTTGACAAACATGCTTGAGATAGCAACGCATGCAGGTTCGACCGAGCAATGCTCTAACAAAATTCTTTCTTGATTTTGAGAACACTCATCCTGTTTTTGAGTAAGCTCATCTATCTTCTTAGTAAGTTCATCAACAGCCGATCGGTTAGCCATTGAAACTTGAGGATTTTACAGCTCTGCTACCAATTTGTAGTGGTCTACTCGTACAAAGGATTCATTCAACACAATCATGTGATAAAACAGAGAAAGGGTTGGGTAAAAGAGAAATTATCAAAGAGGATTCAAATTGAAGGAGGAGAATGAGAGTTGCAAGAGAAGAAGATAAGGTTTACTCAAAGAGAAAGGATATGAAGATAACTAAAGAAAGAGAAAGTTCATTTTAATAATAATTCATGAGCATTCAAAGTAGTACGTGCAAAAGATTAAATATACAGGGTTCACGTTAAGAACGAACTATAAATGCACCTGAAATTTAACTAATAGCATCCTGTCTGGGTAGCCCCTAAGAGAGTATATCATGACTAGGGTTATGACACAAGTACATATTCATGCAAGGATTTCCCATGAGACATGATTTTGATCAATGAGTCTTTGATAATATCCTTGGCTAGGGTATAATAAACTTTATCTCCCTGATTGTATTTTTTTAGTAAGATTAATGAAAAACTCAATCGTATTTTTTGCTTCTGAATCTTAGATGTGTGTTGTGGGTTTTTGTTTCCTTATTAACATTATATCGTTAATATTCCCTTTAGGTTGTTCATGGAATGAACTAACATCATTGAACTGTTGAACAGGGAGGAAAAACAAACTGGCTCCTTTTTGAGTATACTATAGACATAGTATATCAAAACCTTGTGATACCTTAACCGAATCATTAGGTTCTTCCTTAACCAAGTAGATAATATTTTATAGGGATAACAACAAACCTTTCTGGCGAAAAGTCTTGCGAAAAGTCTGGCGATGCTTGAAAATGCGGGGATCTAACAACCTCACCCAATATTTCGATTAGCAATCTGTATGGACTAACTCTAATATACTTTTAAGAGAATCAACTAGACAGTCAGACTCAATCTTAATAAAAAGTATATCAAGGAGTTAATATCTCGATCTCTTGATTTAATCTTTACTCAAGCAAATAGAAATCTGCGAGTCTTTATTAAATACAAGGGATATAAACTTGGATGGTACCAAAGACCAATACCCAAGGATCAATCAATTTCCAATCAACAACCAAAAGTTGGATTTCACAATTGATCGATACAACGCATAGCCTGTGATATTTCAATTATATAACAAAATATAATGCGGAATAGAAATAACACAGACACCAGAAGTTTTGTTAACGAGGAAACTGCAAATGCAGAAAAACCCCGGAACCTAGTCCAGATTGAACACCACACTGTATTAAGCCTCTACAGACACTAGCCTACTACAAACTAACTTCGGTCTGGATTGTAGTTGAACCCCAATCAATATCACACTGATCCAAGGTACAGTTGCGCTCCTTACGTCTATGATCCTAGCAGGATACTACGCACTTGATTCCCTTAGCTGATCTCACCCACAACTAAGAGTTGCTACGACCCCAAGTCGAAGACTTTAATAAACAAATCTGTATCACACAGAAAAGTCTATGATAATAGATAAATCTGTCTCCCACATAAATACCTACGAGTTTTTGTTCCGTCTTTTGATAAATCAAGGTGAACAGGAACCAATTGATAATCCGAACTTATATTCCCGAAGAACAACCTAGTATTATCAATCACCTCACAATAAACTTAATCGACTAGCGAAACAAGTTATTGTGGAATCACAACCGATGAGACGAAGATGTTTGTGATTACTTTTATATCTTTCCTATCGGAGAAATCAATCTCAAGCCAATCTTACGATTGTACTTAGTTTGATAGAAACAACAAGATCAGATCACACAACTACAAGAAAAGTAGTATCGGTCTGGCTTCACAATCCCAATGAAGTCTACAAGTCGTTAACCTACAGGGTCTCGGTAGAAACCTAAGGTTAAAGGAGAATCGACTCTAGCTAATACAACTAGTATCACACAGGAGGTGTGGGGATTAGGTTTCCCAGTTGCTAGAGTTCTCCCTTATATAGTCTTTCAAATCAGGTTTGCAATCAATGTTAGCTTAGTAACAAAACATTCAATATTCACCGTTAGATGAAAACCTGGTTAGATTCAAGCTAATATCTTTCAACCGTTAGATTGAAACTTAACTTGTTACAAACAAATGAAATGCACGTATAACCGTACCCAAACATGTACATCTAGTTGGTTCAACAGTATTTAACCAAATGGTTAGCCATATGAGCACTTTCATATCAACCATATTCTTCTTTACCATAACTAGTTTAAATGACTCAAATGAACTAGTTTAGAGAGTTGTTCAATTGCTTAGATCTTTATAATATACACAATTGAAACAAAAACGATTTGATTCACTCAAATCAATTCATGAAATTTATAGCCACGGTTTGCAAATTTGCATTCCTTAGTTTATATAAATCTAAGTTCATGAATAATCGTTTTTAGAAAATAACCAACTTAAATACGCGGACTGGTTCGCGGACTTGAGTACCCGGAATGAGTTTTTTTTCAATTCACAAACTCCATCAGAAATTCTTTGGATGAGAACCTCCGACAGTACACGGACTGGGTACGCGGACTCTAGTTCCGGTTTTCCTGATCAGCAAAGTACGCATACTTTGGTTCAAGGAATAAGGACTTAGACATGTATGGGTTACTTCACAATGTTTATATCCAACCATGGTTATATAATCTAAACTCTCATTTCAATCATTTAACCATTCTCAGAGGACGTTATATGATTGTTATTCACAAACCATTTTTTGTCAAAGCCATTTTCAAGTAATTGAAACATAACATGACTTTTGTCACTAGTAAAGATGAACTTGGCCAAAGCGAAAGCTTACCAACACATATTTCAAGAAATAGATAAGCGAGATAAACTCGGATCGAAATAGCAAATGTGTATAATCATAGTCTATATAGTAAAACGACTTTTGTCTCAAGATAGGAGATAGAGTAGATAGACTTTTGAGTGATAGATAAGTCCAAGTATCCACATACCTTTTAGTCGATGAAGTTCCACCAGTTCCTTGAGTAGTTCTTCGTCTTGTATGATGATCGCCATGGAGTTCTTGAGCTCAACTACACTTTCTATCCTAGTCCGAGACTTAGCTATAAATAGACTAGAAATCAAGACTTATAGTTTTGATCACTAACATTGACAAACATGCTTGAGATAGCAACGCATGCGAGTTCGACCGAGCAGTGCTCTAACAATGCTGACTTAGTCAACCTTGCAAATTACTTCGTCTTCCTCAATCGATCTCAATCTGTTTCTTTTAATTTTCTTCAAAATCTTATTAATCATTCTGTTCTTATATTAATCTATTATGGATTAATGGGTTTTCTTCTTTGTTTTAACCTAATTTATCAATTGTGAAGTTTCTAGTTGTGCCCTAATTTTTTAGTTTTGGATTTCTTCTCTGATGACCTTGTTTCATCAATTCTGAATCATTTGTTGTCTCGAGTTGATCTTCTTTATTTACTTCATTTACTCTAAAATATACTAAACTGTTTTGTTATACCGATTTTTAAGCTTTGACTGTTTTTTTCCTAATTGTTAATTTTTCTTAATTTGTTTTTCCATATTAGGTCATGAGCTTAAAGGAGGTGCACACATAGAGTTACTTAGACATCATCATGAGATTTTATTGAACAACAAAGTTTTTTGGAGAAGTGGTTAGCATCTAATATTGGGTATGGTTCTATGAATCTTCAATTTCTTAAAAAAAAAAGCTCTGGTTTTGGGGGTCAGTGTTAATTTTGAAGATTAGTTTTGTGATATGCTTCTGCATATTGAGATCCACCTAGTGTAGGTATTTGATTCTATCAGTTCTCTCGTGCTAGATTTTTTTACAGAATTATCTAGTTTGGGATTTGTGAATGGTTTTTGTTTGTGACGGGTAAATGTCTTTCTTCATGATGCTCCTGGTAATAGGTTTAGTAGGCTACAACGGTTATTTTAATCTTTAGAGATTCCTTGATAAATTTAATCTTCTGGATTTCTTTTAAAAAAGTTGTGTTAAATTTTATATTTTAGAGATTAAGACATTTTATATTTCTTTTAGTTCATCTCTGAAGATTTCCTTTTGAAAATATTTTAAAAGAAAGCTTATAAATTAAGCCTTTTAAAAGATATCCCCGGGTTAGTGGGATTTTTGCTCGGAGTTATTTCTAAACTTGGGCAATTTTCCTTCATGCACTCTGCTAGTCTTCTGGTTAAGTAAATGAGTATATTTGTCTGTTCAGTTTCCTTATCTTTGAGACTACGTTAAAAGAATGTGCAGTCTTGTTTAGTTAGTCCAATTCTACAAGTTTTCTATTAGAAGGAATTATTAGCTGGATGGTTCATCTTTTTATTTATCTATCTATCTATATATATATATATATTAGTTCTTAAAGCATATCTATCTTCCTTCTTCTTTGTGAGTTTCTTTCTTGTCTTTTCTGAGTGTAATATGGCTATTCCTGCTAATCAAGTGAGAGTTTCAAACTTAGATGAAGATGTTGAAGAATTTTCTTTCAGATTTGCTGCTCTTCTTTATGATAAGTATCGTAGTTATCATAAAACCTCTATAAAGCATAACCTCAGTAGAATCTGGACTATAAACTCTTCAGATTTTAAGCTAGCAAAACCTTATGTTCAAGGAATGCAGGGTATTTAAAATCTTTTTGTTGTATGTTTAAGAAGAAAGAAGATATGGAGTTAGCATATGTTGCTAGGCCTTTTCTCTTTTTTAGTCACTTATTTGATGTTAAACCCTTAGGTGATCTAGAATCGGTTTTTGATTTGGTCTGGAACACACCTTTGATGCCAATTCAGATTACAATTCCACATGCTCTGGTAAACAAAGGAAAAGTTAGAGAAGTTATTGAGCAAGTTGGAACTATTGAAACTGTGGAAACATCATTAGTAAATTTTTATGAAGCAAAAGTCATGGTTCCTTTGAATACCCTTTTGAAAAAAAAGGTTGTTTATAATACTGCAAGAAAGACCTATTATATGTTTGCTTTTTATCGTAAACTTCCTTTTCATGCTTGCAAGAAATGCATTATGCTCTACCATGATGAAGAAAAGTGTAACGAGTTTCAGATGAGATTTTTGTCATAGCTTTGCCTGCTCCTTCTCCAAGAGACACTCATGTTGTTGTTACAAAGGTGGTTTTAGTTATGGAAAGGGGTGAAAGTTCAGGAACTGCAAAGAGTTGTGATGCTGATGCAAAGAGTAGTGATGTCTCTCAACCATTTGCTTTCTAAGTCAGTCTTGAACCTTCTGGATCATCCAGAAATAATGGTTATTCTCTTTCGCTTCCTGTTACTTCTTATGTTGTGCCTGCTGTTTCATTTTTAACTATTAGAGATTATGTTTTTCCTGTTAATCGTATTCATGCTTCAATGAATTCTCTGGACTCTCCTCCCTGAGATGAAAGTTTTTCTTTTGATGCTTCTGCTCTTTTGCATGATAAGAAAGGTAAAATATCTAGGACTGCCTTTGGATCAGTATTCTTAGGTTGTAACTCCTTTTCATCTGCTTCATCTATGATGCTTACTCCTCAGTGGCCACCTATGGTTTATTTGCCTCCTTATACGCCTCCAATCAATGCCTCTTTTAACCAGGGAAGTTTTGGTTTGAACCTAAATGAGAATGTGGAATCTAATGTGGTTTGGTCTGCTTCATGTACTTCGTATTCCCAAACAGTTTTTACTTCTTCAGGGGTTATTTTTAATTCCTCAACTAAAATGAGCTATTCTTATGATGTCTTTGCTAATTCAAGCGCTGATAATATTACTTTGAGCAATCCAGATATTGAGAATAATATTAAAGATACAATACTTCTTGGACCAACTACTCTAGTTACTCTTCCTCCGGAACCATTGGTCACAAATGAAGAATTTGATAAATGGGGTGAAGCCAATTTTGTTACCAAAAGGCAAGATGAGCAGAGGAATCCTCATGCATCTTCTTCGATCGATATTTGTGAAATGTGCTAGAAGTATAATCATAGTAATGATGATACTCATGGTTATTTGAATTTTTTGACTCATTTTTCCTATGATTAAAGGAAGGATTCCAATGGCTGGAACTTGCAACACCACATGTAGAAAACTTTTTATCGTTTTTGAATGAGTTGTTGCCAAAACTCAAACGTGTGTCACGAATGACATAATTGGAATTTTTACCAGCACAAGCCTTTTCCTTAATCAAGACAAGTCGTTCCAGAGATTTAAAAACGTTTTCAAAAGACATAAATAGATCTTTGTCAATTGATCCATCTCGATAGAATTCCTCGAAAAGATTAATAAGAAGTCTAGTGAGGTTCCATATTCTTGAACTTTTATTCACACGTTTCCTGCAACGAACCTTTTTAAAGGAATCTTTAATTTTTCCTTTAAACTGTTTTTCATCATCCAGGATTTCTAGTGTCTTAGATGATGTGAGATTATGTTTGGGAGCCTGGAAATGGGAAAACATATTCTTGAATAGTTTATCTTAATTTAATTTATGATAACCTTGTTATTGGTTAGCTTTAATGTTGTTTTTCTAAAATTTTATCATATTTTGGGCTAGGTTAATTTGTGTTTGTTTTACTCCAAAAATAGGTTAATATAAATACTTATTTTTAAGGCAATTACTCATTTTAAAGGAAAATAACTGTCTAACCCAGGTGAGGATACATGTATCCCAGGTATTTGGAAGAATACCATAATCTCACCTTTTTAGCTTCCTAAAATCAAGGAAGGTTTGGTAATCCTTATCCAGGATTGGAGTTGCAGTGAGACAAACACAATTTAACTGTTTTTCACTAGATAACCCAACCTAGGATGGGATATCCAGGGTACCAAACACAAGAATAAACTCTGAACAATCTTTGAAGAATTCTGGTATATGCCACAGATGCCCAGAACAAGTTTTCTAAGGAGATTTCCCATAGGGACAGTCTTTGGGAACAATCAAACACAAACTTATTAGGTTTATCGTGTTTTCCCGCTGTGATACCAATTGAAAAAGCGGGGGCCTAACAACCTCACCCAATATTTCGTTTAGACAATATGTATGGACAAACTCCAATATATTTCCAAGAGAATCAACTAGACAGTCACACTCAATGAATGGAAATATATCCAAAAGTTGTATCTCTGTTTCACAATGTAATCAGCAAATCAAACATATAGAAATCCGCGAGCCTGATTATTATGTGCAAATGGTACCAAAGACCAATGTTCAAGTGTCAATCAATTTATATCAACAATCAAAGGTTGGATTATCTAATTGATTGAACTACGCATAACCTGTGTGAAAAAGCGGGGGTCCAACAACCACACCCAATATTTCGCTTAGTAATCTGTATGGACAAACTCCAGTATACTTTCAAGAGAATCAACTAGACAGTCAGACTCAATCTTTAGAAAAGTATATCAAAGAGTTTATATCTCAATTTCTAAATTCAATCCGCAATCAAACAAATAGGAATTTGCGATCCCGATTGAATAAGAGAAATAACTTGGATGGTATCACAAACTAATATCCAAGTGTCAATCAATTCAATCAACAACCCAAAGGCTGGATTCAAGAACCGATTGAACTTAACACACGACCTGTGATATTTCAATTATATAAAAAAATATAATGCGGAAAAGAAATAACACAGATACCAGAAATTTTGTTAACTAGGAAACTGCAAATGCAGAAAAAGCCCGGGACCTAGTCCATCTTTGAACACCACATTGTATAAAGCCGCTACAGACACTAGCCTACTCCAAGTTAACTTCGGACTGTAATGTTGTTGAGACCTAACCAATCTCATGCTGATCAAGGTATAGTCGCGTTCCATACGCCTCTAGAACCACGCCGAATTATACGCACTTGATTCCCTTAGATGATCTCACCCACAACTAAGAGTTCCTACGACCTAAAGTCAAAGACTTGAAAAACCAATCTGTCTCAGACAAAAAAGTCTATTGAATAGATAAATCTGTCTCCCACAGGTAAACTTATGAGTTTTGTTCCGTCTTTTGATAAATTAAGGTGAACATGAACCAATTGATATACCAGACTTATATTCCCAAAGAACAGCTAGAAATATCAATCACCTCACAATAATCTTAATTGTATGGTAGCGAAACAAGATATTGTGAAATCACAAACGATGAGACGAAGATGTGTGTGACTACTTTTTATCTTGCCTATCGGTGATTAAATCTCGAGCAAATCTTAGAGAAGATAGTACTCAATCACGATAGAAAATATCGAGATCAGAACACGAAACTACAGAGAAAATAGTTAGGTCGGGTTTCACAATCCCAATGAAGTCTTCAAGTCATTAACCTACAGGGTTTTGGAAAAACCTAAGGTTAAAGGAGAATCGACTCTAGTCGCAACTAGTATCACACAAGAGGTGTGGGGATTAGGTTTCCCAGTTGCTAGAGTTCTCCTTTAGATAGTCTTCAAATCATGGTTTGCAATCAATGTTACCTTGGTAACAAAGCATTCAATATTCACCGTTAGATGAAAACTTGATTAGACTCAAGATAATATCTTTCAACCGTTAGATCGAACTTAGCTTGTTAGACACAAATGAAAAGTGACTTCATTTAGATATGAGTAACCATACCTAAATGTGTACCCCTTTGTTGTCTCAACCATAGTTAACCAAAGTTAGCCATATGAACACTTTCATATCAACCTCATTCATCCTAACCATAACTAGTTCAAATGACTCAAATGAAACTAGTTCTATATTTGTTCAATTGTTTATATTCTCATAGAAATATACAAAACACAATTGAATTCACTCGGATCAAGTCATTAACATTATAGCCACAGTTTGCAAAAGATTGTATTCCTTATTATATAAACATATTAGTTCATGAACAAACCGATTTTAGAACTTAACTTACTCAGGTATGCATACGGGTACGCATACCTAAGTACCCAGACTAAGTTTGGGTTCGCCAGTATGCGAACGGGTACGCATTCCACCAAACTCAGCAGAAATTCCCGGAACCGAACCTCACGCAAGTACGCGTACCGATATGCGTACAAGGTTCCCGGACTTTCATAAACCAACCGGTACGCATACGGGTATGCATACCATGGTTCCCGGACTTGGACTACATATATGCAAATACGCACACTATGCTTATATCCAATTGTTCTAAACTCTCATTTCAACCATTGAAACATTCTTGGAAGACGACAATAGCTGTCTCACACAAACTATTAGCTTTAAAGCAATTTTCAAGTGATCTGACCAATACGAAACATTCCTAGTCTACATCAAATAACTGTCTCACACAAATCATGTAAGATGTTACAAGGAGATTTTCGCATGATCATCTTTTGACTTTCGTCAAGAATATAAGATGATATTGGTTAAAGCAAAATCTTACCAACACATATTTCGAGAAATACGTAAGCGAGTTAAACTCAGCTCGAAATATCAAATGTGCATAAATGAAGTCTATATAGCTATACGACTTTTGTCTCAAATAGGAGATAAAGTAGATAGACTTTTGAGTGATAGATGAGTTCAAGTCCTCACATACCTTTTGTTTATGAAGTTCCACAAGCTCCCCTTAGTAGTTCTTCGTCCTCAATCGATGAACACCGTGAAGTCTAATGCTCAACTGCACTTTCTATCCTAATCCGAGACTTAACAATAAGTAGACTAGAAATCAAGACTTATAGTTTTGGCAACTAAACTTGACAAACAAGCTTGAGATAGCAACGCTTCCGAGTTTGACCGCAGTGCTCTAACAATCTCCCTTTCTGTCAATTTTAATGACAAAACTATCAATACATATGGATTACAAAATAAATAAACTTTGTAGCTTCTCATCCAAATGCTTGATTTCCTTGGTTCTTCAACATTACTTGAAATATTCATCACTTCCAAGTACTCCAGTGATTCAGAACGTGTTCAACTCAGCATCATAGTTGTTGAAGATCCATAGCTATAACAATGAGAAAACAGTTGCTCTCAATCATTGTTATACAGTGTCATAGTATCATTACACATCATCAAAGTCAAATTGTATCACAACTTTGACAACAATACTATGGTGATATGTATCACTCCCCCTTAGTCAATATTTCATCTCACATGAAAACCACTCCCCCTTACATAATGATCCGTAAACCATATGTATTTGTAGTGTGAACTACACATTATTTTCCCCCCTTTTTGTCAATATAAATTGGAAAAGGTACGAAAACTAGTGGGGTCCTAATGAAATTTCCATAGAGATACTTCATGACCAAAAGAGAACATATCAACTTTGTTTCGATGATTTCACATAGCCGAAACTTGTGTATTCATCAAGGAGTTTATAAAGTTACAAGAAAACTACTATAATATTCCACAGTCGCACTCCCCACAAAGATTTGGCAATTAATCACAAGTTCAACTAAGAACTCCCCCGATAAAATGCCATTCTCGAAAGAACAACAAGAGCGACCTTACTTTCACAATAAAAGAAGGATTTCTTTCGACATTAACAAATCACATGAAACATGAATTTTGTTAGAGCACTGCTCGGTCGAACTCGCAAGCGTTGCTATCTCAAGCATGTTTGTTAAGTTTAATTGCCAAAACTATAAGTCTTGATTTCTAGTCTACTAATATCTAAGTCTCAGACTAGGATAGAAACTGTAGTTGAGCTCTAGACTCCATGGTGTACATCATGCAAAGACGAAGAACTACTCAAGGAACCGGTGGAACTCCATCGACAGAAAGGTATGTGGAGACTTGAACTTATCTATCACTCAAAAGTCTACTTTATCTCCTATCTTGAGACAAACGTCGTATTGCTATATAGACTATGATTATACACATGTACTATTTCGCTTTGGCCAAGTTCATCTTTACTAGTGACGAAAGTCATATTTGTTTCAATCACTTGAAAATCGCTTTGACGAAAAATAGTTTGTGAACAAAAACTATATAACATTCTCTAAGAATGTTTCAATGATTGAAGTGAGAGTTTAGAATACATAATCATGGTTGGATATAAACATTGTGAGACAACTCATATGTGTGTAAGTCCAATATCCTTGAACCAGAGTATGCGTACTTTGCTGCTCAGGATCACCGGAACTAAAGTCCGCATACCAGTACGCATACTGTCGGAAGTTCACATCCATTGAATTTCTGCTAGAGTTTGTGAACTGAAAACAAACCTAATCCGGGTACTTAAGTCCGCATACCAGTATGCGTACTTAAGTAGGTTATTTTCTAAAAACAGTTTAATTCGTGAACTAAGACATTTATATTTTAAGGAATGTAATCTTTGCAAACCGTGGTTGTAATGTTCATGAATCGATGCGAGTGAATCAAAACTATTTGTGTTTCGATTGTGTCTTGTATACTTATATGAGATCTAAGCAATTGAACAACTATCTAGCTATTTCATTTGAGTCATTTGTACTAGTTGCGGTAAAGAAGAATAATGTTGATATGAAAGTGCTCATATGGCTAACCTATCGTTAACTACCGTTGAGCCAACGACTTGTACACGTTTAGGTACGGTTACTCAAACCTAAATGAAGTTAGATTTCATGTGTGTATAACAAGCTAAGATTCGATCTAACGGTTGAAATATATTAGCTTGAATCTAATCAGGTTTTCGTCTAACGGTGAATATTGAATGCTTTGTTACCAAGGTAGCATTGATTGCAAACCCTGATTTGAAGACTATATAAAGGAGAACTCTAGTAACTCGGAAACCTAATCCCCACACCTTCTGTGTGATACTAGTTGTATAAGCTAGAGTCTATTCTCCTTTAACCTTAGGCTTCTATAGAGACCCTGTAGGCTAACGACTTGAGGACTTCATTGGGATTGTGAAGCCAGACCCAACTATTTTCTTTCTAGTTGCATGATCTGATCTTGTTGTTTCTATCGTATTTGAGTACAATTGTAAGATTGTCTTGAGATTAAATTCTCCGATAGGCAAAATAGAAAAGTAGTCACAAACATCTTTGTCTCATCATTTGTGATTCCGCAATATCTTGTTTCTCTAGTCGATTAAGATTATTGTGAGGTGATTGATAATTCTAGGAGGTTCTTCGGGAATATAAATGCGGGTTATTGATTGGTTCCTTTTCACCTTGATTTATCGAAAGACGAAACAAAACTCGTAGGTATTTCTGTGGTAGACAGATTTATCTATTCCTGTAGACTTTTCTGTGTGATACAGATTTGTTTATTAAAGTCTTCGACTTTGGGTCGTAGCAACTCTTGGTTGTGGGTGAGATCAACTAAGGGAATCAAGTGCGTAGTATCCTGCTGGGATCAGAGAGTAAGGAGCGCAACTGTACCTTGGATCAGTGTGAGATTGATTGGGGTTCAAGTACAGTCCAGTCCGAAGTTAGTTTGTAGTAGGCTAGTGTATGTAGCGGCTTAATATAGTGTGTGTATAATCTGGACTAGGTCCCGAGGTTTTTCTGCATTTGCGGTTTCCTCGTTAACAAAACTTCTGTTGTCTGTGTTATTTCTTTTCCGCATTATATTTTGTTATATAATTGAAATATCACAGGTTGTACGCTGAATCGATCAATTGGTAAAACCAACCTTTGGTTGTTGATTGAAATTGATTGATAATTGAACATTGGTCTTTGGTGCCGTTCAAGTTAATTTCTCTTGTGTTCAATTAGACTCGCAAGTTTCTATTTGCTTGAGTAAGTATTGAATCGAGAAATTGAGATATAACTCCTTGATATACTTTTTATCAAGATTGAGTCTGACTGTCTAGTTGATTCTCTTAAAAGTATATTGGAGTTTGTCGATACAGATTGCTAAGCGAAATATTGGGTGTGGTTGTTAGACCCCCATTTTTTCAATTGGTATCAGAGCAGGCAAACACATTAAAAACCTTATAAGTTGTGTTTGTAGCGATCTGATTATGGATGAGTCTATCTCTAATAACGCACCAGGTTAAATATTACCAGATGTTTTTCAAAGCTTGGATTCACCTGAGAGAACTGTCATATCTATGTCAATATCAAAACATTCTCTTAACGTAAAAACTGTTGATAACTGGGAAACACTCCTAGAAGAACAGTTGGATGAACTTTCTGATGAAGGTGATTCAGATATTGATAGAGAAGTTGATTAGGAAGTCTCAGAGTATGTTAAAGTTTTGAATTCGTTGGAAAAGAAGAAGATGACAACTTCTTATGTCACACCTCTTTTGATTTCTCTTTGTCGGAAAAACAAGCAGTTGAGAAGATGTTACGCAGGTGTTTATGTTTCGCATCGTTCTAACGAATCGATCCTCAAGGATTTTGAGGAAAAACTACGTATGAAGTCACTTGAATGTGATAATCTTTATCAAAAGTACTTTTCATTGGAAGAGAAACTTGCAGAATCTGAAGCAAGATTAACTCTCAACAAGTTAGTTTTGATGACAGAGAAAGCACTTTTCTCGCTCGAGAAAAACGTCTTGAGGCTGATTTAGCTGCTTCTCTTGATAAAATCAAGATGTTGGAAGATGACTTGAAAAAGTTCAATACTAGTTCAAGCAAATTAACCTCTATGCTAGGAGCAAGTAAAAATCATCGTGATACGCGAGAATTGGGCTATAAGGGAATAGATGCTCCAAGTACTAGCAAAGAGGTAAATTTGTCAAGGTTAGTGATTCTTCTTAACAAAAGGTTTCCACTGCTGGAAAAAGTGAAATACCTTCACCGGCAGTTAAGGTTCAAAAGAGCAAAGTATATCAACCTCCAAAGTCAACACACATGGATTGAGGTAAGAACATTTCTTATGTTTGCCATTATTGGGGAAATAAAGGTCACCTGGAAAGGAGATGTCGTTTCCGTATAAGGAATGAGAAACTTCATGATATTCTTATTTGAGAATCATAAGAAGTTGTGAAGCTAAGATCATATGTTAAGACTAATCCCCTTAACGTTACAGGTTGTAAATGTCCAACCTTTAGGCAAAGTAACCAGTGTTGTGATACGCCTAGATTTGCCTATAAACGTCATACGAATCCTTTCATAATCGTAATGGTTATCAAAAGTATAACTTTGTAAAGACGAAGACAAGATCTGATGCTCCCAATTGGAGAAAGACTAACTTGTAAAAGAATAGTCAATCCAATTCTCTTCCGAAAAATCTAGAAGAGAGTAATGGGAAGAAGGTTCTGGTTGTTCCTAAACGCACTCAAAAGTGGATACCAAAGAAAGTCAATGATGTTTTGAGTGAAAATGAATGATCACCCAGAAAGTTCCATAACTATGGAGAAAGCAGTATCCATGATGTTGGAACTTAAAAAGTTATTTGGAAAGATGGGTTTGGATGTGAAAGGTTCTAAAAGTGATCTCTTTCATGATAATCCAAAGGTTACTTGTGGTGAGCAAGACATTGTTCACCTAAATACAACTTGATTGTGTTGAAAGTGCATCCTCACCAAGGAATGCCCTATTATGTATACGGTGAGGGAAGCACGAGAATTGGGGCACACAGATTATGTTCGGTAAGGCTGTAAAATTTGATTGGATTCTTCTAAAAAGGTATGTCTATAAAATTGAGCAAGATTTGTGTTTTTATTTGCTTAGAGTACTTATAATGATCCGTGTACCTTGCTTATTGTTCATTTCTACCTAACTTGATCTATGTTTAAGGTTCTTAAATGTTTAGGTTTGAAAATAATAGTTCGGGATGTTTGGACTACATGGTACACATACCAGGTATGCATAACATCATTTAAAATCAAAATATATGGGTTTAAGTACGCATACCCGTTTTCATACTCCCCCAGGTCATGAAAATTCGTTTGCAAACCTGTATGCATACTTAACGTCGATATTCAGTAAACTTGTTTTGCCCGTAACTTCTTCGTCCGAACCCGGAATAACCTCATTCTTTTTTAATTCTCTTCCTATTTGAATTCTCTTCAAATTGGAGATGAGAACTATTGAATTTGGATGATTTCAGATTGGTCTTTGTCCCGTCTCTTTTTTGAGTGTTTTGCTCCATTTTGTCGCACTTGTTCCACTTCTCTTGGACTTGGGCACTTGGATTCTTGGAGTACTACTCTTCTAAGATCATTTGTAGCTTTTACAAGAATGTTGTTGGTGAATCACAAAGAAGGAAGTTCAAGAATGGGCAGTAGTACGCATTGCTATGGGATTCTTGAATGTTCACAATCATCTTATGTGAACTATGATGCATGGTCTTTAATGAATTTGTATGTTATTCTTTGAAAAACTTTATATACGCCTTTGGTATCTATTATTGGTGTAAATTCGGGCGAAAAAGATTGATTCTACCTACTAAGGGCAATGATTCTGTTTGCAGTATTAATCATATGATTTTATATATTGCAAATTGTTATGGGATATGTGTGTTTGCGTCCGTGAACTATGATTGTCCCATACGTGGTCAAAAGTTAAGTCTTTCATATGTCTATATGCAAGTATTGATAAAAGATTGAATGAACTTTTGACAAGCAAAAGTTAAGCCTTTTATGTCATTATGCAAATATTGATGGAAGAAAGGATGAGATTTTGTTTACAATGATTATGTTTATTGTATGTCATTGTGCAAATAGTGATCGAAAATTGAATGGATCCTTGTCTATTCCGCAGTATTGATCTTCCCTGATCCATATTTCTTATGTATATACTGTGTGGCTCCGTAAGTACTCTTATGTTGAGCATTTCCGATTAAATTAATCATGGGTTCTCTTTTAGTTAATTTAATTGAGTATTTTGGATACAAATTCATATTCTTATGTGATTTGTGTTGTCCAAAGAAATCCTTCTTTTCTTGTGAAAGTAAGGTCGCTCTTCTTGTTCTTTCGGGAATGACATTTTATGGGGAAGAGTTCTTAATTGAACTTGTGCTTAATTGCCAAATCTTTGTGGGGAGTGCGGATGTGGAATATTATAGGGGTTATCTTGTATCTTTATAAACTCCTTGATGAATGCATTTATCTTTGGCTATATGATTGCATCTAAAAAGTTGATATGTACTTTCTTTTGGTCATGAAGTGTCTCTATGGAAATTTCATTAGGATCCCACTAGTTTTCGTACCTTTACCAATTTTATTGACAAAAAGGGGGAGAATTAATGTGTAGTTCATACTACAAATACATATGATTTTCGGATCATTATGTAAGGGGGAGTGGTTTCCATGTGAGATGGAGTATTGACTAAGGGGGAGTGATACATATCACCATAGTATTGTTGTCGAAGTTGTGATACAATTGAACTTTGATGTTGTGTAATAATACTATGACACTGGTAACAATGATCGAGAATTCTTGTTTTCTTATTGTTATGGCTACGAATTTTCAACAACGATGATGCTGAACTTACAACCTTTGGAATCATTGGAGTACTTGGAAGTGACGAAGATTTCGAGTAATGTTGAAGAACCAAGGAGATCATGCATGTGGAAGAGAAGTTGCAAAGTTTATTTATTTTATATTCCATACATATTGATAGTTTTGTCACTAAAATTGACAAAGGGGGAGATTGTTAGAGAACTTATCGGTCGAACTCGCAAGTGTTGCTATCTCAAGCTTGTTTTTCAAGTTTAGTTGCCAAATTCTAGGTCTTGATTTCTAGTCTACTAATAGCTAAGTCTCGGACTAGGATAGAAAGTGTAGTTGAGATCTAGACTCTACGGTGTTCATCATGCGAAGACGAAGAACTACTCAACTGGTGGAACTTCATCGACAAAAAGATATGTGGAGACTTGAACTTATCTATCACTCAAAAGTCTACTTTATCTCTTATCTTAAGACAAAAGTCGTATTTCTATATAGACTATGATTATATACATGTACTATTTCGAGCTGAGTTTATCTCGCTTATCTATTTCTCGAAATATGTGTTGGTAAGCTTTCGCTTTGGCCAAGTTCATCTTTACTAGTGATGAAAGTCATATTAGTTTCAATCACTTGAAAATCGCTTTGAAGAAAAATAGTTTGTGAACAACAACTATATAACGTTCTCTAAGAATGTTTCAATGATTGAAATGAGAGTTTAGAATACATAACCATTGTGAGACAACTCATATGTGTGTAAGTCCAATATCCTTGAACCAGAGTATGCGTACTTTGTTGCTCAGGATAACCGGAACTAAAGTCCGCGTACCGTCGGAAGTTCACATCCCGTGAATTTCTGCTGGAGTTTGTGAACTGAAAACAAACTTAATCTGGGTACTTAAGTCCGCGTACCAGTATGCGTAGTTAAGTAGGTTATTTTCTAAAAACAGTTTAATTCGTGAACTAAGACATTTATATTTTAAGGAATGCAATATTTGCAAACCGTGGCCATAATGTTCATGAATCGATTCGAGTGAATCAGAACTATTTTTGTTTCGATTGTGTCTTGTATACTTCTACGAGATGTAACCAATTGAACAACTCTCTAACTAGTTCATTTGAGTCATTTGAACTAGTTGTGGTAAAGAAGAATAAGGTTGATATGAAAGTGTTCATATGGCTAACCTATGGTTAACTACCGTTGAACCAACGACTTGTACACGTTTAGGTACGGTTACTCAAACCTAAATGAAGTTACATTTCATGTGTGTATAAAAAGCTAAGATTCGATCTGACGGTTGTAATATATTAGTTTGAATCTAATAAGGTTTTCATCTAACGGTGAATATTGAATGCTTTGTTACCAAGGTAGCATTGATTGCAAACCCTGATTTGAAGACTATATAAAGGAGAACTCTAGCAACTGGGATACCTAATCCCCCACACCTCTTGTGTGATACTAGTTGTATAAGCTAGAATCGATTCTCCTTTAACCTTAGGTTTCTATCGAGACCCTGTAGGTTAACGACTTGAAGACTTCATTGGGATTGTGAAGCCAGACCCAAATATTTTCTATGTAGTTGTGTGATCTGATCTTGTTGTTTCTATCGTATTTGAGTACAATCGTAAGATTGGCTTGAGATTAATTTCTCCGATAGGCAAGATAGAAAAGTAGTCACAAACATCTTCGTCTCATCGTTTGTGATTCCGCAATATCTTGTTCCGCTAATCGATTAAGATTATTGTGAGGTGATTGATAATTCTAGGTTGTTCTTCGGGAATATAAGTCCGGGTTTTCGATTGGTTCATGTTCACCTTGATTTATCAAAAGATGGAACAAAACTCGTAGGTATTTCTGTAGGAGACAGGTTTATCTAATCCTGCAGACTTTTCTGTGTGATACAGATTTTTTTATTAAAGTATTCGACTTTGGGTCGTAGCAACTCTTAGTTGTGGGTGAGATCAACTAAGGGAATCAAGTGCGTAGTATCCTGATGGGATCAGAGAGTAAGTATCCCAACTGTACCTGAGATTAGTGTGAGATTGATTGGGGTTCAACTACAGTCCAGATCGAAGTTAGTTTGTAGTAGGCTAGTGTCTGTAGATGCTTTATACAGTGTGTGTTCAATCTGGACTAGGTCCCGGAGTTTTCTGCATTTGCGGTTTCCTCGTTAACAAAACATCTGGTGCTTGTGTTATTTCTTTTCCGCATTATATTTTGTTATATACTTGAACATTGGTCTTTGGTACCGTTCATGTAGGATTCAAATATCGCACAAGTATTTGTAAGTGTGCGAGATTCATAAAAGGATGTGCGGTAATGTCGCACGGAGGATAGGAAATAAAAGGAAATAGAAAATAAAAGGAAATATGAAACAAAAATAAATATGAGATGTCATCCACTAGGTATCATCCTATATAAAGAGAAAGGTAGGAGAGAGAAAAGGCAGAACTGGTATTATTATTATCTTCTTATTCTTCCCTAAAAACCAGAGAGAGAGAGAGCTCCAAATACTCATTAATGGAGTCTCAAACGTAATCCATATGTAATTACAAACAATCATAGTGAAGATCCCTAACCCCGTGGATGTAGATCAAATTGATCGAACCACGTAAATCTTGTGTCTTATTTTTTATTTTCATTATCTTTATCTTTATTTTCATATCAAATAAGTTTAGATCTAGAAATCATAGTCATGATATTACAAGGGGTGTGTTGTAGGATTTCCTGCAACTACATTTTGGCGCTAGAAACAGGGAGGAGTAAAGAATTTATCCCTCCTGTAGCTAGTTGGTTCAAGAAGTTTCCATGAAGATTAGCTACTGTTCATATTTTTCTAGATCTACAAAGTTTAAGTTCAAAAATGGAAATTTCATGGAAGAAATTACACTTTCAGGGAATAAAACAAAGGTTTCAATGGAAGATTTCCATGTTCAGGAGAAAAAGCAAGAGACAAATTACTGAAGGAAATAAAGGAAACCGAAGATAAGGATGAGAAGCAAACACTGTGATTTCTATCACAAATAGAAATTCGCACAGATGGTTTGAGCTGGAGCGAGTAAACAATAGGTCACGTGTTCGAATTCGCAGAGACACATATTTTTCATTTTATTCTCATTTGCATGGGAGAATAAAAGAATAAGGAAAAAAGTTATGCGTTAATTTTGCAAAGAGGTTCTTGCACAATTGGTCCAGAGAGCAGTATGTGCATTCGTGGTCGCAAGTTCGAATTCTCCTGCGAACATAGTTTTATTCTTTTTTACAGAGAGTGAAAAATGAATAATTTCGCAATATTGTTTCATTATTTCGCAAACAAGAGGCAGCACAATTGGTCATCTGCGAAGTTAATGAGTTCATGGTCGTGTGATCAAGTCCCAACATATGCTTATTTTTTCGCACAGATATTTCTTTGATTATTTAGCACAGAAGAGAGTTGATGATAATTTCGCAGAGATATTTCACAAATAAGAAGCTCGCACAGTTGGTCAGGAGGCATGAATGCAAGCAGCAGGTCGCGGGATCAATTCTTTCTTCTCGCATGTTTATTTTTGTTACGCAAAATTTATACAGAAGTGCCTCTCACACGGTTGGAATTTGATTACTTCGCAAGAACTTTGATTATTTCGCAAGAGAGGCTTAGCACATTTGGTATGGTGCGAGAAAATCCAAGAAGCGGGTCAAGGGTTCAAGTCTCACTTCTCACACTTCTTTTTGCTGCGCGAAATTCATACATTTCAAGGCATTTATTCACTTCTTTGACAACAACAACGACTCACATGAAAGATAAGTACCACTTCCTTGAATATTTTACTTTATACTAAGAACGAATAAAAAGATTTTTGATTTGATTTACAATAAGCGATTCAATCGCACGATTACAAAGATTTCAAGATCTCAAAGATTATAAAGATTACTAAGATTTCAAGATTACAAAGACTTCAAAATTACAAAGATTTCGAGATTTCAAAATTACAGAAAACTGAGAAAACTCAATTTATATGTTTCTCTAGAATATTTCTTTCGCAGAGAATAAAAAGATTTTTGATTTGATTTACAAAACGCGATACAATCGCAGAATTACAAAGATTTCACAACTACAAAGATTTCAGAATTACAATGTATTAGAATTTCTCTTGAATATTTATTTTGCTTAGAATGATATTATATTATGAGAATGAAATAATGGATGAAAGACATGACAGAAATGAAAAGACGAATGAGAGAATAAATAAATGCGAAAATTTCGCAGAAACAAAAAGAAAGGGGCGAACCTTTATGGCGTACACCCTAGTTCGAGAATAGAATTTCGCAAGAGGCAAATGTAAGACCTAAAGTACGTCATAGAAGGGGGTACCTGTTGCATGAATCAGCGAAAAGGTTACACCGCTCCTGGAACCTGAGTCATGGAGATTTGGGGTCAATAAATCCCATCCAGGAGAAGCACCTTGGATTCTCAACTTAAGCATATGACTTAGGTTGCGCGACTGAGGTAATAAGGACTCTCCCAAGGAGTGCAGATCTGATCAAGGCGCCGACGTACACGGTTGAGTCAAGAGTGCCAGGGACGTTTGAAGCGTAATTTGCCATTCTTGACAAGTCTTGGCTTATACTGCACTCGTCCTGAAGAAAACCCCACTTAGGGTGCAGTCTCGTAACCATAATCCCTATAGGTAAAAGGGATAAGAGGCTGCGAAAACAACTAGTTGTTGTTAAGACTGGATGGGAGGAGCCAACCTTGTATGGTAGAGGTACGTCTCCTTGAAGGGGCAACCAGGGGAAAGATAAGGGCGGCACCCTCCATTAGGGAGATGATAAGTGTCTTAAGACGCAAATGTCATGAGGCTTTTTACTCGCGAGAGTATTAAGGCTTGTCATATTTGTGCGACAATCCTGAAGAGACAATAATACTAGAGAAAAAGATAAGACGACATCAATGGGTCATTACATGAAAGTGTGAAGACGTCCTGCGATTTCGTCGCAAGACGACAATGTCATGGGGTTTTATGTTCGCAAGAATATTTAGGCCTGCCATATTGTCGCAACAAAAATTCAAATAAAAGAGAGAGTTAAGGAAGGATCAATGGGTCCTTACATAAAAGTGTAAAGACGTCCTGCGATTTTGTCGCAATGACAAGAGGTGGCAAAATAAGACCTTTAACTAGGAAGGCAAAATAAGACCACATAAGAAAATGAGTAAGCAAGTAAGCTTGCGAAAATGATTATATGTAAGCAAACAAGCTTGCAAATATGTACATGGAAATGAAACTGAGGTAGTGAAAATGCCGCAGATTTGATATTATGATCATACTGTTATGAGATACTAATAGTGCAGGAAAGAGGGAAGGTGAAACACAAGTAAGAACTTGTGAGGAACAATAACTACACGAAGAGGAATGCATACACTAAAGAAAAAGTCAGCGAAATGAAGAATGGAAGCAATTTAAAGCTACATCAATTTTAGACGTCAAAATGAGCTAAGTAACACAAACATTAACTATACATTGGAATAGATAAGCATTCTCATCATACAAGCATCATACTCGCATCATACTCGCATCATAAAAGCATTGCATAAGCATTTCATGGCATAAACATCGCATACACATTTCATAACATAATCATCACATAAGCATTATATTCGCACAAGTACTTTACAAAACTGTACGGAATAATACTGCATAATTTCGCAATAATATCGAAGAATTTAGCAGAATTATTCAGGATTATTCAGAATTTCACAGGATTATTCAGAATTGCGCAAGATTATTCAGAACTTCATAGAATGATTCAGAATTTCGCAGAATGATTCAAAATTTCATAGAATGTGTCAGAATTTCGCAGAATGTGGTTCTTCCGAATGATGTGATTATCTCGCTCAATTATTTCGCACAATTATAAGAAACTTTAAGACATTATACTATCGCATGAGCACAAAACATGAGACAGAGGAAAGATAAGAATGAATAAACAACTCGAACATTCAACATTTTCTCAAAGATTCTACCCTCATAGATAAAGAACAGAGGCAACTATGGATTACCAAGAAAATGTTTTATGTTCTTTATTTCCTCGGCAAGAATCATTTACAAAATGGACGTTCGCTAATGAACAACCAGAATCCTCACCAAAAATGGAGTAATAATTTCGCATGAATAGAGGCAATACTTGTTCAAGTACGGATACTTCTTATTTACTTCGCAAAATTCTTCTTATATTTCGAGGATTGAGTACTTCTTATACTTCTTCAAGGATACTTCATACTTCACATACTTCAAGGGTTGATACTTCTTATTTACTTCGCAACGCTCTGGAACTTCACAAAAGAATAGAGGCAAGTACGTACTTTTCAAGTCCAATATTCTTTCGATCGTTCCTCCAACAATTATAAAAAAGTGGATTTTTCCTTAAAGATCGCTCTTCAAGCAATATTCAAGGAAAAAGAGGCAAGATGTAGGATCCAAATATCGCACAAGTATTTGTAAGTGTGCGAGATTCATAAAAGGCTGTGCGATAATGTCGCACGGAGGATAAGAAATAAAAGCAAATAGGAAATAAAAGGAAATTATAAATAAAAGGAAATATTTAATCCATATGTAATTACAAACAATCATAGTGAAGATCCCTAACCCCGTGGATGTAGATCACATTGATCGAACAACGTAAATCTTGTGTCTTATTTTCTATTTTCATTATCTTTATCTTAATTACAAACTTGTGAGGAACAATAACTACACGAAGAGGAATGCATACTCTAAAGAAAAAGGTAGAGAAATGAAGAATGGAAGCAATTTAAAGCTACATCAATTTTAGACAGCAAAATGAGCTAAGTAACACAAACATTAACTATACATTGCAATAGATAAGCATTCTCATCATACAAGCATCATACTCGCATCATAAAAGCATTGCATAAGCATTTCATGGCAAAAACATCGCATACACATTTCATAACATAATCATCACATAAGCATTATATTCACACAAGTACTTTACAAAACTGTACGGAATAATACTACAGAATTTCGCAATAATATCGCAGAATTTAGCAGAATTATTCAGGATTATTCAGAATTTCACAGGATTATTCAGAATTTCGCAAGATTATTCAGAACTTCACAGAATGATTCAGAACTTCACAGAATGATTCAAAATTTCATAGAATGTGTCAGAATTTCGCAGAATGTGGTTCTTCCGAATGATGTGATTATCTCGCTCAATTATTTCGCACAATTATAAGCAACTTGAAGATATTATACTATCGCATGAGCACAAAAAATGAGACAGAGGCAAGATAAGAATGAAGAAACAACTCGAACATTCAACATTTTCTCAAAGATTCTACCCTCATAGATAAAGAACAGAGGCAACTATGGATTACCAAGAAAATGTTTTATGTTCTTTATTTCCTCGGCAAGAATCATTTCCAAAATGGACGTTCGCTAATGAACAACAAGAATCCTCACCAAAAATGGAGTAATAATTTCGCATGAATAGAGGAAATACTTGTTCAAGGACGGATACTTCTTATTTACTTCGCAAAATTCTTCTTATATTTCGAGGATTGAGTACTTCTTATACTTCTTCAAGGATACTTCATACTTCGCATACTTCAAGGGTTGATACTTCTTATTTACTTCGCAACGCTCCAAAACATCACAAAAAAATAGAGGCAAGTACGTACTTTTCAAGTCCAATATTCTTTCGATCGTTCCTCCAACAACTATAACAAAGTGGATTTTTCCTTAAAGATCGCTCTTCAAGCAATATTCAAGGGAAAAGAGGCAAGATGTAGGATCCAAATATCGCACAAGTATTTGTAAGTGTGCGAGATTCATAAAAGGCTGTGCGATAATGTCGCATGGAGGATAATAAATAAAAGGAAATAGGAAATAAAAGGAAATTATAAATAAAAGGAAATATGTAATCCATATGTAATTACAAACAATCATAGTGAAGATCCCTAACCCCGTGGATGTAGATCACATTGATCGAACAACGTAAATCTTGTGTCTTATTTTCTATTTTCATTATCTTTATCTTAATTACAAACTTGTGAGGAACAATAACTACACGAAGAGGAATGCATACTCTAAAGAAAAAGGTAGAGAAATGAAGAATGGAAGCAATTTAAAGCTACATCAATTTTAGACAACAAAATGAGCTAAGTAACACAAACATTAACTATACATTGCAATAGATAAGCATTCTCATCATACAAGCATCATACTCGCATCATAAAAGCATTGCATAAGCATTTCATGGCAAAAACATCGCATACACATTTCATAACATAATCATCACATAAGCATTATATTCGCACAAGTACTTTACAAAACTGTACGGAATAATACTACAGAATTTCGCAATAATATCGCAGAATTTAGCAGAATTATTCAGGATTATTCAGAATTTCACAGGATTATTCAGAATTTCGCAAGATTATTCAGAACTTCACAGAATGATTCAGAACTTCACAGAATGATTCAAAATTTCATAGAATGTGTCAGAATTTCGCAGAATGTGGTTCTTCCGAATGATGTGATTATCTCGCTCAATTATTTCGCACAATTATAAGCAACTTGAAGATATTATACTATCGCATGAGCACAAAAAATGAGACAGAGGCAAGATAAGAATGAAGAAACAACTCGAACATTCAACATTTTCTCAAAGATTCTACCCTCATAGATAAAGAACAGAGGCAACTATGGATTACCAAGAAAATGTTTTATGTTCTTTATTTCCTCGGCAAGAATCATTTCCAAAATGGACGTTCGCTAATGAACAACAAGAATCCTCACCAAAAATGGAGTAATAATTTCGCATGAATAGAGGAAATACTTGTTCAAGGACGGATACTTCTTATTTACTTCGCAAAATTCTTCTTATATTTCGAGGATTGAGTACTTCTTATACTTCTTCAAGGATACTTCATACTTCGCATACTTCAAGGGTTGATACTTCTTATTTACTTCGCAACGCTCCAAAACTTCACAAAAAAATAGAGGCAAGTACGTACTTTTCAAGTCCAATATTCTTTCGATCGTTCCTCCAACAACTATAACAAAGTGGATTTTTCCTTAAAGATCGCTCTTCAAGCAATATTCAAGGAAAAAGAGGCAAGATGTAGGATCCAAATATCGCACAAGTATTTGTAAGTGTGCGAGATTCATAAAAGGCTGTGCGATAATGTCGCATGGAGGATAATAAATAAAAGGAAATAGGAAATAAAAGGAAATATGAGTTGTCATCCACTAGGTAGCATCCTATATAAAGATAAAGGTAGGAGAGAGAAAATGCAGAACTGGTATTATTATTATCTTCTTATTCTTCCCCAAAAACCAGAGAGAGAGAGCTCCAAATACTCATTAATGGAGTCTCAAATGTAATGCGTATGTAATTACAAACAGTCATAGTAAATATCTCTAACCCCGTGGATGTAGATCAAATTGATCGAACCACGTAAATCTTGTGTCTTATTTTTTATTTTCATTATCTTTATCTTTATTTTCATATCAAATAAGTTTATATCTAGAAATCATAGTCATAATATTACAAGGGGTGTGTTGTAGGATTTCCTGCAACTACAGTTCAAGTTAATTTCTCTTGTGTTCAATTAGACTTGCATATTTCTATTTGCTTGAGTAAGTATTGAATCGAGAAATTGAGATATAACTCTTTGATATACTTTTTTATTAAGATTGAGTCTGACTGTCTAGTTGATTCTCTTAAAAGTATATGGGAGTTTGTCCATACATATTGCTAAGTGAAATATTGGGTGAGGTTGTTAGACCCCCGCTTTTTCAAATTTGTATCCAAAAACTCAATTGAATTAACCACAAAGAAGATGATTAATACGATTTGTTAGAGCATAGCTCAGTTGAACCCACCAAGCATTGGTATGTCAAGTTTGGTTGTCATATTTTAGTGAATCAAAACTCATTTAAAGAGTCGGTTGATTAAATACTAGAGTCAACTTCGTATAGGTTAGCTTGAAAGTATTAGGATATGAGACATTACAAGTATTACGTGAAAACTAGAAGAATGTGAAGAAGTAAGGAGCTACAACGACGACAACATCCTTCCACTTGAGGTTAGTAATATTTGACTTGAATTGTTTCATTCCCTAAAGTATCTTTCAAGTCGTGCATATTGAAAACAAAACTGCGAAGCTATGAATGATTACACTCTAGTTAGACATAATATTAAGGAATACAATACGAAGTATAACACTTATCTTTTGAACTTCGTATATAATACATCGACATAATCGTTTGAATACTATTGTGATTATGTATGGGTATAAGGTGAATATTTCATCCTAGGAAACGATGTTTTACATTCGTTTCAAGGAAGTAAATTCATGAACTTGTTTTGTGAATCGAAAGGAAAATCGCTAGGCTTATTGGTATTGTTATTCATTGCATATATTTTGAACTACCAATATGTGTGATTAGTATAACCGCTCATGACTTGCTTATATTCTTGGTAAAATTATTCACAAGGCATGACTTTTGTATTGGTATGAATTTTATTAGTGAAACCGATCTTAAGTAATCACCTGAGATGGTATAATCGATTTGTTGTAATTGATATGACCAACTCTAGGAAAAGGGGAACCGATCCTAGCTAGTAAGAGGTGCAACCGATCACAAAAGGGGAATCTATCCTTGTAAGAGGTGCAGCAAGTTTCTAGATATTAGGAACCGATCCTATGAACATGTGCAACACGTTTTTAGATATTGGGAACCGATCCTATGGACATGTGCAACAAATACAAGTTAGATACCATATATATGTAGGAACCGATCCTAGTACCTAGTCAACCAAGTTTTGGTAACTAGCATGACTAATTCTAGTACCCACATGGAGGTAGAACCGAAACTTGTTTTGGTAGAACTGTAAAACCCATGTTTGGTGATTTTATTAGGATAATCAACCACATAGTTCTTGGAAGTCAGATGAACCAATTTTAAATTTGTTTGGAAGTGTGGCAAATCGATTCCTAGATTGTAAGTATGAAAGAATACTTACAAAGTAAAGATGTCGACGTACTTTGAATATGTGCAGTAACGCTTATCTTTTATTGTTCAAAGATATTCTTTAATAGCTAAAGGAGAATCCTGGATCGAAAATAAACTGAGAATCTTTTAATTAAGGTTTTTCATTTTATATTTGGAAAATAAAAATTAGTAATATGCATTTACTAATTGGAGATTTTCTAGTGAGATTTCGGTCAATAGTTGGACAAAGCATTTCCAGGAATTATGGAAACCGAATTTGGAATTTATTGCATATCTTGAGAATATTTTCGGTTTTGGAAATTCCTTGATGTCCAAACTTCCTTGGTCTATAAATATCAAAGTTTGCATTTCGAGCAAACTAATCCTCAGAGCCAGCAAAACTACTTAGTTGTGTTGTTACTGGTGGAGCCGCCTATTCGGAGAGGAAAGTAACCTAATTAGGCGAAATCTCTTATGTCCGCTCGGTTTAAAGACTTCTTTGGGATTGAGAAGCTATATTAGTACCGTTGGTGGGAAACTAGATAATTGCGGTTTATTATTAGTTTTCGATTGATTTTATTGACTAACAGTTGTTGAACTTTGATTGCACCTAGTTTGTTTATGCTTGAGAATCTTCTCTTCTGATATAAGATTCACTCAAACTAGATCAAAGTTTCGACGGGGATCTTTAGACTGTTTGTAGATCTAAAGACGTCTTGTGCTAATCTATTGTTAACAGACTCCGTTCTGTGTGTGATTGATCACAAGAGATTCAAGTTGATTGTGTGCAGGTGTTTATTGAAGATCTAAGAAGATTTGAAGACGAAAAAGATTTCTTATTTGGGTTCATAATCTTTGGTGTGCACAATACTTGTTTAGGGTAAAAATGATCCAACTATAATCGATTTATCTTTGTGATAGATTGGATTGATTAGTTGAGTAAATCGGCATCAATACTGAAAAAGCTGGGGTCTAACAACCACACCAAATATTTCGATTAGCAATTTGCATGGACTAACTCCAATATACTTCTAAGAGAATCAACTAGACAGTCAGACTCAATCTTAAGAAATACATATCAAGGAGTTAACTATCTCAATCTCTAATTCAATCTGCAATCAGCAAATAGAAATCTGCGAGCCCGATTGAATATAAGAGATATAAACTTGGATGGTACCAAAGACCAATATCCAAGGATCAATCAATTTTCAATCAACAACCAAAAGTTGTGTTAGAGCATTGCTCGGTCGAACTCGCATGCGCTGCTATCTCAAGCATGTTTGTCAATGTTAGTGATCAAAACTATAAGTCATGATTTCTAGTCTATTGTAGATAAGTCTCGGACTAGGATATAAAGCGTAGTTGAGCTCAAGGACCTCATGGCGATTCATCATACAAGTAGAAGAACTACTCAAGGAATCGGTGGAACTTCTCGACAAAAAGGTATGTGAAGACTTGAACTTATCTGTCACTCAAAAGTCTGTCTACTCTATCTCCTACTTCTTGAGACAAAATGTCGTATGCTAATATGTTATATATGTAGACTTAGATTATACACGTTTGGTATTGCGAGCCGAGTATACCACGCCTATCTATATCTCGAAATATGTGTTGGTAAGCTTTTCGCTTTGACCAAGTTTATCTTTACCTAGTGACGAAAGTCATGATATGTTTCAATCATCTTGAAAATTGCTTTGACGAGAAATGGTGTAACAACTATATAACGTCCTCTAAGAATGTTTCAATGATTAAAATGAGAGTTTATATTACATAACCAATGATGGACATAAGCATTGTTGTAGACACACATTTATGTATAAGTCTTATTCCTTGAATCAAAGTTTTTGAACATTTTTGATTAAGAGAAACCGGAAGAATGGCTTGTCGCCAAGTCCGCGAACTCAGTCAACGAACTGCCGAACTTCTCATCCCGAGAAATTCTGCTGGAATTGACAAACTAGTTGCGTGAGTACCAGTCCGCGAACCGGCGGAAGGTCTCTTGCCGAGATTTTTTGTTGTAGTTTGTAAACTCTGTCGGTTGCTTAAGTCCGCGAACCTAGTGTGCGAACTTAAGAAGGTTATATATCTGAAGATGATTTATTAACTTAAACTTTAAAAAGACTAAGGAATGCAGTTTGCAAACCGTGGCTATAAAAGTTCATGAACCGATTCAAGTGAATCAAATCATCTTTGCTTCAATTTTGTCTTGTGTAATTACATAAGATTTCCTTGCAATTGAACAACTCTCTAACTAGTTCATTTGAGTCATTTGAACTAGTTATGGTGAAGAAGAACATGGTTGATATGAAATGATCATATGGCTAACCTTTTGGATAACTATTGTTGAACCAACAATGTACACGTTTGGGTACGGTTAACAAACCTAGAAGCGTGCAGTTCATTTGTGTATAAGAAGCTAAGTTTTTTATCTAACGGTTGAGAAATATTAACTTGAATCTAAATCAGGTTTTCATCTAACGGTGAATATTGATTGCTTTGTTACCAAGGAAAAACCCTGATTTGAAAGACTATATAAAGGAGACATCTAGTATTGTGCAAAACTAATCCCCATACCTTAGGTGTGATACTAGTTTGCGTACTAGAGTCGGTTCTCCTTTAACCTTTGGTTTTCTTCTTCTAAAACCAGGTTAACGACTTAAAGACTTCATTGGTATTGTTAAGCCAGACCGATACTACTTTTATCGTAGTTGTGTGATCTGATCTTGCATCTTTTATCGTACGAGTACAATCAGATTGATTGGCTTGAGATTTGATATCTCCGATAGGCAAGATATAAAAAGTAATCACAAACATCTTCGTCTCATTGTTTGTGATTCCACAACATCTTGTTTCGACACCATACGATTAAGATTGTTGTGAGGTGATTGATTAATCTAGGCTGTTCTTCGGGAATATAAGACCGGATTATCAATTGGTTTCTGTTCACCTTGATTATTATCAAAATACGGAACAAAAACTTTAGGGTTTTTCTGTGGGAGACAAGTTGATTTTTTGATAGACTTGTCTGTGTGAGACAGATTTGTTTATTGTCAAAGCCTACGATTTTGGGTCGTAGCAACTCTTAGTTGTGGGTGAGATCATCTAAGGGAATCAAGTGCGCAGTATCCTGCTGGGATCATAGGCGTAGGGAGTATAACTATACCTTGGATCAGTGGGAGACTGATTGGGGTTCAACTACAGTCCAGTCCGAAGTTAGCTTGGAGTAGGCTAGTGTCTGTAGCGGCTTAATAAAATGTGTGTTCAATCTGGACTAGGTCCCGGGGTTTTTCTGCATTTGCAGTTTCCTCGTTAACAAAATTTCTGGTGTCTGTGTTATTTCAATTTCCGCATTATATTGTTTTATCTTTATAATTGAAATAATACTGGTTGTGTGTTAGATCAATCAATTGGAGAATCCGACCTAACAGTTGTTGATTGATATTGATTGACACTTGGATATTGGTCTTTGGTACCATCCAAGTTATTCCTTGTATTTGATTAGTACTCGCAGTTTCTGTTTGAGAAAATCAAATCAAGAGAGAGATACAAACTCGTTGATACACTTTTAATTGATTGAGTCTTGTTGATTCTCTTTAAAGTATATTTGAGTTTGTCCATACATATTGCTAAGAGAAATATTGGGTGGTGTTGTTAGACCCCCGCTTTTTCAATTGGTATCAGAGCATGCAAACACGTTCAAGACCTTACAAGTCCGTGTTTGTAGCGATCTGACTCTATGGACAAGGGTACTATCTCTGATAAACGTGTCACCAGAAATAAATTTTTTATCTCGTCTAACTCTATTAAGGTTCTACAATCTCGAATATAGATGAACCCTCTGTACTGACGAGACAAACTAACACTGACATGTGTATTCCCGGTTATCCTTAGAATGAGAGTCTCTCCATTAATGAACGGGATTCAACTGAAGAGAGTGAATTGATTTTAAATCTTGTTAGAATCTAAGCTGATAGATTCAATCAATTGAAGCATCATGTCAATGTTCTACTTGGTGTAATAAGAGATTGCAAATCCAAAGGCAATACTGAAGTTCGTTCTTCGTGTACGTCTCTTGAAGCTAGCCTTAGAAGAGATGCCTTGGAAATTAAACATCACTTGAGTAAACTCTCTATTCAAGGATGCTCAAAGAAATCCAATATGCCAAGTACTTCTGACACAACTAAAGAAGGTTCATGCTCAGAAGTAAAAACGAAAGTCCCTTCGAGTAAAACAGATGTGCCTGAAGTTACCATCACTCAAGGATATTGCACATTAAATGAAGAGAAGAAATCTTCTAACGATGATATTAAGATCGTACTATCTAATCATTCTGGTGATCAGAAAGTATGTCTTGTATGTGAGACAAAGAGGTTTGTTAAACAAAAGGGAACCTCTAGGTTGAAGAAAAACTCCTTGTTTCAACTTCTACACACCTTAGATTTAATTCTTAAAGGCGTAACTGACATTCGTATGACGAAACCAATTGGTTTTCATACCTACACTGTGTATGTTACCAGGAAAGTCAGTTCAATAAGTTCCTCAAACACTCAAGAACAAAACAGACGTCTCAATAAACATCGTCTAAAGGAAGATCATGTCGTGGTCTCTGGAAATAACGCTGCTCCTATTGAGAAAAGAAGTTCAGAATAAAGAAGGAAAATTGATGAGTTGAGAAATAATCTAAAAGAGTTAATTGAAGGATATAAAGAAGTTGTTAACGGGTTGTCCTCCTCCTCAAACCAAAACTCTTCTGGTAAGAACTCAAACCATGTCTCGTATTTTGATGACAGTAAGTTTTATGATAATTTCTCACATAAAAAGGAGTCTCTCTCTAGATTCAGGAGGAAAAAGAGACTTAACCATAAACACAAATCTCTTGATGAGCTTGTGGCTCACACTTGTGCTAATTAATACAAGGGTTGAAGAGCTTACTCATAAAAAACCCTGTTGAGTAAGATGTGTTCAGATATATTTTTGGCATTTGCGTCTGTTAGGTTGAGCTATCTTCTTATCGTCCATAGCTAAACTTTTTGATTGCAGACTCACTATGCTTAAAGTATTGTATGTGTCTATAGTGTCATTTTCTTTAGGAAGTTTGCTTCTGAGTTTTGCTTTTTGCTACAACTTTGTTCAAAAGTGCTTTTCTTTGCTATGAAGTTTTTCAAAACTTGTTTTGTTTGTAGTAAAAGTTTTGTTTGTGGGTCTTTCTTTTCTGGGTCTTGATGTACTCGAATGGATATCCGTGTTCTGGGATGAGTCAACGGTTTAAGAAAACCCCAGAATCCTGTCCCTAAGATACCCTTAAATATCAATCTATTGAGTTACGAAAGTCACGTACGCATACTCTAGGTTGACTTCTGGGTTGTCAAGAATGTCTTCTTCTTCATCTTGCTATGGTGGTTTTGCAAGAAGATTCCTTGACAAAAGTCGTGTTGCTGAGTCCAAGAAAAAAAGAACCCTTGTAGATGAAGATCATCTTAATGATTCATGTTGTTTTTCCTATGTTCATGAGGATGCTGAAAAGGATGATATGATTTCTGCTGAAGTTGTTCATGACTTTCTTAAGTACTTTGGGGAAGCAAAATAAGAGCTCATTTTGACATTGGAAAATCTTGATGCATTGAAAACTGAGTTGAAAAAGGTTACTGTTGATCTTGATCTCATAAAGTCTCACATCAATGATATTTTCAAAGAGAATCACCTCTCCGATGTTGCAATGAATGTTGTTAATCACAAGCTCAAAGACCCACTATCTCGTGGGGATTCTTAACCGTCCAAATAATCGTAGTTCGTGTTCAGAATAGCACTGGAGTCTGTTTTCCTTTAGCTTGTTTTAATTGTTGCCTAGTATGTCTTCTTTTTGGTTTAGTTGGAAGAATAACTAGTGCTTGAATAGCAATGATTGTGACTACACATAACTATAATTTTTCATCTTCTTGTGTTCTTTTTAGTTTTTTTTGGTATAAAATTCTCAAAAAATACTTGGAGGATTATGTTTTTGCAGTATTAATCTTTATGATTTGTGATATTGCAACTTGTTATGGGATATGTATGTTTGCGTCCGTGAACTTGAAGGTCCCATACTTTTTCAAAAGTAAAGTCGTTCGTGTTCGGTATTCACGTACTGGTAAAAGGATGAATGGACTTTTGAAAAATACAAAAGTTAAGCCTATATTGTCAATTATGTTGATGGAAGATAGGTTAAAATCTTTTGTTTTCAATGATTATGTCCATTATTGTTTTTATGCAAATAATGATTGAAGATAGAATGAATCCTTGTGTATTCCGCAGTATTGATCATCCCTGATCAATATTTGTATGTATTATTGTGAGGCTCTGTAATGTGTCTTATGTCGAGCACGATACAACCAAGTTGATTATTTTTTATTAGCTTTGTTGGTTGTTCCGTAATGTACTTTATGTTGAGCATTTTGAACTAAATTAATCATCTTGTTTGGTTTAGTTATTGCCCCATGAGTTTTCTTATGTTGAGCACAAACAATTGAATTGATCACTTTTTGTGTTTAGTTTGATTGCGTATACCGATTAAATTAATCAAGGGTTTTACTTGTGATTAATTTGATTGAGTTTTTGGATATAAAAAAAATCATTCTTATGGTTTTTGGTGTCCAATAAAATCCTTCTTTTCTTTCGAAATTAAGGTCGCTCTTGTTGTTCTTTCGGGAATGACATCAAATGGGGGAGAGTTCTTTTGAACTTGTGCTTAATGGTCATATTTTGAGGGGTGTGCGGCTGTGGAATTTTTGAGAGGTTATCTTGTATCTTTAAACTCCTTGATGAATGCTATTAGCTTCGGCTATATGATTGCATCTAAATAAGATGATGTGTGTTCTTTCTTTTTAGTCATAAAATGTCTCTTACGGAAATTTCATTATGATCCCGTTCTTGTACCTTTGCCAATTATATTGACAAAAAGGGAGAGAATTAATATGTAGTTCACACTACAAATACATATGGTCTTCGGGTCATCATGTAAGGGGGAGTAGTTTCCATGTGACATGGAGTATTGACTAAGGGGGAGTGATACATATCACCATAGTATTATTGTTGAAGTTTTGATACAATTGAACTTTGACGTTGTGTAATAATACTATGACACTGTATAACAATGATCGAGACCGATGCTTTCTCATTGTTATAGCTACGGATCTTCAACCATGGTGATGCTAAACTTAGAACCTTTGGGATCATTGAAGTACTTGGAAGTGACAAAGATTTCGAGGAATGTTGAAGATTAGACATGTGGAATAAGAGCTACTTAAGTTTCCTTATCTTTTTTGTATTCCATATGTATTGATAGTTTTGTCACTAAAGTTGACAAAGGGGGAGATTGTTAGAGCATTGCTCGGTCAAACTCGCATGCGTTGCTTTCCCAAGCATGTTTGTCAATGTTAGTGATCAAAACTATAAGTCTTGATTTCTAGTCTATTATAGATAAGTCTCGGACTATGATAGAAAGTGTAGTTGAGCTCAAGGACTTCATGGCGATTCATCATACAAGTAGAAGAACTACTCAAGGAACCGGTGGAACTTCTCGACAAAAAGGTATGTGAAGACTTGAACTTATCTGTCACTCAAAAGTCTATCTACTTTATCTCCTACTTCTTGAGACAAAAAGTCGTATGCTATATATATAGACTCAGATTATACACATTTGGTATTTCGAGCCGAGTATACCTCGCCTATCTATATATCGAAATATGTATTGGTAAGCTTTTCGCTTGGACCAAGTTTATCTTTACCTAGTGACGAAAGTCATGATATGTTTCAATCATCTTGAAAATTGCTTTGACGAGAAATGGTGTAACAACTATATAACGTCCTCTAAGAATGTTTCAATGATTGAAATGAGAGTTTAGATTACATAACCAATGATGGACATAAGCATTGTTGTGGAAACACATTTATGTATAAGTCCTATTCCTTGAACCAAAGTTTTCGAACTTTGTTGATCAAGAAAAACCGGAAGAATGGCTTGTTGCCAAGTCCGCGAACTCAGTCCACGAACTGCCGAACTTCTCATCCCGAGAAATTCTGCTGGAATTGACAAACTAGTTGCATGAGTACAAGTCCGCGAACCCAGTCCGCGAACCGGCGGAAGGTCTCTTGCCGAGATTTACTGCTAGAGTTTGTAAACTATGCTGGTTGCTTAAGTCCGCGAACCTATTGTGCGAACTTAAGAAGGTTATATATCTGAAGATGATTTCTGAACTTAAACTTTAAAAAGACTGAGGAATGCAGTTTGCAAACCGCGGCTATAAAAGTTCATGAATTGATTCAAGTGAATCAAATCAACTTTGCTTCAATTATGTCTTGTGTAGTTACATAATATTTCCTTGCAATTGAACAACTCTCTAACTAGTTCATTTGAGTCATTTGAACTAGTTATGGTGAAGAAGAACATGGTTGATATGAAATGCTCATATGGCTAAATTTTTTGTTAACTATTGTTGAACCAACAATGTATACGTTTGGGTACGGTTAACAAACCTAGAAGCGTGCAGTTCATTTGTGTATAACAAGCTAAGTTTTCGATCTAACGGTTGAGAAATATTAGCTTGAATCTAAATCAGGTTTTCATCTAACGGTGAATATTGATTGCTTTGTTACCAAGGCAAAACCCTGATTTGAAAGACTATATAAAGGAGACATCTAGTATTGTGCAAAACTAATCCCCACACCTTACGTGTGATACTAGTTTGCGTACTAGAGTCGGTTATCCTTTAACCTTTGGTTTTCTTCTTCTAAAACCAGGTTAACGAAATAAAGACTTCATTGGGATTGTGAAGCCAGACCGGTACTACTTTTATCGTAGTTGTGTGATCTGATCTTTCATCTTCTATCGTACGAGTACAATCAGATTGATTGGCTTGAGATTTGATATCTCTGATAGGAAAGATATAAAAGGTAATCACAAACATCTTCGTCTCATTGTTTGTGATTCCACAACATCTTGTTTCGCTACCATACGATTAAGATTGTTGTGATGTGATTGATTAATCTAGGCTGTTCTTCGGGAATATAAGACCGTATTATCAATTGGTTCTTGTTCACCTTGATTATTATCAAAATATGGAACAAAAACTTTAGGGTTTTTCTGTGGGAGACAGATTGATCCTTTGATAGACTTGTCTGTGTGAAACAGATTTGTTTATTTTCAAAGCCTGCTATTTTGGGTCGTAGCAACTCTTAGTTGTGGGTGAGATCAGCTAAGGGAATCAAGTGCGCAGTATCCTGCTGGGATCAGAGGCGTAGGGAGTACAACTGTACCTTGGATCAGTGGGAGACTGATTGGGGTTCAACTACAGTCCAGTCTGAAGTTAGCTTGGAGTAGGCTAGTGTCTGCAGCGGCTTAATACAATATGTGTTCAATCTGGACTAGGTCCCGGGGTTTTTCTGCATTTGTAGTTTCCTCGTTAACAAAATTTCTAGTGTCTGTGTTATTTCAATTTCCGCATTATATTGTTTTATCTTTATAATTGAAATAATACAGGTTGTGCGTTAGATCAATCAATTGGAGAATCCGACCTAACGGTTGTTGATTGATATTGATTGACACTTGGATATTGGTCTTTGGTACCATCCAAGTTATTCCTTGTATTTGATTAGTACTCGCAGTTTCTGTTTGAAGAAAATAAAATCAAGAGAGAGATACAAACTTGTTGATACACTTTTAATTGATTGAGCCTTGTTGATTCTCTTAAAAGTATATTCGAGTTTGTCCATACAGATTGCTAAGCGAAATATTGGGTGGTATTGTTAGACCCTGCTTTTTCAGGTTGGATTTCACAATTGATCGATACAGCGCACAACATGTACTATTTCAATTATATAACAAAATATAATGCGGAAAAGAAATAACACAGACGCCAGAAGTTTTGTTAACGAGGAAACCGCAAATGCAGAAAAACCCCGGGACCTAGTCCAGATTGAACACATATTGTATTAAGCCGCCACAGACACTAGCCTACTAATAATTAACTTCGGTCTGGACTGTAGTTCAACCCCAATCAATATCACACTGATCCAAGGTACAGTTGCACTCCTTACGTCTCTGATCCCAGCAGGATACAACGCACTTGATTCCCTTAGCTGATCTCACCCACAACTAAGAGTTGCTACGACCCAAAGTCGAAGACTTTAATAAAAAAATCTGTATCACACAGAAAAGTCTACGGTAATAGATAAATCTGTCTCCCACAGAAATACCTACGAGTTTTTGTTCCGTCTTTTGATAAATCAAGGTGAACAGGAACCAATTGATAATCCGGACTTATATTCCCAAAAAACAATCTAGTATTATCAATCACCTCACAATAAAATTAATCGACTAGCGAAACAAGTTATTGTGGAATCACAAACGATGAGTCAAAGATGTTTGTGATTACTTTTATATCTTGCCTATCGCAGAAATAAATCTCAAGTCAATCTTACGATTGTACTTAGTACGATAGAAACAGCAAGATCAGATCACACAACTACAAGAAAAGTAGTATCGGTCTGGCTTCACAATCCCAATGAAGTCTTCACCGTTAGATGAAAACCTGATTAGATTCAAGTTAATATCTTTCAACCATTAGATCGAAACTTAGCTTGTTACACAAAAATGAAATGCACGTTCATCTAGGTTCATGTAACCGTACCCAAACATGTACATCTAGTTGGTTCAACAGTAGTTAACCAAATGGTTAGACATATGACTACTTTCATATCAACCATATTCTTCTTTACCATAACTAATTCAAATGACTCAAATGAACTAGTTTAGAGAGTTGTTCAATTGCTTAGATATTTATAATAGACATAATTAAAACAAAAACGATTTGATTCACTCGAATCAATTCATGAACTTTATAGCCACAATTTTCAAACTTGCATTCCTTAGTTTATATAAGTTTAAGTTCACGAATAATCGTTTTTAGAAAATAACCAACTTAAGTACGCGGACTGGTACGCGGACTTAAATACCCGGAATAAGTTTGTAAACAGTTCACAAACTCCATCTGAAATTATCGGGATGAGAACCTCCGACAGTACGCGGACTCTAGTTCCGGTTTTCCCGATCATCAAAGTACGTATACTTTGGTTCAAGGAATAAGGACTTATACATGTATGAGTTACCTCACAATGTTTATATCCAACCATGGTTATATAATATAAACTCTCATTTCAATTATTTAAAACATTCTTAGAGGACATTATATGATTGTTATTCACAAACCATTTTTCGTCAAAGACATTATCAAGTAATTGAAACACAACATGACTTTCGTCACAAGTAAAGATAAACTTGGCCAAAGCGAAAGCTTACCAACACATATTTCGAGAAATAGATAAGCGAGATAAAATCGGCTCGAAATAGCAAATGTGTATAATCATAGTCTATATAGTAAGACGACTTTTGTCTCAAGATATGAGATAGAGTAGATAGACTTTTGGGTGATAGATAAGTTCAAGTCTCCACATACCTTTTAGTCGATGAAGTTCCACCAGTTCCTTGAGTAGTTCTTCGTCTTGTATGATGATCGCCATGGAGTTCTTGAGGTCAACTACACTTTCTATCCTAGTCCGAGATTTAACTATAAGTAGACTAGAAATCAAGACTTATAGTTTTGATCACTAACATTGACAAACATGCTTGAGATAGCAACGCATGCGAGTTCGACCGAGCAGTGCTCTAACAATCTCCCCCTTTGTCAATTTTAATGACAAAACTATCAATACATATGGAATAAAAAATAAATAAATAAACTTTGTAGCTTCTCTTCCACATGCCTGATCTTCTTGGTTCTTCAACATTACTCGAAATCTTCGTCACTTCCAAGTACTCCAATGATTCCAAAGGTTGTAAGTTTAGTATCATCGTTGTTGAAAATCCGTAGCTATAACAATGAGAAAACAAGAATTCTCGATCATTGTTACCAGTGCCATAGTATTATTACACAACATCAAAGTTCAATTGTATCACAACTTCGACAACAATACTATGGTAATATGTATCACTCCCCCTTAGTCAATACTCCATCTCACATGGAAACCACTCCCCCTTACATAATGATCCGTAAACCATATGTTTTTGTAGTGTGAACTACACATTAATTCTCCCCCTTTTTGTCAATAAAATTGGCAAAGGTGCGAAAACTAGTGGGATCCTAATAAAATTTGCATAGAGACATTTCATGACAAAAAAATAAAGCACGTATCAACTTTTTAGATGCAATCATATAGCCGAAGCTAAATGCTTTCATCAAGGAGTTTATAAAGATACAAGATAACTCCTATAATATTCCACAGCCGCACTCCCCACAAAGATTTGGCAATTAAGCACAAGTTCAATTAAGAACTCTCCCCCATAAAATGTCATTCCCGAAAGAACAACAAGAACGACCTTACTTTCACAAGAAAAGAAGGATTTCTTTGGACATAACAAATCACATACGGATATGAATTTTGAATTCAAAAATACTTAATTAAATTAACCACAAGAAAACACATGATTAATTTAATCGAAAATGCTCAACATAAGAGAACTTACGAAGCCGCACAGTATATAATAAAAAATATGGATCAGAAAAGATCAATACTGCGGAATAGACAAGGATTCATTCTATTTTCCATCACTATTTGCACATGATAGGTGCTTAAAAACACCTCTCTAAGTATCGATTGATTATGCTTTCTTAGCTAGTTTTCTTACGAAATTGTATTATTAGCTTTCTTTTATATTTTATGGGAATTTTGGAGCTTATTCCCGAAAAGAATAAGAAATCGTCCAATTTGTCAAAAGAGAGGCAGAATTATCATTGTATGGGAAACCACTACTGGCAGTCGAATGGGCGTGAAGAAGCAACCAGATGACAATGACTTGAGCTTGCAAAAAGGAAGAAAAAGCGTCGAAGTCGTATGCGTTAATGCTGTCACGGGCCAAATGGAGTTAGTGCTGAGCTTGAGGCATTCATGGGATTAACATCAGTCCGGTTTTGAAGTGGATTTCACACAAGGGTGTGTGCTACGAAGGGTAAGTCTAACCCCTATGGGCTAGATTTGAGTGCTAAATTGACCAAAAAGCGTTACAAATCAAAAAATAAGTGTTGGAAAAAAATTAACAGTCATAGTGGATAGTTCTCTCTCCTTGCAGCTGCTCGCCATCCAATTATCAGCGAGATTGAAACGCTGAATCATTCGGCGCTCAAAAATTGGTCCCAACGCCGAATGGTTCGGCACTATATATTTTTTTTCGTAGAAAGAGAGAAAGTGATAGAGAGAGAAAGAAAAAGAAGGAAATAAAGTGATGGAGAAGAAGAAAAAAAAGGGGAGAGAGAGAAAATAATGGAGAAAGAAATATAAATAATTAGTTTTTTTAGAAAATAAAAAATGTAACGCTGTTTGGTTCGGAGGTTGCCCAATCTGACGTGGATGGCCAATTTAGCAGCTAAATATCTAGTCCATAGAGGTTAGCATAATACAAAGAAATGAAGTCGAGGTTTCTTTTGAAACCAAATTCAATTCACAAGCACAGAAGTATGCCGTTGTCTTCAGTAGCTGTCGACCAAGTCTGCAGGATTTTCCGGTGTTCAAATTCCGGCTCGTGTGGCTGTTCAGCAAGGGGAAGAAAAGGTGGCCAGGTTATGATGGTTTTGGGGAGAATTTGTACACGGGAAATCAGTTGGAGAAACAGATGGTGACGAACGGGTTGTTCTCGTTGATTTGTTGGACTGATGGTGGAGGATTGAAATGATTTTGAGCTATGGGTTTGTACTGAATTGAACTGGCAGGAGTTGGAAAGCTAGAGAAAAATATTTCTTGATGCACAACAACAGCACTTCATTGTGCTCAGCAGGTGTTTGCAGAATTTCCTAATGGGGTTTGACTTGCTGCTGCCATAGCCAGCGTTAGGTGGAGACGGCATTGAGCTTGAGTTGAATACATGAGAGATACCAGTGATCTGCGGGAGATAGTCGCGGTGATAGGTAGTGCTGTTGCCAATGGTTGATGCTCGAAGGTCAGAGATGCAGTCATTGAGAAGATGGAATGGTTTTGCTGTGTGTGATGGAGTGGTAACTGTCGAGAAGAAATAGAGATGAGCTCGAGTTTAAGTTGTTGCTCTCATCGATAGCTAATGAAGGCAGTGATGACGATTTTGGGTCGCTGTTGATGGAGTTGAGAACAAGACAGAGAAGTGGTGCTCGAACTAGGAAACCAACATGGACTGGTGGAGCTCGAGCTTTGCTGCCATTGTAGATCGAGTACAACAGAGATAATGAGAAAAAAAGAGCTGAGGACTCGATTATTGGCAGTGATATGAAGGCAGTTGGATGACGAGCTCGTGATGGACTTGATCCGAGGTCCGGTGTTTCTGCTGTTACCATTGGCTGATGGCAGTAACGACGATGATATTGGCTGATGGCAGTAACGATGATGATATTGGCTGGCAGTTGACGGTGAGGATATTGCTCTCGTTTATGGAAGAGAATATGAAAGAGAACTCGGTTGCTGTGAGTAATGAAGATTGGCAGCCATGGAGAGAGTGGCAGCAAGAATGATTGATGGTTGGCTTGCTGCCATCGGTGGTGATTATTGGTAGTGATTGGAGTTGTCACTAACGGAAGGATTAATGGTGATGGCAACGAAATGATGCTGTCGAGAAGTAATGGAAGAGTTCGATTACATGGCAGTGAACAAAAAGAAATTCGTAATGGTGCTGCTGTTATATGAGGGATGCAGCTGATATAGAAACTCCGAGAATAAGTCACAGGAAAGATGGGATTGAAAATAGGCTGTCAGTTCCACAGAACTGAGAAGCCAATACTAGGAATTACTGGCTAGACCAGAAATGAGGGAATCGGTTATTGGCTAGTCCACTCCCAGAATTGGTTTTTCCTCTGGTCCAAAAACTTTATCCCCTAGTCCATCCACGTGCGGTTTACACAACACCAGTTTTCAAATATTCCCCACAGACCCTTCTGCAACTCAAAGTGACGAACATAAAACCAAGTCAGTTTCTTTCCTCTTTTTTTCTTCTCAGATCGGTTTCTCTCACTCTGCGTATTGGATAGAATCAATTTCTGCTACTGTTTTTCAACCATCTTCATATGAGCTTCGAATTAGGTTCTTCTGAGTTTCGAATTAGGTCATCTGAGCTTCGAACCAAGATATTTATCCTTTCAATCATCCTCTTCTGCTGCTGTTCTAGAAATCTTGATGAATAATTAGGTTTATTCTGATCCGATTTCTATCAGGATAATTGTATATGATGTACATTGTTATCTTTTTATGATTTCGTTTTATGATTTTTGTTTTATGATGATTTACAATGTCAATTAAGTTTCAAAGTAATTTTCGTTCCTTTTTTAAGTAATTTTCGTGTTTTGTGTGTGTTTCAATTAGGTATTTGAGCTTCGAATTAGGTTTATCTCAGATTCGAACAAGGTATGATTTCTTTTTATGATTTCTGTTCTGTTTTTTGTAATCTGATTTTTTGTATTTTCTACGTTTTTCTGCTGCTGTTATGTTTAGTTTCATTAGACAGATCGTGTAGTATGTATTACCAATACGTACTGCATATAGCGTGCTCTCTTTTCATTCTGCAGTAGATGCCAATACATATGAATATGAGTCAGTACATGCCAATATGTACTGCATATAACATGCTCTCTTTTCATCCTACAATAGATGCCAATACATATCAATATGAGTCAGTACATGTCAATACGTACTGCATATAGCATGCTCTTTTTCATCCTACAGTAGATGCCAATACATATCAATATGAGTCAGTACATGTAAATACGTCCTGCATATAGCATGCTCTCTTTTCATCCTGCAGTAGATGCCAATACATATCAATATGAGTCAGTACATGTCAATATGTACTGCTTATAGCATGTCAGTACAAACATTCTTTTTGTTTCATCTCAGTACATGTCATTTTTTACAGGGTTAACATGTCTGACGTTGCTCCCAAACCAGACTTCTTCATCTATTCTCATGTATACCATAAGCAATATCATTTTGCATATGAGGTTACATCGTTTTCAACTTCAGAGGATTTGAAATTTTGCATCTGTAATATGTGGAGCTGGTTGACTCCATCGACTATTCTGGTTAACTATTTCCATAATCAAGCGATAGTTCTTATTCTTGCCGATGTAACACTCCAGGGCATCTCTGCATTACATTCTTCAAAGCAATCAGCTTTCTTTGATTTGCACGTGGATGTGATTTCAAATGGCGCATCTAGGCGTATGGAAGTTGACAGTAACGCGTACTTAGTTGTCAGTGCAAAGAATAGTTATTTGAAAGAAGGTAAAGGAGCCCCAAGAGTGTTTTTTTCCAGATGGTTGGGATAAGATTTGTAATGATACAGATCAATTATTCTATGGTGGTGTTGATGCCGTACGTATAGCATGCCAAAAATACTGCATGAGAACTGGATATGAGGTAATTAAGAAGAAGAATGACCTTGAGAGATTCACCGCCGTATGTAGTGTGAAAGGTTGTTCATGGGAGCTTCACGCAACTGCCATTGGTAGTTCTATTGATGTTTTTAAGATAAAGGAATATGTGGGAAGGCACACCTGTGGCGGTGGTTATATGTTGAAGAATCCAAGAGTTACTAAAAAACTCATGAACAGTCTAATTCATGAGATGTTCAGGCACAACCCTCGCATAACACCAGCAGAGATCATAGATTATCTTAAAGTTGGTGGTGGCATCGAAATCCAGTATCACCACGCATATCATGCAATTGATTTGTCGCATAAACAGATTTTTGGTAATGATGTGAATTCGTACACTGATCTTGCTTGGTGGGTGAATGCTGTTAGGGAAACAAACCTTGGGTCGTTTATTGATTTCGATTTCAATGATGCTACAAAAATATTCAACAGACTTTTTGTTTGCTTTGGAGCTTGTATAGAGAGATATAAACTCTGTGACTGTACATTTCTCACTGGAACTTTTAAAGGAGGTCTCATGGCAGCAACATGTCTTAATGGCAATCAAGGTAACTGGTTCTTTTTTTTTTTTGATATGTAGTGTCTGGTAGTTAGATCACTCATATTGACCTTACTTCACTATCTGACAATGAGTATTGACCATACTACATACTACATATTGACCTTACTGAGTATGAGATAAACCATACTGCATGTGAAAATGTAGTGTCAATCAGTTGCTTAACATGTCATTATGTAGTGTCAGGTTTTCACATATCAACAAAGAGGTAAACCATACTGCATGTCAATATGTAGTGTCAATATTAGTTGCTTAACATAACTAGTAATTCCTTTTTGCAGGGTTTTATCCGCTTGCGTTTGCTTTAGTACCCGGTGAAGACAATATCAGCTGGGAATGGTTTTTCAAGAAACTGAAGGAGGCTTTGAATGATGATCGCCCAATCACTTTTATGACTGACCGAGGTGAAGGGTTGGTTAAATACATTCCCAAAGAGTTCCCTGATTCTCATTAAAGATATTGTTACTTCCATTTGGACAAAAACTTACCTATCGCAAAGTCTGACGAATAGAATAAGGAAGTGAATGATGCTTTCCGAAAGGCGACATATGCTCTTTCTCCTGCAACATACGAGGAAGGTCTTCAAGAAAAGGTTAATTTGGGAAGGCCTTGGGTTGCTGACTACTTCCGCAACATTCCAAAAGAAAAGTGGTTCAGTGCTTTCTTCAAGGGCTGTAGTTATGGTTACACTTCATCTAGCGTTGCTGAATCGTTCAATAGTTGGATTAACAAAGAGAAGAAATTATCTGCGTGTGCGTTCGTTGACTTGATCAGGTTGGTATCAGTTTCCTTAGTCACAGTACAAGCTTATATTAGTTTTCTTTTTGTAACAGTATTAGCATATATGTTCTGTTAATCTACGTATATTTTTAGTATAATAGACTTGCTATTCCCTTGTCGTGTAGGATACGTATGATGGAAATGATGTTAGAACGTCGTGAAGAGAGTCTCTTTATGGACCCAGAACTGCTAACCCCTACGTATCAAGCCTTGCTTGAACTACACATCCAAATTGGCCGTCCCTGGAAAGTTATCCAGTCAGATGCTAATCGTTATGAAGTGCATTCTCCAAGGTTAGCGTTTACCCCTAATCTCTATCATTCTGAATGTTATTTACTTTCTCTTTTTTTTTTTTAAGTACCATGTTTCTGTGAGCACATATTAATATGTACTGTGTATATTAGGTGTACTGAAAAATAACATATGAATATGTACTGTGCAGATCTCATATGGTAGATGTAGAGAGAAAAACTTGTACTTGCCAACGATGGCGCGTTTATGGTTTTCCATGCTCGCACGCTACTGCAGATATTACTAGATCTGGATGAAGGATTCTTGATTACGTTGAAGATTATTTCAAAGTTACCACTTTTCGTAAGCTATATTCAATAGCTATTAGACCCGTTCCTAACCACGACAGGTATGTGTCTTTAATCAGTACATTTTCATATTCTGCATAACAATATGTAATGGTAGATACCACTTACACATGTAATAGCAATTGAAACTGTCAACATAAACCTACTTACATATGGATGTTACATACTGATATGTAATGGTAGATACCACTACATTTTTTGATATTTGTTTTTCAGGAACAATATACCGTGTACATATTCATATGTAGTTGTGGTTCATTCCATTTATATGATACTGTTTTTTTCTCACAGGCCCGATGAGTATCACGTAGACGATATCGTTCTCCCACAGAAGTAATTAGGGCTCCACCAGGCAGGAAAAAGGGGAAACGTATTAAGTCTGCATATGAGACTAGTAGAAAATCTGTCAAGTGTTCAAACTGTAATTTGAAGACTCATCACAAAGGCAACATGCAATCTTATCCGACAGTATGAACTTTCTGAAGAATGATTTTGTGTCAGGTATGTATTTCAGTCAGATACATATTAATGTCTTAATTAAGTAAGTATGATACAATACAATGTACTTTTAAGCAAGTAGTGTTCTGATTTCTCTTTTTCTTTTATCACAGGCTTGAACGTGCAGCAGAATGTTATATCGATGATGTTGCCAGATTCCTTTTCCACAATTCTTTCCTCTAGCCCTTGTTCTATTCTACCGTTTTTCTTTTTGATTTTGTCAGTACCAACTGAATTTGGTTAATAAGTATTTCATTTACAGTACATACATTACAAGTGTACTGAAAATACTGTTTTTGTTGTTTCTTAGAACATCTTTTGGTTTTTGAAACATTATAAGTCTATCAAAATGTAGTTATTGTAGTTATTTTCGAATAATGAAATATGTTGTTAAGTCTATCAAAATGTCAGTATCTATCACCAGTAGTGAAGTATTTACATACTGAAATTACATGTCAGTATTGTAGTGTTAGTATCTACCACTACATACTGATATGTAGTGGTTGTAGTGTAACCATACTAGATGTTTGTAACAAGAAAACAATCAAATATGTACTGGTTTGTGGTTTAACCATCTTCCACTAAGATTATTTAGAACATATCATAATTACAATTCCACAAAAACTTTTGTGGTTTCAATCAGGTTAGTACATATTAAAGAAAACAATCAGTACTTACTGATATGTAGTGGTTAGTTTAATTATGATATGTTCACGCTGATTCACCATTTTAGTAATTGTGATTAGTTTTAAACTTTTTGTGGTTTTCCAGCTGATTCACCATCTTCACGGGGGTCGAGGGGGCAGCGCCCCCTCGTATCAACAACACAAAATCATGTTTAAGTAACACAATTGAAATATCACTACATTAAAGTTAAACCCAAATTCAAATTAAAAATCACTACATATTAGATATACCAAAAAAAACATGTTTGGAAAAGCTATATGTTTTTGAACATTCTTGAACTCATGAAATGAAATGTAACCAAGAATAAAAAGAAAAGAAAATAGGTAAATAGTGATATGTACTGTCAGATTACTTTTAGCAAGTAAGACTATTTTTGTGTCATCTGCCAACTGATTTCTGGTGGAGATGCTTTCAGCAATTTGCATGCTAACGGGACCCTTTTGTTACGAATCTTCGCTTGCACTTCTTCATCATCTCCCAAAGGCACTCCCACATATTTGCTTTTTGACTTCATCTTCATAAAATGCATCACAAACAGTAGACAGTCTGGCGATCCCCCTTGTTGAGGTGCTTCACATTCATTCACTATTACATTCTTCATTGTTACTTTGTTCTTCTCCACAAGTACACGTTGATAGGTACGTACATGTAATCTGCCATTTTGCAGGCGTGTGGATAACAAATACCTCCCCATTCAGCCTTAGAAGAATTGTAGTGGTTGAACACCATTTTTTCGCAGTCATACTCAAGTAGCGTCCAATGAAGATTGTGGTGGCACATTGGTACAAGAATCTTCTTGATACTTTCATCCATCGCCAATATTGGTTTGTAAACAGAATCATGTGCTCCTTTGAGGTTATCCGGGAACTCGACATTGTACTGAAAACATGGATGTACTTGAAATAGTTTATATCTAATTTTGTTTTATGCAATGTCGATATGTAGTGTACCTACCCCTACATACTTTTTTAATTTTTGAATATGTGTTGTACTAAATATGCAGTGTAAGATAACAACTTACCCAAGCGGACGGATCCAGATGCAACACAGGCAAGTATTTCTTGTATACTTCGTGCATCGGTTGCTCATTCTGAAATTTGGTGTTAAGCTTGTATTGTGCATAGTTGATAAAATCTTGTTCTAATCGTTCTGCACCAAGTCATCAATTGTAGTTCCACTTACACAAAGACCACCTCTCCCACTCTCCAAGCAATTGAGCTAGAAAATAAACGACGTAAAGGTTAGTATTCTTTGTGTAATAGTACATACTGATATGTCTTTCTCAGTATTTTTTATACAAATATGTATGTATATCAAAAGTACATACACAAACTAATAGTACATATCAATATAAAAGTGTCAATTGAGAACTCACCTAAGATTTTTTGCATTATTGATGTATGTGAAAAGAGTACTCTTTTTTCATCATTCATGTCATTATAGAATGGTGATTTAGTCAGTTTCCGGAAATACTTGCGCAATTTAAGCTTTCTATTTTTGTTAGCGGTATTGCTTCTGCTGCTGCAGCTTTCGGTCCTTTATATGATGGTGCGAACTTACTTCCACTCTCATAAATATCATCTAACTTCTTTGCAGGATGAGAACGAGTAACAGGTCTGGTGGGTGTTGTTACCTGCTGCTTTTCGGGATTTGAAGCGCGCTTTTTGTTCACTTTTACCATTTTTTGTTTCTGGCTTGGGATAAACTGTTCCTGCATTTTTAATGAACATAAAAAAATATGTAAATATCTATATTGCATAAAACATAGTTACATCACCTAATCATTTTTGAAAGCATGTAGTGGTATATGATTGTATGGTATAGTGATTTCTAGTGCTACCATACTGAATACATATCAGTATGTAGTGATTTGTAGTGTAATATTAACTACACAAAATGAGATTTTTAGTACATATCATTCACCTGTGATGGAACCTACAAAACATCTTGCGAGGGGACATCCATAACATCTTGTGATGAAACATCCAAAGGATCTTGTGATGCAACCTCCAAATGACTTTTTGAACTGGTTGTAGGTATGTATTCTTGTTGCTTACCTGTAACTTCACCTGCATCTTTCGGTTCAATGGGTTCTTGTTGCTCAGTTGTTTCTTGTGGAATTTGTAAAGGCCGTAAATCTCTTCCAAACAGATTATCAAATTGTTCTCGTAAGTTAATACCCAAAAGACCATCGTTGTTATCTGGAAGGAGGTCTGCAACTCTTCGACATAAACACCAATGCCAGAGTTTGCCATTTCTATAAAATCTGGCATAGACAGCTTTTCAATGTGTTCCAAACTCGACATCATAGTAAACAAAGGTACATCCAGCAAATGAAACTCTTCCGCCGCCAATCCGGCGTTATACTCTGCAAATTTCTGCGAATTAACTACAACTGAAGCCTTCGTTTCTAGCATAGTTGTAAGCAACTCCTTTGCTGCTTCCTGCCTAACTTCAAGTTGATCAACCTGCAAAAATCAATTGAAACAGTCAACAAAAACCTACTTAGATTGAGTTTTTGCTATGTCTACCACCACAAGAATGTACTGTTACATATAAATATGTTCCACTACAAGAATGTATTGTTACATATCAATATGTAATGGTAGATACCACTACATATTGATATGTAACAGATAGATATTGATATGCTACTTAGACTACATACTGATATGCTACTTACCTGTGTGTTTTCTTTGCCCTTTTTCTCTTGTATCTCTTTGACTTTTTGCTCCAAATTAAATTTAGCCCAATTTTTAACCTCAGAACGCGGAACTTCAACACCATGGAACTTCAATACTGAAGTTTTTGACAATTCAACCTCAGAGGTGGCATTAGCATGAGTTTGATCTTTCGGTGTTGACAAACCAACTTTAGGAATGTTGACATTAACATCTGTTTGATCTTACGGAGAACCTTGAATTTCGTTCTCAACTATTTGGTCCACATTCAACTCTTCATTGGGGTTTCTTGGAGTAGGTGTACATCCCAAGCTAACATAATCTTCCTGGATGGCTTCTCTCTGCAAAGGGAAAGCTTTCCGGTAAATATCATGCAACATGAACTCAAGCTTTGAAGCGTCAACCGGTTAGCCCTCTTGCTGCATTGTGTTGAATTCACTCCATTTGGCAGATATTGTACTCCTCAAATCATCGTATTTAATCTTCCAATCTTCTCCCCCCAATATTGAGTCCTCTTCTTATTTCTCTTCTTCCTTCTCTTCTTCCTCTTCTTCTTTCTCTTCTTCCGATTCAGAATTGTCATCTAAACAAAAAGCATCATCATTTGCTTCCTGTTGAATCCTTCTTGAAATACGATTAAGGATTTGTCTTTCTTCGTGTGTGATCTCGTCTTTGAAATCAACATGGAACTGGTACAAATCAAATAAATGTAAAAAAGCAACTACATATTAGATATTACCAAAAAAAAAACATGTCGTAGTTCTTTCTCTATTAGATACACAGGGACAACTACATATTGATATGCTAATAACTACATATCAATATGTATCACCACAAATTGATATGCTAATAACTACTACATATTGATATGCTAATATGTAGTAGCATATTGATATGCTAATACTACTACATATTGATATGCTAATAACTACATATCAATATGTCGAACTACATGTACTTATCAATATATATTTTTATTATGGCAAAATATGTACGGCAAGTTTACCTGATACTCAGAAAGATCAATATCCTTTAGGAACTAAGCACATATCTTTGTATGATTACACCTAGCCACTCTTGGCACATACATTCCTGCAGGTTCTGTCACTATATCCTCGGGCGCCACCAAATGGGTATGCTCCGCAAACCATGGCTGCAAAATATTGATATGCAGTATTAGATATACTATCAAAATGTAGAAAACACATAAAACAAAAACATTTTGAAGTAGAATAAACAAATATATAGATTCTTACCAACAAATAAATAGCACAACCATTTGTGCGTTCTACGGATTCCACGTTTTCATTCAGCTCTTTCTCTAAATGAGAATGGATGAGGTCAGGCCATGAAATATTCTTAGCCTTCTCAAGATCAAGAACGAAACCAATATATTTTTCAGTCAAAGCGTTTGCATCACTTGTAGCGAAAAATAATGAAGTGCACATATACAGGCAGATAAGCCTAACAAGATCTTCGGCATCTTCCTCGTCTTCCTCGTCTTCTTCAGAATCTTCATTTGATTGATCACCCACTCTTTGCAGAGACTCTTCATCAGACTTCTTCTTTTTCAGATTAATTGGTGTCCGTTTAAGGATTTTCAAGATTGCCTTCACAATCATTGGCCTACTCACTTTATCACCAGCTTTCATATCAGCAGGAAAAGTCCTTTTGAAAAATTTTGTTTCACGCCATCCACTTTTTTATTGACTTGTGTAAGCCTATAATCAAGATATTCCCTATTTGGAATTCTCGGCATCCCATAAATAAGTGTCATTTCTTCTGGTGTGGATACTAGCTCATTCGGTTGGCCATGATTTTTAAAGACAAATCTAAGCTTGTTTGGATCTTGACCCCTAACGTAACAGCGTAACATTTTCGTCATTGCATCTTCAATCTTCAACCAATGTTCCAACTCAAATCTTGTGTACCAGAACATTAAGAACAGGTTACCGAATGATGCTTCAGAAATCATCTTCAGCTGCAACTCACTCAACTCAATGTTTTCAGTGGACTTCGCAATAGCCTTCTTAGTGGTCCTAATAGTCTTCGCAAGCCCCCACAAGCCCCTGAAACCGCCACGGTATAAACTTCGTGGTTTTCCATCTCCTTTCTTACGCTTATTAGCACCTACACAATAACAAGAACCAAAAACTATTACAGTACCTATCAATATGGTATATCAAATATGTAGTTACATCATCAATATGTAGTTGTAATATCTACCAAGTCTTGAAACTACATATTATTAACAGTACATACGAGAATATAAGCATCTACCTCTACATATTTATATGTAATATGTTATGAGAGTATAAGTATTTACCTCTACATATTGATATGTAATATGTTATGAGAGTATAAGTATTTACCTCTACTTATTGATACGTAATAGTAGATACCACTACGTATTATTTTAACTACATATCGATTTGTAATAGTACGTATGGCATATCTGCTTTGATACAGTAAAAATGTAAAAACACTTAATACCAAAAACAAGCACAACAATGCATCATTACATAATCATAAACATATGTTATTAAGGATACATATTATTCATACGCTTTGTTCTTATATGTAGTTGTACTACATACCTTCTACATTTGCTTCCCCCCTTTTGCTTTTGGTGAAGGAGTAGCAGCTCTCAAGGCAAGTGCTTTCTTCCCCTTCTCTTCCCCTGCACCATATCAAATATGTAGTTAATGTATCTACCATGAACATGAAACAACTACATATCAGATACCACAACATACTGGTAATTTTATAACTACATACTGCTTCCCCCTCGTTATTAAGAATTATCTTCACTTTTAACATTACAAACCTTCTTTCAGGAGCGCTTTTGCTTTCCCCCTTTTTGCTTTTCCCTTTCCTTTTGGAGAAGGAGTAGCAGCTCTCAGGACAAGTGCTTTGTTCCCCTTTGCTGGTGGTGAAGGAGTAACAGCCTTTGTCGTTGTTTTTCCTTTTGCTTTAGTAGTTGTCGCTGCTGTTTTTCTTTTGCTTTTTGCTTCAGGAGCAGCAGCTTCTTTCTTTCCTTTGGTTTTTGATGTTTTTGTAAACCAAAAGTTTTGTACACATTACATATTACAGGCAGATAATAATATGTAGCACACATATCAATTTGAGATGCTATCATTACATATCAATAAGTACAAATTACAGACAACATATTGATATGTAGTACAGATATAAATTGACACGCTTTAATATGTATTAGTTAAGCAGCACTACATTTCAAAATGTACTGCACATATCATTTTTTGAGATGATATCATTACATATTAAATAACAGCATTACATTTCAGTATGTAATGTGTACTACATATAACTTGTCACTATGAAGTACAAATTGAAGACAACATATTGATATGTAGTACACATATCAATTGACATACTAGATTTTAGTATGTATTAGTTAAACAACACTACATTTCAATATGTAACAGTACATATTTCAGGTTTTGGAAATATTGCATGTCAATATAAAGTACAAATTAGGCTTTTGAATTGATTTACCTTCTTTTTGAGGAACCTTAGTCATACTTCTTGTTGTGGGAGATTTAGCAGGGGAGGGTTCTGTTGGTGAATCATCAGAAGATTTCCTTCTTATTTTCACTGGTGAAGGAGATTTAGCAACAGGTGAGGATTTTGTTGGTGAATCTTCGACAGATTTCCTTCTTCTTTTCGCTGGTGAAGGAGATTTAGCAGCAGGTGAGGATTCTGTTGGTGAATCTTCGTCGGATTTCCTTCTTCTTTTCGCTGGTGTAGGAGAAACTTCAGTTATTTCTTCTGTAATCGTCCTCTTAATTTTCCTACTTGTACCCATTTCTTATTCAATTGAATTAGGTCAGGAACTGAAATAGGAGATGAAACTGATCAATTTTGATTTGAAACTGAAATAGGAGACGAAACCGAGATGTTTTGAATTAGGTCTGTTGTAGATTGAAAACTGTTTTTAAAGGGTAACCTAGTAATTTGAACTTCTTTTAAACTTTTTTGGACCAGCCACTAAATGATTTTTCCCACTGGACTAGCCACTAAACCGGGTCGGGTTTAGTGGACTAAACAGGAAATTCCTCAAGCCAATAACGAGAAATGGGGTGGGCTTCTGCCATACGCAAGCAGCCTCGGACCTGACTTCTTTGTTGGGGATTTTGACGACTTTGATGACCAGCCTTGGCCGTGAGTTGTGCTAGGGATTTTTGGCGATATTTGGCAATCCTTTGGAACGGTGTGTGATGCACGGGACACAATTAAGGAGGTGCACTCTCCTATTTTGCTAGGTTTTCTAGTTTCTTCAAGAAGAGGTTACAAAACTCTATATATAGAGAAGCCTAGATACAATTAGGCCTTGTTTGGTAAAATTTATGATTCTCTATTCATGATTATAGATAATCATAAATAGATAAATGATTTTGGTATAATCAATCTAAAAATAAATTTTTCCAAACATTTTTTTTCAAATAATTGATTATTTTAGAATGATGATCTCGAAAAGGAGAAAAAAGAACAATGATTTAGGATCTTTTTTAGTCTTATGTTGTTTTTTTACCTCTCTCTTGATAGTTTAGAGAAAATAAGAAAAAAAAAATTTTGAGTTTGCTAGAAAAAATAATTGATTATATTAAATTTTAAAAAAACTTTTTCCTGTTTATGGAAATAATGGATTTTTTCCATTATGATTAAAATAAGCAATTATTATAATGGTTACCAAACGCATATAAAATCCAATATAATCTGCATAATGGATTATAAGTCGATAATCCATTAAAATAATGGTTACCAAACAACCCCTTAGGGATATCTTCTTTTCACCGTTTTTCTCCCCTTTAGGGGGGAGAACTATCTCTTTTCTTTGTTCTTTTTATTGTTAAGGATGAATTCAAACTTCTAATTGTGAAACTCAATTGTTTATAAGTTTGTTTCAAGTTTTAAAGTTAATCATTGTGGATTATTTTTACTATATCGAAGGTTTATGATTGATTCTTAGATTAGTTTGGGTGGCCAACTAGATTAGTCTATTAATCATTCTAATGCTAGTAGAGAGTTGAGTCGATCCGTAATTGTCGCTTATCTACTACACAAGTAGAAATCGTGAGACCTTGCAGAGGGATTCTGTGGAGCAATTGCGAGTAAAAACAACACCAGTAAGTGGACCGAGCGTACCGAGTTTAACTGCTGGGATCAAACCTAAATTCATAAATCTTAATGCGTTCGCGGAATTACATCTTGTAAGCGAACCTCAAGGTGGTTCTTTTGAATAGAATCCGGTAGTCGAGCGCTTCCGTATCCGGTGATACAAGGAGTTTTGGGGATAGCTAAGCGTACCTTCTTTCCTACGGTTGGTGACAATTGATTCGAACAAGAGATAAACGGGTACAATGTTGAGTTAACGGTTAGTAACGGCGAAGGATTTCTTCATTATCTTTTTCTTATTATCCTTTTTATCCTTATTTTATATTTTCGCTAATTTAGATAACATATCAATTGCATTACTCCTCGAACGATCCTTACTACCTCTTTATTACTTGTTAATTAGTGGGAAACATATTATTATTTTGTTGAGTAAACGACGCTCACCAGCACAATGACATACAATAGACATAATCCTCGTAAACAAAAGTTTATCCTATCTTCCATCAATACTTGCATAATGACATAATAGGTTTAAAACTTTTGTCATGTCAAAAGTTCATTCGTTCTTTCATCAATACTTGCATACCAACATATGAAAAGACTTAATTTTGACAAGGTATGGGACAATCATAGTTCACGGATGCAAACACACATATCCCATAACATATTGCAATATATAAAACCATAAAGGTTAATACTGCAAAAATCATCTTCCAAACAACTTTTTAGAATTTGATCAAATAAAACTAAAAAATAAAGATGAAAACATTGGACATAGCTATGTGTAATCACAATAATGGCTATTCCAAAAACTAGTTATTCTTCCTAAAAACACAAGAATAAAGAAGATTTACTAGATGTTGAGGCCTCTGAAAAATTCTTTATCGTCCCCAAACTCCTTGTCGTCAACATCCATGGGAACATATGGTTCATGAGGAAAGGAGTCAATACCAACAAGTCTTCTCGGCTAAAGATGTCGAACCAGGGCCTTCTGAATTTCAAGAGATCTCAAAACAAAAGCCTTTATTTGCTGAATCTCCTTCCTTGTATCCTTTAACTCTTCAAGAACATCAGAAAACTTCTGAGAATTTGAAGGAACAACTCTTGGCTTCCTCACATTCCTTCTTTTTCTTTTCAAAGTTGGAGGCAACGGAAATTTCTCTTTTTCCTTCATGATTGATGGCTTAACAATCATATTTACATCTTTTCCATCTGAAGACATAATGCTTGGAGTATCCATAAGAATATGGGTTTGTGAGAGGAAATCACAATTTAAACTCAACAAGTAGTCTTGGAAACAGTTTCAGGGAAGGAAAAAGGGATGTAGGGTTACGTAACCTTTAACAGGTTCGTGCACGTACAACTATGAACCCTAGAAGGAGTAGAATTGTGGAGAATAACCCTTCTTTATTGATAGATACAGAAATCCCATTTTGTTATCAAAAAAGAAGAAAAACAAACCTAAGAGAAGATGAAGGAAAACATTTCTTAAAGCCTGAGAGGTGCACAACCTTGTCTCTTTTGATCAAGTACATGATACAAGATTACCAAATCAACACAATCAAGTTGTGTTGCGGTGAACAACAATTTGTCCACCATGTTCCTCTTGAGGGGAATTCATAGACCTCTGTCTATCAAAACGATTGGACCATGCTTTCTTCTCTAATGGTCTTGTTTTATCCTTGGAAACTAACTTCTTAGATGAAGATAAAATCTTACATACCTCAGCGGTCTTTTGAACAAGTTTGAGCTTGTTTGCTAATCGATTTGCTCTTCGTTGAAGTTTGTTGACATGTCTCAATTTGTGTTTGTACTTGTAACACTTTGATAGTTCATGACCTTTGAGTGAACAATATGAGCACGTCAATCTTGGATATGGTTCATGCATCTGAGATGTGCAGGCTGCTAGACACACAGTGGTACCTGAAACGTCATACACAGAGTTTCCAATAGAAAGGTCAATTTTATCTTCCAGATTGGTTGAGTTTTCTTCTGAAAGTATATCAAGATTGATGTATGTATTGCTACAATTATCAAAATCAATATTTTCACAAAGAAGTGCAACACTTGATTTTTTGTCTTCATTAGAATCATAGTTGTCAGACATTTCATCAAGAGTTGCAGCAAGACCTTTGTTCCCAGTGTATTTCTTTTGATTTGGACACTCATTTTCAAAATAACCAAAACCTTTACACTTATAGCACTGAGGCATATCCTCTTCATCAGTTTCATCATTATCCCTATTTTAGGAGGAACACGATTATGTGGGTTATCTGATGACTTGGACTTATCTCTCGAGAACCGTTTACTTCTCTTCAAAAGAAGATCCCTAAACTGTCTTGTGATCAACGAGACTGACTTGTCAAGATCTTCATCTGATGAATCAGACTCAGAAAGATCATCTTCAGAGATGCAAACACTTTTACTTTTATCAAGTAATTTAGTGTTCTTTAGTGCTTTAAAGCAACATCCTTACTTGACTTGGATGTATGCTCATGATCAAAGATCTTTAGCTTCCCAACCAGAGTATTTCTAGATAGCGCATCAAGGTTATTTCCCTCAACGATGGCATGCTTCTTAGAACCGTATCTAGATGGCAGCGATCTGAGAATTTTCATCACAATGTCCTTTTCAGGAATAGTCTTACCCAATGCAAAAGATGCATTAACAATTTCAGACACTTTGTGATTAAACTCATCAAATGAATCTTCATCTGTCATATGAAGGTTTTCCCAATCGGAATTTAGGTTTTGAAGCCTGACTTCCTTTTCACTCGTATTCCCTTCAAATATGGTTTCTAAAATATCCCAAGCATCTTTAGACCGCGTGAAATTAGACACATGATGCTGAAGATTAGGGGTAATGACATGTATGATGGCATTCAAACCGTCAGAGTTTTTCTTGGCAGCAAGTATCTCTGCAGCATCGTATTCGCCAATATTCTTTGGAACAGTAGCGTTTCCTATTGCCACAACGGGAGCATCATAGCCATTTACTACATATACCCATGATTGAAAATCACGCCATTGAAGAAAAGCTCGCATAACAATTTTCCACCATAAGTAGTTTGAGCCATCGAAGACTGGTGGTACGTTAATTGAGATAACACCTATGTCCATAGAGTCATATCGCTACAAACACAGACTTTTGAGGTCTTGAACGTGTTTGCCAAGATCTGATACCAATTGAAAAAGCAGGGGTCTAACAACCACACCCAATATTTCGATTAGCAATCTGTATGGACTAACTCCAATATACTTCTAAGAGAATCAACTAGACAGTCAGACTCAATCTTAAGAAAGATATATCAAGGAGTTAAATATCTCAATCTCTAATTCAATCTACAATCAGCAAATAGAAATCTACGAGCCCGATTGAATATAAGAGATATAAACTAGGATGGTACCAAAGACCAATATCCAAGGATCAATCAATTTCCAATCAACAACCAAAGGTTGGATTTCACAATTGATCGATACAACGCACAACCTGTGATATTTCAATTATATAACAAAATATAATGCGGAAAAGAAATAACACAGACACAAGAAGTTTTGTTAACGAGGAAACCGAAAATACAGAAAAACCCCGGGACCTAGTCCAGATTGAACACACACTGTATTAAGCCGCTACAGACACTAGCCTACTACAAACTAACTTCGGTTTGGACTGTAGTTGAACCCCAACCAATATCACACTGATCCAAGGTACAGTGGCACTCCTTACGTCTCTGATCCCAGCAGGATACTACGCACTTGATTCCCTTAGATGATCTCACCCACAACTAAGAGTTGCTACGACCCAAAGTCGAAGACTTTAATAAACAAATCTGTATCACAGAGAAAAGTCTACGGTAATAGATAAATCTGTCTTCCACAGAAATACCTACGAGTTTTTGTTCCGTCTTTTGATAAATCAAGGTGAACAGGAACCAATTGATAATCCGGACTTATATTCCCGAAGAACAGCCTAGTATTATCAATCACCTCACAATAAACTTAATCGACTAGCGAAACAAGTTATTGTGGAATCACAAACGATGAGACGAAGATGTTTGTGATTACTTTTATATCTTTCCTACCGGAGAAATCAATCTCAAGTCAATTTTACGATTGTATTTAGTACGATAGAAACAACAAGATCAGATCACACAACTACAAGAAAAGTAGTATCGGTCTGGCTTCACAATGCCAATGAAGTCTTCAAGTCGTTAACCTACAGGGTCTCGATAGAAACCTAAGGTTAAAGGAGAATCGACTCTATCTAATACAACTAGTATCACACAGGAGGTGTGGGGATCAGGTTTCCCAGTTGCTAGAGTTCTCCCTTATATAGTCTTTCAAATCAGGGTTTGCAATCAATGTTAGCTTAGTAACAAAGCATTCAATATTCAACATTAGATGAAAACCTGATTAGATTCAAGCTAATATCTTTCAACTGTTAGATAGAAACTTAGCTTGTTACACAGAAATAAAATGCACGTCCATCTAGGTTCGTGTAACCATACCCAAACATCTGCATCTAGTTGGTTCAACAGTTTTTAACCAAATGGTTATCCATATGAGCACTTTCATATCAACCATATTCTTCTTTACCATAACTAGTTCAAATGACTCAAATGAACTAGTTTAGAAAGTTGTTCAATTGCTTAGATCTTTACAATAGACACAATTGAAACAAAAACTATTTGATTCACTCGAATCAATTCATGAACTTTATAGCCACAGTTTGCAAACTTGCATTCCTTAGTTTATATAAGTTTAAGTTCACGAATAATCGTTTTTAGAAAATAACCAACTTAAGTACGCAGACTGGTATGCGGAATTAAGTCCCCGGAATAAGTTTGTTTTAATGCACAAACTCCAGCAGAAATTCTCGGAATGAGAACCTCCGACAGTACGTGGACTGGGTGCGCGGACTCTAGTTCCGGTTTTCCTGATCAGCAAAGTACGCATACTTTGGTTCAAGGAATAAGGACTTATACATGTATGAGTTACCTCACAATGTTTATATCCAACCATGGTTATATAATCTAAACTCTCATTTCAATCATTGAAACATTCTTAGAGGACTTTATATGATTGTTATTCACAAACCATTATTCGTCAAAGCCATTTTCAAGTAATTGAAACCTAACATGACTTTCGTCACTAGTAAAGATGAACTTGGCCAAAGAGAAAGCTTACCAATACATATTTCGAGAAATAGATAAGCGAGATAAACTCGGATCGAAATAACAAATGTGTATAATCATAGTTCATATAGTAAAACGACTTTTGTCTCAAGATAGGAGATAGAGTAGATATACTTTTGAGTGATAGATAAGTTCAAGTCTCCACATACCTTTTAGTCGATGAAGTTCCACCAGTTCCTTGAGTAGTTCTTCGTCTTGTATGATGATCGCCATAGAGTTCTTGAGATCAACTACACTTTCTATCCTAGTCTGAGACTTAGCTATAGGTAGACCAAAAATCAAGACTTATAGGTTTGATCACAAACATTGACAAAAATTCTTGAGATAGCAACACATGCGAGCTCGACCGAGCAGTGCTCTAATAAATAAAATTCTTTGTGATTCAAAGTATTGATTTCAAAATCTTGACAATTACTTTGGTAGTTGTTATTGGATAGATCTAAGGACCTGACGAAGGATTTTATTGGGATAAATGGAAGAGACTTTTGTCGAACTCATATCACTTGATTGAAATGATTTGTTGTTCCTTTACTGTTTGGAATACGAACCAAAAGAATTGTTCCAAGTGCGTGACTTATTAACAAGTTGGAGGCGCGGGGATACAGACGGAACTAGGTGAACTATAGGTTTAGTTGCTTGGTCTCAACTATACGAAGTTGTTTTGATTTTGTATAACGTCTTAATCCCGAGAGTATTCAATTCTGGAGAAGGTCCCGGGGTTTTTCTGCATTTGCGGTTTCCTCGTTAACAAAATCTTGTTGTGTCTTTTACTTTTCTATTTCCGCAATTATAATTGTTTTTATTATAATTAGAAGTAAAATACACAAACGTTAATTCCTATTTACTTGATAGTAATCCTCTTGTGTTTGGTTAAGTCCGAACCATTTATGAAGTAAACATATTTCGTTGTTGTATTGTCTCGATCTTGTATCCATAGTCAATCACGCAAGTTATCTTGTTGTTGTATAGTCTCGATCTCATATCCATAGACGATCACACGAAGTGTGAACCGATTAGTTGTATTGTCTCGACTCGGTCTACAAACAATCACTTTCGGATAAAGGACTTATAGGTGGAAAAGTTTTAGATTGAGGTATATTTGGGCACCCTCGTCTTTTCAATTGGTATCAGAGCAGGCAAACACGAAAAGATCTAACAATCTGTATTTGTTGCGATCCAACCTATAAGAAAATGAATCTAATGAGTGATTCAGTTAAAGTAACGACAGGATTTGACTACTTCAAAAAATCGTGGTGGAAGACACGAATGAAGTATGTAATACTCTTATTCTTAAATATTTTAGGAATTGTAATTTTGTCTATGTATATCTTGGATGACTTACATAATCCTTTGGATCAGATAGGGTTGTATATCATTGTGTTTGATACTTAATGCAACAATGATACAATTCTATATGTGACAGGATGTATCTTGAAAACGCATAAGATTCCTCTCAGAATTTTTCATTTTTATATGAACCACGACCATTGTGTTCTTGAAAAAACTGGAATCTTAAATATATTTTGGATGAACTACCAAAGTATATATATGTACATTTTCAGAGCAAAGACTGTCAATGTATCGCTATCTAGGATGCGATTTTGGAAAATGTATAATCCTACAAGAAATGAGTTTTCAGTTAATAATTCTATTAACAATGGATTGCTTCATACACCTCACAACTGTTTTAATGAAGCAAGTGATCTTTTGAAATATTACAGGGTTTATAATTCTAATTGTATTTTTAATAAATATCATATTTTTTTCAAATTTATCTCTGGATACTCTTGTAGAAAATTCTTGAGTGAATTTCAAATGATGTTATCAAATTCTGGTAATAAAAGAGTAAACATATTTTTGAGCAAAAGCATAGAATCAATCTGTAATAAAGATCCAGACCATGAAAAAACAGTTTTCAAAAGAAAGACCTAGATATAAAATCGGAATTGTTTCCCCACAATCCTTGGTTTCCGATTTTGGTAGAATTTCCTAAGGCTAGTTATTTCCGATTTTTGATGTATATTCTTCCTATAAAAGATAATCTCTTGCTGTGTGTACAAACATATTAGGGAAGATTGATCAAAACCGTAATTAGGGTTTTTCATATTTTCGCAAATATGAAGAAGAGGAAATCCAGTGGCACATCCTCTGATGATCGGGTAAGATGGGATGACATCGATAGGATCGGATTTCCTAATAGTATTGATGATAAGCATGAATTGACTCGTTTTGTTGACAGCCCATGTTTTAGGAAATACGAAACTCTCAAGGGAATGGAGTTTACCACTGAAAAGAAATTCGATCCAGATGTCCAAGATAAGGATTATGTGAAGTTTGTTCAAGATCGGAACTGGGGAAAACTTTTTGATTTTGAAATTTTTTCACCTGATATGGTAATAGTTTTTTATGCAAATATTCATAATGTTGATCATAAAAATCTTACCTTTGTTACTCTTGTTGGTCGAGGACTCTACTATGTTGATCTTAAAATAATATTTAATCTATTAATTACAATGTGGAATGTAATCACTTGATTACTGAAGTTGAAATTGAACACGGTACCATTTCAACATATCTCATTGGAAGATCAACAGAGTGGGAAAATGGTAGACTACCAACAAAAGATATACCCTTCCACCTAAGGGTATTCGATAAACTTTCTTTAGCTACCCTATTTTCAAGTACAAGAGATAAGTCAGTTTGGGATAAGGATTTTGCAGAATTCGTCTATTTCCTGTTGAAAGGAGATTCTCAAATTGATTTCTACGGAATTATTGTTAGCCAAATAATCAAAATATTAGATTCTATTTCCTCCCAAGGAATAAAGAGACATCTCGGTATTCCATATATGGTCACAGAGATTTGTGAATTCATTGAGAGAGATGATTTTGATGACCTGAGAAGCATTACAACTGTCTGTAATAGGACTATATCTAAAATGATTGGAGGTCAATCCAGTAATAAAATGGTTGAAAGGATTTCACCAAATTCTAACAACAAGTCTCTTCCAGTTCATCTTGAAACTCTTGGTAAACAACTTGACTGTTTTCAGAAACAGCTGGGCTTTGCTGCTCGAAAAGATCCAGAAACTCTTAAAGGAATTCATAAGATTTAATCAGAGTTTTGGAACCAAGAATCGAAAATAGAAGAAGAGCATCAAAAATTACTTGATTACAAGGAATGTTCCTCACAGTAATTATTTCATCAAGAAAAGAAAATAGACATTAGATTTTGATTATTTCAATAAAGTCTATTATGAATAAAACTATCTTATTTATGAATAAAATTATTGGTTTATAATTTTTCTTGTGATAGTTTTTGGTTTACATAGCATGTGATCGAATGCTTTATTTTATTGCTATGTATGTTTATGGGATGTTTGATTTCGGTTTTCATAACCTTGATATTCGATCTCATATGTTGTGAACCCTTATGGTTTGGGTGACTTTTTGGTTTAGCAGGATTAAGTTCTAGCCCATGTTGGTAGGATTTATCAAAGGATCATGTGGGGTTCTAATTGAAACAATATATGAAAAAGTCACAATATGTTGAATCAGTTGGTTTAACATAAAAGCATATGTGTTTCGGGGTTTCAACTTTTGCTTGCAATAGTTAAAACCGGTTTTCAATCTTTCTTTGGTAAAGGTTGGTTGTTGTTGTTCTTTTTTCTTGCATGAGGATGACAACATAATGATATTTCAGTATCAATTCTCCCTTGAAAGAAGATGAATCTTTTTTTGGTAAAGGTTGGTTGTTGTTGTTCTCTTGTCTTGCATGAGGATGACAACATAATGATATATCGGTATCAATTCTCACTTGAAAGAATATGCAAACATTATTGGAGAAGAGGATGTGGAATTTGAGGTAACGACTTTGTTAGTTAATCGTTTTCATGTTTAAGAAAAGCCTGATTTTATTGCGTATATTTATTGCTTTTGCTTAACAAAATTTCGGTACAATTGATGTTTATCCTATTGTTTGTGGATGGATGTATGTGTGATTCAATTGTTTCCGGTTAAGAAAAAATATTGTTATCTTGCTTTATTGTTTGTTATCAATCGTTTAGGCTTAAAAAATTTTGGTGCAATTGCGGTGCTTTGATGTCTATGTTGTTTCAATTACTTCCGGTTGAGGTAAATAATTATGCAAGTTGGTTTGTATGAATTGTTTATGGCTTAACAAAACAAAAGGTTTTCTGGATGAATTTTTTAGTCCAATTTGATTCCGAATAAGAGAAACTAAGTTAATTTTGATCTTAGTTAGACTTATCAAAGTGGAGGTTTCGGTTATTCAAGTCTAATCGAATGCCTTAAAAAGAAATGCTAGTTAACTAACCTAGTACTTGTCTTGTTTAAAAGTGAAAGGTCTAAGTTATATGGATAATTAGAACCTGATGAGAAAAATAGAGTTATCTTTATTTTGGTCTTATCGAACAAGCGATTGTATTTGTGCAATCGGTTTAGCAAAGGAACTAAGGTGCTTAGTCGATTTTTATTTTGCTAAACTATTAGGGAAAATTGCTTCGGGAAATTGTTTCATTGGTAACATATCAAAACAATATTACTTTGTAGTTTCGGTTTTGATATTGGTTATCAAAAATGGTGTGTGGAACCCTCTTGTTTAATTCTTATAGGTTGCAAGTCTTTTAAGATTTGTAAGATCCTTTCAATTTGTATTTTATTTGCTCGTACCTTTGTTTTTCTGACAAAAAGGGGGAGAAATATATGGAGTAAACAAGTGATACTGGTATTGATTTATATTGATTGGTATCACTAAGGAAAAGGACAATGGTGCTTAAACGTTTTATCTAATGAAAGAGTAAAGCATAGACTAAGGGGGAGTAGCATATCATATTGATACTTGTAGTTATATGTGTGGATGGGGAAAAACAGTTTGCTGATTTTTTAGGGAAGTGAAGAGTCGAGCGTGCGATCGAATCCTCAACCGAGCAAACTGTTGAACCTCACACAGATGCACTGAAAAGGGAGTGCTTAGATTCGAGAGATCAATCTGTAAGACTCCAGCCTAAACCAAGTCAATGGTCGTTCCAGAGTCAATTTGGTCACAAAGAGGGAGATGGGTTGATCTGTAGGAGGGAAGCTGAGAATTGTTTGGGACCAATGATGATCAAGGATTGTGGATGTGTTGAAGGTTTCTGCAAATTTGATGAACTGTTGAAGTTGAGTTCTGTGAATAAGTTTTTATCGAGTTGTTGACGAATGATGATAATCCTCTATTGTCCTCGATTTGGACCTATTTATATTGCAAGAATGATGAACACCCTGATCCCTGTAAGTGTGACGGTTTCTTGAGTGAAAGAGTGGGAAAGTGGAAGATCATGGTGAAACCAGTTACAGGTCGTGCGGAGACTTGGTTAACCGTCCACCCACTACTTTGATAACTCCTTCAACCGTTGCACGACTTACTCATATTCTCATCGTGGATGAATCCACGTGCCGTAGGCCGCCAGACCAAAACCCTAATTGACATCCCCCATGTGACGTGATTGATGTCTCACGAATCGTGGAGTATGCATGACAAACATGTATTTGATTAGTCACATTGACTGACTATACAATGAGTCTAGGTTTTGTTGAATTGAGCATGAATGGCGAATTGCTCAGTAGAACATTCGAATAATTTTCTCAACGAATTACTGGATATCGATGGTTGGATCAATATTCGAGCAATTGAGCAAGTATTGCGAATTACTGAATATTGATAGTTGGGCGATTGAGCAAGTATTGCTCAATTCGAAGAATTACTGAATATTGATATTTGGATCAATATTCAAGCAATTGAGCAAGTATTGCTCGATTCGACGAATTATTACTAAATATTGATAGTTGGATCAATATTCGAGCAATTGAGCAAGTATTGCTCGACTCGACGAATTACTGATAAATTACTGAATATTGATAGTGAATCAATATTCGAGTAACTTAGCAAGTATTGCTCAATTCGACGAATTATTTATTTATTGGTGATGTGACCCAATAAAATATTAATAATAATATTGGTAGATTACCGAATATTATTTAATTAATCCGCGTGTTTCTTGATGGATCAACATAAATTTATTTATTTTTTGAACTTGCTCAGAATAATGATTTATTGAGTGTTTGTTCGAAAACCCTATTTTTTGATCAATTGCTCATTAGTCGACGAATTGCTGAAAATAGGTCATGAGCAAAGGTGGGACCGACCACATGAGACTATGGAAGTACATGTGATTCCCAATTGCTCGAATGAGCGTACACCAGGGTCCTGAGTTGGCCAGTTGGTGAAGGAATGACGATTAAATGACGGTTTCATCATTTATTGAAATAGTGCTGGATTGAGCACTAGGTGATAAAACCTAATTATAGAAAAGTGAGGGACCGACCAAGGTGGCATGAGACCGGCCCTTGGTGGTCGTGGGGTCGCTGATGGGCGTTTGCACAAACTCTGAGTTGGTTGTGAAGAATTTGGACCCAATTTGAGCGATTGCGCAAATTAGGACAAAAGTGTGAAAACGTGTGGGACCGGCTTTGTGCATGCCCTAGGGATGACCTTGGTCGTTCAAGAAGGCATGCACGTGTTACCATGATATCCGTGTTTTCGTACTGAGAGTTTTAGTATTTTCTGATGTGCGTTCGAGCAATATTTTGGATTTTCAGAAGAGTTCGATCTTTGACTGAAATCCTCGATTTTGCTCGAATGAGCAAGTATGCTCGTTTGATCAATATTTTGTGAATATTGAAATAATAATATTTTAATATATTTTCGTGAGTGACCTAGTCGGTTGTGTGACCATGTTGAGTTTTGGCTTTTTCATGGTTTGCGCAATATTTGAGAAATTATGGACAAACAATGATTTTGCTGAAACAAGGAAGTTTCACAAGATGAGAAAAATAACAATTTATGAAAGATTAGGGATTGCAAGGTGCGGGACCGGCCACGTTTAGGGTATGGCCAGCCGGCTAATTTGCATGGTTCGCAACATCTTTCCCTATTTTATATTATTATTTTTCATGAAACCACGAGAATATGGAGAAACCATGAAAATATGGAGAAACCATGAGTTTTGCTCAAACAAGGAAAGTTGTTAGAATGGAGGAGTCTTCATGAGTTCATGAAAGCAACAAAAATAAGGAAAAATAATAGAGGAAGCATGGGACCGGCAACGGCTAAGGTACATCCGGACGTCCGGTTGGCCCGGCCCATGGGCGCTTCTCCATTATTTTAATGTTATTATTTTCTCTCTCCTATTTTATGCAGGATTCCTCATTTTTCCATGTTTTCGCATGCTCATTCGTGCATTTGGGTGTTCGTTCGTGCATCATTGTCGAGTACACTTGCATCATTTTATGGGGCTTACTCAGTGGTAGTCCAGATGCCTGATTATTGAGTATTTATTACTAATTTATGAAATTCAGTGGAGAATGATTCATGAATCTGATTAATAAAAGTGAATAGTTTTTTATTATCAATCCATAGGATCAGCCGTGGATTCGACCATGAATTCGGAATAATAAAATTACTTATTACCATTCCATGAGATCAGCCGTGGATTCGATCATGAAATCGGAGTAACGAGATAATATAATATAGTTGTTTATTGCGATCCCATGAGATCAATCCATGGATTCGATCATGAAATTGGAGCAAAATATAATTGTTTATTGCCATTCCATGGGATCAGGCCGTGGATTCGACCGTGGAATAGGAGCAAAAATAGATCATTCTGGGAATTCAGTGGTCAATGTCACGGCAGAATTAATCTATTGCAGAAAGGATATTAGCGTCACATCCATTCTGAATGGTGCATAGTCAGGGAGTCACGGGTGTTCGCTTACGACCTGAAGGTGTTATTGCTCTCAATCTTACGGAGAACCACCTAGATCTATACACGGTCTCTCTACATAGTCAGGGAACAGTGAGTGTCACCGACGTCCTGAAGGCGTTATTGCTCTCAATCTTACGGAGAACCGCCCAATCGTTCTTCTATGTAGAGGGGGGTCTCTCTCATGTAGTCAGGGAACAGTGAGTATCACCGACGTTCTGAAGGCGTTATTGCTCTCAATCTTACGGAGAACCGCCCAATTACGTTATTCTACATAGAGGGCACAATGAAATGCTAGGGATCGAACGCTCAGCTAGTGGAGGATTTTCGAAAGACATATTCATCATGGCTTCGTAAAATATGAATCATCACATGCCTGAAAGCCGTGTCAGAAGCATGCAGTATCGTGATTTTACGGTTTTTTCCTTTGTTGAAAATCCACCATCTACATTAAGTCCCCTGCTTAGTGGAGAACAGTCATGTTCTGCAGTAAGCATTAAATTGTGATTTTCAGTCGACGAGATTAGTGGTTGAACTCGGTATACAAAGGCATTTTCAGAATCCTCGATTTGCTCCAATGGTGTCATGTACGAGCAAATGTTCGGGTTAGGACCCTGATAGTGTGATAGAGTGTCATCTCGCGAGCATGGGGAGATGGAACACCGCTGATTTGGTTGGTTGAAAGTCCAGTTTTGGTCAGTTTAGCGGTTACGGGCTCGGCCCAAAAAAGGAAATCCTTGTTTTAGGAACAGACGTTCGTTCGTTAGTTTAAGAAACAAACAAAATAGACCTGAGTCTAATGATATAAATTTTGTCTATGAGTTTTCACGAAAACCCAAATTTTATTTTTTTAATATGTGATATTTCACAAAGTGGAATAAACTCTCGTTTCAAAGGTGGATGCTCGTACGAGAGAAAAGTTTTTTTTTTTTTTTTTGTTTTAGACGTGTCTGTTAGTAATAAAAAATTTTCCATGAGCTTTCATGAAAATTTTTATTTTTGAAAATATGCTCTTGTTTCAAAGATTACGTGAGTTTCACGTTAAAAATATTTTCTGTAAAATCAATGTTTTTATTTTGAACAACTGTTGAAAGTAGACAGTCATACATGGTGAAATAATGTCTGAGTTTACATAATTGTAGAATGGACGTCTGTCCAATTTTGGAAAATCAGTGGATGTTCACACAAAAAAAATTTACGTGGGTTGTTCACGGTTTTATGAAAATCAATTTATGATTTTTGAGAAATTGCTGAAGGTAAACAATTGTATCTGTGATGAAATAATGCATGTATGAGTTTGGTGATTTTATAGTGTATGCACACATGTAGAAAATCAGCGAATGTTCATACGAAAGGTTATGTGAATTATTTATAGTTTCATGAAAAGTCAAGTGTTGACTTTAAATAATGAATTTTGCTCATCTTGGCAGGTTTGAAGAAGCGAGCAAGTTTTTCGAATTTTTACGTTATTATCACTAAGTTCGTGAAACCGTAAATAGGTAAGAGTTGAGGATTACCATTTTAATGCGTATTGTTATTTGTATATCCATGACTCCTTGTCTTTCGGCTCAGATAGTGGTGACTTCTGGTTACAACCAGTCTTCGGGATCATCCGGGGAAGCTCCAGAAATATCAAGTCAAAGATGAAGACTTATGCAGGCCGAGGTGAATCAACCTTTCAGAGATGCTGGAAAGCTGATGCATTGTATGTCTCTCGATCATATGGGAGTCGTTCGTGCTAAGATATATGCTTTCTTGGTATTAGCAGGTGTGGAGAGAAAGCAGAGACGTGATGAAATGTCATAGAAGAAAAGAGCTGAAGATGAAAAGCTCATATCTCATCAACAGAAACACTTTCAACTTCAGTAAGTGAGACTATCATCTGAATATAAAGTGCAGCCTTGCGTTGATGGCGTAGCTCTTGACATGGATGAATGAAGAATTTCGTCATAATTCGTCATCAGAAAATTCAGAAGTTAGGTCTTCATTGAAATTGTTGTAGAATCTTCGTCCGATGTCGGATTTTCGCGATCTACCCATGTATCCTCATGACCAGGAAATTTCCAAGATTTATCATAGAAGCTTTTTGTCTTTTGAGAACGTTTAAGGGCCGAAATTAGCGAAACAGTAAACTTCCATGAGGTTTTCAGGAAATTTTCAGCTGTCATGCAGTCCAAAGTTTTGGACACGTCTTTTTGCTTGTTTCTTCAATTGCTGGGAATTTTGGATATGTTGTAGAAGACATCCATACGAAGAGAATGGTATATGACCCACCCATAGATTCTTCACCAATTTTTCCCATCTTGCTGCTTTGGGCGGGACAGTGTAAAATCATCTTAGACGAGCCTGTTGTAAAACACTCCTGTTGTGTCTTTAGACCAGTCGTTCGAGTCTTGAACGGTTGGTGAAGTATTTTAATGTCATTGATTCATTTGAGATCAGGACCCCTTGATTGATACATGTGCATGGTGCTTGTAGTGCCATCTTATTTCTGTCAGTCGTAGAAACATCACTTCTGAAACCCTGGTCACGCGACCATAACTGAGGTTGCTCTCAAGAGGGGATGATGTAATGACCATGGTGGCATGTCTCGGTGGTAGCATTCCTTTTACGATGATTGATTAGCACTGGAAAACCCGGCACCACGAGTCTTGGATTGTGAAATTGATCGTCATGATCAGTGGACCGTCAGTCCCCAGTATTTTGTTGAATCTCTCTCCTTCGTTTTCCCTTCTTCTAGAAAAACCTAGATAGAAGGCCCGAGTAGAAAAATTGATGTAAAGATCTAGGTGGTCGAAGTTGGAGGTACCTTGATGAAGGATTTAGCGATGGCGGACACCGATCGACTGTGGAAGTTATGAATCCCGTCCACGAATTTCTGCTTGCGCGTTGTATGCTCTGGAAGCTGTAGAAACCTCATACGACGTCGGAATTCGATGCTTGACCTCAACTTTTGAAGCTAAGAGACTGAGTTATCACATGAGAAAATAATAACTCAATTTGGAGTTTTAGAGGTCATCCAACTAAGCGTGCACATTTTTAACTTGCAATCCCGTACAACTTTTTCAGATTTCGTAGATCTGAAGACAATGACATATCTTTCAGATCATATGTCCGATTGATGCGCCCTTTTGGTATGTTATACAAGAGACATAGGCGAACATCTTTCATTGAGTAAGTATTGTCCCATTCCTCACTCATTGGTACGTTTTTGTAAACCCATGGACTGAAGTGTGTCGTTTCTCATTTGTAAAGGCGATGAGAACATATAGTAGAAGACTTTGGATTGTGTTCGCCGGTCGTGAAAACTTTGGGAATACTTTCATGTGAACATGTTATCATGCCTGCACATCTTGACATGAATCATTAGTTCTTGGAGAAGTCTGCTTCATCTGTAACACTTTAGAGAATGGTTAGTTGATGAAGCCTTGTCAAGAGGATGTTGCTCCTGAGACCGTTGTTGATGCTGAGATCACGACTGATTACGCTCCAGAGATCCTTGTTGATGCTGAGATCATGTATGGTGTTCCTCTAAAGATTATTGTTGATGCTGATACCGTGGTTGAAGTTGCTCCAGAGACCGAAAAGACTAGAACCATGATTATCAACATAATCTTTGCTCCTCCATCCAGTGAGCCTTTACATTCACGAACTAGTTGGTGGGTTGAGCATTCCCAAGATGAAGGTGTACTGATCATCCAAAATTCTCTTGAACAATATGATTTTACTGTGAATTGGCTTCATCAGTGAATCGACGTTCTTGTGGAAGATGGCAGCACCAGCCTTCATTGTCGTGAAGAGCGGAAGTTCCTCAGTTGTGCAATGATTTGTAATGTAGAGAAGTCCCTTCGATGAAGTTTCATGGAATCACATCAGGTTGAAAATTCCAATAAAATCAAGTCCCCAGTGTATGTTGAAGGAGTTTGTGTCATACATGGATGAATGACATTGCATCTTCTTCAGAAGTCTTATCATGGGATAATGAAGACTTATTCAGTTACACTTTGATCATCTTGGTGTTGAATCATTGTCGAGATATTTGTGCTGAATCCAGAGGTATCATTATCGAAGGTGTACTCTTTGATTGGGAGTACAATTGAATGCTTCTTAGATGCTTGAGCGTTGCGTATACGCCTTAAGCATCGAGTGTCTTAGGTTTGATCGTCTCGGACCAGTATCTTCTGTTGATTCAACATTCCTTTCGTTGCGGATGTGGGATTCAACACTTGTGCAGCCATCAAAGCTTTATGATTTTGTGGAACACATGGACACTCCTGCAAGGATGGAGAAACATCCAAAGTGTTCTTTTCCAGACATCATCTTAGTAATGAATGTCTCAATACTCGACTCGGAGAAGTTTCAGATTCAACCACTTGATAAAGTACTAACGCGGTGAAGCTACCATTCATAACGTCTTGCAGAGTTGCTAGCAATTGAGTCCCCATGATAGGATAGCATGTGAGGAAATAAATGACACAAACATGAAAGGAATGAGACTTTCCTGAGTGTGGAACCTCTTGATGAATGTCTATGCATCTTTTGCAGGTTCTTGATTCAACCTCGTCAAAGTTCGAAATTCCCTCAAGTGTTCTGATGATGGAATGTCCGCCAAATCTTCTGGATCACAACTTTCTTTGTTGGAGAGATGTGCAACCAAAGGCGCTTTGTCAGTAGACATATTTTCAGCATGGATCCACGCTTGTCTGAAGAACATGTCACATCCTGGATCTTCTGTGGAACTTGATTCGTTGAACTTATGTTCACTTTGAGAGTGATGTATCCATAAGTTTTTTCGATCTTTAAGGTCTCTGATTAAGATGGGATTACGAGTAGCTTCTTGTCGAGTGATTCCTGTGGCTCTGAGGTTTTCAGTGGAATGATGTTGATGGCGGTGTCAGCATCGATCAACATTCTTCCGAATTTGTTTCCTCTGAGATGGACTGTGGTAAGCAGTCCCTAGTCGTGCATCTTCTTGTCTGTGGATGAAGGTTCAAGGAGTATTTCTGGGATAGACAGACGTCTGACACAATGTAATTCGATGTTGTGAACATGTCTTTCCTTTGTGCCTTAGACAGATAGAGCAATTTCACAGATATGGTCGGTCAACGATTGAACTGCTTCTTTGACAAGTTGTTCAGAGAATGTAAAGGTTCTGATTGGGAGATGATTCTTGTCTACTCCTTCAGTCCCCAATTGAAGCTATTGTGGATCAACCTTTCTTTGAAGATGTGCTTTAAAATATTGCAGTTACTTGTTGGATGATTGATGAATCTATGAAGATGGCAGCACCTGGGATTCTCTATTTTTTTCTTCAGTTGGATCTCTCTGATGAACAGTAGATTGCATCATCTTGAACCCAGAATTCTAGTAACTCGATCACTTCTTCAGTGGGAAGATGGAAGTTTGAGTCCCCATTTGGTCATTTCCCCGTTCATTGATGCCGGGTCGAGGATTGTGCAAGATCGTTTATCTTTTCTTTGCACTTTCGGAGGAGTTTGGGATGTTGGAGAAGCGTTCTTATGTGGCTGCACTTCGGCTTTTCTCTTGCTCCCTTCAGCAACATCGTTTGTTAAAAGCTGGAGATTGTACTGATTGTTGACTAGGCGTCGGCTGCTTCGAGGCTCCTCGACCTTGCAGACTTTGCTCTTTCCAGTAAAGCAGGTGCAGTAGTAGATGATCGTATGGCTGCTTCATGAAGCTCTGAGAAAGTCTGGAACCGGAGATTTTCTAGCAAGGCTCTATAGACGGGATCATTCCATTGATGCACAAGTCCACCAATTGTTGTTCAGGGACATTAGGGTCGTGACAATCCAAAGATTGAATTTTGAACCTCTTCACATATTCATTCGGATGTTCGGTATTCTTCTGAGCCATCCTTCCTAAGTCAGAAAGAGTAATCTGCTCAGAGACGAGGAAGTATTTCCTGTAGAAGGCGTTAACCATTTCTCCCCAGTTAACAATGCTCCCATGTGCAATATTGTTGTACCAAGTATACCCTCTGCCCGTCAGAGATTTTTAGAATTCTTTCAGATGGACAATATGGTTGGGATCGTGCTCTCCTAGCGCCTCCAGGAATCGAGAAATATGTTCTCGTGCGTTCCCCGTTCCATTGTAGAGTGTGAACGTTGGAGAGGTGTATCCCTTTGGGAGAGGGATTCTTTGCATAGTAGCAGGATATGGAGGTTGATGACGGTGCACAGACGGTGTATGGCCCTTTCCCCGATTCTCCATAAAGCGTTTCAGGTCTTCGCGGGTGATGAAATTGGCGGGTTCAGGTTCTGCAGCTTTGCGGGTTTCACCATCGTCAGGGACCGGAATAACTTCGGGATCCGTTGGAGATGTTTCTTTGTCTTTTCCCTTCTCCTGAGTTTTATCTGACATCTTGTCAGTGAGAGTTTTGAGGTAGTTACACAGCTCCTTCTGAGTAGTAGCCATATCAGTTTGATTTTTGGCGAGAACTTCCTGGACTTTCATGAGATCGGCGATAATGGGTGGAATTTCTCTGATTTCTTCGGAGAACGACCAAAGAGAGGATTACTTCCGATATTAGTTTGTGGAGGAGTAGTATTACCACCATCGTTGGAAGTAGGAACGGTTTCTGGAGTACCACCGTTGTTGCTAGTGCTAGCATTTTTGGGTTAGGATTGGTAACTGAACCTGACCTAAGATCAACCATTTTGTGAAAATGAGAGATTGCAACCGAAAGATTAATCTCCCACTGTAGTCTCCAATCCGTGGATGGGGAAAAATGGTTTGCTGATCTTTTAGGGAAGTGAAGAGTCGAGCGTGCGATCGAAACTCCTCAACCGAGAAAACTGCTGAACCTCACACAGATGCACTGCAAAGGGAGTGCTTAGATTCGAGAGATCAATCTGTAGGACTCCGGCCTAAACCAAGTCAATGGCCGTTCCAGAGTCAATTCAGTCACAAAGAGGGAGATGGGTTGATCTGTAGGAGGGAAGCTGAGAATTGTGTGAGATCAATGATGATCAAGGATTGTGGATGTGTTTAAGGTTTCCGCAAATTTGATGAACCGCTGAAGTTGAGTTCCATGAATAAATTTTTATCGAGTTGTTGACGAATGATGATAATCCTCTGTTGTCCTCGATTTGGACCTATTTATATTGCAAGAATGATGAACACCCTGATCCTTGTAAGTGTGACGGTTTCTTGAGTGAAAGAGTGGGAAAGTGGAAGATCGTGGTGAAACCAGTTCCAGGTCGTGCGGAGACTTGGTTAATCGTCCACCCACTACTTTGCTAACTCCTTCAACCGTTGCACGACTGACTCACGTTCTCATTGTGGATGAATCCACGTGTCGCAGGCCACCAGACCAAAACCCTAATTGATATCCCCCATGTGACGTGATTGATGTCTCACGAATCGTGGAGTCTGCATGACAGACATGTATTTGATTAGTCACGTTGACTGATTAGACAATGAGTCTAGGTTTTGTTGAGTTGAGCATGAATGGCGAATTGCTCAGTAGAACATTCGAGTAATTTGCTCGACGAATTACTGGATATCGATGGTTGGATCAATATTCGAGCAATTAACCAAGTATTGCGAATTACTGAATATTGATAGTTGGGCGATTGAGCAAGTATTGCTCAATTCGACGAATTACTGAATATTGATAGTTGGATCAATATTCGAGCAATTGAGCAAGTATTGCTTGACTCGACGAATTACTGATAAATTACTGAATATTGATAGTGAAACAATATTCGAGTAACTGAGCAAGTATTGCTCAATTCGACGAATTATTTATTTATTGGTGATGTGACCCAATAAAATATTAATTAAAATATTGGTAGATTACCATATATTATACAATTAATCCGCGTGTTGATTTATGGATCAACATAAATTTATTTAGTGTTTGAACTTGCTCAGAATAATGATTTATTGGGCGTTTGTTTGAAAACCCTATTTTTTGATCAATTGCTCATTAGTCGACGAATTGCTGAAAATAGGTCATGAGCGAAGGTGGGACCGACCACATGAGACTATGGGCGTTCATGTGATTCCCAATTGCTCGAATGAGCGTACACCAGGGTCCTGAGTTGGCCAGTTGGTGAAGGAATTCCGATTAAATGCCGGTTTCATCATTTATTGAAATAGTGCTGGATTGAGCATTAGGTGATAAAACCTAATTATAGAAAAGTGAGGGACCGACCAAGGTGGCATGAGACCGACCCTTGGTGGTCGTGGGATTTTTTATGGGCGTTTGCAGAAACTCTGAGTTGGTTGTGAAGAATTTGGACCCAATATGAGCGATTGCGCAAATTAGGTCAAAAGTGTGAAAACGTGTGGGACCGGATTTGTGCAAGACCTAGGGATGACCTTGGTCGGTCAAGAAGGCATGCAAGTGCTACCATGATGTTCGTGTTTCCGTACTGAGAGTTTTTGTATTTTCTGATGTGCGTTCGAGCAATATTTTGGATTTTCAGAAGAGTTCGATCTTTGATTGAAATCCTCTATTTTGCTCGAATGAGCAAGTATGCTCGTTTGATCAATATTTTGTGAATATTAAAATAATTATATTTTAATATATTTTCGTGAGTGACCTAGTCGGTAATGTGACCATGTTGACTTTTGGCTTTTTCATGGTTTGCGCAATATTGGAGAAATTATGGAAAACCATGATTTTGCTGAAACAGGGAAGTTTCACAAGATGAGAAAAATAACTATTTATGAAAGATTAGGGATTGCAAGGTGTGGGATGATAATATTTTTGAATGATGTTGTAGTAATGAGGTTCAAACTCTCGGACTTGTGAAGATTAAATTTAAAGATTTAATAAAATTATATACAAAAATATTAACAAAGTGGGCGAGAGGTAACCAAGACACTAGATTCCACTAAGACGCAAAATTGAATGATACATATTTCAAAACTCTAATTATCTTTTAAGAATCTTATTTCTTAATTCACAAATAATCTGGAAAATTCTCAAAAATTAATTGTATCCCCTAAGCATAGATTATCTAAACAAAGCATAAGCTATCTAATTGAATCACAATTAATGAAGAAATTTTTTGCAAACAATTAAAAACTCTGCAAAAGCAGTGATTGAGTGAATTATAAATTATAAATTAGAGAGAATAAATGATTACCAACTATTCATGCGTAAATAGATTCCTCATTTCCTTGGTTGTGGGAGAAATTAGCCTCTCATCATGTTGGGAACACGCTCAAAAGTTGATTTCATTTATGCTCAAAGATGGGTTTAAAAATGATGAAAAGGGAGAAATAATTCAAAACCGGGTTTGTAACAATTATATTTGTTACAAACCAGAGAACTACGACCCTCGGCTGTCACTGTAACAAATAAGATTGTCCTGCGACAGTCGCTGAAACTGTAGCTCTTAAGACTGTTCTATAACAGTCGCAATCACTGTAGCATAAACGACACAAGGGTGTGCATCTTATGTTCTTCGTGTTCTTCAGCAGCAACAGCAGAAAAATGGCAGCTCTGCAACTCGTGATTTCTTCATTCTGTAGCCTCCAAAACTTCCCCAAACTCTCCACCCCCCTTCTATGATAACTCAAGACCCTTTTTATACACCTACAACACGAGAAATCTCCTCCATAACTCGAGATAATCCTCTCTTTACTCGAGTGATAAAAAATATTTTCGGGAAGATTTTCTTCCCTGTTTTATGATTTTCACGCGTTCTCAGCTGTGTTTCTTTCCTTTTATACCTTCTTCACGCTCTAGAATATTGATTAAGTCTTCCAATCACGAGCAGTACACGTTTAAACTCGTGTAAGTTTGTGTTTATCCTCCAACTCACTGTTTGGATTAAACCAAGTTATCCAACCAAATTTGATAGAAACAAACACCCATACCAGCTTTTCTATGACATATCACATCTACCCATGAAGTTTCAGCGATTGAATCGCACAAAAACTCCTCCAAAATCCGATCGAAAAATCTGCCTGTGAAAAGAAATATTTTCCCGCCAAAATATTTTTTTGAATTTGTGAAGAAGGTCACCCCTTATCCAGTGGTCGCCCCTTATCCGTTGCTGGAGTCCAAATAACACATGTCCTTTGGGGTGCCTTAAGTAATTTTTCTGGGGTGTTTCCAGCATTTTTTCTGGGTTCCTACGGCGCATTTCTGGGGTGTTTTTAGTCTCTATCCTGGGGTGTAAAACACCACTTTTCGAGCCAATTTCGCCGCAAGAGCTTATTTTTCCAAAAATATCTACAAAAACATAAAATAACACAATAAGTATTTAATCGAGTCTAACAATACAGAACATTGAGAACAAAATAGACACATAAATGCGTCTATCAAATACCCCCAAACTTATTATTTGCTAGTCCTCGAGCAAAACTAAAAAATAAAACCGAGTTAATCTCGGGAGGGTTTACAAGAGGTGTACCCACAAAACCATTACTTCTAATTGGTCACAAGTATCTAAAGAGCTATGAGGACATACATATTCTCTACCTATCTCCAAGTAACTAGAATTCCAGAGAAATTAAAGGTGTCAGCTCTAAAGCTGACTGAAGAAAAGGGGAGACACATCCGCAACACTGTTAGATAAAGAGATATCCGCTACACAGCTAGATAAACATTGTAAGATGCGTCCGCTGCTTTATAGCTGGATAAGATTAGGAGAGAGATAAAGATGAGAGGGACATCTGCTACACAGTTGGACTAATTACGTGTAATGAGTTAAACCAGTGCTAGAAAGATATTGTGCCAGATTGAAAAGCGGACTAACAAAGCAACCAAATGTATCTTTCTTCGACTCTCTCATAGTGCTCAGTAGAAACAACGTCTTCTTCGGTCTTCAACTGTTGATGATAAACTATCGAACCTCATAGAACCTTGACAATTAACTCTTCTCTTCGATTTCTTCCTTGACTTATAAATTTCTACTTCCCTTTGGCCTTATTGAACAAAACATAACGATGATTTTTTTTCATTTTTCATTTTTTTCATTTTTTTTTTTTACATTTTTATTTTTTGAAACAAAAATTATAAGACAACAATTTACATGGCCATGAGAGAAGGACTTTCAAAACTTGGATCTTCGCAACTTGTGATGTCTTGGTATCATGGATTCTAACAACTTATATCATTTGCTCTTATAACTTCAACTTTGATTTTTGAATTATTCTCTTCTATTGTTGCTTCTAAACCTAAAACGTCTTCAACTTTCTTCATAGATTTTGATGTCGCTCCGCTTGTTGATGATTATAAGTTTCTACTGAGAGAGAGTCGCAATCCAGTAACTAAGACTACATTGTGAGGTTGCTTTGTATTTCTGGCATTTCCTGACCTACTTGAATTTCCATCATGTACGGTTAGGTCCATCACGGTTACCCTCTAAAAGGAACAAGTTCTCTCCTGAATTTCAAGGATCTCAATGTCTTTTTCTCAAATGTCTCAAAAGGTTGTTATCCCTAGCATTCCAATTTCTATCTTTTCGGTGAGAAACAATATGTAAACTTAGCTAACCGGATACCATGTGACGCTAGAAGTTTCAAAAGTGCAACTAAAAAGTTCTTCCCCACCCCCAAACTTAAATCTAGCATTGTCCTCGATGTTCTAAAGATAAAATTAAAAGCATGAACAAGGAGAAAGTGTTACCACTTGAAGAAAAATAGTTAAGGAAAGATATTACCATGTTTCATGAGCATGGGTTACCTCCCATGAAGTGCTAAGTTTAAAGTCTTCAGCCAGACTTAGGAAAGGATTAGTCAACTCGAACCGTATAACAGTAGCCGGAATAACTGTGGGTCTTCAAAACCAAATAGAGCTGACCAAAGAAAACTGCAGTAAACCAAGAAAATGAACAAGACTAGCATGCCCTTACCTAGTTTCCTGATTAAGACAACTACATCTAATTGTGGTTCAGGTTCAGGTTCTATAAAAGGGTCTAAATATATTTCTTTAGGCTGCAACTCCTCAAAAGTGAGATCCGAATTATTAGGTCCTAGAGTCTGTAAAAACTCAAATAAAAATTTAGAAGCACATAATAATAACCTAAATAATTGAGGATCCTCTAAGTCAATCAGGTTTGACATACAAAATTGACCACAGTGAGGGTAGTAGTCATTCTTAAGAAAATGTGTTGATTCTAATTTCTTAAAGCATTTAGGTTTAGTCTCACAACTAAATATTCGACACATTTGAAATATAAACGTTCCCACATTTGGAAGAAAACTATTTGGTGGGAAAACAAAGTCAATAAGGGTATCATATCCTGGGAAAACCACATCAACCATAGGATGGGTTTCTAATGACTGAACTTCTTTCTGGACATTATTAGGTTCGGGAAAACGTGTATGGAGATAATCTTGTACGATGGTTGAGGCAAAAATTTCAAGCCCTACACGAGGGAACTTTCTAAGAGTTAAAGGTAAAGCACAGGGAGAATGATAATCACCCCCAAACTTAGAGTTTTGGGTGTCTCTAGGTAGACTAACTATAATTTCCCTAATTTCTAGATCATCGGAATCTTGAAAATGGTCAATTGCTTCTGTTAGGTTATACTCAGGTGATACATACTCACTCATATTTAAAATCTCTACGAGTTCATCTTCTTCGTCTAAGACTATTGTTTCCAAATCGCTAGACTCTAAAACATTAATCTCATAATAAACTCGTTCCTCTAAATCATTATCGGCTTTGTAAATAGGAAATACTACATCGTCTAAAATGAGGGTATCTCTAGTCAAATCCTCGTCCTTTTGAATAGGTGAATAATTATTAAAATTATTTGGATTTGAAATAGAAATAATATTATCATTGTAAAGCTCAATTGGAGTATCCATTTCCTGATCACTATTCCTACATAAGTATGATTCTCCATCAATAAAGATCGAACCTCATCAAAACAAGTAGTGCTACCAATTCTAACCTTGTTATCTTGATTATGTAAATAACTATCTTCATTCTCAAGGGTATAATTGGATGCACTATATTGGCAATTCAAGTAATTTCGAGCAATTCTTTCGTTCGTCTCAGCTATCCGCTTGAGGTGGTCTTCTAAAGAAGGTTCACTCATTATTGTAGTTCTTTCGTCTATAATTATACTATTCATCTCAGCTAACTTACGCGTCGACTCAGCTAACTTCCTGAGGGACTCTTCTAAAGGAGGAATAGGAACAGAGGGATCATAAAAAGGACTACTTTTCAATAGTTTGATTGTATCCTCTAGAGACGAAGAACTAGTACTATAATCTTCTTGCTTGTAAGACTGATGCATGTGTGGATAGTAATTGGGCTCACCAGGGTATGACCCATATCCTTCCAAAGGATGGTGTTCCCAACCACTATTCCCAACATGGTCATAAAAAGGATGATGTCCATATTCAAATTCAGGTCAATAATCATTGTATTGGCTTCTATCATACCAGTTCGACATTCTTAATTGCAAGGGAATTCTACACAATCACAAACAAGGATGACTCGACCAAATCAAACCTATAAAATCTAGCAAACAACAAGCATGATGGCTCCACTTAGATTGTTTCTAGACCAGCTTCTAATCTTTTAAAAAGGAATTCGTTACAATCTGAGCAAACCTCTCTGGAATCAATCTGAGTTTAAGTAAGTTGAATTGAGACGAGGGAAGCTGCGAGGAGCTTTGATACCCAAGGTCTCACCGGTATTATAAGGCGGCTCAGTCACGCATTCAACTCGCAGAAACCATCATGAACTTCAAAGTATGCTCAAAAGAGTAAACAATATTTTTCGAACGACTTTCCTATTAAGCTCGTTACCTTATAGGTCTCGTTCTAGTCAAAATTTTAAGCTTAGGTTCGCGTTTGGTTTCGTTTTCCTAAGGCGGGCAAGAATGAAACGGTGATGAAATCCGAGTCCTTATCTTAATTTGGCCAGGCCTTGCCCTTTACTAGGAAATTAAAACAACCGTATTCAAATCCTCAGCATATATTCACCTTAAGGCATACAATAAACCCGCTGACAGGGGATTCACGGGTGTTTCGAAAGATTACCTCCCGTACCAGACGGGCGTAGAACCGCTGAAGTCGACTCGGGCCACGACTCCTATGTCATGTGCTAACCCGAGGGGCCGAGACGATATTGTAATCGTCGTCCTTCCCTGCAAACAGTTTTATATTTAATGTACCTTTCCTTAGGGTTTAAAAAATAATAATTGTCCAAGTCCAAAGTCCAAATAAAGTGCAAAAGAAAAGAAATAAAAAAAAAATTACAAAAAATGGAAGGTCTCTAAAAAAAAATAAAATAAATTCTCTCTTTTTTTTTAATTTTTCTTTCGCTCTTTTTTTTTTTTGCTTTGTCTTTTTCCTTCTCTTTTGGCTTTAAGCTTTGATTCCAAGTCTTTATTATCCAACTTCAAACCTGTAATACAAAGACACACCCAAAGAAACGTAAAAAGAACAAATGAAATAAAAAAAAACTAAAAATTCTACCTAAGCACAAATCCGCGTCGGCGGCACCAAAATGATAATATTTTTGAATGATGTTGTAGTAATGAGGTTCAAACTCTCGGACTTGTGAAGATTAAATTTAAAGATTTAATAAAATTATATATAAAAATATTAACAAAGTGGGCGAGAGGTAACCAAGACACTAGATTCCACTATGACGCAAAATTGAATGATACATATTTCAAAACTCTAATTATCTTTTAAGACTCTTATTTCTTAATTCACAAATAATCTGGAAAATTCTCAAAAATTAATTGTATCCCCTAAGCATAGATTATCTAAACAAAGCATAACCAATCTAATTGAATCACAACTAATGAAGAAATTTTTTGCAAACAATTAAAAACTCTGCAAAAGCAGTGATTGAGTGAATTATAAATTATAAATTAGAGAGAATAAATGATTACCAATTATTCATGCGTAAATAGCTTCCTCATTTCCTTGGTTGTGGGAGAAATTAGCCTCTCATCATGTTGGTAACACGCTCAAAAGTTGATTTCATTTATGCTCAAAGATGGGTTTACAAATGATGAAAAGGGAGAAATAATTCAAAACCGGGTTTGTAACAATTATATTTGTTACAAACCAGAGAACTACGACCCTCGGCTGTCACTGTAACAAATAAGACTGTCATGCGACAGTCGCTGAACCTGTAGCTCTTAAGAATGTTCTATAACAGTCGCAATCACTGTAGCATAAACGACACAAGGGTGTGCATCTTATGTTCTTCGTGTTCTTCAGCAGCAGCAACAGAAAAATGGCAGCTCTGCAACTCGTGATTTCTTCATTCTGTAGCCTCCAAAACTTCCCCAAACTCTCCACCCCCCTTCTATGATAACTCAAGACCCTTTTTATACACCTACAACACAAGAAATCTCCTCCATAACTCGAGATAATCCTCTCTTTACTAGGGTGATAAAAAATATTTTCGGGAAGATTTTCTTCCCTGTTTTATGATTTTCACGCGTTCTCAGCTGTGTTTCTTTCCTTTTATACCTTCTTCATGCTCTAGAATATTGATTAAGTCTTCCAATCACGAGCAGTACACGTTTAAACTCGTGTAAGTTTGTGTTTATCCTCCAACTCACTGTTTGGATTAAACCAAGTTATCCAGCCAAATTTGATCGAAACAAACACCCATACCAGCTTTTCTATGACATATCACATCTACCCATGAAGTTTCAGCGATTGAATCGCACAAAAACTCCTCCAAAATACGATCGAAAAATCTGCCTGTGAAAAGAACTATTTTCCCGCCAAAATATTTTTTTGAATTTGTGAAGAAGGTCACCCCTTATCCAGTGGTCGCCCCTTATCCGTTGCTGGAGTCCGAATAACTCATGTCCTTTGGGGTGCCATAAGTAATTTTTCTGGGGTGTTTCCAGCATTTTTTCTGGGTTCCTCCGGCGCATTTCTGGGGTGTTTTTAGTCTCTATCCTGGGGTGTAAAACACCACTTTTCGAGCCAATTTCGCCGCAAGAGCTTATTTATCCAAAAACATCTACAAAAAAAATAAAATAACACGATAAATATTTAATCGAGTCTAACAATACAGAACATTGAGAACAAAATAGACACATAAATGCGTCTATAATGGGGCCGGCCATGACTAGGGTATGGCCGGCCGGCTAAGTTGCACGGTCCGCAACACCTTTCCCTATTTTATATTATTATTTTTTTCATGAAACCACGATAATATGGAGAAACCATGAGTTTTGCTCAAACAAGGAAAGTTGTTAGAATTGAGGAGTCTTCATGAGTTCATGAAAGCAACAAAAATAAGGAAAAATAATAGAGGAAGCATGGGATCGGCCACGTCTAAGGCACGGTCAGTCGGCGGGTTGGCCCGGCCCATGGGCGCTTTTCCATTACTTTAATGTTATTATTTTTTTCTCTCCTATTTTATGCAGGATTCCTCATTTTTCCATGTTTTCGCATGCTCATTCGTGCATTTGGGTGGTCGTTCGTGCATCATTGTCGAGTACACTTGCACCATTTTATGGGGCTTACTCAGTGGTAGTCCAGATGCCTGATTATTGAGTATTTATTACTAATTTATGAAATTCAGTGGAGAATGATTCATGAATCTGATTAATAAAAGTGAATAGTTTTTTATTATCAATCCATAGGATTAGCCGTGGATTCGACCATGAATTCGGAATAATAAAATTACCTATTACCATTCCATGAGATCAGCCGTGGATTCGATCATGAAATCGGAGTAACGAGATAATATAATATAGTTGTTTATTGTCATCCCATGAGATCAAGACGTGGATTCAATCATGAAATTGGAGCAAAAGATAATTGTTTATTGCCATTCCATGGGATCAGGTCGTGGATTCGACCGTGGAATAGGAGCAAATGTCACGGCAGAATTAATATATTGCAGAAAGGATATTAGCGTCACATCCATTCTGAATGGTGCATAGTCAGGGAGTCTCGGGTGTTCGCTTACGACCTGAAGGTGTTATTGCTCTCAATCTTACGGAGAACCGCATGGATCTATACACGGTCTCTCTACATAGTCAGGGAACAGTGAGTGTCACCGACGTCCTGAAGGCGTTATTGCTCTCAATCTTACAGAGAACCGCCCAATCCTTCTTCTATGTAGAGGGGGGTCTCTCTCATGTAGTCAGGGAACAATGAGTATCATCGACGTCCTGAAGGCATTATTGCGCTCAATCTTACGGAGAACCGCCCAATCACGTTATTCTACATAGAGGGAACAATGAAGTGCCAGGGATCGAACGCTCAGCTAGTGGAGGCTTTTCGAAAGACATATTCATCATGGCTTCGTAAAATATGAATCATCACATGCCTGAAAGCCGTGTCAGAAGCATGCAACATCGTGATTTTACGGTTTTGTCCTTTATTGAAAATCCACCATCTACAATATGGACTACAAAGGGAATACCAAAAACGTGCGGATTGAAAAATCTACCTAGCTTACCTTTAGGGGGAGTATTAGCTTTGTTATTATAATGTCAACAATGGCATTTATGGATTGAATGTATACAAGTTATTGTGATGTTGAATTTGAGAATCAAACGTTGGTATGTCAAGTTTGGTTGTCATATTTTAGTGAATCAAAACTCATTTAAAGAGTCGCTTGATTAAATACTAGAGTCAACTTCGTATAGGTTAGATTGAAAGTATTAGGATATGAGACATTACAAATATTACGTGAAGACTTGAAGAATGTGAAGAAGTAAGGAGCTACAACGACGACATCATCCTTCCACTTGAGGTTAGTAATATTTGACTTGAACTTTTTCATTCCCTAACGTATCTTTCAATTCATGCATATTGAAAACAAAATTGCGAAGCTATGAATGATTACCCTCTAGTTAGACGTAGTATTAAGGAGTACAATACGAAGTATAACACTTATCTTTTGAACTTCGTATATAAGACATCGATATAATCGTTTGAATGCTATTGGGATTATGTATGGGTATGAGGTGAAGATTTCATCCTACGAAACAATATTTTACATTCGTTTAAAAGAAGTAAATTCATGAACTTGTTTTGTGAATCGAAAGGGAAATCGCTAGGCTTATTGGTATTGTTATTCATTGCATATCTTTTGAACTACTAATAAGTGTGATTAGTATAACCGCTTATGACTTGATTTTTTTTTTTGGTAAAACTATTCACAAGGCCTGACTTTTGTATTGGTATGACTTTTATTAGTGAAACCGATCTCAAGTAATCACCTGAGATGGTATGATTGATTTGTTGCAATTGGTATGATCAACTCTAGGCAAAGGGGAACCGATCCTAGTAAGAGATGCAACCGATTTAAAAAAGGAGAATCGATCCTTGTAAGAGGTGCAACAAGTTTTTAGATATTGGGAACCGATCCTATGAACATGTGCAACACGTTTTTAGATATTGGGAACCGATCCTATGGACATGTGCAAAAAATACAAGTTAGATACCATATATATGTGGGAACCGATCCTAGTTCCTAGTCAACCAAGTTTTGGTAACTAGCGTGACTAATTCTAGTACCCACATGGAGGTAGAACCGAAACTTGTTTTGGTAGAACCGTGAAACCCATGTTTGGTGATTTGTAAGGATAATCAATCACGTAGTTCTTGGAAGTCAGATGAACCAATTCTAAACTTGTTTGGAAGTGTGGCAAATCGATTCCAAGATTGTAAGTATGAAAGAAGACTTACAAAGTAAAGATGTCGACATACCTTGAACATGTGCAGTAACGCTTATCTTTTATTGTTCAAAGATATTCCTTAATAGCTAAAGGAGAATCCCGGATCGAAAATAAATTGAGAATCTTTTAATTAAGGTTTTTAATTTTATATTTGGAAAATAAAAATTAGTAATGTGCATTTACCAATTGGAGATTTTCTAGTGAGATTTCGGTCAATATTTGGACAAAGCGTTTCAAGGAATTATGGAAACCGAATTTGGAATTTATTGCATATCTTGAGAATATTTTCGATTTTGGAAATTCCTTGGTGTCCAAACTTCCTTGGTCTATAAGTATCAAAGTTTGCATTTCGAGCAAACTAATCCTCAGAGCCAGCAAAACTACCTAGTTGTGTTGTTACTGGTGGAGCCGCCTATTCGGAGAGAAAAGTAACCTAATTAGGAGAAATCTCTTACGTCCTCTCGGTTTAAAGACTTCTTTGGGATTGAGAAACTCTATTAGTACTATTGGTGGGAAACTAGATAATTGCGGTTTATTATTAGTTTTCGATTGATTTGATTGACTAATGGTTGTTGAACTTTGATTGCACCTAGTTTGTTTATCCTTGAGAATCTTCTCTTCTGATATAAGATTCACTCAAAATAGATCGAAGTTTCGACGGGGATATTTAGAATGTTTGTAGATCTAAAGACGTCTTGTGATAATCCGTTGTTAACAGACTCCGTTCTGTGTGTGATTGATCACAAGAGATTCAAGTTGATTGTGTGCAGGTTTTTATTGAAGATCTAAGAAGATTTGAAGACGAAAAAGATTTATGGTTTGGGTTCATAATCTTTGGTGTGCACAATACTTGTTTCGGGTAAAGAGGATCCAACTATAATCAGTTTATCTTTGTGATAGATTGGATTGATTAGTTGAGTAGATCGGCATCAATGCAATTCTTCGTGATTCAAAGTATTGATTGTAGAATCTTGACAATTACTTTGGTAGTTGTTATTGGATAGATCTAAGGACCTGACAAAGGAGTTTATTGGGATAAACGGAAGAGCCTTTTGTCGAACTCATATCACTTGATTGAAAAGAGTTGTTACCGAACAGATTTGTTGTTCCTTTACTGTTTGGAATACGAATCAAAGGAATTGTTCCAAGTGCGTGACTTATTAGCAAGTTGGAGGCGCAGGAATACAGACGGAACTAGGTGAACTATAGGTTTAGTTGCTTGGTCTCAACTATAAAAAGTTGGTTTGATTTTGTATAGCGGCTTAATCCTGAGAGTATTCAATTCTGGACAAGGTCCCGGGGTTTTTCTGCATTTGCAGTTTCCTCGTTAACAAAATCTTGTTGTGTCCTTTACTTTTCTATTTTCACAATTATAATTGTTTTTATTATAATTAGAAGTAAAATACACAAACGTTAATTCCTATTTACTTGATAGTAATCCTATTGTGTTTGGTTAAGTCTGAACCATTTATCAAGTAAACATACTTCGTTGTTGTATTGTCTCGATCTTGTATTCATAGTCAATCACGCAAGTTAACTTGTTGTCGTATTGTCTTGATCTCGTATCCATAGAGGATCACATGAAGTGTGAACCGATTAGTTGTATTGTATCGACTCGGTCTATAGACAATCACTTTCGGAGAAAGGACTTATAGGTGGAAAAGTTTTAGATTGAGGTATATTTGGGTACCCTTGTCTTTTCACAGTTGGCCATGCTCAACATAAGAAAAATTACAGAGCAACACAATATTTTCACAAAGATATGGACCAGGGAAGACCAATACTGCAGAATATTCAAAGATTCATTCTATTTTTCATCATTATTTGCACAATGACATATAATAGACTTAATCTTTGGTGTCAAAAGTTCATTCTATCTTCCATCAATATTTTCATAAAGATATATGATAGACTTAACTTTTGAGTATATATGGGACAATCATAGTTCGCAGACGTAAACACACATATCCCATAACAATTTTTGCAATAAAGATTAATACTGCAAAATCGTCTTCCAAATAACTTAGAATTTAAATAAATAAATCCAAAACATTGCAAGATGAAAATCGTTGGCAATAGCTATGTGTAATCATAATAATGGCTATTCCAAACTCTAGTTATCCTTCTTAAAACACAAGAATAAATTCTCATAAGAAGTTTCCTATACATCAAGACAAACTCGAATTGCACATACAAGATGATTTGTCCTTATAGGATAGAATCAATCTTTTTCGCATGGATTTACACCAAGAATAGCTACCAAATGCGTATAAAAATATTTTCTTAACAAAGAAGAACATACAAAGTCATTAACGACCATGCACTATAGTTCACATAAGATGGTTGTGAACATTCAAGAATCCCATAGAAATGCGTGTTTTGCCCATTCTTTGACTTCCTTCTTTGTGATTCACCAACAACATTCTTATAAAGCTACAAATGATCTTAGAATAGAGGTACTCCAAGAACCCAAGTGCCCAAGTCCAAGAGAAATGGAACAAGTGCAACAAAACGGAGTAAAACACAAAAACAAGAGACAGGACAAGGACCAATCTTAAATCATCCAAATTCAAAAATTCCCATCTTCGTTTTAAAGAGAATTCAGATAGGAAGATAATGCAAAATAATGAGGTCATTCCGAGTTCGGACAAAGAAGTTACGGCCAAAACAAGTTTACCAAAAATCGACATCTACAGGCCAGTATGCATACCAGTTTGCAAACGAGATTTTGTGACCTGGAGAAGTATGCAAACGGGTTTGCGTACTAAAACCCCTGGATTTTGATTTTAAATGATGGTATGCACACCTGGTATGTGTACCATGAAGTCCAAACATCCCAAACTACTATTTTCGAACCTAAACATTTAAGAACCTTAAACACAGATCAAGTTAGGTAGAAATGAACGGTAAGCAAGGTACATGGATCATTATAAAAAAAAATAATCTTGCTCAAGTTTATAGAATACCTTTTTAGAAGAATCCAGTCGAATTCTACAGCCTTACCAAACATAATCTGTGTTCCCAATTCTTGTGCTTCCCGCACCGTATACGTAGCAGGGCATTCCTTGGTGAGGATGCACTTACAACACAATCAAGTTGTGTCGAGGTGAACAATGTCTTGATCACCACAAGTGACTTTTGTATTATCATGAAATAGATCGCTTTTAGAACCTTTCACATCCAAATCCATCTTTCCAAAGAACTTTTTAAGTTCCAACATCATGGATGCTGCCTTCTCCATAGTCATGGAATTTTCTGGGAGATCATTCCTTTTCACACTCAAAACATCATTGAATTTATTTGGTATCAACTTCTGAGTGCGTTTAAGAACAACCAGAACCATCATCCCATTACTTTCTTCTAGAATTCTCGGAAGAGAATTGGATTGACTATTTTGCAAGTTAGTCTTTCTCCAATTGGGAGCATCGGATATTGTCTTCGTCTTTACGAAGTTATCCTTTTGATAACCATTAAGATTGTGAAAAGGATTCGTATGACGTTTATAGTCACATCTAGGTTTATCAAAACACTGATTCCTTTGCCTAAAGGTTGGACAGTTATAACCTGTAACATTAAGGGGATTAGTCTTAACCTATGATCTTGGTTTCACAACTTCTTGTGATGCCCGAAAAAGAACATCATGAAGTTTCTCATTTCTTATACTAAAACGACATCTCCTTTCCAGGTGACCTTTATTTCCGTAATAGTGGCAAACATAAGGAATGTTCTTACCTCGATCCGTGTGTGCTGACTTTGGAGGTTGATATACTTTTCTCTTTTGAACCTTAACTGCCGGTGAAGGTATTTCACTTTTTCCATCAACAGAAACCTTTTGTTGAGAAGAATCACTAGCCTTGACAAATTTTACCTCTTTGCTAATACTTGGAGCATTTATTCCCTTATAGCCCAATCCTCGTGTATCACGATGATTTTTACTTGCTCCTAGTATAGTGGTTAATTTTCTTGAACTAGTATTGAACTTTTTCAAGTCATCTTCCAACATCTTGATTTTATCAAGAGCAATAGCTAAATCATCCTCAAGACGTTTTTCTCGAGCGAGAAAACCGCTTTCTCTGTCATCAAAACTTGCTTGCTGAGAGTTAATCCTTGCTTCAGCTTCTGCAAGTTTCTCTTCCAATAAAAAGTATTTCTGATAAACATTATCACATTCAAGTGACTTTCTACTCAGATTTTCCTCGGAATGTTTGAGGACCGATTCGCAAGAGCGATTCCAACCATAAAGACCTCCGTTAATCCTTTTCAATTTCTTGTTTTCTCGACAGATAGGAGTCAGAAGAGGTGTGACATGAGAAGTTGTAATCTTCTTAATTTTCAACGAATCCAAAAACTTAACATACTCTGAGACTTCCTCATCAACATCTCTATCAATATCTGAATCACCTTCATCGGAAAGTTCATCCAACTGTTCTTCTAGGTGTGTTTCCCAATCATCAGTTTTTACATTCAGAGAATGTTTCGATATCGACTTAGATGTGACAGTTCTCTCAGGTGATTTCAAGCTTTGAAAATCATCTGGTAATTTATGACCTGGTACGTTATTAGGGATAAACTCATCCATAATAATCAGATTGCTACAAACACATACTTATGAGGTCTTTAACGTGTTTGCATGCTATGATACCAATTGAAAAAGCGGGGGTCCAACAACCACACCCAATATTTCGCGTAGAAATCTGTATGGACAAACTCCAATATACTTTCAAGAGAATCAACTAGACAGTCAGATTCAATCTTCAGAAAAGTATATCAAAGAGTTTATATCTCAATTTCTCAATTCAATCCGCAATCAAACAAATAGGAATTTGCGGGCCCGATTGAATAAGAGAAATAACTTGGACGGTATCACAAACCAATATCCAAGTGTCAATCAATTCAATCAAAACCCAAAGGACGGATTCAATAACTGATTGAACTTAACGCACAACGTACGATATTTCAATTATATAAACAAATATAATGCGGAAAAGAAATAACACAGACACCAGAAATTTTGTTAACGAGGAAACCGAAAATGCAAAAAGAGCCCGGGACCTAGTCCAGCTTTGAACACCACACTGTATTAAGCCGCTACAGATACTAGCCTACTCCAAGTTAACTTCGTACTGGAATGTAGTTGAGCCCTAACCAATCTCACACTGATCAAGGTACAGTTGCGTTCCTTAAGCCTATGAATCCCAACATGACTCTGCGCACTTGATTCCCTTATCTGATCTCACCCACAACTAAGAGTTTCTACGACCCAAAGTCGAATACTTGATAAACCAATCCGTCTCACACAAAAAATTCTATTGAGTAGATAAATCTGTCTCCCACAGAAATACCTACAAGTTTTGTTCCGTCTTTTGATAAATCAAGGTGAACATGAACCAATTGATACGCCGGACTTATAATCCCGAAGAACAACCTAGTAATATCAATCACCTCACAATAATCTTAGTCGTATGGTAGCGAAACAAGATATCGTGGAATCACAAACGATGAGACGAAGATGTTTGTGACTACTTTTTATCTTGCCTATCGGAGATTAAATCTCGAGCAAATCTTAGAGAAGATAATACTCAATCACGATAGAAAATAACAAGTTCAGAACACGCAACTACAGAGAAAATAGTCGGGTCTGGCTTCACAAACCCAATGAAGTCTTCAAGTCGTTAACCTACAGGGTTTTGGAGAAAACCTAAGGTTAAAGGAGAATCGACTCTAGTTGCAACTAGTATCACACAGGAGGTGTGGGGATTAGGTTTCCCAGTTGCTATAGTTCTCCCTTATATAGTCTTCAAATCAGGGTTTCCAATCAATGTTACCTTGGTAACAAAGCATTCAATATTCACTGTTAAATGAAAACCTTCTTAGACTCAAGCTAATATCTTTCAACCGTTAGTTCGAACTTAGCTTGTTACACACAAATGAAAAGTTACTTCATTTAGATATGAGTAACCGTACCTAAACGTGTACACCTTGTTGGCTCAACAATAGTTAACTGAAGTTAGCCAAATGAATACTTTCATATCAACCTTGTTCATCTTAACAATAACTAGTTCAAATGACAGAAATGAAACTAGTTTTAGAGTTGTTCAGTTGTTTATATTCTCATATAAGTATACAAGACACAATTGAAGCAAAATCAATTTTGATTCACTCGAATCAATTCATGAACATTATAGACACAGTTTGCAAAAGATTGCATTCCTTAATATATAAATGTATTAGTTCATGAACAAGCCGATTTTAGAACATAACCTACTCAAGTATGCAAACGGGTACGCATACCTAAGTGGCCATACTTGGTTTGGGTTCGCCAGTATGCGAACGGGTACGCATACCTCCAAACTCAGTTGAATTCCCGGACTTGAAATTTACCGCCAGTACGCATACGTGTATGCATACGAAGTTCCCGGACTTCCAACTAACCAACCAATGCGCATGCGGGTATGTATACTATGGTTACCGGACTTGGAATAACTTGCAGCAGTGAGCATACAAGTACGAATATTGTGTTATATCCAATCATTGGTTAATTGTTCTAAACTCCCATTTCAATCATTGAAACATTCTTAGAAGACGACAATAGCTGTCTCACACAAACTATTAGCTTCAAATCAATTTTCAAGTGATCAAATGATCAATACGAAACATTCCGAGTCTACATCAAATGACTGTCTCACACAAGTCATGTAAGATGTTACCAGGCGATTTTCACATGATTATTTTTTGACTTTCGTCAAGAATATAAGATGAACTTGGTTAAATCGAAAGCTTACCAACACATGTTTCGAGAAATATGTATGCGAGTTAAACTCATCTCGAAATATCAAATACGTATACTCGAAGTCTGTATAGCTATACGACTTTTATCTCAGATAGTAGATAAAGTAGATAGACTTTTCAGTGATAGATGAGTTCAAGTCTCCACATACCTTTTGTTGATGAAGTTCCACAAGCTCCCCTTAGTAGTTCTTCTTCTTCAATCGATATACGCCGTGAAGTCTAATGCTCAACTACACTTACTCTCCTAATCCGAGACTTATCTATAAGTAGACTAAAAATCAAGACTTATAGTTTTGGCAACTAAACTTGACAATAAGCTTGAGATGGAAACGCTTGCGAGTTCGACCGAGCAGTGCTTTAACAACTTCTCTTCTTAAATATCATTTTAAAAGTATTTATACTTCTTCTACGCCAAGTAATGCTCATATTAAATAAGTTTTAAAAGATGTGCAACCAATTATTACAACTGATATGAACATCGATTTAGTAGCAATTCCTACTACTGAAAAGATTAATTCTTCTGTTAAGAATGTCCCCCCTTGGAAATCTCCGGGACCCGATGGCTTTCCGGCGGGTTTCTTTAGGGATAAATGGGAGGAAATATCAGTTGAGTTTATTAGGCATGTTCAAAGCTTCTTTCGCAATAAGTATCTTCTTAAATAGTTTCATCACTCCTTTATTGCTCTAATTCCTAAAATTCATAATCCTTCTACTCCAAATAAATTTAAACTTATTAGTTTGAGTAACACAGTTTATAAAACCTCTTTCAAAAAATTTAACTAATCGTTCAAAACCTCTTCTTGATTCTCTTATTTTTCCTTTCCAGTCTGCTTTTATAACAAATAGGAAAATTCAGGATAACATTATAATTAGCCATGAAATTTTTGTATTCTTTTAAAAATTGAAAGAAAAAAAATAATAAACATAGTTTTATAGTTATCAAGCTTGATCTCTCAAAAGCTTATGATAGATTAGAATGGCCTTTTATTATTTCTGTTTTTAAGAAATTGCGTTTCTCAGAAGATTGGTGCCGATTGGTTTTTCAATGAATCAACACAATCAGTTCTAGTGGATGGCTCACCCGGTGAGGTTTTTTTTCCTTCTAGGGGAACTAGACATGGAGATTGTCTATCGGCTTACATCTTTATTCTTTGTATGGAAATTTTATCTCAACTTCTGCTTAAAAGAGAGTCTGATAATTTGATTTAGGAATTCAGACTTAAGTAAAATAGCCCTTTGATTTCACACTTGTTTTTTTGCTGATGATTGTATGCTTTTTTCAAAAGCTTCTTTGTCATATGCTAAGAATATAATGAAGATTATAAATGCTTTTGCCAATGCCTCTGGTCAGGCCATAAATTTTGAGAAATCTGGATTTTTCACTAGTGCAAAAATGCATCATAAGCATATAAAGTTACTGTCTAAAATTCTTGGGATAAATTTTTTAAGTAGTTCAGAGAAATACCTTGGTACTCCCCTATTTGTAAACAGGGATAAAACCAAATATTTTTAGTTTTTAGTTGATAACTTATATTCTAAATTGAGCAAATGTAAGAGAACAAATCTTAATGGAGCTGGCAGAACCATGGATACTAAGCATGTGCTCTCTAATCTGTCCATGTATCATATGTCGTATTTCCCTTTCTCTAGAAAGATTACTTCTAAAACTGACTCTATTCAAAGAACTTTTTGGCGGTCTTAAAAAAATCCTAGACGTGCTGCTTATTTTCGCTCTTGGAAAATATTGGTTAGTCTAGAATGTGTGGTGGTCTAGGTATTAAAAATTCTTATGCTACTAATAGGGTTTTCATAGCTAAGCTGGGCTGGAGAATTTTTCAAAATCCTGATCAACTGATCTCTAGATTTTTAAAAGATAAGTATTTTCCTAATCAAAATTTGCTGGAAATAGATAAAATTGCTGATTCTTCTTCTTGGATTTGGAAAGGTATAGTAAATAGTTTGGTGTTCTTAAGATCGTATTGTGAGTAAGATAAATGATGGTACTTCTACAAAAATTTGATTATCAAACTAATTACCGGTCAATAATTCACCGCCTGTTTCAATTAGTCCTAACTTTAATGATATACTTTTTTCGGTGAGCTTATAGATGTGCAAAATAACTCTTGGAATATTGGGATGTTAAACTCTTTGTTCTCTCCTATTGATGTTATCAAAATTAGGTCTTTAAGGATTAATATTCATCAAAAAGATAAAATTATGTGGGCTCATACAAAAAGTGGTATTTATTTTATTAAGACAGCTTATAATGCTTACATGAATGAGACTAGTTCGTTTGAAGAAGCCTCTTTTTGGAAAAATGTTTGGTCCTTAGATTGTTTCCGAAAATTAAGTTCTTTATGTGGAAGGTTTTTGCGCAGATGCTTCATGTTAACTCTACTCTTAAGTTTTATAATCCTACTATTGATGATTACTGTCATTTATGCAAAAATGATGCGTAATCAGTTCTACATTTGTTTTTCATTGTCGATTGCTTCTCATATTTGGTTTGCTCTGTATTTACAACACTTAGTCTATTATGATTTTATTTGGATTGAAGATATTTTTCTGAAGTGGTTTGATAAAGTATTGGGGCAGTCTCCTTATACCGTAAACTGGCCAAGTATTGGAGCTATTGTTATATGGTGTATATGGAAATCAAGATGTGATGTGGTTTTCAGAAGTATTTTTATAAATCCAGATAGAGTAATTTTGGATACATGAAGATTAATTAATACGTATATAGCTCATTCTTTGCCAGCTAAAGATATCATAATGGATGTTAAAACTCCCATTGATGTTGTTGATCATTTTATGTTTATGGATGGTTTCTTTAAGAATTTTAACATGGGTCTGAGAATTATTTTGTGTGATACTGCAGGGAGAATAAAGAGGTCCAGATCGGAGTTTGGGTTGATTACAGATGCAGTTGGTACTGAGGCGACTGCTTAATTTTGGCTATCTCCTGGGCTAGGGAGATGAATCTGTCTAAAGTCTTGTTTGTCAATGATTTCCTTCAGTTGGTGAATTTTGTAAATGGAGGCAGTGGTAATGTGGAATGGAGAAGCGGTGATATTTTGGATGAATGCTAGTTTTCTATTTCTAGTTGTGATAACTTTAAAGTTGTTTATATTAAGCGTCTTAAGAACAAGCTAGCAAACCGGCTTGCACATCGGGCTAAAAATTAATGTATTAAGGATATTTGGGTTTCTTTTCCTCCTTTTTTGGAGAGTATTATAAGGAAAGAACCCACTGTGGATGTTTGTAATTTCCTTCTTAGTTAATGCATCGGCGTTTCTCAGCAAAAAAAAAGGTTCTTTCTTAACCATTTTAGATTCCAGTCTTATAGGTTGGATGGCACCAAACACAGATTGTTAGATCTTTCTGTGTTTTCCTGATCTGATACCAATTGAAATGATAAGGGTACCAAGTACACCACATCTTTTCGATATCAACCTATAAGTCTAATACCTTGTGTGATCGTCTATGGACAAAGAAGTAGAGACAATACAACAACAAGATAATCACTTGATAATAGTAGCTAGAGCCGGCAAACAAGCCGAAATCCGCGGATTAACCCGTGCTCGGCCCGTGAAAACCCGTACCCGGCTGGGTTATAAACAAGCCGGGTTAGGGTTAGAGAAATGGTGGCTTGTGAGAAAACGGGTTAACCCGTGCCCGACCCGTAAACCCGCGGATAATCCTGTTAACCCGTGTATAATAATAATAATTAATAAACTACATTTAATTTCACTGTTGGATTATCTAGGGTTAATCCTATCCCTACGTTTAAGGTATAAAAAGCTAAACCTAAAACTGAATGAATAGACATCGTTCTCTTTCTTCTCTTTTTTTTTCTTCTACTCCTTCTCTTCTTCTGCGTTCTTCGGCTGGTGGAGAATTAGAGATGATAATGGTGAGATTGGGACAGAGAGTTGAGGTAAAATGTTCAGTTGGTGTTAGTAATAGTAATGGTGTTATTGAAGTTAATTAAGTAAAAAGAAGATGAAGAAGTCGTGAATTGAAAGGGGATCTGTGGTGTTTTCGGATTGAGATTCAAGCCAATTGCTTCAATTCTCTCAACAACAACGATTATATTTGGGGGTTTTGTTTGAAATGGTGTTTTAGTTTGAATTTAAAGGAATAGAGATTTGTTGGCAAAGGTATTGATTTGTTTAAATTGAATAGAGATTTGCTTAATTGAATCAGTTTTACAAATCAGGTTTTTTGTTGAAATTTGATTTGCTTAATTGATTTAGATTTTGTGATATTTACAGATTTGCTTGGAGATTTGGTCTTGAACTATGGGTGTAGTGGTGATGCGGGAAGATTAACGAGGATGGAACATAAACTGTCGTTTCAAGCTTGATAGGGTCTAAGGTTAACAGGGTATGCAGTGGTGAATGACGGAGTGGTTTGCTGCTGCCATTGAGGTTTGAGTCTCGAGTTTGAATGGAGCTCTAGTCTGTGATGCTAGCTGCTGTAATCGATGAAGTTTGTTGCATTGCTGATGAGTTTTTGCTGGCGATGATGACTCCATTTTGAGCTCGTGGTTGAACTGTGATTATGATGCTCTATAGTTGGATGATGGATTGAAGTTGAAGAAAGTGTTGTTGTGGTCGTGAAGGCTCTGGTGATAGAAATGCTACTCAGTTTTTAATTCCTTTGTTCCTCAATAGCTCTGAGGTTTTAATACCTCGGTTATGTTTGTCTTTTGGTATTTGATTCTGGGTTTGTGTTAGTTTTTTGATATTTTTGTTTAATCACCTGATCTGATTATGAAGATTTCCGAGAAAGAGAGAAGAACAATGGAGAAACTGAAGTTCTATGGCTCTTTATCAAAGAACTAGGAGAATTGAGATGTCAGGGTTTGATAATTTTTGTCTTCTGATGAAGATAATGGCTGGCTATGGACCTCAGGATCACAAATTAACTTAATTAAATTTTAATTTTATTTTTAATTAATTAAACCGGGCTAACCCGTGAACCCGCAAGCTTTACCCGCTACGGGCGCGGGTTGAAGAAATGAATATCCGTGAAGAATAACAACCCGCAAGCTTTCGCCCGTGTTAACCCGTACCCGTGTAACCCGTAACAAGCCAGCCCCGGCCCGCCCGTTTGCCAGCTCTAATAGTAGCGGTACAAACTGATTTATTATATGATCAATATCAAGTGGTTGGGATTAAAGCACAAGTGCAATTACTTTAATTATAACCTTAAACAAATTTATAATGCGGAAAGTAAAGTAAAAGCATACAACAAGATTTTGTTAACGAGGAAACCGCAAATGCTGAAAAGCCCCAGTACCTAGTCTAGTTTTGAATACCCTCCGAATTAAGCCGCCATACAAAGATACTACCAACTTCGTATAGTTGAGACCAAGTAAACTACCCCTAGTTACCTAGTTTCCCCAGTATCCCCACGCCTACGACCAATCTGGCCAACACACGTGAATCTAAGATAAAGTCCACTTTCTTAAGTTGCTTCAGCCTCTCTGAATACTTTAACCACTAAACCCTTTCGATCGTCTTCCAAACAGTAAAGGACTAATCTATTTGATAACCACTCTCCCATCTCAGGAAATCAATCAGAGATATTTGTCGTTGAGTGTAACAAAAGCTTTTCTGTTTAAAATAGATTAAAATGATTTGTCGGGTTTTGGATCTTCCAAGATCTGGATTAAACAAGTTAACCAGATCAAGTCAAACAGAAACACCAAATTCAGATACTGAAGAGTACCACCAAATGATAGCTTGTCGATCTAAATTACGACTAACAATAACAAATCTATCAAAAGATAAACTAGATCTAGTCAGATCCCAGCCGACCAAGTTTGTGCACGGAGCAAATCACGAAGATACAAAACCAATACGAAAAATCTTCTTAGAAATCGCGTCAGATTGTTTGTTTCCGCTAAACTCAGTATCTGGACAATATCATACCTTTCGATTTTGTGTTGGCCTTTTCTATTCCTTGAGTCGCCATCTAACTCGGAAAAGACTCCGACTGAACATCCCTCTTCTCTAAGTCGCTTAGGCTAAGTCCTATGGGTGCTAATCTAGCAGCTAGATTAGCATCCCACGTCAGCTGGGACCAATACCCAGTGTTGTTCGGTTCAGCGCCAGCGCTGTTTGGTTCAACGCTTTAAATTTTAGCCGTCATATCAACAAATAAATCTCCCAGCGGTGAACCATTCAGCGAAAAGGTGATTTTTTTAGCGTTGACTCGCTGGTAGTTCAACTGCGAGCACATGCTAAGAGAGAGAACTAGTGTTAACTTTTAGGCCACACTTTTTTTTTTGAATTGCAACACTTAACTGCTAATCCAGCCGCTCAATCTAGTCCATAGTACTTAGTCTTATAATGACTCTAATGTCCTTGATAATTGAAAATACTTTTTTCAAACGAAAATGCTAAAATTACTGAGGTTTTATCCGGATAAAAATCCCCACTAAGAAAGAGAGTGGGGCCCATCTTAACCACTTTCTAATCCTAATGTAGAGAGGAAAATTTCTTGTTTGGTCCTAGGCCCATATATTTATTTATAATAGGGTCCAACAGGATTTTATCCTTATCCTAAGGTCCAAAGTTTATTTACACAAGAAAATGACTATTATACCCTACTACTAAGTACGTGTGAAAGAACAAATTTCTCAGTATTCCATATATGTACTGCTAATTTATAATCTAAAATACAACTGCATGTCAAAAACAAGTAATGAGTCTATGAAAAACAGAACAGAAACACTTTTATTTCAGTATTCCATATATGAACTTCTGGAATATACAAAAAATGTGATAAAACTATAAAAAAAATAAAAAATGCAATAAACTTCTATCCCACGATCCGATTTCTCCTTTATTTTCCCATACAAATACCACCTGCAAAAAAAAGGTTCGACATTTATTAGGCTATAACATTCGGAAATCGATTTCATAAAAACCAAAACCAAATCAAAACAGTATTTTTCAGTATGTCACATATGTACTACTGATTCATAATTTAAAAGTCAACTGCATGTCAAAAACAAGTAACGAATCTATGAAAAGTCATAATTGAAACACTTTTATTTCAGTATTCCACATATGTACTTCAGAATAATAATAAAAAAAAAGATAAAACTGTAAAAAATAACAAAATCAAAGCATTATTTTTCAGTATGCCATATATGTACTGTTCATTCATAATCTTAAAACTGATTTCAAGTCAAAAATAAATATTGAATCTAGGGAAAAAAACTGCACAGTTTTATTTCAGTATTCCATATATGTACTTCTGGATCAAATAAAAAAAATTGATAAACCTATAAAATAAATCAAAAAATCAAAACAATATTCTTCGGTATGCCATATATACTGCAATATTTTTCATTATGCAATATATGTACTTTTGAAACTCTTTTATTTCTGTATTTCATATATGTACTTCTAGAAAAAAAAACAGTAGAACTATGAAAAAAAAATTAGTATGCCATATATGTACTTCTGAAAAGAGAGAAAACCTTAAAAAATAACAAAATCAAAAGCAACATAACGTATATGTACTTCTAAAAATATTTTATTTCATTATTCCATATATATACTCATGGATCAAACAATAAAAGTGATAAAAATATCTAGAAAAATAAAAAATCAAACTAGTAATGAAAGTATATATGAAAAATCAGAACCCGTACAAAAAAGTGATAATATTATAAAAGACTAACAAAATCAAAGCAGTATTTTTCAGTATGCCATATATGTACTGCTGATTCATAATCTAAAAAATCAGTTGCATGTCAAAAACAATTAATGAGTCTATGTAAAAACAGAATTGAAATACTTTTATTTCAATATTCCATATATGTACATCTGAATCAAATAAAAAAAATGATGACCCTAAAAAAGACTAACAAAATCAAAGCAAAAGTTTTCAGTATGTCATGTATGTACTGCTGATTCATATTCCAAAAATCAGTTGTATGTCGAAAACAATTAACGAATATATGCAAAAACATAATGAAAACACTTTTATTTATATATTATGTATATGTAATTCTGATTCAAATAAAAAAAAAGTTTATAAAGCTAGGTTTTTGTCAGTACTGCAGATATGTACTGTTGGTTCATACACAAAAATGAACTGAAAAAAATCTAAAACCAATAAAATAAAACTGATATAATCAAATCTACCAACGAAATGAACAAAAAAAGTGATCATCCGTCTAGATATGAACTATTTTATAAAAATAAAATAAACAATCAAGCATAGAGACCAAAACATAATCAAACATCCATAAAACTATTAGATACTAGAAACCCTAAGATAAACATTACTAGAAGAAAATTGATTAAAAAAAAACCTAGACTAACATCAACAGTAAGAAAATCAACCTACCAAAAACTTCATATAAATAATCGAGCTTGGTCGCGGATCGATCTATATCTTGCAAAAATCTTCATGGGATTATCTCTTCTCTGATAGACAAAACGGGAGAGAACGAAAAAAGAAAGAAGAAGATTTTCTCTACTAGCAGCGAGAGAAAAGAGAAAAAGAAACGGATCTGGAAAAAAAATGGTTCATCTAAAGTTTATATTCTATTACATTAGGGGATATTTTGGAGATATCAAAAAAAGTACATGACTTTTTCACACGTATATGGACCTGGAGTTAAACTTTTTGTTCCAATTTCTTTTTTTATTTAAATTGGAAAATTTCTTGTTTGGTCCTAGGCCCATATAGTTATTTATAGTAGGGTCCAATCGGATTTTTTTTTATCCGGAGGTCCAAAATTAATTAAAACATGGAAATGTCCATAATGCCCATTACTACCAAACGTGTGTGTCTACACTGCTTACAAATTTGAGTACATATCTGGTACACTGCTTAAAAATTCGAGTACATATTTGCTGCACTGCTTACAAATTTGAGTACATATCTGTCGCACTGCTTAGAAATCTGAGTATATATCTGTCGTACTGCTTACAAATCCGATTATATATCTGAATGCTTACAAATTCGAGTACATATTTGCTTCACTGCTTCCAGGTAGAGTACAAATCTGTAAGAATCAATGATAAATAAATTAGAAAACGTGTTACATCACATACATTGTGATGATTATAATTTTTCTTCGACTGTATTGCCATGCTTCTGGGAGCAAAGCAAGGATCTTCTATTATCGTTTTCTTCTTAACTGCATATAGATTGACTCGCTTTACGTACTGCTAGTGTCAATGCCTGCAGACACACAAAAATTAAAATGTTCATCATAGGGGCCATAACTTATGCCCAAACATACAGAGTCTAATTTGAGGAACCATACAAACCAATGCAAATAAAACTCATAATGCACGACAAATGGTCTCCACCAATAAATCCAGAATTTAATGAACCTGAAAAACTGTGGGCTGCACGGTGATATTACTGACTGAGCCATCCTGCTCTGTCGCGGTCTCCACCAATAAATCCTGCAGAAATACATCGAAGTCTGGTCAACAAAAGCAGCAATCTCATAGAAATCCAGTCATAATATAACTGAAAAACTATATTACTTCTGCTGAAATAAGTCGTGCAACTATGTTTTTTGTTTTTGCTAGTTTCTTACAGTTAATCGACAACCAAAAAACTAAACTGGAAGCACTTAATTGGCATTCTTGATGCCCCTGCCATTAATCCAAAGCATCTAATACACAAACAGTTAATACATTAAGAAAAAAAAACATTAGTATCAACAATGAGAAGACATTTACAGCATAAGTTGCGCTTTACCCCGAAGCTAACATTAGTAGTTTTCCTCAATCATAGCCATAAAGAATTTAAAAGGGGTGTAATTAAATTCAAATTACCATGGGAGGTTATCAATGATTTTACCTGTCGATTGTTACCACATAATGAGAAATTTTTTATCAGCAGTAGCTTAATCAAATCTAAGAAGAGCCGAATCTGAAACGCAGGAGACATTAATTTAACATCTAAAATAAAAATGGTTCTAAGCAAGCACAAGGATTGCAATTCGGTGGATCAATGAAGGAACCCCAACCTTGAGTGTTACTGAGAAAAGTACACATCTGTTCCAACAACAAAGTTCTCTATGTCACATTTGTTATGCAACTCAGATATGCGCACATATTAATAAATTTAATCTGCTTGCAAGGCTCTATTATTGTCATGGAAATATATACTCGATAGGATAATAAAATAGCAAAACCCAAACTCCTGAATCAGCTAATATCAATATAGAAGACAATGGTCATGGAAAAAATCAATTAATGTTCCACTGAAGAAGAATTATTTTCAAAGACATCTAAATCAATTCCTGAGTTCTACGCCATGTCTCCAATTTATGCTCATTTCCTAAGCTTTATCAAAACTATTGTTTCATCTGATGTGTTCAACTTAGTCAGCATTAACAACTGTCCAGATGATAAATAAGAAAGTTAAGTTAACATATTAACTGAACCAAACCTGTGAGAGCAATCATTCTACACCAGAAAATCCCTATTATTGTGGCGATTTTTCAATAGCATTTTTCTCATCTTTGGTCGACTCTTCCTGCAAAGGAAAAATAAAGAAATGGTTAACCATTTAGTTGTATATAGAGTTGATAAAAAAAAGATCAACATTCGTGTCAGGGAGAACAGACTGGAGCTAAAATGCATTCTTAAAAACGACAATCGTTGCAAGATAGGAATATTCTTTGATAGTAATTAACTTAAGGTTAGTTATTTGTATACACGACTCATGGAGACTGTATTGGGTAATGCAACTCCATAGCAGTTGGGGCTTTAGTTCAATATTAACAGATCAACACCATAGTACCAACTCCATATGCTCATCATCAACGGCCGGTTGTCTCCCAGCCAACTTTGATGTCGTTTGATACATATGGTTGAGAAGCAATACCAAAAGGCAGTACCAATGGAGTAACGGTGGTTTTGAGCAGCAAAAACAACACACGACAAAAGGAAACACCAATGAAAGCCTATTCTACACAGTAATCTACTTTTCATGGATTTCATAGGTACATCAGCGGGAGAAAAAGAAGCAATACCAAAAGGAGGGAAATTAAACCATGGTTGTACCTGCAAAATGGCGAGTACAAACCTGTATATGAATACGTACCGCGTAAAACACATCAACAAAACTAGAATCTATTTCATTATTTCACACACGTACTGAATCAAATACAACAAAAAGCACTTACTATCACTATGTGACATATGTACTAAAGATTCTTGAATTACAAATCAATTGCATGACAAGAATAGGTGACAGATCTATGAAAAATAAGAGAATCGAAAGACATATTACCGTATTTAACATACTTACTGAAGGATAAGACTAAAAAGGTGACAAAACTATGAATCAAACACAACAAAGAGCACTTCATATCAGTATCTGACATATGTACTTGTGGATAATAACATCTGAATCTACAAACAAGCGTGGTTTTGAAGCGAAACACAAAAAGATAATCAAATTAAGGAAGTTCTTTTCGGTATTCCATATATGTACTATGATTCATAAGTAAAAATCAACTGCATGTCAAAAAAAACTTATAAATCTACAAATACAACAAAATCAAAACAGTTATATCTCAGTATTGCATATATGTACTTCTAGATCAAGCAAAAAAAAATTAAAAAACTACAAATACAACAAAATTAAAGCAATTTTTATCAGTATTCCATATATGTACTGCTGATCCAAACAATTTGTAACAACAAACAAGCATGATCTGAACTATTTTCATCAAAAACTACCAGTACATCATATATGTATTGATGGTTCATAAAGAAAAACAAAGTGAAAAAAAATCTAAAACTAACAAAAAGAAACTAGTATAGGCAAATCTCATAACGAAATAAACAAAAAATGTGAGGATCCATCTAGATCTGACCTATTTTCACGAGAATAAACTAATCAAGCATGGAGATCGAAAAATCAAACATCAAAAAGGACCATATATATGTACAGATCGAAAAAATCACCAAACAATGCAAGATCAAGAAAAAGAAAAAGAAAATAGGTTCCCATTCATATCATCACCATCATCATTCCCAATATTTCCAATCATTCAGATTGTGTCCAGCACACAATACAACAATAATTTGATTGATGATGATAATTTCTTCCTAAATCTCATCAAATATAAAAATCTTTTTTGCTGAATACCTGGGGCTTAACTTGATTCATGTCTATGAACGCGAATTGAAACAGAAATGAGTTAAAGAGTGTGAGAGAACTTACATCAGAGTGAATCCCAGGGCGATTGGTAGTACTCTTGAAAGTAGTGAAAAGAGAGATACAACAAATCAAAAGAACAATGAGTGCAACAAATAATCGTTCTAATAATCCACGAAGTCTCCAGAGTTGTTTAAGCTGTCGATTTCCTCTCCTTCCAAACACATCTCCTGCCCTGAAAAACAAGCAAATACTCAGATGAGATGAGATCAGATCTAATGAGCACTAGAATTATCCTAATACAAAAAAGTAGAAATTAAAGAATGAAGAGAATGAATGAAGAAAAAACAAGATTTCCCGCATCAGTAGAGAAGAGGAGAGGGAGAGAGAGAGAGAGAAACTGAATCTGAGAAGAAAAAGAATGTGGAGAGAAATTGGCTTATGTTTCTATTATATATAGTAAAGGCTATTTTGGGAATTCTAAAAATGCACGTAATATTCACACACGTGTGCAGGACCTGGGCTTAAAAAATTAGGTCCATTTTTTTCTTTTCTTTTAATTATGGACCTACCGTTACTGGGCTTTAGTGGGTGGACCTGCCACTAACTAAGAACACTCGAATAGTACCTATTGATAATTCCTAGATTTAAATTTTTGGACCTCCGATTATTGGGACTTTAATGGGTGGACCTGCCACTAAATAATACTGCTATAAGAGCAACCACAGTCATGAGACGGACCAAATATCAAAAGCCAGACTAAAAGCCAAAAAAATTTGGTATTCTGGGTGTTCAAGCGCAATGGGGGACGACCAAAATTTGGTGAAGCGTAACTTATACGAACGCTTGGTGCGAGACGGAACTTATACTCACGTTTCTTGACCGAGCGTCTTTATAATATGCGTCTGAACGAAACGGAGGTATTACGTGCGCCTGATTGAGGCGCAAGTATAGTTCACGCCTAACATGGGACGGCGATGGAAAGTGCGTCTACTGGGACGGAGATGTTATGTGCGTCTGATACATACGGAGATAGAAAGTGCGTATGACTCAGGCGGACATAGAAGGTGCGTCTGGGTAGCCAAAGAAAAAAATCAAAAATGTCCGTGAGAAGTAAATGATTTGAGCACTGCACATTCGTTTCTTGCTTCCTCCTCAAAGCGGGTAGTTTATGATGTTGATATGGATGGGGGGCATAACTGCTTAGAGCAACCACAGCCATGGTGAAAGAGGAAGTTAACTGGGTGCATATAATCAACGAAAATTAAAACTGGTATCAGGCGCACACTATTCTTCTACCCATCTCATACGTAACTTAAAGTTGCGTTTCATCCAGACGCACGTATAATCAACGCCCATCTCATACGTAACTTAAAGTTACGTTTCATCCAGACGCACAATAAAACTACGCCTGATATTGGGCGGATGTATTAGATGCGTTTGAAGGGGCGGAGTTTATACATGCGCCTGACTCATACGGTGTTTATATGCTCGCCTGATTGCATACGGTGATTAAACTTACGCCTGGTTTCATACGCTCCTAATACTTCCGTCCCACTATATCTTCTTTAGTCTGGACAGACGACCATATTTGGTCTCAAACCCTAAATTTGGCGACCAAATTTGGGTTTACTCCTCACCACTGCGGCACTCTTTAAGACCACATTTGGGTTTAGTACCCAAATTTGATCGTGACTGTGGTTGCTCTAACACTACCTACATGTAATTCCTACATGTAGAGATTATTGCTCCGGACACCAGACGATGCCCTGTCGGGATATTTTCTCCGTTGTTTTCTCGGTGTCTCTAGCATCACCGTTTTTCAAATATCTCGTTTTCTCTTCTTCTGTTCCTGCTGAACTAACCCAAAACCGTGAGCAGTTTTTGAAGATGATCAACACAGTGACGATGCACGAAACAAAAGCTTGAAAAATCCATAGATCCGAAGATCGAAGGAAGGTCGTTTGTGCTTAAGGTATTCTTCTCTTTCTCTCTTTGTAATTTTCTGTTTTCATCTATTGGTGTGGAATTATTTTCTAAGGTTTTTGCAGATTATAATTTTATCCTGCTCAATGTGCATTTAACGTTTGATAATGAAATTACTATACATGATAAAAATGTTTAGGTTTTTTTTCTTTGTTGTGCAATGTGGGCAGTTGTTAGGGTTTAGTTACATTTTAGGGGTTTTTGTATAGGTTAAATAGATGGTAACTAAAGTTACTAAACACAAAAACCCTCTCTCCGAATCTTATTTCTTATCATGTTTTAGGAGGTTCTAGGGTTTGATTTGATGTTTTGGTTATGTGGGGTGTTTTCAATCAGGTTTAGCTCTTATCCTTTTATGGTTGATGGTTTGTTTGTTGATGTTGAGTATCCATGACACGGGTTCTGGTTTGCAAGTATTTCAGTGTTGCTGTTTAACTTTTGATGTTGGTCCTGTTAACTTTTGAAATTGTGATAGATAATGTTATAAATCTGTAGGTTCTTGTACGTTGAATAGTTTGTTGAATTTGCTCATTTCTATGCTTCAGAGTGGGACATGCTTAATCCATTCCTCCTCATTTCCCTAATGCAATTTGTTATCGTCCTTCTGGTTTATCATTGCACCTATGTGGAAATTTGGATCATTCTCAAAGTAGGGGACAATGTTTGGAAGATTGATTTTGGAGATGTTTCATTATGTTTGAAATTGTTCTCTCGTCCAGTGCTTTTTTCATCTGTAGGATTAACTATACTGCACTGTCATGAATTATCTTAGGGTTATTCCACTTTCAAAGCTATTGACGTAATTTTTTTTTTGTTGTACTATCTAGTGCTTAACTAGTTCGGATATCATGATCTAGGGAACTGAATGCCACAAAAGGGGTCAACATTCTGATATTGACTGTACTCATCATCTGCCTCAGTATGAGCTGATTTTATTGTTCTGTGACTGAGACAATCTTTTTTTTTATATCCCAGTATTGGTGCTTTTTATTGGGCAGATCGAGCCTCCACTTGGACCAGGTGATAACAGGTAAAGTAAGTATTCTATGTATTTCTTTCCTTTTCTTTCCGGAACGCCATTCTGAAAGTTATCTCACTGTTAATAGGACAAGGTTTCCTGCTTAGGTAGACAGCTCATTAGCGTATTGCTGTGATCCAATTCAACATTCTGAGTCCATCCAAGTTCTCTGCAATCTGCTTTTCATGTGAGGCTTGAGTCCCTTGGCTATGCTCTGGCATTTATCATCTGACCTTCATACTGTTGGCCCATACTGATGTCTAGATCAGAGTGTTTACACGCACGTTATTATTCATGATGATTGTTTGTTTGTTGATGACTTGATGCTCAGCTCCGTACTGATTTTGACCCCTAGGATTTATTAGTATAGTTAGTTTCTGGATTATTACTAGCAGAGTCTGTAGCATTACTATATTTTTGCTTTTGTTTTTGGTAACTTCGACATGGGTTTCATTTCTAGCCTGCCCCAACTTGTTTGGGACTAAAGGCTTGGTTGTTCTTGTTGTTGTTGTTAGTTTAACTAGTACCTGGTGATAAATATACAATTTGGGTTTAGATGGATTTGTGACTTCTCTCTATTATGCCAAATTTACTTATTAGTTATTAGTTGAATATACTATTTTGCTTAAACTGTATATCCTGTCTTAAAATTTTTCATGTCCTCGCAGGAAAAATTGTCAATTTGACAATTTCATACTAGGTAAACTGCAGTTACTATGCATCTGACTTAATGGGATTGATGTAATGTTTCCTCTTCTGATCAGTCACTGATCAAGAATCAGGCCAAGTCACAATTTTAGTGATAAACTACCGGTTACCTCATTTCCCTGTCGTTTGCCATGTCCTCCTCATACTGATTTGTGTGTTCTGACTGACATTTCTCCTTTTCAATATCATTTCTATACCATTTAAGATGATTACATTGCATCCATCAATCATCGCATAATTATCTGCAAACATATACAACTCTCTCAAGTTTTACCCATTAGTTTATATTCTCCACACCCATTCTATAATAGCTGACTGCGGTCATCTTCAAATATTGATGGTCCCATTTGGACAGGATCTGGCTAATGGAGTAACTAAGAATTGTTACATTATAGCAGACAACCACATATTCTACAGTGCATTAAAGATTGTTACTATAGTTTTACTAAGGAATATTAAAACCCCAAACAGGAAAACTTCATCTTAATCAAACCTAGAGAATATTAATCCACCTATTAGGAACCATTGGAATCAAACAAGTGAATAACCGTAGGAATTTCTTAGGATAACCAAATTCTCTAGGTTTGATTCCAATCGCAGTTAATATTTATTTATGTACCATGTATGTGAAGTAAAGGTAGTTCTAGGTTAAGAAATCAACTTAACATTTGATTACAGGTATCTTATTTCTTTTTGGGCTTCTTGTGATTTTCAAGTATTTTATTCGTTGCATTTCATTATTCTAGTAGAGTCATTTCATCCCGGATTTTGATCAATAAATCCAGATGCGAGTGAACTAACCGGTCGAACAAAGGCCACTAGACTCGATTAGGAAAGGGATTGGCTTCTAAACTTCTAGTTAACATATAGAGATGAAGCGATTTTAGCTGTAGGTATATATTCAAATGTACCCATTTTGAAGCTTACTGATATTTTAAACTGCTTTGTAATTTTTCTAGCATTTCTCTTAGGAAGGAAAAAGAAAGAAAGGATGTCTTACCTTCTTCCTCATTTGCACTCTGGTTGGGCTGTCGACCAAGCCATCCTCGCTGAGGAGGAACGTCTCGTTGTCATTAGATTCGGTCACGACTGGGATGAAACTTGCATGCAGGTATTCTTTCCAAGTTCCAACCCTGATTAAGTAAATATTATTTTCCTTTCTACAAAATTTCTTGCACTTGTGGTTGCTTACTCCCGTGGCCCATGTGTTATTTTCTGTCAGTTGTGGGCTTATTATGCACTTAAGATCAAATTTCATATTGGTTTGGTGACCTAAAATTTACTTGGTCTAATAACTGGTTGAACCATCAGCTGTTAACAATTTGAAATGAGTCGAATGTTGATTTTGAGAAGCTGAGTAGTAAGATTGGATACTATCTCAGAAATGGGCATTTTGCTTTCCTTAAAATGTAAGGTGGGAGTGATATTTAACTTTCCTTTAATGGACATTAATCTTCTTTAGAGATTAAATTCGGGTGAACAGAATGATTATAAGTTTACCACCGTTGGTACTGTCGCATATTAGCATGTTTGATACACGCTGCTCAACTGTACCGAGTGGAAATTATAGTTATGATAGTCCTTTGCCAATCTGTTTTCCTCAAATGCTTGTAAGCTTATGATTGGATTTTTTCGCAGATGGATGAGGTATTATCTTCAGTTGCTGAGACGATTAAGAACTTTGCAGTGATCTATCTGGTTGACATCACTGAGGTACCTGACTTTAACACCATGTACGAACTGTACGACCCTTCAACAGTCATGTTTTTTTTCCGCAACAAACACATAATGATTGATTTGGGGACCGGAAACAACAATAAGATAAATTGGGCGCTTAAGGACAAGCAGGAGTTCATCGACATCATTGAGACTGTCTATCGCGGGGCCAGGAAAGGTCGAGGTCTTGTGATAGCACCCAAAGATTACTCTACCAAGTACCGTTACTAGATGCGGTTGCTTGAGCTTGTTATAACAAACTCTTTATCTGCATAAAATCAACAGCATGTTTGTTTTTAGAAGTATTTGGGTAGTGAGTATATATACACCACTTGCAGCATATAAATGCCACTACCTAAAACCTCTAATTGTTATGTTTGTTTTATGACTACTTTCAAAACCAGCAGAAAATGATACAAGATAAACCAGTGTGCACAAGGGTATTTTATGTCCAAAAAAAAGATCAGTCAGTTGAGTCAGTTCTGACTAAAAATATGAACATATTTTTTGAGTCAGACCTTTGCGAGTCAGATCCAGATGAGTCAGGTGATCTGAGTCAGTTCTAGCCGAGTCGAATCCGGAAAAAAGACGAACATCCTGTATAACCTACCCTGGAAAACTTCGTCAGCTGATTATGATCCTCGGATCCATATTAAGTTTTTTATGTTCACAGCAACTAAGGCCTATACTGTTGTAATTGGTGTTTGATTACTTACTACTATGATTATTTACTACTAGCTGGAAACAGTTATACCTCAGGAGTCGGGATTGAAACTTACTATAGGAGAATGGATATTTGGGCCAGGACAACAACACTCAAAAACATAATTTCATATTGGTAAGGTATGTAGACTGTTTGCTGTTGTCATCTCCATCTTTAGAGTATATGTGCTGTCATTTCCATAATGGAGTGCACAAACAAGCACCCTAGCTTTTCAACTGTCCAAATATTTTTTAACAATTTTGATGGTTCTAAATAGGAGCCGACCCGACATTCACTGACACACTCGAATAACAAAAGGTGGCATGGTATATTCGTTTGACACACACTCATGCTTATTGTGTCCAACTAATCTGATTAGAATCGATGCTAATGCGATATTAACATCACATGTCAATTACTCAGTTATCAAATTTCTGAGTTCCAATTGGATAACTGGGAGTGGACTTGAATCCCTTTCTTTCTTGGCAGAAACAAAAAACCCTGACACTGGTGTGTTTTGCATGTTTAACCACCAATTGGTTAGTGTCATTGTTCATAGTCAACAATTGTCTGATTTATCATTGGCTATTCAATGTTCAATGTTTCCATGGGTAAAAGTTTGTGTAAAGAAATAAACCAATAGTATGACTTCCTGTGGTGTGGATAAAGATTTTTCTTCCTGCACATTATGTGTTGCAAGGACCATCACAGAATGATCAATGACTAACTAGCTTTGTTAAGGTTTCTTAAAACATTTCTAGTGCTACCAAAAGAAGATCTCTTTTTATTGGAAGGATTGGAAGGCTTAGCACTCGCAGATATAAAGAAATTAACACATGTCAGGTTCAGAGCATTCCCTCTACCTGGTCCTGGCTTTTGTGGGATGTCTTTTCTTTCCATTTTGAGTAAAAGTAAGGTAATGGTCATCACGTAGTATATTTTGATTAGTTAAATAATTCTAAAGAGTGATTTATCTTGATTTTACAAAATCTTATGTGATTTTTAATGTCTGCTAAACTTGCTTTTTTAGTTGGCATATAGTAGCACAGAACTCCTCATTCGTTTGGTCTTTGATTGCTAGTGTACTGCATTCATATCCTTCATCATTTTTGAGTTTGCAATGACTTATGGTCTGCTTAGTTTTACTTAAATTTAGCTGATTTAGAATGTCTTATGCGTGAATAACTGCAGAAATCTGTGCTTCAGTTCATTTTCTTTTTAAGTTCCTGATTTTTTTAACATGCTTTCCTCCCAACTGATTTGACCTACATTATCTGCCTGATAACATGATTTGCAACTTAGATTATAGTAAATGGTCCAATAACTAGCATTACTTTGTTGCTTTTGATAGTTTATGAAGGCAGGTGGCAGGTCTATTTGAAGGTGAGGAGGGGTTTTTCATTTTTGATAGGCGCTATCTATATGGTTTGTTGTTATTATTATGTTGTCTATAGTGTTATTATTATGTTGTCTATAGTAAATTATTCTAGAATTGTACCCGATGGGGATTAGAGAGGGGTTAGCTATACCTATACCATCGAGTAGTAGCTTTCCCTAAGTGGTAAATACTGTAGTAAAGTGTCAGATTTATGCGAGACAGCTTGCCAATGCAGGAAAGAAATCTTACCGAACCAAACCAAACACACAGATTTGTATAAACAATGTTATGCATGGAAACAAAGGAATGGTGTAGGAGAAGTTGTGTCGATATTAGTATCAAAGTGTTTTTGGTTTTAGATTATAGATAATGTAAAGTTAGATATATAGTAATCATGCAGGTTAACACATCATTGCCCACTTGGATAACACATTCTGTTGCGTGATCTTTGTTTTTATGCTTATAAATTATAATGTTAGAAAACTCTGTTTGGAGTGAGACTGACTGCAGAGGGAGTTTGTTATTGTGGAAAGATGATCCACTTTTGAGTAATTCCTCTTTAACAAAGAAAAATCTTCTTTTTAATTCATTGGGTTAGTTAGCCTTCACTGATTGATTGGTTCTATTTTATGAGGTTCTTTCCAGAAACAATAGCTATAGGATGTCGATACCCTTAAAGAAATACTATAGGGGAGGAAGTGGAGATCTTCTTTTTTTATGCAAAATTTCTTATAGGCATGCTTTACGTGAAAGTAGAGTCCTTAATTCTTAGCATTATTATTGATGGAAAACAAAGAGATCTGTTGCATATTAGAGGATTTAGGGAGGGATAAAAAGGCGATCGCACGTCAGCCCTGACAGTCTCATGGAATTCTTAGCGTATTTTATTGCTTTCTCTTTTTGGATTAATTGGTCCCCATGTATCTGTAAGGAAAGTTACTGGCATGGCTCCTCCAATTGTATATCTTCGATTCTCTCAACTAGGCTGATCAGATTGGTGATCATGAGTGGATGTCACTATAGTACAATGGTAGAGTCGCTGGATACGTAATTAATAACTGTTTGTGAAGTTGAGCTGGCTGTACTAGTTAAGGACGTCATTTTGCGGATGCCTTCCTGACTTTCCCATCTTGAATTCAAGTCGCTGTGGTTTTAGGCTTGGCCAGGTTCTGTTAACCTGATTGAATATAGCCAGTCTTGATCTGATATTGGTGAACACTTAATATGCTTGGTATATAGTTGGTGGATGACTCGTCAGTATTTCAGTGGGTTATGCTTATTATTGATCAATAAACATTATTTTACTTGGCTATTCCTATTTTTTCGGAGGATCTTTGATCATTATAATGTGAGATGTAACTAATGAAGTGGTTTATAGTGAAACTCCACAAAGGAAATCCAAACTTTTGTTGATGAGAAATATTATAGGTTTTGATGGTACGTTTAACCCTTAATTTATATGGTTTGTACCTGGATAGGATTAAAATCTTGTGCACTATGAATGGCAGCCATAGCTGCAGCTCATTAGAAAACTTCAAACATTTTTTTCAGATTTGTTTTGGTTCTACGCACTAATTTTTTTTTTTAATCTATTATGCAATGACTGAGCACTGACTAGAGAAACCAAGAACATCACAATTATTATTACGAACCATCGTAATCTGTCTGTACGGTCATTGGTGAAATTTTCTTTGTTGGATGTATGGATAACTATGGTGTCATTGTTTTAGCTTTAGAAGTTGTGTACAGCTACAGCATACAAGGTATATGCATAGATTGGTCGCGAAGGTATATGAGTATAAAGAAAATAGAAGTAGGGTTAAAATGACGAACATGGATTGCATTTAAGAGGATGAGCAAATCATCGTTGTTCTCAGTGAATGATTCATCTGTCACTCACGACTCCAGTCCAGACCTGTTACTAGGTTGAATTCAAAAAGAAAAGCCATGAAAGCTATATTGGGAATAAAGGTAATTTATTCTGCATCTTGCTGAGACATGTGATTCCCGGATTATGCTTTAAATGGGTTCTAGTTGCCTAAATCGATGGTTGGTGCCCTGAGCATGTAAATATTTGCAACACAATGGACCTCAAGGGAGGAAAAGAATGTATAATAAAACTTCGATGCATTTAATCACTTCGCTAAAATAAAATAATTTACTTTTGGTCTCCGGTCTATGTTGGGTGCCTTGATGGGTGACGCTTCGAGGAAAGAAAATGATGTATAATAAAATTTTAATAAATTAATAATTTCGTTAAAATAATATATATATATTTTTTTTGATCTCAAGTCTATTAATTTATTAAAGTTTTACCGTATTGCAAATCTTGCGATATAGTAATATATGTGTAAGGTAAAGGGTGTGCGAGTCATTTGTGTGAAGTGTGAACAGAGTGTTAGTACAGTTCTATTTTAGTGTTAGCTGTTAACAGTTTTCATTACAACTGGACGAAAATTGCAATGAAAATTACTTCTATGGTTAGGAAAATCGCGACGAGATCAATTTTGTTTCCGAATCGCTTACGGCTAATAATAAAACATCTGACATACATCTATGAGTTTATCTTGTTTATGCCTACGAGTTCATTATTTTCTTCCTGGAATTCATCCTATTCATCATTTGGTGGTGAATTGTGGAGGAGAAGAGAAGGAAATGAGTAATAGATTATTATTATTATTATTATTGGATGGATATTATTACATGAAACTAGTTGGAAGCCTAACAAGCTAAGCTCCAACGACATACTATTACATTAATTGAACAGGTTGTTGTGCTAATCTACCAGTGAGCCTCAAGAGTAACCTAGCCAAGGGAGCCGAAACGGCGGGAGGGGAGGCTGAGATTGTGTCACAAGGGGGGCAAACTAACACTACCTTCCATGTTAATTCCTGCAATATTACGCCAATGGGACTCGAACTTGTGACCTCCTGGAGCGTCTAGGGGCCCGTTCTTCCACTTTAAGGATTCTAGGTTATGGCACTTCAGTAGATGCGAACGATGAGTACTTTCATATGGGTAAAACAACTTCATTCACTTACCTTTCATTGTTTTGTGAAGTAATGCTTAATTATTTTGGTCCAACATATTTACGAAAACCAACCGAGGAGGATGTTAGATAAATATTGAGGAAGAATTAGGAAAGGGGATTCCCAGGAATGCTAGGTAGTCTTGATTGTATGCATTGGGTATGTCAAGGATGTCCTGTTTATTAGGCCGGTCTATATAAGGGTCATTATCCAAAACCAACCGTTATCCTTGAAGCTGCTGCTTCTTATGATTGTTGGATATGGAACGTTTTTTTTGGTCTTCCGAGTTCACAAAATGATATTAATGTTTAGCACAAGTCGCCTCTGTTTGAAGATCTGAAGTATGAAATTTGTCCCCAAGTCCGTTTCATGATCAACGACCATCAGTACACTCATGGGTATTATCTTGCGGATGGTATCTACCAAAAATGGTCCACCTTGGTTCAATGCTACCGTCGGCCTCCTGCCGGTGCATTGGGCCGTTCATACCGGCATTTTAACACCACCCAAATGGCAGTGAGGAAGGATGTGGAACACGCTTTTGGAAATTTGAAGAGGAAATTTGCAATCATTTGTGGCCCATATCGTGGGTTGAGTCCTCGTGAAATGCACAAGACTATGCTCACTTGCATAATTCTTCATAACATGGTCATTCAGGAATCCCGTTGTGATTCGGAGTGGACTAACTATTAAAATGAAGATTTGAGGCCAGAGATTCAACCACAAAGAGGCGTCCCTGCATGGAATTATGCTCAAATGACTAATTACATTCATAACTATAATTTGTATGACAATTTAAGAGACGATCTGAGAGTGAATCTTTGGGCAGAGCATGAAAGAGAGTGAATCTTTGGGCATAACTTATTTTAGTTTAATTATTAAGTTATGTATTTTAGTTTAATTATTAAGTTATGTATTTTAGTTTTAAGTTAATGAGCGATTTTTTTTAAGTTAATCAGCGAAACTTATTTAAGTAGACTGCAACAACATTTCAAATTAATCAACTTTTCATTTCAAACTAATATTAAGTAGAATGCAACAACATATCAAATTAAAACTTAAATTAATACATCAATCATCTAGAGGAACTACTACATCGAACTCATCATCGAACTCATCCTCACCATCATCACCTCTAGGTTGGTTGTTAATAAATCCAGCTTGTTTTTCAATCTGTGCTTGAATCCTGTCAAATTCGATTTGCCACACATGTTTTTGCTGGTCGTTCATAATTGAAGTGATAGCTTGAAGAATGTTATGCTTGTCATAGTCAAACCCAAATTTTTCTTGAGAAAGACGACTTTTCTTACTCTCCTTGTTTTGGAATTTCCTATCAACTGCTCTTTGCTTCTCGACGGTTTCTTGATGTTCCATAAACTCCGCCGTGTTAAATCCACCAGAACTTCCTCCTTCTTGAGATAATTTTCTATCCAACCCATTGTTCCTCCCTGGAAGTTTTCTCTTACCACCATCATCATTGAGAATTAAGTTCACATTTGGGTTTCTTGGGGTATCTGGTGAAGAATTTGATGGACCTGGTGAAAATGGTGAAGAATTTGGTGTTGAGGGAAAAGAATTATATGGTGACATTTCACGTACTTGTTGATTACCTGCTAACACATCTGGATAATATTTGTTCAACACCTTCAAAATATGATAACAACTTTCAAAAGCGAACTATTTGCCATGTTTTGCTGCCACTCCGTACAAACCTTTCTTTCAACATAAACATCCACAAGACAACTCTCTCGGCTTCTCTTGGCTTGCATTATCAATCCAACATAAGCGGTTACTTCCCCATTGATTACAATGAAGTGTTCTTCCAACCCTTTTGCATCACGGCATTTGATGTTCATGGTTTGTTCTTCATATTCACAAAATATATTTTCCCACATGGTGTTACCATGTTGTTGTGTACCATCGATACAATCTTGGGTAAAAAAAACATAATTACGACAAATGCATCCATCTTCTATCATGTTGTATTTTGCACCACAAACTTTGTTTTTTTTACTTTTGCCTTGACTTTGAGATTGTGAATCCATATCACAAGAAATTAAGAATTGTAGAGAAGGTGCGATTGTTTTAATTTGAAGAAGATTGAGAGATTGAGAAATTCTAGAGAGATTTAAAAATTCTGGTGTGAGTTGAAATGAGTTTGAAATTGGGTATTTATAGAGGGGAAAAATTATAGTCGTTGGATGAGGAACTGATAAGCGATGATCAGATCAGCGAGCAATGTAATTGAAAAAGCGGGGGTCTAACAACCACACCCAGTATTTTGTTCGGCAATCTGTATGGACTAACTCCAATATAATTCTAAGAGAATCAACTAGACAGTCAGACTCAGTTAAGGAAATATATCCAAGAGTTATATCTCTGTTTCTCAATGTAATCAGCAAATCAAACAGATAGAATTTGTGAGCCTGATTATTATGAGAAACAACTTGAATGGTACCAAAGACCAATGTTCAAGTGTCAATCAATTTCAATCAACAACCAAAGGTTGGATTTACCAATTGATTGAACTACGCACAACCTGTGATATTTCAATTATATAGAAAATATAATGCGGAAAAGAAATAACACAAACACCAGAAGTTTTGTTAACGAGAAAACCGCAAATGCAGAAAAAACCCGGGACCTAGTCCAGATTTGAACACCACACTGTATTAAGCCGCTACAGACACTAGCTTACTATAAGTTAACTTCGGAACGATTAAGGTACAGTCGATCCTTAACCAAGTCTCACACCGATTAAGGTACAGTTGCGTTCCTTACGCCTATGACTCCCAGAAGGACTCTACGCACTTGATTCCTTTAGCTAATCTCACCCACAACTAAGAGTTGCTACGACCCAAAGTCGAAGACGTTATAAACAAATCTGTATCCCACAGAAAAGTCCATTCTGATAGATAAATCTGTTTCCAACAGAAATACCTACAAAGTTTTTGTTCCGTCTTTTGATAAATCAAGGTGAACATGAATCAGTTGATAATCCGGTCTTATATTCCCGAAGAACATCCTAGAAATATCGATCACCTCACAATAACTTAAATATATGGTAGTAGAACAAATTATTGTGGAATTACAAAGAATGAGATGAAAAGCTTTGTGATTACTTTTTATATCTTACCTATCAGAGATAAATCTCGAGCAAATCTTAGAGAAGATAGTACTCAATATGATAGAAAAGTAAGATAAGAACATGCAACTACAGAGAAAATTTGGGTCTGGCTTCAGAATCCCAATGAAATCTTTAAGTCGTTAACCTATAATTGTTTTAAGAAAAACCTAGGTTAAAGGAGAATCAACTCTAGTCACAACTAGTATCACACAGGAGGTGTGGGGATTAGGTTTTCCAGTTGCTAGAGTTCTCCCATATATAGTCTTCAAATCAGGGTTTGATAGCTTTGAAACAAAGCAATCAATATTCACCGTTAGATGAAATCCTGATTTAAAATTCAAGCTAAGTTTGCTTAAAACCAAAGAAATATCTCTCCACCGTTAGATGGTATTAGCTTGTTACACATGAATGAAATATATCTTCATTTAGATATGGGTAACTGTATCTAAACGTGTATATTGAGTTGGCTCAATAACAGTTAACCGAAGTTAGCCATATGGACACTTTTATATTAACCACATTCATCTAACACTTCTAGATTAAATGATAATCAAACAAATCTAATTGTGTTACTCATAGAGTTGTTCAATTGTTTATATTCTCACAGAAGTATACAAGACACAATTGAAACAAAATCGGATTGATTCACAAGAATCAATTCATGAACATTTTAGCCACAGTTTGCAAATATTGCATTCCTTAATTTATAAATATATTTGTTCATGAGTATGAAATAATACTTAACCGATTTTAAAACTTAAACCAACTCAGTTTGCAAACGGGTACGCAAACTAGAGTTCCGGACTTTGGACATGTCTGACAGTTCGCAAACGGGTATGCATACTGTCGTACCGGACCTAACTCAGGTGAAACCGTTCGCATATGGGTATGTGTACTTGGTTCCCGGACTTTCACAGTTAAAACCGTTCACATACTGGTACGCAAACTTGGTTCCCGGACCCGAATCATATTACAACAGTTTGCATACTGTGTTATATCCAGACAATGGTTTAATAGTTCTAAACTCCCATTTCAAACATTGAAACATCCTTAGAAGACGACAATAGCTGTCTCACACAAATTTATTAGCTTATAAGTAATTTTAAAGTGATCGAATGATCAATACGAAACATTCTGAGTCTACATAAAATGATTGTCTCACACAAATCATGTAAGATGCTACAAGGCGATTTTCACATGATCATCTTTTGACTCATTATCTAGTTTCCAAAAATTAAATTGTTTCCAACTAAACTCGTCAAGAATAATGATGAACGTAGTTAAAGAAAAAATCTTTCCAACACATGTTTCGACAAAGATATAAGCGAGTTAAGCTCAGATAGAAATATCAAATGTATATAATGTAAAAGTCTATATAGCTATACGACTTAGTCTCAATAGGAGATAGAGTAGAATAGAATTCTGAGTGATAGATAAGTTTTAGTCTCCACATACCTTTTGTTGATGAAGTTCCTCCAAGCTCTCCTCAGTAGATCTTCGTCTTCAATTGATGAACACCATGAAGTCTAAATCTCAACTACACATTTTATCCTAATCCGAGACATAGCTATAAGTAGACTAGAAATCAAGACTTACAATTTTGATCACCTAAACTTGACAAACAATCTTGAGATAGCAACACTTGCGAGTTCGAACGAGCAGGGCGCTGAAATGACCAGCGAGCAACATGTTGACCATCTAGTGATCGAAACTCTATCGCTCGCTGGAAAGTCTGTCGTGTATGCCTATATGTTATAATTGATATATAGGCATATAGTGGAACCTTTATATAAGAATACTCCATATAGGAATAACCTCCATATATAAGAATAAAAATTTCTGGTCCCGACTTGGGCCAGTTATATTTAAGAATAAACTTCATATTGGAATAAGTCATTTTTTTTTGTCGGTCCCGTCTTAAGGAACTTACCTCCATATAAGAATGATAGATACTAAAATATAAATAATATAGGTCTTGTCACACATTACATTTTAAGGTGAGAGATTCTTGTAACCATTTTGTAAGATCTCTTTACTTCTAAGTAGGTTTGATGCTTTGTTTTGCACATTTTTCGTGTCCTGGTTGAGTTTTGTGTTGACTGTACTTCATACCGAACTTCATATATCTATATTTTCAAACTAAACTATATTTGTGCTACGTTTTGGTGTTTCCTATGCTTATTTATGGATGTTTCCTATGTTCATGCATAATAAAAAAAAATCGATCTTTCCAAGGTATACCTCCATATAAGACTAACCTCTATATAAGAATATTTTGTTGCAGTCCTCTAGAGTATTCTTATACGGAGGTTCTACTGTATATGTTTGGCACTTTGGCACACCCGTAGTGGGTGCATATATATCAAAATCTGTTGTTTTCCATATGCATATGAATATGCCTACGTATGGTATTTTCCAGGATCCCGAGGAGGAGTGGGTTGCTAATCTTCTTGTTTTGATAAAACAATTGTAAGCTCTTATTCAATTTATGATTTCTTCCGCACTAAGAAGACAAATCTTGATGTAATCTGGCTATATAAAGTTTTACTGCTCCGTGATCTTTGATTAAATCAAGATTAATAAGATCTTTTGCTATTTCTCTTAAAATCTTTCATGCCACTTCTTTTTCTTTTTTTATCTGAAGAGAATATGTTAATACTCCCTCCGCCCGTAAATAGATAACATATTTATTTTTAAATTTTGTCCCACTAATAGATGGCCTATATCATAAACAAGAGAATATTTATAAAACTACCTTTTTAATTGATTAATGCTAGTATAACAAATACATATAATTTGATATCTATGTTTATATTCGTTATATAGTTGTTTTAAAATGCTTTTCAATGGTATAAAGTTTACGAATATCCGTGGTATAATTTGAGAGATAAATCATTTCTAAATATTACTACTATTTATTAATCATAAGAATATAATTGTAAAAATTACTTAAAAATATTCCCCTCTCCTATTTACTTTAGGAATTGTGCAAAGTTGAACTATGTCTATTTAGGGATGAAGGGAATATATTGAAAGAAATTTCAAGAGTGGCTATAAATACCAAAACTCGGTGTCTAATAAAAATTTTCCAAATGAAAATAAATGATTTTAAAACATTACTAAAAATATTCAATTTTTTTTGATGGGAAAAGATCATATATTAACTAGCAAATATAGTGCAAAAGATTTACAAAATCATTTTTATCAAAAACATTAGAATCTATGCTAGTTTTATGAACTTTTTGGTGCAGATTATTTGACATGTGCTGGAGCTTTTTAATCCTTGCTTCCTTGGCAATGTAGTTCGCTGCTGAGTTATTCTTCATCTTAATATATTTCACTTTCGCTTGAGGTAGATCGCCCAAGATTATCCTTATTTCCTGCAAAGTGTTTTCCGCTGTCCACGAAGAATCTGTGCTTACCTTGTTTATATTGTCTGCCAACACTTTGCAGTCCGTTACTATAAAAAATATTCAATTTAGATCATCATAAGATGATGGTGGACTTGAATAGCTTTCTCTGTATATTTAGATCTTCCGCTAAAAGTAATTTTCTTCCGACTTTTCTCCTCCAAATTATCCATTAGATAACAAAAAGAAAGTTTTCTTGTTGTTGCAAATATCACGGTTCTTATCCCTCAAGCTGTTTGCCACCATACTAAGAAATTATTATGAATTTATCCGGAAAACGCCGATTTAACCCTTAGTGTGGATAAGAAATACTGTAGTAATTAACCAAGTGAACCGGAGGAAAAATAAACGAGTTTAATTATGCGCACACTCCTCTAAAGAGTATATATTTAACATATTCATTTGATTGGTTAATTAGTTAACTGGCAGCCTCATTACCCTCCATGTTTAGAATCTTCACTCTCGTTGCATGACTCCCTAAATTAAAACAATGGTGGAAATTAAAATGTTACAAAATCGGACTCAATTTTATTTTTTACAATTAGAGCATCTTCGATAGTAGGTCAAAAAAAATCCTACGTGGAGATCATTATTAAACCTCCATTTGTTGAGGTTTTCATACCGGGGTCTAGATAAGATTTTTTCCCTAAAACTATTTCCACAAGTCAAGGTTATATCATAGTTTTAGATTTCGATAAACTTCTTTTAGCATGCTTTTGTATTAATTATTATTTTCTAGAATACAAAACAAAGCTTGGCTAAGTGATAGACGCATTGATATGTCTAATATGGCTCATTTGTATATATGTTAGTGCTCGATATCGTACTTATTTGGTTATTTTATTTATTTGTAGGTGTTTTTGGAAGAATAAGGCTTTGTGGCGAAATTGGCTAAAAATGCGGCATTTGGACCTCCGTTGATAACTACCAGAAGCACCCCAGAAGTATGTTGGAGACACCCCAGAAATACCCCGGAGGAACCCCGAAAAAGTGCGGAAAACATACCAGAAGAATTGCTAAATGCATCCTTAAGTTGGATAAGGGGCACCCACTTGATAAGGGGTGACCACTTGCTGCTCGCACCCCATCAGAGGATAGGGGGACACCCTTCTTCTTCACGTTCAAAACAGAAAAATGGCGGGAAATTTGGAGTTCACAGCAGTAAATTAGAGTTTGGACTTTTGACGTGATTTTATGAGATTCAACACTGGATTTCGATTGGGCTGGACTCTAATAGACTTAACTGGGCTTCTATGGGCAATTTCCTCGATCCAATTGGGCTGGAATAGCCGGGAGAAGAGATCAAAGTCCAAACAGGATACCGCTTCTCTGTTTAGGGTTTGGGATTGGTCAGAGAGATTTATGGGATATTCTTGCGTGGATATATACCAATTCAGTTCATTCCAAGTCAGAGAATAGTTTGGATACGAGAGAATAGCCAACAGAACCACGTGAATCAACAGGAAAGTGATTTTTCTCCAAACTGCCCGAGAAGAATAATGAGATTATTCTCGGATTTGATCGAGTTTCTAGGGAGTTGGATAGCTATAAATAGCTGTGTTTTCATCATAGAAGGGTGAGAAAACCTTAGGAGAGAGCTTAGAGTCCAGGAGAGCCGAGGAGAAGCGATTACAGAGAGTTACAGTGCTGCTGCTGCTGTTCGAGGAGGAAGAAGAAGAGGAAGAACATACCTGCTAAGGCAGTCGTTCTTCAACAGTCTTAAAACCAGAAACAAGTGTCGTTGTTTTACATCAACAGAAAAGTATCGTTTAATTTTCAGCTCTTTCCCTTTTGTAACAGTGACACTGTAACACTATTACAGCGTTACAAACTTCAATTCTACATTATTTACATCAATAAAAACACCTATTAATCCATGGATACATCTTGTGAGTGTGTTTTTGGGATGAGGAGCTAAACCCATTAGCCAAGGCGACGGGGGAAGCCATTGTTCCACATTAATTGGTATAATTCTAATTTTACTATTTATTTGCAATATTATTATTTGATTATTTGCATGGAATTGAAATTGAAATATTGATTTTTATTGAGTAGTTGTGAATTATTTTGATGAAACATGCTGGGTTTTTTTTAAAACTTTTGATGTTTCATACTCTGTGATTACAATTATTACTTCAAAAATTTATTATAGGAAAATATTAGAATCACTTGAAAAGGAAAAAAAATTGCGTGAATATTGAATAAAATTTATCATTTAATGGGACAATGGTGGAATCCAGAGTCTTGGTGTTTTTCTCTATAACTTTGAACAACTTTATTTAATTGTCTAGTTTAATTTAAATCTAAAAATTGTTTTCTTCACAAGTCTGAAAAGAACCTTTTTACCACTACTACAATCACTATTTGAAAACCATCAAATTTTTGGCGCCGCCGACGCGGATTTGTGTTTAGGTAGCATTTCTTTTAGATTTACTATTTCTTTTTTTTTTCTTTTTTTGTTTATTTTTATTTGTTCCTTTTTACGTTTCTTTTTGTCTTTGATTTACAGGTTTGAAGTGAACACTAAGGACTTGGAGAAAAAAAAAGCTTAAAGCGTAAAGAGAAGACAAAAAGAAGAATTTTTTTTTAGGATTTAGTTTTATTATTATTATTTTTTAGAATTGTATTAGGAAATATTTTGTAATTTACTTTTTGTTTTTGCACTTTATTTTTGTGGACTGTGGACTTTAAACTTTGGACATTTTTATTTTTATTTTTATACCCTACGGAAGGGTAGTTTAAATACAAACTGTTTGCAGGGAAGGACGACGATTACGATATCGTCTCGGCCCCTCGGGTTCGCACACTGACAACGGAGTCAGTCGCCCGAGTCGACTTCAACGGTTCATCGCCCGTCTGGTACGGGAGGTAATTCCAATCGAAACACTCGCGAATCTCCTGCAAGCGGGTTACTGTATTCCTTAAGGTGATAATTGTTTGAGGACGAACCAGACTGTTTTTATATTCCTAGTAAAAGGCAAGGCCTGGCCTAAACAAGATAAGGGTTCGGATTTCATCACCGCTCCCTTCTTGCCCGCCTTAGGAAAACGAAACCTAAAGCGAACCTAAGCCTAAAATTTGGACTAGAAAGAGACCTATAGGGTATCGAGCTTAACAGGACAATCATTCGAAAAATATTGGTTACTCTTTTAAGCACACCTCGAATTTCTTGACGGTTTCTGCGAGTTGAATGTGTGACTGCGCCGCATTGGATCGGTGAGGTTTTGGGTATCAAAGCTCCACTGAGCTTCCCTCGCCTCTATTCAACTTACTTTAACTCGGATTGATTCCAGAGGGGTTTGCTTAAATTGTAACGAATTCCCTTTCGAAGGATTAGAAGCTGGTCTAGAAACAATCTAAGTGGAGCCATCATGCTTGTTGTTTGCTAGAAATCTTTAGGTTTGCTGTGGTAAAGTCGAGTCAGCCTGCTGTGTGATTGCTAGAACCTTCCTGTTAGGATTTTTATTTCTTTTTGAATTCTTTTTAGTGTATGCCCGATTTTGTTAATATGGATTGGAAAAGAGATACTCTAGGTCGATTGATTAACGAAAAACCTAGTAGTTCTTCTGATTTAAGCAGGGAGCTCGAAGACTCTTCTTTGGAGAGCCCTGTTTTTGGAAACTTCGGTTTTGAGAACCTATCTCTTCGTGAGTAAAGTACCCCTAGTACTTCCGTTGTGTCAGCAATGACAACTTTAAAAGATTACATGTTCCCAACTAGGTCCACCCGAGCCTCTTGCATTAAATTGCCAGCCACTACGACTAATTTCGAGATAAAACCTAGTATTCTCCAGATGATCCCTATATTCTTAGGAAAGATGATTAGAACCCTTATTTTCATATTAGGGACTTTGAGGAAATTTGTGGAACAATTAGGATAAAGGACCTTACCGATGAAGTCTTGAAACTTAAGATGTTTCCCTTTTCTTTGAGAGACAAAGCCAAGACCTGGCTGAACAACCTACCGTCTGAATCCATAGAAACATGGCAGGAACTTATCGCTGCCTTCTATATGAAGTTCTACCCTAAGCATAAAACTGCAGCTGTTAGGCAGAACATTAGTACTAGTGTGCAACAAGAGGGAGAGTCTCTTTGTAAATTTTTAGAGAGATTCAATGATCTTCTATCCCAGTGTCCTCACCATGGATTTGATAAGATGAAACTTGTAGAGATTATTTATAATGGTTTGGACTATTCGACCAAAGCTATGGTCGAATCTGTGTGCGCTGGTGAGTTCACTAGTAAAAATGCTGAAGATGCTTTTACCTTCTTAGGAGCTATCGCTGAAAAATCCCAACAGTGGGAGTCTTGTATTGAACCCCCTAAAAGACTCTTGGTCAATAGAAGTAGCACCAATGTGGTAGATACGAGTTTTGCGTCAGATGCTAAGTTTGCTTCTTTGTCCAGAAGGTTAGAAGCTTTGGAAATGGGTCAGTCTAAAAATAGGTCCCTTGTTGAACCTAATAGAGGCTCTCAAGTCTCTAGTTGTGGAATAGAGCCCGATAATTCATTTTGGGAAGGTCAGGTTAGTGAAGAACAAGCCCATGCTGTCTATAACAACGCTAGGTTTGAGAACCGTCAGAAGTTTGACCCATACTCAGAAACCTACAACCCTGGTTGGAGAAACCATCCTAATTTCTCTTGGTCTAAGGGCCAGAGTCAAGGCCAGTCTAGCAATTCTCAGCCTCCCCCAGGTTTTGGTTTTAAGAACTCTTCAGGTCAAACCCAGTTTCAGAACACTTCCGAGAAAAAATCTCTACCTTAGAAGACTCTCACTATGTTAGCAAATAACCATGACATGCTAAAAAAACCACCTGAGCTTTCAACAAGAAACTAGGCAAGAATTGAAGAATAATTCCCAGAGTCTTGCCAAATTAGAACTTCAAGTAGGACAAATAGCTAAGTTTAAGTGAGAGAGAAATGGAAGGTTCCCTAGTCATACTGATCCAACCCAAAGGAGAGAAATCGTACAATCATGTGAATGCTGTCACAACCCTAGGAGTGGAAAGAAAGTTGACAACAAGGTTGCCATGCCTGATAGTGAACATGTTGTAGTTCACCCTGCTGAGCCAGAAAATGAGGAGACTGATAGAGTCTCCAAAGAGACCAATGAGGGTCCTGTTGAGCCCCTTTGTTCCCAGAGCCCCGTTTCCCCAGCTGCTAGTTCCGACTAAGGGGAGTCCAACTTTAATGATATATTGGAGGTTTTTAAGCAGGTTAATATCAACCTTCCATTATTAGATGCAATTAGGCAGATTCCCTCTTATGCCAAGTTCCTTAAGGACTTGTGTACGCGAAAGCGTAAGCTCAGTGTCCAGAAGAAAGCCTTCATAGCTAGTCATGTGAGTTCTATTATTCAGAATACCACTACTCCTAAGTATAAAGACCCAGGGTCCCCTACCATTGCTTGTACAATAGGTAAGTACCGTGTTGAGAAAGCTTTGCTTGACTTAGGAGCCAGTGTGAATTTACTTCCATATCATGTGTACCTTAAGCTAGGACTTGGTGAGATGAAACCTACCCAGATGACACTTCAGTTAGCTGATAGGTCCGTTAAAATTCCTCGTGGTGTGATCGAGGATGTTCTCATAGAGGTTGACAAGTTTATTTATCCAGTGGATTTTGTTATCCTAGATACCCAACCTGTCCCTGACCCAGAGAACCAAATACCAGTGATTTTAGGTCGCCCGTTTTTAGCTACATCCAATGCGATCATTAACTGTCGAAATGGTATTATGAATTTGTCTTTTGGTAATATGACTATTGAGCTGAACATTTTTAATATTAGTAAGCTACCCTCTGAACTAGATGACTCGAATATAGAAGAGGTGAACATGATAGGAACATTAGTCGAGGAGTCATTACCAAACACTTTGTTAGAAGATCCATTAGAAAAATGCCTAGCTCACTTTGGGATTGATTTTGATGATGATAATGTATTAATGAGGTGAATGCTTTGTTAGATTCAACCCCTTTGTTAGATACTAGTAATGGATGGAAACCTAAGTTCGAACCACTACCAGTTTCTAAGTCTACCCTAGTTCCTTCTTTAGAAGAGCCTCCTAAGTTGGACCTAAAACCATTGCCAGATACCCTGAAGTATGTGTTTTTAGGCCCGTCTGAGACTTTACCTGTGATTGTTTCTTCCGACTTGGATAGAGATCAGGAAAGTAGGCTAGTAACCGTCCTTCAAAACAACAAGGAAGCTTTAGGGTGGACCATAGCAGACATTAAGGGTATAAGTCCTACTGTTTGTATGCATCAGATCTATTTAGAGGAAGACACCAAACCTTCTAGGGAGATGCAACGTCGACTAAACCCCAATATGAAAGAAGTAGTTCGAACTGAGGTTCTTAAGCTATTAGATGCAGGCATTATCTACCCTATTTCAGACAGTAAGTGGGTCAGCCCCGTTCAGGTTGTTCCCAAGAAATCTGGTATTACTGTAGTCCAGAATGATAACAATGAGTTAATCCCGACCCGAGTGACCACGGGTTGGCGTGTTTGTATTGACTATAGGAAATTGAACAAGGTCACTAGGAAGGACCACTTTCCCCTTCCCTTCATCGACCAGATGCTAGAGAGATTAGCTGGACATAGTCACTACTGCTTTTTAGATGGCTACTCTGGATATAATCAGATCGTTATTGCCCCAGAAGACCAGGAGAAAACCACTTTTACCTGTCCCTTTGGTACCTTTGCGTATAGACGCATGCCTTTCGGGCTATGTAATGCCCCTGCGACTTTTCAGCGTTGCATGATGAGCATATTTTCTGACATGGTAGAACGGTTTTAGAGGTCTTTATGGATGATTTTTCAGTGTTTGGTTCGTCTTTCGATGAGTGCTTGCATCATTTGTCATTAGTTTTGACTAGGTGTAAGGAAAAAATTTAGTGCTTAATTGGGAGAAATGTCACTTTATGGTTCGTTCAGGAATTGTTCTAGGGCATATTGTATCTTCAAAGGGTATAGAGGTGGATAGAGCCAAAGTTGACCTTATTAAAACTTTACCGGTCCCAAAAACCGTAAGAGATATTAGGTCATTCTTAGGGCATGCTGGTTTTTATCGTCGTTTCATTAAGGATTTTAGCTTGATGTCTAGACCTCTTTGCAATTTGCTTGCAAAAGATGTTAAGTTTGTCTTTGATGATGCTTGTTTAGAGGCTTTTGAGAAGCTTAAGTCATTACTCACTACCGCCCCCATAGTCCAGGCACCCAACTGGAACCTACCCTTTGAGATCATGTGTGATGCTTCAGATTATGCTATTGGTGTTGTGCTAGGTCAGCGAGAAAATAAGTTACTTCATGTGATTTACTATGCTAGCAAAACTCTGAATGATGCCCAGTTGAACTATACCACTACCGAGAAGGAACTATTAGCCATTGTGTTTGCCTTAGACAAGTTTAGACCCTATCTCTTAGGTTCTAAGATCATCATATACTGATCATGCTGCTTTAAAATATCTTTTGTCTAAGAAGGATACTAAACCTAGATTGATTAGGTGGATTCTGTTGTTGCAAGAGTTTTCTCCAGACATTAGAGACAAAAAGGGTGCCGAAAATGTTGTAGCAGATCACTTGTCTAGGCTAGTTGTTAGTTCCCCAGATGATTCCCTTCCTATAAGGGATAGCTTTCCTGATGAACAATTGTTCTTTGTTACCCAATTACCTTGGTATGCGAATATAGTGAACTATCTTGTTACTGGTCGAATGCCCCAACATTGGGGTAAACAAGATCGTTCTAGATTTTTAGCTGAAGTTAAGCACTTCTTTTGGGATGATCCTTATTTGTTTAAGTATTGTCCAGACCAGATTATTAGGAGATGTATACCTGAGAGTGACCAGTCCAGTATTATTTCCTTTTGTCATGATCATGCTTGTGGGGGTCACTTTAGTGCTAAGAAAACTGCTGCTAAGATATTGCAGTGTGGATTCTATTGGCCTTCGTTGTTTAAAGACTCCCACAGTTACTGCGTTACTTGTGAACGATGCCAGAAATTAGGAACCATTTCCCGTAGGAACATGATGCCCTTGAACCCTATTTTAATTGTTGAGGTCTTTGATGTTTGGGGTATTGACTTTATGGGTCCTTTTCCTAATTCTTTTGGTAACCTATACATCCTTGTCGCCGTAGACTATGTCTCTAAGTGGATTGAGGCGGTTGCGTGTAAAACCAATGACCATAGGGTTGTGATTGAGTTCTTTAAAAATAATATACTTACACGTTTTGGTACACCGCGAGCTATAATTAGTGATGGAGGATCGCACTTTTGTAATGGGAATTTTAGGCTTCTGATGAAGAAATATGGTATTACACATAAGGTAGCTACCCCGTATCATCCACAGACTAGTGGTCAGGTAGAGGTTTCCAATAGGGAGATAAAACGTATATTAGAGAAAACAGTTAATCCTAATCGGAAGGACTGGTCGTCTAGGCTTACTGATGCCTTATGGGCTTACCGTACTGCGTTTAAGACCCCCATTGGAATGTCGCCTTATCAGCTTGTTTATGGAAAGGAATGTCACTTACCTGTTGAGTTTAAACATAGAGCTTATTGGGCTGTTAAGCAGCTAAATTTTTCACTTGACGAGGCAGGAGCCCATAGGAAACTCCAGCTCAATGAGTTGGACGAGATTCGTATAGATGCTTACGATAGTGCGAAGGAGTATAAGAACAAAATGAAACTTGTGCATGATAGAAACATATTACGGAAGTCATTTTCTCCAGGTCAAAAAGTTCTTCTGTATGACACTCGTTTGCATCTATTCCCCGGGAAACTGCGCTCTCGGTGGACCGGTCCTTTTGTGGTCTGTAATTTTTTTCCTCATGGCGCTATTGAGATTGAGACATCAGATGGTACTAGTTTTTCAAAGGTTAACGGTCAGAGATTGAAGCCCTTTTTAGAGCCTTTTCCTACAGGTGATGTTGAGGAGGTCCCTCTGGAGGACCCTGTTTACCCTTGATTGACCATCGAGGCGATTTGTATGTTGTATAATTTTTGTATTCAGTTTTTGGTTTCACTTCACTCAGGTACTATCTTTCCGAACTCTCTCTTTACTATTTCCTCATGTTACTTATATTTTTGATACTGTTCTTTTATGCGAAACATTGAGGACAATGTTAGATTTAACTTTTTGGGGTGGGGAAGAAACTTTTTGTTAGTTTTAAGTTGTAATAAATAAACTCCAGAGCCTAGAAATTTATCGTTATTAAGGAGGGAACTAACCAACCTAAGTGGATGGAAGCATTTTGGTTGTAGAAGTTGAGGAACCAATCTGATTAGATGGAAACATCTAGAAGAGTCTATTCATAAAAGCACAGAGCTCAGGTGTTAGAAATAACATGATAGTTTCACCATATCTCGTTGAGTCCTTTTCACTTCTATTTTTATTTTATTTTGTTTTTAAACTGTGTTACTCTAAGTGATTAGGTGCGTCTCACGATTCAAGTTGTTACAAATGCTATGGTGAATTAGAGTGATTGAGATAAAAAAAAGTTGAAAAAAAAAAGATAAAAATAAATAAATTATTATGCAAAAAAAAAAATTATTATGCAAAAAAAAAAAAATTGAGACCAGACCATTTGACCAAAAGGAATAAATTCAATAAAGTCGACCACTGGTACCCTTGTATATGCCAGTTTTGTTGACCTAGAGTTAGGTTATCGACCACTGGTTCCCTTTTATATGCCAGTGTGTTGATATTAGTCAGACTAATATCTCAATCCATTAGGATAGGTTCATTTTGGCGGAGGCCTTCAGACAGATATGGGAAACACCGTTCACTTAGTAAACATCAAAACCATCTATGTTTTTCTATATCCATCTTCTTGATTTATCCATGTGATTAGTTTTGACTCCGGATATTGATGTCCATAGTGCGACTATCTTAGTAGAGCTCTGTCACTTTACATAAATTTTAGTATGCTTGAGTGCAAACTCGTGTACAACAATTGGAATTTCGCATCAGGGTACTTCTTCCTGTAGTCAATAAGTATGCCAACCAAGGAGATTTTTTAGTGCCTTCCGAGGTTCTGCGTAGATAGCTAGGATCTGGAGTATTAAGGTTTTGTGGGTATATCTCTTGTAAGCCCTCCCGACACTATAACTCGGCCACTAGGGCCACCTAGGGGTTTAAAGGCTTATTGCATACGCTAAATGCAATCGACGATGCCTGCGAAAGTGAGTTAGGATTTTATTTTATAGTTTTGATTTGCTCGGGACTAGCAAATAATAAGTTTGGGGGTATTTGATAGACGCATTTATGTGTCTAATATAGCTCATTTGTATATATTGTTAGTGCTCTATATCATACTTATTTGGTTATTTTATTTATTTGTAGGTGTTTTTGGAAGAATAAGGCTTTGTGGCGAAATTGGATAAAAATGCGACATTTGGACCTCCGTTGATAACTACCAGAAGCACCCCAGAAGTATGTTGGAGACACCCCAAAAATACCCCTAAGGAACCCCGAAAAAGTGCAGAAAACATCCCAGAAGAATTGCTAAAGACATCCTTAAGTTGGATAAGGGGCACCCACTTGATAAGGAGTGACCACTTGCTATTCGCACCCCATCAGAGGATAGGGGGACATCCTTCTTCTTCACGTTCAAAACAGAAAAATGGCGGGAAATTTGGAGTTCACAGCAGTAAATTAGAGTTTGGATTTTTGACGTGATTTTATGAGATTCAACACTGGATTTCGATTGGGCTGGACTCTAATAAACTTAACTGGGCTTCTATGGGCAATTTCCTCGATCCAATTGGGCTGAAATAGCCGGGAGAAGAGATCAAAGTCCAAACAGGATACCGCTTCTCTGTTTAGGGTTTGGGACTGGTCAGAGAGATTTATGGGATATTCTTGCGTGGATATATACCAATTCAGTTCATTCCAAGTCAGAGAATAGTTTGGATACGAGAGAATAGCCAACAGAACCACGTGAATCAACAGGAAAGTGATTTTTCTCCAAACTGCCCGAGAAGATAATGAGATTATTCTCGGATTTGATCGAGTTTCTAGGGAGTTGGATAGCTATAAATAGCTGTGTTTTCATCATAGAAGGGTGATAAAACCTTAGGAGAGAGCTTAGAGTCCAGGAGAGCCGAGGAGAAGCGATTACAGAGAGTTACAGTGCTGCTGCTGCTGTTCGAGGAGGAAGAAGAAGAGGAAGAACATACCTGCTAAGGCAGTCGTTCTTCAACAGTCTTAAAACCAGAAACGAGTGTCGTTGTTTTACAGCAACAGAAAAGTATCGTTTAATTTTCAGCTCTTTCCCTTTTGTAACAGTGACACTCTAACACTATTACAACGTTACAAACTTCAATTCTACATTATTTACATCAATAAAAATACCTATTAATCCATGGATACATCTTGTGAGTGTGTTTTTGGGATGAGGAGCTAAACCCATTAGCCAAGGCGACGGAGGAAGCCATTGTTCCACATTAATTGGTATAATTCTAATTTTACTATTTATTTGCAATATCATTATTTGATTATTTGTATGGAATTGAAATTGAAATATTGATTTTTATTGAGTAGTTGTGAATTATTTTGATGAAGCATGCTGGGTTTTTATTAAAATTTTTGATGTTTCATACTCTGTGATTACAATTATTACTTCAAAAATTTATTATAGGCAAATATTAGAATCACTTGAAAAGGAAAAAAATTGCGTGAATATTGAATAAAATTTATCATTTAATGGGACAATGGTGGAATCCAGAGTCTTGGTGTTTTTCTCTATAACTTTGAACAACTTTATTTAATTGTCTAGTTTAATTTAAATCTAAAAATTGTTTTCTTCACAAGTCCGAAAAGAACCTTTTTACCACTACTACAATCATTATTTAAAAACCATCACTAAGTTAGGCTAGATAAAGAGCGACCGAGATTTGTCTAGGAGGGATAAATCTATGACCATGGTTTTTTCAACTAACCATTATAAATACTTTATTAATTAGTGTCCTATTAATTGCTCATGATGAATAACTAATTTTTCATGATAAAAGTTCATTTAATGAATCTAATAAATACATATTTTTATTAATAAACAAGTTTATTAAAAACTCTATATATATTGATCGGTAGGCGAGTTTCGAACTCAGGTAACTGGTATCATCACTCAATGATTTTACCACTGTACTACAATGACCCCGGATAAAAATTATATTAATAATTTTTAATGGTGGTAGTGAAAGAAGTAATGGGTGGTGGAAACAGTGGCGGGTATTTGTGAGTGGTCGAGGTGGTAACATTAATGGTGGAGTGGGTGTGGCTGGTTTTTACGTATGGTGGTGGATGTTAGTGAATAGTAGTGGACAATAATAGTTTTGTGTCTTTACAAAATGGGCAACATTTTATTCTGATAGATGTAATTGGCTGTTTTTAACACAATTGGTAAGGACAAAACACAAATATTTTGAGGAGGATACTAAATCATATAAGACAATATGATCATGACCGCTGGACCATCCAAATAGGATCCCAGCTATTTATAGTACCCGATCGAATAAATCACTGTTTTTTAGTATTAAAATAAAATTGATTACATTTCCAGAATACAAAACAAAGTTTGAACAAGTTAGGCTAGATAAAGAACGAGCAAATTCATACTTGCAGAACATAAATTTACCGCTATAAACGATCACGTTTAATTAAAATCTAATAATAAATGTTCAATTGATATTTCATAATAAATGTTTCTTTAATTAATCAAATGAATGTATTTTTATTGATACATCATAAAATTATTTGATATTAACCATATCATTAATGCTGGTTGTGTTGGTGGGCAGTGTTGGGGATAATGGTGGTGGGTATTGGTGAGACTGGTGGAGTGGTGACGATAATGTGTGGTGGAAGAAGTAGTGGTAGTACTTAGTAGGGTGAGAAAAGGGGTCCTAAGATAGGTAAATTAAGCACTAATGGTGGTTGTGATGGTGAGTGGTGGTGGTGGATCGGCGATGGGGATAATGGTGGTGGGCATTGGTGAGTCTGGTGGAGCGGTGACGATAATGTAGGGGTGGAAGAAGTAGTGGTAGTAGGGTGAGAAAAGGTGTCCTAAGATAGGTAAATGATTTAGTCACCCTTGGTTAATTTTTCTTTGTTTTGTTTTAATTTAATTTTAGTTTTCAAATTATTTTTTTTATTATTTTTTGAAATTAAAACAATTTTTTAAGGCCAGATTTTTCCAAAAAGAAGATGTTGTGATTTTAAGATTTGCCGGGTAGGGGGAAGGAAGAAAAATGAAACCTATAAAAAATTGACCAAAGACAAGGCTACACGCGAATTAATTGTAATCAGTTCAGTTTCTCATATCTCTCTTTATTCTCCTTTTATTGTCATAGTTTCTGTTTCTGTTATTATTTCTCCCCTACTTCATGGGATTATGCAAGGCTACACGTGAATTAATTGTAATCGGTACAGTTTCTCACATCTCTCTTTATTCCCCTTTTTTGTCATGATTTCTGATTTTGTCATTTTCCCCCAACTTCGTGTAATTATGCATGCTTGAAAAATAGTTCATGATAATAGGTAAAGAGACAAGAAAAGAAATGGATCAAGAATTAAATATTACAATAAGTTTAGGAAAATGAATAAACACAAATCTATGCAAATTGGGAACCCAACAATTCATATCAAAGAGAAAAATTAAATTCTAATGCTAACAAATTTTGCAAGATTAATCTAATTGATTTTAAAGTAATTTTAGGTGTTTTTATTTTGTTACAAGTTTTGTGAATGACCTTTGATGATATTTTTTTGAAGTAGTGAACGAAGTAATGTTCTACTGCCCATTGGATTTTCTCTAACGGTTAACTATGTTTGTCCCAATGGGTTGTATGACTTACATACACAATATTAAAAGATTCGAGAATAAGGACATGTTTATTAACCAACTCCTCAAAACATTTAGACCTGGATCGATCGGTTCGATTCTTCTCAGACAATTACGACATGTATGAATCGATGGATACATTTGAAACACATATCCTTACCCGTGCCGTTATGGCACGGGTTGAGACCTAGTTTTAAAATAAAATTAATGACATGGAATTACTTGAAAATCATTTTAAAGGTGCAGTTAAGAATTTTTCTATCACATAATATTTCATCCTTCCTAGTTTGTAGGACATAACTACTGGAGATGCATTTTTACTAAACGGGGTCTAACATCTTACGTGTCATTCAAGAAGAAAATATTTTTACCCTCTATTGGAGAAGCTCTTATAAACATGGCATGCGGATTCGTCTTACCATGTCTCCGAATTGTCTGTGAATCTCTTAATTGACCAAACATTTCTTATTCGAACTCGTGTCAAAATCGTATAATCAACTTAGTATTGTACTAAAATTCCAACAATTATTTGATTCAATAATTACTCATTGTATATTAATTTTTAGGAGATAAGACTTTTGTAGTCGTGTTTAAAACTCACTCCTTACTCCATAAGAGAGTTCTTAATCACCTAACGGAAGCAATAAACAATATTGTTTTATGTCTGTACGACTTGATGGAAAGAAGATCAGATAAAAATGATTGATTGTCATATGAAAAGAAATCTGAAGATGAGTCAAATATTAGATACGGTTCATTATCACTAAGATAGTGTCTAACTATAAAGAATGTCTTTTTGACATGTATATACGCTCGACAGTTCTTCCTGAAATGTGGGGTTATATGGAAACAGGAAAGAAATTAAGAAGCAGCGTAGCTTTCAGTGTGAGAATTTTTTTGTTGTTGAAGAAGTCGTGAAAGAGATAAAAAATGACAGTGTTTTCGTTGGGGTTGCCGTGAGTTGAGTTTGTTCAAGAATTTCACTATTTAGAAATGAAAAAAAAAAAGTACAATCTGACTTTTTACCTGCCAAGTGCCAATATTTCTTGTAGGGGACCTGTTAGGCATGTACCAGTAGAAAGGGATCGGCTATGCATACAATTTCCTTTTTTTTCCTTCTTCCTTTCTCTTTGTTTTCATAACAATGATTACATTTCCCGTACTTTTAAACCAAGACAATTCAAACCAAGCTACAATACGATCATGGTTGAGTAACATTTTGGCAACTCTGTCATCCCAATATTGTTGGAGATTGTAGCAACGAAACAACAAAGTTACATGATGATACTGAGAACCTATAATACAAAATAGAAAAGGGTTTTAAGCTTTGTACGCCCGCATAACATTTTGAGAGACAAACGTTACATCCGACCATCTCAGTCTCATCTTAACAAAAGACATCTGACGGATGCAAGAGTTGTAACCTATAATCGAATATACATTAACTGGGTTATTTCATAATTAGGATCATAAATAATAATTTAATTAAATTAAACAAAAATGATTAAGACTTTTAGCTTTAATTATGTCATTATTCTATTTTTTCTTTGTATTCTCCATCTACAAATAAATAAATGAATGAATAACCAAATAATTTCTCAAAATTAATAATAGAAGCTTTCAATTAAATTCACAAAATTAAATGAAAACTAGGTTATTCTCCGGCCACTGAAGGATTGTGCATAAAAAACCAATTATAAAGAAAATCCATGATAACGAGTTTTTTTTCGTTAAATGCATCAAAAAGGAAAATCATTTATAAATAACAAAATCCTGTAACATACCTGGAAACAAAGAAACAAATCAAAGCACAAAATAGTTTGTAAATGACCTTGGTGATATGAAGACATTTGGTGCAAAGAATCACAACCAACATTTACATTCCTATAAATCAAACTCTTCAATTAATAAACATGTACAAAAAATTACTAGATATGAGATGGAAAATCAAAGAATGGATTTAAAATTAGTAGATATGAGATGGAAATCACTAAATTACCCTTTCCAAAAAATTAGTAGATATGAGATGGAAAATCAAAGAATGGATTTAAAAATTCATTCAGTTGATGTGCATCACCTGAGAATTTGAAGGGTTTTACTAACTTCTCTGAAGTGAAAACCAAAGACGTAGCGGAGATCGATGAATATTCGAGGGAAGTTATTAGTTTCGAGAAAGTCAGTATTTTTATGAGACGGAAAATATATACTCGTATATATTTTGAGCTGAAATATCGTATTTATTTTAACGGTCCGCGAGCTATAACCCCAAAGGTGTCACTATCCATCCACAAAAAACTCATCAAAACAAAAGTAACACAAAAACCCCAAAAAAACAAAAGTAACACAAAAACCTCAAAGAATATGATGAAACATCATAAATTTTGATGAAACCAATTTTGAAATTTGGGGTTTTTGTATTAATTTTTAAAAATTTGGGGATTTTGTATCAATTTTGTTTAAGATGGAGTTTTAATGGATCCCAACATTTGAACGGGGTTTTTATACCACAAGTTTGGTCACCTTGGGTTTTTATGACTAGTTCTGTTATTTTAATACCTTTTGTGCAGAGTTTTCTTTTTCTCTCTAATTTTTCACATTTTTATTTTGAAATGATAGGGAAAACGGAAGGATAAGTAATTGTATATACATGTACAGACTATCCTAATTAATCTTAAAAAAAAATCATAAAATACTAATACGAAATGTGTAAGATTCAACCTAACCAGATTTTGGGGATATATTAGAGGCCAACTATATTGTCACTACGAACAATAATTAAATTAGATAAAAAAAATTTGAAATATTTTTATCTAACATTAACATCATATTATAAGTAATTTAGTTAGGTTCAAGGTTCATCATGATAGAAGATAAATGTTACAACGCGTTCCGTTACGACACGGGTTATTTCTAATAATCAACATAAAAAAGCAGATATATTGATATGGGGGCAGAGCCAACTGCTTAGCTAATTTTTTTTTTACGCAATAAGAACTCATGTTGCCATTCATGCACATAAGAATGTTCAAAAATATTTTTGGTAAAAAAAAACAATTCAGTTGTGAGTCATACACCCTAGTTAAAACAAAAATTATTTAGAAAAATTCAAAAGTATTTTGTTCACAAAGATAAATCTTGGTTGAACCTACTCCATCCCAAGCCCAAGCCGACACCGGCCCGACCAATGATGTGATTTTGTAGATAGTGGAAAATAAAGTGTTCGTTACTTGAACTTGTAAAAATTTGTTTAAGACATAATTTTAATTTTAGTCTAGCAAATATATACAAAAAATGGTAGAAATATTAAGGATAACTGAGACATAAGACTCCACCATAAAAAAAATTCAAGTGATGCATTAATTCCGAACAATTTTATCTCATATTATTGACTCTGTTTCTTTGCCATGGGTAGATTTCTAAAATATTAGTTGGAACTTACAAGCATGGCGCATCAAAAACTCTTAGTCTAACCACATACCATCAAACAAAATAGCAACTAATCAGTGAAAATCATAATTTCAATTAACGTCTGTAACTCAAGAAATTCGCAACGTTGTATAGGCGTTATAGATTTACTGTTACAACTCAAATATCGGAAATCGAAGATAAGCGTTGCAAACAGAATGTTACAGAAATGTTGAAATTTAAGACGCTAGAAATAAATGACAGTTCTTCTCAGTATTATGTTCTTCAGCTTCTTCTTTATCCCGCTGTTGCACAATCGCTCTGCAACCTTTCCTTGTAACTTCCCGAATCACTCTATATCCTTTCCATGACTCCTCTACACCTTTTTTATACCAACATCACCTCTCAATCCCCACAATAACTCGAGAATAATCTGCTTTTACTCCCCTTCCAAGTTAAAGAATATTTTTTTCCATGTTTTTTTTTATTCTCACGCGGTAACATGCAACATACACACTCAAACATATGGAAAATATTTCTCGGACAAAGTCAACCCTGCTGCAAACACACGCAAATTCCTTTTATAAATCTCGAAGTCCTGAGTATTTCTCATTTTCTCTGTTTTCTGAAAATCGAGAATATATCCTTCCTTTTACAAATGAAAGGAAATTACCACCCCTGGTTTATCTTCATAAATAGATATCAATCCATAACCACGTTAAACTTCCGAGAAAATCTCGTCAAATTTGATTGGAAAAAGTCTGCAGTTGATAACCAAATTATTCCGCAAAATTGTTTTAAACGATAGAGCAAATTAGCGTTCGGGTCCCAAAGTTGGTAACATTTAGTGTTTGGGTCATAAGTTTGTCCGTTGATGGCTTTGGGTTGCTTGAATGTTACTTGACCAGTTAACCGTTAAGAGTTTGACCATATATTAACGAGAAATCCCAACTGTAGTTTAAACATACACTATCTAATTTGATTAAAAAAATTCTTACTCACCCAGCGGATCCCATCAGCAGTTTAACATTTGTTTCGCTGTTTCCCACCTTAAGCACCTCCTCCGTCGTAACGATCAAGAGTTGGAATGAATCAGTAGGACACCAATCTTGCGTAAAAATAATCTTTTGAACTTTCCTTACGCAAAATCATCAGCAATCAAATCAATTAAAAAAAAAGATTGAAATCCTAAAGAGATTCGATCTGAAAGCATCAATTCTTTTATTCGAGACCGAAATTAGTTCAAATCTGATTCAAATATAAGACAAATTGTTTTTTGTGTTTGAGGGAACCTCACAATTTTTTGTCAACACCATCCCTAAATTGAAAATCATAAATCAAGCCCTAATTTTCTCTCATTTTTTACTGAGTAAGAACAACACCGAACATAGATTCACATCATTCATGCACTTCAATTTATATCAACAAAATAACTTTAATCTTTTCAATTAATTTCCCATGACCTAAATTACCCAACCTAAGCTGCGGAGTCGGATCCTACATAAGAGAGACAGAGAGGAGAAGACATAAACTAAGTATAAACAATTATGAAGAGTTTAATGGATGATTTTGATCACGAACGATTGTGATGAGTTTGAGTATAGCTATGTTTCTGTTCATCCTGTTCATCCGAATCTAGATAAAGAAGAAGATGATTAGAAAACACGTTATAATTTCAGGTTAATAATCTGTGCTAAATTACAGAATGACTTTCTCGTAAATATATGGTCAAATATTTTTACCGATGTCAAGCGACCCAAAACCATGAACGGACAAACTTAGGACCCAAATACTAAATGATACCAAAATTTAGAACCCAAACACTAATTTGCTCTAAACAATAAAGAAGAACGGGCACCCCTATCCAATACAAGGGTGCCTTTAGTACTAGGATGCCTTTAGTGATTTTGGGGGTGCCATTCGTAAATTTTCGAGTCGATTCTCCCAAAAATGTTTCTTTCGCAAAAACACCTACACATATAAAACACTATAATAAGCACAAAATGAGTACTAACAATGTAGAGAAATAGATCAAATCAGACATAAAAACATGTCTATCAAATACTCCCAAACTTATTATTTGTTAGTCCTCAAGCAAATCTAATCTAGAGAATAAAAATCCAAACACATTGTCACATGCATCGCGATTTCACTTAACATGTGCAACAAGCCTTTGAACTCTACGTGGCCCATGTGACCGAGTGTCAGAGGGTATACAAGAGATGTACCCACAAAACCTTTACTCGAAACTCTAGATACGTGCGAAGAATCTAGGAATCACACTAATCAATCTGCTTAGTTGACATACTTATTCATTGGCTATGGGAGGAATTACCCTATTTTGAATCCAATTAATGCACACGAGTTTGCATTCAGGCGTACTAAAATACATATATAAGAAAACAAAGCTCTACTTAGATAGTCGTACAATGGACCACAATACTCAGAATATAACAAACCACAATCATATAAATAGATTAAAAAGATGGATATGGAGATAGAAGTGTGCGCATGTTGACTAAGGTGAAAGGTGTTTCCCAGAATATCTATATCAACGTCAATGCCAAGATGAATCTTAATGGATTGAGATATGCACCCACTGGTTTGAATCCTAATTATAGATAATACACACATATTGTTATCCATGTGTCGATACTCGAGATTTTTTTTGTTTTTTTTTCTGGTCTGAAATAAAAAAATAGACAAAAATGAGGCTTGATTTCAATCACTATACTTAATCCTAGCGGCGACAACAAAGCGATACTAGTTCCCCACCAAATCACTTAGAGAAACACTTAAAGTTGCTAAAATAACCTAAAGTTGCAAAAATAAAACAAAACGTGATATGATTACTTCTCCGAGTATGTTGACGACTATCATGTTATTTCTATCACCTGAGCTCTGTCCTCTTATGAATATACCATTTAGTTCGGTCCCCTCAACTCCTACAACCAAGAGGTTTATTTCCTCCCACTTAGATTGGTTAGTGTTATCTTGAATTGACACAAGATTTCTAGAATTTGTAGTTTCATAATGCAACTAAAAATTTCTCCTACCATACCCCCAAACTTAAATTTAACATTGTCCTCAATGTTCTAAAAATGAAATTAAAATCATGAACAAGGAGAAACTGTTACCACTTGAAGGAAAGAAAATAAGGAAGGATATTACCGTGACGCCCGAGCATAGGTTACCTCCCAAGAAATGTTAAGTTTAAAGTCTTCATCCAAACTAAGAAATGATTAGTCACCTCATAGAATCACATAGCAATAGTCGGAATTACTGAGGGTCCTCTGAATCAAATAGTCTTATCAAAAATAAAAGGAACTGAAACATGCTAAGAAAATGTACAAACCGAGCACACCCTAGTCTATTTTCATGTTTAAGAAAACTCATTTAGCTTTGGTTCAGGTTCAAGCTCTATAAAAGGGTCTAGATGAAAAGTTTTCATGAGCTAGATTTCCTCATAGGAAGGATCCGGAAGATCAGGTTTTAGAAGCACATAATGATAACCTGAATAATTATGGATCCTCAAAGTCAATCAGGTTTGACTCGCATAGTTGACCACAATGAAAGTGGTGGGCATTCTTAAGCAAATGTGTCGATTCTAATCTCCTAAAGTAATTAGATTTTGTCTCAAAACTTAAAAACTGACACATTTGAAGCTCATACATTCCCACAATTGGAAGAATTTTTTTTGGTGGGAAAACAAAATCAATCTTGGTATTATCGCATGGCTAAACAACACCAACCAGATGATGGGTTTCTAACAGCGGAACTTCTTTCCGGACATCATTAGGTTCGGGAAAACATGTATGAAGACACTCTTATAAAATGGTTGAAGCACATATGTCAAGTCCCAAGTGAGGGATCTTTCTAAGAGTCAACGGTGAAGCACATGGAGAATGATAATCACCCCTAAATTTAGAGTTTTCAGTGTCTCTAGATAGACTAGTCACGGTTTCCTTAATTTCTAGATCGTAGGATTCCTAAAAATGGTCAATTCCTTCTTATAGGTTATAATCAGATGGTGCATCCTCACTTATATTTAAAATCTCTATGAGTCTATCTTCTTTATCTAAGACTATTTTTTCTAAATCGCTGGACTCCAAAACAGTATTCTCAGGATAAAACCGTTCTTCTAAACCATCATTGGCTTCGTGACAAGGAAATACTACATCGTCTAAAACACTGTTATCTCTAGTCAAATCCCCTTCCTTTTGAATAAGTGAATAATCATAAAAAATATTAGGATTTGAACTAGAACTAACATTATTTTCATGAAGCTCAATTGGAGTAATAAATTCCCGATCGCTATGCCTGCATATTTCAGATTCTTTATTAGCATTATGCTCATCATCATAATAATATGAAGATGGTCGAACCTCATCTAAACAAGTACTGTTACCAATTCTAACCTCATGATTTTAATTATGTGAATAACTATCCTCATTTTTAAGGGTAATATTGGATACATTATATTTGCAATTAAGATCATTTTGAACAATACTCATTATTGCACTTGTTTCCTTCACAAATAAGTCAAACCTATGTGTTGATTCAGTTAACTGTTTTAGGGACTCTTTTAGAAAAGTAATAAGAATAGAAGGATCATAACAAGTACTAATTTGCAACTGTTTGATTAACTCCTACAAAGATGTGGATATAGTACTATAATATTCTTTGTTTTCATGTTCGTACGACCGATGCGCGTGCGAACAGTAATTGGGCTTGCCAAGGTATGAACCATAACCTTCAAAAGGTTGGTTATAGTTCCAACCACTATCCACACTATGGTCATAGTAAGAATGATGACCGTTTTGTTGGATATTCATTATAATGGCTATCGTAATACTAGTTCGGCGTTTTTTTGTGCATGTGCATATGCATGGTCGACTAAATTTGGTAGTTTGGGTTACCTTAGCAAGATATATGTATAATTAGAGACTTGTCAAAGGTACAAGGCTGAGGTTTGTGGAATTTTGACTGATAACTCTCAGAGGGTTCAGTGGTAATTTTCCACGTGTTTTCCTAAAATCGGTGTCTGACGATGCAGTATGCCGTGCAAAGTGTTTTTCTTATTTTATTAAATAATAATAAAAAATTAGCTAAATATTTAAAATAAAATCTAAAAGAGTAAAAATATTCCTAATCTAATTATTTACAAAAATAAATAAATAAAAAATGAAATCTAAAAAGAATAAAAAAATCTCGGATATTTTTACTTGCCTTTTTAGCTGCTTATTCCACTTTCTATTTTTAACTTCAAGAAAAATCTGTACACCAAAAATAGAAGAAAAATATCTAAGTAAAATCTAGAGAATAAAAGGAAATAAAGTAAATCCTAAACCATACTAAACCTAAAAAAAAAAAGAAAAATAAAATAAAATCTAACACCATAACTTAAAAAAAAGTCCGCATCGGCGGCGCCAAAATTGATGTGATTTTTTGGATAGTGGTAAATAAAGTGTTCGTTACTCGGACTTGTAAAGATTTCTTTAAGACCTGATTATAATTTTAATCTTGCAAATATATACAAAAGATGGTAGCAATAGTAAGGATAACTGAGACATCAGACTCTACCATAAAATATTCCATTGATGCATATATTAATTATGGTCACCTTTATCTCATATTATTGACTCTGTTTCTTTGCCATAAGTATATTTCTAAAATATTAATTGCAAGTTACAGGCATGCGCATCAAAAACTCTTAATCTTAGCATACACCATCAAACAAAATAACAACTAATTAATAAGAATCATAATTTCAATTAAGAATTAATTATATTTACCACAATCATGAAATATGGCTTCCATCATTGTCCAGTGATGAGGTTTAGCTCCTCATGTTGAAAACACTCTCAAAAGATTTATTCATAACTCAAAAAGTATTTACAACGAAGAAGTAATATAACTCAAGGAAATTGCAACGTTGTATAGGCATTACAGATCCACTATTACAACTCAAATATCGCAAACGGAAGATAAGCTGTGAAAACAGACTGTTACATAACTGTTGAAATTTAAGGCGCTAGAAATAAAGGACAATTCTTCATATTATCACGTTCTTCAGTTTTTTCTTCTTCCTGCTGCTGCAAAATCGTTCTACAACGAGTGTTTCTTCTTTGTAACCTCCCGAATCACTCCCTATCCTTTACATGACTCCTCAACACTTCTTTTACACCCAACATCACCTCTCAATCCCCACAATAACTTGAGAATCATCTGCTTTTACTCCCCTTCCAAGTTAAAGAATATTTCTTTTTATCGTCGCAGAATAAGTTAAACCCGGTGCAGACACACTCAAATGCCTTTTATAAAATCGAAATTTCGAGTATTTCTCACTTTTTCTGTTTTCTTCAAATCGAGAATATATCCTTCCTTTTACGGATCAAAGGCAATTACCACCTCTGGTTTATCTCCATGACTCGATATCAATCCATAATCACGTCAAACTTCCGATAAGATCTCTTCAAATTTGATTGGAAAAAGTATGCAGCTGATAATTAAATTTTCCCGCAGAAACTGTGTTAAACGATGAAGGGTCCCCTATCCAAATCAAGAGGGCCTTTAGCACTGGGGGTGCCCTTAGTAATTGGGGGGTGCCTTTAGTAATTTTTCGAGTCGATTTCTCAAAAAACGTTTTTTTTCCAAGAATACATACACACACATAAAACACCATAGTAAGTACAAAATGATTACTAACAATGTAGAAAAATGAGATCAAATCAGATACAAAACGTGTCTATCAACCAAGAGAGACATGTTTCGGTGTGAAGCACCACGCGTATGTAAAATAAGTGGTTACCTCATAGTAGACACTGCCTAAGTCCTCTCCCTCACACATAATTGTGTTGACCCAAGGGTCATACTCGTATTTTTGAATCCTAATAATAAGGATAACTCCCATCTTTAATTTTCCCTGTGTGGGGCTAAAGATTACATTTCATTCACGATAAATGTAAATAAGTGAGTGTCCTTAGTGGCATATATCCAATAGAAGACCAAAAACATAAGTTAAGCAAAACTATTTTTCTCAACAATCCCTCACATGAGTGAAATATTGATAAAAACGAAAATCAGAAAGCGAAAAATACCACTATATATGCAAAACGTGTCCATGAGGTATTGAACCTTTGCCTAATGAGAAATTACAGGAATTACTTGATAGTCGGAGAACACGATGCCTTAAGCTGCCCTCGTGTGGTGCAGTTCATCAATAACTTCCACGCATGATATATCTCTAGGCACTTCCAAGTTCGTGTCGTCGTGTTTATTTTAGCATGGAAGTATCCCGTTTCTCCAAATGCTCTAGAGAATTATCTATATTCTCATAGGAAGCAGACCACTTCCAAATTCAGATAGGTGAATTCCATCATGAGTGTTTTTGTTATACCCCACCTCGAATGAAGCTATGAAATTTTATTAAGATTTCTAAAGAAGTGATCCTTTATACGCAGCTACAATATCACGTCTACACCATAGGGATGGACAGAGTATGTAATTATATAATAATGTTTACCTTAACTCACCGAAAATTAGTTATGTCTTTCGAAACCCTGATCTAAGTCTCTCTAGTCATCAAGGTAGAATATACTTCATGGTGTGTTCATTTCATGAGCTTAAGTCCCATCCCTCTCGATGCGACCTTTCATCAAAGTGTCTGCAATATTCTGCTTAGACTTCACAAATTCAATGGAAATGACATCAGTCAAGATTAGTTGTTTCAGGGATCTGTGTTTTCTACGATACGTATAAACTTATCATTATAAATGTAATTTTTTTATCTCTAGCTATAACAACTTGGCTATCACAATGTATAGATATAACTGACACAAGTCTATTTCAGATAAGAATGTCTTCTAAATGGCATCTTAGCCACTCAGCTTTATATCCTACTTTATTAAACACAATAAACTCCGATTCCATAGTGAATTGAACTATACATGTCTATTTGGAAGACTTCCATGAAACAGGCCCACCACTTAGAGTGAATCCATATCCACATGTAGACTTAGACTAATCTGATTCAGATGTCTAGTTTGCATCACAAAATCCCCCAAGGACGATAATATACCTCTCTTAATTCAAACAAAATGTCAAAGTTTACTTCAAGTACATCAACAAATGAATAAGTGCATCCTGATGCTCATTTCCTGGGTTGTAGGTATACCTACTTAATGTTCTCATACATGAGCAATATATGGTCACGTAGCAGTTCATCAAATACATCAGACTTTATATAACATGTGGGTATTCAAGTTGTCAAACTCCTTTATCCTTATTCTTCGTTACTATACAAGAAGGATCATACGAAATACAAGTGGGTTTACAATCACACTGATTATATTTTCTAAGCGCAGATTCAACATAATGAGATTGACTAAGACTATAAACACTAGAGTTTCTTCTAAATTTCATTCCTAAGATCACATCAGCATGGCTAATTCTTTCATGTCAAAGTTCTCATTTGTCATGTTTTTCGTGGAACTAATTACATTCATGTTTGTACCGAGTATAAGTATATCATTAACGTACAAGCATGTAATCACACAAGCATTATCACAACTTTCATGTCATTAATTTTAATACCACTAGAAGTCATCACATGATTAAATTTTCATATTATTTTTTAGGTGCTTGTTTCAAACCATATAAAGTGTATTCAATTTACAAACTTTGTCTTCACAACCTTTCACTACAAAGCCCTCGGGTTGGTCCATGTAAATTTCTTCATCTAATACAACATTTATAATTTTTTTCTTTCTATCCGTCCAATGTATCTCTAACTTATGAATGGAAGCCATAATAATTAACATCCTAATGGAAGTAATTATCGTTACATGTAAGTAAGTATCAAAGAAATCTATACCTTCACATTTTAAAGTCCATGTACTGTTTGGCATTACCCTCAGAATCTTAAAATTATTTATATATGGATTTAGAGTTGAAAAAAAGCGAGTCCATAAATCCACTGATAAGTTTTCCAGCAAATCTATGGGGGAGGAATCATACTCCATATGAAAAATTTGCTGGAAATGTGATTCCAGGGATTTGGCGATCAAATGTATCGAGAAAAACGTAACTCCACCAGATCCCCTAGACCCGTAAATCCCACCCTTAATATTCTACATCGAACCCACAATAGTCATTTCACATCATATAATTACCCTTGAACAACTTCCCCTAATTTTCTTTAAAATTTAACGCCCCAATTATTCTCAGAAACCCCCAATTTCGCTATGTTGATTAGATTTCGGTTTTATTGCTATAAAGTTTCATAAGAATTACATACTTTGGAAAATATTGCCGGGACTACGATCATTGAAACCTCTTTTCTTTTCCATTTCTTTATTTATTTTTTTCATTTTTTGTTGTTAATATTAATCATGAATCAGCATTTTCTATTAAGCCTTTGGTCTGTCATTTAAGAAACTAATAATGGGTATATGACTTATTTATTTTTCCTTTTAAGAGTAGGCAGCAAGTAAAGAAACATTACAATTGTAATTTTCTACAACCAATGTTTCTTAAAAAATCATGAGGTGTTTTGATTAAAACACTTTAATTTGTCCAACCATTTGTGATCATTTCCCCTCAATTTCCTATCAAATTACATGGCACAAAGAAACCAGCTCAAGGTGACTTTACTGTAAAAACAGTACCACCATTCGTGATCATTCCACATCAATCTCCAATCAATTTACATGGCACCTTAAATAGGAGGTCACTGATAGACCAATACAAAGTGGGGTTTAGATTCTGTGAGCATGCTCAATACTTTATAATCCTTGCCAGTTTTATGACACTCTCCCATCGATATTCATAGTATACTCTTCGGTCCCCCCCTGGACCACGGTATCTTTGAACGCAGGTGACTTACTAGCCATACACTCCAAAATAATAAAAATCAAACTATTTGCTTCAGAGCTTTTGATTGGGGAGCATACAAAGGTGTAAGTTTCCCAGACCTTTCATTGCAAAATGACGATGAATATCGACTACAATCAAGTGTAGGTACGCGGCGGGAAGATCTTGGCACAATGCGATTTGCATGGAAAGACTCATTCGTGGGAATCATTTCCTTCCCATTTCCAATGTCTGTTCGAAAAATTAAGAATGCTTGATCGGGGCAGTTTGGATTAAAGTATAAGGCCTAAGTATCATTCATGAATCAAATCTAGTTGAAGTTTGACTCAACAAGACTTGATCATTACACTTAAGTCAGCAAAGACCACCTACCCCTATATACCAAAAAGAAAAGTATCTCCAAGACCCTGAAAATAAGTGGGATTTAAAAAATATACCGAGCACGAGGGGAGCAGAGCAAATGAAGTTTCTGGAAAATAAAGATACAATGGTTAACAAGGGTTACAAAACAACATATAAATCATTATTATTATTCTTACAAGTATACAGTCAAATGGTAATTATTATTCATACAAATATACAGTCAAATGGTAAATTGTGTTGCTCAAAAAATAAAAATAAAAATGGGGTGCCTAAAACTCAATCAGAAACTTCAAAGAAGAAGTCGTTGGTCTCGTCTTCACGATGTCTTGGAATCAAACCTAGATACTATACCTTTTAAATTTGTAAAATCTAATATTCAATTAACTAATGATTCTCCTACGCTTCAACAACAAAAAAAAAAAAAAAAAGAAAAAAAACCTAATGATTCTCCTGCAAGTGAGTCAGCTAATTGATATGGTCATTTTCTCGTGTTAGAGTTGGCTGATGTCTTTCATTGGAACCTCATGATACCAGAAAATTCGCTTACGAAATAGTTTTGATAAATAATGCACCAAATGTTTGTGACTTTGGGAACGAGTTGGTGTTTAAGCTCATCTTTATCTATTTATTTTTGATAAAAGAGAACTCATTTTCATTATTGGCAAATCAATGTCACATAACTATCAATAAACACTTAAAGAGAGACATACAGTAAGAGTACAGGACCAAGAGATCCAACAAGATAAACTGGTGCCGAATAAATATGTGTACGGAAAAAGAGCCGAATTCATCGGAGAAGGAATGGTTTTCGACATGAAAGCCAACCATTTGTTACGTTGTTACCTTCTTGAGAAAGATGTATTCCTACATCAAAAGAGTTATTAGTGATCAAAGATGTTTTAGAGGTGTTCATGAGAACTGTAGAAATGCCAAACATATTTGTGAAAATAGCTTATGAGCAACTGCTTGATTCGTACTGGGTGCGTGTGTGAAAGGGTATGCGCCTATGAACCAGTTCAAGAAATCAGGGAGCTAAGGTACGCGTACTAGGTGTGCATACCCTTAAGCTATTCATGAACCTAGGCTCTTGAGGCACGCGTACTCGGTATGCGCACCTCCCCTATTACGAATTCAGAACTCCATGATACGCGTACCTACCTAAGCTCCGAAACTTTAGATATCTAGGGTACGCATACTGGTTATGTGAACCTACCCTCAGTACAGATTTTAGTAGTTCTGAAAATTCTCTTTTGATGTGTGAAACATTCCCAGTCGCCATAGATATAAATATCAACAAAAAAAAACAGTTCTTGAAAAATAAGAACTAAGATTGTTAAGGATCTGCGACTATCCGTTGCTTGAATCATATTTCGAGATGTTTAACAAGACAAGCTTGACCCGAAACTTCTTATTTACATTATGAAATCTACTAGAAGTCACATCACATAATCTCATATATATAGCATGGTAATGATGCGAGCAAATAAAATGGTTAAGTCTTCACACACCTCTTTGTCGATGATGTTCTCCACATATCTTCTTTTGATCTCCAGTCTTCGATCTTCGAGGGAAATTCAGTGATGTCTGATACTCAACTACCGTACTTTAATCCTAGTCCGAAATTTGACCTGAGTAGACTAGAAATCAAGATATATTTTTGTGCAACTAACATCAACAACAAGCTTGCGATAGCAAAACTTGCGAGTTCGACCGAGCAGTGCTCTAACACAACCTAATTCATAAAGCGTAAATTATTTGACGAAGGTACACCTTAAGAGATTATTCTTAGTGGTTTAACCGGATAAAATCCATTAGCGAACCTATTTTATTTGGTGAAATAAAGATTCGATCTCGGTGTCACAAGGCTAATTTTATTATACGGGTAATGATAGTCTAGCGAGAGCTAAACATGTATGCTAGTGAAGTTAATGTTCAGTAACCTCGAAGGATTCCTTGATCATATCAAACTCATAGTTTGCATCATCTACGTTATTATTAGATTTTGTTATTACTTTATTTTTCAATTCGATAACCTCATTTTCAGTTAAATTTAACAAATAAAAGCACAATACTCCTTGAGAACACGAACATTATTCATTATTACATTACCAGTTAGTGTATATGGAAGTTAAAAATCAATATTGGTTGAGTAAACAACTTCATCGACTTTACATGTGTCTTTCAATGAATCTAACTACAATGGTATACATGTCATATTTCAGGTACATTCTGTAAAAAATTACATATGTGTGACAACTCGACCACGAGCTGTGTTTAGATGGATAGGGTAACAGAAACGATATTTTCACTGAATTTAAAAAAAATAAAAAACTAAGGACCTAGAGCCTGAAACCATCCAGGAAGAGTGTACTTATTCGAAGAAATTACTTAGTATATAAGTAGATTAGAAACATTGTAGCATAAAGGCGTTATAATCAGGTTGAATTTTTATTTTAACCAATCATTAAAATACTTTACACATCGATCATGATTACCAAAAGAACAAATACATGTTTTACGAATTATGGAGATCATAATTACCTAATTTGATTTTAAGTGGGTTCAAATTCCAATTAAGTTCTATAATAACAGTTGTTGATGGGAGAAAACGATTTGCTGGTTTTATAGGAAAGTGAAGAGACGACCGTGCGGAGGAGACTCCTCGACCGAGCAAATTGCTTTAACCTTTTGCAAACAGATGCACTGCACGAGTTCGAGAGATCAATCTGTAGGAATCAGGTCTAAACCAAGACAATGGCTGTTCCAGAGTCAATTCGGTCACAAGAGAGGATGGGTCGATCTGTAGGAGGGAAGCTGAGAAGCGTGTGAGATCAATCATGATCAAGGATTGTGGATGTGTTGTGTATTCTGCGTGAATAAATAAGATAAGTTCTGATTGATTGAATTTTCTCTAATGAGAGTGATTGCTCAGACGAAAATTCTTGTGCAGATGAGAATTCTTTCTTGGACGAGCGTTCTTCTTCTTTCAATCATGGATTCAGATACTTATTTATATTGCAAGAATAGTAGACACATTAATCCCAGTAAGTGTGACGGTTGCTGTAGTGAAAGAGTGAGAAAGTTGGAAATCGTGTTAAAACCAGTTACTCATTGTGCAGAGACTTGGTTGATTGTCCACCCACTACTTTGCTAACTCCTCTAACCGCTTGAATGACTTAATCACATTCTCATCGTGGATGAACACACGTGCCGTAGGCCGCCAAACCAAAACCCTAGTTAATATCCCTCCATGTGACATGATTGATGTCTCATGAATGTGGAGTCTGCAAGGCAGACGTGTATTCAATCAATTGTTGACTTGGCTAGACGATGAGTCTTAGTATTGTTGAGCCGAGCATGATGGACGAGTGCTCTATGACTCATGGATTGAACAGATGTATAGTTCTCGAATGAATGTTGATAGTTGAATCAACATGATAAATATTGATAATCTTAGCAAATATTGCTCCTCTGAGAGAATATTGCTCATTTGATGAATTACTGAATTTTGATAGTTGAATCAATATTGTTAATTTGAGAAAGTATTACTCATGTGAATAATTAAATATTGATAGTTGAACCAATATTCCTAGCCCGGGAGAATATTGCTCGATTGAGCAAATATTGCTCGTTTCATGAATTATTACCAAGGCTTGTTTCGACAATGATAAATTACCAAATACGAAAATTCTTAAGATATGCAATAAATGTATAATTTTGGTTTTGACGAATTCCAACTGATGTACCAAAATTACTCTTGGATGACAACTAATATTAGCTAGAGTATATTCATATACGTTACTTATATAACAACAAGAGATATACAATCCTATGGGATGTGGAAAACATACAAATCCGAATATCTAAAAGATATCAGACTATTTCGGTTTTGGAGTCTCGCCTTGAGTATCAGGGAAAATACTTGAACATTAAGTAATAAGAGTTGATCCTTGAATATCAAGGAAAATATTTTGAACATTAATTAATAATAATTTAGCACATGTTCAGATACTATGTCGACATTACGTGAACATTCATCTCTAACAAAACTACATTTCGATATCTACATAAATCCTAAGATATTAGACAAATAGAAAAAGCACTTTTGGTTACATAAGGATCGATCCCGCTAGAGACCCATATGATCGGTCCTAGTAGAGATCCTTAGGACCGGTCCTAGTAGAGATCTTTTATTAAGGGATCGGTTCTACTAAAGATCCTATAAATCACGTATTCAACTGCGAAACAACTTTCGCAAGTCTATTCCCTTAAACTATGTAGTCAAACACAATTCCATGGTATAGATTCAACCGGAAGTTCCATACACTACATTAAACAACTCAGTGCTTATTTTATAACTAAATAAGCCACTTCGACCGCTGCTAGTGATATTAGTAATGTTTCTCCAACATTAACATTTACGATATCTATTACATTCATATACGACTACTAGAATAACTACTTTTACAGCTTGTCCACAATAATATATTTTTTTTCTTAATCAATAAAAAATAATTTTTGTTAGAGGGAGAGTAAAATTGGATCCGAGGAGTGCAAAAATCGTGGTTGACTCGTTAACTAGGTCCAATTTTATATATTTCTATGAGTCGGCCGTAGTTACTCAAACACTTAACATTACATGGATCCGAGAACACAAACACCTCATACACTTAACACTATATGAATCAACGTAATCCTCTCGTCTTTTGCTCTCTTCTTCTATTCTTCGTATCACCTGCAACACCCACTTGTATCCTGGCCCTACCCATCCAAAAATTTGATTTTGAAGTTTCATGGGAAAAAACGGTATGAAAAAGAAGCTTTGTTCATATGTGAAGACTTAAGAAACTGATAGCTAGTAGTTTGAAAAACTCATCCAAAACTATTGATCATTGATTAACCATTTGACTATGATTAAAACTATCAAATTCTTATTGGTGAACTAGATTGGGCTAAGATATTGTTACCGGATTAAGTCGTGTTAGGAATTTAATTAACCCATATTTTTGACCTCTTTGTTAGTTAACTTCGGATTGATCAAGTGTCAATCGTATCATTATTCTAAACCGAACTTTTATTATTGTAAAAATGGATTAAACATATATGTACATGGAAAAGAGAGACAACAGGAAAGTGGTTAGGTTAATTTACATTCATGTCGAACGTGTGCGAAAATTATGTGCCATTTGTGAGGGTAACTACGTCCGACTCATAGAAATATATAAAACTGGGCCTAATTAGCGAGTCAACTACGATTTTTGTACTCCTCGGATCCATTTTTGCTCTCCCTCTAACAAAAATTTAAAGAATTTGGTGTTCACAAGTTTCAGATTTAGGTCATTTATATTATCACCTAAAAACTTTACCATTATAAAACAGTGACATCGACTCACTAATACATATTTTATTTATCGCCACAGATTAGAGGAGATGTAATTTTGAACATATTTTCCTTTATCTACTCAATCTGCTTTGTCAAGAACAATTTCAGACCACTTGCCTCTAATTCTTGATGCAGTTGATTCATCCCGGGGTCCTCCTCCATTCAGATTTGAAGCGATGTGTTTTTTTGTCTCTGGTTTCATTTAAAAGGTTCAAGCTCGGTGGAATTTACTTACATTATGTGGCTCCCGTAGCTCTTCATTGTGGTTCAATCTTGAAGCACTAAAGCAGATTCTGAGAAAGTGGAATAAAAAATATTCAGGAAATCTCAATCTAAAGAAACAACAACTCCTTCATAACATTGATTACGTGGACAAATTAGAGGAGATTCAAACTTCAAATGATGATCAAAGAGAATTCAGGATTAAATCTAAAGTGGAGTTTGAACAAGTCTTCATTATGTTGGAAAGGTTTATTAGGCAAAATTCCAGAGTTCAATGGTTGAAGGAAGATGATATAAATACCTCGTTTTTCATGGCATGGCCTCAAGTAAAAAAAAAGGCAGAATAGAATCAAGAACCTTGTTGTTGACGACGGACTCATTGATGACATAATCAAAATTAAGTCCAATATCATTAATCATTTTCAGATTTTATTCAAAGAAGATTGTTTCAACATACCACATATTGATGACTTGGATTTCAATCATAATTCTGAAGAAGAAGCCACTTCCATGGAAAAGACATAAGTGAAGAAGAATTTTTTGATGCTATCCATGAACTTGCTCCTGTGAAATCCCCAGGACCTGACGGTTATCCAATCATTTTCTTTAAGAAGTGTTGGTCTTTCCTTAAACAAGATGCCATGAATACCATCAATGTTGAAAGTGTACCGGATCTTAGACCTATTAGCCTACTCACTAGTATGTACAACATAATCTCTAAAGTACTTGCTAGTAAATTGCATTTGCTAATACCTAAGATCATTTCTCAAACACAATTCTTATGTTAATGGAAGATAAATACATGACATTATACTTATTGCTAATAAATTAGTGGACTCCAAGATCAAAGAAAAATCAGTTGGTATCATTTGTAAAATATATTTGGAAAAGGCATTCGATAAGGTTAATTTGTCTTATTTATAATTCATTCTTAGGAAAATTGTTTTCAAAGAGAAGTGGTGCAATTGGGTTCAACATTTTCCGTTCTTATTAATGGCTCTCCTTTCAGTTCTTTTGGATGTACAGGGGGTGTGAGACAGGGAGATCCACAGTCTCCTTTGTTGTTCAACATTGCAATGGATAATTTTGCAAGATTTTTGGAGAAGATCACTTACAATGGCCTTCTTATCGGTTTCACTACAAAGAACGGAGAAAATGACATAATACTATTTCTAGAGTATGACTGGGAAGAAATCTATTTCTTATTTAGTTCCCTGAAATGTTTCGAAACGGTGTCAGGTATTAGGGTTAATAATTCCAAAATAAGGTTGATAGGATTGGGCGGCACACGTTTATTGATCTCTTGCGCTGAGAAGGTAGGTTTTCTTATTGATAAGATACCATTTATGTATACTTGACTTCCACTTGGTGCAAAGTCGAACTCTAAAGCTATGTGGGATCCTGTTCTGGAGAAGTTTGATAGCAAACTCGCTACATGGAAGGAAATTCAACTCTCAAAGGGAGGTAAGATAACTTTGATTAAACATGTTCTCTCAAGTCTTCCGCTATATTTTTTCGGTATTTTCAAATCCACGATTTTCATTATAAATTTACTGGAAAAACAAATAAAAGATTTCTTACTGAAGAACAATGATGAATCGAAGACAAAATATCCGGCTAACTGGTCTTTACTGTGTACACCTATTGACTAATGTGAAGTGGGCTTTAGATATTTATAATATTTTGATAAAACTTTGTTAGCTAAATGGGTATGGAGATTTGGAGTATAAAAGAGCTCACTATGGTATTCTATAATTGAAGACAATTATGAAATTTCTGTTGTGGATCTGTAATAAGGTTAAAGAACCTTATGGGTCATCGTGCTGGAAAGCAATAGTCAAGCAAGCTGCTAAAGTATCTCCGTTTTCCTTATTGGTGGTATAAAATGCTGCTAGTTTATCTTTTTGGTTTGACAGGTGGGTGGGAAATTATCCTCTCAAGGTTTCTTTTCCCGAGCTTTTCAAAACCAGTTGCAAAAAGAAGGGTTCCATCTCTTCTCATATCTATGCTAATGGCAATCTAGTAAGTTGGAACCTTCACTTCAACGGAGCTTTATCTATATGACAATAAAGTTGAACAACTGATTGCTCTATTGGATTTGATTGGACCCGAGCCTCCGGTACTTAACAATTTAGAAGATAAAGGAAGGAGGATTCTTTTTACCATGGGTACTTTCTCTACTAGCTCTCTTTACTCAGCCTTACACTCTTGTGATGAATATCCACAGTTAACACATAAAACCATATGGAACAATAAGATCCACATCAAAGTATGCTTCTTCTTATGGCTCGCCTCACATGACAGAATAGTTACAACTGATAAGCTTATAGAATAGGGTTATCACCATGTGAACAAATGCTTTATGTGTCACGATGCTGAGGAATTTGGTATACATCTAGTTTTTGACTGTCCCCTTTCAAAAAGGATTTGAAACTATATCTTTCCATAATTTGGTATAAATGGAATTTGGCCATCTTCGATTCTGGTACTACTGCAATCATGGGAAACTTTCAGATTTCAGGGAATCAATAAAAAGATATGGTTTCTAATACCAGCAGTTGCATTATGGACAATCTGGAATGAAAGAAACCAAAGAATTTTTGAGGATAAATCCTTGAATGACCAACTATACCAAAATGCAAGAGTTCCTCTTTATTCATGGGCTGCTTTGTTTAAACGTTGCATTAGAGGGAATTTCAATAACATCATGCTCAATTTGAATCTGATTTTCATTGAATTTTGTAATCTTGTAAGTTATATTTACTTGCTGATTTTTTGCCTTCTTACATTTTGTAAGAAGCCTATGTACATTCTCCCTCTTACTATAAACTTATTCTTTATCCAAAAATACATATTCTATTTAGTTTTGCCAAAGGTGTCTTATATGAAAAATGTGCACTTAGCTAGACAAAGAAAAAAACCGATTCACACATATAATGGACCCCTGCTAGCTTCTTGAGGTGGGGCAGGATTTTCTTTGTTTTATCGCCGTTTGTTTAAAAGAGTTTTTTTTCCATATTGTTTCGTACCTCACCATGTATCTTATAATACTTGTAATTATATACAGATGTCACTATGGTACAAAGGTAAAGTCGAATTATGATATCAACGATCTAAGTTAGTTTTGTCAAAGGTGTCTTACATGAAAAATGTGCACTTAGCTAGACAAAGAAAAAAACCGATTCACACATATAATGGATCCCTGCTAGTTTCTTGAGGTGGGGAAGGATTTTCTTTGTTTTATCGCCGTTTTTTTAATAGAGTGTTTTTTTTTCCATATTGTTTCATACCTAAGTTCTGAACACGTCGGCATTGGGTGAGGGACTCTTTTTCTTTTTTCTTAGCTACCTGGACTCGTAGGTAGAAGACCTCTTTAAAGTTTAAACATTAATATAACCTTCCGATTTTAGCTCAATTCAAAAACAGAAAGAAAAAAGAGACTCGTAATATACCCGATATATATGTTCTTACGATAGTATAGGTTAACCGTTGTTTAGATATTTTAGTTGATACTAGATGACCGATGCCACCATAGGGGCCAATGAAAAAATTGACATCAACCGATGCTACACGTACATAAGGCAATTCACCATCAACGACTAAGCATTACATAAATGATGACAGCTCGAGAAGATGGGGTACATTTTTTTTTTTTTTTTTGAAGCATAATTAGGTGTTATAATGCAACAATGCTACCCACGTTCTATATGGCAAATTCGAGTACCCTGTTCACATGATTAATTCAATACATTTCGGAAAAAGAAAAACAAGAACCGCTATTTACGAATTCTTGTCAAAACTATATATAGGTTAAGAATAGGTCTCTTTGAAAACCTAGAATCCTAGATTTATAATAATTCGTATAATCAACACAATTAGGTTGAGAAAATACCCAAATGCATTTAATTAGGTTAAAGAATTACCCAAATTATTCTTGTTAACAATGGGATTGATAGCTATGCTTAGAGGTGTAAATTAGGCCTGGCCAGCACGTTTATGGCACGACACAGTACGTTAAAATTGAAGCACAGCACGACACAGCAGGTGACCTGGCACAACACGGGCACACCACGTTAGCTTAGTATGATGTGCTGTGCCAGACAAATAGGCACATCAGCAGGGGCACAACAGTGGCACATGTAAGCACGCGATACAACACCACATGCGAAGAAAGCACGCCAAATCATGCATAAAATACAACGCAATGCATCATATTTCCTGCATATTTCATAAAAAAAAATGTTTATCATAGCCAGTTTTGACATTTTATTTTCGTTATACTTATTAATTTCTATAATAATACATATACTAATTAAAATATCGGAAAAATATTTACTTGGGAAAACATAAAATAAGTGGGCTAGCACAGCACAACCACATCACGGCACGGCACAATTATTTTTCTGACACATCACAACACAGCACGCCATTTAACACGACATAGTACAACACGTCTGAATGTCTGGCACAGCCCAACCCAACACGTAGCACGCTAAACACGTGACTTCGTGGGCGGGGATGTGCCGGGACGACACATTTTACACCTCTAGATATGCTTAATGTTTTTCATAGATTTATCTTAAAGGTCGAAGACAACTCATAATTTCCGTGGCTTCTAATGGGCGGCCAGTTTACTAGGTAGGCATCAAATTTTGTATAAGACAAAATAAGTTTCTGTTTGTTCTATATAGGATAGATACTAAATTGTAAAATGCTACGTTCCATCAGCAATGTTGCAAATTTTGATGTGATTTATTTATAAATTCCTTCGAATTTTGATGTGATTGATATTGAATGATTGTATTTACTGATGTCATAGCTGGGTTTTGGAATAAATATTCTAAATAGATTACATTTCCTTTTTAAATCATCCTATCCTATGAGGCTGTGAGATGTCTGTAGAATTGCCTAGAGAAAGAATTCAAGCTAAACAATGAGACTTTAAAATATGAATAAGATTCCTACTCAAAAGAAGACGGTGAGAATCAGATCGTATTCTCTTATTTTAAAGATGGGGACTAACCAACATCGTTTTGCCATTCAAAGACAAACAACAGTACGATAGAAACTCCTGGATTCGGATATTTAGTAATGAATTCCATTTTTTTTTGGGGGGTAACATTTGAAATTTGGCATGCTATATGCTGGCCTTCCAATACCAAGTATTTTCTATAATTCATGGCTGCATGGATCAGCCATAAATCCTACTTGTCCTCATTTTTAAGGACAACAAAACACACCATATATACAAAATTGTAGCCCATGGAATCATACTACACGTCTGGTGCATTGGAAGAGAACCAAAAAAAAAAAATTCTCATCTTTGAAAACCATTCCCTAACAAGCATCATTTTATCTTATTGGGTCAACAGTGAAGGAATGTCAACCAAGTCCAAGTGTTACAAAAAATGAAAGAGACCAAGGGTCCAAGGGGATCAATCTCTTTACAAACTGAAGGCGCGAGTCAACACTGGTATAGTCTTGGTAAAGTCAAAACAGAGATTTTGTGGTCAAACTTCGATTCCTTCCAAACATAGCATACTTCGATCTTCAATTCCTTCAAATTCAATCTTCACCAACGAATCAAAACTTTATTCTCGTCTCGTCATGTATCAGTCTTTCTCTTTACTGGTATTCTCGCCAGCCATTATGCTTGGCATTTCAAATTTGTACTTCCTAGAGACTAGATTGATATGCTTGTTCACTTTTGATTCCTATTAAGTTGAGTTTGCATATCCATACACTTCCTTCATTCGCAATCGCATGATTTCTCTTTTTTTATTTGGGTATAAGAATTTGGTGTTCATGAGTTCTGAATTCTGCTATTTGTATTATCACTTCAATAATCCTATCAGTGTACTAGAATGATACCGAAAATTAGAGTTGTACAAGAACCGACCCGTTCTAAACCGTAATAGACCGCTATTGCCTTTTACACGGTTCCAAAATTACGTAACTGTTGGTCCATGGTTATTATGCCGATTACTAGATAAAATTCTCACTGAAACCACATGGTTTTATTGTTAACAATAAGGCGCTGGGGCCAGATGGTTTTCAAATTTTGTTCTTCCTAAAGACCTGGGAAATCATTAAATTTGACTTTATAAAGGTTATTCAGGAGATTCAAGAATACGTTTGTTGCTTTGATACCTAAAAAGGATACAATTGAGGAAATTTCTGACTTGAGGCCTATAAATTTGGTTAACGGGATGTATAAGATTATATCTAAGGTTCTGGCAGATCGTTTAAAACAAGTTTTTCCTAAGAGTATATCTCAACAACAATCAGCTTTTATCAAACAAAGACAAATTCTCGATAGGGTATTGATCGCTAATGAATTAATTGATTCGAGAATGAAACCTGGGAAAGCCGGTCTCCTTTGTAAAATAGATTGCGAAAAAGCGTTCGACAATGTAAGCTGGGATTTTTTTAGAGAAGCTATGGTTCGAATGGGTTTTGGTGAAAAGTGGATAAAATTGATTATGATTTGTGTGCAAAGAGTTCCTTTCTCGATTCTTATCAACGGAAGTGCAGAGGGTGACTTCACAAGTAAAAAATGAATACGTCAAGGTGATCCTCTCTCTCCCTTTTTATTTCTTATCGTTGCTGAAATTCTTTCTTTATTAATGTTGAAATCTAAAGAAAAAGGTTGTATTAACGGTTTTAGTGTCAAAGACAATGGTACTTCTATCACCCATCTACAATTCGCCGATGATTCCTTATTTTTTCAGGATGCCAATGTAGATCAGTTGAAACATTTGAGGTTGATTTTACTAGGTTTTGAGTTTTTGTATGGTCTTAAAATTAACTTTGCGAAAAACAAATTGTATGGCGTGGCTTTTAATGGTGATATGAGAGAGTTTTTTTCTTTATTGGGCTGCCTTAGTGATTCTCTTCCCACTTCTTACTCGGGTTTACCACTGGGGGTAGGTATAAAGGTACAAGGAAATAGAATACAGTCATAGATAAATGCACTCAAAGATTATCGTACTGGAAAAAATATAATATTTCTAGGACTGGTAAAATTACGTAAATTAATATTTACTTCATGTCTTTATTTGAGATCCCTGTTTCTGTGGCTAATAAGATTGAGAAAATAATGAGAGATTTTCTTTGGGATGGGAAGCACCGTAAGAAGAAGACTCATTTAGTGAAGTGGTCTCGATTGACTAAGAAAAAAAGTAACGACGGTCTTGGGATCAAGAGTTTAAGGAAGATGAATGATGTCTTGTTAGTAAAGCGGTTATGGAGATTTGCGCTAGAGGAGGACATGCTTTGGAGAAAGATCATAAGTGAAAAGTACGGCACTAGCCAGCAACCTTTTAATTCTAATCAACCAAAAGGTACTTATGGGGTCTCAGTTTGGAAAGGTATTATGGCTAGACAACCAATTTTCGAATGTAGTATTACTTTTAAAGTTAATAGAGGGTCGAAGGTTAGATTTTGGGAAGTCTGCTAGTTGTTTGACAGAGATATGAAGTCTGAATTCCCTAATATCTACAACAAAGCTTGTTCTAAAGGAAAATTTATTTCTGCAGTTAGTAATGGGTCTGCTGCCTCTTCTAATTGGAATTTGGAAATTCCAAACAGGCTTGATGCAGTCTCGAGAGCTCAGTTACAGATTATAAAGGCCAAGCTTGGTGTGGTGAATTTTGTTTGGTCTGATGAAGATGAAATCAGTTGGAAACACAACAAGCACAAGATATTTTCTGTCAAATCTTGTTACGATTATATACATCAGGATATTTCTTGCCTTGACAGTCATAACTTCAAGAATATTTAGGGGCAGAAATATTCTCCTAAAATTGCTTTCTTCATGTGGTGTGTGTTTCAAAATAAAATTCCAACTAAAGAATTTCTTAGGCGCAGAGGTATGCAAATTGCTGGTGACTGTGTGTTTTGTGGAGACATTGAAACTACTGATCATTTGTTCATTCATTGTGGTTTTTCTCAAGGGTTATGGAATTATTTTAGGAATGAACTTCACTCTTCTTATGACCTTCCTTCCTCGATAAAGACTCTATTGGGTACTTGGCGGGCTAAGGATTTGCCGAAGTCGCAGAAAAGTATGGGCAACGATACCTGTTATGATAGCTTGGTCAATTTGGTTGGAAATAAATGCTAGAGTCTTCTCGGACAAGAAAATGGAGCTTCAAGGGATTATTGCCAAAGCTAAATACTTGTTTTTTTCATGGGCTTTAGGTTTTGTTGAATTCCAGCAGGTTTCTTTTGATTCTGTCATCAACAATTGGAGACTGATGTACTTTCAACCTCCTTAGTTGCAGCTGCTTTTTAGTTTGTTTTTTCTTCTTTCTTTTCTGCTTCTCTTGTATTGTCTCTTTTCTTTTCTGGTTCTTTCATGTATTCTTCTTGGGTGGTACAATTCTTTTGTACTCCCTTTTTTTTATCAATGGAAATTTTCACTTTGCTGATAAAAAAAAGAAAAAATACTGCCACAGGTTCAAAACCGTACACACCTAAAACCACACAGTCGGTTTGGTTTTGGTTTTAAATTTCAGAACCCGTCAATACACGATTCAGTATGCAGTTTTGGCTCAAACGGAAGGCGGATAACTTTTATTAAGAGATTTGAGTTGCAACACTTGCATGTGTTCAGGTAGATTGTCTCATCTTGTGGAGGGTCCGAGCATAAACTTTTGTTGATTGAACATCTTCGTTGCCCTTATCAAAAATTAAACGGTGTTATCGGCGCGGCTCGGCTCGGCAGGAGCCGTAAAACTTTTGAATGCCAACTAAGCAAAATTCAGTTGTCGTTGGATGATAAGCGATTAACGGTTATAAAACTTAGTCAACAAACCATGGTACAAAAACAGACACGTGTCAGCTAACCACGGTTACATTAATCGAAATCCATCGTCTAATTAAGTTAACCAGCTTTCGTAAATTCCCTATAAATACCAACCAAAACCAGCACTTAACATCACTACAAATTTAAACACTACTACACCTCTCTACTTAACCGATTTCATCACCACATTACTCAAACAAACAGAAAAACCAACCCAACCATGAATTCAACTTCTTCCTTACTAGCCAATTTCTCACTTTTCATTCATGAATTCCCCTGGCTTACTACAATTCTCTTTGCTCTGTCTCTGCTCCCTTTTCTTCTAAGCTTTTGGTTAATTCCAGGAGGCTTTGCATGGAGAAATTTCAGTCAATCAAAAAAGTATCCAAAACTTCCAGGTCCATTTGGTTTGCCTTTTTTCGGCAGTTTACCGTTAATGGGGTCAATTCCTCATCGTAAACTATCCGAAGTCGCAACTCGACTTGGGGCAACAAGACTTATGGCATTCAGTTTAGGTAATACGCGTATGATCATCAGTAGCGACCCTGAAACCGCGAAAGATATCTTATGTGGTACTTCATTTGTTAACCGTCCGGTTAAAATCTCGGCCAAAATCCTCATGTTCGAACGTGCTATCGGTTTCGCTCCTTCTGGTGATTACTGGAGACAGATTAGACGTATTGCTGCGACTCATATGTTTGCGCCCAAGAGAATATCTTCTTTAGAAGGTGTAAGAAAGAACTTGAGTGATGAAATGATTGAAGAAATTGTCAAGGAGATGGGTTCAAATGGATTGGTGGAGATGAAGGGTATATTAGGAAAAAGCTCATTATGTAATGTTGTGGAAAGTGTATTTGGAAGAAGTCTAATGAGTTTAGAAGGTTTGGAATTGAGAGATATGGTTGAAGAAGGTTATGAATTAATTGGGAAATTTAATTGGGTGGATTACTTTAATTTCGGGTTCTTGGATTTTCATGGGGTTAAGAGGAGATGTCATAAGTTATCTGAAAAAGTCAGGAATTTGGTTGGTTTGTTTATTGGAGAAAGGAGAAAAGATGGTGATGTCAATGAAAAATCCGATTTCCTTAGTGTTTTGCTCAACTTGCCGCAAGAAGATATGCTAAGTGACTCCGACATGGTGGCCATATTGTGGGTAAGTAATATCTTGGTTCTCTTTTGAATTGGTTAAATATTTTCTTTTTTCAGTTAATTGGATAGAAACGTTGTTGGTTTAGAAGCGACAAAATATCTATTATTGCTATGATAATTTTATAAAAGAATAGCAAGTTCTGACATAATTAATCGAATAATCTATATTAATATTTCCAAAATAAAAAGGTTTTATAACTATATTTTCATTTTTAAATATTGAATCGAGTTTGTATAGCTGACACAAAATTTATGTGATAATCCTCTTTTTCTATGATTTTTGTTTATGTTGTCATATTTTCAAGAAATCGTGATGTCAACTCGGATAATTTCTTTTATTATCATTGGTTTTCCGAAATATTAGTAAAAAAGGTAAAAATGATATAGAGTTCTTTTTTAATAATTTTGTTGCATGATAAACAAACTAAATTACTTTGTCAAGTTGTCAATTCATTCTCTGTTTTCTTGATGACATAATACAAGTACCTAAATTAATACATTTTCTTCTTTAGAAAAGATTTAAAAATTAAAATATTAGTTCATTAGAGAAATTAAGATCCCTCACATTCACTTATTATAGTATTCCACAATACAGTGCACTTGCGCACGTACACCCAAAGCTTTGGATAATTAGCTTAATTCTCTTACTAATTATTTAATTTGATTTGATTTAAATTAATTATTACTATATTGTTTTTGCATAAGACAAAACACAAAATACAATAATAGTTTTTATTTAATTTTTGCTTGTTGATTTTTCCTATTTAAACGTAAAAACAGATTAGTGACGATTTTGCTAGACTCAATTAGCTACAATAACCACATTTTTAGCAATTAAATGGACATATTCTCTATTTAGATTCCACAGTTGCCACCTTTGACTGCTGATAATTTACTGATAAAACAAAAGTAGTCGATGTAGGCATCTCAGGAAGCAATGTTTTTATATAGTAGTAAACTAACGTACATGTTAGATTAATCAAATGATTTTTTTAAGGATATTGTTATATGATTGAAGCATCAATCATTTCATGGAGAATAATACCCTTAGCTAGGTAGTTAATTAAATGGAAGCATCTTATCACTAACTACATAAGTGTTCAAAATATCCGTCAGCAAAAGAATTATTTAAACCGTAATGGTGAAGCTGGTTTCGCAAAGATGTGATATGGATAACCGAAATAAGAAATATAGAAACCTAAGCAGAAAGAATCAAAAAACATTTGTATTCTAAAAACGGAATACCCGTATTTGTTTAATTATAATATTATTGTTTCAATACTAAAATTATAAACCAATAATTGATCAGTTAATTATTAAAGTTTAACTAATTATGCTTTTAATAGAATAAATATAAAAATGTTTAATTATTGGTTTAGTTATTACTAGGACCCTTCATTAACTAGGTCTCATATAAGACCAATTCGCACCTTTTGAGCTACCTTATTTATATTAGGAAATGAAATTATAAATTATATTTAGAATTTCTCTCTATTTTATTATTCTTATTTTTCAAGACGTATATGCAGTCCAACATAGTAATTTAGAATGAAAATGCGAAGGTAATCAATTGTAATACATTTAAGAAATTCGAACTAATGTTTTCTTTGGAAATTTGTGGTTGCAGGAGATGATATTCCGCGGAACGGATACGGTATCCATTTTATTGGAATGGATCATGGCAAGAATGGTGTTACACCCGGAAATGCAAGCCAAAGCACAAGATGAGATCCGTTCCCGAGTTGGCAACAACAGACACGTCCAGGATACGGATATCCCAAATCTGCCGTATCTACAATCAATAGTGAAAGAAGTACTACGGATGCACCCACCAGGCCCACTAATGTCGTGGTCCCGTTTAGCTGTTGAAGATGTCCACATCGACAAATTCTTCATCCCAGCTGGAACAACTGCCATGGTCAATATGTGGGCCATAACTCATGATGGGTCCATTTGGAAAGATCCATCAGTGTTTAAACCTGAAAGATTCATCGAACAGGATGTGAACGTTATGGGTACGGATCTACGTCTTGCACCGTTCGGAGCAGGTCGTAGGGTTTGTCCTGGTAAGGCGTTGGGTTTAACAACGGTGCATTTGTGGCTTGCTCGACTCCTTCAAGAATTCACCTGGTCTGCAGCAAGACCAGTAGATCTATCCGAACGTCTTCGTCTATCCATGGAAATGAAGAACCCAGTTGCCTACCGAGTTGTTCGCAGGAACACGATGAACTCCATTTGATTCGACACATCGGCAACTCTACCATTAAGTATGTAAATAGTAAATTGTGTTACATTTGATATGGTTTTATGTTGTGTTTTGAGGTCGCAACTTGATTTTAAGTTCTTGATATGTAAGTTATATAAGTATATATATAATAAGCCTGTAACATTCTTTTCTTAACTTTTATTTGTAAGAGCTAGGAAAAAAAGAAGAAAATGTTCGATATTCAAACCTAAGGTTGTTTATCAATTTATGTTATAGGTCTATCCAAAAAATGAAGACAAAATATTACAGTTAGGACTACCAACAATGATCATTGTTAAGTTCTTGATATGTAAGTTAAGACTAATTTATGTTATAGGTCTATGTTAAGAAATGTTTGACAAAATATTACAGTCATGACCTTTGGTATACTTTGTTGGCAGTGTATTTAAGCTTTAAAGGTTTATATACATGTCTCATTGTAGTACTTGTACTTTATTTAATTACTACGACACGGATAAGGATATGTGTTTCCAATGTATCCATCGATTCATACATGTCGTAATTCTTTGAGAAGAATCGAACCTATCGATCTAGTCTAAATGTTTTGAAGAATTGGTTAATAAACAAGACCTTATCCTCGAATCTTTTAATATTATGTATGTAAGTCATACAACCCTTTGGGACAAACATAGTTCGTTAGAGAAAATCCTATGGGCAGTAGAACATTACTTCGTTCACTACTTCAAAAAAATATCATCAAAGGTCATTCACCAAACTTGTAACAAAACTAAAAACACCTAAAATTACTTTAAAATCAATTAGATTAATCTTGCAAAATCTGTTAGCATTAGAATTTAATTTTTCTCTTTGATATAAATTGTTGGGTTCCCAATTTACATAGATTTGTGTTTATTCATTTTCCTAAAATTTATAATAATATTTAATTCTTGATCCATTTATTTTCTTGTCTCTTTACCTATTATCATGAACTATTTCTCAAGCATGCATAATTACACGAAGTTGGGAAAAAATGACAAAAAAAAGGAACAAAGAGAGATGTGAGAAACTGAATCGATTACAATTAATTCACGCATAGCCTTACATAATCCCATGAAGTAGGGGAGAAATAATGACAGAAGCAGAAACCATGACAAAAAAAAGGGGAATAAAGAGAGATGTGAGAAACTGAATCGATTACAATTCATTCGTGTGTAGCCTTGTGTTTGGTTAATTTTTTTTATAGGTTTCATTTTTCTTCCTGCCCCCTACCCGGCAAATTTTAAAATCACAACATCTTCTTTTTTGGAAAAATCTGGCTTTTAAAAAATGTTTTAATTTTAAAAAATAAAAAAAATAATAATTTGAAAACTAAAATCAAATTAAAACAAAACAACGAAAAATTAACCAAGGGTGACTAAATAATTTACCTATCTTAGAACACCTTTTCTCACCCTAATATCACTACTTCTTCCACCACCACATTATCGTCACCACTCCACCAGTCTCACCAATACCCACCACCATTATCCCACCGCCGATCCACCACCACCACCCACCATCACAACCACCATTAGTGCTTAATTTACCTATCTTGATACCCCTTTTCTCACCCTACTACCACTAGTCTCACCAATACCCACCACCATTATCCCCATCACAACCACTATTAATGCTTACTGATATGGTTAATATCAAATAAATTTATTATGTATCAACAAAAATATATTCATTTGATTAATTAAAGAAACATTTACTATGAAATATCAATTGAACATTTATTATTAAATTTTAATTAAGCGTGATCATTTATAGCGGTAAATTTATGTTCTGCAAGTATGAATTTGATCGTTTTTTATCTAGCCTAACTTGTCTAAACTTCGTTTTGTATTCTGGAAATGTAATCAATTTTATTTTAATACTAAACCGTGATTTATTTGATCGGTTACTATAAATAGCTGGGATCCCATTTGGGTGATCCAGCGGTCATGATCATATTGTCTTATATGATTTAGTACCCTCCTCAAAATATTTGTGTTTTGTCCTTACCAGATGTGCTAAAAACAGCCAACTACATCTATCACAATAAAATATTGCCCATTTTGTAAAGACACAAAACTATTATTGTCCACCACTATTCACTAACATCCACCACCGTACGCAAAAATCAGCCACGCCCACTATTTTTTCCACCACCAGTAATGTTACCACCTCCACCACTCACAAATACCCGCCACTGTTTCCACCACCCACTGCTTCTTTCACTACCACCATTAAAAAATTTTAATATAATTTTTAACCGGGGTCACTGTAGTACAGTGGTAAAGTCATTGGGTGATGATACCAATTACCTTAGTTCGAAACTCACCAACACCAAATTCTTTACCGATCAATATATATATAGTTTTTCATAGAGTAGGTATTGCTATTCAAAAAGGAGTTGGAGCCCAGCTTGTTGCTAGGTTACCAACCAAAGTTGTTCCAAAAACTATCAATTAATCATAAGTTTATTTTAATATTTTTTATTAACGATTTTAATAAACTTATTTATTAATAAAAATATGTATTTATTTGATTCATTAAATGAACATTTATCATGAAAAATTAATTAATCATTCATCATGAGCAATTAATAGAACACTAATTAATAAAGTATTTATAATGGTTAGTTGAAAAAACCATGGCCGTAGATTTACATATCAACATAATAGTGGCATAGTTTCTCCAAAAAAAAGACTTAGTTTTTTGGTGGACATTTGACGTTCATCCTATCGTCCTATCCCCTTTAACACGACTGAGCAGGAGAGGCGAAAAAGCTTCCAACAAATATTTTTAGTCCAAATTGGTATCATATGTGCCAATTTTCCTGGAAGGAAATAAGGAAGTTATAATCCTTTTTGACATTAACATCTTCATCTCTATCATAACTCCAGATTCAAAAGTCACTAGAGGCATCACAAACAGACACAAGAAAAGACATAATCTTATCCTCTATCTAGCCAGCGAAAAGTACATCTACCGTAGACTGATCATACTGTTTAGAAGTAAGGTTGATAACATCCTTCTTAAATTTAAGACAAGACACATTCTCAAGAGCAGTATTGGAAATTCCATCAAATAGAAGGTCAGAGATCCAAAAATCATTCCATAAATCGATTTGGCTAACATCACCGATGCACCATCTAAGGCTACCTTTTATAGACTCTTTACGTTTACACCTTATAAGGATACCTTTTATAACATCTTTACCTTTAATAATACTTTCCCGTAGGATATAACAACTATTTTTGGTTTTACTAGACCACAAATCCACATTGTTAAAATATTTTTCTTTTCAGAGAAGAGCAACATCAAATCCAAGATTCTCATTAGTCTCCAAGCCATCTTATGTAAGAGCGCAAGATTATTCAGCTTCATATTTTCAGACAAAGACCCCCATTATTCGCCGGACTACGTATAATATACCAATTCATATTATGCACCTTCCTAGAGTCTTTTTTCCCACCCCACAGAAAGTTTCTCCTAAAGTTATCAACTTTATTAACCAAACATTTAAGCAGCATTAACATAGACGTAATAATCAACTGGGATTAGGCCAATTGGCTAGGGGTTGAACTCCCAAGTTATAGGTTAGGAGTTCAATTCCTGCTGTTGTTTTCATCAAAAAAAAACATAGACGTAAGATGATTGAGTGCGGGATAAAAAAATAAAGCTTATAATTTCTTACCAACAATGATCAATGACTTATATTTCTCTCAAAAAAATGGTAGAGCTGAGAGAAAACACAAACACATTATTGAAATCGTACTTATACTTATATCTCATGCCAAATTACTTTTATCATACTGGTCCTATGCATTTGAAACTGCAAAATTCTTGTAAACAAACTTCTTACCCTTTCACTTAATTAGATATATCCTTTGGAAACTTTGTTTCATGTTAAGCCTGACTATTATTTCCTGAAAACATTTGGTTGTCCTTGCTTTCCTTATCTTAGATCTTTCAATCACCTTAAACTTGAACCTAGGTCTACTCAATTCATATTCTTGAGGTATAGTCATATGCACAATGGTAATAGATGCTTGAATCTCTTAAATAATAAGATCATCACTTCTAGACATGTCACCTTTGATGAGTCATACTTTCTATACGCATCTTTTTTTTTCAATCAGGCTATTTTCCAAATGTTGTTTTATCAACCATGTATGTTTCATCCCACAAGTTGTTGTTCAACAACCTATTTCACATGATGCTGACATTCCCTTGTCAAATGTGAATGGGTTTCTACCACTCTCTATTGCAACCTATTTTTCTCCTACACCACCCATTCATACTTCTTCTACTTTACCCTTGTTGAGAATGCTCACTCCATGACTACTAGAGAAAAAAAATGGGATTTCAAGGCCAAGAGTGTTTGATTCTAAAATGCAGTCTTTCAGTGAATATATTACAATACCTGCTTGTTTTATTATGACCAACACAGATCTAAAGTGGAGAGCTTCCACGGTTGAATATGTGAATGTTCTGATCCAAAATGGAACTTGGTGTTATATTGAACCCAATCCTTCTCAGAAAATTGGAGGATGTAAATAAGTGTTTATGAATAATAAGAAAACAGATGGTTCAATTGAAAGATATAAAGCACGCATAGTAGCTAAGGGTTACAACCAAATTGAAAGTATTGATTATCAAGACACTTTTATTCATGTAGTCCAGCCAACTACATTTAGAATGATGCTTTCTATCAGTCATCAAAAGGGTTAGACTATAAGACAATCAGATGTGATTTTTTTTGGCATGGTTATCTAGCATAAGTTGTATATATGAGTCAGCCACCAAGTTTTATTGATCAACAATTTACCATTCATGTATGCACGCTACACAAGTCTCTCTATGTGCTTAAACAAAATCAAGAGCTTGGTTTGATAAGCTAAGTCAGTTTCTTTTAAAGTACAGTTTTACTTCTTCAAAGACAAATACATCTCTATTCCTTGAAGTTTCAAATTCAGTTGCATTCTACATTCTTATCTATGGTGATGACATATTGGTAACTGGCATCTCTCCTCAAGTTGTGGATCTTCTTATTAATGCTTTTGCTTCTGAATTTGCAATTAAGGATTTGGGTAAATTATTTTTTTTCTTGGGTATTCAGGCATCTGGAAATAATAATAATATTTTGTTGTCTCATGAGCAGTTTGTTTTTAATCTTCTGACAAAGACTAAGATGGACTCTATAAAGTCTTGTGCTACTCATATTGCTTCTTTTGTGTCGGAATCCTCCTCTCTTGCTTTATCTGATCATGCAGTGTGTAGGAGCACTATTGGGGATCTTCGATATGTTATTATTACCAGACTTAATGTGGTATTTGCAATCAATAAGGCTTGTCAGAAAATGCATTCTCCAACTAAAGCTGATTGATCTGCTTTGAAGAGGATTTTGAGATACCTCAAGGGCACCAACTCCTTTGGTTTGCAGTTTAAAATATTTCTCTCTTCAATTTCGGATATACTCTGATGCTGATTGGGATGGGGATTTCATTGACAGAAGACACACAAGTAGCTTAGCTATTTTCATGGGCTTTAATCTCATATCTTGGTACTCAAGGAAACAATGCAGAAGCTGAATATAGGGGTTTGACTAATGTTATTCTGAATTAGTTTGGGATCAATCTCTGCTGGAGAAGTTGAGCTTCTCTGCACCTGGTATTCCTGTCTTATGGTGTCACAACATGGAAGCTACTTATCTTCCTGTCAATCCTATTGTTTGTACCATCTATAAAATAGATCAGAAGCCCGTTAATCAAGCTCGTGAAAGAAGATTCAAGAAGTCTTGTTGCCCAAGTTGCTTGCATATCAAGTTTACATCAAAATTAGGGTTACATAACTATATAAATACATGTATCCTAAACCCTTAGAGGATATGGAATCCTAGGTTAGCTAACCCGAAGAAATACAATTGTATAATGATCATCAATAAAATCACTCCCTATGGGATTCCTCCGTGGATGTAGGCACAACTTGCCGAACCACGTTAAATTCTTTGTCTTCTTTATTTTCCTTCAATTCGTTTCTAACCCTAATTTTTCCTTAATTCACATCATTATCATCAAATCATCGTGTTTAGTGCCTAAAAGTAATTTTGGGTACAAACGTTGGCGCCGACTAAGGGGATTCGTGAAAACAATCATGTTTTACCATTGAGAGAAGTTATGGAAAAAATCACACGGATTCCAACAAAAATCAGCAAAAGAAGAAAAATATATTTGGGTTCACAGCGAAACCGTTGCAAACATGAGGAAAGTGTTGCGAAACCAAAGCATAAATTGTTGCGAAATCAGTTGCAGAAGGCGAGATCTTCATAAACAACAACAGATATGAGTGTTACAGAAAGCGGTGCCAAATCTTCTGCATCCATCCTTTTATACAACACCAGATCCAGCAAATTAGATCCATCAAATTCAGAAGATATGATTTGTACGATATGTCCATCCTCGTTCAGCTTCAGGTCGGTGAACCAATTCAACCAATCTCGGCTAATTAAAGAACGACACGTGTATTGGTTTAACTTGGTATAGACCGTACTTTCGGGTCCAACCAGTCACCAATGAGTTGACAGTCCAATCACCTTCCACATCAGCAATGTGCGCTGAGGCAGTGATGCCACATCATCGATTCGATCTGCCACATCATCGATTCGATCTGCCACATCAGTGGCATATCCAATTAGCAAGCTGTCACGTCAGCATAGTCGAGTCCAGTCAGCAACACCATGTCAGCAACCATTGCCATGTCAGCACACTCGCTGAGATGTCCATTGTTGGATTTGATACGCATTGCCATGTTAGCACATTTGGTGCCACGTCATCAGCTTTGTCCAGTCAGCGGAGGCCATATCAGCAATCTTTATCCAGTCACTGCCACGTCTACAACAACACGCACACGTCGTGAAAATCTTATTTCGTCAGTAACTTCTTCGTTTTAAGTCCGAATTGAGTGAATTTTGGCTCGTTGGAATCGTCTTTGAATTCCCTACAACATGAAAGCAAAAATTCCTGTGTTTGAGAAACTTTGGTGTGCACTTGGAGCAGCAACATGATCGCGTTCGAGTTTCGTGGATAGCGACATGATCGAGTTCGAGATGAGGATTGTTTAGACCCTTCAATGTTTAGCCTTGCATTACATCGCAAGCACCAAAATCCTCACGTTACACGTGAGCACATAAGTCTTGCTCTTATCGCAAGCATAAAATATCTCCTTGCACGTGAGCATGAAAGACTTTCACCTTTGAAAGCATAAAGTCTCGTCTCAACCACGAGCCCAACACCCGATGTTGGTCCAAAGTCTCGTCGAATAACGAGCCCAATGCCCGATATTGGTCCAAAGATTCGTACTCAACACAAGCAATACAACCATCCTGCCCGAGAAGCGAGCGCTACAACCTTGTTACGTTGCGAGTAAAAAGCCTTTCCCCAGCCGCAAGCACACTACATTATACTCAAGACTCGACTAGCTCTCGAGCATCAAGTCCACCACGTGAAAAAAAAGTCTCTCCTAGCACGTGAGAAAATTTCATTGCAGGTTATCGCAGTTGGAGGGGTCTTTGTAATATCTCTACTCACGCTTGGGGGCGAGTTACGTCATCTACGGTCGAAGCAGAAGGGAAAACAAACTTCTTAACGCCCAACAAGTTGGAGGTTAAGGGGGGGCGATGTTTGTACCGTCTATAAAATAGATCGGAAGCCCGTTAATCAAGCCCGTGAAATAAGATTCCTGAAGTCTTGTTGCATTGCATATCAAGTTTACATCAAAATTAGGATTACATAAAATTTTTAAATACATGTATCCTAAACCCTAAGAGAATATGGAATCCTAGGTTAGCTAACCCGAAGAAACATAATTGTATAATGATCATCAATAAAATCACTCCCTATGGGATTCCTCCGTGGCTGTAGGCACAACTTGCCGAACCAGGTTAAATTCTTTGTCTTCTTTATATTGAAATTTCCTTTCACTATGTTCGAGAGCTTGTGGCTAGGAAACAACTTGCCGTGTGATTTCCTTCAGCACATGATCAAATTGGAGACATTTTTACAAAGTTTTTTTTTGCATTTCAAGGTTTGCGTTGCTTCGGCTCAAACTCAGTGTCTCTTGTTTTTCAACACTGGACTTGTGGGCGGTGTTATTCTTACATTGATATGTGTCAGACATATATTTCCATTAAAGCGTTGGTTGTTGGATTTCCGTTATGTCTTGTCATTATTGTCTAGCCTATAAATAAGCATGTATCATCTTGTGTAAGAGTTAGCGAAGTTAATGAGATACAAAATGGGCGCGTCTGTCTAACGACACAAACAACATCTCATAAAAGAAAGAAAAAAATTACTAATTGTAACATAAAAAAGAAAATACGATACAAAAATACAAACACTAGGGTAATACCCAAGTTGAACATTAGAACATCAAAAGGATATCTTTGAGATCTTTGGAAAGAAAGAAAGATATTATTCTTACTTAATATACCTGTGTACCAGAGTTTGACCTCGTAACTAAGTTAGCAACTAGATCATCGTCAATTCAACTTGCACCAGCATATTTCCCTCTTACCCAGTGGCAGAATCAAACCCCAACTAAGAAGAAATTACCACTAGACCAAGTTGTACTTGCAAACTATAGTATCTGATCCCCATGCAATACGACTATACCGTTCCACCGAACAAGATAAAATTCTTCGTAAGCACCACCAACCAATACGCCATAAGATGATGCAAAAAATGCTTTTTCAAGTAAGTGAGTTGCACATTCTTGGTCAAAAAAAAAGGAAAACAACAGAGGTAAAAGAAGGAATAGAATCGAAAGATACATTTGAGTTTTATTGGATTTGAAGCCCCCACATGATCTATAAATAATTCAACCTAATTTCGATTCTAAATAATCAACCTTTTTTCTTCTTTACAAGTGATGATGCTAAATGAAACTTGTCCATTTCCTATAAAGAGTATATCTTTCCCAAAAGTTTCGGCTTTAAGAAGAAGGAGAAGAAATCCAAAATCCTTCTTATTCAATACCAAAAACTTGAAAGAAAATCAAATCTATCTCCTTGCAATTGCAGATATAAACCTGTCTATTTTCCCTTTTGTTATTGTTTGCTCCATAAAAATCTTGTCTAATTGACTAATGACCCGCACTAATTCACCATATGCGTACCCCCGATGTGGCGGTCATTTAAAGGCCCCGGGTGCTATAAGATGACACATTGTTACTGCTTTTTCCTCTCTGTCTAGTCCTTCTAGTTACAACATAAAGATATCCAGTACAATTTGTGGGAAAATTACCAATCAGAAAAGATTTGTGGGAATTTTTATGGACAGAGTGTACATTTCCGTACATGTGTATGGCTAAATTTTGCATAATTGGTTTGATTCAGATCTAGTGTTTATATGCACTACTGCACTAGTATCAGTGGACTGGAGATAGTGGGGTGACTATGCTTTATGCATTCTTACATAGGACGTTTTGGTAGGAAGTTGGGATTTGGAAATGATTAAGATACTGACCAAATTGTTTGATTGGAGAGGATAAACTCCCCTCAACTCTTATATTTTAGCCAATCAAAGATGTAAAAGTTCTAAAATGGTGCATGGCCTGTTAGTTTTAACGACTTATAAAGGGGATACCAGTCCTACTAAGTGTTGATACCATTTCATCGATCCAACGATCAGGATTGGTGAGATCCTTTTGTCATATATAAAACGATATCAGCACTTAATAGAACTGGTATCCCTCTTTATAAATCATGTTAGTTTTGTACAACATTTCAAAGTTCAAATTGTGTTATGTTAACACTGTGTAGAAAAAATAGGGCTATTCAGTGGCGAACCTCGGTGTCCGTAAGCCATGAACTTTTCTAATAGCTGGAATATGGATTGGGTTAATGGTTACTCCACTCCTTATAATGTGCAACTCATTGTGGGTACTTGGATTCCCCTTTCGGGCCGTGATAGACTAATCTGATCATTTTCAAAAAAATGACCAAATTTCTATTAAAACTTTATCTTTATAGAAAAACTTAGGCTAAACAGAGCCTAAGGCCAGTACAAATTGTTGGCATTGTTGCTGATGTCAATCCTGCCAACATTGTTCTTACAATACAAAGCAGTATTAAGAGTATTCAAATTTTGAAGTTTATGGATAATTTTAAGACTAAGTAAAACAAAAGTAATGGCTTCCCTTAGATGATCTCACCCACAACTAAGAGTTACCCAAATTCGAAGACTTGATAAACAAATCTGTATCACACAGAAAATTCTATAGGAATAGATAAATCTGTCTCCCACAGATATACCTACGAGTTTTGTTCCGTCTTTTGATAAATCAATGGGAACATGAACCAATTGATAAACCGGTCTTATATTCCCGAAGAACATCCTAGTATTAGCAATCACCTCACAATAATCTTAATCGGTTAACGTAACAAGATATTGTGAAATCACAAACGATGAGACGAAGGTGTTTGTGACTACTTTTCTATCTTGCCTATCGGAGATATAAATCTCAAGCCAATCTTATGATTGCACTTAATCACGATAGAAACAGCAAGATCAGATCACGCAACTACAGAGAAAATAGTTAGGTCTGACTTCACAATCCCAATGAAGTCTTTAAGTCGTTCACCTACAGGGTCTCGTGAGAAACCTAAGGTTAAAGGAGAATCGACTCTAGCTATGCAACTAGTAACACACGGAAGTGTAGGGATTAGATTTCCCAGTTGAAAAAGCGGGGGTCTAACAACACCACCCAATATTTCGCTTAGCAATCTGTATGGACTAACTCCGAAATACTTTGCTAGAGAATCAACTAGACAGTCTGACTCAATCTAGATAAAAGTATCTCAAGGAGTTAATATCTCTCTCTTGTTTTGATTTTTACTCAAGCTAAAAACAATAACGAGTCTTTATCAAATACAAGGAATAACTTGGACGGTACCAAAGACCAATGTCCAAGTGTTAATCAATGAAATCGACAACCACAAGGTCGGATCTCCAATCGATTAACCTTTAACGCACAACCTGTATTATTTCAATTATCAAGATAAACAATATAATGCGGAAAATGAAATAACACTGACACCATAAATTTTGTTAACGAGGAAACCGCAAATGCAGAAAAACCCCGGGACCTAGTCCAGATTGAATACACACTGTATTAAGCCGCTACATACACTAGCATACTCCAAGCTAACTTCGGACTGGACTATAGTTGAACCTCAATCAGTCTCCCACTAATTAAAGGTACAGTTGTACTCCTACGCCTATGATCCCAGCAGGGTACTGTACACTTGATTCCCTTAGCTGATCTCACCCACAACCAAGTGTTGCTGCAACCCAAAATCGCAGACTTGATAATAAACAAATCTGTCTCACACAGAAAAGTCTATCAAAGGATAAATCTGTCTCACACAGAAAAACCCTAGGTTTTTTGTTCCGTCTTAAGATATGAAATCAAGGTGAACAGGAACCAATTGATAATCCGGTCTTATATTCCCGAAGAACAGCCTAGATTAATCAATCACCTCTCAACAGTCTTACTTGAATACACAAGAGGACGTCGAGGAATCACAAACAGTGAGACGAAGATGTTTGTGTCTTCTTTATCTTGCCTATCGGAGAACTCTCACGATCTCAATCCAATCAAAGATTGTACTCGTACAATAGAATATGCAAGATCAGATCACACAACTATAATAAAAGTAGTATCGGTCTGGCTTCACAATCCCAATGAAGTCTTAAAGTCGTTAACCTGGTTTTAGAGAAGAAAACCAAAGGTTAAAGGAGAATCGACTCTAGCGAGCGCACTAGTATCACACAGACGTGTGGGGATTAGTTTTTCCCAATGCTAGATGTCTCATATATATAGTCTTCAAATCAGGGTTTTGCCTTAGTTACGAAACAATCAATATTCACCATTAGATGAAAACCCGATTTAGATTCAAGCTAATATTTCTCAACCGTTAGATCGAAAACTTATTTTGCCACATACACTTGAGATATACGTTTACTGGGTTTGTGAAAACCGTGCCCAAACGTGTACGCGTATGTTGGTTCAACATAGTAACCCAAAAGGTCAACCATATGAGCATTTCATATTAAACTTGTTCTTCTTTACCAGAACTAGTTCAATTGACTCAAACAAACTAGTTAGAGAGTTGTTCAATTGCTATGAGATCTTATGTAACTACACAAGACACAATTGAGACAAAGATGATTCGATTCGATTGAATCGGCTCATGAACTTTATAGCCACGGTTTGCATACTGCATTCCTTAGTAATTTAAGTATCATGTTCAGAGCACATCTTTATATCATAACCTACTCAAGTACGCAAACAAGTTCGCGGACTTAAAACAACCGGCAGAGTTTTCCAAACTCAGCAGAAAATCTCGGTAAGGAGACTTCCGCCAGTTCGCGGACTGAGTTCGCGGACTAAACACGCAAACGAGTTTTTGGAAAATCCCAGCAGAAATTCTCGGAAAGAGAACTTCTGTCAGTTCGTGGACTGAGTTCGCGGACTTGGAAAAGCCAATTCCTCCGGTTTCTCTCAATCAACAAAGTTCGCAAACTTCGGATTAAGGAATAGGACTTATGCACATATGTGTTTCCGCACAATGCTTATATCCATCATTGGTTATATAGACCTAAACTCTCATTCCAACCATTGAAACATTCTTAGAGGACGTTATATAGTTGTTACACTATTTCTCGTCAAAGCGATTTTCAAAGTGATTGAAATATTATGACTTTCGTCATTAGGTGAAGATAAACCTGATCAAAGCGAAACGCTTTACCAACATATTATTTCGATATATAGATAGGTGATATATACTCGTCTCGAAATATCAAATGTGTATGATCCAGTCTATATAGCATATGAATTTTGTCTCATAAGAAGTAGGAGATAGAAGAGATAGACTTTTGAGTGATAGATAAGTTCAAGTCTCCACATACCTTTTGTTGATGAATTTCCACGGTTCCTTGAGTAGATATTCGTCGTTGTATAATGAATCTCCATGAAGTCCTTGAGTTCAACTACACTTTTCTATCCTAGTCCGAGATTTAGCTATGTAGACTAGAAATCAAGACTCATAGTTTTGATCACTAACATTGACAAACATGCTTGAGATAGCAACGCATGCGAGGTCGACCGATCTATGCTCTAACAATCTCCCCCTTTGTCAATTTTAGTGACAAAACTATTAATACATATGGAATACAAAAAAGATAAACTTTAGTGGGTCCTATTCCATAGTTTAATCTTCAACGTTCCCTGAAATCTTCGTCCTTCCAAGTACTCCAATGATCCCAAAGTTTGTAAGTTTAGCATCACCGTTGTTGAAGATCCGTAGCTATAACAATGAGAGAAATCGAGATTCTCGATCATTATTATACAGTGACATAGTATTATTATATAACATCAAAGTCCAATTGTATCATGACTTTAACAATAATACTACGGTGATATGTATCACTCCCCCTTAGTCAATCTCCATCTCACATGGAAACCACTCCCCCTTACACAATGATCCGAAAATCATATGTATATGTAGTAGAACTACACATTAATTCTCCCCCTTTTTGTCAATAAAATTGGAAAAGGTACAAGAACGGGTTCCTAATGAAATTTCCGAGAAGAGACGTTTCATAGACTAAAAGAAGAAATACATACCAACTTAATTTAGATGCAATCATAAAGCCGAAGCTAAATGCATTCATCAAGGAGTTTTAAGATACAAGATAACCCCTATAAAATTCCACAGCCGCACAACCCGCAAGATATTACCATTAAGCACAAGTTCAAAAGAACTCTCCCCTATTTGATGTCATTCCCGAGAGAACAACAAGAGCGACCTTAATTTCGAAAGAAAAGAAGGATTTTTAATTGGACATCAAAAACCATAGGAAAATTATTTTCTATATCCAAAACTCAATCAAATTAATCACAAGTAAACCCATGATTAATTTAATTGGAATACGCAATTAAATCAAACCACAAAAGTGATCAATTTAATTGATTGTGCTCAACATAAGTAAACCTACGGAGCTACGACTAAGGTCATCATACAGAGATGACTAACTTAATCGTTCACATACTCAAGGAAAACCTTACGGAATATACGACTACATCAACCAATAGAACATAGTTAGTATAGCCGTTCATATACTCAACACAAGAACTTGTGGAATATATGAAAACTCAACTAGACTAATTACAAGAGAACCCATAATTAATCTAATTGGAATACAAACAACCAAACTAATCACGAAGGTAATCAATTTAATTGTCAAAATTTTTGCTCGACAAAAGAAGACTTTCAGAGCAAATAACTAAATAACCAACCAAGATGATTAATTTAGTTCATAATTCTCAAAATATAGCATCTTATGGAACAACCAACAAAGCTAATAAGTACAATCGACTTAGTTGTATCGTGCTCAACATAAGACACACAATGGAGCCTTCACGATAATACAAAAAGAATGGATCAAAGAAGATCAATATCGCAGAATGCATACAAGGATCTATTCTATCTTTCCATCACTATATGCGTAATGACATAATAGACTTTATCCTTGTCACACAAAAGATTTTATCCTATTTTCCATCAAATAAATGACTGCATAGGCATAACTTTTGTAATTGTCAAAAGTCCATTCGTCCTTTCGTCAATACGAAAACCAATTCATGAACGACTTTACTTTTGACAACATATGGGATCTTCAGGTTCACGGACGCAAACGTACATATCCTATCAACAATTGCAATATCGCAAAATCATAAAGATTAATACTGCAAACCATCATCCTCCAAATATTTTTAGAATTTAAACCAATAAATCTAAAAACATGAAGATGAAAACTTTGGACATAGCTATGTGTAATCACAATAACGGCTATTCCAAACTCTAGTAATCCTTCTCAAAAACAAGAATAAATTCTCATAAGAAGTTTCCTAGGAATCAAGACAGACTCGTAATGCACATATAAGATGACTTGTCCTTAGAAGGTAGAATCAATCTTTTTCGCCCGGATTTACACCAAGAATAGCTACCAAAGGCGTATAAAAAGATTTTCTAAACAAAGAAGAACATACAAAGTCATTAACGACCATGCACCATAGTTCACAAAGGATGAATGTGAACATTCAAGAATTCCATAACAATGTGTACTATTTCCCATTCTTGAACTTCCTTTTTTGTGATTCACCAACAACATTCTTGTAAAAGCTATGAATTATCTTAGAAGAGTATTACTCCAAGAATCCAAGTGCCCAAGTCCAAGAAGTGGAACAAGTGCAGCAAAACGGAGCAAAACACTCAAAAACAAGAGACAAGACAAATACCAATCTTAACTCATCCAAATTCAAATTTTCTCATCTCCATTTTGAAGAGAATTCAAGGAGGAAGAGAATGCAAAAAGAATGAGGTCATCCCGAGTTCGTACGAAGAAGATACGGCCAAAACAAGTTTACCGAATATCGACGTCAAGTATGCATACGGGTTTGCAAACGAATTTTCAAGTCCGCGAACCTAAACCACTGGATTTTGATTTTAAAATATTCTATGTATACCTGGTAGGTGTACCATGTAGTCCAAACATCCCGAACTATCATTTTCAAACCTAAACATTTAAGAACCTTAAACACAGATCAAGTTAAGTAGAAAAGAACGATAAGAAAGGTATGTGAATCATTATAAGTTCTCTAAGAAAATAATAGTACAAATCTTGCTCAAGTTTAGAAACATACCTTTTCATATGAATCCAATAGAATTCTACCGTCTTACCGAACATAATCTGTGTGCCCCAATTCTTGTGCTTCCCTCACCGTATACAAAGCAGGGCATTACTTGATGAGGATGCACTTCCAACATAATCAAGTTGCGTTGGGGTGAACAAAGTCTTGCTCACCGCAAGTGACCTTTGGATTATCATGAAAGAGATCACTTTTAGAACCTTTCACATCCAATTACATTTTTCCAAAAAACTTGTTAAGTTCCAACATCATGGATATTGCCTTATCCATAGTCATGGAGTTTTGTGGAAGATCATTCCTTTTCACACTCAAAACATCATTGTCTTTCTTTGGTATCTACTTCTGAGTGCGTTTAGGAACAGTCGGAACCTTCTTCCCATCACTCTCTTCTAGAATTCTCGGAAGAGAATTGGATTGACTATTCTTTTGCAAGTTAGTCTTTCTCCAGTAGGGAACATCGGATCTTGTCTTTGTCTTTACAAAGTTATCCTTTTGATAACCATTACGATTGTGAAAAGGATGCGTACGACGTTTATAGGCAAATCTAGGTTTATCATAGCACTGATTCCTTTGCCTAAAGGTTGGACAATTACAACCTGTAACATTAAGAGGATCAGTCTTAACGTATGATCTTGGCTTCACAACTTCTTGTGATGCCCAAACAAGAACATCATGAAGTTTCTTATTCCTTATATGGAAACGACATCTCCTTTCCAGGTGACCTTTATTTCCGCAATAGTGGCAAACATAAGGAATGTTCTTACCTCGATCCGTGTGTGCTAACTTTGGAGGTTGATAAACTTTGCTCTTTTGAACCTTAACTGACGATGAAGGTATTTCACTTTTTCCATCAGTGGAAACCTTTTATTGAGAAGAATCACTAGCCTTGAAAAATTTTACCTCTTTGCTAGTACTTGGAGCATTTATTCCCTTATAGCCCAATCCTCGTGTATCACGATGATTTTTACTTGCTCCTAGCATAGTGGTTAATTTGCTTGAACTAGTATTGAACTTTTTCAAGTCATCTTCCAACATCTTGATTTTATCAAGAGCAGCATCTAAATCATCCTCAAGGCGTTTTTCTCGAGTGAGATAAGCGCTTTCTCTGTCGTCAAAACTTGTTTGCTGGGAGTTAAACCTTGCTTCAGATTCTGTAAGTTTCTCTTCCAACAAAAAGTACTTTTGATAAAGATTATCACATTCAAGTGACTTCATACGTAGGTTTTCCTCAGAATCCTTGAGGATCGATTCGGTAGAACGATTCGAAAAATAAACACCTGCGTAACATCTTCTCAATTTCTTTTTTTCTCGACAGAGAGGAGTCAGAAGAGGTGTGACATGAGAAGTTGTAATCTTCTTCATATTCCACAAATCCAAAAACTTAACATACTCTGAGACTTCCTCATCAACATCTCTACCAATATCTGAATCACCTTCATCAGAAAGTTCATCCAACTGTTCTTCTAGGAGAGTTTCCCAATCAACAGTTTTTACATCAAGAGAATATTTGTATATTGACTTAGATGTGACAGTTCTCTCAGGTGAATCCAAGATTTTAGAATCATCTGGTAATTTCTGAACTGGTACGTTATTAGAGATAGACTCGTCCATAATCAGATCGCTACAAACACAGACTTATAAGGTCTTTAACGTGTTTGCCTGCTCTGATACCAATTGAAAAAGCGGGGGTCTAACAAGACCACCCAATATTTCAAGGAGTTAATATCTCTCTCTTGATTTGATTTTTACTCAAGATAAAAACAATATCGAGTTTTTATCAAATACAAGGAATAACTTGGACGGTACCAAAGACCAATGTACAAGTGTTAATCAATGAAATCAACAACCACAAGGTCGGATATCCAATCGATTAACCTTTAACGCATAACCTGTATTATTTCAATTATAAAGATAAACAATATAATGCGAAAAATGAAATAACACAGACACCAGAAATTTTGTTAACGAGGAAACCGCAAATGTAGAAAAACCCCGGGACCTAATCCAAATTGAATACACACTGTATTAAGCCGCTACAGACACTAGCCTACTCCAAGCTAACTTCGGACTAGACTATATTTGAAACCCAATCAGTCTCCCACTAATTCAAGGTACAGTTGTACTCCTACGCCTCTGATCCCAGCAGGATACTGCGCACTTGATTCCGTTAGCTGATCTCACCCACAACCAAGAGTTGCTGCAACTCAAAATCGCAGACTTGATATAAACAAATCTGTCTCACACAGAAAAGTATATCAAATGATAAATATGTCTTCCACAGAAAAACCCTAGGTTTTTTGTTCCGTCTTAAGATATGAAATCAAGGTGAACATGAACCAATTGATAATCCGGTCTTATATTCCCGAAGAACAGCCTAGATTAATCAATCACCTCTCAACAGTCTTACTTGAATACACAAGAGGACGTCGAGGAATCACAAACAGTGAGACGAAGATGTTTGTGACATCTTTATCTTGTCTACCGGAGAACTCTCACGATCTCAAGACAATCAAAGATTGTACTCGTACGATAGAAGATGCAAGATCAAATCATAAAACTACGATAAAAGTAGTATCGGTCTGGCTTCACAATCCCAATGAAGTCTTTAAGTCATTAACCTGTTTTTAGAGAAGAAAATCAAAGGTTAGAGGATAATCGACTCTAGCGAGCGCACTAGTATCACACACACGTGTGCGATTAGTTTTTCCCAATGCTAGATGTCTCCTATATATAGTCTTCAAATCAGGGTTTTGCCTTAGTTACAAAGCAATCAATATTCACCGTTAGATGAAAACCTGATTTAGATTCAAGCTAATATTTCTCAACTGTTAGATCGAAAACTTATCTTGCCACACACACTTGAGATATATGTTTACTGGGTTTGTGAAAACCGTGCCCAAACGTGTACGTGTATGTTGGTTCAACATAGTAACCCAAATGGTCAACCATATGAGCATTTCATATTAACCTTGTTTTTCTTCATCATAACTAGTTCAATTGACTCAAATGAACTAGTTAGAGAGTTGTTCAATTGCTATGAGATCTTATGTAACTACACAAGACACAATTGAAACAAAGATGATTCGATTCGATTGAATCGGCTCATGAACTTTATAGCCACGGTTTGCATACTGCATTCCTTAGTAATTTAAGTTTCATGTTCAAAGCACATATTTAGATCATAACCTACTCAAGTACGCAAACAAGTTCGCGGAATGAAGACAACCGGAAAAGTTTTCCAAACTCAGCAAAAAATCTCGGCAAGGAGACTTCCGCCAGTTCGCGGACTAGGTTCGCGGACTAAACACGCAAACGAGTTTTTGGAAAATCCCAGCAGAAATTCTCGGCAGGAGAACTTCCGTCAGTTCGCGGACTTGGCAAAGCCAATTCCTCCGGTTTCTCTCAATCAACAAATTTCGCAAACTTCGAATTAAGGAATAAGACTTATGCACATATGTGTTTCCACACAATGCTTATATCCATCATTGGTTATATAGACCTAAACTCTCATTCCAACCATTGAAACATTCTTAGAGGACGTTATATAGTTGTTACACTATTTCTCGTCAAAGCGATTTTCAAAGTGAATGAAACATTATGACTTTCGTCATTAGGTGAAGATAAACCCAATCAAAGCGAAACGCTTTACCAACATATGATTTCGAGATATAGATAGGCGAGATATACTTGGCTCGAAATATCAAATGTGTATGACCTAGTCTATATAGCATACGACTTTTGTCTCATAAGAAGTAGGAGATAGAAGAGATAGACTTTTGAGTGATAAATAAGTTCAAGTCTCCACATAACTTTTTGTTGATGAAGTTCCACGGTTCTTTGAGTAGTCATTGTATAATGAATCGCCATGAAGTCCTTGAGCCCAACCACACTTTTCTATCCTAGTCTGAGACTTAGCTATGTAGACTAGAAATCAAGACTCATAGTTTTGATCACTAACATTGACAAACATGCTTGAGATAGCAACGCATGCGAGGTCGACCGAGCTATGCTCTAATACCAGTTGCTAGAGTTCTTTTTTATATAGTTTTCAATTCAGGGGTTTGCAATCTATGTTACCTTGGTAACGAAGCATTAATTATTCACCGTTACATGAAAAATCTAATTCAACCAAGCTAATATCTTTCAAACGTTAGATCGAACTTAGCTTGTTACACACGAATGAAATGCACCCTCATTTAGGTTTATGGAATCGTACCTAAACGTGTACACCATGTTGGCTCAACAATAGTTAACCGAAGTTAGCCATATGATTACTCTCATATCAACCTTGTTCATCTTAACCATAACTAATCCAAATGACTCAAATGAAACTAGTTAAAGAGTTGTCCAATTTCTATATTCTCATAGAAGTATACAAGAACACAATTGAAGTAAAATCGGTTTGATTCACTCAAATCAATTCATGAACATTATAGCCACGGTTTGCAAAGATTGCATTCCTTATTATAAAAATGTTCAAGTTCATGTACACAACCAATTTTAGAACTTTAACCTTCAAGTATGCAAATGGGTACGCATACTTGAATTACCCAGACCAAGATTGGGTTTCGCCAGTACGCAAACGGGTATGTGTACTTCCAATCCCAGCAGAAATATTCGGACATGAAACTTACGCCAGTACGCAAACGGGTACGCATACTTAGGTTCCCGGATTTCTCAAGCCAACAGGTACGCGTACGGGTACGCATACTATGGTTCCCGGATATGGATTACATATGTGCAAGAGTACACAACATGTCATATCCAATAATGGTTAAGTGTTCTAAACTCTTATTTCAATCATTGAAACTTTCTTAGAGGAGGGAAATATCCTTTTTCACACACTATTAGCATCAAAGCAATTTAAAGTTATTGAAATAATCATAACGAAACATTCTAAGTCTACACCAAATGATTGTATCACACAAACCATGTAAGATGTTACTCGGCAATTTTCACATGATCAACTTTTGAATTGCGTCAAGAATATAAGATGAAGTTGGTTGAAGCGAAAGCTTACCAACACATATTCCGAGAAATATGTAAGCGAGTTAAACTCAACTCGAAATCTCAAATGTGTATAATAGAAAACTATATCGTAACACGACTTATGTCTCAATATAGGAGATAGAGTAGAAATAGACTTTCCAAGTGATAGATGAGTTTCAGTCTCCACATACCTTTTGTTGATGAAGTTACACAAGCTCTCCTTAGTAGTTCTTCGTCTTCAAATGATGAACGTCGTGAAGTCTAAGGCCCAACTACACAATATATGTCCTAGTCCGAGACATCTATAAGTAGACGAGAAATCAAGACTTATAGTTTTGATCACTAACATTGACAAACATGCTTGAGATAGCAACGCATGCGAGTTCAACCGATCTGTGTCTAACAATCTCCCCCTTTGTCAATTTTAGTGACAAAACTATCAATACATATGGATTACAAAATAAATAAAACTTTGTAGCTTCTCATCCAAATGCTTGATCTCCTTGGCATATTCAACACGACTCGAAATCTTCGTCACTTCCAAGTACTCCATGATTCCAAACATGTTCAACTCAGTATCATAGTTGTTGAAGATCCGTTGCAATAACAATGAGAAAACAGTTGCTCTCAACCATTGTTGTACAGTGTCATAGTATCATTACACAACATCAAAGTTCAATTGTATCACAACTTTGACAACAATACTATGGTGATATGTATCACTCCCCCTTAGTCAATACTTCATCTCGACATGAAAACCTCTCCCCCTTACATAATGATCCGTAAACCATATGTATTTGTAGTATGAAACTACACATTAATTCTCCACTTTTTGTCAATATAAATTGGAAAAGGTACGAAAACTAGTGGGATCCTCATGAAATTTTCATAGAGATACTTCATGACCAAAAGAGAATAACATACCAACTTATTTAGATGCAATCATATAGCCTAAGCTAAATGCATTCATCAAGGAGTTTATAAAGATACAAGATAACCCCTACAATATTCCAAAATCGCACTCCCCACAAAGATTTGGCAATTAAGCACAACTTCAAAAAGAACTCTCCCCCATAAAATGTCATTCCCGATAGGACAACAAGAGCGACCTTACTTTTACGAGAAAATAAGGACTTCTTTGGACATAATAAAATCACATGAGAACATGATTTTGTATCCAAAAATCCCAATTGAATTAGCCATAAAAATGATCAATTCAATTGGAAATGCTCAACATAAGAGAACTTACGGAGCAACACAGTATATGCACAAAGATGTGGATTAGCGAAAGACCAATACTGCGGAATAAACAAAGATTCATTCTATTTTTCATTACTATTTGCACAATGACATATAATAGACTTAATCTTTGTAAACAAAAGTTCATCCTTTCTTCCATCAATATTTTCATAATGACATAAAAGGCTTAACTTTTGTATTCAAAATTTCATTCTATCTTTTATCAATACATTCATATCGACATATAATAGAGATAACTTTTGAACAAGTATGGGACAGTCAAGGTTCGCGGACGTAAACACCATATCCCATAGCAATTTGCAATATATGAAACCATAAAGATTAATACTGAAAAATCATCTTCCAAAAGCTACAAATGATCTTAGAAGAGAAGTACTCCAAGTGCCCAAGTCCAAGAGAAGTGGAACAAGTGCGACGAAACGGAGCAAAACACTCAAAAACAAGAGTCGGGACAAAGACCAATCTTAACTCATCCAAATCCAAGAATTCTCATCACAATTTTGAAGATAATTCATAGAGGAATAGAATGCTAAAAGAATGAGGTCATTCCGAGTTCGGACGAAGAAGTTGCGTCCAAAACGAGTTTACCGAATATCGATATCTACATGCCAGTATGCATACGGTTTGCAAACGAATTGTCGTGACCTGGAGCAGTATGCAAATGGGTATGCGTACTAAAATCCCTGGATTTTGATTTTAAATGATGGTATGCATACCTGGTATGTGTACCATGAAGTCCAAACATCCCGAACTACTATTTTCAAACCTAAACATATAAGAACCTTAAATACATATCAAGTTAGGTAGAAATGATCAATAAGAAAGGTACATGGATCATTATAAGTACTCTAATCAAATAAAAACACAAATATTGCTCAAGTTTATAGACATACCTTTTTAGAAGAATCCAATCGAATTCTACAGCCTTACCGAACATAATCTGTGTGACCCTCGTGCTCACCGTGTACATAGCAGGGAATTCCTTGGTGAGGATGCACTTACAACACAATCAAGTTGTGTTGAGGTGAACAATGTATTGCTCACCACAAGTGACTTTTGGATTATCATGAAAGAGATCGCTTTTAGAACCTTTCACATCCAAATTCATCTTTCCAAATAAATTTTTCCAACATCATGGATACTGCCTTCTCCATTGTCATGGAATTTTCTGGGAGATCATTCTTTTTCACGCTCAAAACGTCATTGAATTTCTTTGGTATCCACTTCTGAGTGTGTTTAGGAACAACCGGAACCTTCTTCTCATTACTCTCTTCAAGAATTCTTCGAAGATAATTGGATTGACTATTCTTTTGCAAGTTAGTCTTTCTCAAATTGGGAGCATCGAATCTTGTCTTCGTCTTTACGAAGTTATCCTTTTGATAATCATTACGATTGTGAAAAGATTCGTATGACGTTTATAGGCAAATCTAGGTTTATCACAACACTAATTCCTTTGCCTAAAGGTTGGACAGTTACAACCTGTAGTGTTAAGGGGATTAGTCTTAACATATGATCTTGGTTTCACAACTTCTTGTGATGCCCAGACAAGAATATCATGAAGTTTCTCATTCCTTATACGGAAACGGCATCTCCTTTCCAAGTGACCTTTATTTCCGCAATAGTGGCAAACATAAGGAATGTTCTTACCTCGATCCGTGTGTGCTGACTTTGAGGTTGATATACTTTGCTCTTTTGAACCTTAACTTCTGGTGAAGGTATTTCACTTTTCCCATCAATGGAAACCTTTTGTTGAGAATAATCACTAGCCTTGACAAATTTTACCTCTTTGCTAATACTTGGAGCATCTATTCCCTTATAGCCCAATCCTCGTGTATCACGATGATTTTTACTTGCTCCTAGCGTAGTGGTTAATTTTCTTGAACTAGTATTGAATTTTTTCAAGTCATCTTCCAACATATTGATTTTATCAAGAGCAGCATCTAAATGAGCCTCAAGGCGTTTTTCTCCAGCGAGAAAAGCGATTTCTCTGCAATCAAAACTTGCTTGCTGAGAGTTAATTCTTCCTTCAATTTCTGCAAGTTTCTCTTCCAACAAGAAGTATTTTTGATAAACACGATCACATTCAAGTGACTTTCTACTCTGGTTTTCCTCGGTATCTTTGAGGACCGATTCGCAAGAGCGATTCCGACCATAAAGACCTCCGTAAATCCTTTTCAATTTCTTATTTTCTCGACAAGAAGGAGTCAGAAGTGGTGTGACGTGAGAAGTTGTAATCTTCTTCATTTTCAATGAATCCAAAAACTTAACATACTCTGAGACTTCCTCATCAACATCTCTATCAATATCTGAATCACCTTCATCAGAAAGTTCATCCAACTGTTCTTCTATGAGTGTTTCCCAATCAACAACTTTTACATCAAGAGAATGTTTAGATATTGACTTAGATGTGATAGTTCTCTCAGGTGAAACCAAGCTTTCATAATCATCTGGTAATTTCTGAACTGGTACGTTATTAGAGATAGAACTTTTGTCCATAGAGTCGGATCGCTACAAACACAAACTTATGAGGTCTTAAATGTGTTTGCCTTCTCTGATACCAATTGAAAAAACGGGGTCTAACAACCTCACCCAATATTTCACTTAGAAATCTATATGGGCTAACTCCAATATCTTACAAGAGAATCAACTAGATAGTTAGACTCAATCTTATAAAAGGTATATCAAAGGGTTATATCTCAATCTCTCAATTCAATCCTCAATCAAACAAATAATAATTTGCGAGCCCGATTGAATATAAGAGAGATAACTTGAACGGTACCAAAGTCCAATATTCAAGGATCAATCAATGATACGTATTGATCTTTGTACCTTGGTGAATATTATTATAGAGGCGAAATTCAGAATAATAATAGACGAAAACTAGAAAACAGAGCACACTAGAAACCAAATTCTAAGAAAATATCTTCTCTAGATTATGAACAAGAAAACTATTACAATTCTCTCTTTGTTATGCTCACAATCTCTCTAAACAGTGGATCAACCTTAAACTGTTTCGCTAAGCTTGCTTTTAAAATAATAAATTGCCTCACAAACTTATCTCTAGGTGTGCGTGTTAAACCTCCTTTTCTAGGGGTAAAACCACTCACTCTAGATTGTTTGAGCTATGAGATAATCATCTTTATTTATAGCTTTCAGTTTGGTTTATCAAACCTTATAGGAAATATTTACCATTCTAGGACTAATTCCTTTTCTAGGTATATTTTCCTTTCTAGGAATATTACCTTGTCTAGGAATTATCCCTTATATAGGTATACTTCCTTACTTTGGTTTGGTTTCCCAAACCTCTTGGAAATCTATTTCCTAACTAAGAGTATTTCCTAACACAAAACCCTTTCCCAACTAGGAATTCTGTCCAAATAAGGATTCCTTCCTAATATAGGATTCTTCCCACAACTTAGCTTGAGGTTCACTAGTTCCCGGAGAGATGAAGATACACATGTATCATGCGCCCCCACTCAAGAACTTGAACTCCTGTAAAAGTTAGGTTTGGAGGTTAGGGAACTCGAGGGTTCCTTTCACCCTGCTGAACCATCTATCTTTGCTTGAAACTTGACCTTGACGTCTAATTTGAAAATCATCCATATCTCCTCATCTTGTATTAGTCACTATTCGCTCCATAATGCAATTTTATTTGAGTGGTTATTCTTCTTTCTCGTTCTTTTCTTCAAAAACACCATATGAAGACGTAGTCTTTTTCTTCGACTTCGACTTGTGTGTATGAGGCTTCATGTCTGTTTGTAGCGCAACCACCTTTTTTTCCGTAGTTTGTGGTTCGCTTTGCTTAGGATCATCAACTGACTTTCCCATCTTATGGTCTATCGTTCTTTAAACGTTTTCTTGCTTCTCGAGTAACTCACCAAGTTGTTTGTAGAGAGATCTAGTGAAGACCATAAACCACCGGAATCTTCCCTAAAAGAAACGAACCTCGCTCTGATACCAACTTGATACGTAGTGATCTCTGTACCTTGGTGACTATTATTATAGAGGCGGAATTCAGAATAATAATAGACGAAAACTAGAAAACAGAGCACACTAGAAACCAAATTCTAAGAAAATATCTTCTCTAGATTATGAACAAGAAAACTATTACAATTGTCTCTTTGTTACGCTCACAGATCTCTCTAAACAGTGGATCAACCTTAAACTGTTTCGCTAAGCTTGCTTTTACAATAATAAATTGCCTCACAAACTTATCTCTAGGTGTGCGTGTTAAACCTCCTTTTCTAGGGTAAAACCACTCACTCTAGATTGTTTGAGCTATGAGATAATCATCTTTATTTATAGCTTTCGGTTTGGTTTATCAAACCTTCTAGGAACTATTTCTCATTCTAGGACTAATTCCTTTTCTAGGTGTATTTCCCTTTCTAGGAATATTACCTTGTCTAGGAAGTATCCCTTATATAGGTATACTTCCTTACTTTGGTTTGGTTTCCCAAACCTCTTAGGAATCTATTTCCAAACTAAGAGAATTGCCTAACACAAAACACTTTCCCAACTAGGAATTCTGTCCAAATAAGGATTCCTTCCTAATATAGGATTCTTCCCTCAACTTAGCTTGAGGTTCACTAGTTCCCGGAGAGATGAAGATACACATGTATCATGCGCCCCCACTCAAGAACTTGAACTCTTGTAAAAGTTAGATTTGGAGGTTAGGGAACACGAGGGTTCCTTTCACCCTGCTGAACCATCTATCTTTGCTTGAAACTTGACCTTGACGTCTAATTTGAAAATCATCCATATCTCCTCGTCTTGTCTTAGTCACTATTCGCTCCATAATGCAATCTTCTTCGAGTGGTTCTTCTTCTTTCTCGTTCTTTTCTTCAAAAACACCATATGAAGACGTAGTCTTTTTCTTCGACTTCGACTTGTGTGTATGAGGCTTCATTTGTGTTTGTAGCGCAACCACCTTTTTTTCCGTAGTTTGTGGTTTGCTTTGCTTAGGATCATCAACTGACTTTCCCATCTTATGGTCTATCGTTCTTTAAACGTTTTCTTGCTTCTCGAGTAACTCACCAAGTTGTTTGTAGAGAGATCTAGTGAAGACCATAAACCACCGGAATCTTCACTAAAAGAAACGAACCTCGCTCTGATACCAACTTGATACGTAGTGATCTCTGTACCTTGGTGACTATTATTATAGAGGCGGAATTCAGAATAATAATAGACGAAAACTAGAAAACAGAACACACTAGAAACCAAATTCGAAGAAAATATCTTCTCTAGATTATGAACAAGAAAACTATTACAATTCTCTCTTTGTCACGCTCACAATCTCTCTAAACAGTGGATCAACCTTAAACTGTTTCGCTAACCTTGTTTTTACAATAATAAATTGCCTCACAAACTTATCTCTAGGTGTGCGTGTTAAGCCTCCTTTTCTAGGGGTACAACCACTCACTCTAGATTGATTGAGCTATGAGATAATCATCTTTATTTATAGCTTTCGGTTTGGTTTATCAAACCTTCTAGGAACTATTTCCCCTTCTAGGACTAATTCCTTTTCTAGGTGTATTTCCCTTTCTAGGAATATTACCTTGTCTAGGAAGTATCCCTTATATAGGTATACTTCCTTACATTGTTTTGGTTTCCCAAACCTCTTATGAATCTATTTCCTAACTAAGAGTATTGCCTAACACAAAACCCTTTCCCAACTAGGAATTATGTCCAAATAAGGATTCCTTCCTAATATAGGATTCTTCCCTCAACTTAGCTTGAGGTTCACTAGTTCCCGGAGAGATGAAGATACACATGTATCATGTTCCCCCACTCAAGAACTTGAACTCCTGTAAAAGTTATATTTGGAGGTTAGGGAACTCGAGGGTTCCTTTCACCCTGCTGAACCATCTATCTTTGCTTGAAACTTGACCTTGACGTCTAATTTGAAAATCATCCATATCTCCTCGTATTGTCTTAGTCACTATTCGCTCCATAATGCAATCTTCTTTGAGTGGTTCTTCTTCTTTCTCGTTCTTTTCTTCAAAAACACCATATGAAGACGTGGTCTTTTTCTTCGACTTCGACTTGGGTGTATGAGACTTCATGTCTGTTTGTAGCGCAACCACCTTTTTTTCCGTAGTTTGTGGTTCGCTTTGCTTAGGATCATCAACTGACTTTCCCATCTTATGGTCTATCGTTCTTTAAACGTTTTCTTGCTTCTCGAGTAACTCACCAAGTTGTTTGTAGAGAGATCTAGTGAAGACCATAAACCACCGGAATCTTCCCTAAAAGAAACGAACCTCGCTCTGATACCAACTTGATACGTAGTGATCTCTGTACCTTGGTGACTATTATTATAGAGGCGGAATTCAGAATAATAATAGACGAAAAATAGAAAACAGAACACACTAGAAACCAAATTCGAAGAAAATATCTTCTCTAGATTATGAACAAGAAAACTATTGCAATTCTCTTTGTTACGCTCACAATCTCTCTAAACAGAGAATCAACCTTAAACTGTTTTGCTAAGCTTGCTTTTACAATAATAAATTACCTCACAAACTTATCTCTAGGTGTGCGTGTTAAACCTCCTTTTTTAGGGGTAAAACCACACACTCTAGATTGTTTAGCTATGAGATAAACATCTCTATTTATAGTTTTCGGTTTGGTTTATCAAACCTTTTAGGGACTATGTCCTATTCTAGGACTAATTCCTTTTCTAGGTATATTTTCCTTTCTAGGAATATTACCTTGTCTAGGAAGTATTCCCTTATATAGGTATACTTTCTTTTTTTGGTTTGGTTTCCCAAACCTCTTAGGAATCTATTACCTAACTAAGAATATTGTCTAAAACAAAACCCTTTTCCAACTAGGAATTCTGTCCAGATAAGGATTTCTTCCTAATATAATATTCTTCCCTCAACTTAGCTTGAGGTTCACTAGTTCCCGGAGAGATGAATATACACATGTATCAATCAATTTCAATCAACAACCAAAGGTTGGATTTATCAATTGATCGATTCAACGTACAACCTGTGATATTTCAATTATATAACAAAATATAATGCGGAAAAGAAATAACATAGACACCAGAAGTTTTGTTAACAAGGAAACCGCAAATGCAGAAAAATCCCTGGACCTAGTCCAGATTTGAACACCACACTGTATTAAGTTGCTACAGACACTAGCCTACTACAAAGCTAACTTCGGTCTGGACTGTAGTTGAACCCTAATCAATCTCACACTGATTCAAGGTACAGTTGCGCTCCTTACGTCTTTGATCCCAGCAGGATACTACGTACTTGATTCCCTTAGATGATCTCATCCACAACTAAGAGTTTCTACGACCCAAAGTCGAATATTTGATAAAAAAAAATTGTATCACACAGAAAAGTCTATAGGAATAGATAAATCTGTCTCCCACAGATATACCTACGAGTTTTGTTCCGTCTTTTGATAAATCAAGGTGAACAGGAACCAATTGATAAACCGGTCTTATATTCCCGAAGAACAGCCTAGTACTATCAATCACCTCATAATAATCTTAATCGATTAACGAAACAAGATATTGTGGAATCACAAACGATGAGACGAAGGTGTTTGTGACTACTTTTCTATCTTTCCTATCAGAGATATAAATCTCAAGCCAATCTTACGATTGCACTCAATCACGATAGAAACAGCAAGATCAGATCACGCAACTACAAAGAAAATAGTTGGGTCTGGCTTCACAATCCCAATGAATTCTTTAAGTCGTTAACCTACAGGGTCTCGTGAGAAATCTAAGGTTAAAGGAGAATCGACTCTAGCTATGCAACTAGTAACACACAAAAGTGTGGGGATTAGGTTTCCCAGTTGCTAGAGTTATCCTATATATAGTTTTCAAATCAGGGTTTACAATCTATGTTGCCTTGGTAACAAAGCATTCAGTATTCACCGTTAGATGAAAAACCTGATTTAACCAAGCTAATATCTTTCAACAGTTAGATCGAACTTAGCTTGTTACACACAAATGAAATGTACCCTCATTTAGGTTTAAGTAACCGTACCTAAACGTGTACACCATGTTGGATCAACAATAGTTGACCGAAGTTAGCCATATGATTACTCTCATATCAACCTTGTTCATACTAACCATAACTAGTTCAAATGACTCAAATGAAACTAGTTAAAGAGTTGTTCAATTGCTATATTATCATAGAAGTATACAAGAACATAATTGAAGGAAAATCGGTTTGATTCACTCGAATCAATTCATGAACATTATAGCCACGGTTTGTAAAGATTGCATTCCTTATTATATAAATGTTTAAGTTCATGTACACAATCGATTTTAGAACTTTAACCTTCAAGTATGCAAACGGGGATGCATACTTGAAATACCCAGACCAAGATTGGGTTTCGCCCGTACGTAAACGGGTACGCGTACTTCCAATCCCAGCAGAAATATTCGGACATGAACCTTACGCCAGTACGCGAACGGGTGCGCATACTTAGGTTCCCGGATTTCTCAAGCCAACAGGTACGCGTACGGGTACGCATACTATGGTTCCTGGACATGGATTACATGTGTGCAAGAGTACACAACATGTCATATCTCATAATTTTCAAGTGTTCTAAACTCTTATTTCAATCATTGAAACTTTCTTAGAGGATGAAAATAGCCGTTTTCACACACTATTAGCATCAAAGAAAATTTCAAGTTATTGAAATAATCATAACGAAACATTCCAAGTCTACACCAAATGATTGTATCACACAAACCATGTAAGATGTTACTCGACGATTTTCACATGATCATCTTTTGACTTGCGTTAAAAATATAAGATTAACTTAGTCGAAGCGAAAGCCTGCCAACACATATTCCGAAAAATATGTAATCGAGTTAAACTCAACTCGAAATCTCAAATGTGTATAACAGAAAACTATGTTGTAACACGACTTATGTGTCAATATAGGAGATAGAGTAGAAATAGACTTTCCAAGTGATAGATGAGTTTCAGTCTCCACATACCTTTTGTTGATGAAGTTCCACAAGCTCTCCTTAGTATTTCTTCGTCTTCAAATGATGAACGTCGTGAAGTCTAAGGCTCAACTACACAATCTATGTCCTGGTCCGAGACATCTATAAGTAGACGAGAAATCAAGACTTATAGTTTTGATCACTAACATTGACAAACATGCTTGAGATAGCAACGCATGCGAGTTCAACCGAGCAGTGCTCTAACATTTTGTGTTAGTATCCATGTTAAGAACATTCCTACCGGTTAGATATTTTGCATCCATTAGCTGGTACCAGAGTGAATCCTTGTCCTGCTCTAATTCCATCCAATTTTAGTGATCATAGAGCTATTGAAGAGTCTCATATTCATGAAACCCAAATCTCCCAGTTCTTTGGGCTTGCAGACTGCAGTCCAGGCTTTTGGGTAGTAACCTTTAGGGTTTTCTAAAAAATTTCCCCAAAAGAAATCTCTTTGAAGTTTGTTGAGGTCCTGGAAAGTTTGCTTTGGGATTCTGAAGCAGTTCTCTGGTAAATACTAGAAGTAGAAGTAACAGATTTAATAAGGACTTCCCTCCCTGCTGGATTAAGAGGGACATTTTTCCAACTGGAGAGTCTTATCTTTAGCTTGTCAACACCAGGCTTGGAAGACTTGATTTTGCTCCTGTGAGTAAATAGAGAGGATCCCAAATACTTATCATCTAGCTGGAGAACTTGAACACCCATAATGTTGCTGATAGCAGGTATAAGATTTGGGTTGGTGTTCTTACTGAAGAAAACTCCAGATTTGTTGAAGTTGATTAGTTGGCCAGAGGTTTTCCCAAAAATATTCAGAATATCCATAATATCTTGTGCTTCAATCTTGCTGGCTTTTCAAAAGACCATACAGTCATCAGCAAACAAAAGATGGTTGATGGAAGGTGCAATCTTTCATATCTTGATTCCAGTTACAAGACCCATCTCCTCAGCATGAATGAGGGTTACAGAGAGAGCTTCCATGCAGAAAAGAAATAGATAAGGAAATAGAGGATGTCCTTGTCTTAGACCCCTGGAAGGTTTGAAGAAAGTATCTGGAGATCCATTAATAAGGACAGCTGATGTAGTGGTGGATATGCACTGCATTATTTTTTTGCACCACTGAACATTGAAGCCAATATTCTTCATGATGGTGGTTAAGAAGGTCCAATCCACTCTATCAAAGGCTTTTTCCATGTCAATTTTGATCCCCATACTTCCATTTTCACCCTGTTTTCCTATCTTGGTCCTCATAGTATGAATGATCTCATGAGCAATAGCTATGTTATCAGAGATTTTTCTGCCTAGTATGAAAGCAGATTGGTATGGGGATATGATCTTGTTGAGGTAATGTTTCATTCTCTGGGTTAAGAGCTTGGAGATAATTTTATAAGTTGTATTGCAAAGGCTAATACGTCTGAAGTGACTTGGGGAAGAAGGATTGTTAATTTTTGGAATAAGGGAGATGAAGGTGGAGTTCATTTATTTAATCAAGTGCCCAGAAGTGAAAAAGTGTTGAACCATTTTGATAATGTCATGACCCAGCAGCTCCCAGTTTGCTTGAAAGAAATTTGGAGGGAAGCCATCATGGCCTGGAGCTTTGTCACTGGCCATGCTGAATAATATAGACTTTATTTCATTAAAATATGGTGTTTTATTGAGGATATTATTGTCAGCAGTGGTTATAGTGGTGGGTATGAGATTAATAATTTTTGGGTTTAAGATGGTGATTTCAGCAGTAGCCATGTTAGAAAAATGGTTAGTGAAACAGTTATTCACTTCCTGGTAATCTGTTATCCAAATACCTTTACTATCTTGGATTGTATCAATCTTGTTTCTCCTGATTCTGCTTTTTGTGGCTCTGTGGAAATAGCTAGTGTTCTGACCTCCCGGTTTGATTAGTTGATCTCTGCTTTTAGTCTTCCAAAAAATTTCTTCAATGTCTTGCCAGACTTTGAGCTTCTTTCTAGCCTCTGCTAGAGATTGACTTCTATCTAGTCTGAAATAGTTGTTGTGTAACCAATTGAGGTGTTGCTTGCATTCTTCAATATTAGTTTTGATATTGCCATACACTTCCTTGTTCCAAACTCTAATTTGAAGCTTGATGTCTTTCAGTTTTCTAGCAATGATGAAAGCACTGGAACCAGATAGAGCTTTATCCCAGCACTCAGCTATCATTTTCTTACAGTCTTCATGCTCCATCCAAGGACCAAAGAATTTGAAAGGAATTTTACCATTTTTCCGATTTGGGTTGGAATTAAGAAGAATGGGGTGGTGGTCTGACCCAATAGCCGGAATATTAGAGACAGTGGTGTTAGGATAGAAGAGAAGCCAATCTTCAGTTGCAATCCCTCTATATAATCTCTGATCTGTTAGAACATGTCCACTTCTCTTGTTGGACCAGGTAAAGGGGCAACCAGTAAAGCCAAGATCAAATAAGTCTAGATCAAGAATTTTGTTGTTGAAAATATCAGCTTCAATAGTGTTAATGGGTTGAACAATGAATTTTTCAGTGTCATGCAGGATGAAATTGAAGTCACCCATAATTAACCAAGATAGTTGGTTGGTGGCTGCAGTTTTATCCAGCATTTTCCAAGAGTCAGTTTTACTGCAAGTATTGTAGGGGTTACCATAGTAGCCAGTGAAGAGCCAAGGAGGTACATTAGTAGGGTTGATTTTACATTGATATGGTTTAAGGAGAAGTCAATTATGTCAATTGTTATATTTCTTTTCCAAATCATCCTAAGCCACCAGCATTACCACTTCCCCCCTGGATTGACAAACCAGAAGTTGTTGACATTGACTTCATGCATGATTTTCTTAAGATTTTTTTGTTTTTGTTTGGTTTCAGAGAGAAAGATAATGTCAGGGTTTAGATTATAAAGCATGTCATTGAGGTATCTCTTAGCATCTCTAGTGCCTAAACCTTGGCAATTCCATGCCAAAGAAGTAAAGAATTTCCAAAAGTATGACACATTGGGATACTTGGAGGTAAGTCTTCTACTTATACTATCATAGAATTTAGAGGTAAGCAGATGGTGCAATAATCTGAGATTGAGAAATAAAAAACAAAGAATGTAATAGGAAGAAAAGAATTGTACCATGTTTCCAGCAGAGGAGCTTTCCAAGTTGCCATTAGCCAACAAGAGAGGAGGATTGCACTGTTGGTCATTCATAGCTCCATCCAATTCCTTGAATCTCTTCAGATTTGTAGTCAGTGAAATTGGAGATCCTTTCATCATCATTTGGAGTTGGTTTCTTTCTCTTGGTATCCATCAAGGTGAGCAACAAGGTGTTAGAGTTGGGTCAACAAAACTATGGGCCTTTTTTCTTTTCTTTCCAGGCTCCTTTCTTTTTTCAGAGTTATTTCTGCCTCCATTCTTGTCTTAATTTGGGAAAGAGTGGGGAGAGAGTTGAATGGAAAGGCTTTAGGAGGGGGGAGGCTGGAAAGATATAATCAAGAGTAGTCATTGAGGAATGGTTATTGTCTGTGGGATTGGTGTTTTGAGCTCTGACAGCTAGGCCTGTCAATATCTGTCTGATATCCGGAATCCGATTCCGAGTATTCGAGATCCTATAGGATTTTATCCGTTTTATCGGATATCGGATATTTCTTCCTTAATATATCAGAATCGCATTAGGCTCCATCTTAATTGTTAATATCCGATATCCGATAGAATATGGACTTATATGTGATTTACCCTAACCATATTAGAGTCGCGTAGAAGAGTAAGGAAAAATATTCGATATCTGATATAAAATGTTTCAGAAATTGAAGTTAAATTTCAATTATGAACATGTTTTACAAGGTTTTTAACATTTTTTGTCATAACCGGATATTATCGGATAAATATCCAATATCCGATAGCTTAGCCTATCGGAATCGATATATGAATTTTGATATCCTATAGGATATTATCGGATATCGAATATCTGATATCGCTTAACCTGTCGGATACAGATTTCCAAATATCCGACGGATATTCATCCATTGACACCCCTACTGGCAGCTGCTTTCATTTTTGGGAGTTTTTTCTTGCTGGTGCCCAAGTTTTTCTTGATTAAATAAAACATGTTATTTCTAATTTGACAGGCAAGAACATCAGGGTGAGGAGTATTTGAGTCTTCAGAAGCATGGGATTGAGCTCCAGAAATGACAGGACTGCGACTGCTGGAGGTGGAAGCAATATTTTCTATGGCTTTTTACATCTCTAATCTTTTAGCAAGTTTCATTTTAGCCTCAAATTCAGCTGCAGCATCAGCATCAGAGTATTGTATGTGAATCACATCTTTCCCATCTTGAACAATTTTTTTATAAGCTATTGTCTGGTCAATTTGAGCATATTCATAATTCTCAAAATATAAATCCATTCTATGAGTCTTTTTGGAAGCTTTCGATGCTTCCCAAAGTCCAGATATTTACTTTGAAATGCTATGAGAGTATTTTACCCGTGCAAACTATGAGGGTTGCTTAGAATTCAAGCTAAGATAACATGGAAATCAAGCAAACACTTTAGGTATTGAAAATACAATAGGAGAATATACACTATGGTCCGTCTACGGAACCCTGTATAATGACTTGTTCAGTTTGGAAAATATTCCTTGTGAACAATAAACAATATGATGTTCATAAAAACACTTAAGAGTTTAATCATGATGCACACACGTAAGTGTTTAAGTGATCAATGAAGTCTTAGAAGTGTTTAAGAGATTGATAGCAATGCTAATATTTTAAAAATCAGTCTTTGAGCATTTGCTAAACTTACTGGGACAGTTGGTGAAACGATATGTGAACCGTAAGGCTAGTTCACTAGTCAGGGAGCTATGGTTCGTAAACCGGGTTCGCCAACCCTTACTCGGCTCGAGAAATCAGATGGACACAGTTTGCGAAATGGGTCCGTCAACCGTTCTTGGCTTATGAACTCAGATGAACACAATTTTCCAACCGGGTACACCAACCTTAAGCATTTTATACCAGCCTTAAAACAATCAGTTCACCACGGTTTGCCTACCGTGTTCGTGAACTGTTCCCAACTGAACTTGAGGTTTGCGAACAGGTTCGCCAACCTTCCTGTATTTCTGAAATCAGATATTTATAGTTTGCAAACGTGTTTGCCAACCTATCCTGAACAGAAATATCAGAAGTTCATGAAACCGATCTCTTATGATGTTTGAAACATTCTCAAATGATTAAATCAATTGTATGGGCTATTTTCAATTGATCCACAATCAATTCTCAAACAATAAATTATTTCGAACTAATATTGTTAAGAACCTTTGAACATCTATGCTAAAATCATATTTCGAGATTTTTAACAAGACAAGTTTGACTCGAAATTTCTTCTTTTTAAATCTACTAGAAGTCATACAACATAGTCTCAATAGATATAATGGTGAGATAGTGCGTAAAATAGAATGGTTCAGTCTTCACATACCTGATACAGAAGTTATTCAAATGTCTTCGTCGATATTCAACCTTCGAGGGTAATGTCTGATATTGATTACCAAAATCTAACCTAGTCCAAGACTTGACTTAGCACACTAGAAATATTTCCTTGGTTCTTCAACAATCGTCTTGGATTCTTCGTACTACAAGTTTTCCTATTGTTTTGGAGTAAAAACTGATTCTGCTGGAAATGGTAAATTTGGGTGTGCCACCGAGAATCGAATCTAAACCCTAAACAATTGCACTGCATGGGAGTGCTTTAGATTTGAGAGATCAATCTGTACAATTCTGGCCTAAACCAAGAAATAACCATTCCAGTCTTGCTTCGGTCACAAAGTGAAGGAGAAAGGTTGATATTAGGGAGGGAAGCAAAGAAGGTGTTGAGATCAGAATGGTTAACTCTGAAGGTGTGGCTATTTTATGACTTGTATCAGAATAAGGAACTGACTTGCAGAATGTAAGCTATCAGTTCTTGGTTTTTTTCTGGATACTTATGTTGATAACCAAAAACTCTATTGTTGGTTGAAATAGGTTGAAACCTATTTATACAAGTCATAGTTGAACGCACACTGATCTCATAGGAAGTGGAAATAGTGGAGTGATGGAGAAGTGGGGTTGTTGAAAACCACGTCCCTACTATGAGGGGAGACGGTTCGGTTTGCATCCACTACTTCTATGCTGCCACTAACTGCCCGCTTTCCTGACACTTTCTCATAATGGGCGTGTTGCACGCCGCATGCTATAAACTGCCATACCAATACCCTGATGAACATCCCCCAGTTTGTGACATGTTTTATTCTCGAGTATTTTATAAAAAAATATGTAGCAAGTGGGTCTTGCCTAATTATTCTGACCAATCACGCGCAAGCTAGGTGGCGGGTAGTCATGTATGACGAGCCAAGTCATGATACTTGCTACAAAGAATAGCATGTGACGCTATTAGGTTAAATAACTAAGTTATTTGTGAAGCCGATACTCGTAAAATATCGTATGCATTCGATGCATGTAAAGCATCGCTTTTAAGCAAGCATCTCAAAATAATAGATGCATGTAAATCATCGTTGTATAAAGCTCGCTTAAATAAGTCGCGGAGCTTAATGTCTTAAAAGGAGCATGACCAGCCATTTTCAGGAATCTTCCAGGAGCCATTTACGCGCGCCAAAGGCAGACCGGTCGGTCCCTATAGGAGAGTGATAGATGGCGATTATGGTGACATCTTATTGGTCCCCTAAGACTTAATCCATGCCGGTCAATTCGGCTGGCGAAGTTGAACGTCCGAGATGATTTGCGGAAGTTAATGGCTGCCTTAAAATTCATGTAAGTGGCTCGACCAACCCCTTTTGGACGATAGTTTGGGAGCCATATGGGGAGGATGTGGCTTGGTCGATCGCGGCTTATGGAAGGGGAGTGGCCGTTGATCATGGCCACATCTTGTTGGCTACCTAAAATGGGTGTTAGGACGGCCAATTCATCTGCTGAAGTTGGGCGGCAGAGATGATTTGCGGCAGTTAGTGGCTGTCGTTGATTTAATTTAGGTTTTAAAAAGCCGTGGGGCCAACCTAAAATAGGGCCAACGTTTTTGGTGTTGGCGCCGTGTTGGGAGCCGTTCGTCTGGCCAGCACAATAGTTGGGCCGCCGGTAAGCGTATTCGCACCTTGACCATTGATTGAGATTGAATCTAGGCCGGTCAATTCGGCTGGCGAAGTTGAGCGGCCAAGATCGTTTTGCGGTGCAATATGCTGCTGCTAACATAAATTAGGGTTTTATAACTCGCGCGGCCAACCTACTTTGAGTAAACGTTTGGTGGCTCCGCTTGCAAGTTGGAAAGATTTTGATCGGCCGAGGCATTAGTGTGCCCGCCGGTGTGCACGGTGGCGCTTGTCCGGTCACATCAGGATGCGGCCAAGCTTGGTAAACCAGCCGGCAAAAATGTGCTTCTGTGATCGTTTTTGAGACTGACATGGGAAAACTAGATTAGATTCCTTAAGGAATTAGGCGCATCGACCAACCAACTTCCAACTTTATTTAAAAGTGCGTGTGGCGAGTTTAAAGCGATCTGATTGGTCGATGGGAAAGAGGACCGGCAAGCGACAACATGAACTGTGGCTGATCGGCCACGGGCGGCGCCTGTTGGAGCAGATCGGCCGGCCAAGTGTCTTAGCCACGCCTCCCTTTGTTGTTGCTTTTACTTGCCGCAGTTCCTCTTTATTTCTTGTTTTCTGATTTGGTAGGATCTTGCTCCTACTAGTTCCATGTTGGATCAATTTCCTAGTATATCTAGGATTAGTTTCGACCAATAAGGTTCGAAAAATCGCTTAAGGCGCAAAATACCTAATTTTTGCAAATTGATAAAATTAGGTTAAAGAGCTGAATTTTGCGGGTTGTCGCAAAATCAATCAATTTTTGGTGAGTTTTGCATAATGATACAAAAAATCACTAATTTAATATCAAAGGGCAGCATAACTTTGCGTGCCTCTGATTAAGTACTTCCACACACATCTTAATCCTGACACTTCGGGAGATTCATGCTACTCGGCTGGGAACGAGCATTAGTCGTCATGTCATGTCAGTATTAAGAGTTCAACTGGGGAACATGGCATAGAATAAATACTCAGAAATTTACAGAATATTTGGGATTGTTACTACACGCACCATTCTGGATAAATTTCATATAAATATACTGAATTGCTCAATACATATGTAAGTAAAGAGGCATGGGCACTCATCACTTTTAAGTAGCCCAATCCTCTTTGCAAACTGATGGCGCATTAAATATAGGGTTTTACACTTTTATCCCTGAACTATAAACCACCATCAACATCTATGATTCTACATGTGTTCGTTCAGCATCTTTGTTGTTGAAGATCCGTAACATTAACAACTTATGAGAATACTCACAAAGAGATGTGTTAGAATGAAATTCACCCTACTCATTGGTTGTTATACAAAAACATAATATTGATACCTTCGTCTAAGTTCAATTGCGCCGCAAATTTGATACAATACTATGGTGATATGTTCTACCCCTTAGTCAACACTTATTTCTTTTGCAAAATTTGGTAAAACCTATAGACAATAATCCACTCCCCCTTACATAATGCTCTGAGAAGCCATATGTTGTAATTTGATACTACATAATAATTCTCCCCTGAACTAAAAACCACCATCAACATCTATGATTCTACATGTGTTCGTTCAACACCTTTGTTTCTACATAATAATGCTCTGAGAAGCCATATGTTTTAGTACGATATTACATAATAATTCTTCCCTGAATTAAAAACCACCACCAACATCTATGATTCTACATGTTGTAGTATGATACTACATAATAATTCTCCCCTGAATTAAAAACCACCATCAACATCTATGATTCTACATGTGTTCTCCCCCTTAGTCAACACTTATTTCTTTTGTAAAATTAGGTAAAACCTATAGATAATAATCCACTCCCCCTTACATAATGCTCTGAGAAGCCATATGTTGTAGTATGATACTAGATAATAATCCACTCTCCCTTACATAATAATTCTCCCCTTCTTATGACGTTTGAAACATTCACAAATGATTAAATCAATTGTATGGGCTTTTTTCAATTGATCCAAAAATTAATTCTCAGCCAATAAATTGTTTTGAACTAATATTGTTAAGGACCTTTTGAACATCTATGTTAGAATCTTATTTCGAGATTTTTTAACAAGACAAGCTTGACTCAAATTTTCTTCTTTGTAAATCTACTAGAATTCATACGACATAGTCTCAATAGATATAATGGTGAGATAGTGAGTAAAATAGGATGGTCCAGTCTTCACATACCTTATATAGAAGTTCTCAAATGTCTTCGTCGATATTCAGTCTTCGAAGGTGATGTCTTACACTCAACTACTAAATTCTAACATAGTCGGAGACTTGACTTAGTACACTAGAAATCAAGAAATAGTTTTGATCATCTAGCATTGAAAACAAGTTTGAGATAGTAAAACTTGTGGGTTCAACCGAGCGTTGCTCTAACAATGGAAATTATCTCTCTTCACTCATTTTCTTTAATTATTTTAAATCAAAATCCGAGAAGGACAATATGAACATATCATACCATGTCTTATCAGAGAAGAATGAAATCCCTTAAATCCTATGTCTATATCGCAGTTGTTTTGTTTGACGTATAAGGCAGTAATGGAAGATTATGTTCAATTGGAAGTGATGTTGTTTAAAGATTGATATATAAAACGTGGCCAAAACTTGGTTCAGCAATGAGCGTACTAAAAGAAATTTTTCTTTTTTGGATTAGTTATTCTTATGAACCTAGAAAATATGCATGGGTCGTACTCTTTTGGCCCTAGGGTCCATGGCCCTAAAACAATTTGGGAAGACCAAAATAACCTTTTAGTTGTGAATATTTCCTATACAAATTCTAGTTGTGGAATTATCTACACAACTTCATATTAATGTGTTTGTTCAACTTTTAAAAATAATTTTTGAACTTTTTTTCTTGATTTAACTGATCGTGCATATCTTTTGTACATATCACTTGTGTATATATGTTGCAAAAATTATGGAATCAGAAGAGAGTTTTTTTTTCTCCTATAATGATGTAGATTCTGTAAATAATTATGGAAGGTTAATTAATAAATAATTATGGAAGGCTAATTAATATTGTGGATAATAACTGCGCAATATCTATGGATAATAGTTGCACACCAAAACAAAGTTGTGGATAATATGTGCACACTAATAGAATGTTGTGGATAACAGCTGCACTCCGGAAAATTCTAAATATAAGAAGAAAATCATTTAAGGAATAAAAAATTCTAGAAAAAATGAATATTTGATATTTGTATTTGCACTCGTTGTGTAGGTCTTACAAAAGCTTTCTAAATATATAAAATTTGTCAAATGATCTTCTTAAAAGTTGCTTCCATAAAACTCAGTAATGAAAAAATCTCAAACTTTAACCTATAATCAATATTTTTCTATTGTCCTAACTTCTTTTACATTTAAATCTTTACTGATTCTTTCATTTTATGGCAGGAATTTCTCAATCGCATTCAAAAATATCATCCATTATTGCATAATCTATATTTTATTTTATCTTTTATCGATTTAGTGTTATTTTAGTTTTGTTCTTGGTCATTTCTTCTAATCTTGTCTTTCTTTTTTTTGATTGTTTTCTGAACTATGATTTTCTAATTTTGCAGGTTTCCCTTGATCGATAAACATGGTTTCAATCCAGTATTGGGTTTTTACCTACTTTGTTTGCATCCTATTGACAGTATTGTCAAATCCCACAGTTTTGAGCCAGACAGTATTGTCCAATCAAGCAGTATTGCTAACTTATACAGTATGTAACCAAAGTGTGTTGCAGTATGATCGTCTACATTATCAGATCTATTATCAGATTCTAGAACCCATTGTAATTATCCTGATTCTACCGATTCAGTTGATTGAAAGTCAAAAAATTCAAAAAACAACATTTCCCCCCTTAGAGCTCCGCAATCATGGGAATTCTCCATATTTTTCGGAAGATATGATGTCATTCCACAACAAAATTATATTCAATATACCTACGAATATTTTTCGCCATTTCTCAAGGAAACAAAATATTTGCTTTCCTCTTTATCAACCCACAACCCTAGATATAAAGCATTATCCCAAAACTTGTTCTCCTCAACATAAAGAAAACATAAACCCTAGAGAAAAACTACATACATGTGGAAGAATGAGTTCTAGCAGTATCAGCAGAAAAGTGAATGACATCACTGAGAAGATGAAAAGTGCAGTGATTAAGAAAGCTTCTGGCAGAGGTGCCATTGGTTCCTCAAAACATATTTCTGAAGCGGTTGAAGAATGGGAAAACAGTCTCATTGGAAAACTTATCATCAATAATGAGGAGATTGAAACTAGTGATGTCAAGGATGAGCTGAATCTTTTATGGAGAAATTATAGGAAAAGGGTTACAAGGGTTGTAGGAAACCACTTATATGTCTTCAAGTTTAATACTCCAAGAGACATGATGGATGTTCTCAAAAAATCTCCTTGGAATGTTCAAAGATGCCTTCTTGCACTTGAAAAGTACACTACTGAAAATCAATACCAGGAGTATACCTTCCCTACATAAGAATGAAATGTGCAGTTTAAGGGGCTTTTGCTAGAGCACCGCCATGTAGCTATTATCACTGAAGCTATTGAGGATCTTGGAAGGAAAATCTCTACCAACCCTCCTAACTTCAGCCCTAGATCAGGTAACATGATCACTGCAAGGATTGAGATGAAGCTTAACACCCCACTCAAGAGAGGAGAATGGTGGAACACTAATTCTGGTGATATTTTCTGGATTAAGTACCATTGGATACAGCAACCACATAGCCTCTGCCCCAAATGTTATACAGTGGACCATAATGATGAAACTTGTGAGGAAATTGTTGAAATCTTGAAGGAAAGAGCAATGACACAGGAGGAGTATGAGCAACATATGGCTAACAATATTGGAGAAAGTACTGAGAAAGATGGAGTTGAAACCATTAATGAAGAATATGTGCTAGTTGACAACAACATGGAAGATAATGAAGCTTTGGAGGAAGGTAGAAACACCAAAAGATCTAGGAATAAAACTGATAACATGTTAGGAACCAATCCTTCAATCTCAGGCCCAATTGTTGCCACCCATGGTGGTAACATTCCTTGTAATGATCATACTGCCAGCAACAACACTCAATCTGAGATCATGGAGGGCATAATCATGGACTTTCCTCAAGGATCAGCAGAAAGCACTAAGTTGGAAACCATACAAGATCAAGGGAACATTGCAGCTAAGGTAATTTACTGGTTTTACTATTACAGCTTTTATGTTATCATTACTTCACATAATAGTTGTTTAAATTATTCTTATTTTGTTCTTAGATTTCCCCATAATAAGTCACATCTGCATCTTTTAAAAACTGATACTATGAGAGTTTTAGCTTGGAATTGTCAAGGTTTTAATAGTAAAACAACTAGAGATCATATTAAGGAATTAATCTATAGGTATGAACCTGACATTATCTTTATATCTGAAGCTAAGTTAGGAGCTGATAAATTGTCTAGATTAATTAAACCCTTTAAATATCCAAACAACAAGCTTGTACCCTCTAGAGGACTTGCTGGAGGTCTTATACTTCTTTGGAAAGATGGGTTCAATTTCCAGGTTGTTAATGCAGATACTTGGATTATAAATTGTTTAGTTCATGAAGATCCTTCTAAGACAGAATGGCTCCTCACCTGCATGTATGGCTCTTCTTATCAAGAGCATAAGGAGAAACAATGGTCTTACATCAAGGAACTTGGACAAACCATTCAAAAGCCTTGGTTGGTAATAGGTGATTTAAACTCGGTCTTTAACTATGAAGATAGGATTTCTACTCAAGATAATTCTTCTTCAAGATATGATGCTTCCTATACAAGAAACGTTGATTCTTCTTCAAGAGATTCTCCTTATGTCAATATGATTTATGAAGATGGTCTGGAAGATATGGGGTACACAGGCAGGTCTTTCACTTGGTCCAGTAATGTTCATGGCACAGGTGTGATAAGATCAAGACTTGATAGGGCAGTCATAAATGGTGAATGGGTACTACATTTTCCTGATGCAAAGCTCTTACACCTTCCTCAACTGGGCTCTGAACATTGTCCCATTTTACTTGATTCTACAACCTCAAATGAAGATAGAAAAAGAAACTGGAAGTATTTCCAGTGTTATGAAAGAGATGATACATTAAAAGATCAAGTCATTGATGCTTGGAATCAACACATTAATGGATCCCATGCTTACCAACTTTCAAAAAAACTGGTGTTTACTAGACAGTTTGTATCCATTTGGAATAAAGAGAAATTTGGTAATATACAAAGCAATATTCTACTTTTACATCAACAACTTGAAGCCATCCAGCAAGAAGAACACCCCAACCAAACTACTACTGTTCAAATCCAACAAGTGGAGAAACATATAGAGCACTGGCATCAAATTCAGAGTGAGTTTTGGGGACAAAAAGCAAGAGACCAATATTATTTGGAGATGGACAAAAACACAAAATACCATCATACTAATGCAAATAGGAGGAGGTCAAGGAATAATATAGCTGCACTGAAAGATAACAATGGCCACTGGTGTTCAAGCAGATTGGAGATGGAAACTCTTCTTACAGATCATTATAGTTCTTTGCATACTTCAGTTTCTCCCCCTATAGATAATGCAATCCTTGAGTGTATACCCTCCACCATCACTTCTCTTGATAATGCTGAATTAATTCAAATACCAAGTGCAGCTGAAATCTTCAAAGCCTTGAAAGATATGAAATCTTGGAAAGCACCAGGACCAGATGGGTTTCCACCTGGTTTCTTCAAATCCCATTGGGATGTTGTTCGGAATGATGTAATTCATATGGTGCAACAATTCTTTCAAACATGATACATTCTAAAGGAGTTAAATGCTACTAATATTTCTTTAATTCCAAAGACCAAAAACAAGCAATTTCCTTCTGATCTCAGGCCAATTACACTCTGCAATACTTCATACAAGATTATATCAAAAATTCTTTCTTCAAGGATGAAAAAGGTGATGAATAAAATTATTTCACCATTACAAGCTGCTTATGTCCCAGACAGGCAAATATCAGACAACATACAGTTGGCTCAAGAGATCATTCACACTATGAAGAATAAAAAAGATGAAGGAAATTATCTTGCTCTGAAACAAGATATGTCAAAAGCCTTTGACAGGCTTGAATGATCTTTTTTGAAGGATGTTATGCTTCAAATGGGCTTTTGTGAAAAACGGTGCCATCTTATAATGCAATGTGTTAGTACCACAAAGATTTCAATTCTTCTCAATGGTTCTCCCTGCAAGGCTTATTATCCCACAAGAGGTATTAGACAAAGTGACCCCTTGTCACCTTATCTTTTCATTATTGTCATGGAAGCTTTTTCAAGACAACTTTATACAGCTGAACAAAATCATAAAATTGAGGGGATTAAAATTGCCAATGGTGCTCCTTCTATTTCACACCTCTTCTTTGCAGATGATTGTCTGTTGTTTGCCAAGGCTGATTTGGTCAATGTCAACAATCTTCTTCAAAACATTGAAGACTTTGGAGCTGCATCAGGTCAAATGGTCAACTTCAACAAGTCTAGTGTACATTTTAGTACAAATGTTCCACAAAGATTTTGCAGAATTCTTTCAAGAAGACTTAAAGTTTCAAGCATGAACCCAAATGAAAAATATTTGGGTATTCCACTGCTCATTGGCAAGAATAAACAACAATGCTTCACTCACTTACAAAAGAAAGTTAAGAATAGGATCTCTATATGGGGAGGGAGTACTTTGTCTCAATGTGGAAAGTCTCAAATGATTAAAACTATCACTAACACCATTCCTTCTTATACAATGAGCTGCCTACAAATTCATGTGGAAGTTATTAACAATATTAATGCTTTGCAAAGGTACTTTTGGTGGGGTTTTGATGAGAAGAAGGGTACATATACTGTTTCATGGAAGTACCTTAAAAGACATAAGGATATTGGTGGCCAAGGTTTCAAAGATTTGAGAATACTAAATCAAGCATTACTTATTAGAGTAGCTTGGAGAATTTGCACAAACTCAGATGCTTTATGGGTCAAGTGCATGTCTGCAAAATATTTCCCTTATACAAGTATGTTACATGCCAGTAAAAAGAATGATTGTTCTTGGGCTTGGAAGGGGGTGCAGAAGAATATAGAGTTCATAAAGCAACACAGTTGTTGGAGACTAGGTTCAGGAGATCAAATAAAGATATGGCTTGATGTTTGGATTATTGGGCTGGATTCCCCACCCATTCCAAAACAAGAAGCTGTAGATAGTGAAAATTTTGTGTGGGTTAAGGATTTATTCATGCCAAATGCTAGGCAGTGGAATGTGGATTTAGTACAACATCTTTTCCAGGCTGATACTGCTGCTCTTATTCTTCAAATGAGGATACCACATTATTCTGGTGACAAGCTAATCTGGAGATTAACAAAGAATGGAAGTTTTACTCTTAAATCTGCTTACAACAAACTCTTTGAAAACAGTATGGGCAATGCACAAATATCAACTTTTATTCAAAATACTAACATCAGTTGGAAGGAGTTCTGGAAAATCAATACATGGCCAAGATTTAGACATTTTATATGGAAATGTCTTAGTGATATACTTCCTACTAGGGTGATATTAACAAGATATAGTGGACACTTCTTAAAGCTTTGTCCTTTCTATGCTCAACATGATGAAAAAATAATGCATGTTCTCTTCAGTTGTTCCTTCTCTAGGGAAGTCTGGATGTCAGTTCCAGGGGGTAGCAATGTTCTTTCAGCAGAAACTAATAATGGGTTTGAAATCATGTTTGAGACATGGTACAATCATAGTATGGTGCAAAGTGATGAACACAGCTGGCTGAATATGGCAATGGTGGTCACATGGAGCATTTGGAATGAAAGATGTGAAGTAGTTTTCCAGAATAAAAAATCTAATCCAAAAACTATTGCTACCAAAGCCATCAACTTTTCCATTTATATTGGCAAACTTCATGAGAAGGATTCTTCTTTGATCAACAGAACTTCTATACCCTCAATACCACCGGCATTATGGAAGCCTTATGCTGCACCTTACATTACTCTTAACTGTGATGCTTCTTATGATTTAAACACTAGATTGACTGGAATTGGTCTGGTTTTACGTGACTTTGCAGGGAACTAGAGAGGCAGCCGTGCAAAATGCTATGCAGGAGTAATATATTCAGAGCATGCAGAATGTCTTGCTCTCTTGGAAGCGGTTACATGGAGCAAGGAGTGACAGATATCTCATCTCGTCCTACAGACAGACCTGAAGAACATTGACGGGTATATCAACAACAACTCTCCTGTCATTGCCTGGGAGAATGAACCTATTCTGCAAGATGCTATAAACTATCTAAATACTAACATAGTTAGTTGGAAATGTTTTTTTATTCCTAGAACATGTAATAAAGTGGCTGATGAGCTTGCAAAATACAGTAGAAAATTTAGAGTTGAAAAAACATGGTCAATAAAGCCTCCCTCTGTTGTTGAAACTCAGTTGTCGTTCGATTCATCGAACATTATTGATTAATAAAATTTCAGTTGTTTGCAGCAAAAAAAAAATATAAAATTTGTCAAATTCCTATGTTAAATTTGTGAGATATGTTACATTTAAGTTGGTTTGACAATTGTACACCTGATTTATCATACTTTTACACAAGGGTATTCCTATCATTAAAATATTTTATTTACTGATACCACTAAACATCTCTGTTTATACGACCCTTCATTTTTAAGGGTCATTTGAATAAAATGGATTATTTATTTATTTTGTTAACAGATTTCAACCCCAGGTCACTAGAGTAAGAAATAATGAGAAGTGTACCAAACACATAATTCTCATTTATATATTTTTTTGAATCCTAATTTGGGGCACACAACAATATTCTTGGGCATACGGAATAAGACAAAAATAGGTCATGAAATAACAATTGTGTATGTCCCCTTATCCATCCATCTTCCTTCCATAATAACAATAATACCTTATTTGGTTAGTGTTTAAAATTAATGATTAGTGTAACTTTAATTAGATCCATTAATTAGTTAATTAAAAAAAGAATTATTTTGTTTTAATTTGATTATTATTACATGAAACTAGTTGGAAGCTTAACAAACTAAGCTCCAACGACATAGTACTACATTAATTGAACAGGTTGTTGTGCTAAACTACCAGCGAGCCTCATGTGTAACCTACCCAAAGGAGCCGAAACGGATGGGGGGATGAAATTGTGTCACAAGGGGAGAAAACTAACACTACCTTCCATAGCAAGGTTCAGGGTTCATAAAAAAAAATATGTTTAACTTTTTTTTTTCTTCAAAAAACTTTTTATTTATTTATTTTTAACTTTTTTTTTCTTTCCTTCTTTCTTCTCTCGTAGCAAGGAAATGTAGAATAGAAAGTATTTTTCACAAACACAAGTTTTATTTATTGTATTTGATTGATAGATTATGATTAAATAAAAAAAAAAACAGGATTTTATGACAGCTACGGAGTGAAGTTCGGGCAACAGTTGAAATAAATTATCAGCTGAACTTCCCATTGTTCTATATTCTGAAGGTGTTGATGAAAAGTTCGGCTGATAATTAAACACGAATATGTTACCCGAACTTCACTTTATGAAGAACAATGCTAAATTCAGTTGTCTTATTGTTTACTCGAAGCTGCTAACCTAAGTTCCGCAGTTCCAGAGTTAAGTTAGGATGATAACTTTTCCGCAGAACCAGGGTATGAGCCTAGGTTCAGCTGACAAGTTATCAGTCGAACCTCTCTACATTCTTCATAAACGAGGAACACCTAAAGTTTGGATAACAATTTATTAGCCGAACCTAAGTATGTCTTACAAAAACTTAGGTTCAACTATCATCCGAAGTTTTTGTAAATTAAAATAAAAATTTAAAAAATTCTTTTAATCCTTATCAAACGAATTGTTGCACAAGAAACTAGTTGGAAGCCTAACAACAAGTTGACCTCCAACACTTTTTTGAATAACAATCCCTACTCTGTTGAAAAGAATGTTCTCGATCTTAGAATTAGCTTCGTGGCTAGCTGAACAATTCTTCAACCTATTTAAAAAGACAATAAAATCATCGCCAAGTTCATCCAAATTGGAAAAAGCCAAAACCCCAAAGTTGTAACTATGTGTCGTGCATTTATCCAAGTACTTTTTGCATTTGCGAGTGATGGCGGCGGTAATAGCATGTACATGTGTAAAGTTATTCCTATTTCCACTCGTAAATGGGGAGATCCCAGTGACATCGAAACAAACATCTAAGCCGTTCTCCCAGTTGTACACTAAAATGTCCGCTGGACTTAAGACGGTATTATTATCGGACAAGAAGCCTAAAGCCACTTCCTTCCTTGCAGCCACGCCGGATTTGTAACAAATATCATCCAAGACGTCTCTTACCATGTCATGCCTGAATTTAAGCCCAAAATCACCAGCACAATGCAAAGCATGATTGCCAAATACATCCATTTCTAGGTTGCATCTTGCACACATGCTTTTCTCTATAAACAGAGGTATACCAAGCCTACAACAAAGGATAACACTGAACTTCCTCGGACCTACACATTGGTTAAGCCCCTGAATGGGAATCGCCTTCAAGTAGTATTGAGCATGAGCTAATTTGTTACTTTGCCATAAATTTGCGTCACAAACAGACAATGGGATTTTTGTAGGGATCTCATTCTTAACGACATCAAAGTAAGTGATTGCCAAGGAATGCATAGGATGAGGGGAAATGTCATTGATGTTGAACGTCGAGGGGGAGAGACCACAAACCTGCATAAAGTTGGAGAAAGCTCGCTGAAAGTTAAAACTATCGAAAGAAGGTTGAAACTTCAAAATGATATCTTGCGGATGTCTTGTCTGAATGCAGGAGGCAATGTAACAATATTGGCTAGTGTCTGCCATCGCGTGTATTCCAAGCCCACCGTCTTTCATCGGAAGCGTAGCTAAGCGTTGTTGTAGGGGACCGAATCCATCTCTATCACCAGTTATTAAGTGTCGCAGATATAAGAACAAATGACGATCAAACTGAACTGTGGCCTGTTGCAGCGCAGCTGGGAAAGTAGTTCGCATTGTAATGTAGAGCCGCGAAACTCTGATACAACTTCGAAGAAGCAACAACACACACTGTGGGTCTCGAAGTTTCCTAACCGTGGTCATTAACTGAACCGTCTTCTCCATTCTAAGCAACGCCATCTCGCTACAGAAGTTCATGTCGAGACTGAGAGGCCCACCCAAAATCTTTAACCCAACATCAGGTGTACTGATGGACGTAGGAAATAAGCCATCTCAGCAACGTCTGGGGTCATGAACCGGCTAGAACAGTTCAGTCTTCACAATGTTCAAGTGTAAACCTCTACTGCCACCTTCCTCTTGAATGATTTTTATTTTTAGGGCTTTAGCAACCTCCTGTAGACACCCCAATTTTGCACGGTCACCAATGTTGCGGCAGTATCGTATCCGAAATGGTCATAGACATTAAGTCCGTTGAGATGCCAAAATATTAACTAGAGTCCTCTAGTAAACCAGCCAACCTAAACTAGGCTTATAATCCAGTAGCAACCGACCCACTACAAGTCCAATTTCGGACCAAAGTGATGGATGAATCCTAAATAATGAGTCAAATTTATGTAACCACTAAGTCCACTAAACTCCTGTCCATTTTAAGATACCCAATGGTGCCCCAAAACCCATAGGTTTAGCCTTCCATCCCAAAAGTGGAAATTGAGCTATTGTCCTTATTTTTGATGGACTTTACGAATATCCTTATCACACAATAATTCTATCCCTCTCCTTGTACAAGCCCATCAGGGGCCCAATATCAAATTATGGACTTCCAAATATACCCCCTGTATATATTTAGATAACAAGATTAAAATTCAGTTATTAACGGAAATCAAAAACTGAACGAGAGAGAGAAAGATCTAGCTGAACTCTGCTCGTGAAATTTTGATTCGAATTTTTTCGTTCAATCTATGTTTCCTAGATTGAAATTCATCTTCTCCTCCACCTTCTTCATCATCCTTGCAGCAAGATTCATCAACAGAATCGTATCCAGCTGAAGATCCGATCTGCTCGTGAAAATATTGATTCGAAGTTTTCCGTTTCAATTTATCCTTCATAGATTGAAATTCATCTTCTCCTCCATCTTCTTCATCATCTGTGCAGCTATATTCATCCACTGAATCAGATATTTTACCTCCATTTAACTGAAATTTCCATTAACAACAGAAATTTGTACTCTGTTCAACTGGATCTCTCTTTCTGAAACAAATTGGTACTGTTGATGTTTATTTGAAGATTCATATAGTTGTTTTTGATGATTGCATGTTAGTTTCATTGATTTTTATTCCCACTTTTTGTTTTTGGTTATTGATGCAGAGATCGTGATTTATTTTAGAAGATTGATTTCATCTATTAGACAGGTACCTTTTAATTTTTTATCTGTTATTTACACTTATTCTTAAATCTGCTCATAAACTTTGGTTTTATGTATATTCTGAAATGTTGAAGAATTTCATTTCGTTTTGTTGTTGATCCAAAATGAATGCTGAAATGTTTATGATTCATGTTTGTTATGTATATTTTAGACACTCTACTGATTATGTCATTGATGAAAAGTAGATATTATGTTGTTGATACACAGAACACTCTATTGAAATGTTGTTGATCCAAATTTTTGAACACAAAATGTTTGTATTTCGTGTGTTTATTTTGCAGGTAATCATTATGCATTCATTCTTGTTGATAATGTAGCTTTTATTTTATGTTTCTCACATTCTACATTGAATTTAAATTTCACGAGGGGGCGTAGCCCCCGAGTGAGGTGCGACGTAATTCTATATGTCGCTTAGGGTAGTTTAGACTGCTTTCTTCTTGGTTTGCATTGAAATTCATGCTTTAACTACCTCTTATTTGGATCAACTATGATTGTTTACACATATTTATTGGATCAACTGTGACTGTTGATCCAAAACTATGATTGCTTACACGGATTTATTGGATCAACTGTGATTGTTGATCCAAAAATGTGATTGTTGATTCATATTTATTGGATCAAGTGTGATTGTTGATACAAAACTGTGATTCTTGATCCATATTTATTGGATCAACTGTGACTGTTGATCCAAAACTATGATTGCTTACACAGATTTATTGGATCAACTGTGATTGTTGATCCAAAAATGTGATTGTTGATTCATATTTATTGGATCAAGTGTGATTGTTGATACAAAACTGTGATTCTTGATCCATATTTATTGGATCAACTGTGACTGTTGATCCATATTTTCTGAATACCACTATCTGTTTATTTTTTATTGCAGGCCAAAGATGGTTGTTGCAGAGTTCAAATTTTGCAATCAGACCATCTCGCATCCTGTTTCAGGATTAATTACTGTCAAAGAGATGATAAGTGTGGTGAAACAAAAGTGGCCTTATGTTCCTGAAGACCTCATTCTTTTTAGTTACACTGTATAAGGGATCTCAAATGTTATCAATCATGATTTGGATTTGAGGTTTTCATTCACTACTGCACCTCACAAGGGATTGACTTGGTGAATTTTGAAATCCAGTTAAGGACATGTGTTGATTCTATTTCTTCATCTTCTGCTCCTGATCCTGCTTCTTCGTCATTATCAAGTTGTATTTCAATCGATGAGGTAGTTCAATTGGAAGACGTCACTGATGATGCGTGTTTGATCAAAAAGGTCCCGAAGAAGTCTGATGCTTGGGTCAACATCTTAACTGGAGTAGGGCAGTTGTTTGAAGGTGGTATTAAAGAAGTTAAGGATTATGTTACAAAGTATGAAATAAATAGTGGTCGCAAATACAAATTGAAGAAGAGTGACCTTGTACGATACACTGTGGAGTGCAAGTTCAAAAAGGAGGAAAATTGTCGCTGGAGGTTTCACGCCTCTCTCCTCGCCAACAAAAGGTGTATTTCGATGCAAGAGATACATTGGAGAGCATTCATGTAGTTTAGCTTCTTCTGACCCATCAAAAGTTAGGATGAGAAAATCGTTTTTGAAGGATATATTGGCAGATGATTTACGAGCATCTAAGAAGAAGAAGACTGCTTCTGATGTTATAGATTTACTCCGAATGGAATACGGAGTTGACCTCACGTATAGTCAGGCGTACCACGGTTTACAATTCACCAAGCAATTTTTTTGGGGTGATGACATCAAGTCTTATTCAGATTTTGTTTGGTATAAAGATGCCATTAAACATTACAATCCTGGAAGCGTCGTGAATTTTGAAGCTTCTATAACTGGTTTCAACAATTACTGTCGTCCGATGCTATTTATTGATTGTACCTTTCTCACTGGGAAGTTCAAAGGTGGTCTTATGGTTGCTTGCGGCAAAACTGGTAACCAAGGTGTGAGTTTTAACCTTTTACTTTTTTTTTTATTTTGTATCCATGAATGTTTAAACTTGTTACTGTTGATTCATTATTATGCATTCATTTTCTTGATTAATGTAGTTAGGTTTCTGACATTATATATTGAATTTAACTCTCACAAGGGGGTGTAGCCCCTGAGTGAGGTGCGACGTAATAATATATGTAGCTTAGGTTAGTTTAGACTGTTTTTGTTTTTGGTTTGCATTGAAATACTTGCTTTTAACTACCTCTTATTGGATCAACTGTGACTGTTTATCCAAAACTATGATTGCTTGCACAGATTTTATTGGATCAACTGTGATTGTTGATTCAACTAAAATGGATCAACTTCCACTGTTTATCCAAGTAAAATGGTTTTGCATTGAAATTCATGACTGTTGGATCAATTGTGATTGTTTACACATATTTATTGGATCAACTGTGACTGTTGATCCAAATTTATGTTTGCTTACACATATTTTATTGAATCAACTGTGATTGTTGATCCAACTAAAATGGATCAACTTCCACTGTTGATCCAATTGAAATATATCAACTTTGTTTGTTGACACTAGTTACTGGTCACTTATTTTTGTTGCTGGTTACTTATTTTTGTTTTTTGGTTTTTCTAGGGATCTATCCAGTTGCATTTGGAATTGTTGAAAGTGAAAATTGTGATAGTTAGGAATGGTTCTTAACCAATTTGAAGGGTATTATTCGTGAAGATCGTCCACTGACCATCATATCAGATCGTGGAAATGGCCTTTTGAAGCATGTGTCTGTAGTCTTCCCAAAGGCTTTCCATTCATACTGTTTGTACCATATGAAAGGAAATATTCCTATTCCAAAGGGCAAGAGCAAACAAACTGCAGTCAAGTTATTCGAAGAGTGCTACACTGCATTAACAAAGGAAAATTTTTATGCTGCTGCGAAGAGTATGAGTAATCTAAAGTTGGATTCAGTGGTTGCTTGGATGATGAAGATTCCATTTGAGAATTGGGCTGCTCATGCATTTCTAGGATAAAGGTGGGGTGAGAACACATCTAATATTGTTGAGAGTTTTAACAACGTTATTAAGCATGATAAGCCGCTTCCAGCACTTGAGCTTGTTGATGTTATTCGTGCTAAAGTGATGGAGAAGAATTACAAGAGGTTAGTGGAGTCTAACAAGTGGACTACAAGGCTCACTCCTCGTATGCAAGCAAGGTTTAACAAAAGGATAAACGACTGCCGTTCATACAAGTTTCGGAGAGCAAGTGAGAAGGTATTTGAGATCATATCTCCAACAGGGAAGCATACTGTTGACTTGGACTCTAGAACTTGCACCTTCAAATGGTGGCAAAAACATAGCTTTCTTTGCACTCATGCAATGAAAGCAATGTTGCAGATTGGAAATGATGAACCGTACAACTACATCAGCCCTTACTATACTTCTGACTACTATAGAAGGTTGTACTCTCGACCCATTTATCCTATTCCTGACTCTGAGAAGCCACCTGGAATTAATGAAAAGGGGTATATTTTGCCTCCCACCGGTGGTCGAGAACAAGCTGGAAGACCTAAAGGTGTTAGGTACAGGGGTTCTCGTGAAAAGGTGCGGAAGAAGAGGAAGTGTGGCCAGTGTGGGATGCTGACCTTTCACAACCGTAGAACATGTCGCAGAGCTCCTGTGGCTCCTCGTGCACCAACGTTTCGCAAGGAGTCTCATTCCAGGATTATCAACTTCTTGAAGAGGATGTTGTTCTGAAGTTCTTGTGGTGTTTATGAACAAACTTGTTTTAGGTTTCTTACCAGTTTGGTGTTTCTTTTCCTTTTTTGGTTTGCACTTGTTATTTAATGACATACATTCTTATATGTTGATATGAATTCTATTGTTTTGTTTCTCAAGTATATGTCAGTTGGCAGGTTCCAGATTTATTGATTTTATAGGTTGTTGACACTATTGTGTGAAAACATTGTTCTTGGGTTCCAACCTATTTGGATCAACAATTGTTGTTGATCCAACTTATTTGGATCAACAATGGTTTTTGACACAAAACAAACAAAAAAATTGCATGGTTATATCTGTATTTTCTAGTAAAACTCCTTAAGCTTTGCATACCTGTAACATTCATTCATAATCAGACCAACATAATTGGATCAACAGTGGTTGTTGACACACAAAACAAACAAAAAAAATTCATGGCTCCATCTGTATTTGCTAATAAACTTCTCAAGCTATACATACCTGTAACATTCATCCATAATCAGACAACAAATACATCCATAAATGATCAGACAAAACAAATACCTGTAACAAATAATTCATTCATAATGGTTCATAATAATTCAATCATACCTACAATAAGGTTTACTTACTAAGATAAGTATTTTTAAAACTACAGTTAGATTTTGTTTACAGACCATGAACAGACTATGACATCAAGCTCACTCTAATGGTTCAGCTAATGCTTCATCTACTGGATCAACTACTTATTCAACTGAGTCTTGCAATTGGATTTTTTGTTGAATAGAGTCAGTAGCTGAATCAGGAAGTTGTTCCGGTTTCTTCCATGAACCCAATTATGACAAGATTCTTGCTGCAATCTTCACTCGCTTCTTGTTCAACTTCTCATCTAAGTTAGCGATTTCAGATAGGTGTTCACAGTTTCCACGCTTCACCAAATTCTTCATGTACATGCAAGTGTGCAATGCACAGTCACATCCGTCTTGTGCTGGTACAGTGCAATTTGAGAAGCTTGTCTCGATATTACCACCTGTCTCCGGATCTCTGTGGCCCATTTCATTCAGCCACTGAGTCAGTGGTACTATCATCACCATATATTGCCATTTATAATCTGCGTTTCTCCTTGCAGAGTTGTACACTATCCATTTTCCTTTTACCAACGCCAGCACCACCCAATGGTATCCAACACCGTCCTTGTCCGTCAAGCACATTGGTATGATGAGGTATGTGTCTTCAACATTCCCTGTGTAACTGGTCCTCACCTTTTATGGAACCCCACATCTCTCTACCTTTGCCATATTTTTAGTGGCTAACGCGATCCCCAATATCGGCTGTATCAATATTTTTAAAGAAATATATTAGTTTTGCATTTTATGGATCATCTACATTATAAACAAAAGCTACATTTGTCAACAAAAAAAAATGCAACTGTGATATCGTAACCAGAGAACAACATAAAATGAACAACATATCGTATTTGCAATTAAACTCCTCAAGCTATACATACCTGTAACATTCATTCATAATCAGACTAACTTATTTGGATCAACAATTGTTGTTGACATACAAAACAAACCAAGATTTTTCTATTACTTACATAATCATTTGTTGAGAGAATGACGTGGTTGTTGTAATCTGGTTTATGCGGCGAATCCATCTTTGCTTTCAGCAAGTTGATGTAGTAATCAACAATCTCATCATGAATGTTTTGATTATTCAGTAGACACTATATGAACTTCCCATTGATGACTACCTCGAAATCTTGGTTGCAGAAATAAAAACTGTAAGCTTTCTCGCTGCAAAATAAACAACAGATGAATATGTTATTAAAAAGAGCTAGCATAACCCCAAAAATAACTATGTGAACTGAGTTGTTTGACTTCGAATATGTAATTACATACCATTCAGTTGCACTCTCAAAGAATGGCTCGATGACTTCTCTTTCGCTGTCATTGAATTTTTTCCACAACTTTAGTTTTTTTAGCTTCATCAGTTTTGTGGGTTCCGCTGGTGTGTTGTCAATTTGACTGTCGAGAGTGTCGAGGTCAATTGTTTCAATTTGCTTCTGCTTTTTTTTTCCTTTTCCACCTTTCCTTTTTCCCCTTTTACACTTAGCAGTAGGTGTTCGACTTCGAAGTTTATACGGCTTTCTCTTCGGCCTTTCTCCATTCTTCACCCGTTTCACAAGAGAACTGACCTGCGGTTTTTCTGATGCTTTTGTACCGTCGGATTGTTCCTCTGATTCGGTTTCCTCTTCAGTTTGCTCCTCAACTGCATCCAAATTAAACAATTTCTTCAATCCTGCGCGTATTGCAGCTCCTTGTGTATTGTCATCCTCTTCACTTTGCTCTTAAACCTCTTCACTTTGCTTTTCAACCTCTTCTGCTTGTTGTGTTGCCTCACGATCTACCTCATCCATTATTGCACCGAAACTCGGTTGTGAGGGAGCTGTTTGCACATTAGCAGCAATTTCATCAGGTTTTATTATTGAAAGTGGAGGAGTGTCAAACACAATCAAATCCGCTGGTATGTCATCATTCTTCTTCTCAACAGACAGACTCTTCTCTTCCATTTGTATGTCACCTTTCTCTTCTACTATTCCAGCAGATATTGAAATGTTTTCCACCACTGAATCGAGCTCTGCAACATTTTCAACAACTGTATTGAGCTCTAAGTCATCAGCTTTCTTTACTTCTCTTCCTGAATGAAATCCTTTCTTCCAACTCTCCTTATTTTTGATACTTGTTTGTTTTTCCGAATACGTCATTCCACTTTGAAAACCCTTCTGAAAAAACTTATCTTGAGTTCCAAAACTGTCTTGAGTTCCTAAAGTACTTTGAGTTCCCAATGTACTTTGAGTTCCATCTTCAGTTCCCAACGAATCGTTCATTTCTTGAGTGTATTCATTGTTCAAAGCCGCAGAATCATCCACTTCCATGTCTACTCTAGTTTCATTCCCATCTGTTGGTTGATCATTCGCCGCAGAGTTCATTTCATCTTGATTACCTTTTCCAGATGATTCGCCTTTTTGTTGCTGTGTGAACAAATCTTCGAATTCCAAACCTTCAAATTCTTTCCCTGTATACACTGGTTTATTTTTATTCAGTGATTCCTGAAAAATCCTTTCTTCTTCATGCCATTTCTTTATGTTCTTGTCAATATTAGTAAGTCGCTCTGGTTCTCCAGCTTGCAACTATAGTTTTTCCTTGTTCCTCTCATACAGCTCTCTCAAGAATATCGTGTTGTGGACAAGCATTTTGATTTGAGCCTTGTCCATGTAATGAATCTCATGCCTGTCACAATCAAGAAGGATGTTTTCTTCCTCTAATTCCTTTATCTTTTTCCTATCTTGTTCCAGTTCTCTTGCAGGTGCCGATATGTCAATTAAATAGTTCTCCTCAGCAGACACTGGATCAACAAAGTCTTGATGAAACTGCGAAGCATGATCAACACAAATCAAAATATTGTAGACACTAAAACTGGATAAACATTGGTTGTTGATCCCATTCACATGGATCAACTTCCATTGTTGATCCACAAAAAACTGACAGTAAAACTGGATCAACATTGGTTGTTGATCCCATTCACATGGATCAACATCCATTCTTGATCCACAAAAAACTGATACTAAAACTGGATCAACATTGGATGTTGATCCCATTCACATGGATCAACTTCCATTGTTGATCCACACACAAAATGTTACATTTGTAATAGTAAAGATAAATATAGTAAAAATTGGATCAACTTCCTTTGTTGATCCACAAAAAAAATGATACATTTGTAATAGTAAAGATAAATATAGTAAAAAAAATTACCGTCTTTCGGAACCAAGTCATATCGATTTCCTTCTTGTTGACTTCCTTACTAAAATCAGCTACAAGATGCTTGCACAATGTGTTCTGGTCCCATCGTAGGAATCTCGGAGTTTCATTTTCAAAATTCTTCCTTTTGTCGATGTAGCTTTTGGTACGTTCACAGAACCAACACTGCATAGTATAAACAACAATGTTAGTTTTTATCCAATAGTATGCATTTCACTCTATACAACAATACACAAGTATACATTTCACTCTCTACAACAATACACAAGTATACATTTCACTCTCTACAACAATACACATTTTACTTTTACAGAATTAATGTTTTTTCTTACCACTAGGAGAGTTGTGCAGCCACCGATAGCTAACTGTGTATCCTTCTTGTTTGCCAGGTTCGAAATCAAACATTCCACAACATGATCCTCCCATGAAACTTTGTCCATAAGTAATATACGAGGCAACCATTTCTTTGGGAAGGCTTTCATACCAGTATTTGGGAAAAAGAAAACCGTGCATAACCACATATCGAAAAGTCTTACAAAATGCACCGGATCAGACTCATCTTCTGCTGCATTTTTCAGTTTGCTTACAACCTCATTCTTCATTATTGCGTCTGAACAATCTTTTGGTTTTTCTGGTCTGGACTTTGTATTTAAGAATTCGTTGTAGTCAATTCCTTTCTTCGGGTGCAGTTGCTGCTTCAATTCTTCACTCTCTATCAGTCTTCTCATCTTGAATATCAAAGCGAAATCTCTTGTTTTCAGAGAGCATTCTTCGTTTTCTCCAAATTTGAACTTTCTGGTTATTGGATCAAATGCACTCATCAGCAGCTGCATTGCAAGATTAATCTTGTTCATCCATTTACCAATCATTCTCTTATCTATTACATAAAATGGGCTGATTAAGTCCCAATATGGAGATTCCTTCAGTGTTTTTGCAAGTATCGGTTTCTTTTTGTTATTTGAATCTTCTACTTCAAATTTTTTGCATAGAAAATTCCCCATATCAGCCAATGGTTGGAGACCTCCTTTGATTCTTTTTTCATTTGCTCTCGACTTGCCTGCATACATGAAACTCAAATCATTTTCATTTTCATTTTTGACAATAATCTTTTGTTTTCTCACATTCTACCCATAATATATTTTCACGAGGGGGCGTAGCCCCCCGAGTGAGGTGCGACGTATAAATATGTGTAATCACAGTTCATGCTTTTAACTACCTCTTATTGGATCAAATGTGATATTTTACACAGATTTATTGGATCAACTGTGGTTGTTTACACATATTTATTGGATCAACTGTGACTGTTGATCCAAAACTATGATTGATTACACATATTTATTGTATCAACTGTGACTGTCGATCCAAAACTATGATTGCTTACACATATTATTTCATTAAAGAATCAATGTTTTTACCTTTGAGTTGTGCCTCTGGTTTGCTCTCCTCTTGATTCTCTTCATCTGAATTTTGTTGCTCTTATTCATCGGATTCTGATTCCGATTCTTCTGATTCTACCTTCTTGGTTTTCAGATTTTGTTGTGGTTTTGCTCTCGGCCTTGAACCGCCTACATACATGAAGATCAATCATTGTTTTTTCAATATTTCAAACACCATAGTTAGATATATATACCAGCACACATATCATTTTGTTATATCATTTTGCTTTCGGCCTGTTGTTGTAAAAAATATTACAATCTATTTTTTTTACCTTTTACGACTTTATTCAGTGTTCCCTTTTCTTCTACTTTTATGTCTTCTTCCGTCTCTTGATCATCTGAATCTTCTTGCCCTTCTTCTTCTTCTTCGGATTCTGATTCCGATTCTTCTTGGTCTTTCTCAATTACCTTCTTGCTTTCCTCATTTTGTTGTGTCTTTGCTTTCGCCCTTGACTTGCCTGCATACATAAAGCTCAATCATTTACATATTGTTTTCGATATTTTAAACAACATTGTTATATATAGGGTACAATCTATATTATATCAACACAAATATTACAATCTATGTTTTTACCTTTGACGACTTTCTTCGGTTTGCTCTTTTCTGCTTCTTCTTCAGATTTATCTTCTTCTTCTTCAGAATCTTGATCATCTGATTTTTCTTGTGCTTCTTCTTCTTCGGATTCTGATTCCGATTGTTCTGGTTCTTCCTCAGGTTTGTTCTTTTGTTTCACATTTCGTTCTTCATTTGTATTCTTGTTCTTCCTTTTTCTGGTTGGATCTTCTTCAATTTTCTTCTTGGTCTTCACATTTTGTTTTGGTTCTTTAGCTTGCCTAATCTCTTGCGTGCCCTTCTCATTTTGATTCTTCTTTAATATCCTTGGCGATCTTCTATGCATTATTTCTTCTCAACCTGAGTTCAACAATTATTATAGTTAGCATTCATATTTTCATAGTAGAACAGTAGAACAAATTGCATACAATGGATCAACTACTATTGTTTATCCTATTTTTATTTGGATCAACTTCAGTTGTTTATCCCCTAAATTGGATCAACTTCTATTGTTGATCCCTTTTATTTTGGATCAACTACTGCTGTTGATACAAAAAAAATCTAAGAATCCTTCAGAAACACATAAACAGTAATACAAATTTGTATACCATGGATTAACTTGTACTGTTGATCCAATTTTTACTTGGATTAACTGTTGTTTATCCCCTATATTGGATCAACTTCCACTGTTGATCCAACTTTTCTTGGATCAACAACTGTTGTTGATCCCTTAAATTGAACAAAAATATCTAAATCAACCAAACATCCAGAACCACATTTTTCAAACACTTACCAGTTGAACAAATTTGCATCTGAGCAAAATAATACCAAAAATTTGAAGACAAATATCAACATAACTAGCAAACATTCAAAATCTTCAAATTATGCTTGTTTTAGTCACATACAAAATACTCAGATTTGACGAGAAATCATTTCCTTCCAAGAACACTAACCAAAACTCAAAACTAACTAAACAAGACCAAAATCAAACCTAATTAGTAAATCGCAGTTTAATAATCTGCCAAATACTAACATATAATCATTACATTAACAAAATCACGACCAAAACATACATGCATCAATTAAATCTGGCATCAGAAAATTAGGGTTTTACCTGTTCAATTTAGAAATCTTCAAATCGTTCAAATAGGTTTTCTGATGATGGAACGTTGATGATGGAACGTTGATGATGAAACGTTGACGATGAAACTAAAGTGAAATCGGTTATGTTTTCTGATGAAACCTAATTTATGCGGTTGATTTTCAGTTTCTTTTTCAGTTTCCTTTGTAGATCGTGGTCTGTTGATTATCAGAGAGAAAGAAACGAAGTTGATTTTCAGTTTTAACGGCTAGTCTATCGATTTCTCTGCAACGGCTAGTGAATTAATGGCAGATCGTGAGTGACTGCGGCGGAGTAAGTGAGAGAAGACGGGGAACCAGAGAAACTGAAAATGAAAATGAAGTTTTAATGTGTCGGATCTAGTATAACGTGGAATATATAGGTGGGGCATTTTAGTAATCTAATAAATCCGATTTTTAATTTCTGAAATTGGTAGGGATATATTTATTTTAGGGAAGGATATATTTATTGGCTTCTAAAAGTAGGGAATATAAATAATGTACCCATCCCAAAATGTGGGAAATGTCGACATTTTTTTTACTTTGCTTCCAAGACTTTCCCTCTTGCTAGGATCTTTGGCTTAAAGAGTATTTTTCAATTTTGGTAATAATATTGAATATCTTTATGAAAATGAGAATAATATTTTTGAAAGTTCACATCACTTAATGTTCTGAATAAAATTATTGCATGGTTTCATGTTTCATGTTCCCACGTATTGATCAAGAGCTTATCCTATTTCTTTAGTTGAGTCCATATGGCATATATGCACCAGTAGATCAGTAAGATCATCTCTGACTTGCTAGCACATCGAACGTGCATATCCCATGCTTATTGACTAGAAATACTTGCTTGCATATTTATGATTATTGTTTTGGTATTACGGATTGGGAACTAGCAGGGATTTGTCACGGTAACGTGCAACGGTGCTTGGATCCATTTACGATTCATGGGATTTAAAACTTGATAACAATAATAATACAGTAATAATAATAATTGATAATAATAATAATTTGATTTGATGTTCATCAAGTGTTTAGATTTTAATAATTTAATGATAATTTTATTTTAGGAAAATAATTATTTTACTTTAGAGTCGGATCTAAATCTTATTTGGATATCTAATACTTTGCTATTTTTGCAGGTATATACTTTTATTAAGTTTTAGAATTTTTATATAGTTTTGCGGTTGAAATCCTAATATCCCAAATATTAAGTAGAGGCCAGTCTTCGGATTGGGCGGGCTAGGTGCCTCACACCTTCCTAGTCCGTACTTTGATTCCCAGACCTTTTTCTCTGTATTGGACCAATATTTTTTTTTGGGTCCCAACTCCCTAAGTTGGATGGCGGCTTCTTATAATAATATTTTAAAGTGTATTTCCCATTTTGGATATTGTAGAGATCTTAACGGATTTCGACGGTATTTACACCTCCATGATGTCGCCATCTAAAGTATCGTCGTCCAAGTACCACACATTTAAATCCAAGGGACAGTGAGAGGCAATTTTGCGCACTAAAGGATGTAGGACAAGTTCAAACAGCAAGGGGCCAAGGGTGTATCCTTGTTGGACACCTTGGGAAGAGGAAAGATTAAACTCATTGTAGTACAAGCGGGATGGTTTAGTGTAACAAAACTCCACCCACTTGGAGATACAAGGGTATCTGCATCGGACTTCTCGGATCATAGTGGAACGATCTACCAGGTTGAAGGCGTTCGTGAAGTAGATAAGGAGCATAGACATATCACATTGGTCACCCTTCAACTCGAGAATTTTATTAGACGAGTGTAAAATCTTTTCCCCACCGCAAGGAACGACAACCACAAACTGATAATCGCCTAGGTAAGAAGCCATTTCCTTGGCAATAGAGGTGGCTGCAATTTTGGAACACAAACTACGCCAAATTGTGCCAATAGCTATTGGTCTCATCCCATCATTCGGTTTGAGAAGAGGAGTTAGAGGTGAACTTTCTATATATTCACCTAGGACAATGGGGCACTGACCTACTATCCACAAATTTACAACACCCGTAACGGAAGCTAGAAAGTCATCTACAACAGCAGCAGCTGCGCCACTGAAAGCATCTAACAAGCTGTGACTCCCCTAAGTCCACCTACTTAGAAATCTAAGTTAACATTCTACAATCTGAGGCATCAACGTTCTAAAATGTATATTTAAACAATAAAAATAAATTCTAAAATAAGATTAACCCAAAACGAAACCCTCTCTGAAATATATAGATTTCCTCTCCAATGATACATGTACAATAATGTGTTGGTCTTCAAACAATGGACATACATATGAGAAATGAAGCAGATTCATCCAAACTTGATCTTCTTCACGAGCACAACCATTCCTGTTATCTGAAACTGAAGTGGGAAACGAATGAGCACATCATCCCCAAAGGGGTGCTTAGAAGAAATATATAACAAACTTTCAAACATTTATCAAAACATAATGCATGTCGGATGAAAACACGGAAAACGCATTTTAGTCATATGTTAAAAGTTCCTCTAGATAATAAAATTAATAAATACTACCAGGAAAACCCGGGCCTCGGCATGCACCATTCCATACAGGCAAACATGGGGAAGTCCCCAAAGCATAGGGCCTATATATCGGATTGTGCACACCCGTAACACTGAGGAACCACCAACATACAAGAAAATGACCATGGAAAACTCATAATAATGAATACAAGAGAGTTCGTTATCGATTCCCACCTCTTTTGATGACAAGCCACACCTACCACGAGATCCGCGATCCACAAGATCATCCTTTTAATCGATCGTTGTTAAAAAGATTAACTGTTAATCATACAAGCACTCTAATATATTAGCCAATAGGCTCACACAACATTCATAGCACAATATCATACAAGTTCCTAGTTATGGTCTAAGTGAAATAATTAATGGTTCTAGTTTTATCAATGGTTTTATAACCTGGTATTTCGTTATTCGGGCATAAATCGATATCTACTTGTCCTAATAGGGTCAAATTGGGTATCATCAGAAATCCCTCGAAAATCCCTACAACTTTGCAGAAGGAACCAAAAGGTAAATCAGATCAAAAGTGGTCCAAAAACCCAAAATAGGAAATATGGCCCTAACCCTAACTCGTGGTTTGGTCCAACCCAACCCGCTAACCCCTGAACTAACCCTAGCTGGACTGCTAACCAACCCGCCTACCCTAACCCATGAACTGGTCTGACTCAGGATGAGTTAGACAGACTAGCTGACTCGGTCATCTTCTTCACTAATCCACCGAAAATATTCTAAGTGTTGGTCAGTGAGCACAATAATACACATAAAATCATGATTCATGCATCAAGAACTTGATTGTTTTCTAAACTATTTTCATATCCGAGAGATACTCATATAATTATAAACTTACTAGAGTTGATTAGAGAGGTTACCTTGACTAACACTACAGGAAAAATATACATCTACAACTGGAGATTTACAACGCTTCGCTAAGTATTGTAGAAAGTCCTATGTTTTACAACTGGTTTCAAAGGAAGAGTTGTCGTATCTCATCACTGCCAACCCCTAGGAAACAAGGGGTTGTGCTAAGAAAACAGACGACAACTCCTTAAGCAAAACAGTTGTGACGACATTTAGCTATAACAACGTTGTTCATATATGTAGTGACTTAGCCTATCACAATTCTCACAAGTGTTGTTGAATAACACAAAAATATGATAATGAAAAATATGTTAGAGGGGAGATTCGAACATGAACTTACTGCATGGAAGTCTAGCTCATCAACCACCCTTTCAGTTCACAAGTTTTGATTTTTTTTTTCTTTTTCTTTTTAAATAGAAACCTACAACAACACTTATAAGTGTTGTTGAAGAACACAAAAATATGATAATGAAAAATATGTTAGAGGGGAGATTCGAACATGAACCTACTGCATGTAAGTCTAGCTCATCAACCACCCTTTCAGTTCACAAGTTTTGATTTTTTTTCTTTTTTTTTTAAATAGAAACCTACAACAACACTTATAAGTGTTGTTGAAGTAAAAATATATAATGTTCCATTTATGTAGTGACTTAGCCTATCACAATTCTCACAAGTGTTGTTGAAGAACACAAAAATATGATAATGAAAAATATGTTAGAGGGGAGATTCGAACATGAACCTACTGCATGGAAGTCTAGCTCATCAACCACCCTTTCAGTTCACAAGTTTTGATTTTTTTTCTTCTTTTTTTTAAATAGAAACCTACAACAACACTTATAAGTGTTGTTGAAGTAAAAATATATAATGTTGGAAAAAAAATGAGGTTTGGGGATTCGATCCTGAGCCTCGGGCGTGGAAGTATACACCACTGACCATCCTACACTATCACAGGTTCTGTTAAGTTTTTGGTTTTTTAATACACTAACTATACACTAACTTTATGACAACCCTTCATAAGTGTTGTAAAATAAAATGTAATGCTCAAGTGACTGAGCCGCAAACAGCGCGAAGCCTTCTCTGTAATCCATCACATACATGCCTTCTCTGTAAACAATCACATACATTCTTCTCACCAAAGAGGGTTAAGTTAAAAAATGTAACTGCCCTTCCAAAACCATATGGCTATAGATACAAGAAGATACAATTAAATTATGCCAACAGCTGAAGTATCATGTATGTTACACAAGCAAAGACACATAATTCATGAATTCAAACAAAGAATAATACATGTAAATTGATGGATTCGTCACGGCCAACTTTTGTTCTCGGATCCTGGTATGCGTACAATATGCAGAAATAGGCTTTGTTTAAGTTTTGGTAGAATATTCTGTAGGAATCTTACATGTAAATTGATGGATTCGTCGTTCTTACCAAGTTTTGACTTAGAGTAGTCCCTCACGTCCAGGTTTCATTTTCGGAGCCTGGTACGCGTACAATATGTAGAAATAAGGTTTGTTTAAGGTTTCGTAGAATATTCTGAAGGAATCTTACCTGTAAATGAATGGATTCGTCGTTCTTACCAAGTTTCCGACTTATAGTAGTCCACTCACGGACAAGTTTCGATCTCGGAGCCATGGTATGCTTACAATATGCAAGAATAGGATTTCTTTAAGATTTCGGGGAATATTTCGAAAGAAACTTACCTGTAAATGGATGGATTTATCGTTCTTACCAAGTTTCCGGCTTATAATGGTCTACTCAGGGCCAGGTTTCAATCTCAGAGCCAGGTTATGCATATAGTATGCCAAAATAGGGTTTGTTTAAAGTTTCGGGGAATATTCCAAAGGAACCTTACCTGGAAATTGATAGGTTCATCGTTCTTACGAAGTTTATGACTTATAGTAGTCCACTCACGCCAGGTTTCGATCTCGGAGCCAGAGTATGCGTACAATATGTAGAAATATGGTTTTTTTAAGGTTTCGTAGAATATTCTGAAGGAATCTTGCCTGTAAATGGATGGATTCGTCGTTCTTACCAAGTTTCTGACTTAGAATAGTCCACTCACCGCCAGGTTTCGATCTCGGATCCTGGTATGCATAAAATATGCAAAAATAGGGTTTGTTTAAGGTTCCGTAGAATATTCCGGAGGAATCTTACCTGTAAATGGATGGATTCATCGTTCTTACCAAGTTTTCTGCTTATAGTAGTCCACTCACGGCCATGTTTCGATCTCGGAGCCTGGTATGCGTTTAATATGTAGAAATAGGGTTTGTTTAAGGTTTCGTAGAATATTCTGAAGGAATCTTACCTGTAAATGAATGGATTCGTCGTTCTTACCAAGTTTCTGACTTAGAGTAGTCCACTCACGGCCAGGTTTCGTTCTCGGAGCCTGATATGCGTACAATATGCAGAAATAGGGGTTGTTTAAGGTTTCTTAGAATACTCCGAAGGAATCTTACCTGTAAATGGATGGATTTATCGTTCTTACCAACTTTATGACTTACAAAAGTCAACTCGCGGCCAGGTTTCGATCTCGGAGTCTGGTTTGGGGTTTGTTTAAGGTTTCGTAGAATATTCCGAAGGAATCTTATCTGTAAATGGTGGGTTAATCGTTCTTACCAAGTTTCTGACTTAGAGTAGTCCACTCGCGGCCAGGTTTTGATCTTGGAGCCTGGTATGCGTACAATATGCAGAAATATGGGTTGTTCAAGGTTTCGTAGAATATTCCGAAGGAATCTTACCTGTAAATGGATGGATTCGTCGTTCTTACCACGTTTCTGACTTAGAGTAGTCCACTTATGGACATGTTTCGATCTCAGAGCCTGGTTTGCATACAATATGCAGAAAAAGGGTTTGTTTAAGGTTTCGTAGAATACTCCGAAGGAGTCTTCCCTGTTAATGGATGGATTTATCGTTCTTACCAACTTTCTGACTTATAGTAGTCAACTGGCGGCCAGGTTTCCATCTCGGAGCCTGGTATGCATACAATATATAAAACTAGGGTTTGTTTAAGGTTTCGTAGAATAGTCCGAAGGAATCTTACCTTTAAATGGATGGATTCATCGTTCTTACCAACTTTCTGACTTAGAGTAGTTAACTCGCGACCATATTTCGATCTCGGAGCCTGGATTGCATACAATATGCAGAAATAGGGTTTGTTTAAGGTTTCGTAGAATATTCCGGAGGAATCTTACCTGTAAATGGATGGGTTCGTCGTTCTTACCAAGTTTCTGACTTAGAGTAGTCCACTCACGGCCAGGTTTCGTTATCGGAGCCTGGTATGCATACAATATGGAGAAATAGGGTTTGTTTAAGGTTTCATAGACTATTCGAACTTCAAACTTGATATTGAGCTTCATATTTATCGATTTCGATGATATCCTCCTGAGTTTGAAGTGATAATCCATCCAGAGCTTCTTGGTTCATAATTTGTATGCCGTTACACCACATTTGAAGTTCAAAACGACATTGAGCTTCATACTTATTTGAAGTCAGAACCCATCCGAAGCTTCTCGGTTCATAGTTTGTATGCTGTTATACCATATTTGAAGTTCGAATCGACACTGAGCTTCATATTTATCGATTTCGATGATGTATCCTTCTAAGTTTGAAGTCAGAGCCCACCCGAAGCTTCTTGGTTCATATTTTGTACGTCGTTATACCACATTTGAAGTTCATGACCTGTATGACTAGTCAAAATTGATTCATCACCTATGTGACCAGTTGAAATTCAAACCGGAAGCACAAAGAGAAAGCACAAAAAATCTTATTTTTTTTGCTTCATTCCCATATATTTTTGATTTTTTTTTATAACTGAAGGTCGATAATAATATCTTAAATTTATAGATATATTTTTTGAATTTTTTTTCATATCGAAAGTTGATAATAAAATCGAATAGAGGAGTTTGAACTAGCACAATGAGAAACACAAAAACAAAGAAAACACAAATTCTTCTCGATCCGTATGAGGCTAGCAAACTAAACTTAAGCCGTCCAGATATTTTCTCAATCTGTATGACGTTTACTTCTTTATTCACCGTCCAAAAATTTCACCTCACTTTCACATTCCCTTTCTCTTTTTCTCTTTTCTTTTTTCTTTTTCTTTCTCTAGCTGCGGCTATCTTCTTTTTCTTTTTTCTTCCCTCATCCTCCATTCACCAGATCTACTGAATGAGTTTTCATGTGATGAAATTGAACTGGGTTGCAGCCATGGATGATTGAGAACGAATTGAAGATGGGTTTGATTTTTATGGTGATGGAAGATGATTGGTGCTGCAAATTACAGATCGAGAGAGAGAGAGTTAGGGTTTGAAGCCGGGAATCAGTTTGTAGAAGTGATCGATGGTTGATGTTGGCAGTGACGAAGATGGTGGTATATTGAAGATGGGTTTGATCTAAAACCAGTTCTTTATTGAGGAAGAAGATGAGCTCGATTTCAAGAATTTGAGAGTTTGAAGATTCAGATGATTATCTTAGAAGATGAAATTGAAATTGAAGATGGGGTTTGAATCTAAGAGGCAGGAGGTGATTGAGGTTGAATCGGAGATGAAATTGAAGATTGGTTGAGTTCGAATTGTTGAAGGTCAGTGATAATGGAAGAGGTGTGGCTGCTGCTGTTAATGGAGATTGAGAGAATCAGGGAGGAAACGAGATTAAAGAAATGAAGATAGAAAATTATTGTTGCAGTCCGAAGGAAAGAACAAAGATGGGTTCCAGTCTAATTTGGGTTTGATGTTACCAGTGATAAATTGAGAAGACAGAATTGAAGAGAGAATCAAAGAAGAAATTGGGGGTTCGATTGGAGATTAATCAGGTATGTAAACAATGGGTTTGTGGTAGATTTGAATAAGACACAAAACAAAAGAAGATTGAGTTTTTGGTGCTGTAATGAGATTGAGGCAGTGATGCTGTTGATGGTGTTAACATTGAGCTGCAGTTCAAATTGGTTTTCATGTTGATTGTCATGGGTCAGTTGCAGGAGATTGGTGGTAGTGAATCGAATGCTAAGCAATGAATTGAATGGAGGAATGCAGTTTTGATAGAAGTGTGGTGCTGCAGGTGAACATGAAGACAAATCTGAGAAGTGTGGAGCTTCTTTGTTCATAATATTAATAACCCATTACCACCACCACGGCACCACCAAATCCTCAACAACAACAACCAGCTTATGATGTTACAGGTATCATGGTTTATGTTATTGAGCTGTGTAATCTATTAAATTTGAGGATTTTCAAGGTTTAGGTGAGAAAAAAGGCAATTTTTTGGATGTTTTTTCATATGGAGCAAGATCTGTGTTTTAATTTTGTAGTTGTTAGGTTGTTATTGTCACCAATGGCTTCAATTGAAGCTAAACATTGATTATTGTTCGCTCGAAGCTATATTTGGCATGGTTTTATTGTGCTTAGCTCGTTGGAAGGTGAAGCAAAGATGTATTCAGCAGGGTTTTATTGTGTTTAGAGTGGTAGTAAGGGTTTTAAATTGATTAAATACTAGATACAGATTGAATTGTGCAACCTTGCTAGTTTTCTCATTCATGGTTTTATAGTGTTGAGATGGCTGTTACGGTAATAATTTTTTTTTCTTGTTTCACAACTTCTAGTTGTTCACTAATGGAGTGTATTTTCTCAATCATTTGAAATTATATCTAAATGCTCTTTGTTTTTATGGACATAGAAAAATAGACCTCTTCTGATTGTGGCTGAGGATGTCGAAAGTGAGGCTTTGGATATGGTTATTTCCTTTGTAGATAAACTTAAATTTGAAATCAATGACTTGATTACGGTTATTTGAACTTAGCTCAATGTTTAAGTTTACATACAAAGGAAAGCAGTTCACATACAAAGGAAAACAGTTCAATGTTTGAGAACTTGGTGATGGATCTTTTTTTTTTGGTCCGACTCGGTAAGGTACTATTCTTTTCGGAATTGACCATCCTATAAGTTATATGGACTTGAATGCATGTTCTTATGACACTGGATGTCATGATATGCTTTCCATTGGAGTATAACATGGTTCTAAGTCCATTGCAGTATAACATGGTTCTAAGTCCATTGGAGTATAACATGATTCCAAATCAGTTCTGTAGGTATACAATTCTCTAGCATAACATGATTCTGGTGCCACTCTTTACTATTCATTATGTAACTCTTTACTATTCATATTGGTTGTTATTCTTGCTATTAAAGATGATTACAAGGTAACTGTGGTGATTACAAGCTGATGTTTGCAGTTGTTGCAAGGAAGCTACAGATGGTAGTGATGCTGTCTGAGGTGGTGGTGCAGTAAAATGGAAGAATGGTGCTGAGATGCAGGGAATGGTACATGGTGCTAGAGCTACAGTTGGAAATGGAAGTTCTAAATGGTGACACTGAATGTAATGGCTTGAGATGCTGAAATTGAAGCCGAAATGTACGCTTAGGTAAATGAATGTGGAGGATACAAAAGGCCAAGTCAGGCTCAGTTGAGAAAGGACAAGAAACTGGTGATTTGAAGTTAGCTAGGTAATGCAATTGGAGTGGCAGGTCTTGAATGAATGTAAATGTGTTACACTGGCAGGTTAATATGAAATTATGAATGTGAAATACTTTCGGCAATTCGATTTCAGCTATAATTTTTTTTTTCAAAATAGTTATATGCACACAACTGCTAATAAGTGTTGTGTTAAAAAAATTTACTACTCACCACAATGATTGTAAAAATAAATCCTGCAACATAAGTAGGAGTTGTTCAGTACAGTTAAACGACTCTAGGAAGTGTAATGATAGTAGTGTTCACAATACTAATAGATGTTGTCTTCCTGTTTTCAATCACACAGGATAGATATTGTGAAATACTTTCTTTACAACATAACTATGTGTTGTCCAAGATAGTTCCACAGCTCACACAAGAGACGTGTGAATCTTATTCATAATACTAGTGTTTGTTGTCACATATGTTTCATAATACTAGTGTTTGTTGTCACATATGTTTCCACGATACCCTACTTGTGTTGTCCAAGATATTCCTGCAACAAGTAAGGGTTGTGTTAGGCTTTCAAAAAAAATTGAAAGAGAACCACAACTTTGGCAAAATATTGTTGAACCATGAATCACATCACCCTTTACAATGCTTAGTCAAGTATTATAGAAAAACTTGGACTTTCTACGATACCCCACCTACATAACCCAGAAAATAGTGTTGTCGTAGGTGTACGACAATGCTGATATAGTGTTGTCAATGACGATTTTCCCCGTAGTGTAACTTACTAGGTTTCCATAATTAACTTTACCTCCATCACTATAGATTATTAGCAATCATCATCATCATCCTTTCTTCTTAGCTCTCTACTTAAGTTAAACTCTCTTTGGTTACTGATATAACTCTCTCACAAAAAAACTTTCCATCATAACCAATTACCATCTACTTTGCTCTCAAGGTTCTATTGACGATTAATTTCTCCATACTACCTTCTCTTTTCCTGTTATAACGAGCACACAACTCCACCATCTCTCTATGACTCAACTCTTTATTCTCCCTATCACTACAACACCAGCTTAAATAAAAAGAGAGATAAGTTTCAAAAAGAAGATATCTAATTCATTAACTAACTTAATTAGGTATTTAATTCAACCCTAACATAATTAACTATTAATTAATTAATCTAACTTAATTAATGAGTTTCTACTATTACTAATACTCAAAATTACTAAGAGGTAAAATTTTTACTAATTAAAGGTTCAGGTCAAAGTCCAGTCGGTTCAACGGTCGAAAAGTCAACGGTCAAAGGTCAAAGGTCAAAAGCTTTTCCGATACGAACTTCCGCGTGCGATATCTTCCCCGTCCGACGTCCGATTGACCCGTTCTAGTAGTCCATTTTGCATAACCTTTCGAGATCTATCCGATGGTACTAGTCTCATGTCTAGATTATTGCTTTATTAATTTATATTAATTTTTGTTCATATTTGATTAATTGAGTTATTAGCGGTTAAATCATCTCTTGACCGGTTTAATAACGTTGACGTGCTTTAGGGGTCCTTACATTCTCCCCACTTTATAATATTTTCGTCCTCGGAAAATCGATCCATCCTCCAGGTCTTCAAAACTCCTCACCTTATAGAGAAATACTATCTCTCGACTAAGTGCAAGTACTGCTCATACTTACAGGCGCGCGAAAAACTAACTCATGTCAAATGAGTTCGAAAAAACATGAAATGAAACACAAACCTATATGGATTTCTACAATGAAAAACTACATTTTTGTCTCTAAGCTCTCTGTATTAATTTCTATTTCACAAGATGATTGTCTCTAATTACAAGGGAGAATCCTATGAATCATTTTAAGTGAAAGTAGAATCACCTGTTTTCTAATAGAAATACATCTTCCTTCTGTTAGAGCATTGCTCGGTCGAACTCGCATTCTTTGCTATCTCAAGCATGTTTGTCAATGCTAGTGATCAAAACTATAAGTCTTGATTTCTAGTCTATTATAGCTAAGTCTCGGACTAGGATAGAAAGTGTAGTTGAGCTCTCAAGGACTTCATGGCGATTCATCATACAAGTTGAAAAACTACTCAAGGAACTGGTGGAACTTCTCGACAAAAAGGTATGTGAAGACTTGAACTTATCTGTCACTCAAAAGTCTATCTACTCTATCTTCTACTTCTTGAGACAAAAATTCGTATGCTATATATATAGACTTAGATTATACACATTTGGTATTTCGAGCCGAGTATACCTCGCCTATCTATATCTCGAAATATGTGTTGGTAAGATTTTCGCTTCGACCAAGTTTATCTTTACCTAGTGACGAAAGTCATGATATGTTTCAATCATCTTGAAAATTGCTTTGATGAGAAATGGTGTAACAACTATATAACGTTCTCTAAGAATGTTTCAATGATTGAAATGAGAGTTTAGATTACATAACCAATGATGGACATAAGCATTGTTGTGGAAACACATTTATGTATAAGTCTTATTCCTTGAACCAAGTTTGCGAACTTTGTTGATCAAGAGAAACCATAAGAATGGCTTGTTTCCAAGTCTGCGAACTCAGTCCGCGAACTGCCGAAGTTCTCAAACCCGAGAATTTCTGCTGGAGTTGACGAACTACTTGCGTGAGCTAAGTCCGCGAACCCAGTCCGCAAACCGGCGGCAGGTCTCTTGCCGAGATTTTCTGCTAGAGTTTGTAAACTCTGCCAGTTGCTTAAGTCCGCGAACCTAGTGTGCGAACTTAAGAAGGTTATATATCTGAAGATGATTTCTGAACTTAAACTTTAAAAAGACTAAGGAATGCAGTTTGCAAACCGTGACTATAAAAGTTCATGAACTGATTCAAGTGAATCAAATCATCCTTGCTTCAATTGTGTCTTGTGTAGTTACATATAATTTCCTTGCAATTGAACAACTCTCTAACTAGTTCATTTGAGTCATTTGAACTAGTTATGGTGAAGAAGAACATGGTTGATATGAAATGCTCATATGGTTAACCTTTTGGTTAACTATTGTTGAACCAACAATGTACACTTTTGGGTACGGTTAACAAACCTAGAAGCGTGCAGTCATTTGTGTATAACAACGAAGTTTTCGATCTAACGGTTGAAAAATATTAGCTTGAATCTAAATCAGGTTTTCATCTAACGGTGAATATTGATTGCTTTGTTACCAAGGCAAAACCCTGATTTGAAAGACTATATAAAGGAGACATCTAGTATTGTGCGAAACCAATCCCCACACCTTACGTGTGATACTAATTTGCGTACTAGAGTCGGTTCTCCTTTGACCTTTGGTTTTCTTCTTCTAAAACTAGGTTAACGACTTAAAGACTTCATTGGGATTGTGAAGCCAGACCGATACTACTTTTATCGTAGTTGTGTGATCTGATCTTGCATCTTCTATCATACGAGTACAATCATATTGATTGGCTTTAGATTTGATATCTTCGATAGGCAAGATATAAAAAGTAATCACAAACATCTTCGTCTCATTGTTTGTGATTCCACAACATCTTGTTTCGCTACCATAAGATTAAGATTGTTGTGAGGTGATTGATTAATCTAGGATGTTCTTCGGTAATATAAGAACGGATTATCAATTATTTCCTGTTCACCTTGATTATTATCAAAAGACGGAACAAAAACTTTAGGGTTTTTCTGTGGGAGACAGATTGATCCTTTGATAGACCTGTCTGTGTGAGACAAATTTGTTTATTGTCAAAGCCTACGATTTTGGGTCGTAGCAACTCTTAGTTGTGGGTGAGATCAGCTAAGGGAATCAATGTGAAGTATCCTGCTGGGATCAGAGGCGTAGGGAGTACAACTGTACCTTAGATTAGTGGGAGACTGATTGGGGTTTCAACTACAGTCAAGTCCTAAGTTAGCTCGGAGTAGGCTAGTGTCTGTAGCGGCTTAATACAGTGTGTGTGCAATCTGGACTAGGTCCCGGGGTTTTTCTCCATTTGCGGTTTCCTCGTTAACAAAATTTCTGGTGTCTGTGTTATTTCAATTTCCGCATTATATTGTTTTATCTTTATAATTGAAATAATACAGGTTGTGTGTTAGATCAATAAATTGGAGAATCCGACCTAACGATTGTTGATTGATATTAATTGACACTTGGATATTGGTCTTTGGTACCATCCAAGTTATTCCTTGTATTTGAGTAGTACTCGCAGTTTCTGTTTGAGGAAATCAAATCAAGAGACAGATATAAACTCGTTGATATACTTTTAATTGATTGAGTCTTGTTGATTCTCTTAAAAGTATATTCGAGTTTTTCCATACAGATTGTTAAGCGAAATATTTGGTGGAGTTGTTAGACCCCCACTTTTTCAATTGGTATCAGAGCAGGCAAACACGTTTAAAACCTTGCAAGTATGTGTTTGTAGAGATCTGACTCTATGTACGATAAGTACATCTCTGATAACGCAACACCAGTTCAGAGATACTCACGTGAGTCTCAAAGGGTTGAAACTTCTGAGAAAAACTCAAAGACTTGTCTACTGACTGAATCTACTTTCGTCTGGAAAAAATCTCTTGAGGAACAGTTGGTTGATCTTTCTGATGATAGTGATTCAGAAGAAGGACAAAGTGTTGATGAGGAAGTCTCTCAATATATCAAGATGTTTGATCGTGCCTTGAAAGAAAAGAAGTCAACAACCTGCTTGAGTAAATACATGGGTCCTCTTTGTCAAGAAAACATAAAGCTGAGAAAACTCTTTAAAGGATATGATGGTGGATATAAACTCTTACAATCTATCGTTAAAGATCGTGAAGAAGATGTACGCACAAAAAAATCTGAATGTGATAAAATCTCTTCATGTTGAAAGAAAGACTTGCAGAAACTGAAGCAAGATATGACTCTCAATCAAAAAAAATTTAGCGACAAAGAGCGCAGTCTTCTCACCAAAGAAAAATCCTTGGAGACTGAGCTTGCAGCTGCTCTTAACAAAATAAAATCACTGGAAGAGAATATGAGTAGATTCAATTCTATCTCTACAAAATTGTCTTCTATGATTGGAGCATGTAAAGAACACCGTGATACACGTGGTCTGGGCTATAAAGGAATAGACGCTCCAAAAACTAGTAAGATCAACTTTGTTAAAGCTAGTGATGATTCTCCATGTGAAAAAACTTTGGCAGCTTGCAATGGTCCTAAAAACAAGAATTCTGCTCCTTCTAAATCTGCTCAAAAGAGAATGGTTAAAAATAATTCCTTTAACTGCTATTACTGCGGGAATAAAGGACATTCTGAGCAAAGATGTCGTTATCGGTTGAGGAATGAAAAGCTTCACAACATTCTTACTTGGATGTCTAAAGAAGTCATGAAACCGGTTTCACACATAGTTGGAAAAGGCATTTTAAACACTCAAGGAAAGCACTGTGATAAGTCCTTTCTTAATTGTATGTTCAAAACAAAAAATGCCTATAATGGAAGAAGGAAGAGTGGCGAAAGGGCGACTGACCCTACAAGAAGAAAAAGGCATAGGAGAAAGAAATAAAAGTTGAGTTCCTCATGTCGCCCTGAAGAAAGCTGCAAATCCAAAACTTCCGCTCCAGACTTCTTACATATCAACAATCGAGTCTCGGATCTAAAAATCAGTGTAAACAAACTCAAACGGAGCATCAAGAAAACATGGAAAACAGTTGACTCAGGTATTTCTAAACTTTTTCTTGATAAAACTCATTCAGTTATGACTAGTAATTCCTTTTTGAATATCCTTGATAAAGGAAGAGGAGGAGTTAATATTGATGAGCAAGATGCTCATCTTAGTACACCATGTCTGCATAAGGTTGCATCATTCTTTTAACAAAGAGGGATGCTCTTTGTTTTCAAGATGCTCATCTTGAGAAAACTAGCAGGAGTGTATTAAGTTGTTGCTTAAAGTTTTTTTTCTTCATCCCTTCACCTAGTGTTTGCCACTTGACAACACTCTCTTGTATCTCTTTGCTTCTTTCTCCTCTTTGGCGTCACATGTGTTTTGACCGCAAGCACACATACCAGAACCACACGAACTCCATGGTTCCTAGGGTTTTTGGAATACCTTATAAATATTGGGTTCCATAAGGTCAGAAGATTCTATTCAATTTTTGTGCACAATGGAAGGGAGGAACAAGATTGTTGAAGTCGAGCCGGGCAAACCCAGTGAGTTGATTGATGTCTCCATATCATGCTTTCATGCAGTTGATCATGAAAACAACCTACTAGTTCAGATGTCTTCACAACTGGTAGGAAATATTCTTCAAGACTTTGAAGTAGTACGAGAACATCTTGGGATTGCAACAAGAAATCTTGTTTTTCTGAAAGATGAACTAAAGAAGGCAACTGATGAATTCTCCCATATTCGATCTCTAGTTGCTGACAAGGCTTAGTTTCTTTGGTTATTAAAAATTGAGTGTTGTTTATTGTTTCCTAGTATGTCTTATTTTTGGTTTAATTGGAAGAATAACTAGTGCTTGAATAACAATGATTGTGACTACACATAGCTATTATTTTTCATCTTCTTGTATTTTTTTTAGGTTTATTGGTTTTAAATTCTAAAAATATTTAAAGGATGATGTTTTTGCAGTATTAATCTTTATGATTTGTTATATTGCAACTTGTTATGGGATATGCATGTTTGCGTCTGTGAACTTGAAGGTCCCCTACTTTGTCAAAAGTAAAGCCGTTCGTGTTCGGTATTCACGTACTGGAAAAAGGATGAATGGACTTTTGACAAATACAAAAGTTAAGCCTATATTGTCAATTATGTTGATGGAAGATAGGTTAAAATCTTTTGTTTTCAAGGATTATGTCTATTATTGTTGTTATGCAAATATTGATTGAAGATAGAATGAATCCTTGTGTATTCTGCAGTATTGATCATCCCTGATCCATATTTGTATGTATTACTGTGAGGCTCTGTAATGTGTCTTATGTTGAGCACGATACAACCAAGTTGATTATTTTTTATTAGCTTTGATGGTTGTTCCATAAGGTACTTTATGTTGAGCATTTTGAACTAAATTAATCATCTTGTTTGATTATTTAGTTATTGCTCCGTAAATTTTCTTATGTCGAGCAAAACAATTGACAATTAAATTGATTACTTTTGTAATTAGTTTGGTTGTGTATTCAAATTAGATTAATTATGGGTTCTATTGTAATTAATCTAGTTGAGTATTTTTTGTGTCTCCATGAGTTTTCTTATGTTGAGCACAAACAAGTGAATTGATCACTTTTTGTGTTTGATTTGATTGCGTATACCGATTAAATTAGTCACGGGTTTTACTTGTGATTAATTTGATTGAGTTTTTGGATATAAAAAATCATTCTTATGGTTTTTGGTGTCCAATAAAATCCTTCTTTTCTTTTGAAATTAAGGTCGCTCTTGTTGTTCCTTCGGGAATGACATCAAATGGGGGAGAGTTCTTTTGAACTTGTGCTGAGGGGTGTGCGGCTGTGGAATTTTAGAGGGGTTATCTTGTATCTTTAAACTCCTTGATGAATGCTATTAGCTTCGACTATATGATTACATCTAAATAAGATGATGTGTGTTCTTTCTTTTTAGTCATGAAATGTCTCTTACGGAAATATAATTATGATCCCGTTCTTGTACCTTTGCCAATTTTATTGACAAAAAGGGGGAGAATGAATATGTTGTTCACACTACAAATACATATGGTCTTCAGGTCATTATGTAAGGGGGAGTGGTTTCCATGTGATATGGAGTATTGACTAAGGGAGAGTGAATTACCATAGTATTATTGTTGAAGTTGTGATACAATTGAACTTTGACGCTGTGTAATAATACTATGACATTGTATAACAATGATCGAGACCGATGCTTTCTCATTGTTATAGCCACGGATCTTCAACATCGATGATGCTAAACTTACAACCTTTGGGATCATTGGAGTACTTGGAAGTGACGAAGATTTCAAGGAATGTTGAAGATTAGACATGTGGAATAGGAGCTACTTAAGTTTTTTTTTTATCTTTTTTGTATTCCATATGTATTGATAGTTTTGTCACTAAAATTGACAAAGGGGGAGATTGTTAGAGCATTGCTCGGTCGAAATCGCATGCGTTTCTATCTCAAGCATGTTTGTCAATGTTAGTGATCAAAACTATAAGTCTTGATTTCTAGTCTATTATAGATAAGTCTCGGACTATGATAAAAAGTGTAGTTGAGATCAAGGACTTAATGGCGATGCATCATAAAAGTAGAAGAACTGCTCAAGGAACTGGTGGAACTTCTCGACAAAAAGGTATGTGAATACTTGAACTTATCTGCCACTCAAAAGTCTATCTACTCTATCTCATACTTCTTGAGACAAAAAGTCGTATGCTATATATATAGACTTAGATTATACACATTTGGTATTTCGAGCCGAGTAAACCTCGCCTATCTATATCTCAAAATATGTGTTGGTAAGCTTTTCGCTTCGACCAAGTTTATCTTTACCTAGTGACGAAAGTCATGATATGTTTCAATCATCTTGAAAATTGATTTGACGAGAAATGGTGTAACAACTATATAACGTCCTCTAAGAATGTTTCAATGATTGAAATGAGAGTTTAGATTACATAACCAATGATGGACATAAGCATTGTTGTGGAAACACATTTATGTATAAGTCCTATTCCTTGAACCAAAGTTTGCGAACTTTGTTGATCAAGAGAAACCGGAAGAATGGCTTGTTGCCAAGTCCGCGAACTCAGTCCGCGAACTGTCGAATTTCTCAAACCCGAGAATTTCTGCTGGAGTTGACAAACTACTTGCGTGAGCTAAGTCCGCGAACCCAGTCCGCGAACCGGCGGAAGGTCTCTTGCCGAGATTTTCTGCTGGAGTTTGTAAACTCTGCCGGTTGCTTAAGTTCGCGAACCTAGTGTGCGAACTTAAGAAGGTTATATATCTGAAGATGATTTCTGAACTTAAACTTTAAAAAGACTAAGAAATGTAGTTTGCAAACCGTTGCTATAAAAGTTCATGAACCGATTCAAGGGAATCAAATCATCCTTGCTTCAATTGTGTCTTGTGTAGTTACATAAGATTTGCTTGCAATTGAACAACTCTCCAACTAGTTCATTTGAGTCATTTGAACTAGTTATGGTGAATAAGAACATGGTTGATATGAAATGCTCATATGGCTAACCTTTTGGTTAACTATTGGTGAACCAACAATGTACACGTTTGGGTACGGTTAACAAACCTAGAAGCGTGCAGTTCATTTGTGTATAACAAGCTAAGTTTTCGATCTAACGGTTGAGAAATATTAGCTTGAATCTAAATCAGGTTTTTATATAACGGTGAATATTGATTGCTTTGTTACCAAGGCAAAACCCTGATTTGAAAGACTATATAAAGGAGACATCTAGTATTGCGCAAAACTAATCCTCACACCTTACGTGTGATACTAGTTTGCGTACTAGAGTCGGTTCTCCTTTCACCTTTGGTTTTCTTCTTCTAAAACCAGGTTAACGACTTAAAGACTTCATTGGGATTGTGAAGCCACACCGATAATACTTTTATCGTAGTTGTGTGATCTGATCTTGCATCTTCTATCGTACGAGTACAATCAGATTGATTGGCTTGAGATTTGATATCTCCGATAGGAAAGATATAAAAAGTAACACAAACATCTTCGTCTCATTGTTTGTGATTCCACAACATCTTGTTTCGCTACCATACGAGTAAGATTGTTGTGAGGTGATTGATTAATCTAGGATGTTCTTCGGGAATATAAGACCGAATTATCAATTGGTTCCTGTTCACCTTGATTATTATCAAAAGACGGAACAAAAACTTTAGGGTTTTTCTGTGGGAGACAGATTGATCCTTTGATAGAATTGTTTGTGTGATACAGATTTGTTTATTGTCAAATCCTGCGATTTTGGGTCGTAGCAACTCTTAGTAGTGGGTGAGATCAGCTAAGGGAATCAAGTGCGCAGTATCCTGCTGGGATCAGAGGCGTAGGGAGTACAACTGTACCTTGGATCAGTGGGAGACTGATTTGGGTTCAACTACAGTCCAGTCCGAAGTTAGCTTGGAGTAGGCTAGTGTCTGTAGCGGCTTAATACAGTGTGTGTTCAATCTGGACTAGGTTCCGGGGTTTTTCTGCATTTGCGGTTTCCTCGTTAACAAAATTTCTGGTGTCTGTGTTATTTCAATTTCCGCATTATATTGTTTTATCTTTATAATTTAAATAATACAGGTTGTGTGTTAGATCAATCAATTGGAGAATCCGACCTAACGGTTGTTGATTGATATTGATTGACACCTGGATATTGGTCTTTGGTACCATCCAAGTTATTCCTTGTATTTGAGTAGTACTCGCAGTTTCTGTTTGAGGAAATCAAATCAAGAGACAAATATAAACTCGTTGATATACTTTTAATTGATTGAGTCTTGTTGATTCTCTTAAAAGTATATTTGATTTTGTCCATACAGATTGCTAAGCGAAATATTGGGTGTTGTTGTTAGGCCCCACTTTTTCACCTCCTATGATTGATCATCTCTGAATGCAGTTTCCATGTCAAGGTTGGCCAGGCCCAACAATGCCTTCTTACAAACAGAGAAAACACAACCTTCACTATTCCCCAGTGCTGGATTGACGAAGTCCGACCAAGTCAGACTAATTAACTTTAAAATCTTCATCGTAACTGGTTTAACCTACAACTTTTAATTCATAACATATAAACACAGAATAAGCAACCAACATGTTATATAATACAATCAATCAATTAAAATAAATTTTAAGTTTTGATGATTTTTAGTAACTAAAGTTTATCTCACAACCCAACCCAGTTCTAGATTAATCTAATTCAGTAACTGGCACTGGCTATTTTTTATTGTTGCTTATGTAAGATCTGATAGTGAGCTCTGATACCAACTTGTGACGCCCCTAAGTCCACCTACTTAGAAATCTAAGTTAACATTTTACAATCTGAGGCATCAAGGTTCTAAAACGTATATTTAAGCAATAAAAATAAATTTTAAAATAAGATTAACCCAAAAAGAAACCCTCTCTGAAAATATATAGATTTCCTCTCCAATGATACATGTACAATAATGTGTTGGTTGTCAAACAATGGACATACATATGAGAAATTAAGCAGATTCATCCAAACTTGATCTTCTTCATGAGCACAACCATTCTTGTTATCTGAAACTGAAGTGGAAAACGAATGAGCACATCATCCCCAAATGGGTGCTCAAAAAAAAATATATAACAAACTTTCAAACATTCATCAAAACATAATGCACGTCGAATGAAAACACGGAAAACGCATTTTAGTCATATGTTAAAAGTTCCTCTAGATAATAAAATTAATAAATACTACCAGAAAAACCCGGGCCTCGGCACCATTCCATACCAGAAAACATGGGGAAGTCCCCAAAGCATATGGCTTATATATCGGGTCGTGCACACCCGTAATACTGAGGAACCACCAACATACAAGCAAATGACCATGGAAAACTCATAATAATGAATACAAGAGAGTTCGTTATCGATTCCCACCTATTTTGATGACAAGACACACCTACCACGAGATCCGCGATCCACAAGATCATTCTTTGAATCGATCGTTGTTAAAAAGATTAACTGTTAAGCATACAAGCACTCTAATATATTAGTCAATAGGCTCACACAACATTCATTGCACAATATCATATAAGTTCCTAGTTATGGTCTAAGTGAAATAATTAATGGTTCTAGTTTTATCAATGGTTCTATAACCTGGTATTTTGTTATTTGGGCATAAATCGATATCTACTTGTCCTAATAGGGTCAAATTTGGTACCATCGGAAATCCCTCGGAAAACCCTACAAATTTTGCAAAAGGAACCAAAAGCTAATTCGGACCAGAAGTGGTACAAAAACCCAAAATAGGAAATCTGGCCCTAACCCTAACTCGCGGTTTGGTCCAACCAGACCCGCTGACCCGTGAACTAACCCTAACTGGACTGCTAACCAACCCACCTACCCTAACCGATGAACTAATCTGACTTAGGACGAGTCAGACAGGTCACCCAGGTCACCTAGCTGACTCGGTCATCTTCTTCACTAGTCCACTGAAAATATTCTAAGTGTTGATCAGTGAGCACAATAATACACATAAAATCATGATTTCATGCATCAAGAACTTGATTGTTTTCTAAATTATTGTTAGAGCATAGCTCGGTTGAACCCACCAAGCGTTGGTATGTCAAGTTTGGTTGTCATATTTTAGAGAATCAAAACTCATTTTAAGAGTCGCTTGATTATGTACTAGAGTCAACTTTGTATAGGTTAGCTTCAAAGTATTAGGATATGATACATTACAAGTATTGCGAAGACTTGAAGAAGTGAAGAAGTAAGAAGCTACAACGACAACATCATCCTTCCACTTGAGGATAGTGATATTTGACTTGAACTGTTTCATTCCCTAACGTATCTTTCAAGTCGTGCATATTGAAAACAAAACTGCGAAGCATGAACACTCTAGATAAACATAGTATTAAGGAAAACAATACGAGGTTTATTGCTTAACCATTAAACTTTGTAGATAAGACATCGACATAATCGTTTAAATGCTATTGCGATTATGTATGGGTATGAGGTGAGGATTTCATCCTAGGAAACAATGTTTTACATGTGTTTTAAGGAAGTAAATTCATGAACTTGTTTTGTGAGTCAAAAAGGAAATCGCCAGGCATTATTAGTATTGTTATTCATTGCATATCTTGTGAACAACCAATATGTGTGATTAATATATCCGCTCATGACTTGTTTGTGTTCTTGGTAAAACTATTCACAAAGGCCTGACTTTTGTATTGGTAGGAATTTTATTAGTGAAACCGATCTTAAGTAATCACCTGAGATGGTATGATCGATTTTGTGATTTTGTGTATGACCAATTCTGGGTAAAGGGGAACCGATCCTAGTAAGAGGTGCAACACATCACAAAGGGGAATCAATCCTTGTATGAGGTGCAACAAGTTTGTAGCAGAAAGGGGAACCGATCCTATGGACATGTGCAACACGTTTTTAAGCAAAGGGAAACCGATCCTATGGACATGTGCAACACATTCAAGATATATACCATATATATGTGGGGAACCGATCCTAGTACATAGTCAACCAAATTATGAAAACCGAATTTGGAATATATTGCATATCTTGAGAATATTTTCGGTTTTGGAAATTCCTTGGTGTCAAAACTTCCTTGTCTATAAATACTTGAAGTTTGCATTTCGGGCAAACTAATCCTTCGTGACAGCAAACTTCCTCGGTTGTGTTGTTACTGGTGAAGCCGCCTATTCGGAGAGGAGAGTAACATTATTAGGCGAAATCTCTTACGGCCGCTCAGTTTAAAGTCTTCTTTGGGATTGAGAAGCTCTATTAGTACCGTTAGTAGGAAACTAGATAATTGCGGTTTATCTTTTGTTTTCGATTGATTTGATTGACTAACGGCGGTTGAACTTTGATTGCACCTAGTTTGTTTATGCTTGAGAATCTTCTCTTCTGATATAAGATTCACTCAAACTAGATCGAAGTTTCGACAAGGATCTTTAGACTGTTTGTAGATCTAAAGACGTCTTGTGATAATCCATTGTTAACAGACTCCGTTCTGTGCGTGACTGATCACAAGAGATTCAAGTTGTTGTGTGCAGGCATTTATTGAAGATCTACGAAGATTTGAAGACAAAGAAGATATTGAAGATTTCTGATTTGGGGTTCATAATCTTTGGTGTGCATAATACTTGTTTCGGTATAGAGGATCCAATTATAATCAGTTTATCCTTGTGGTAGATTAGATTTATTAGTTGTGTAGATCGACATCAATACAATTCTTGGTGATTAAAAGTATTGATTGCAAAATCTTAACAATTACTTCGGTAGTTGAGAATAAGATAGATCTAAGAACCTGATGAAGGATTTTATTGAGATAAACAGAAGAGCCTTTGTCGAATTCACATCACTTGGTTGAAGAGAGTTGCTACCAAACATATTTGTTGTTCCTTTACTGTTTGGAATACGAACCAAAGGAACTGTCCCAAGTACATGAATTATTACAGGTCGGAGGCGTGGGAATACAGACGGAACTAGGTGAACTATAGGTTTAGTTGCTTGGTCTCAACTATACGAAGTTGGTTTGATTTTGTATAGCGGCTTAATCCTGAGAGTATTCAATTCTTGACAAGGTCCCGGAGTTTTTCTGCATTTGCGGTTTCCTCGTTAACAAAGTCTTGATGTGTCATTTACTTTTATTTTCTGCAATTATAATTGTTGTTATTATAATTTAAAGTAAATTACACAAACGTTAATTTCTATTTACTTGATAGTAATCCTATTGTGTTTGGTTAAGTCCGAACCTCTTATCAAGTAAACATACTTCATTGTTGTATTGTCTTGATCTCGTATCCATAGACGATCACACGAAGTGTGAACCGATTAGTTGTATTGTCCCGACTCAGTCCATAGATAATCACTTTCGGAGAAAGGACTTATAGGTGGAAAAGTTTTAGCTTGAGGTATATTTGGGTACCCTCGCCTTTTCAAATATTTTCATAACTGAGAGATACCCATATAATTATAAACTTACTAGAGTTGATTAGAGAGGTTACCTTGACTAACTTACTAGGTTTCCATCATTAACTTTACCTCCATCACTATTGATTATTAACAATCATCATCATCCTTTCTTCTTAGCTCTCTACTTAAGTTAAACTCTCTTTGGTTACTGATATAACTCTCTCACAGAAAACATTTCCCTCGTAACCAATTATCATCTACTTTGCTCCCAAGGTTTTATTGACGATTAATTTCTCTATACTACCTTCTCTTTTCCTATTATAACGAGCACACAACTCCACCCTCTCTCTATGACTCAACTCTCTATTCTTCCTATGACTACAACACCAGCTTAACTAAAAAGACACGTAAATTTCAAAAAGAAAATATCTTATTCATTAACTAACTTAATTAAGTACTTAATTTAACCCTAACACAATTAACTATTAATTAATTAATCTAACTTAATTAATGAGTTTCAATTGTTACTAATACTTAAAATTACTAACAGGTATCATTTTTATTAATTGAATGTTCTGGTCAAAGTCCAGTCGGTTCAACAGTAAAGTCAATGGTAAAAGGTCAAAGGCTTTCCCGATTCGAACTTCCGCGTGCGATATCTTCCTTGTCCGACGTCCGATTGACCCGTTCTAATAGTCCATTTCGCATAACTTTTCGAGATGCGTTGGCGTGCTTTACGGGTCCTTATACAAGTGTTGATCCCTCAAGCCATATCTTCCGCATGATATTCCCTTGGGAAAGTTCTTCAAGGCAGCAAACACTGAACTAGAATCAACAGACATAGCCGCGACACCAATCGGATCAGATGGGATGACTTGTGGCAGGGCAGGAGGGTGTTTTAATCTGAGTTCATGAAAAGTATCAGTGTTTGAAGGAGATACTCAATTTGAGGACAGGACACCAATGGCGGCGGTGTAGTGGCCGTAACTCAATTTCCTTCTAAAGGCTTGGATATTGGACTTAACCTTCCCCCTCTTATTGCACTGTATCTGATTTTGAATATGTTTTGAAACCTCGAGCATCTTGTGAATCATATGGAAGCAATCATTCATTTTTTTCCACTGCACCAGAGACCGGTTTATGCTTGCAATTTGTAGCCTTCGTCTAGTACCAGACCTTTCTTCGATCGTGGACTTAGGTGTATACATGTGAAGCGTACAAAATGGAAGCAATAGTAGGTGCAACCAAGAATACAATACTGAAGGGTTGAGCAAAACCTTGTCCAAGGTGGCCATTAAGGTCCTTGAGAATTTGAGTCTACAAGGGGGTGGAATGCTGGCAATTGTTGGTATTTGGCTTTGAAAAACAAGGTCCAACAACTCCACTGTAAAACTCATTAACTCACCTTCAGCATCAGTATTGCATGATTCAGAATTGTTAGGGGATTGTACCTCGCAGCCATGGATTAAAAAATCAGCATTTAAACAATTGAATGGCCCCAAAAACATATCAACACCATGACGAAATGGCCGATCTTCCAAGAATATAAATGCATGCATGGAAAGCACAACCACATCTCCTGGTACACTAAAACCTTCTCCCAAGCCTTATACAGTTCACTGTATTTAATAATTCTATCTCTGGAAACAACTTTGCATTCCACATATGACATATGCCGATTATTGATGTGCTTGAGCAAAGATCCTCTGCAGAAGCCTTTTCCAGCTACTCCATTATGGCACCTGTCAAAGGCTTTGAAAGGGCATTGGAGTAGAGCATCGTCAGAACCCTGAGATGAAGATGTTGAGCATGGCTGTGCACAAGATGCATATTCAGAACCATGTTCTTGAGAGGACAAGTGTGACGTACCGGAAAATTTACGCCTAGCGCGCCAGGGCGCGCAGGCCATAACTTCCCTGATGCGCCATGATAATGCTACTTACCGGGCCTTAAAACTAGGCAAATGCACGTTTATTTCCCCTTGCAAGAATGCTCGTGTAGCATGATGTATCTAAATTAGCTTCCACACCGTTCCAACTTACCCTTGTTTCGCAAAGGGTTTATTAAGAAAATAAAAACTATCTTAAAACGACAAAAGCGGTCTTTTGAGACCCTAAACGATGAAATTTGGCTAAAATTCCAAGACTGTGATGCATAGTATGACGTGTTGATCGTTGGTCTGTTTCCAATCAATCTAAACCCGTCTTGAGCTAAATTACAACAATCGGGTTTTTAACCTCCAGATAGGCTATAACTTGCTTAACTGCATCAACTTGTCTCATCAAGTTTGGCCACAATCATCTCCTGTGTCGAGCTACCGAGCTAGATGATATGAGAGGCCAATGTGCCGCGATCATCTCCCAAATAGATGATATGAGCGACAAAGTGCTGGACCGATAATGCTTCAACTTATTGCGGATGCCTACGTACCCTTCTCTACTCTTAAGGGATCAAGCACAGACAGTAGTTCATCCTCGAAAGGACCACAACTTAAGCCAAACTCGTTTGAAAGACCGTGGCCTAGCAATAATGGTAATGGCCTAATCCATATAGGCCGTTCCGTCAAAACACACAATGATTATGCATTGATTCTGTGACGTGGCATAATGATGCCTTCACATCATATGCCCCATTGGCAAGGTTACAGAGCTATGAATGAGACTTAAGCATCCTTTATACTCTTCCGGCTAAGCTATGAAGCTTACTTGGTGCATGGTCCACATATGCACCTTCAACCAACTACCCCTCCCTATATATGTTAACTTGCAATTTCTACAACTTTGGAAAGGGGAGAGAATGTACATTTCACCAAGTCCAATTCTGTAATGCACAATGATTTTGTACCACTCATTCTGGCTGTTGCACATTGATTGCGCAACACTGGTTCTATCTGCTGCACAATGATTGCGCAACACTGGTCTGGCTGCTGCACAATGATTGCACAACACTGGTTCTATTTGCTGCATAATGATTGCGCAACACTCGTTCTGGCGTATTGCACAATGATTGTGCAATATTCACTCGGACAACCCTTTATGGCCTGATGCACAATGATTGCTAAGTTTTATTCTGTGATGCATAATGATTGCGCACCACTCATTCTGGCTGTTTCAGAATGATTGCGCAACACTTACTCTGACGTATTGCACAATGATTGTGCAATATTCACTTGGCCAACCCTCTCTGGCCTGATGCACAATGATTGTGTGATATTAGCTCTAGGCCAATATCATTCCTAATGCACAACGATTGCGCTGCAACGCCGAAGACCATCTACCCAACTGGCCTAATGCATCATGATGATGCAACATTGTCTTTAGGCCAATATTCCTCTTAACGCAACTGAAGCTTGAGATGAAGCTTCATCTCTATCCATGGCACACCTTTTAGCATGCGTTATGCTAAAAACACCGGGTGTTACAACGAAACAGGCTTAGTTCTCGGCATTTTTGGAAAACCCTTGAATAGCTGAAACAACCCCAACAAGATATTAAAAACCAGGTGAACTGAAGAGGTTGAAAGTAGGGAAAACTAGGCCGAGAGGTCTCTAAGATAGACGGGATGATGAATAAGGGAAAAAAAACGAAGGGGGTGTCTGAAGAACCCAAATGAAAAGGAAAGACTAAATAAAAAAATCTTTTGGAAAATAATAAAACCCTAATGTATGGATGCATGTATAACTCGGAAAAGCAGAGATGCAAAGCAAACAAATGCGAAAGATGCAAGTGGAAAAATGAGCGAAGATGAAAAACTAAGATGGTATGCAATCAAAAGGGAAAAGAGTCGATTTCTGGCTTTCAGTTGCCGGGATGTCGAATAGGATCATGTTTCCCAAGAATTCTCACTATTTTTTATTTTTAATTCCCGAATACAAATCAAAAAGATCATGTTTCTATGGATCTCTAGAGGCATACCAGTTGGAAAAAAAAAACTAAACAAAAATATTTGGATGCGTGTTCTTCACATGGCTATGGTTTGGGGATTTTGGCTTTCACTACTTTAGGGGAGCTTAGTGATGATTTTATATGTTTTTTAAGCGTTTTAAAAATGGTTTAGTTAGCAATGATGCTGTTAGTGGCCTAGGCAGTTTTATTTTCCATAGGTTAGGTATTGCTATTCAAAAAGATGTCGGGGCCTAGTTAGTTGCTAGGCTACCAACTAGGGCTTTGTACGATTCCACTTACGATTACTCTTTTTGGTAATAATAACAATTATTTTTAATAAAAATTAAATAAAATATAAAGGATATGAGAGGGTATTAATTTAGTTCCAAAGATTTCAGGGTATTTTAGTAACCTAACTCTCTCTGGGACATCCCTTAAGATCATTCATTTGATACGGTTGCTAAAATGTATGCCCCAAATTTTCTTGTATGCTCCAAATAATCGGGGTATACCCAAAATAATTTGGGGTATGCTAATAAGACAGAATAGGAATTTAATTTGTAATTCTCGAACTCCTATTATATAATTTATATAATTTCTAATTTACCCTCAGTAATCATAGTTAGTTGTTAATTATGTTTAGTTAAGTTAATAGATAACAATCATAATTACAACTTTTTGTGGATCAAACACCCTTGAATTATGATATTAATAAGAATGGAGATTTTGGTGAAGAACCATCCCAAGAAAGTAAACAAGCTCAACATACAAGTACTTCAAATACTCAGGGTAATAGGTATTAATGTCATGAAATTTGTTTTTTTTCATTGAATTGTTACGCCTGACAAAATTCAGTTCCTGACATGGTGAAAGTATGAATATCATGCCGGAAGGTATCTAATCGGCATGGCTTTCATACTTTCACCATGCCGAAAAATAATATCCTCCAAATTTAAATGTTTCGCCGGCATTGTGTATATAAAACTAACCATGCCGGAAGTTTGAAAAAAATGTATCGAAAACACGTACTTACAAATTATGCTGTCGGCATTGAACTTTTTTTATCGAGCATGGCAGCACATATTTCTAAGTGGGCCAGAAACTTAAGTTTTTCGTTTAGATATCGGCATTGTTGTTTTCATACCTAGCATACTGAAAAAACAGAAATAATACCGGCACAAAGTATCAGCATGATCTTCAAACATGTTTCTATGCCGGCATACATAAAAACAAAATTCTGGAAACTACAATTATAAAAATCGCCATGGCATTCATACTCAAAGTAGTGCCAGCATCATCACGAATATAGAGTCGGTGGTAACTAAAACTGAAAAATTTCAGTTACAATTCAATTTTATTTTTTAAAGCATTTCCTTCAGAAAAACAACAATAACACTTCAAATAAGATTGAGTGTCGCTTTTCTTCTCAATGAAGCCATAGGTTTTTAACTAGAACACCGCTACAACGGTGGTGAGGGCCGACGAAGAAAAAAGGAAACACTGTTGCAATTGGACTGTAAAAGAAAATTTGTGCCTAAAGTGAAAGTATTACTTTTCCTGAAACGGAGGGAGTACATCGTTTTATTAGTTGCAATGGAAAATTAGTTGATGCATAAGCCAAAATATGGCTACATAATGTGTTATGCATCCTTCGTGGTGGTTTGCATAATGGTTATGAAATTAATTTTTGAAAATTGTGCCTAAAATGATAAACACCTCGTAATTTTTCGTAAAAACTTTAAATATGGTATTGTTGTTTGTACTCATTGTGTAGATCTCTTTAAAAATTTTCCAAAGAGATAAAATTTGTAAAATTCCAAGGCACGGATTTTTAGATATGTTATATTCTAGTTTGCTTGCCAATTATACCCCTGAAAAAATATGATACATAAGGAATTATAATACAATTTGACTCTTGTACATATTTACCCTTCCTCTTTGCTTTGTTTATGAAAATGTCTAATACCTATTTGTCCTTCCTCTTCGGTTTATTTACGAAAATGTCTAAAGGAAAAAAAGAAAAACTTAATTTAAAGGGGCCTTTTTGGTTTTTCGGCCCGGACCATTTTCAATCTTTTTGTATCAATTGATCACTTATATTTTACAAAAAAAAGTGACCATATAGAAGGTCCTCTCTCCCTCGCTTCGCTCGGTCGGCCTGTCCAATTAACTTAAAGGGTAGTTTAATATTTTCGCCCCCTGAAAACAACCCCTCAAAAAGATTCTAAAGATGAGAACATTAATTCATGTCCCCCAATAAATCGGGATACACCCCAATTGCGCTTCCATTTTTTTGCTTTTAGCTATCAATTAGTGGTTTACCTATCGCCAAACAATTTTCAGATGAGCCAAATAGTTTCCAATCGCTAACAGGTTAGCCCAACAGCTAAGTGGTTTAGCTACGATATTTTAAACTTTTTATCCTTTTGATTCTCGTCGATGTATTATTCATTTTTCCTAATCGACTAAGTAACAAAAAAAAAATGTTAATCGGTGAATGCCAATAGCTAAGTGGTTTAGCTATAATATTTTTTGAGAAATTTCATGTTTAGTCCAGTAAACCCGACCCGGATTACTGGCTAGTCCAGCGGCAAAATATATTTAATCCCTAATCCAAAAAAGTTTTGAAAAGAGTAAAATTACTCTACTAACCCTAACATATAACATTACGTGTATATTAATACATATGTTACTACATATTACATATGTAGTAATAACATATGTAGTATACTAGTAGTAACTAGTATACTAGTAGTAACTAGTATGTAGTATATAGTAATAACATATGTAGTATGTAGTATATTAGTAGTAACTAGTATGTAGTATGTAGTAATAACATATGTAGTATGTAGTATACTAGTAGTAATATGTTATGTATTGATACTACTACATATCAATATGTAGTATGTTATATATTGATACTACATATTGATAAGTAGTATGTAGTATGTTATATATTGATATGTAGTATGTTTGGTATGTAGTATGTTATGTATTGATACTACATATTGATATGTAGTATGTTATATATTGATATATAGTATGTTTGATATGTAGTATGTTTGATATTGATACTACATATTGATATTATGTATTGATACTACATATCAAAAAATTGTTATGTATTGGTACTACATATCAAAAAATTGTTATGTATTGATACTACTAGTAACAATATGTATTGATACTACATATGTTACTACTAGTACTAGTTACTACTAGTATACTAGTATACCAGTTACTACTAATATACTACTATAGTAAAGTAGTTACCTAATTTACTAGTAACAATAAGATATTTTTGTTACTACTAGTACAATACATATTAATATGTAGTATCACCGTATAGATACTACTAGTATGTAGTAACATACTACTAGTAACATTTACATGTGTTGATACTAATTAGACCTGGAAGGGTGTTTTAGGCATTTAGAAAATACACTTTATAATCTCCACGAAGTTTTTGGACTAGGGAGTAAATCTTTTCCACGGGTGGACTAGCCATTAAGTGGGTCATGAAAAAGTGGACTAAACAATAATTCCTACATATTCTTTTAACTTTTTATACTATTTATGCTTGTTGATGTTTTATTCATTCAGTTCTGTTATTATAGGCTTTTTTAATAAACTAAATAACAAAAAAATGTTGGTCGGGTGGATGGTTTTTACCCACAGCTAAAGGCGAATAGAAACCTGGCTAAATTAGGGCCTATAGCTAGATGACAAGAAAGGTCATTAGAAATCACCTACACACCCGCCCCTTATCAAAATAATTACCTAACTACCTATTTTACCCCTGATTAATTAGCACTAATTAATCGTATTAGGGATTAATTTTGTTTTGGATGTGAGATTAACTAATGTTAGAGAGTTCATCAAAACATCAAACATTTTGATTTTTTTCATAAATAGTACCGAGAATCGGTTTACGTTCATTCACTTGTAAACCGATTCTGGATTAGTGTTTACGAATTAACAGAGGACATCCATAATCGGTTAACTTTGACATGTTTATAACTCGATTCCGGAAATCGGATTTTACTTATGACACATATAAACCGATTGTTTCTTTTCATTACCAATTTTCATTCATTGCATTATTATTGTAGGATGCATTTAGCACATGCATCAAGTCTTTAAACTCCTAGGCGACCCTAGTGGACGAGTTACAGTCTCGTGAAGGTTTACATAGAGGTCTACCCACAAAACCTGTACAAAAACTTCTAAAGCCATCAATGTTCCTCCGGCGAAGACGATACAACATCCAAGTAGTCTGGGTTATCCTCCGAGATTCTTTCTGCCAAGAAGTGATAGCTTGCATCGAATGCGAATGCTTCCCCCTTTTCCTCCAAGTAGCGCGCTTTCACGACTTCATGCTACAAAAACACAAAAACAAACTTACATTTGTTAGTGGTATTTAATTGGAAGATAAAACAACATGGGTTACGTAAAAAAAACCACAAAATTATTACAAATTGTGCAATGGACAAGGTGAAGGGGCGAGTGTTAAAAATCCGAGGTTGGAGAGCTAAAAAACCAAGTATCGCGTTTTCGATGACTAGGTGCCTCTAATGGACTTGTTGAACACTTCTTGCATTAGGATTCCCAAACTCTTGGCTAAATTTGTTGTGTACCCTAGCCCAAAAGGTTGTGAAATCCACCCTTTCGGAGGATTGATGTTTAAGTCGTTTTTCCGCATATCAAGCTTTGGTGATTGCCAAATCTTCCGCGGAGTCAAATGATGCCATTTCTTGTATGTATATGTATGAAATGAGTAGTTTTGGAGTATATGGAGTGAGGGGGAATAAAATGATCAATTTTGGGGCAAATGAGGTCCAAGGGTGTGGTCTCTATTTATATAGAAAGTCCCAAACGTCTAGTTTTTTTTGAAAAACGTGAAATAATTTGAAATAATCGGTCTTTTAGAAGGACTGTAAACCCCGATTGTATTTGTATGCCACAAGGAATCAGACTTTCTTGCGACCAACGTAAACCGATTAAAAACATTTTAATTCACTGACACTAATCGGTTTATATATATTCATATGTGAACCGATTCCAGCTTGGCGTAAAAACATCTAGGAAGAATGGCTTGCACAATCGGTTTATGTTGACATATCGAGTAAACCGATTGTTGGCATGTCAGGATAGAATCAGTTTAAACATTAAGTGCATTAAGTTCAACACAAGATCATCCAAAATAATAACATCAACCACACAAATATCATCCAAAATACAAACATCAATCATCCCAAAAGACTTAAAACAACCATAAGTCTTGTAAACTTAAAGTTTTAGTATTTAAAAGTTAAACTTAAAAACTTAAGAAGCACCAGGAGCATTTGCAGCAGCAACAACACCAGGAGCAGCATCACCACCACCAGCACCAGCATCTGGAGCAGCTGCAGCACCACCACCAGCAGCATCATCAAGAGCAACAACTTCTGCATCATCCATGGCTATACATTCAATCATTTCTTCAAACATACCTTCCAACTCATGGTGGCGATCCCTCTCATCTGAAATAATGTTTCTCCTCATCCTAGCGAACCTCATGACCTCAACAAGCTCTTCCAGTGAAAGCATATCAATCAATGCGAGGGCTTGTTCAAGACAGGTCTCAGCTCCGAAAGCAAACTTATATAGGCTTCTCTCTGGCACTCTTTGTGGTTTCCTCAGAACATCCTCCAAGGTTACCTCTCGATTGCAAAATGCTAGGTGTGTGAAGTCCATTCTACACAAAAAAAAAACAACAAAAAAAAAGTAAGAAATCGGTACATATAGAAACATAAGTAATCCGATTCTGAAGAGACTAAAAGAATCGGTTTATGTGGTACATGTATAAAATCCGATTGTGGAAAGGAAGATGAAGAGACTACAATAATCAGATTATACATATTACATATATAAACCGATTCTGGTGATGTGTTTTCATATTTCATTTCTACCCCAGAATCGGGTTATATTAATCATAATGTAAAGTGATTATTGTGCATGCTCTTCATGGACGAAAACAAAACCCAGAATCGGTTTATTCGATAGGTCAATAAAAACCGATTCTGGGTGTAATCAGAATTTTGATTTGTCAAAAACGAAGATTTAAACATGTAAATCAACAAGATATGAAGAACCATAGATTGGGTTGATGGAGATTTACATTTTTCTTGTGTGGATCGAAGATTCGTTGGAGAAGAAGATGAAAATTAGGGTTTTGAGAATTTGGAAAGATTATGATGGAAATAGAAAGTTTTTTTTAGGTTTAGGGTTTTTTGTTTTTGGATTTACTGAAAATAGAAAGATTAGAATTTATATGAGAGAATTTTAGGAATTAATGTGGGGATAAATTAGTATTTTTTAGAAGTTTGGGTGCCTATAGTAATTTGGTGGTGTGGGAAGGAAAATTTGATAGGCCCCAATTTAGCCAGGAATAGAAATAGTTCACCTATCGACTCTATTTCGCGTCCCTTATTTCCTATTTTCCTTGATATGGGGTAGAAAATAAAGATTTAAGGGAATCCCTAACCCACCCCATAGGACATTGACGATAGATTTTCCCTCGTATAAAACGGTACATTTCCCGCCTAGGAGATGGTCTGGGTCACCACATTTGGTTCAAAATGAAAATATGCCATTTTGCCTGGCAGCTGTTACAACAAATGCCATCGTGGTATCCCTTTTGTCCTACCTCTTGGTTAAATATCCCGATTTGTACCCTATAATTTCCCAACAAGGTGCTCTGAAACCTAAAATGACTATGTGCGGTTTTCTGGGGACCAGCCTTTTTTTAGGATCATTGTTTTATTTTGGGTAAGACATTAGAAGTAATTCTAGCTCATCTCTTATCTAAATATTTATATTAATATTAAAATTACCCTCCTGATTATTTTTGTATAATGATTAGTTAGTGTGATTAATCATTGATCAAGGTTAAATTAATAGATTGTTTTTTTTAAAGTAGAATTATTGAGTGACTAAAGGGATAGAAGAAGAAGAAGATGGAGAAAAAAATTATTTTGAGATGGGTGAATATGGAGAAAAAACATCCTCTGGGTACCGAAGTATGCTTGTAACTTAGTGAATGTTGTTATAAATGGCCTAAAATATCTTCAAAATCAAAATTGCAACAAAAAGATTTCAACCAGGTCAACAAAGTTCGGTTAGATTATATGAAGAACATGTAACCGAACTTTCTGCAAATGCAGTTCTGTTAATAAATCCAAAATCACAGGCAACCGAACCAGAGATTTAATGGAGTTTTGTTTGTTCGGCTAGCTGATGAAAAATCAAATGTAACCGAACTACTATGCTTGAAATTACAGAGTTTGTTCGGTTCAGTCGACTCGACCACGTTGTAACCGAACTTTAAACAACAGAGTTCGGTAAGTTCGCAAAAAAAAATTGCGATTAAATCGAACTCAACATTTGGCTATACAGAGAAGAGTTCGGTTTTGAAATTATTTTTGCGAGTTAACCGAACTCATTATATAGGTTTTCTAAGTAAAGTTCAGTTAGGATTTTTTTTTGCGATTAAACCGAACTCAACATTTGGCTATATAGAGAAGAATTCGGTTTTGAAATTATTTTTGCGACTCAACCGAACTCAGGTGTTCGGTTAAGCAAAAAAAAATTCTTAGCCGAACTGTTCATCGTGTTCTTCATTTTTAAAAGTTCGGTTGTAAAACTAGGATTTTTTTCAAAATTATCCTAACCGAACTTACTACTGTAACCTCCAAATTCAACATATTTTGATGACTACGGCTCAAAATTTCAATCAAAAACGAATTAGAAGTAATGGGTTTGTGGGAAAATATTTATGGGTAGGTTTGTTTATAAAAGATTGATTAATCGACGATGAAAACTCAATAAATCGACGACGATGAAAATTTGATGATTTTGATTAGATTTGTACACGATCAGGTTTAGATGATCATATATTGATGAAGAAGAGAAGAAGAAAAATTGTAGAATAGAGGAAGAAGAAGTTGTAGATTAGTTATAATTTTAATTAGGTAAAAGGGTAAACTAGTCATCTCCACCTTTTAGGACACCCCTTATAATTATAGGGAATGTGACCTAATCAAATCATGGTCACCCCTTATAATTATAGGGAAGGTGGCCTAATCAAATCATGGTCCCTTAAAAAACCCATGATCTCAAAAAATGATTCATGAATAATAGTTAGTTTATAGTGTTTTATTCACTATCGTCAAACCAAACCCAGTAGTCTAGTATGTCAACCCAAGCCCAGTAGTCTAGTATGAATGATAGTTAATTCATAGTGGATTAAGGCTGCACGCATTCAAAATTACTCACACAAGAAAATAATTGTAATGGTTCCCATTGTCCCGCTGCTTGACTTGTGTGCCTATCCGGGGATATTGGTTAGGCTTAGTTCTATGGGCTAGATATCTAGCTGTTAGATTGGCCATCCACGTCAGTATGGGCAACCTCCTAAGTCCTATGGGATGGCTAATCTAGCAGCTAGATTAGCAGCGGGACCACCATATAACGCCGAACGGTTCGGCGTTTTAAATCTCAGCCGTTAGATCAGAAAATTTTCTCCCAGACCACTTTTTGAGCGCCGAACGGTTCAGCGTTTCAATTTCGCTGATAGTTGGACTGCGAGCACCTGGTAGGAGAGAGAACTATCAACTATCACTGTTAACTTTTTTCCAACACTTATTTTTTGATTTGCAACACTTTTTGGCCAATCTAGCACTCCAATCTAGCCCATAGGGGTTAGCCTTTGGGAACTCTATTTGCTTTTCTACACAATCTTGAAATTGTTCATACATAAAATACGCACAGAAATACATCGAAGTGGCATGGTGGAAGCAAGAATATGATATCGAGACAAAAACACCGACACAAATGCACAAGATAAATGTAAACCAATTAACGTAGAATCATGATTTTGGGCGTACATGAATTTTACTAGGCATACCTAATAAAGACAAAAAATGATGTGAAATAACAAAATCAGAAGCCCCCTTAACCAATTTCTTTTAATGGCAAATCTGACCTTTTAGGATTAGTGTTAATACTAATGATTAGTTAAAATAATTCTGATTAGTGATTAGTGATTAGTTTTAAGATTATTTAGTTATAAATTTGTGTAGATGAAAAATTTTGAGTAAGAAAAAAAAAGTTAGTTTTTTTTTTTGAGAAGGAGAAGGGGAAAATGAGAAAAAAAAGCTTGTATTTGATTCAATGGATGAGGAGGGTACACTTCTATCTTATGTTTAATCTCACTTTTGTAGCTTAAAATCATAAAAAGTTTGTGTTTTTTCACTAAGGTTCGGCGAGTCTGGAATATGTTCGTCTTAATATATCAACCGAACCCACCTGGATATTGACAACTAATGAACAGCTCGACAAGCTGAAAGTGTTATTATTATGAGCCGAACCAACTAGTTCGGCTTGTTTAAAAATGTCATAATGAGCCGAACCTAATCTTGTGTGATCTGGAATGAGGTTCGGCTTATATTGAGAAAATCGTAAACGCCGAACCTTTTGGTAGTACATGGTTCGGCTATTTACATAAGTATTATATAAGCCGAACCTCGTAAATGTGATAATTGTTGGGGTAAGAATTTTGTATTGGTTCGACACATAATGTGAATATCGTAATAGCCGAACCTCGTAAATGTGCTAGATTCGGCACATATTATGATTATCGAATACGCCGAACCCCTATGCATCTCTATCTGTGACTAGTTTCGGCTTGAAATTTCATGCCGAACTGTTCATATACACTTATAGGAAGCTTTTGTGAAGAACAGTTCGGCTAAAAACGCATCTCAATTTTGAGCCGAACCCAACACCGTAACCGTCATTTAATCGATGAAAAACAATAAATACGAGATTGAGTTTGTAAAACTTCCTTTCTTATCCTCATTTTCGGAGTTGGAGATGCAGTTGGTTCAATTTCTGGTTCAATTGGTGGTTAATTTTCAGTTTCTACACCTTCGTCCACACCTTCATCTTCAATTGGTTCTTCTTCTTCAATTGATGGATTAGAAGACGATTTAGTTTGCCTAGTCCCTACTTGTCTTTGTAGGGGTCATTACGGTTAATTTTCAGTTTCTCCACCTTCATCTTCATTTGGTTCTTGTTCTTCAATTGATGGATTAGAAGACGATTTAGTTTGCCTAGTCCCTACTTGTCTTTGTACGAGTCATTACGAATCGACAATTAATCACGATGATGAATTTATTTTTTTGCGCGGGAGGGCAAGAATTCGGCTAGAGAAGGAAGAAGAGACGTTAAGGAAAACTGATTTTGATATTTTAGAAAACTGATTTTTGATTTTTGTATTAAGAGTAAAAAGGTAATTGAACTACCCATAGGTACCCCTTATAAGGTCATCCAAGTTAGGATTATTGTTTTATATGCCTAATAAGATTTCAGTATGCCCAAAATCATGATTCTTAACGCAGGCCGATTGCTCTTGCATAAACAGAACTCAGTCAAAAGCTTTCGGAACCGTGTCACATTGCTTCTACTGAACATTACACACCAGCTAGGAAAGTAGGACATTAAGTAGTTAAGACTAACATAACCAGCCCAACTACCCAGTAAGAACAAGAACATCTTTTCACTGACATAATAGGCACACACACTACAAACAATACAGGTCGATGTAAAATGAACTAAACCACCTGTGGAGACTACCATTTCAGAGCAAAAAATACGATGAACCAAGACGGGATTGTTGATTTTTACCCAGGCTACCTCCACGAAGGCATTCGAGATCCATCACCTGCGAATGGTCCACGAAAAGATTCACCTGAAAAATTGTACCAAATCAGGAGAACCATTCAACCATAAGTCCCTAGCATCTCACAAATAAGGCTTTAAAACAGATATAAGAAAGAAAAGAAAAACTATCCATAACTCACCCTAGGTCCATAACGTTTGACAAACCACTCTGAGATCTTGGAATTTGATGTCTCGAACATGGTTTTCTCAAGTCCGAGACGACTCACAATTTTAGCAACAATGTCGGCCCTCAAAGAATCAGCATATTTGCACACATCGTCAGCATCAATCATGATCATGTCAGCTCCTGCTTCCAAGCATCTCTCGGCCCTTCTGATTAACAAGTCCGTGTCCTCAACTATTTCTGCTTAAGGAAACAAGAAATAACTACCATTATAGAAACTAATCCTTGATCAGCTACATAATCAAATATTCCCTGTCAATTATATACTACAGCTCATCTCATTATTCATTTCACTACCTAATAGAGGAAATACACTAGCTCAACCCTTATATTTAAAAATTTAAAATCTTATCAGGGAATTCCTATACAAGACTTTCTGTTTTACACTTGCAGTAAGAAATAAAAGTTTACTCTACATGTCCCTTTGTTTTCGCAGACCAAGAAACCTCAAATGATTCCATAACAAATTGGAAATTCAGAACCACCACACTTCCTAATGGCGTTATGCTATGCTAACCCGATTCCTTGTATCAACTTGTTATGGCTATACAAGAGGTATATGGATCTTTAATGCTTGAAAAATCCGAGTATGTGTAAGGTCTCCACAGAATATCAGTACCAATACTCTTCTCAATATTGACAGTGGGAACCTCAAATTATTTAATTTTTATCTACAATTCTATCTCTTGGCAAGCCAAGTTTCCTCTATCAAAATCCAAATTGGTTTTAGAGGCTGTAAACTCCTCCTACAGAGAGTAATCAAACCCAGACTATTCTGAAACAGAAGACAACCATCAACAAAATCAAGCCTGACCAAGAGTACTTACGAAAATCCACTAGAAATAAACACGCCACAAGCTCTTCCCATATGTGAGAATGCTAATGTAGTGTTCATTGTCTTGTTGGTCATAAGAAGAAGAAGAAAAATAAATTGTGCTCTCACGCATTAACCGCATTGATACATCTCCAATACAAGACAAATTATAGATTGGAGACTGCATTCATACAATTTAAATACAAGACAAACCATAGACTGGTGACCTGCTGACACAATAAAGTTTGTACTCAAAACTTGTGTATCATCTTTCTAGCGGGTAATCACCAAATGCACTTTTCGTAACAGTCGAAATTGGTTCCAATGCAAATGCCTCTGTAGTGAAGCGGTAAAAATCCGCTGGGTGAGGATAACAAACCACAAGTTAAAACTCATCCGTTCCTAAGTAATTCCTACCAGGTCAACAATCAACAAACGGTCTCTCTACTATTTTTCAGTACTACTATGATTTGGATTGCAGAACCAAAAAAATACCAATAACATAACTACCCCAATCCAGATATAATGGAACAAGTCTGACCACACTAACTCATTCCCTTTCATCACATAAACACATGGGCATACATAACAGCCGTGGCATGTATGCATTATTACCATACTAACTCCTAATCTTAGTCTAGGACTGTTCATTCGATTCTCTTCTAAAAACATGCAACAAAAAATTGGAACAAAGAGCAAATCGATGAAGTCGAGAGTAGTACCAGATGTTCGTGGAACAGGAAAAATATATGCCCCAAAAGCCCTGTCACCGTCAACCGGCAAGTCTGACTTGTTAAATTTCACAGTGAACTGAGGTTTAGCTTTGAGCCCACAACCTTTAATCAAGCGAACAAATCTCAATAGAGCTTCTTCAGGAACTTTAAGTGAATCCACGTTAAGTTCAATAGTGTCGAACCCAAGTTCCTTACAATCCTGTTAAAAAAATTCAAGCAATACACAAAATCTAAGCTTCATTCATTTCATTCCAATAGTAACCATTTCAAAGAAACAACAAAGAGATTGTTGGTGATATATACCTGGACATAGTCCTTGAAAGCTGATGGTCCTTGACGAAGCAAATGTTCAGCCCAATCACCAGTACTTACATAGACATTATGTTTATGAGCCATTTCTGTGATTTGTTTGATAAAACCCTTTGTCATCATACTATGAGAACCACCACAGAATTTCAAACCATCCACGAAATGTCCTTTATACTCCAAGATATCCTGCAAAAAAAAATCCCCCCCAGATAATTTCAAGTTTCCCGTTCAGTGATCAAGAAAATTGGAAGAAAAATGAAATTTGTAGGACGAAAGTAAAGAAAAACCTGAAGGGCATTTTGGGTGAAAAGCTATAATGAGGTCCTCTCATCTCTGTAACTCCATATGTTCTTGGTTTTTCAGGGCGATCTTCTTCATCCTCATCGTAGAAGCTGCTTTTCCACCCGTAAATTGACATCTCTTTCTACTTCTCCGACAAAAATGAATTCAGTCGGGTGAAATAATTGCCTGATCTCCTCTTTCTATCTCGCTGAAACAAATAACATTTGTCTCTCAGTAACCTCCAGTGTATTCTAGAACCTCTATTACGTGTCATCGTATCTCACGATGGACATGTAAAAAAAGGCCCAGTCTAATTACAAAGGCCCAATGTACCGGCAGGTGAATCGGTGATTGTTGGGGCACTTCAAAATCTAGAAATTTCCCTTTGGGGACCCTTAACTGATAAGATCATCCACACTTTGGTGATAAGGGGTGTTCTAATTCCTAGTAAGTGACCCCTGTTTTTGATTAACCTAATTTAATCCAAAATTTTACTAATAACCTACCTTTATAACTAAATATAATTCTAATCCAAAATTAAAAAACAAAAACTTAATTTAGCTTAGCCGAGTTTTTTTATTTTCAAATTCTCTTTTTCCCTTTCATAAATATTTCTCGTAGTCGGTTAATCTCTTTCTGATGAGATGATTTGTTCTATATTATTAGAAATATCTATGAGGTCAGAGACAAACAAAACTTCATGAGGACTTGTAGCACCTGCTTTTGTGATAAGTGAATGTATCATTCCATCTACCCACTCATCTTTCAACACATAATATTTTTTTCCATCTCCAAGAGCCTAGCAACTATTTTCTTTTATAAACTCAAATTCAGAACTTATACTTTTTCAGCTCCAAGTTGAGTCTTTTCTTGGCTCATAGCGAAGAGGGTTTGTATTAGGCGCGTACATCTTTTAGACAACTTGACCATAGGTAGGGGTGTAAATTCGGGCAGGCCGGGCCGCCCGACGCAAAAACTAAGACGGGCCGGGCAGGTCAGGTTTAATATTTGTGAGCCCGTAAACAAATTCAGGCCGGACAGGCCGGGCACAAGTAGATAATTTGCTACCCAAAGACCGCCCAAAGCCCGCTTTTTATACGGGCAGGCCAGATCGGACCGGACAGGCCACTATTTTGATTTTTTTTTTTTAAGTTTAAATTTTCAAATGAACGGTATTAAATACAATATCCTTTCCTTTCCAACATCGCATATCGTAAGTGATAGTATTATTTTATATTTAAATTACGCTGACAAATTTTTAATTTTAGCCTATAATAAATAATTAATTAGAGTACAATAAACTTTCTAATAAGAAAATATATTACCATTAATGTTTTGAAAAGGTTAATTATAAGTAAAAAAACAATTATATATTTTATTTTTCTTGACACAAAATTGTAACTTTTAAGTCTTTTTAAGAGGATATTAAATGATTAATGGCACATAGAAGGCTTTCAGGCCGGGTATCAGGCCGGGCACCAGGCCGGGTATCAGGCCGGGCATCATAATTAATCGCAAAGCCCGAGACCGCCCAATAAATTAATCCAGGCCAGGCCGGGTGGTCCATGACGGGCCATAACAGGCTTTGGGCTACTTCGGGTACAGGCGGGCTCGGACGGATACAGGCAGGCGGAGTATTTTCGGGTATTATTTACACCCCTAACCATAGGCTATTTTTGGCAGTACATAGTCTCCAAGCTGATTTGTTTTTTTATAGGTGCATAATAAAAGCCAGTAAGATCTCCGGAATTTAGTCCACCATCATTGTTGTTCCTACCCTAGTTAGCAATCTGGGATACAAATAGAAGTTTGGGATGGCAAACGTACGGGATTTATACGGATTCGGGTCATTCAGATTCAGCCAAAAAGTCGGTCAACGGTGCGGAATACGACAACAGTTCGAAACGGAATACGTATATTTAAGATTCGTTTTAGAGATATGAGTTCGGCATTGAAAATTCGGCATACATCAAATTAATATAAAGTATATTTTTAAGTTTATATATTGAATTAAAAACAATGTAAACTAAATTTTATGTGTTATATTGATAATACACTAGAAATTTACAACAACAAGCAAATAACTCAATGGTTGGAGCCTTATTTAGCTAACTAAGGGTTATGTGTTCAATGCCCACTATAAACTGTTCTTATTTACTAACAAATTATAGGCGCGAGCCCGAGTTATTCGATGTTCTGACGAGGTGCCAACTCGCAAATAAGATTTCTCTACTTCTCTTTACACTAGAAAGTAGTATAATGAAAGCAAGACCCTCCCAAGGGAGGTATGAAGCAAAAGTTGTTATAGAAATATTCTTAGCAAAGAAGATTTTGTTGTAGAATTTCTGAAAATCACAAAGTTGTATTCAAATATGAGATGGAATTGATTAAGGATTCGTTCTAGACCACGGAACATAAACCAAATTGATATATAACTACGTTTTTCACATTATCTTGTTACTAACAACCCTAGGATAATTAGTACGCTCAACTATCCCGTTATTATCTCCTAAGCTCACCGGATATGGAAGCGCTCGACTACCGGATTCTACTTGTCAAGTTTCCTAGAGGTACGCTTACTAGGTGTGACTTAAACAAATTCTCTAAGTTTTGTGAGATAAGGTTGCTCCTAGTGATAAATCAAAAGCTTGAATTACCTACTACTGTCAATTTCTACATATGGGTACTTAACAAAGTCCCATCATCAATACCCATATATTGCTACTTGTGTTTATCTTTCTAGACAATTACGGGTCGAAGAATTCAAAACTAGCAATAGGATTATCAAATCAACTATTTAATTTTGAACTTAAACAATCAACAAAATAATCCATAAACACTATTGGCATAGTAGAAATCAAACAATAACGAAAACAATAGCGAGAAAACGAGTTATTTCATATCAATTATAGATTCATAATCCGGGCTTTGAAATTGCCCCTAATCAACTAAATTTTTTAGTTACTCATTATAATGGAGTTCATCATCATAATATTAAAATAAATAAGATGAAACAATAAGCAAACCCTAGTATCCGGCTCTCCTCCAAAGCTCCAAGTGAAAAAATACGTGATCTCAAAGCCGTAAAAGTCTTCCCTTTTTATGGCTCTTCTTAGGTCAAGTCTTCCAAAGTCCATCACCAAAATCCACCAAGCCCATGTAGAAGATAGCCCAGTAATAATTCTGCACCAAAAGTAGTCTCCCGAGGTCCATAAAAGTGGCCGGAACTTGGCCTGAGTCAGCGCCAGAGTCAGCTGTTAACTTGTCTGAATGGGCTGAGTTGCCAAGCCATAGTCTCTGCCATTTTGCAAAGGTCAAGCCAATGTTGAATCATCATTGCACATGACCAACTTTTGCTGCTCCACTTGCCTTCCCAGCTATAGCAGCTTCAGCTGCAACCTCAGATTATCACAAGCATCTGTAGCTTTAACTCCAACTGCAACTGCACTTTCTCCACGCACAGCTGCACACCAATTCACTGCATTCATTCTACAGTTCAGATCTCATACCATCACCTCAAAGCAATGGAACTATCTGTCTCAGCTCCCTTTGACGGTAATTTAGCAGCTGCAACTCTTCCCATCTAAGCAAACCACCTGTAACTTGAGCTCTGACTATCAACAGCACCACCGCATCATTCTTGCAGCACTTCTGAGCATCATGACACTCTCAACTCTGCAATATCATCTACAACAATACCAATTCAACCTTCACTGCATCTCCAGTGTGTTGCCACAGTCCTTCTGCATCTTTATAACCACCTGAGTCATCACAAGTGCCGCAACCTAACCACTTTGCACCCGCAATTCAGCTCCACTACAATCTTCATGACGGCACCAACAACTGCAGCACTTGAAACTGCATCCAGTTGATTTCTTGCTCAAATCACTGCCAGTCCATTGTAGTAGCATAGCAGCACCAGTATCACTGCACCTGAACTCCAACTTTTGAGCATCAAAGCTTATTGCAGTCACCACTGTTTCTTGCTTGGAGTTCCATTCTCTCAGCTCATACAATTGCGGCTCGACCATCATAAACTAAACTGTAGTTGCACCCTCTTCATAAACCACAACTGCCAGAACCATTGCATCATCACAGGTCACCTGCAACATAGTTTAGCTTCTTTAGGACTTCAATTCAGCTACAATCCCTCATCCATACTCAGTTGCACCAGTCCTGCAACGCTGCTTCTTTTGTAATTTCAGTACCACCATTTGAGATTCACTTCAGCTGCAATGTTGCTATTTCAATGCCAACTGCAACAACACAACCATTGCCTTAACTGTCACCAGCACAACCATCTCAAGCCTAAGACTCCATCCAGTTAACCCCTGCAATTCCATACATAGCTCAACACACACACAATCCATCATCTGAGTCGTTAGAACTTAGCCATACATCCATTGTATCACAACCTGCAATTGCTAGCCGCTGCCAAGTACCCTAGCATTCATCTAAACAAACTCAATCTTCCCTGCACTGCTAACTCAACTCCAACAGCTCCAGGAACCATCTCAGAACCTTCATTCATGCACCTGCAATGTGTTCATTCAGCACTTCCACAACCATTCTGCTACCACCAATACTCAGCTAGTTCACCTTCTCGTAACATTCAAGCCACAAATCCACCACTGCAACATCAACATCAACTCCATGACCTGAAACCTAGACATTCATCTACACAGATTCGAATCTCCTTTGAAACATCACCACTGAGTCAATATCCTTCTTCATCTGTAACATAAACCACTACCACCAACACACTTCCCTGTAATGACCTCAAGTCATCTGAACTGCAGACCATCACAAGCTTCCTTATGCCATAACATCCCTGTAAACAACCACCAAAAGAACCCCAACCTCAATCTTCATCAGCAACATTAGCTTCGGTGAAATCACCTCATTCTCTGACATATTTGGGATTAAAACTCAATTTGAGTCAAACTCATCTTTGAATCCAGACCTAATCCTTCAAACACATCCTCAATATTGAATCTGACTTCAACTCCATCACAATCTTCATCTCTGTCTCAATTTCAGTAAAATAAATACATCAATTTCAGTTCTCAAGCATCTCGATTCTTCTCAACATCAATTTCTCGATCTCCAACTCTAATTTTACTGAATTTCTGCATCTCTCTTCAATCCCGATCATCATCAGCAGTTTCAGTTGAAGAAATGGAAAAGAACCCTTATCGATCTAGTTCATCTCCCTGCATCAATTTCTTTCTTTCTGTGAGTTTTAGGCGCAGACAAAGAGGAATAAAAGCTGATGATAGATAATCATTTCCTCTATGAATTTTAGGGTTATGTAGGAATAAGGCTAATCGATACAGCTACCCTTGTGAGGTAGATAAGGGGTACCCAGATGATAAATTTCTTGTCGGTTCCAGAGAACTGACATGCCTATTCTCTTTCTTGCTGAACTGTGAAGTGGTCTTTTAGCTCCTTTTCGCTCCAAATGAACACTTTCTTATTCTTTGAATTCTTTCACCAAAAGCATCCGTATCTTACTTCTTATATCCACTTCTACTCTTCAATTTTACACATCACTAAAGTTGTCATGCTTTTCAGACATATGAATTTGCATCACTAAAGCCGACATGCTTTTCAGGTAGAGATGAATAAATAGAAGCAAATAATGAGAAATAGTTCCGCCTCCAACAACATTTGCAACTTTTTGCCTTTTAAGCGACGTTTCTTCTTCTTTTGTTCCAAATGACTCCAAAGTACCTAAACACTCAAAAGCAAACATAAGATACATAAACAATAGATGAATATCAAGGTGTTTTAGACACCTATCATGTTCCAGGAAGTATGATTCGAATTCGGGTGCGTTAGCGAATCATTCGCTCAATTACTAACTAGGATTCCTATACAATCCAGTTCAAGGTATTGGAAAATAACTTTTCCTTTCTGATTTGTTCCACCAGAATCTGAATTGTAGGGAAGTTATATTAGTGTAGCACAGATAAATATATAGCAAACTGGTTGCTAGGGTTGTAAGATAAACTTAAGTTTCGTCAGAAACTTAATAGAAAACTGATTCTAGGATCAAGATTCTAAAGGTAAAGATTGATAATAAATTTTGATAATAATAATAATAAGATGTCTTCTTGTAAACAAGAGACCTAGCCTTTATATAGGCTTACATGAGCTGATAAAAGGAAAGAGTATAACGAAAAGTAGAAAAGGAAATACTTACAAAGCAAACAAACTTAAGACGTAAGGGATCAACTGTCATAGTTGATCCATAAGCATGGGATCAACTGTTAAAGTTGATATAGAAGAAAAGGATCAACAACCATTGTTGATACAGAGAAAGATTTACTACATCAATCCCCCCCTTCTTGAAAAAACTCGTCCTCGAGTTAATGAGTAGAAAGAACGTCATTCTCTCCATGAAAAGTAAAAATTTCCTGCACATTGAATATATTAGAGATGTTCCAATTTGATGGAAGATCAATAACATATGCATTATCACTGATTTTCTTCAAAATCTTGAATGGTCCATATTTCTTCATCTTGGTCTTGTTGTAAGTACCAGTAGGAAACCTTTCCTTTCTCAGATGAATCAAAACCAATTCTCCTTCATCAAAAGTCTTAAGTCTTCTATGGTGATTTGCATCTTCCTTGTATTTGTTATTAGATTCTGCAAGCTTGGACTTAACTTCTTGATGTATGAGTGAAGCTTTCTCAAAAAAGTTATCTGCCTTATTATTTGATTTACGCAGCTTGGGAAGCACCACCTGAAAAAGCGGGGGTCTAACAACACCACCCAATATTTCGTTTCTGTATGGACTAACTCCAAAATACTTTGCTAGAGAATCAACTAGACAGTCAGACTCAATCTAGATTAAAGTATCTGAAGGAGTAAATATCTCTTACTTGTTTTGATTCACTCAAGCAAAAACAATAGCGAGTGTTTAATCAAATACAAGGAATAACTTGGACGGTACCAAAGACCAATATCCAAGGATCAATCAATATCAATCAACAACCAAAGGTTGGATTTCCAATTGATGATCTTAACGCACAACCTGTATTATTTCAATTATATAAAAAATATAATGCTGAAAATAAATAACACAGACACGAGAAGTTTTGTTAATGAGGAAACCACAAATGCAGAAATACCCCGGGACCTAGTCCAGATTCAATACACACTGTATTAAGCCGCTACAGACACTAGCCTACTACAAGCTAACTTCGTACTGGACTATAGTTGAACCCCAATCAGTCTCCCGCTAATTCAAGGTACAGTTGTACTCCTACGCCTCTGATCCCAGTAGGATACTGCGCACTAGATTCCCTTAGCTGATCTCACCCATAACTAAGAGTTGCTGCAACCCAAAATCGCAGACTTGATAATAAACAAATCTGTCTCACACAGAAAAGTCTATCAAAGGATAAATATGTCTCCCACAGAAAAACCTTAGGTTTTTGTTCCATCTTAAGATATAAAATTAAGGTGAACATGAACCAATTGATAATCCGGTCTTATATTCCCGAAGAAAAACCTAGATTAATCAATCACCTCTCAACAATCCTTCTTGACTACACAAGCGGTTTGTCGAGGAATCACAAACAGTGAGACGAAGATGTTTGTGACTTATTTATCTTTCCTATCGGAGAACTCTCACAATCTCAAGCCAATCAATAGATTGTACTCGTATGATAGAAGATGCAAGATCAGATCACACAACTACGATAAAAGTAGTATCGGTCTAGCTGCACAATCCCAATGAAGTCTTGAAGTCGTTAAACTGGTTTTATAGAAGAAAACCAAAGGTTAAAGGAGAATCGATTCTAGCGAGCGCACTAGTATCACTCAGACGTGTGGGGATTAATTTTGCACAATGCTAGATGTCTCCTTTATATAGCCTTCAAATCAGGGTTTTGCCTTAGTTACAAAGCAATCCATATTCACCGTTAGATGAAAACCTGATTTAGATTCAAGCTAATATTTCTCAACCGTTAGATCGAAAACTTAGCTTGTCACACGCACTTGGGTAGACGTTTACTGGATTTGTGAAAACCGTGCCTAAACGTGTACGTGTATGTTGGTTCAACATAGTAACCCAAAAGGTTAACCATATGAGAAATTCATATTAACCTAGTTCTTCTTCACCATAACTAGTTCAATTGACTCAAATGAACTAGTTAGAGAGTTGTTCAATTGCTATGAGATCTTATGTAACTACACAAGACACAATTGAAACAAAGATGATTCGATTGAATCGGCTCATGAACTTTATAGCCACGGTTTGCACAAAGCATTCCTTAGAAATTTAAGTTTCATGTTCAGAGCACATCTTTAGATCATAACCACTTAAGCTCACAAACAAGTTCGCGGACTTAAGGCAATCGGTAGAGTTTTCCAAACTCAGCAGAAAATCACGGCAAAGAGACTTCCGCCAGTTCGCGGACTAAACACGCAAACGATTTTTTTGGAAAATCCCACCAGAAATTCTCGGCAAGAGAACTTCCATCAGTTCGCGGACTGAGTTCGCGAACTTGGCAAAGCCAATTCCTCCGGTTTCTCTCAATCAACAAAGTTTGAAAACTTCGGATTAAGGAATACATGGTTATGTAATCTAAACTCTCATTCCAATCATTGAGACATTCTTAGAGGACGTTATATAGCCGTTATTCACAGACCGTTTCACGTCAAAGCAATTCTCAAAGTAATTGAAACTTTTCATGACTTTCGTCACTAGGTGAACATAAACTTGATCAAAGCGAAACGCTTTACCAACACACGATTTCGAGAAAAAGATAAGTAGTGAATACTCAGCTCGAAATGTCAAATGTGTATGATCCAATCTATATAGCATACGACTTTTTGTCTCATAAGAAGTAGGAGATAGAATAGATAAACTTTTGAGTGATAGATAAGTTTAAGTCTCCGCATACCTTTTTGTTGATGAAGTTCCACGGCTCCTTGAGTAGATCTTCGTCGTTGTACGATGAATCGCCATGAAGTCCTTGAGCTCAACTACACTTTTCTATTCTAGTCCGAGACTTAGCTATAATAGACTAGAAATCAAGACTCATAGTTTTGATTACTAACATTGAAAAACATGCTTGATATAAAAACGCATGAGAGGTTGACCGAGCTATGCTCTAACAATCTCCCTCTTTGTCAATTTTAGTGAAAAAACTATTAATACATATGGAATACAAAAAAGATAAACTTTAGTGGCTCCTATTCCATAGTCTAATCTTCAACGTTCCTTGAAATCTTCGTCCTTCCAAGTACTCCAATGATCCCAAAGGTTGTAAGTTTAGCACCACCGTTGTTGAAGATCCGTAGCTATAACAATGAGAAAAATCGAGATTCTCGATCATTGTTATACAATGTCATAGTATCATTATGTAACATCAAAGTCCAATTGCATCACGACTTTAACAACAATACTATGGTGATATGTATCACTCCCCCTTAGTCAATACTCCATCTCGACCATGGAAATCACTCCCCCTTACACAATGATCCGAAAACCATATGTATTTGTAGTGTGAACTACATTATTTCTCCCCCTTTTTGTAAATAAAATTGGCAAAGGTAAAAGAACGGGATCATAATGAAATTTCCACAAGAGACATTTCATAGACTAAAAGAAAAAATACATACCAACTTAATTTAGATGCAATCATAAAGCCGGAGCTAAATGCATTCATCAAGGAATTTTAAGATACAAGATAACCCCTATAAATTTCCACAGCCGCACACCCCGCAAGATATTACCATTAAGCACAAGTTCAAAAGAACTCTCCCTCATTTGATGTCATTCCCGAAAGAACAACAAGAGAGACCTTAATTTCGAAAGAAAAGAAGGATTTTTTAATTGGACACCAAAAACCATGGAAATGATTTTCTATATCCAAAACTCAATCAAATTAATCACAAGTAAACCCATGATTAATTTAATCGGAATACGCAACTAAATAAAACCACAAAAGTGATCAATTTAATTGATTGTGCTCAACATAAGAAAACTCACGGAGCTACGACTAAGATAACCACACGGAGATGACTACCTTAATTGTTCAAATACTCAAGATAAGGAAAACCTTACGGAATATACGACTACATCAACCAATAGAACATGATTAGTATAGCCGTTCATATATTCAACACAAGAACTTGTGGAATATATGAAAAACTGAACTAGATTAATTACAAGAGAACCTATAATTAATCTAATTGGAATACACAACCAAAATAATTACCGAAGCAATCAATTTAATTGTCAAAAGATTTTGCTCGACAAAAGAAGATTTTCGGAGCAAATAACTAAATAACCAATCAAGATGATTAATTTAGTTCAAGAATGCTCAACATATAGCATCTCATGGAACAACCAACAAGGCCAATATTAATCGACATAGTTGTAAGGTGCTCAACATAAGATACACAATGGAGCCTTCACGGTAAAACATAACAAAATGGATCAATGAAGATTAATACCGTGGATAACATACAAGGATCTATTCTATTTTCCATCACCATTTGCATAACGACATAATAGACTTTATCCTTGTCAAACAAAAGATTTCATCATATTTTCCATCAAATAAATGACTGCATAGGCATAACTTTTGTAATTGTCAAAAGTCCATTCGTCCTTTCATCAATACGAATATCAATTTATGAACGACTTTACTTTTGACACAATATGGGACCTTCAAGTTCACGGACGCAAACAATATATATCCCATAAAAATATTGCAATACTTCAAAAAAGATTAATGCTGCAATAATATCACCCTCCAAATATTTTTGAATTTAAAAACCAATAAACCTAAAAAATAACATAAGAAGATAAAAACAAAAATAGTTATGTGTAGTCACAATCTTCGCTATTAAAGCTCTATTTATTCTTCGAACTAATTCAAAAAGAAGACATACTAGGCATAAAATTAAAAGCATTACTCATCATCTTCATCATCGGACAATTTCCAGGATGCTTGAATTGAATCCAACTCTTCCTTGAGCTCGGGACACTTGGTTCCAATCAACGACACTTGCTTCTTTAAGCACTTCACTCTTGCATTAACCTTACACACACCCTTGTGAATTTTCTGAATAAGCCTCAAGGTGGCAGGGTCTTCAACATCGAGAGGAGTACCTCTTTGTCGCTTTCGAACATTTTCCCTTATACGCCGGAAGGTACATGGACGGACAAGTTTAGGAACTCCAAGAGAATTTCCAATAAAATTGAGTCCACGATCCCGGCAAATCTGGCTAACCAAACAAGGGTAGCCAACATCTTGATGTGAGAAGTCATCATCATCATTTGAAAGATGATAAAACCACAAATATCAAGTTTTATCTTACCGGATACTAGGAAGTAGACCAATTCCGCAAACTCATAACTCCACCATGAATTCTCAATCGTGGAGGGACAGAGGTTAAAGATGCCGAGTTTTCCAAATGCTACTAAAGCAACACTAAGATCATTAGTCGGGAACTTTCCTTGACTCCAAACAACCTTCTTTCCACAAATTCCTATAGAGATATCATCATACAATGGACGTTCATCACTTGGTCTAGGTAGTCGTACGTCACCCAACGGTATTTCGGTAATCCTTGAAATTAGTTCTCTATCAAAAAGAAACTTTTTCCTACCAATCATGGATTTGAATTCCATCTTATCATAATCAGCATCATGAATATTGGCATAGAAAATCCTTTTAAGAGAATCAAATCCTTGACCAAGACCATCAAAGATATTTCCAAGCTTGAATTTTGAAAAACATACCAAATCCTCTTCATGCCCACTAGAAAAATCCAACTTCTTTTCTAGAATAAAACCTTTTGAAGCAATCTTATCAAATATTCTAGAACAAGAATCATTCACAAACCTAATTCTAAGAGAGTCTTGATCATGAGGAGGATTCAAGCTAGAGGATTTTGAGCTTTTAGAACTCCTTTTTGTGTTTCTAGTATTCATCATGGAACTAGAACTAAGAAAGGATCAAGAGAGAAATACTTACTTGGATTGAATACCCTTTCTCTCAATTTCTCCAAAGAAGCTTTAATTGAGGCAAACCAAAAAACCCTAGAAGTTCACGTACGCGGACAAAAGAAGAGGGAGAAGAAAGTTCGTGGACCACATACACATATATCCCTCATTCATGGGCTTGGGCCGAACACGAATCGTGATCCACATAAGACTTATGGGATTTTCTTAGCCATTAGAACACTAAAGTTTATGCAACCCGTGAAAACATAAACAACGGATGCAGTAGAAAGCACATCTGTACACAATACAATCTATTTCTTGCCCCTCTACAAGATATATACAAAGGGGAAGTGTCAGTCTCGTTACCACGAGGCAGAATGTGCAGAGATATTCTCATGCGACATTTCTGGTTGATATGTGTGAATAGTCCCTGTGGTATAATCAAGGTAATGATGATAGTCAGGACAGTTAGAGCTTTCTTTCCTTCGTTTGTTATGGCCTGAAGAAGGATACCTCTGATTTCTAGGTTGTTCAGAATTAACAAATTTAACACATACAGAACCCTCTTCGGAATGATTCTTAGACTTAACAGATTTAAGTTTTTCTAAGAATTTAAAAACGCCTTTGAACTCTTCGAACAGATCTTTATCAATTGATCCATCTCGATAGTATTCCTCAAAAATATCAAGAGTTAATCTAGTGAGTTTCCATATCCTTGAACGTATTGAGCGTTTTCTCAGTCTTTCCTTCTTTTTATTTTTTTCCTTCTGATTGATTCTTAACATCTAAAACTTCCCTTTTAGATGAAGAAGAATTATCATGAGAATCCAAAGGTTTTCTCCATAATAATTTGTGAACAATCTTTAAGGAAATCTGGCGTGCGTTACAGATGCCAGGAGCAAGTTTTCCAAAGAAATTTCCCATAGGGAAATTTATAAGGAACGAAAAAACACAAACTTATTAGGTTTACAGTGTTTTCATGCTCTGATACCAATTGAAAAAGCGGGGGTCTAACAACACCACTCAATATTTCGCTTAGCAATTCTGTATGTACTAACTATGAAATACTTTGCTAGAGAATCAACTAGACAGTCAGACTCAATCTAGATTAAAGTATCTCAAGGAGTCAATATCTCTTGCTTGTTTTGATTTACTCAAGCTAAAACAATAGAAAGTCTTTAATCAAACACATTGAATAACTTGGACGGTACCAAAGACCAGTATCCAAGGATCAATCAATATCAATCAACAACCAAAGGTTGGATTTCCAATTGATGATCTTAACGCACAACCTGTATTATTTCAATTATATAAAAAAATATAATGCGGAAAAGAAATAACACAGACACCAGAAGTTTTGTTAACGAGGAAACCGCAAATGCGGAAAAACCCCGGGACCTAGTCCAGATTGAATACACACTGTATTAAGCCGCTACAGAAACTAGCCTACTACAAGCTAACTTCGGACTGGACTATAGTTGAACCCCAATCAGTCTCCCACTAATTCAAAGTACAGTTGTACTCCTACGCCTCTGATCCCAGCAGGATACTGCGCACTTGATTCCCTAAGATGATCTCTGCCACAACTAAGAGTTGCTGCAACCCAAAATCGCAGACTTGATAATAAACAAATCTGTCTCACACAGAAAATTCTATCAAAGGATAAATCTGTCTCCCACAGAAAAACCTTAGGTTTTTGTTCCATCTTAAGATATAAAATCAAGGTGAACAGGAACCAATTGATAATCCGGTCTTATATTCCCGAAGAACAACCTAGATTAATCAATCACCTCTCAACAATCCTTCTTGACTACACAAGCGGTTTGTCGAGGAATCACAAACAGTGAGATGAAGATGTTTGTGACTTCTTTATCTTGCCTATCGGAGAACTCTCACGATCTCAAGCCAATTAATAGATTGTACTCGTATGATAGAAGATGCAAGATCAGATCACACAACTACGATAAAAGTAATATCGGTCTGGCTGCACAATCCCAATGAAGTCTTTCAGTCGTTAACCTGGTTTTATAAAAGAAAACCAAAGGTTAAAGGAGAATCGATTCTAGCGAGCGCACTAGTATCACACAGACGTGTGAGGATTAGTTTTGCACAATGCTAGATGTATCCTTTATATAGCCTTCAAATCAGGGTTTTGCCTTAGTTACAAAGCAATCCATATTCACCGTTAGATGAAAACCTGATTTAGATTCAAACTAATATTTCTCAACCGTTAGATCGAAAACTTAGCTTGTCACACGCACTTGGGTAGACGTTTACTGGGTTTGTGAAAACCGTGCCTAAACGTGTACGTGTATGTTGGTTCAACATAGTAACCCAAAAGGTTAACCATATGATCAATTCATATTAACCTAGTTCTTCTTCACCATAACTAGTTCAATTGACTCAAATGAACTAGTTAGAGAGTTGTTAAATTGCTATGAGGTCTTATGTAACTACACAAGACACAATTGAAACAAAGATGATTCAATTCATAGCCACGGTTTGCATAAAGCATTCCTTAGTAATTTAAGTTTCATGTTCAGAGCACATATTTAGATCATAACCACTTAAGCTCACAAACAAGTTCGCAGACTTAAGGCAACCGGCAGAGTTTTCCAAACTCAGCAGAAAATCTCGGCAAAGAGACTTCCGCCAGTTCGCGGATTAAGTTCGCGGACTGAACACGCAAACGAGTTTTTCGGAAAATCCCAACAGAAATTCTCGGCAAGAGAACTTCCGTCAGTTCGCGGACTGAGTTTTCAAACTGAGTTCGCGGACTTGGCAAAGCCAATTCCTCCGGTTTCTCTCAATCAATAAAGTCCGAAAATTTCGGATTAAGGAATACATGGTTATGTAATCTAAACTCTCATTCCAATCATTGAGACATTCTCAGAGGGCGTTATATAGCCGTTATTCACAGACCGTTTCACGTCAGAGAAATTCTCAAAGTAATTGAAACTTTTCATGACTTTCGTCACTAGGTGAACATAAACTTGATCAAAGCGAAACGCTTTACCAACACGCGATTTCGAGAAAAAGATAAGTAGTGAATACTCAGCTCGAAATGTCAAATGTGTATGATCCAGTCTATATAGAATACGACTTTTAATCTCATAAGAAGTAGGAGATAGAATAGATAGACTTTTGAGTGATAAATAAGTTCAAGTATCCACATACCTTTTTGTTGATGAAGTTCCACGGTTCCTTGAGTAGATCTTCGTCGTTGTATGATGAATCGCCGTGAAGTCCTTGAGCTTAATTACACTTTTCTATCCTAGTCTGAGACTTAGCTATAATAGACTAGAAATCAAGACTCATAGTTTTGATCACTAACATTGACAAACATGCTTGATATAACAACGCATGCGAGGTTGACCGAGCTATGCTCTAACACCACAAAATCTAAAATATGATTATGGACCTTAGAATAAACAATTTCAAAAGGTGTCTTACCTGTGGATCGATTGACTGAAGTATTATAAGAAAATTCCATGTTTGGGAGAAAATTATCCCATTGCTTCTCTTTTCCTCCAATAACTTTTGCTCTAATCAAATTTCCCAAAGATCGATTGACTACTTCAGTTTGTCCATATGTTTGAGGGTGAGAAGTTGTACTATACTGAAGTTTAGTTCCCAAACGTATCCATAAAGACTTTTAGAAATAACTCAAAAATTTAGTGTCTCTATCAGAAGTAATCGTCTTGGGAATTCCATGCAGACGTACCACTTCTTTGAAGAATAAGTAAGCAACGTTGGAGGCATCTGTAGTTTTCTTGCAGGCTATGAAGTGAGCCATTTTTGAATAACGATCAACAACTACTAAAATAAAATCATTCCCTCTGGCAGTACGTGGTAATCCAAGCACAAAATCCATGCTAATATCCACCCAAGGAGCATCTGGAATTGGAAGTGGAGTATATAAACCTGTGTTTTGAATATTCCCTTTGACTGTTGGCAAACCATACATTTTTGTACGTATCTTTGAACGCCCTTTTTAAAATATGGCCAGAAATAACGTTCTTCAACCAAAGTTATAGTTTTATCACGTCCAAAATATCCTTCCAGGCCACTTCCATGTAATTCTTGGATTAAATGAAGACGTAAAGAACATTGTGGTATACATAAACGATTCCCCTTAAAAAGAAAACCATCTTGAATGAGAAAATCATCAACACTGCCTGTTAAAGGACCACACTTTTCCCAGAGTGTCTGAAATTCTTTGTCTTCACTATACAAATCTTTCAAGAAATCAAAGGCTAAACTCTGATGTTTAAGAGTAACTAGAAGATGAGCTCTCCTACTCAAAGCATCAGCAACTTGATTAATTTTTCCACGCTGATGTTTAATGGAAAAGGTATATTGATTGATAGTAGATAACCACCTATCATGCATCCTATTGACCTTTGCTGAAGTTTTCAGAAACTTGAGAGCTTGATTATCATTGTTGACAATGAACTCACTGTGAATAACATAAGGATGCCAATTCTTAAGAGCTTGAACTAGAGCAATTAATTCCAACTCATAAGTAGACCACTTCTTCCTTGCATCCCAATTCTTTTCACTATAGTATGTAATTGGATGTCTTTCTTGAGATAACACAACACCAATACCAACTACTGAAGCATCACAATGAATCTCAAAAGGTTTATCAAAATTTGGCATGGCAAGAACAGGTGCGCTACAAAACTTTTCTTTGAGAAGATTAAAGCTCTTATCTGCTTCTTCAGTCCATGCAAAAGTATCATGCTTCAAACAATCTGTCAAACCAGCTGCAATTGTGCTGAAATTTCTCACAAATCTTCTATAGAAGGAAGCTAACCCATGAAAAATTGGTACTTCTCGTATAGATGTTGGATTATGCCATTCTACAATTGCTTTCACCTTAGAATCATCCACAGAAATACCAGTATCTGACACAACATATCCCAAGAAAGTGACTTTGTTTGTAAAGAAAGTGCACTTCTTTAGATTCACATACAAAACATTGTCCTGCAGTGCCTTAAAGACTTGAGATAAATGTGAAATATGCTCTTCTTCATTGTCGCTAAAAATCAGCATGTCATCAAAATATACTATGAAAAACTTTCCAAGAAAAGGTTGCAGAACTTGATTCATGAGGCGCATAAAGGTAAAAGGAGCATTAGATAAACTAAAAGGCATTACTAACCATTCATATAAGCCTTCCTTTGTCTTGAATGCTGTTTTCCACTCATCACCTTCACGAATACGTATTTGATGATATCCACTACGTAAATCAAGCTTGGTAAAAAATTTAGCACCAGAAAGCATATCAATCATATCATCAATTCTTGGTATAGGAAACCTATATGGTATAGTAACTTTATTTAAAGCTCTACAGTCTATACACATACGATGTCCACATCCTTTTTGTCTACTAAAAAGGCTGGACTAGCACAAGGACTTTTTCTAAGTCTTATCAAACCTTTCTGTAACAAATCATCAACCTGACCTTGTAATATCTCATGCTCTTTAGGACTTAACCTATAATGAGGTTGATTAGGAATAGAAGTTCCAGGTATAAAGTCTATCTGATGTTGTAGATCTCTCAGTGGAGGCAAAGTATTTGGTAATTCAGTAGGAAATAAGTCACTAAAAGAAGACAATAAAGGTTTTACCTTGTCTGGAATCTCCACCATAGGTTTAGTAACTTCATGAGAGCTCAAAGAATGAGTATTCAAAGATTGAACAATAGTAGCTACTAATGCAGTTGTCTTCTTGTCTGCTGGTTCTTTGAGAGAAGAAGAAGAAGATTTTAAAGGCCACAAAACTTAGATGAACAAAGGTATAAGTATTCTCATAACAATTATGAACTGCATGAATGTCATATTGCCATGGTCTTCCCAATAATAAGCTCGCTGCATTCATGTTAATAACATCACATAAAGCATACTCTGAATATCCAGGGAAAGAAAACTTTACCAAACATTGATGAGTTATCTGTTGAGTGGAAGAGTTGTTTATCCAACCAACTGAATACGGTTTTGGATGAAGAGTAATAGGTAAACCAAGTTTCTCAACTAATATTGCAGAAACATAGTTTTTTGTACTTCCAATGTCAATGATCATGTTGCAAAGTTTCTCTTCAATGAAACAATGAGATTTGAAAATACTATGTCTTTGAGTAGGACATAGTTCAGTGATTAATATTGGTCGAACTACTCCAAGAAAATAAGCATCATAAGTCTCATGTTCTTGTAAATAATTAAACTCATTATCTCCTAATTTTTCTGCTGCTTGTGTTTCTTCTTGAGTTTCATTAATGTAAGCATGAAACTTGCGACAATCACTAGAAGTATGGCCAGTTTGGTTGCAGTTGTTACATCTATCTCCTCGAAACTTTGAATAAGGATTAGAGGGTTTAGATAATTATGGAAAATTTTGTTGAAATTGATTACCTCTAGTATTGCGAGCAACATCTCGTTGAGGATTAGCCTGAGGTAGCTTAGCAGATGATATATTCATCGTTGGAGCAGTGTCTGTAGGAACAGATGTTGTTTGGTGTTGCTGATATGGTTTGCTTGCACTTCTGTCATGTGCATCAACAAAGACAGTTGACCCCTGTGAATATGTATCAACAACCCTTTTCACCTTGGTAACCATAAGAAGAATTATATGGTCTGGCAACTTTATAAAATTTTTGATAACGAGCTTGTCGTGGATTTTCTTGTCTAGAAGTACTGAGGACACGCCTTTCAATTTTAATGGCTTGTTGTATAGCTTCAACCATAGTATACACGGATCGTGTCATCCCCTGTTGAATTAAGTTGTTCAAACCATCTATAAAACGTGCAACTAACTGCTCTTCTGTCTCATTCAGTTGGTTACAGGCAACTAAACTATAAAATTCAGCTACATATTCTTCAACCAACCTAGCTCCTTGTCGACAGTTTTGCAGTTTGAGAAACAGTTGCTGCATATAATCTTTAGGTAAAAACTTATCTCTTAACAGGTCTCTCATTCTTTTCCAAGTACGTATAGGAGGTTTGAGATATTTTCTAAAATCATCACAAAGTTTGTCCCACCAAGCTGCAGCACTACCTTTCAGTTTACATGCAACCAGTTTAAATTTAGAAGAATCAGGTACCTTCATGAAGTTAAAAAACGACTCTACTTCATAAAACCAATCTAACAATTCTTCTATATGTAAACCACCATGGAAGTTGGGTATATCAACTTTCAATTTATATTCTGGTAAAGACCCATAAAATTAGATTTCAATCTTCTTTCGTCTTCCCAGCTTTTTTCTAATTCTGCTTCAGCCTTGTCTTCATCTTCATCATTGTTTATTATCACAATTGCAGGTTTCTTATAAGGACTATTAAGAAAGCTCTCAAATTGTTTTGTGAACGTAAGAAACTTGGAAATTTCTTCTGGAACAGAATTATTTTGAACAAAAGGATTCTTCTTACTTTTAGTTGTGTCCTCGTCTTTTGTTTCTCCTGATTTCTTTTCTTCTGTATTGACGTCCTTATCATCAATTAAATTAGGCATCTCCAAGTCTCCAAAACCAGCATGTTTCCATAATTTGGCTAAACATTCTCCATGCATATCAAGTCTTGTCTTCAGAGAATTTGTAGCTGAATCAATCTTGGTATCAAGCTTGGTTTCTAAGGAATTAAAGGACGTTTCAAATTTGGTTTCAAGATTCTTAAAGGACTTCAAAAGTTCTTCAATATCATCCATTGAAAAAGATGATGAAATAGATAAAAGTTTAGGGTTTTGAGTTTGCGGAAGCTAATGATCTGTATTTAGATAAAAATCTAAAAACTCTGTATATGATACCAACTACTGTAGCACAGATAAAGATATAGCAAACTGGTTGCTAGGGTTGTAAGATAAACTTAAGTTTCGTCAGAAACTTAATAGAAAATTGATTCTAGGATCAAGATTCTAAAGGTAAAGATTGATAATAAATTTTGATAATAATAACAATAATAATAATATTATTATTATTATTATAAAAGGGGCCACGAAGGCTTTTATTATGAATCAAAATCAGTATTACAGGGGAAGGCGGGTAACCTTGCAACAAGCTGGGCACCAACACCTTTTTGAATAACTATTCCTAGTCTGTGAAAAAGAGAATTGCCTATCTTAAAATTAGCATCATGTCTAGCCATACAATTTCTCAATATCTTTAAAAAGGATGTTAAATCAGGACTAATCTCCCCGAAAGTGGTAAAGGCTAGAACCCCAAAACCATAGCCGAGTGAAGTGCACTTGTCCAGGTACTTATTGTTCTTGCGAGTGATGGCTGCAGAAATAGCAGACCCTGGTATAAAGTTGCGAGTCCTAGCACTAGTAAAAGGAGAAACCCCGGTGACATCCATACACACATCTCTGCCGTTTTCCCAGTTATAGACCATGATATCCGCCGGCCGAAGTTCCTTGTTGTCTGCTGAAATAAGCCCTAGAGACACCTCTTTCCTAGCCACAATCCCTGCTTTGTAACATATATCCTCTAAGACATATTTGGCCATGTCATGTCTAAATTTAAGCCCTACCTCACTAGCACAATGAATAGCATGATCTCCAAAAATATCCATATGTTTACCACAACATGCACATTTGCTATCCTTCTCAAAGTGAGGTATCCCTAAACGATACTGTAGGACATAACTGAACTGTCTAGGCCCAACAACTTGGTTAGGCCCTGGAATAGGGATATCCTTAAGAAAATCCATTGCATGATCTTCCCTATTACATTGCCAAATTGCGGATTCACGTGTAGATAACGAGAAGCAAGAGGGTACCTTTTCCTTGACAACACCGAAGTAGATAACTGCCAGAGACTTCATGAAATGGAGGGAAGCGTCATTGATGTTGAAATCGTATAAGGATAGACCACAAGCTTGGGTGAAGCCTTGTATCGCGTGTTGAAAACCTTGAGACAGTTCAGTTGTTGCTGGCAGCTTCAGAATTGAATTCTGCAAGTGTTGAGTCTGAGCCTGAGATGCTAAGTAACAGTACTTCATAGTATCCTGCATAGTGAGTACGTCAAAACCACCATCTTTGATTGGAAGGGTGGCTAATCGTTGTTGAATTAAACCAAAACCAGCCCCATCTCCAACCACAAGCCGGCGCAGATACTGCATAAGGTGGTCATCAAAGCGAGACCCTGCAACCTGGAGTGCCTCGGGGCAGGTGGTGCGAAGAGATAAATATAACCTTGAGACACCAGCGCAACTACGCAAAAGTAACAACTCACTTTGGGGGTCTTGTAGTTCTTGAATATTATTCATAAGCTGCAAGGTTTTATCCACCCGACCCCGAACAATGTTGCTGCAAAACTCCATATCCAAGCTGACCGGTCCACCAAGAAGTGTAACACCACCCGCTGGTCTGCCAATATTGGTAGGAAAGACATTGTCCAAATCTCGTCTCGGATCATAAGATGGCCAAAACAGTTCCGTCTTCGCGATGTTCAAGTGTAAACCAGAGCTAGGTCCATCTTCCTGGAGAATTTTAAGAGCTTTAGACACTTCCATAGTATCACCCACAATAGTGCCGTCATCTAAGTACCAAGCATGGAAGTATAAAGTACAATTAGTAGAAATCTTCTCGGCAAGAGGATGAAGAACCAAAGCAAATAAAAGAGGACCAAGGGGATCACCCTGTTGAACACCCATGGCAGAAGAGAGAACATGATCTTGATAATACAGCCTAGCTGGTTTCGTATAGCAAAACTCGACCCAATAAGAGATGCTTGGACAATGGGTTCTCACCTCCTTAATTACAGTGGAACGGTCGACAAGATTGAAAGCATTTGATAAGTCTATCAACAACATAGACCAGGTGTGGTCGGCACCCATTAGCTCCAATAACCTATTCGCAGAGTGCAAAATACCTTCCCCACCACAAGGAATACCAACACCATACTGATAAGCTAGGTATTCGGTCATATCCTTTGTGACAGACGTGGCAGCCAATTTCGAGCAAAGTCTACGCCAGATGGTACCGACTGCAATTGGTCTCAGACCGCCGCCAGGCTTGAGTAATGGAGTTAGGGGCGCACTAGCTACGAACTCACCCAGAATGGAAGGGCACTTACCAGAGAGCCATAGGTTAACAACACCGGTAATAGACGACAATAACTCCTCAGCAACGGCAGCACCGGCTCCACTCATAGCATCCAACAAATGTTGAGCCCTGAGGCCATATGCCCACACGAGGTACCTTTAGGGAAGCTTTTAAGGGCAAGGAGGACATCTTTGGGAATAACACGTAAGGCTGGTGTCGAGATGTCTTCCGGTGGTATCAGAGGCAGTCCAACAGGAGGATGTTTTTGCTGAAGTTCGAATAATGTGTCCGGAGTTGGAGGAGCCACACCACTGGACGAAAGAATGCGAATAGCCGCTGTGTAATGGCCATAACTCATTTTCCGCCTACAAGCAATCAACTTTTTACTGCTCTTCTTACTCGGTTGTTGCTGTTTCGGGGGAGTCTTGGTCAGACCTAGTAGCTGTCGAACCAAAGTGGTACATCCCGCAGGCTCTCTCCAAATCGTCAAGGCATTTTTTATAGACGCGATTTGCATCTTTTTTCGACACCCGGATCGTTCCTCTCTGGAACTGTTATGCACACATAAGTTTAAAGTACAGGTGGGCAGCAACAACAAACGAACCCAGGCCGCAATGCTCACTGGATTCACAATCACGGAGTCCAGAGATGATTTTAGGATGCGAGAAAAAGTTAGCCTGCAGGGTTCCGGAATACTTACCGTGGTGGCAATCTGTCTCAACAACACCTGGTTTAATAATTCTACATTGAGGCTTTCATCTTCACACAAATCATCTTGGACAGTGGAAGAAAGAACTGCGCCAGCCAGCGCCGATTCAGCTGACTGTTCAGTTGACCCAGCTGAAACCGGACCAACAACATCTGCATCAACAGCGTGTATCTGCATTGGCTTCACAGCATAATCTGTGCTAACAGCAGAAAGGAGAGCATCAACGGGCAATGGCTTCTAGACTGCATCAGCTAGTGGCTTCTGGACTGCATCAACAACATCAGCAGGATATATAGGTGGTCTCTGAACTGCAACAACAACATCAACAGGACATTTCTGAACCGCACCAACTGGCTTCACAACACTGTAGATCAAAAAATCTACTTCTACACCGTTAAAAGGACATTGGACTACCTTCGCAGGATGAGTTTGTGACCTGCAAGACATCTTCCAGGCGTGAATGTGCATACATTCTAAGCATAACCAGCTCTGCATATCCCTTAGTACGTTCTCCCATGATGCGAAATCGCTCTCAGTCGATGCTATCCGGTTTTGGCAAACTGATTTCGCATGTTCAGTTGGGAAGTGATGATCCATAAGGTGACGGTATATGGAACTCCGGGCATAGCCTTTACCTCCCCTTCCACCCTTACAACCATCGTAACTCTCAAACGGACAAGGAATCTTGTCCCTCTGAGAACCTTGTCCCTGGGAAGAAACTGACCCCTGTGAAGATGACTGCGATAAGAAATCCGGAGGAACACATACCTGGGATGATGTCTGTGAAGAAGAAGGACTGGTAAGCTCAGTTTTCAGACTGTTAGACGTCCTAGCTCGAGTCCGATACATGACCACAACAGGAAAACTAAACTGAGCTACGTATGAACATCTCTGAGACTGACGTCTGTGCTGTTGAACGTTCTCAGGGAGCAAGGTCGAAGTTCTCAGGGAGAAAGGTCGAGCTCCGTTTATTGAAACCACAGGAAAACCCCAAAACCCTAAGAGTATCTGCACCTGTGGTGGGCTAAAACCTCTAGGGTATCAAATCTGGGATGATGTCTGTGAGGAAGAAGGACTCGTAAGCTAAGTTTTCAGGCTGTTAAACGTCCTAGCTCGAGTCCGAGACATGAACACAACAGGAAATAAACTGAGATGCGTATGAACGTTCTTTTCAGGGAGCAAGGTCGAGCTCAGTTTCATGAAACAACAGAAAAACCCCAAAACCCTAAAAGTAGCCGCACCTGTGGCCTGAGCTAAAACCTCTAGGGTATCAAAACTGCATCTCCATATGCGGCAAACAATAACAAGAGGAAGAGGAGGATTAGAATGAAAGTTGAAAAACCAGAAATCAAAGATCGACGAACTGGATTTCAATCACCAGAAATCGTCGTCTTCTTCAAACCCTAATTTCTCTGTTGATTACTTTCTTCCTTTCTCTGATTTAAAACTCAAAATCAAAGAAGAACACGGAATACTGGATGGGGACTAGCCTAATTTATTTTCAGCAATACTAAAAGAAAATGCATAATTTTGAATGGAACCAGTAAGGATGACAATTTTTCTAAACTCAAGATTACGGTGGCAAACTAAAACCATCAGATGGTGGTTCAAAGTTGTCATTACGAGAAAACAAGTTGAAAAACAACGTGACCTTTGGGCTTCCTTATTTTCATAGTAAATAAAAACGGCACAAAGCACTAGGACTTCATTTTATGAGGCATAATGGAAGATGGTGAACAAATCATAAAATAAGTGTTTCCCTTTTTTTTTTCTTCTCTCTAATCAAATCAAAGCTCACAGGAAAATCACAAGAGTTAGAATTTGAATTTTTCATTTTCATTTTACAAACCAGATGAGTAAAATTACTAGAGGATCAAGACCATAATAAGGACACTTTTCAAAATGACAGGGGTGTATAAAATTTTGTTCCATTGGAAGGGGTAAAACGGTGAGTGTTGGATGGTTAGAAAATATGTTTAGTAACATAGGCTTCATGTGTAAAAAAAGAATTTAATGAATAATGATACCAGATGTAAAACCGAGTCATCCAACACCATTTGAAACCAAATTCTTTTTCATATTTTTAAATATGCAAAGTGATTCTATTATTTTGTCATTAAATATGATAATAAAGATAGGAGCAAAACTAGTTAACTCTAGAATATATATATTTTTTAATCGAAGGAAGTAGTTTAGAAATTGAAAGTCACTAACTTAGATTAGATGGAAATGTATTAGACATCAGGCCAATGGGTGTGGATGCAGTAACAATGAATATAGAGTTAAATTTTTCAAAGATATTAGGTCTAGCCGTACAAACAAAACGAATGCTTAAATTTCATAACAACCAAATAAATGATAATGCTAAAATAGGTTTTCTTTGATATTATGTAGAAACCCCTACTTAAAATAGCTTTTCCAAAAATCTTGATTACAAAAATCCATGAAATAACATGTTTTCTAAGTAAAATAATGAAGCTTTCTCTTTTGGTTGTGAAAGATAGAAAACAGTGAGAGGGAAGAGAAATAGGTAGACGGCTAGGTTAATGGAATTTAGGGTTTTACTTAGAAGATATATTAAATATTTAATAACCCTAGCAAGAAATGCAAAAATAGAGGAAGACTAATTCTTCTTCCCACATGTGACTAAGAAGAAGAAAATTATGCATTGCAACTATTAAAGGGCATCCTATAAAATTCATAAGGGGCAAATTAAAAAGAGAATCCTTATTCCCAACTACCACAAAGATAAGAGCTAGCCTTTTTATCTATTACTTAAATTTAGTTATGAACACCCAAATTTAAAAATACGCTCCCAACACTACACGGGTTGGATTTTACTGGCTTTAGGTTCAAAAACTACTATCCAAAAACACGGGTCTCACACTATTAATCCGTTAAAAAGGAATTTGTCCCAAATTCCAAAAATCAATAAAATTAATTTAGGTTCGAAAACTACTATCCAAAAACACGTATCTCACACTATTAACCCGTTAAAAAGGAATTTGTTTCAAATTCCAAAAATCAATAAAGTTAAAGTAGGTAGAAATGGAAAATTCATTAGCACAAAATTTTACGTTAAGTATATTTTTATTTATTAGCCCATTCCCCAAAATAAAACAAGAATAAAACAGATAAAAGCACGTAGATTAAAACTCTTCAAATGATTTTGGTTGCGTACATAATAATTTTTTTTTTTTTTTTTTTTTGGAAATAAAATTTTCGAAAACTGGTAAGTCCACACGCACAATCCAACTAAATCGGAACCATGCTCTGATACCAACTTTGACAGCCCGGATTTTTGGACTTCCAGCGGACACGGATTCGACCTTGTGGGTCGGGTCCGATCCAGCTAGCAAGTCCAAATTTCCGTACAACCACTCGTGTAGGACCAGATTTTCCGTTTCAAAAGATTTTTCATAAAATACAAAACTCAACTCAAATAAGATGAAATATAATATTAATGTTAAGATTACAAATTATAAAATAATAATTACAAAATCAAAGTATATTAAAACAAACCAACACTCTGGTTTAATTCAAAATGTGCAAAGCCCAAATCCCCGTGATAAATAATAATTTCTTTTACGTCTAGTCTTTCTTCATTCTTTGTGGAAAGGGAGGAAAAGGAGGGTGAGCAAACCACGACCCAGTAGGAAGTTTCAAAAAATAATAGAGTGCAACGAAATCAAACTAATGCAGCAAATAGGATAATTAAAATCATGCATAAAAATTCGGCATAATACTTATGCTATTTTCAGCCGCAAATAATCAACATTTTCTTATTCAAAATATTCAATCTAAAATTCTAGATTTTTAATCTAATTGTAAGAGTTATTCCGGTAAACAAACCACACTGTTCCCCGAACAGTCTTCCCACCAGTGGTTTGATGCCATAAAGGCCTGACATTTCAGCAGCAAAGAGATGTATACATCCATAATTCATTTCTAATCACTACATTTTATATCCGTGTACAAGCACCAAAAATATTTTCAAACCCAAGAGACTTAATCAATGCATCTGTATAACGCTCACAGTAACAGACGAAATGCATCTATATATTCATAACCAGAAATCTTTTATATGCACAAGACATTTATTTGTTATTATTATTATTATTATTATTATTATTATTATTATTTTCTTAAAATTTAAAGAAGAACACAAAATACTGGATGGGGACTGGCCTAATTTATTTTAAGCACTACTAAAAGAAAATGCATAATTTTTAATGGAACCAGTAAGGATGACAATTTTTCTAAACTCAAGATTACGGTGGCAAACTAAAAACATCAGATGGTGGTTCGAAGTTGTCATTACGAGAAAACAAGTTGGAAAACAGTGTGACCTTTGGGATTCCTTATTTTCATAGTAAATAAAAACGCGACAAAGCACTAGGACTTCATTTTCTGAGGCATAATGGAAGATGGTGAACAAATCCTTTTTTTTGCTTCTCCCTGATCAAATCAAAGCTCACACGAAAAGCACAAAAGTTAGAATTTGACTTTTTCATTTTCATTTTACAAACAAGATGAGCAAAATTACTAGAGGATCAAGACCATAAGAAGGACACTTGTCAAAATGACAGGGGTGTATAAAACTTTGTTCCATTAGAAGGGGTAAAACGGTGAGTGTTGGATGGTTAGAAAATATGTTTAGTGACATAGGCTTCATGTGTAAAAAAAATAATTTAATGAATAATGATACCAGATGTAAAACCGAGTCTGCCAACACCATTTGAAACCAAATTCCTTTTCATATTTTTAAAGATGCAAAGTGATTCTATTATTTTATTATTAAATCTGATAGTAAAGATAGGAGCAAAACTAGTTAACTCTAGAATATATATATATTTTAATCGAAGGAAGTAGTTTAGAAATTGAAAGTCACTAAATTAGATTAGATGGAAATGTATTAGACATCATGCCAATGGGTGTGGATGCAGTAGCAATGAATATAGAGTTAAATTTTTCAAAGATATTAGGTCTAGCCGTATAAACAAAACGAATGCTTAAATTTCATAACAACGAAATAAATGATAATGCTAAAATAGGTTTTTTTATATTGCGTAGAAACCCCTACCTGAAATAGCTTTTTTAAAAATCTTGATTACAAAAATCCATGAAATAACATGTTTTCCAAGTAAAATAATGAAGCTTTCTCTTTTGGTTGTGAAAGATAGAAAACAGTGAGAGGGAAGAGAAATAGGTAGACGGCTAGGTTAATAGAATTTAGGGTTTTTCTTAGAAAATATATTAAATATTTAATAACCCTATGAATAAATGCAAAAAGAGAGGAAGACTAATTCTTCTTCCCACACTTGACTAACAAGAAGAAAATTATGCATTGCAACTATTAAAGGGCATCCTATAAAATTCATAAGGGGCAAATTAAAAAGAGAACCCTTATTCCCAACCACCACAAAGATAAGAGCTAGTCTTTTTATCTATTACTTAAATTTAGTTATGAACACCCAAATTCAAAAATACGCTCCCAGCACTACACGGGTTGGATTTTACAGGTTTTAGGTTCGAAAACTACTATCCAAAAATACGGGTCTCACACTATTAACCTGTTAAAAAGGATTTTGTCCCAAATTCCAAAAATGAATAAAGTTAATTTAGGTTCGAAAACTACTATCCAAAAACACGGGTTTCACAGTATTAACCCGTTAAAAAGGAATTTGTTTCAAATTCCAAAAATCAATAAAGTTAAAGTAGGTCGAAATGGAAAATTCATTAGCACAAAATTTTACGTTAAGTATATTTTTATTTATTAGCCCATTCCCAAAAATAAAACAAGAATAAAATAGATAAAATCACGTAGATTAAAACTCTTGAAATTATTTTGATTGCGTAAAACTTAAAAAATGAAATCATCGTACATAATAAAAATATTTTTTTCTTTTGGAAATAAAATTTTCGAAAACTGGTAAGTCCACACGCACAGTCCAAGTAAATCCGAACCATGCTCTGATACCAACTTTGACAGCCCGAATTTTCGGACTTCCAACGGACACGGATTCGACCTTGTGGGTCGGGTCCGTTCCAGCTAGCAAGTCCAAATTTCCAGACCGCCACTCGTGTAGGATCAGATTTTCCATTTCAAAAGATTTTTCATAAAATACAAAACTCAACTCAAATAAAATGAAATATAATATTAATGTTAAGATTACAAATTATAAAATAATAATTCCAAAATAAAAGTATATTAAAACAAACCAACACTCTGGTTTAATTCAAAATGTGGAAAGCCCAAATCCCCATGATAAATAATAATATCTTTTACGTCTAGTCTTTCTTCATTCTTTGTGGAAAGGGAGGAAAAGGGGGGTGAGCAAACCACGACCCAGTAGGAAGTTTCAAAAAATAATAGAGTGCAACGAAATCAAACTAATGCAACAAATACGATAATTAAAATCATGCACAAAAATTCGCCATAATACTTACGGTATTTTCAGCCGCAAATAATCAACATTTTCTTACTCAAAATCTTCAATCTAAAATTCTAGATTCTTAATCTAATTGTCAGAGTTATTCCGGTAAACAAACCACAGTGTTCCCCGAACAGTCTTCCCAGGATAGCCACCAGTGATGGGATGTCATAAAGACCTGAAATTTCAGCAGCAGAGAGATGTATACATCCATAATTCATTTCTAATCACTACATTTTATATCCGTGTACAAGCACCAAAAATATTTTCAAATCCAAGAGACTTAATCAATGCATCTGTATAATGCTCACAATAACGGACGAAATGTATCTATATATTCATAACCAGAAATATTTTATATGCACAAGACATTTATTTGTTATTATTATTATTATTATTTTCTTAAAATTTAAAGAAGAACACGAAATACTGGATGGGGACTAGCCTAATTTATTTTCAGCACTACTAAAAGAAAATGCATAATTTTGAATGGAACCAGTAAGGATGACAATTTTTCTAAATTCAAGATTACGGTGGCAAACTAAAAACATCAGATGGTGGTTCAAAGTTGTCATTACGAGAAAACAAGTTGGAAAACAGTGTGACCTTTGGGCTTCCTTATTTTTATAGAAAATAAAAGCGGGACAAAGCACTAGGACTTAATTTTCTGAGGCATAATGGAAGATGGCGAACAAATCATAAAATAAGTGTTTTCCTTTATTTTCTTCTCTCTGATCAAATCAAAGCTCACAGGAAAAGCACAAGAGTTAGAATTTGACTTTTTCATTTTCATTTTACAAAACAGATGAGCAAAATTACTAGAGGATCAATACCATAAGAAGGACACTTGTCAAAATGTCAGGGGTGTATAAAACTTTGTTCCATTAGAAGGGATAAAACGGTGAGTGTTGGATGGTTAGAAAATATGTTTAGTGATATAGGCTTCATGTGTAAAAAAAAGAATTTAATGAATAATGATACCAGATGTAAAATCGAGTCAGCCAACACCATTTGAAACCAAATTCTTTTTCATTTTTTTAAAGATGCAAAGTGATTCTATTATTTTATCATTAAATCTGATAGTAAAGATAGGAGCAAAACTAGTTAACTCTAGAATATAGATATTTTTTAATCGAAGGAAGTAGTTTAGAAATTGAAAGTTACTAACTTAGATTAGATGGAAATGTATTAGACATCAGGCCAATGGGTGTGGATGCAGTAGCAATGAATATAGAGTTAAAATTTTCAAAGATATTAGGTCTAGCCGTATAAACAAAACGAATGCTTAAATTTCATAACAACCAAATAAATGATAATGCTAAAATAGGTTTTCTTTGATATTATGTAGAAACCCCTACTTAAAATAGCTTTTCCAAAAATCTTGATTACAAAAATCCATGAAATAACATGTTTTCCAAGTAAAATAATGAAGCTTTCTCTTTCGGTTGTGAAAGATAGAAAACAATGAGAGGGAAGAGAAATAGGTAGACGGATAGGTTAATAAAATTTAGGGTTTTACTTAGAAGATATATTAAATATTTAATAACCCTAGCAATAAATGCAAAAAGAGAGGAAGACTAATTCTTCTTCCCACACGTGACTAACAAGAAGAAAATTATGCATTGCAACTATTAAAGGGCATCCTATTAAATTCATAAGGGGAAAATTAAAAAGCGAATCCTTATTCCCAACCACCACAAAGATAAGAGCTAGCATTTTTATATATTACTTAAATTTAGTTATGAACACCCAAATTCAAAAATACGCTCCCAACACTACACGGGTTGGATTTTACCGGTTTTATGTTCGAAAACTACTATCCAAAAATACGGGTCTCACACTATTAACCCGTTAAAAAGGATTTTGTCCCAAATTCCAAAAATCAATAAAGTTAATTTGGGTTCGAAAACTACTATCCAAAAACACGGGTCTCACACTATTAACCCGTTAAAAAGGAATTTGTTTCAAATTCAAAAAATCAATAAATTTAAATTACGTCGAAATGGAAAATTTATTAGCACAAAATTTTACGTTAAGTATATTTTTATTTATTAGCCCATTCCCAAAAATAAAACAAGAATAAAGTAGATAAAAGCACGTAGATTAAAACTCTTCAAATTATTTTGATTGCTTAAAACTTAAAAAATGAAATCATCGTACATAATAAATTTTTTTTTTTTTTGGAAATAAAATTTTCGAAAACTGGTAAGTCCACATGCACAGTCCAAGTAAATCGGAACCATGCTCTGATACCAACTTTAACAGCCCGGATTTTCGGACTTCCAACGGACACGGATTCGACCTTGTGGGTCGGGTTCGATCTAGCTAGCAAGTCCAAATTTCCGGACCGCCACTCGTGTAGGACAAGATTTTCCATTTCAAAAGATTTTTGATAAAATACAAAACTCAACTCAAATAAAATGAAATATAATGTTAATGTTAAGATTACAAATTATAAAATAATAATTGCAAAATAAAAGTATATTAAACCAAACCAACACTCTGGTTTAATTCAAAATGTGCAAAGCCCAAATCCCCATGATAAATAATAATATCTTTTACGTCTAGTCTTTCTTCATTCTTTGTGGAAATGGAGGAAAATAGGGGTGAGCAAACCACGACCCAGTAGGAAGTTTCAAAAAATAATAGAGTGCAACGAAATCAAACTAATGCAACAAATACGATAATTAAAATCATGCACAAAAATTCGCCATAATACTTACGCTATTTTCAGCCGCAAATAATCAACATTTTCTTACTCAAAATCTTCAATCTAAAATTCTAGATTCTTAATCTAATTGTCAGAGTTATTCCGGTAAACAAACCACACTGTTCCCCGAACAGTCTTCCCAGGATAGCCACCAGTGGTGGGATGTCATAAAGGCCTGACATTTCAGCAGCAGAGAGATGTATATATCCATAATTCATTTCTAATCACTACATTTTATATCCGTGTACAAGCACCAAAAATATTTTCAAATCCAAGAGACTTAATCAATGCATCTGTATAATGCTCACAATAACGGACGAAATGTATCTATATATTCATAACCAGAAATATTTTATATGCACAAGACATTTATTTGTTATTATTATTATTTTTATTTTCTTACAATTTAAAGAAGATCACGAAATACTGGATGGGGACTAGCCTAATTTATTTTCAGCACTACTAAAAGAAAATGCATAATTTTGAATGGAACCAGTAAGGATGACAATTTTTCTAAACTCAAGATTACGGTGGCAAACTAAAAACATCAGATGGTGGTTCAAAGTTGTCATTACGAGAAAACAAGTTGGAAAACAGTGTGACCTTTGGGCTTCCTTATTTTCATAGTAAATAAAAGCGGGACAAAGCACTAGGACTTAATTTTCTGAGGCATAATGGAAGATGGTGAACAAATCATAAAATAAGTGTTTCCCTTTTTTTTTTCTTCTCTCTGATCAAATCAAAGCTCACAGGAAAAGCACAAGAGTTAGAATTTGACTTTTTCATTTTCATTTTACAAACCAGATGAGTAAAATTACTAGAGGATCAAGACCATAAGAAGGACACTTGTCAAAATGTCAGGGGTGTATAAAACTTTGTTCCATTAGAAGGGATAAAACGGTGAGTGTTGGATGGTTAGAAAATATGTTTAGTGACATAGGCTTCATGTGTAAAAAAAAGAATTTAATGAATAATGATACCAGATGTAAAATCGAGTCATCCAACACCATTTGAAACCAAATTCTTTTTCATATTTTTAAAGATGCAAAGTGATTCTATTATTTTATCATTAAATCTGATAGTAAAGATAGGAGCAAAACTAGTTAACTCTAGCATATAGATATTGTTTAATCGAAGGAAGTAGTTTAGAAATTGAAAGTCACTAACTTAGATTAGATGGAAATGTATTAGACATCAGGCCAATGGGTGTGGATGCAGTAGCAATGAATATAGAGTTAAATTTTTCAAAGATATTAGGTCTAGCCGTATAAACAAAACGAATGCTTAAATTTCATAACAACCAAATAAATGATAATGCTAAAATAGGTTTTCTTTGATATTATGTAGAAACCCCTACTTAAGATAGCTTTTCCAAAAATCTTGATTACAAAAATCCATGAAATAACATGTTTTCCAAGTAAAATAATGAAGCTTTCACTTTTGGTTTTGAAAGATAGAAAACAGTGAGAGGGAAGAGAAATAGGTAGACGGCTAGGTTAATAGAATTTAGGGTTTTACTTAGAAAATATATTAAATATTTAATAACCCTAGCAATAAATGCAAAAAGAGAGGAAGACTAATTCTTCTTCCCACAGGTGACTAAGAAGAAGAAAATTATGCATTGCAACTATTAAAGGGCATCCTATAAAATTCATAAGGGGCAAATTAAAAAGAGAATCCTTATTCCCAACCACCACAAAGATAAGAGCTAGCCTTTTTATCTATTACTTAAATTTAGTTATGAACACCCAAATTCAAAAATACGCCCCCAACACTACACGGGTTGGATTTTACCGGTTTTAGATACAAAAACTACTATCCAAAAACACGGGTCTCACACTATTAATCCGTTAAAAAGGAATTTGTCCCAAATTCCAAAAATCAATAAAATTAATTTGGGTTCGAAAACTACTATCCAAAAACACGGATCTCACACTATTAACCCGTTAAAAAGGAATTTGTTTCAAATTCCAAAAATCAATAAAGTTAAATTAGGTAGAAATGGAAAATTCATTAGCACAAAATTTTACGTTAAGTATATTTTTATTTATTAGCCCATTCCCCAAAATAAAACAAGAATAAAACAGATAAAAGCACGTAGATTAAAACTCTTCGAATTATTTTGATTGCGTACATAATAATTTTTTTTTTGGAAATAAAATTTTCGAAAACTGGTAAGTCCACACGCACAATCCAAGTAAATCGGAACCATGCTCTGATACCAACTTTGACAGTCCGGATTTTTCCAGCGGACACGGATTCGACCTTGTGGGTCGGGTCCGATCAAGCTAGCAAGTCCAAATTTCCGTACCGCCACTCGTGTAGGACCAGATTTTCCGTTTCAAAATATTTTTAATAAAATACAAAACTCAACTCAAATAAAATGAAATATAATATTAATGTTAAGATTAAAAATTATAAAATAATAATTACAAATCAAAGTATATTAAAACAAACCAACACTCTGGTTTAATTCAAAATGTGCAAAACCCAAATCCCCATGATAAATAATAATTTCTTTTACGTCTAGTCTTTCTTCATTATTTGTGGAAAGGGAGGAAAAGGAGGGTGAGCAAACCACGACCCAGTAGGAAGTTTCAAAAAATAATAGAGTGCAACGAAATCTAACTAATGCAACAAATACGATAATTAAAATCATGCATAAAAATTCGGCATAATACTTACGCTATTTTCAGCCGCAAATAATCAACATTTTCTTACTCAAAATATTCAATCTAAAATTCTAGATTCTTAATCTAATTGTAAGACTTATTACGGTAAACAAACCACACTGTTCCCCGAACAATCTTCCCAGGGTAGCCACCAGTGGTTTGATGCCATAAAGGCCTGACATTTCAGCAGCAGAGAGATGTATACATCCATAATTCATTTCTAATCACTACATTTTATATCCGTGTACAAGCACCAAAAATATTTTCAAACCCAAGAGACTTAATCAATGCATCTGTATAACGCTCACAGTAACGGACGAAATGCATCTATATATTCATAACCAGAAATCTTTTATATGCACAAGATATTTATTTGTTATTATTATTATTATTATTATTTTCTTAAAATTTAAAGAAGAACACGGAATACTGGATGGGGACTAGCCTAATTTATTTTAAGCACTACTAAAAGAAAATGGATAATTTTGAATGGAACCAGTAAGGATGACAATTTTTCTAAACTCAAGATTACGGTGGCAGACTAAAAACATCAGATGGTGGTTCAAAGTTGTCATTACGAGAAAACAAGTTGGAAAACAGTGTGACCTTTGGGCTTCCTTATTTTCATAGTAAATAAAAACGCGACAAAGCACTAGGACTTCATTTTCTGAGGCATAATGGAAGATGGTGAACAAATCCTTTTTTTTTTCTTCTCTCTGATCAAATCAAAGCTCACACGAAAAGCACAAGAGTTAGAATTTGACTTTTTCATTTTCATTTTACAAACCAGATGAGCAAAATTACTAGAGGATCAAGACCATAAGAAGGACACTTGTCAAAATGACAGGGGTGTATAAAACTTTGTTCCATTAGAAGGGGTAAAACGGTGAGTGTTGGATGGTTAGAAAATATGTTTAGTGACATAGGCTTCATGTGTAAAAAAAATAATTTAATGAATAATGATACCAGATGTAAAACCGAGTCTGCCAACACCATTTGAAACCAAATTCCTTTTCATATTTTTAAAGATGCAAAGTGATTCTATTATTTTATCATTAAATCAGATAGTAAAGATAGGAGCAAAACTAGTTAACTCTAGAATATATATATTTTTTAATCGAAGGAAGTAGTTTAGAAATTGAAAGTCACTAACTTAGATTAGATGGAAATGTATTAGACATCATGCCAATGGGTGTGGATGCAGTAGCAATGAATATAGAGTTAAATTTTTCAAAGATATTAGGTCTAGCCGTATAAACAAAACGAATGCTTAAATTTCATAACAACGAAATAAATGATAATGCTAAAATAGGTTTTTTTTGATATTGCATAGAAACCCTACCTGAAATAGCTTTTGTAAAAATCTTGATTACAAAAATCCATGAAATAACATGTTTTCCAAGTAAAATAATGAAGCTTTCTCTTTTGGTTGTGAAAGATAGAAAACAGTGAGAGGGAAGAGAAATAGGTAGACGGCTAGGTTAATAGACTTTAGGGTTTTTCTTAGAAAATATATTAAATATTTAATAACCCTAGCAATAAATGCAAAAAGAGAGGAAGACTAATTCTTCTTCCCACACGTGACTAACAATAAGAAAATTATGCATTGCAACTATTAAAGGGCATCCTATAAAATTCGTAAGGGGCAAATTAAAAAGAGAATCCTTATTCCCAACCACCACAAAGATAAGAGCTAGCCTTTTTATCTATTACTTAAATTTAGTTATGAACACCCAAATTCAAAAATACGCTCCCAACACTACACGGGTTGGATTTTACCGGTTTTAGGTTCGAAAACTACTATCCAAAAATACGGGTCTCACACTATTAACCCGTTAAAAAGGATTTTTTCCCAAATTCCAAAAATCAATAAAGTTAATTTGGGTTCGAAAACTACTATCCAAAAACACGGGTCTCACACTATTAACCCGTTAAAAAGGAATTTGTTTCAAATTCCAAAAATCAATAAAGTTAAAGTAGGTCGAAATGGAAAATTCATTAGCACAAAATTTTACGTTAAGTATATTTTTATTTATTAGCCCGTTCCCCAAAATAAAACAAGAATAAAATAGATAAAAGCACGTAGATTAAAACTCTTCAAATTATTTTGATTGCTTAAAACTTAAAAAATGAAATCATCGTACATAATAAAAATATATTTTTTTTTGGAAATAAAATTTTCGAAAACTGGTAAGTCCACACGCACAGTCCAAGTAAATCGGAACCATGCTCTGATACCAACTTTGACAGCCCGGATTTTCGGACTTCCAACGGACACGGATTCGACCTTGTGGGTCAGGTCCGATCCAGCTAGCAAGTCCAAATTTCCGGACCGCCACTCGTGTAGGACAAGATTTTCCATTTCAAAAGATTTTTCATAAAGTACAAAACTCAACTCAAATAAAATGAAATATAATATTAATGTTAATATTACAAATTATAAAATAATAATTGCAGAATAAAAGTATATTAAAACAAACCAACACTCTGGTTTAATTCAAAATGTGCAAAGCCCAAATCCCCATGATAAATAATAATATCTTTTACGTCTAGTCTTTCTTCATTCTTTGTGGAAAGGGAGGAAAAGGGGGGTGAGCAAACCACGGCCCAGTAGGAAGTTTCAAAAAATAATAGAGTGTAACGAAATCAAACTAATACAACAAATACGATAATTAAAATCATGCACAAAAATTCGCCATAATACTTACGCTATTTTCAGCCGCAAATAATCAACATTTTCTTACTCAAAATCTTCAATCTAAAATTCTAGATTCTTAATCTAATTGTCAGAGTTATTCCGGTAAACAAACCACAGTGTTCCCCGAACAGTCTTCCCAGGATAGCCACCAGTGATGGGATGTCATAAAGACCTGAAATTTCAGCAGCAGAGAGATGTATACATCCATAATTCATTTCTAATCACTACATTTTATATCCGTGTACAAGCACCAAAAATATTTTCAAATCCAAGAGACTTAATCAATGCATCTGTATAATGCTCACAATAACGGACGAAATGTATCTATATATTCATAACCAGAAATATTTTATATGCACAAGACATTTATTTGTTATTATTATTATTATTATTATTATTATTATTTTTTTAAAATTTAAAGAAGAACACGAAATACTGGATGGGGACTAGCCTAATTTATTTTCAGCACTACTAAAAGAAAATGCATAATTTTGAATGGAACCAGTAAGGATGACAATTTTTCTAAATTCAAGATTACGGTGGCAAACTAAAAACATCAGATGGTGGTTCAAAGTTGTCATTACGAGAAAACAAGTTGGAAAACAGTGTGACCTTTGGGCTTCCTTATTTTTATAGAAAATAAAAGCGGGACAAAGCACTAGGACTTAATTTTCTGAGGCATAATGGAAGATGGTGAACAAATCATAAAATAAGTGTTTTCCTTTATTTTCTTCTCTCTGATCAAATCAAAGCTCACAGGAAAAGCACAAGAGTTAGAATTTGACTTTTTCATTTTCATTTTACAAAACAGATGAGAAAAATTACTAGAGGATCAATACCATAAGAAGGACACTTGTCAAAATGTCAGGGGTGTATAAAACTTTGTTCCATTAGAAGGGATAAAACGGTGAGTGTTGGATGGTTAGAAAATATGTTTAGTGATATAGGCTTCATGTGTAAAAAAAAGAATTTAATGAATAATGATACCAGATGTAAAATCGAGTCAGCCAACACCATTTGAAACCAAATTCTTTTTCATATTTTTAAAGATGCAAAGGGATTCTGTTATTTTATTATTAAATCTGATAGTAAAGATAGGAGCAAAACTAGTTAACTCTAGAATATAGATATTTTTTAATCGAAGGAAGTAGTTTAGAAATTGAAAGTCACTAACTTAGATTAGATGGAAATGTATCAGACATCAGGCTAATGGGTGTGGATGCAGTAGCAATGAATATAGAGTTAAATTTTTCAAAGATATTAGGTCTAGCCGTATAAACAAAACGAATGCTTAAATTTCATAACAACGAAATAAAGGATAATGCTAAAATAGGTTTTTTTGATATTACGTAGAAACCCCTAACTGAAATAGCTTTTCCAAAAATTTTGATTACAAAAATCCATGAAATAACATGTTTTCCAAGTAAAATAATGAAGCTTTCTCTTTTGGTTGTGAAAGATAGAAAACAGTGAGAGGGAAGAGAAATAGGTAGACGGCTAGGTTAATAGACTTTAGGGTTTTTCTTAGAAAATATATTAAATATTTAATAACGCTAGCAATAAATGCAAAAAGAGAGGAAGACTAATTCTTCTTCCCACATGTGACTAAGAAGAAGAAAATTATGCATTGCAACTATTAAAGGGCATCCTATAAAATTCATAAGGGGCAAATAAAAAAGAGAATCCTTATTCCCAACCACCACAAAGATAAGAGCTAGCCTTTTTATCTATTACTTAATTTTAGTTATGAACACCCAAATTCAAAAATACGATCCCAACACTACACGGGTTGGATTTTACTGGTTTTAGGTTCAAAAGCTACTATCCAAAAACACGGGTCTCACACTTCCTCAACACATTTTTCCTCTTAGTGTTGAGACGTTCAAATTCCTCAACACTCACAATTTTGTTTCCAGGCAAACTACCTCAACACATCTCTCCTCTTGGTATTGAGACGTACAAATTCCTCAACACCACTATTATGTTGTCAGGCATACTGCCTCAACACGTTTTCCTCTTAATATTGAAACGTGAAAATTCCTCAACACCACAACTGTGTTGCCAGGCATGCTGCCTCAACACATCCTTTCTCTTAGTGTTGAGACGTGCAAATTCCTCAATACTCACTACTGTGTTGCCAGGCATACTGCCTCAACACATCCTTTCTCTTAGTATTGATACGTGAAAATTCCTCAACACTCAACACTGTGTTGCCAGGCATGCTGCCTCAACACACCCTCCTTTTGGTGTTGAGACGTGCAAATTCCTCAACGCCACTACTATGTTTCCAGGCATGCTGCCTCAATACATCCTTTCTCTTAGTGTTGAGACGTGCAAATTCCTCAACACTCATCACTGTGTTGTCAGGCATGTTGCCTCAACACATCTTTCCTCTTAGTGTTGAGACGTGCAAACTCCTCAACACTCACTGCCGTGTTGTCAGGCACCACTGCCTCAACACATCTTCTCTTAGTGTTGAGACGTGCAAATTCTTCAACACTCACTACTATGTTGCCAGGCATGCTACGTCAACACACCCTCCTCTTGGTGTTGATACGTGCAAATTCCTCAACACCACTACTGTGTTGCCAGGCATGCTGCCTCAATACATCCTTTCTCTTAGTGTTGAGACGTGCAAATTCCTCAACACCACTACTGTGTTGCCAGGCATGCTGCCTCAATACATCCTTTCTCTTAGTGTTGAGACGTGCAAATTCCTCAACACTCACCACTGTGTTGTCAGGCATGCTGCCTCAACACATCCTTCCTATTAGTGTTGAGACGTGCAAATTACTCAACACTCACTACCGTGTTTTCAGGCACCACTTCCTGAACACATCTTCTCTTAGTGTTGAGACGTGCAAATTCCTCAACACTCACTACTGTGTTGCCAAGAATACTGCCTCAACACATCCTTTCTATTAGTGTTAAGACGTGCAAATTCCTCAACACTCACTACTGTGTTGCCAGGCATGCTGCCTCAACACACCCTCCTCTTGGTGTTGAGACGTGCAAATTCCTTTACACCACTACTGTGTTTCCAGTCATGCTACCTCAATACATCCTTTCTCTTAGTGTTGAGATGTGCAAATTCCTCAACACTCACCACTGTGTTGCCAGGCATGCTGCCTCAACACATCCTTCCTCTTAGTGTTGAGACGTGCAAATTCCTCAACATTCACTACCGTGTTGTCAGGCACCACTGCCTCAACACATCTTCATCTTAGTGTTGAGATGCGAATCTCCTCATCACTCACTCGTATTGTCAGGAGTCACTGCCTCAACACATAATAGTGCTGACGGCTCCACCACCTCAACGCCCATCTTTGTATTCAAGGATCAACTTCCTTAACACTCATCAGTCGAGGCTCCACTACATCGTTTTAGTGTTCTCGGCCTCAACGTACCGGAAGGGTGATTGCTACTTGCCTCGACGTTTTATTAAACATGTTTCTGCTCAAAGGCCAAGACGGCCTCTCTCTATTGGTAACGTCTATTTACTCTTCTCATGAATTTTATTTCCGCCTGTCACCATCTATTGCTTACCCCGCAACAATGTCACCGTTACGTGCTAAGAAGGGGACTTAATGTTGATGGTGGTTTTTAGTTCAAGGATAAAATTGTAAAACCAGTATTTAATGCGTTGTCACCCTGCAAGGGGTTGAAAAGTGACGAGTGCAGAAAACCTCCTCGCTCATTGAGCAATTCAATGTACATGAAATTCACTCAGAATGGTGCGCGTAGTAGCAATCCCAAATATTCTGTGATTTCTATTCTATACCAGCATTATCAATTAATGTATGATTTTCCTAGTATTTTCCGTGTTATGTTCTCAGCCGAACTCTCATCATTGACATGACATGACGATTAAATGTTCACTCTCAGCAGAGTAGCATGAATCTCCCGAAGTGCCAATATTGAGATCTGCATGAAATACCCACATAGGCTACATCACTCTCTAACAAAGAGAATCTTGCATCAACATACTTTTGATTAAGGTTAGCTCGATCAAGCATGCTTAAATTCCTTAAGGGAAATCTAGAGTGTCCATATCAGTCTCAGAAACGATCGCGGCCACACAGATTTGTCGCGCAATTTAACAAGCCTAGACAAACCCTGGAAGGGATGGGAAACCATCACGATGGTCGTCGGCGGGCCCACCAGTGTTCCGACCAATCGGACCTTGCCCAAACATCTCCCAGCGCTGTCAAACGCCAACCCTAAGTAGGGTGGTCGCGCTGTTTGGGAGAAGCTCGATCAAGCATGGACTGTCCAAGACAGTCTTAAAATCATCGCAACCGTCCAACTTCGCCAGCTTGGTTGGACGGATTAGATCATCCCATGAGTGATTAGGGAAGCGCTGGCATGCACACTGGTGGCCCCACTTTCCCCTCACTCAAACGGCTTGCCCACGACAAGGCCATAGGGTGATGAATCGATTGCCAGAAACATGACAAGCGTGATGCTTCTAAGCCCTAATTTGGGTCGCGGAAGTACACCAGCGTCTTAAATCGATCACGACCATCCAACTTAGCCAGCCTATTTGAATGGCTTAGATCGCATTTTGGACCATCAGGAAGGTGCACATAAGTTCACCGCCAGCCCAATATTATCCCCACATGATCGATTCCCACAAGGGAATCCAACGGAATGCCAAACCGCTTGGTCAAACTCGCGTGGACGTGGCTTTCTCAAAACCCTAATTAGGGTTTACGACAACATGCTTCTGTCGTAAATTTTTCTCGACCATCCATCTTCGCCAGCCTAAACAGATGGTGTAGATATAGATTCAAGTGGTCCCAAAGGTGTTAACATGTCCACCATTGTCCCACCTTTACATGTGACCGGCCGGCCTGTGCAAACCAGGGCCAGATGCCTCGAAACGCACGCCTAAAAGGTGATAGGTCACACGGCCTTCAAACCCTAATTTGTACTTTGCGGCAATGTATTTCTGTCGTAAATTGATCGTGACCACTCATTTTTGCTGGTCGAATTGAGTGGCCTAGATCTGATTTTTTATGAACCAAGAGGTGTAGACATGCACGCCGGTAGCCTGCGTCCATGCATGCCCGATCGGCCAGTGTGAATTAGCACTCAGTGCTTGGATTCGGTTGGCCAAAGTAGGGACATCGCACGGTCCCTAAACCCTAAATTTCATCAACGGCAATGCACGACTGCCATAAATCATCTTGTCAATCCAACTTTGCATGCATAATTGGATGATGTAGATTTATTTCCAGCGAACCTGCAAAGCAGCATGACAACCACCAGCCACCTCTCTTCCACAGAGAGTGATCGACCAAGTGATGGCTTGTTTACACAGCCTTCAAACGATCACCCAAAGGTAGTCTGGCATGCTGCCATTTTAAGACGCTCAATCCGCGACTTATCCAATCAAGCTTTAAAACAACGATGCTTCATGCATATCGATTATTTTGAGCTGCTTGCTTAAAAGTGATGCACCACATGCATCGAGCATGTATGATATTTTATGAATATCAATTCCATAAATAACTTAGTGATTTAACTTAGTACTGTATGCTATTCTTTGCGGCAAGTCCCACGACTTGACCCACTCACTCGAGACATCAAACATGTCACAAACTTGGGGATACTTACTGGGTATTGGTCTGGAAGTTTACAGCGTGCGGCGCGCAACACGCTCATTACGAGAACGTGTTAGGAAATGATGGACGTTTAACAGTGATGAAGGAAGTGGGCAAAGGCGTGATCGTGTGACAATGACCATCCCTACACGACCCCACTACTCCATCACTTAACTTCCTCCACTTCCTACGAGATGAGGATTGTGCTCAAATGACTTGCATAAATAGGTTCTTCGACCTATTTCCAAACAACAGAGAACCAAGTTGTTGTTAACACAATATTCAGAAAACACCCAGAACTGATAGCTTACATTATGCAAGCCAGTTCGACATTCTGATACAAGTCATAAACAACCAACACCTTCATAATCTCAAACACTTTCTTCGCTTCCCTCCCTAAGATCAACCCCATTTCCTTCACTTTGTGACCGAAGCAAGTCTGGAACGACCATTTCTTGGTTTAGGCCAGAATTGTACAAATTGATCTCTCGAATCTAAAGTACTCCCGTGCAGTGCATTTGTTTAGGGTTTAGATTCGTTTCTCATCCACACACACCCAAATTTACTAAAAACCAGCAGAAACAATTTTCACCCTCAAACAGTGGTTAAAGCAAAAGGATTTCCAACATATATTTCGAGAAAGATATAAGCAAGTTAAACTCAGATCGAAATATCAAATGTGTATAATGGAAAGTCTATATATCTATATGAATTTGTCTCAATAGGAGATAAAATATAATACACTTCTGAGTGATAGATGAGTTCAAGTCTCCAATACCTTTTGTTGATGAAGTTCCACAAGCTCCCCTTAGTAGTTCTTCGGTTTCAATTGATGAACGTCGTGAAGTCTAAAGCTCAACTACACATTCTACCCTAATCCGAGACATAGCTATAAGTAGACTAGAAATCAGGACTAATAGTTTTGGCAACTAAACTTGACAAAAAAGCTTGAGATAGCAACGCTTGAGAGTTCGACCGAGCAGTGCTCTAACAATCTCCCCTTTTGTCAATTATAGTGACAAAACTATCAATACATATGGATCACAAAATAAATAAACTTTGTAGCTTCTCATCCAAATGCTTGATTTTCTTGATTCTTCAACATTCCTTGAATTCTTCGTCACTCCAAGTACTCCAGTAATTCTGAACTTGTTCAACTCAGCATCATAGTTGTTGAAGATCAGTAGCCATAACAATAATTTCAACAAATTTTTTTCTTATTGTTATACAATGTCATAGTATTATTATACAACATCAAAGTTCAATTGTATCATAACTTTGACAATGATACTACGGTGACATGCATTACTCCCCCTTAGTTAATACTTCATCTCACAATGAAAACCACTCCTCCTTACATAATGGTCCGTAAACCATATGTATTTGTAGTTAATACTTCATCTACACAATAATTCTCCCCCTTTTTGTCAATATAAATTGACAAAGGTACAAAAACTAGCGGGATCATAATGAAATTCTCAACGAGATACTTCATGACTAAAAGATAACATATCAACTTTGTTTCAATGATGTCACATAGTCGAAACTTAGTGTATTCATCAAGAAGTTTATAAAGATACAAGATAACTCCTACAATATTCCTCAGCCGCACTCCCCACAAAGATTTGGCAATTAAGCACAAGTTCAATTAAGAACTCTCCCCATAAAATGTCATTCCCGAAAGAACAACAAGAGCGACCTTACTTTTACAAGAAAATAAGGTGAAAAGATGAGGGTACCCAAATATACCAATCTAAAACTTTTCCACCTATAAGTCCTTTCTCCGAAAGTGATTGTCTATGGACTGAGTCGAGACAGTACAACTAATCGGTTCACACTTCGTGTGATCGTCTATGGATACGAGACCGAGACAATACGACAACAAGATAACTTGTGTGATTGACTATGGATACAAGATCGAGACAGTACAACAACGAAGTATGATTACTTAAGATCGGTTTCACTAATAAAAGTCATACCATTACAAAAGTCAGACATTGTGAATAGTTTTACCAAGATACATAAACAAGTTATGAGCGGTTATACTAAACACACATATTGGTAATCAAAATATTTCCAATGAATAACAATACCAATAAGCCTACCGATTTCCCTTTCGATTCACAAAACATGTTTATGAATTGTACTTCCTTTAAACATATGTAAAACATTGTTTCCTGTGACGAAATCTTCACCCATACCCATACATAATCACAATAGCATTCATACTATTATGTCGATGTCTTATATACGAAGTTCAAAAGATAGACGTTATACTTCATATTGTAATTCCTTAATATTATGTCTAACTAGAGTATAATCATTCACAGCTTTGCAGTTACGTTTTCAATACGCACGACTTGAAAGATACGTTAGGAATGAAACAGTTCAAGTCAAATATTACTAACCTCAAGAGGAAGGATGATTTCGTCGATGTAGCTCTTTACTTTTTTGCATTCTTCAAGTCTTCATGTAATACTTGTAAGTCTCATATCCTAGTAACTTTCTAGCTAACCTATACGAAGTTTGACTCTAGTAAATAATCAAGCGACTCTTCAAATGAGTTTTGGTTACTAAAATATGACAACCAAACCTGACATACCAACGATTGGTGGGTTCAACCGAGCTATGCTCGAACAATCTCCCCCTTTGTCAATTTTAGTGACAAAACTCTTACATCATATGGATAAACAAATTACAAGAATTCATTACACATACGCTTGATTCCAAGTTTCAACAACAGAATAACCTGTATGCATTCAATCCATAAATGCCGATGTTGACATTATAATAACAAACCTAATACTCCCCCTAAAGGTAAGATAGGTAGATTTTCAATCCGCATGTCTTTGTTATTCCCTTTGTAGTTAAGATAACCACAAGTATCAATATGATATGTTACTCCCCCTTAGTCTATGCTTTACTCTTTCATTAGATATAACGTTTAAGCACCATTGTCCTTTCCTTAGTCATACCAAATCACTTGTTTACTCCATATATTTCTCCCCCTTTTTGTCACAAAATGACAAAGGTACGAGCAAATAAAAGGCAAACCGAAAGGATCTTACAAATCTTAAAAGACTTGCATAACCTATAAGAATTAAGCACGAGGGTTCCACATACCATTTTAGATAACCAATATCAAAACCGAAACTACAAAGTGATTTTGTTTTGATATGTTACCAAGGAAACAATTGTCCGAAGCAATTTTTCCTAATTGTTTAGCAAATCAAAAATTGGCTAAGCACCTTAGTTCTTTTGCTAAACCGATTATACAAATACAATCGCTTGTTCGATAAGACCAAAATAAAGATCAGAATTAACTCTATTTTTCTCATCAGGTTCTAATTATTCAGATAATAACTTAGACCTTTCACTTTTAAACAAGACAACTACTAGGTTAGTTAACTAGCATTTGTTGTTAAGGCATTCGATTAGACTTGAATAACCGAAACCTCCACTTTGATAAGTCTAACTAAGATCAGAATTAACTTAGTTTCTCTTATCCGGAATCGAATTGGACTAAAAAATTGATCCCCAGAAACCTTTTTGTTAAGACATAAACAATTCATACAAACCAAATAAATCAACTTGCATAATCATTTACCTCAACCAGAAGCAATTGAAACAAATATAGACATTATAGTACCGTAATTGCACCAAAATTTTGTAAGCCTAAACAATTGATACAAAACCATACAGAAAGATAACAATAGTTTTTCTTCACCGGAAACAATTGAATCACACACACATCCATGCACAAATAATGGAATAACATCAATTGTACCGAAATTTTGTTAAGCAAAAGCAATAAATGTATGCAATAAAAGCATGATTTTCTTAAACAGGAAAACGATTAACTAACAAATTCGTTACCTCAAATTCCGCATCCTCTTCACCTTTTCTTCGCATCTTTCTGGGGAGGAATATCATTGTGTTGTCATCCTATTGCAAGAACAAAAGAACAACAACAACAACCTTTACCAGAGAAAGGTTGAAGTCGGTTTTAACTAATGCAAGCAAAAGTCAAAAACCCCGAAATACATATGCTTTTATGCTAAACCAAGAACGATTCAACATATTGTGACTTTTTCACACATGAGTTTCAATCGGAACCCCTTATGATCCTTTGACAAAGCCTACCAACATGGGATAGAACTTAATCCTACTAAACCCAAAAGTCACCCAAACCATAAGGGTTCACCCATATGAGATCGAATATTAAGTTTATGAAAACCGAAATCAAACATTCCATAAACATACATAACAATAATATAAAGCATTCAAGCACATGCTATGTAATCGAAAACTATCACAAGAAAAATTATATAGATAGTTTTATTCATAATAGACCTTAAACAATAATTGAAAGAAATCAAAAACTGATGTCTATTTTTCTGGATTAAGTCTTGCAGTATATAACTTAATCTCTAGTGGTGCTCTTATTGTTTACTGAAGATTCATCTGTACTCAAACTTTTGAAGCATATCTTGTAAGACTTGTCCGCAACCACTTTCTGTTTTTAGAGTTCTTCAATTTGAAGTTTCAAGTCTGCAAGTTCACTTTTCGTCTCTTTTATTTCATCTTTTAGTCCAACTCGGTCTTGAACCAAAGTAAAGATATTTCCTATGAGTTCTTCAAACTCATGCATAACTTCACACATACCATCTGTGGGAAACCACTTGGTAAGGTCAGCATTATTGGAAGCAAAAAGACATGACTCTTCTTGAGATCTATCAGAGTTATGATCTGATACGATACTTGAGACAATCTTCCTGATTCTTCGTTTTGAGATGAATCCTTGACAGTTTCTCACCTTTCGTGTTTCCCTTTTATTACTCCTTGTAACACTACGAGTTATAGGATACATGCTTAACAAAAAGTTTTTACCAAGAGAAGACAATATATCTAAGAGAAGATTTTTCTTACTTTGATAAGAATATATTTAGTTCAGAAATACAGGGTTTCCGAAACTACAAAATATTTTTCGAACTTCTCTTTTTATTGAAAGGGAGATATTCTTTAAATATCTCTTATTACTAAAATAGAATCTATCATGAACATGTGCCCTTGATTTTTATGTGCTTTTCCCATCCAAAGTTATGAGCACAAGTAGGATGAGTTTGCACATTCTCCATACAACTAAGTTGTATCGGAGTAAGCTTTTTCTAGCTTACAACAAGTATTAGAAACATAGTTCATGTTTCTCTCTGGGAATTTCTGTCCTAAATATTTTCTCCCAAGAAGATGATCCTTCTTTGATCTAAAAACATGATCATTAGGAGACACTGTACTGACGTGAGAATTTTCAGATATGGATAAATCTCTCTTAATTCTATCAATGAGATTTTTATATGATTTTCTAATTCTAAGGATTTCTTTATGATGCACATCAACATGATTATCTGTAACAATTATCGGAAGTTCCTGATTGTTTCCTTTGGCAAAGATTCTCTCTTTTCCTTTCTTCTGGAGTCGTTCTCCATCAAAACAAGAATTGTTTCAATATGGGTGAGGAGGAACCTTTTTCCAGAAGCGATATCAACTCTTACTTCTGATTCTTTTGAGTTGACTTTATCGACATGGGGTAAGGTCCGACTTTCTACTGAGGAATAATCGTTCAGTTTTTTAAGACAAGAAACTTCCTTCAATATTTTTACCACCGTATTTTGAAGAAGTATAAGTTTCTTGTCAAGTGACTGAAAGTTGTATTCCTTAAGATCACTAACATGGAATCGGTTCAAAGTTTCCTTTGGACAAGATTTCGTCTGATCATCAGTATATATAGAAGCTGGTATCTCATCCCCTTCTGACTTGATGTAGTTAGGAAAACTACCATCATCATGATCTGTTTCAGATGTGATCAAACAAGTTTTGTATCACAATCTCTCAAAGTCAAGTAACCATAGTCATATGATGTGTCTCTTTATCTTGAGTAAGAGATTTACAAAGAGCTTCTAATTTGACAGTGAGATCCATATTCTCTTTGGCTAGAATATTCAGTTAAATGTCTTTATTTCTGATCTCATTCTTAAGAAGATTTGACTATGTCTTTAATATTATCACTTTTAAAGACAAAGATTTTGTAGGCTTTAGGAGTTTTACCAACTCTTTATCAGCATCTTCTTTTCCATCAGAGAACGACTCAGATGTACACTTGATTTTCGTAAGTCCTGGATCATGGGTCAACGAATTGGTAACATCTTCAACTTTTGAATATTCATACTCTTGCATAACGTTAACTGAATCATACATAGATTTAATTCTTATAGGTTGGATCGCACCAAACACAGATTGTTAGATCTTTTCATGTTTGCCTACTCTGATACCAATCGAAAAGACGAGGGTACCAAAATATACCTCAATCTAAAACTTTTCCACCTATAACTACTTTCTACGAAAGTGATTGTCTATGGACTGAGTCGAGACAATACAACTAATCGGTTCACACTTCGTGTGATCGTCTATGGATACGAGATCGAGACAATACGAAAATAATATAACTTGTGTGATTGACTATGGATACAAGATCGAGACAATACAACAACGAAGTATGATTACTTAAGATCAGTTTCACTAATAAAAGTCATACCAATACAAAAGTCAGGCATTGTGAATAGTTTTACCTAGATACATAAAAAAGTTATGAGCGGTTATACTAAACACACATATTGGTAATCCAAAGATTTCCAATGAATAACAATACCAATAAGCCTAGCAATTTCCCTTTCGATTCACAAAACAAGTTTATGAGTTGTACTTCCTTTAAACAAATGTAAAACATTGTTTCCTAGGACTAGATCTCCACCCATACCCATACATAATCACAATAGCATTCATACGATTATGTCGATATCTTATATACGAAGTTCAAAAGATAGACGTTATACTTCGTATTGTAATTCCTTAATACTATGTCTAACTAGAGTATAGTCATTCACAGCTTTGCAGTTATGTTTTCAATATGCACGATTTGAAAGATACGTTAGGAATGAAACAGTTCAAGTCAAATATTACTAACCTCAAGAGGAAGGATGATGTCGTCGATGTAGCTCTTTACTTATTCACATTCTTCAAGTCTTCACGTAATACTTGTAAGTCTCATATCCTAGTAACTTTCTAGCTAACCTATACGAAGTTGACTCTAGTAAGTAATCATGCGACTCTTTAAATGCGTTTTGGTTCACTAAAATATGACAACCAAACTTGACATACCAACGCTTGGTGGGTTCAAAAGAGCTATGCTCTAACAATAGGATTTCTTTGGACATTAACAAATACATGAAACATGAATTTTTATCCAGAAAACTCAATTAAATTAACCGCAAAGGAACCTCAATGATTAATTTAATCGGAAATGCTCAACATAAGAAAACTTATGGAGCCATACAGTATTTTCACATAGAAGTGGATCAGGGAAAGATCAATACTGCGTAATATTCAAAGATTCATTCTATTTTTCATCAAAATTTGCATAATGATAATTTTTGACATATAAATCAAAAGTTCATTCTATTTTCCATCAATTTTTTCATAATGACGTAATAGACTTAACTTTTGACATACATGGGACAATCATAGTTCACGGACGTAAACACACATATCACATAACAATTTTTTCCAATATATAAAACCAATAAAGATTAATACTGCAAAATCATCTTCCAAATAACTTAGAATTTAAATAAATAAATCTAAAAACATTGCAAGATGGAAATCGTTGGCAATAGCTATGTGTAATCAAAATATATGTTATTCCAAACCCTAGTTATCCTTCTTAAAACATAAGAATAAATTCTCATAAGAAGTTTCCTAGACAAAAAAAGAACTAAAAAGAACTTTAGACATAACCAACAACCAGGGATCGAACAAAAACAAGTTCATCAGTTGCTTTCTTCAGTTCAATCTTCAAAAACTCAAGATTCTTTGTTGCAATTTCAAGTTGACCACGAACAACCTCAAAATTTCGAAGAAGATTTCCAACCAATTGAGATGACATTTGAACTGGAAGATCGTTTTCATGGTCGACTGCATGAAAGCAGGTAATGAAAACAGGGTTCTCGTGAAACTCAAAGACGTTGCCTTCTTCAGCTTTGCCTTCCTTTTTGCATCCATCCATTGTGCACACCATAAAAACCACAAGAAATCTTGAAGTTGCAGAACGAGTATATATCATAAGAAGGAATCCATGATATATATATATATATATATATACGAAATTTTCATAAGGAAACCCTAGGGTTGCTCGTTTACGTTCGGTAAGAGTCGGGTGCACGTACGTTCGTGGTTATGAACCAGGTTCAAAACCAGGAAACCAATGGAGCTTATTTTTAGGAGTGTGTTTTGATAACATCAAAAACAAATTTAAAAGATATGACTAAACATCTTAGCTCAGAAATAGAGCACAAGGAAATTGTTGAAAGTCAATAAATCAACTTTCATTGAGGAAAAACAGAACGAAGAATTTCAAAGTGAACAACATAGAGAAATTTCTCAAGAGTTAATGATCATTTATATTACATCGTGCAATAGATAACCGGAGCAGAGATCAGCAGTAAGATGATCATTTATTTTTTAAACCGAAAAATAGATACAACAAAGACCACTTTATCAAGGAGAAGAGCTTCTTGAGAATTATGAGCATCCTCACACGGTCACAAAGAGGATGCACATTTGTAAGCAGTCATGTTGTAATTTTACGAGCATATAGATCATCAAGGGTATTGACATTTTCCCTTTTTCTTTCTTGAAAATCATCATGGAAGTCAATAGAGTTAGTCTCAAGAGAATTAACAAGAGGAGGACAAGAGATACCTGAAGCAGCTGCCTTCCTTGCCTTCTTAATGCTACGCTTGAGTCTATTTATATTGGTCTTTAGTTCCGAAACACAATTATTGATATGAATATATTCAGGAACGATTGACGCTTTGGATCCAAGACTCCCTTTAGTCCCGGAAGAAGAGTTTGAAGAATTTTTCTTACTCATTGGATCAACAAGGCAGTCATTTTTCTGTATAACACAATTCTTTTTATAATTGTAGAAACACATTATGTTATCTTTACAAGCAAGAGTTGGACATTTAAGACCAGAAATATGATAAACCGGTTTGATTACTTCCTTAGACATCCAGATAAGAATGTTATGAAGTTTTTCATCCCGCAAGCGAAAACGACATCTCTTCTCAAGATGGCCTTTGTTTCCGCAATAATAACATATGAAGGGAATGTTATTAATCTTTCTCATATGAGTAGGAGGTTGACTTCCTTTGTCTATTCAAGCTTCTGTCGCAGAAGGTAATTTTCCACTTTTGCCATTAGAACAAGTTTTCTACAGAAAATTGCCATTAGTACAAACAAAATTAATCTTGCTACTGCTTGGAGCGTATATTCCTTCATAGCCCAAACCTCATGTATCACGATGTTTCTTACATGCTCCCAGCATAGTGGATAATTTTGATGAACTAAGATTAAACTTTTTCAAGCTTTCCTCCAACATAGTTACCTTGAGAAGCAGAAAGCTCATCCTCCAATTGTTTCTCTCGGGAGAGAAACATAAGCGGTGATGTGTTTTCCTTTTGAGACCGGATATCACCTCCATGATAATCGTACGTAACCCTAATAATAATATCTTGAGGTAGGACATGCAACGATGAAAATTAAGGATTGGCCACGAACCTGTAATTTCCCTTTAACATTATCTTCGTACATCACATGTATTGCGCTTCCGTGAACAAGAAGCTCAAGAATCATCCGCGTGGTGATTGATACGCTGTTTCTTCATTGGAGCAGGCTACACTTCAGGGTACAAAAAAAGCTTTCCCTAAAAATCACATACTGGTTGCTTGACCATTCTCTTTCCCTTTCTCTTCCTTTATGTATTCCCTTTCCCTCTTTTCTGGTTTGAATCAATGGGTAATGATGAAGGTTCGGGTTCGCTCGAGGCTTTGCCTCATGAATCAGGAGTAAAGAGATTTCTTAAAAGGAAATGATATCTCGATTAAATGATAAATTAAAAACCTAATTATGAATGCAAGCAATGCAATCATTTTGGAGGAATTACAAATATTGCATGAAAAGGGAAATTGCTAGAGAAAATGCTAAAGGGAACGCTGAAGGAAAAAGGTAGCACAACGTTTAAGGTATTGAGAGGTTTGAGCCATCGTGAGTGTATTATCACACCTTCTAGTTCGTCGGTGTTGATGAGCTTGCAGTAATCCCCTAAGATAACTTCTGCCACTAGGTATGGCTCGTCTCTCTCTTCCGCATGTGGAACAGGCTGAACGACAACTTTTACCACCGTATCTCCAACTTGAAATGGGTTTGGGTGTTGCACAGCTACTTGATTCTTAGACTAGTTGTCTTTGACTGAGACAACTTCTAAATTTTTGATAAAGTATTTGAAAGGACCAGCATCCCATTTACATCTCCTAGTGGCGGCTGGGTTGATGATCGGATCGAGTCCCCAATCCTTGGCGGAAACAGGAGTGACTGGTTGTAAAAATGGTTTTTCAATAAGACTTACTTGGGTTCGGAATCTTCGAATATACATCTACAGGCTCTCTCCAGGTAGTTGTGTCACATTGGAAAGCTGTTGATATGGCAACAAATGATCATCGGGGTTGGACGACTTGTTGGAAATCCTTTCAGGTATAGACACTAGCAAATGACACACTCCTAGCTTTGCCTTGTTCTCATACACCCACGAACGGCCCAAAATCATATCATAGTTCGGGCATTCTTTAACAATATGAAACTAGCCGCGTGTTAGAGCATCTCCTACCTTGATTTCGAGATTAATGTACCCATAAGCATCTATTGATTCTCCTTCTGAGCTTTTAATCACAGTTGGGAAGTGAACAACTTCCTGCTTTAAAATCTTTGCAGCTCTCATAGTCTTGACAGTGATAATATTGAAATCAGATGTTGTATCAATCAGTGTGCTGTCGAACTCGGCATCCTTTAAGTGAGCGGTGGTTAGGAGTCCCCAGTTTCAGTTGTGCTTCCCAGGAAAGATTTGGGTTTGAGAGTGACTTCCCTGACTGGAAACAGACGCTTGCCTGATACGACACGGTTGAGGACTCCAAACATGTCTTGACGTTGCGCCTTGGAGAAATACATAATTTCACATAAATGCACCATCATAGACTGCACAGTTTTGTGGATGGAGTCCCCAGAAATCATGCAGCTCCTGACAGGAAGAGGGTCCCTGTGAACTCCTTCATTTCCTAATTGAAGTTCTCCTGCATCTACCTTCTCTTTGAAAATGCGCTTCAATTTGTTGCAGTCACTGGTTGGGTGGTTGAAAAACCTATGGTAACGATAATATTTGGGATTTTCCATCTCTTCTTCGGTTGGCGGACGTCGGAGAGGAGGTAGCTTGATGGCGTCATCTTGAATCCACGATTCCAGGAGTTCCATTACTCCATCCATTGGAAATGGGAAGTCTGGAGAAGCATCTCCAGTTTCTTGCACATGAGTCTTAGTCGCGGCTTTTCGGGATGGAGTTGTCTGCGCTGATGCTGCACACTTGGGTTGTTGTTCCGCTGCTAGAGCTTTCCTTTTCCCTCATTCACCTACCATGCTTACAGAAGGACCGTTGTTATATTGCTTGTTGATGAGGCGTCTGTTTCCTCGAGTTCCGCGTGCATATTCACCCCTGGCCGGTCTGGTTCTTTCTAACAACGCTGGTGTGGTCGTAGCCGATCGCTTAGCAGCTTCATGGAGTTCAGAGAACGTATGGAAATGCAGGTTTTCCAGTAAAGCACGATAGATGGGAACCATACCGTTAATGCATGACTCCACCAACTGCTGTTCGGTCACATTTGGGTCGTGACAATCCAAAACTTGAATTCTGAATCTCTTGACGTAATCGTTTGGATGCTCGTTGTTTCGTTGAAACATTCTTCCCAAATCTGAGAAAGTGATTTGCTCGGACCCGAAGAAATACTTCTTATAGAAAGCGGTGACCATCTCACAACAGTTGGATATGCTGTTTGGTGCGATGTTTTTGTACCAAGTATACGCTCTTCCGGTAAGCGACTTTGAAAATTCTTTCAGGCGGAGGACATGATTGTATTCTTATTCTCCCAAGGATTCCAGAAAACGATAAATGTGTTCGCGAGCGTTACAAGTACCATCATAGAGGGAAAACTGAGGAGAGAAGTATCCCCTTGGGAGAGTAAATCTTTGCACATCAGGAGGATACGGAGGTTGGTGTTGGTGCATGTCCACCGGGTTTTCTTTGCCTCGATGCTGAAGGAGACGCTCCATATCTTCACGTATGGTGAAGTTGGACGGTTGGTCCCTTTCTCGTGAGCGTTCAGGAGCCACACAAACTTCCTCATCTATGAAGGCCCGCCCTATTGACGTGCTCACGCTAGGAGTGTTAAAAGTACTCCTTATTGGCTCTATGGGTTGACGCGGCTCTGGTGGTAGTCGCTCCGTTAGCGTCTTGAAGAAAGTGAGTACCTCTTTCTGAGTCATATCCATGTCCGTCTGAGCCTTAGCGAGAACTTATTGTCTTTCCATCAAATCAACAATGGTGAGTGGGGGTTGGCTTCCTCTGACTCCTCCAGTCTCTCGTCCCGCTGAAGAAATGGTGGTAGCTCTGATGACGATTTGAGATGTCGTGCTCGAAGAAATATTAGGAGTAGCAGCGGCTCTGGCTCTGGTAATGGGAGGCGTCACGCCAGAGGGGATATTTCCGGAGTTACTGGTGTTGGTGCTAGAGGATGTAACACCATGTGATGTGTTGACTGTGCTGGCAGGCGGTACATTGGTGTTAACGGTAGGGATATTGTCACCAGGAGTGTGATCAGCGCCCATAGCATCAGATTGGTAACTGACCCAGACCTAAGATCTACCATCTTGAATTTGAGGAAATTGAAATGAAGGTTGAAACCGATTTCTTGCAACCGAGAGATTAATCTCCCACTGTGGTCGCCAGTTGTTTTGGGGTAAAAACTGATTCTGCTGTTTTTGGTAAATTTGGGTGTGTTGATGAGAAACGAATTCAACCCCTAGACAAATGTACTGCACAGGAGTACTTTTATATTCGAGAGATCAATCTGTAAGACTCTGTCCTAAACCAAGAAATGGTTGTTCCAGATTCAATTCAGTCACAAAGTGAAGGAGAAGGGTTGATCTTAGGGAGGGAAGCGAAGAAGATGTTTAAGATCAGAATGTTGAATTATGAAGGTATGTCTGTTTATGACTTGTATCAGAATATGGTTTTTGGCTACTTGTGTTGATAACTTGTATCCTTTGTTGAAATAGGTTGAAATCCTATCTATACAAGTCATTGAGCGCACCCTGATCTCGTTAAGTAGTGGAGAAGTGGGGTTGTGTAAAAAGTGGTGATCACCATGTTTCCATTACGAAGGAAAACTAGGCACACTTTCACCCATTACTCCCATTGTTGTTAACCGTCCGTCCTTTCCTGACACTTTCTCGTAATGGGCGCGTTGCACGCCGCATGCTGTAAACCGCCAGACCAATACCCCAGTGAGCATCCCCTAGTTTGTGACATGTTTGATGTCTCGAGTAAATGGGTGAAGTCGTGAGACTCGCCGCTAAAAGAAGCACATAGTGCTTTTAGGTCAAATAATAAATTAATTATGAAAACAATATTTATAAAACATCGCTTACGATCGATGTATATAAAGCATCGCTTTTAAACAAGCAGCTGAAAATAATCGATGTGCAGGAAACATCGTTGTTTTAGAGTTCGTTCAAATCAGTCGCGAATTGAACGTCTTAAAAAGTAGCATGATCGACCACCTTTGGGCGATCATTTGGGAACCCCATGGGTGAAATACCACTTGGTCGATCGCTGCTTGTGGAAGAGGGGTGGCCGATGATCACAGTGCTACCCTATTGGCCTCCTGAAAATAAATCTAAACCATCTGAATAGGCTAGCGAAGTTGGATGAGCGAGACGATTTGCGACAGTTGTTCATTGTCGCTGATTGATTTTTAGGGTTCAAAGCCGTGCGGCCAACCTACCTTTGGCCAAACGGTTTAGGGTGTTTGTCACTGATTTGGACAAGTCGATTAAGTAAACATAAAGATGGGTTGCCAGCGAGCTTGTCAGCATCTCATTGGTCGCCTGAAATTATATCTAGGTCGTCCGACTAGGCTGGCGAAGATGGGTGGCCATGATCGATTTGCGGAATTTGTGTAATGACGCTAACTCAATTTAGGGTTTAAAGAGTCGCGCGATCGCCCTACTTTGGGCAAACGGTTTGGTGCCTTCTTGGCTCTCCGCGGGAAGGTCGATTGACCATGGGTAGAGTTCGTTCGCCGATGAACACGCTAACACTTCTTTAATTGTTCGAAGGAAGATCTAATCCGTACAACTAGGCTAGATAAGTTGCGCGACCGTGATGTTTTTGAGACCGTTTTGGTCAGTCTTAGCTCGTTTGAGCTTTTTTAACAGCGCGATCACCCATGTTCTGGCTAATATTTGAGGGTGTTGCGAGTGAACTAAATGGATTCCGACCGGCTGGGATGTTAGTGGGCCCACCGGTGGTCATCATGATGATCACCTAGTTCTGCTAGGAGTAGGCTAAGCTTGTTGAATTGCGTGGCCAAATCATGTGGTCGTGATCGTTTTTAAAGACTGACATGGACAGTCAAGATTTTCTTTAAGAAATTTAAACATCGTCGATCGAGCTGACTTTTAATTAAAAGTGTGTCGACACGCTGATCTCTTTGTTAGAGAGTGGTGTAACCTACTGAGTGTTTTCATGCAGGTCTCAATACTGACACTTCGGGAGATTCATGTTACTCCGCTGCGAGCGAACATTAACCGTCATGTAATGCCAATATTGAGAGTTCGGCTGGGAACATAGCATAAGAAAATACTAGGCATGCCATGCATTAGTGAATAATGCAGTAGGTTAAAATTTACAGAATATCTGGGATTGTTGCTTCATGCACCATTCTGGATAAATTTTATAAATATGTTGAACTGCTCAATATATGTGTAAGTAAAGAGGTCCGGACACTCATTACTTTTGAATGGCTCAGTCTATTTGCAGAATGATGGCGCATTAAATACAGGGTTTTACGATTTTATCCCTGAACTAAAAACCACCATCAACAATTGGATATAGCACAATATGCGTACTTGTATGCTAACTGTTGCAAGTGTATTCCAAGTCCGAGAATTTAGTATGCATATCCGTATGCGTACTGATTCAACTGTTGAAGTCCAGGAACTATAATATGCATATTCGTATGCGTACTGATTTCAACTGAGATCGGTCATGAACGACAGTATGCGTACCCGTTTGAATACTGGCGAACAAGACCAAGTCCGGGAACTTAAGTATGCATACCCGTTTGCATACTTGAGTGGGTTAAGTTCTAAAATCGGTTAAGTATGTTTACATACTCATGAAAAAATACATTTATATAATAAGGAATGCAATGTTTGCAAACCGTGGCTATAATGTTCATGAATTGATTTGAGTGAATCAAAACCGATTTTGCTTCAATTGTGTCTTGTATACTTCTATGAGAATATAAACAATTGAACAACTCTATAACTAGTTTCATTTGAGTCATTTGAACTAGTTGTGATTAAGATGAACAAGGTTGATATGAAAGTGTTCATATGGCTAACTTCGGTTAACTATTGTTGAGCCAAATAAGTGTACACGTTTAGGTACGGTTACCCATATCTAATGAAGGTACATTTCATTTGTGCGTAACAAGCCAAGATCATCTAACGATTGAAATATATTGGCTGAATCTAATCAGGTTTTCATCTTACGGTGAATTAATGCTTTGTTACCAAGGTAACATTGATTGCAAACCCTGATTTGAAGACTATATAAGGGAGAACTCTAGCAACTAGTGTTGATGGTGGATTTTCGATAAAGGTCAAAGTCGTAAAATCATGATACTGCATGTTTCTGACCCGGCTTCAGGAATGCATGTGAGTATTCATGATTTACGATCCGTGAATCGTTTTACAATCTCTGATCGAGTTCCTCTTAGATTCATGATGAATATGATTCTCGAAAGGCCTCCCACTAGCTGAGTGTTCGACACTGTGCATTTCATCATGAGCCTCTATGTAGAATAACATGATTGGGAGGTCCTCCTACATAATTGTTTGTTGAGAGGGCTTAACGCCTTCAAGACGTCGGCGACACTCGTTGTTCCCTGACTACATAGAGAGACGTGCCTCTACTATGAAGAATGATTGGGCGGTCCTCCTATATAATTGTTTGTTGAGAGGGAAAAAACGCCTTAAGGACGTCGGCGACACTCGCTGTTCCCTGACTATGTAGAGAGACCATGTACAGATTCAGACGGCTGTCCCAAATAATTTTTTGTTGAGGGGGATAAACGCCTTCATGGCATTAGCAACGCTGCACGTTGACTCCCTGACTATACACCTTTCAGAACGAGTATGATGCTTCACTATCTCATATCTCGATTCTACAATAGATTAATTCAACCATGACATTCGCCACTGAATTCCTAGAAAATAATCTATTTTATCTCATTATTCCGATTTCATGATTGAATCCACGGCTGATCTCATGGAATGGTAATAGATGGTTTTATTACTCTGATTCTATGGTCGAATCCACGATCCCATGGAATGGTAATATTCATTTTGTTATTCTGAATCCATGGTCGAATCCACAACTGATCCTATGGGTTGATAATAAATAACTACTCACCTTTATTACTCAGTTTCATGAACCATTCTCCACTGAATTTCGTAAATTAGTAATAAATACTCAACAACCGGGCATCTGGACCATCACTCAGTAAGCCCTAAGGAAATGGTGCAAGTGTACTCGACAATGATGCACGACCGAGCACCCGAATGCACGAACGAGCATTCTAAAATATGGACAAAAGAGGAATCCTACACAAAATAGGAGAGAGAAAATAATATTAAAATAATAAAAGTGGGCATAGGGGACCGGGCCCACCGTCTGGCCGGTCATGCCGTTGTGGCCACGCCTTTTTCCTTTATTTTAAATTATTTTATTATTTTCATGAATTCATGAAAACTCCTTCATTCCAGCAATTTTCCTTGTTTGAGCAAAACTCATGGTTTCTCCATATTTTCACGGTTTCATGAAAAATAATAAAAAATAGGAAAAGGTGTTGCGGGACCGGGCTACCTGGCCGGCCGGCCATGCCCTAGCCGTGGACGGTCCCACACCTTTCAATCCCTAGTCTTTCATAATTTTTATTTCCCTCATCTCATGAAACTCCTCAGTTTGAGCAAAAATCATGGTTTCTTCATATTTTCTCAAATATTACTCAAACCATGAAAAACCAAAAAGTCAAATGGTCACATGACCGACTAGGCTATTCACGAAAAATATTAAAATATCATTATTTTAATATTCTCAAAAATTGATGAAACGAGCAAAGTTCTACTTTGCTCATTCGAGCAAAATCAAGAATTTCAGTCAAAGATCAAACTCTTCTGAAAATTCAACATATTGCTCAAACGCACACCAGAAAATACCGAAACTCTCAGGACTGAGACACGAACATGTGGTGACACGTGCATGTTCCCTTGACCGACCAAGGGAGGCCCTAAGGCTTGCAAGGAGCCGGTCCCACACGTTTTCACGATTTTGACCTAATTTGCGTAATTGCTCATATTGGATCCAAACTCTTTCCAACCAACTTGGAGCTTGCTCAAACGACCATCATCTAGTCCCATGACCACCAAGGGCCGGTCTCATTCCCTCTAGGTCGTTTCCTCACTTTTCCATAGTTAGGTTTTATCACCTAATGCTCAATCGAGCACCATTTCAATAAATGATGAAACCGGCATTTAATCATCATTCTTTCACCAACTGGCCAACTAAGGACCCTGGTGCACGCTCACTCGAGCACTTGGGCGCCACATGGACGTCCATGATATGGTCGGTCCCTCCATCACTCATGACCTATTTTCAGCAATTCATCAATTTACGAACAATTGATCTAAAATTAGGGTTTCAAATAAACGCTCCAAAAATCATCATTCTGAGCAAGATTCAAACACTAATAAATTTATGTTGATTCAACAATCAACATCTGGATTTATCATATAATATTTGGTAGTCTACCAATATTTTAATTAATATTTTATTGGGTCACGTTACCAATAAATAATCCGTCGAATTGAGCAATACTTGCTCAGTTGCTCGAATTTAACAGTATTTGCTCAGACGAGCAGTATCAACATAAGAACACGTAAGTTCAATCCATGAATCACTGAGCATTCGTTACTCATGCTCAATTAAACAAAACTTAGACTCATTATCGAATCAGTCAACAACTGACTAATTAATACACGTTTTCCTTGCAGACTTCACAAATCATGAGAGATCAATTATGTCACATGGGGGGATATCAATTAGGGTTTTGGTCTGGCGGCCTACGACACGTGGATTCATCCACGATGAGAAATGTGAGTAAGTCGTGCAAACAGTTGAAGGAGTTAGCAAAGTAGTGGGTGGACGGTTAACCAAATCTCAACACGACCTGGAACTGGTTTCACCACGATTTTCCACTTTCCCACTCTTTCACTCAAGAAACCGTCACACTTACAAGGATCAATGTGTTTATTCTGACAATATAAATAAGTCTCTAGATCCATTATTGAAACAACAATTTTTCGAGCAATCACTCTCAGAAATTCCATCAATCGACCAGAACTTATTCGAACTCAACAGTTCATCAATTTGCAGAAACCTTCAACACATCTACAATCCTTGATCATCATTGATCCCATAATTCTCAGCTTCCCTCCTACAGATCAACCCATCTCCCTCTTTGTGACGAATTGATTCTGGAACGATCATTGACTTGGTTTAGGACGGAGTCCTACAGATTGATCTCTCGAACTCAAAGCGCTCCCGTGCAGTGCATCTGTGTGAGGTTAAGCAGTTTACTCGGTTGAGGAGTCTTCGATCGCTCGATCGTCCCTGCATTCCCTATAAAACCAGCGAACCGTTTTTCCCCATCTACAGATTGGCGACCACAGTGGGAGATTAATATCTCGGTTGCAATCTCACATTTTCACAAAGATGGTTGATCTTAGGTAAGGTTCAGTTACAAATCCTAACACAAACAACGCTAGCACTAGCAACAATGGTGGTACTCCAGAAACCACTCCTGTTTCCAACAACCGCACATGCGATACCACTCCTCCGCAAACCAACATTGTATATAACCCTCTCTTCAGCCGGTCTCCCGAAGAAATCAGAGAAAATTCACCTACCATAGGTGATCTCAAGAAGGTGTAAGAAACTCTTTCCAAAAATTAGATTGACATAGCTAACACTCAGAAGGAGCTGTGCAATTACCTCAAAAATCTCACTGACAGGATGTCATAGAAGGCTCGGGAGAAGGGAAAAGCCAAAGAAACATCTTCGGCTGCTGTTCCTGAAGTCACTCTGATCCATGCAGTAGATAATGATGAAGTCCACATCGTCATCAACCTCCATATACTGCTAATACACAACGAATTCCTCTCCCAAATGGCTACACCTCTCCAACGTTCACACTATACAACGAAACGGGGAACGCTCGAGAACATGTCTCTCGATTCCTGGAAGTACTAGGTGAGAACGAACACAACCATGTTGTCCGTTTGAAGGAATTCTCGAAACCTCTGACAGGTCAAGCATACATGGTACAACAACATTGCACCTGGGAGCATCACTGGCTGGGAGAAATGGTTAATGCTTTCTACCGGAAATACTTCTTCGTCTCAGAGCAGATTACTCTCTCCGACTTAGGAAGAAGAATGTCTCAGAAGAGCAATAAACATCTGAACGATTATGTGAAGAGGTTCAAAGTCCAAGCTTTGGAATGTCATGACCCGAATGTCACTGAACAACAACTGGGGGGCTTGTGCATCAACAGAATGATCCCGGTATACAGAGCCTTGCTGGAAAATCTCCGGTTCCAGACTTTCTCAAAGCTTCATGAAGCAGCCAAACGATCAGTGACTACTGCATCTTTACTGGAAAGAGCAAAGTCTGCAAGGTCGAGGAACCTCGAAGCAGCCGACGCCTAGTCAACAATCAGTATGATTTCCAGCCTTTAACAAACGATGTTGATGAATGTAATAAAAGGAAAGCCGCGACAAATCATCAGAGTGCTTCTCCAACATCCTTAGGCGCAAAGAAAAGATAACCAATCCTGAAATGCACAAACCTCGACCCGGCATCAACGAATGGGGAAATGATCAGACAGACTCAAACTTCTATCTTCTCTTGAAGGAGTGATCGAGTTACTGGAAGTATGGGTTCAAGATGGTGCAATCAAATTGTCGTTCATCAGGAGAGAGCCAACTGAACAATATATCGAGAATCCCAGGTACTGTCGCCTTCATAGGTTCATCGATCATCCAATAAGTAACTGCAATATTATGAAGCACATCTTCAAAGAGAAGGTTGATCCATAATAGCTTCAACTGGAGACTGAAGGAGTACACAAGAATTCTCTCCCAGTCAGAACCTTTACACTCTGAACAACCAGTCAAAGAAGCAGTTCAATAGTTGATCGAGCATATCTGTGAAATTGCTCTATTTGTCTAAGGCACAAAGGAAAGACATGTTCGCAACACCGAATTGCATTGTGTCAGTCGTCTGTCCATCCCGGGAATACTCCTTGAGCCTTCATCCACATACAAGAAGATGCAGGACTAAGGACTGCTTACCACAGTCCATCTCAGAGGAAATGAATTCGGAAAAATGATGATCGATGCTGACACCGCCATCAACATCATTCCACTAAAAACCCTCAGAGCCGCATGCATCACTCGACAAGAAGCTACTCGTGATCCCATCTCAATCAGAGACCTTAAAGGAATGCTCGGAAAGATCCAGGATATGGCATTTTCTTTAGAAGAGCGTGGATCCACGCTGAAAAGATGGCTACTGAAAAGCGCCTTTGGTTGCACATCTCTCTGAAGAAAGTTCTGATCCAGAAGATTTGGCGGGCATTCCATCATCAGAGCACTTGGAGGAATTTCGAACTTTGACGAGGTTGAAGCAAGAACCTGCAAAAGATGCATAGACATTCATCAAGAGGTTCCGCACTCAGGCAAGTATCACTCATTCCATGTCTATGTCATTTATTTACTCTCATACTATCCTAGCATGGGGACTCAATTCTGTTATTGCAAGGAGAATGGTAGCTTCACCGTATTAGTAATTTACCGAGTGGTTGAATCTAACATTTCTCATAATCGAGCACTGAGACATTCATTACTGAGATGATGTCCAAGCATGGCAAAGAACACTTTTGGCATTTCTCCATAGCCTTGCAGGAGTGTCCATGTGTGCCACAAAATCAGAAAGCTCTGATGCATGCACAAGTGTTGAATCCCACTATCGCAACGAAAGGAATGTTGAATCAACAGAAGATACTCGGGGCCGAGACAATCAAACTTAAGACATTCGATGATTAAGGGATATGACGCTCCAACGCTCAAGCATCTAAGAAGATTTCAAGTTGTACTCCCAATCAAAGAGTACACCTTCTAAAGTGGCGCCTCTAACTTGAACACAAATATCTCGAAGATGACACACTGATTCAACACCAACATACTCAAAGTGTAACTGAACTACAATCGATAAGTCTTCATTATCCCATGATAAGACTTCTGAATCAGATGCAACATCATTCATCCATGGATGGCACAAACTCCTTCAACATACACTAGGGACTTGATATTATTGGAGAAATCGATTCTATTTCAATAAATATTATCCACATAACAAGTTGTTGCAACCTGATGTGATTCCATGAAGCTTCATCCACGGGATCTCTCTACATCGCAAGCCCCTGCACGACTGAGAAACTTCCTCTCTTCACCAATCACATCAAGAATGAAGATTGCTGCTGCTCTCTACCACAACAACGTCGACTCACTGGCGAATCCAGTTCATAGTAAAGTCATACCGTTCAGGAGAATTCAGGTTGAACTCCCAGTACACCTTCATCTTAGAGATGCTCAATCCACCAACTAGTTCGTGAATGTAACGGCTCACTGGATGAAGGAGCAACATGTCGATAATCATGGTTCTAGCCTTTTCGATCTCTGGAGCAACTCTGACCATAGTATGGACATCAACAAGGATATCTGGTGGAAATCCTTCCATGGTCTCAGCATCAACAAGAATTTATGGAGAAAATTCAATCGTGATCTCAGCATCAACAACGGTCTCAGGAGCAGCATCCTCATAACATGGCTTCATCAACTAACCATTCTCCGAAGTGTTACTCGATGAAGCGGACTTCTCCAAGCACTAATGATTCACATCAAGTTTTGTATACATGAAAACATGTTCACATGAAAGTCTTCCCCAAAGCTTGCACGACGGCGGGCACAAACCAAAGTCTTCTACAAGATGTTCTCATCACCTCTACAAATGAGATACAACACACTTCGGGCCATGGGTTTACAAAAAACGTACCAATGGGTGAGGAATGGGACAATACTTCCTTAAAAAAATATGTTCGTCTATGTCTCTTCTACAACATACTAAAAGGGCGCATCAATCGGACATACGAGCTGAAAGATATGACCTTTATTGCCAGGTCTATGAAATCTGAAAATTCTGTACGGGATTACAAATTACAAATGTACATGCTTGGTTGGGTGACCCACACAACTCCAAATTGAGTGATTCTTATCTCTTATGATAACTCAGTTTGTTAGATTCAAAAATTGGGGTCAAGCATCGAATTCCGACGTCGTATGAGGTTCATACATCTTCCAGAGCATACAACATGCAAGCAGCATGCAAGCAACAATTCTTAGACGGGATTCATAACTTCCACAATTGATCGGTGTCCACCAGGTATTTCACTAAGTCCTTCATCAAGGTACCTCCAACTTCGACCACCTAGGTATTTACATCAATTTTTCTACCTGGGTCCTCCATCTAGGTCTTACCAGAAGAAGGGAAAACGAAAAGGAGAGATTTAACAAAATACTGGGGACTGATGGTCCACTGATCATGGCGATCAGTTTCATAGTCCAAGACCCGTGGAACCAGACTCTCATGTGCTGATCATTCATCATAAAAGGAATGCTACCACCGGGACATGCAACCATGGTCATTACATCATGCCCTCTTGAGAGCAACCTCAGTTATGGTCTCGTGACCAGGGTTTCAGAAATGATGTTTCTACGACTGACGGAAACAAGGTGCCACAGCAAGCACCATGCTCATGTATCAATCAAGGGGTTTATATTGCAAATTAATAAATGGCATTGAAGTCCTTCATCAAGCGTTCAAGACACAAGCAATGGTCTAAAGACACAAAAGAGACGTTTTACAGCAAGACTATCTGAAGTGATTTTAGAATGCCCTGTACAAAGCGACGAGCTGGGAGCAATTGGTAAGGAATCTAAGATTGAGTCATATGTCATTCTCTTCGTATGGATGTCCTCTACAACATATCAAAATTCACAAAATTGGATAAACGATCAAAGATATGTGGCCAAAACATTGGACTACATGCCAGCTGAAAATTTTCTGGAAGTCTCTTGGAAGTTTACTGTTTCACCTATTTCCGCCCCTAAACATGCTCAAAACTCAAAAAGCTTCTTCGTGAAAGTTTGGAAATTTCCTGGGCATGAAAAAACATGGGTAGATCGCGAAAATCCGACATCGGACGAAGACTCTACAACGTTTTTATTGAAAGACTGAAGTCTGGATTTTTCTGGTGACGTATTTCGGGAAAATTTCTCATATATTCGTACGAATTCTCATTCATTCATCACAACTCAGCAATTTCATACTTCTATGAAGAAAGTACAGGAGGAACACTTACTTGAAGGGTTGCTAAGCCATATGGGAACTGATAATCTATGGCTATGTAGATATGGTCAACAATACCCTAACTAAAGACGGTCATTCGTGCACTTCACACGTTCTCAATGTCTGCAGTCGAACGGGCGAACAGATGACAGCCCGTTGAGGAATTAAAATTTCTACACGTGAAATTAAATTGCTCAAACGATCACAATGATCTCTGCTTCAACGGGAAATAAAATAATCAAACTTCAGAAGGATTGCGAGTAAGATTAATCATCAGAGTCATCGTCGGATTCACGATTGTCATCCTCCATGGAATTCTCTTCAAGCTCTCCCTCAGAGTCAGAATCCTTACTGGGGACTTCTTTCAATTGGTCTTCGGGATCTCCATACATTACATCTAAATATTCATCTTCTTTATACTCTCGAAGATTCACCTTGGCCAACCGATCAGCTCTCATATCCGGTAGATATGTCTTCACTCTACGTTCCGAAGGCTTCCAGACAGATTCAAATTCCTCAGCATCGGAATCGGAAGCTACACCATCAAGACGCGGTCGAACCTCATCCTCAGCTATGAGCAAGAGACATACACTGTATTGGATTTCTAGATCTCTAAAAGGTTGATTTTCTTCCACATGAGCATCCGCTGAATTCTTCATTTGTGGTTTGATGTTTCTCGAACATTTCTCGGAAGAGTCACAGACCTAGTCATCACCAGGAGCTGTCATTATCTGCTGCCGAAAATGCAGAGTCAAAACAAGCAGCCACAATATGCGCTAAAATGGTAACTCTCAGACTCTTATCTGTTTAAAATTTCACTAGCTGTAATGATTATGATGCAAAATCCCTATCCTAATTTGTTCGTCTCTTCAAACCTACAGAGACGAATAAAAATTCATTATTTGAAATCATAACATGATTTTTATAAAACTGTGAGCAATTCACGGAACTCCTGTCATATGAACAACTCACATAATTTTAACCCTGTGAACGACTCCACTGGGTGAATGTTCATTGGTTTTTATGCATACACTATTAGATCACAAAATCCATACAAACAATATTTTATCAAACATTGTTTACTTCTAGCAATTGCTGAAAATCAGAATTTTATTTCACATAAATTTTTACTGCGCGAACATTCACTGGTTTTTCAAAAATTGGACAGACGTCCATTCTGAAATTGTGAAAACTCACATACAGACATTATTTCACCATGTATAATTGTCTACTTTTAACAGTTGTGCAAAATCAAAACATTGATTTTACGAAAAAAAATAATATTTTAACGTGAAAATTTGAAATATATATATATATATATATATGTTTTTTGCTCCCTCGCGCGAGCATCTATCTTTGAAACGAGAGTATATTTTCAAAAAATTTCTGAAAGTTCACATATCAAAAATAAAAAAATTTCATGAGAGCTCATAGACAAAATTTTTATTACTAACAGACGCACGTTCAAAAAAAAAAAACTTTTTCTCTCGTACGAGCATCCACCTTTGAAACGAGAGTTTATTACATTTTGTGAAGTCTCACAATTTAAAAAAAAAAAAGATTATCTCTTATGCTAGGGATCATTGTTTATTTCTAAAACTAGACTATTCCTAAAAGAAAGATTTCTTTTTTGGGCCCGAGCCCGCAAACGCTAAACCAACCAAGACTGAATGTCTGACCGTCCAAATCAGCAGTGCTTCGTTTCTCCGTGACCACGGGACGATGCTCTATCACACGCCAGAGTCCTTACCTGAGCATTTGCTGGAAAATCGAGGATTCTGAAAATACCTTTGTACGACCAAGCTCAACTGCTTATCTCGTTGACTGGAAAATCACCATCTAATGTTTACTGCGGAACATGACTGTCTCTCACTAAGAAGGGGACTTAATGTTGATGGTGGATTTTCGACAAAGGTCAAAATCACAAAATCATGATACTGCATGTTTCTGACCCGGATTCAGGAACGCATGTGACGATTCATGATTTACGATCCGTGAACCGTTTCACGATCTCTGATCGAGTTCCTCTCAGATCAATGATGAATATGATTCTCGAAAGGCCTCCCACTAGCTGAGCGTTCGATGTTGTGCATTTCATCGTGAACCTCTATGTAGAATAACATGATTGGGCGGTCCTCTTACATAATTGTTTGTTGAGAGGGATTAACGCCTTCAGGACGTCGACGACACTCGCTGTTACCTGACTACATAGAAGAATGATTGGGCGGTCCTCCTACATAATTGTTTGTTGAGAGGGAAAAAACGCCTTCAGGACGTCGGCGACACTCGCTGTTCCCTGACTATGTAGAGAGACCGTGTACAGATTCAGGCGACCCTCCTACATAATTGTTTGTTGAGGGGGTTAAATGCCTTCAGGGCATTAACAACGCTACACGTTGATTCCCTGACTATACACCTTTCAGAACGAGTATGATGCTTCACTATCTCATATCTCGAATCTACAATAGATTAATTCTACTGTGACATTCGCCACTTAATTCCTAGAAAATAATTTATTTTATCTCATTATTCCGATTTCATGATCGAATGCACGACTGATCTCATGGAATGGTAATAGATATTTTATTACTTTGATTCTATGGTCGAATCCACGATCCCATGGAATGGTAACACTCATTTTATTATTCTGAATCCATGGTTGAATCCACGGCTGATCATATGGATTGATAATAAATAACTACTCACCTTTATTACTCAGTTTCATGAACCATTCTCCACTGAATTTCATAAATTAGTAATAAATACTCAACAACCGGGCATCTGGACCATCACTGAATAAGCCCTAAGGAAATGGTGCAAGTGTACTCGACAATGATGCACGACCGAGCACCCGCATGCACAAACGAGCATTCGAAAATATGGACAAACGAGGAATCCTACACAAAATAGGAGAGAGAAAATAATATTAAAATAATAAAAGTGGGCATAGGGGACCGGGCCCACCGTCCGGCCGGTCATGCCGTTGTGGCCACGCCTTTTTTATTTATTTTAAATTATTTTATTATTTCAATGAACTCATGAAACTCCTTCATTCCAACAATTTTCATTGTTTGAGCAAAACTCATGGTTTCTCCATATTTTCACGGTTTCATGAAAAATAATAAAAAATAGGGAAAGGTGTTGCGGGACCGGGCTACCTGGCCGTCCTACCATACCCTAGACGTGGCCGGTCCCACACCTTATAATCCCTAGTCTTTCATAATTTTTATTTCCCTCATCTCATGAAACTCCTCAGTTTGAGCAAAAATCATGGTTTCTTCATATTTTCTCAAATATTGCTCAAGCCATGAAAAAACCCAGAAAGTCAAATGGTCACATGACCGACTAGGCTATTCACGAAAAATATAAAATATCATTATTTTAATATTCTCAAAAATTGATGAAACGAGCAAAGTTATACTTTGCTCATTCGCGCAAAATCAAGAATTTCAGTCAAAGATTAAACTCTTCTGAAAATCCAACATATTGTTCAAACGCACACCAGAAAATACCGAAACTCTCAGCACTGAGACACGGACATTGTGGTGACATGGGAATGTTCCCTTTACCGACCAAGGGAGGCCCTAAGGCTTGCAAGGAGCCGGACCCACACATTTTCACGATTTTGACCTCATTTGCGCAATTGCTCATATTGGGTCCAAACTCTTTCCAACCAACTTGGAGCTTGCTCAAACGACCATCAGCTGGTCCCACGACCACCAAGGGATGGTCTCATGCCCTCTTGGTCGGGCCCTCACTTTTCCATAGTTAGGTTTTATCACATACTGCTCAATTGAGCACTATTTCAATAAATGATGAAACCGGCATTTAATCATCATTCTTTCACCAACTGGCCAACTAAGGACCCTGGTGCATGTTCACTTGAGCACTTGGGCGCCACATGGACGTCCATGATGTGGTCGGTCCCTCCATCACTCATGACCTATTTTCAGCAATTCATCAATTGACGAACAATTGATCAAAAATTAGGGTTTCGAATAAACGCTCCACAAATCATCATTCTGAGCAAGATTCAAACACTAATTTATGTTGATTCAGCAATCAACATATGGATTAATCATATAATATTTGGTAGTCTACCAATATATTAATTAATATTTTGTTGGGTCACGTTACCAATAAATAATACGTCAAATTGAGCAATACTTGCTCAGTTACTCGAATATTGATCCAACTATCAATATTCAGTAATTTATCAATATTCTGTAATTAGTCGAATCGAGCAATACTTGCTCAGTTTCTTGAATTTAACAGTATTTTCTCAGACGAGCAATATCAACATAAGAACACGTAAGTTCAATTCATGAATCACTGAGCATTCGTCACTCATGCTCAATTCAACAAAACTTAGACTCACTGTCTAATCAGTCAACAACTGACTAATTAATACACGTCTTCCTTGCTGACTTCACAAATCATGAGACATCAATCATGTCACATGGGGGGATATCAATTAGGGCTTTGGTCTGGCGGCCTACGGCATGTGGATTCATCCAAGGTGAGAAATGTGAGTAAGTCGTGCAAACGGTTGAAGGAGTTATCAAAGTAGTGGGTGGATGGTTAACTAAGTCTCTGCACGACCTGAAACTGGTTTCACCACGATTTCCCACTTTCCCACTCTTTCACTCAAGAAACCGTTACACTTACAGGGATCAATGTGTTTATTCTGACAATATAAATAAGTCTCTGGATCCATGATTAAAACAACATTTTTTCAAGCAACCACTCTCAGAAATTTCATCAATCGACCAGAACTTATTCGAACTCAACAGTTCATCAATTTGCAGAAACCTTCAACACATCCACAATCCTTGATCATCATTGATCCCACAATTCTCAGCTTCCCTCCTACAGATCAACCCATACCCCTCTTTGTGACCTAATTGACTCTGGAACGACCATTGACTTGGTTTAGGCCGGAGTTCTACAGATTGATCTCTCGAACTCAAAGCACTCATGTGCAGTGCATCTGTGTGAGGTTAAGAATTTTGCTCGGTTGAGGAGTCTTCGATCGCTCGATAGTCTCTTCATTCCCTATAAAACCATCTAATCATTTTTCTCTGTCTACAACTGGGAAACCCAATCCCCACACCTCATGTGTGATACTAGTTGCGATTAGAGTCGATTCTCATTTAACCTAGGTTTTTCTAAAACCATTATAGGTTAATGACTTAAAGACTTCGTTGGGATTCTGAAGCCATACCCAACTACTTTCTTTGTAGTTGCGTGTTATGATCTTACTTTTTTCTATCGTATTGAGTACTATCTTCTCTAAGATTTGCTCGAGATTTAATCTCCGATAGGTAAGATAAAAAGTAATCACAAAGCTCTTCGTCGCATTCTTTGTGATTCCACAATACCTTGTTCCACTACCATATAATTAAGTTATTGTGAGGTGTTTGATATTACTAAGCTATTCTTCGGGGAATATAAGTTTGGTGTATCAATTGGTTCCTGTTCACCTTGATTTATCAAAAGACAGAACAAAACTCGTAGGTATTTTTGTGGGAGACAGATTTATCTATTCAATAGACTTTTCTATGTGAGACAAATGGGTTTATCAAGTCTTCGACTTTGGGTCGTAGCAACTCTTAGTTGCGGGTGAGATCAGCTAAGGGATCAAGTGCGTAGAGTCCTGCTGGGATTCAGAGGCGTAAGGAACGCGACTGTACCTTAATCCGTGTGAGATTGGTTAGGGCTCAACTACATTCCAGTCCGAAGTTAAATTGTTGTAGGATAGAGTCTATAGCTGCTTAATACAGTGTGGTGTTCAACTCTGGACTAGGTCCCGGGGTTTTTCTGCATTTGCGGTGTCCTTGTTAACAAAACTTCTGGTGTCTGTGTTATTTCTTTTTCGCATTATATTTTCTATATAATTGAAATATCACAGGTTATGCGTAGTTCAATCAATTTGTAAATCCAACCTTTGGTTGTTGATTGAAATTGATTGACACTTGAACATTGGTCTTTAGTACCGTTCAAGTTGTTTCTCATAATAATCAGGCTCACGGATTCATATCTGTTTGATTTGCTGATTACATTGAGAAACAAAGATATAACTCTTGGATGTATTTTCCTTGATTGAGACTGACTGTCTAGTTGATTCTCTTGGAAATATATTGGAGTTAGTCCATACAGATTGCTTAAACGAAATATTGGTGTGGTTGTTAGCCCCCCGCTTTTTCAACCAGCAATTAAATGCATATCTCTAGGAATAAAAATTAGTAATGTACATTTACTAATTGGAGATTTTCTATTGAGAGATTTCAGAAATTTTGGACAAGCATTTATTGGGATTAGGAAAACCGAATCTTGCCTTTCATTGTATATCTTGAGAATATTTTCGGCTTTGGAAATTCCTTGGTATCCAAACGTCCTTGGTCTATAAATACCTAAGTTTGCATTTATAGAAAACTATCCTAAGATCCAGGCAAACTTCATTCTTGTTGTTTCTGGTGGAGCCGTCTATTCGAAGAGGAAAGTATCCTAATTAGGTGAAATCTCTTATGACCGCTCGTTTAAAGAGTTCAGTGGGATCAAGAATCTCTACGAGTACCGTTGGTGGGAAACTAGATAATTGCAGTGTTATTAGTTTTCGATTGATTTGATTGACTAACGGTTTTTGAAATTTTGATTCCACCTAGTTTGTTTATTCTTGAGAATCTTCTCTTCTGATATAAGATTGACTCAAACTAGATCGAAGTATCAACGAGATCTTTAGAACTGTTTGTAGATCTAAAGGCATCTTGTGATAATCCATTGTTAACAGACTCCATTCTGTGTGTGATTGATCACAAGAGATTCAAATGATGTTGTCAGGTTTTTATTGAAGATTAAAGAAGATTTTAAGACGAAGAAGATTTCTTATTAGTTCTCATACCTTTGTGTGCGCACAAACCTTGATAGCTGGGATCCAACTAGAATCGGATTTATTCGATTGATTAGTTGCGTGAGATTGACATTCTCAATATATCTCTTTGAGATTTATTTTGATTGAGTGCGAATCTAAATTTAACTGCTTTTGTAGTTATTGGATAGATTGATCTAACCAGGCAAGGAGTTTATTAGATTAAATGGAAGAGCCTTTGCATATAACTTGGGATGTCTTTATCTTGAAAGAATCAAAAGAGTTGTTACCAAACCGATTTGTTTTTCCTTTACTGTTTGGAACACGATCCTAAGAAATTGTACCAGTACGTGACCTTCAAAGTCGGAGGCACAGGGATACTGAGGAAATTAAGTGAACTAGGGGTAGTTTCTTGGTCTCAACTATACGAAGTTGGTGTAGATTTTTTATAGCGGATTAATTATGAGAGTATTCAATTATGTACTAGGTCCCGAGCAAATACCCCTAGACGGGGATATGGCTAAGCGGAGAGAAAAGGGTTTTCTGCATTTTCGGTTTTTCTCGTTAATAAAATCTTGTTGTGTGATTTACTTTTGTTTTACGTAATTATATTTTTTATATAATTTAAAGTAAATTACACAAAAATTAACACCGATATACTTGATAGTGATCCTATAGAGTTTTTTTAAGTCCGAGCCTATTATCAAGTATCACACTTTGGTAGTCGTATTGTCTCGATCTCGTATCCATAGACAATCACACAAAGTGTGAATACCGATTTGTTGTATTGTCTCGACTCTGTCCATAGCCGATCACTTTCGGTAAGAGGACTTATAGGTTGAAAACAAAAGGATTGTGGTGTATTTGGATACCCTCATCTTTTCAATTGGTATCAGAGCAGGCAAACACGAAAATATCTAACAATCTGTGTTTAGTGCGATCCAACCTATAAAAATTGAATCTAATGGAAGTTTCAGTTAATGTTATGCAAGAGTATGAATACTCAAAAGTTGAAGATGTTACTCCTTCGTTAACTCATGATCTAGGAGTTACAAAAATTAAGAGCACATCTGAGTCTATCTCTGACAGCAAAGAAGATGCTGATAAAAAGTTGGTAAAACTCCTAAAGTCTATAAGATCTCTGTCTACAAGGATGTTAATATTAAAGACATAGTCAAATCTTCTTAAGAAAGAGATCATAGAAAAAGACATTTAACTAAATATTCTAGCCAAAGAGAATACGGATCTCACTGTCAAAGTAGAAGCTCTTGGTAAATCTCTTACTCAAGAACAAGAGATTTATCCTATGACTCGGACTAATGATTCTGTTATAATTTCTTCAGATGAGGAAAATAAAAGTCCTTGCTCGACTTTTACAGATTGTGATAACAAGACCTGTTTGATTACGTCTGAAACATATCATGATGATGATAGTTTTCCTAACTGCATCAATTCATAAGAGAATGAAGAACCATCTTCTACAACTATTGATGATCAAACGAAATCTTGTCCAAAGGAAAATTTGAACCAATTACTTGAAAAAGATCTTAAGGAATACAACTTTCAGTCACTTGACAGGAAACTTATACTTCTTCAAAATACTGTGGTAAAAGTGTTAAAAGAAGTTTCTTGTCTTAAAAAACTGAAAGATCATTCCTCGGTAGAAAGACAGAATGTAACCCAAACTAATAAATCAACTCAAAAGAATCAGAAGAAAGAGTTGATAATCACTTCTGGAAAAAGGTTCCTCCTCACTCATGTTGAAACATTCTCTGTTTACATGAAGAACGATTCCAGAAGAAAGGGAAGGAAACAATCTCTGCTAAAAGAAACAATCAGGGAAGATTTCCAATAATTATTTCAGATGATCAAAATGATGTGCATAATAAGGAAATCCTTAGAATGAGAAAATCATATGAAAATCTCATTGACAGAATAAAGAGAGATTTATCCATCTCTGAAAATTCTCACATCAGTACGGTTTCTCCTCATGATCATACCTTTAGATGAAAGAAGGATCATCTTCTTGGGAGAAAATACTTTGGCCAGAAACTTCCAAAGAGAAACATGAATTATGTTTCTTTCTGATACTCGTTGTAATCTCGATAAGGCTTACTCCAATACAACCTAGTTGTATGGAGAATGTTCCCCCTCATCCAAGTTTGTGCTCATAACTATTGGGATGAGGAAGCACATAAAACGAGAGCACATGTTTTGTGTATTTATCAGAAAAATCTGTGACATTCTTGGATAAGCTGCGAATCCTTTATGTCTAAAAATTATTCATGTTATCATGATCTTCCATAATTAAGTTTTATCTGAAATTTTTTAATTTTAATAAACCTTCCAGCTTGATAATTTCTGACACAGGAAACAAAATATATTCTTAATATGTTTTCGGAAATTCCTTTGTATTTTCGGTCCGAAAGTTGTCTCTTCTTAAGAGAAACTTTCTCTTGCTTGTATTGTGAAACCCTGATTAATTCTTATTTAAATCCTCGAGCATGCCTCCAATAACTCGCAGTATTACAAAGGTGAATAAGGAGAAAGCTCAAAGAGTTAAGGATTGTCAAGGAATCAATACAGAAAGGAAGAAGAAGATCATATCAAAAATTATATCTGATTATGAATCTGATAGTTCCACCAGATCTCAAGATGAGTCATATATGTTGGCTTACAACCTTCAAGATCCAACAAAAACCAAGTGGATACCTTCTGATAGTATGGTTAACTATATCCATGGTTTTGTGATAGGTGTTGTAAAACACCTAATTTTATATCCAGTATTTATGCTTTCTTTGCTATTATCCTTGTGAATTGCATCTCTTATGTTTAATTTTGAGTTATTAGGTGCAATGGAGTCACTTGGAGAAAAAGAAGATGAAACCATTCATTTGGAGCGGAAAAGACAAAAAGGGAGTTCACCGGCGATATTTGGAGCAGGCTAAGATGAGCAAGAAGGAGGTTAAGCAGTCGGTTCTCTGAAACCGAAAAGCCACAAACTAACTGGGCAGCCCTTATCCTATTTCTGGGTGCCGCTAGCAGTTCTATTTCCTACATGACCCGAAAATTGAGATATCTCTCAATCATTTACTTTGCTTCTTAAAGTCAGATGAGAGTAAACCCGATGGCGGCTCCACTATTTATCAGAGGAAGAATTTGTGAAGAACTCAGGGAGAAATTGAGAAGATGATGTTGTTAAATCTAGGTCAGCGAACGAAGAAGAGATGGATCTATTTTTCAGATTCGTAGTTGAACAGCAGCAGAGTTAGGGTATTAAGCATAAATTAAGAAGGAAATTGGGGTTTGAAGACATTGTTGTTCTTGATTTGGGGATCTGAAATATAAGGGTTTCTGAATTAGATCCTCAAAGAAAGAACAAGAAGAAATTCATGGGATTATGAAGAATGGGTCGTTGTTGATATTTACAAGGAAAAATTCAGGGTGTTGAAGATTGGTTGAGGAATCTGGTGGTGAGTGTGATGCATTTCAGAGATTGGGTTTGCTAGTGCTGATGTTGAGTACAAGAGGAAGAAATCTGACATGGGTTTGGTTCAGAACGATGATGGAGCAACTGATAATGATTTAAGGTTAGTAGATGATGAATCTGGGTTGATTTTAAATTTGGGTTTTGGAATTGCATTTGAGCCTGAGTAGAGAAGAACATGAGTTTCTGAAGCTAGGGTTGTTGAGTTAATAAAATACTGTTGTACAAGATTGTAATGTTGTTCAGGTGAATCAAAAATGGATGTTAGTGAACTGAGAGATGAGGTCTTGAGAAACAAAGAAAAATTGATATTTTATGCTTGTCAAGAAAAATTGCAGGTGTTTTAATTGAATGCCTGAAGCTGTGGATTTATGTGTTTACTATTGATCTCACAAGGAGAGAAAATGATGAAACTACGGAGATGGTGATTGAGGCTGAACCCGAAATGGGTTTTTGTTAATTGAGATGATGATGGTTGTGTATCAGGCTCTGGTGGATTTGTGAAAGGAATTTGAGCATGAATCTGTAATGGGTTGATTGATGATGCAATGAAGACATGGAATTGTTGTGCAGCTGGGACATGAGCTCTGGAGGATAACTGCAGCTGAGTTGAAGTCAGGTCATGGGTTCTGGTGGAATTATAAAGCTACAGGTGTTGTTGGGAGCTGAGAAGGAAATACAATTGCGTTCTAGTCTGGTTTCGTTTTGATGGATGGTTGCAGCAGATGATGTGGGTTATGATGGCATAACTGTGGTCATGGAGGACTTGCATTAGAGCAGAATGGTGTTGATGCTGTTGAGCTCAGGCACTGGTGGTTGGAAGTGATTTCAGGTGGTGATATAATAACCAGAAAGGAGTTAAACTTAAGTTGATGTTCAAGACGGGAATGAAAGTGTCAGTGGTGTGCAACCAAGAAAGTTCCAGGGAATGTGTAGATGAGATTGCAGTGGTGGTTCTCTCTAATGTCTACAAAATGGTTATGAACTAATATTGAGTTGAAGCTCAAAATAAGATAGAACTGGTGATTGTCATGGGTGCATTGGTTGTATTGCAGAGTATTGGACTGAGAAGTTGCAATATGGCTGAGCTGAATTGCAGAATGAAGATGGTTTTGGTGGAATGTGCTGGTGGTTTTGGATGCAGAAAATGAGCTGAAGATGTTGAACCTGTGTTAAGCTGAAATGATTCTGGTGGTGATTTGAGATGCAGCTGAGGGAGCTTGTTGCAGTCAAGCCATGGTGACAATGGTATTTGAAGTTCAAGTAGTGCAGTTAAAGAGATATGTTGTTAGAGAATGGTTTGTTGAGTGAATGTGTGTGTGAAACTGAGCTGCAGGTGATGGTTGAAGTATATGTGTTGGTGCTGGGAAATGGAAATAATGTGTCGCCGAAATTGTTTCTGTTTGAGAATACAAACTGAAGTAGTGGATTGAGTTGGTGGTGCAGGCATGGCAGCATCGCATCTGGAGCAAAGAAGTAATGCAGCTGAAACAGTGCAGAGTAGGATGTTGAGCTAGTGAAGCGTCATCATGGTGCAGCACAGCTCTGGCCTGTGCAAACTGGTTTTGGCCTGGAAACTGTGGCCCTGACTCAGGTCTGACTAGACACAGAATCTGACATCACTGAGTTGAGTCATCTGACTCGGTGTCTTTGACCGTGCTGACTCGGTTGACCGGTCACCACGTGGAATTTGCCGGTCACCTGAGCTACTTCCCGACCACTTTTTCGGCCAACTTGCGGCGGTGGACCCAGTTTTCCGGCGACCTCTTTTGGGACATATTTTCACTTGGGTACTCCTCACATATGGGCTTGGTGGATATCTTGTTATTGGACTTTGAAGATTGGAATTAATTTTAGAAGTTGGAGAAAAGCTACAAAAGGGAAAGTTTTCTACAACTTGGGTTATCACGTATTATTCTTGGAGCTTTGGAGATAGCTACAACTAGGGTTTGCTTTCGTTTTATTTTTCATCTTCTTCAATTATTTTATGATTATGATGAACTCCATTATTATGAGTAACTAAACTCAATTATTGGTTATGGGATAAAAGTTGATTTCTCAAGCATGTTATTTAAATCAATGAATTAGTTTTGTCTCAAAACATTATTGTTTATGATTCATGGTTGATATTTTTTTATGATTTGAATGCTAGTTTGGTTGAGTTCGGAATCAATTAGATTAGTCTTCATCTCTATTGCTAGATTAGGGTTTTCAATACGAAATAGTTGTTTATCCCTGATTCTAAGTAGCATAGTGCCATTATTACTTGTAGTGATACATCTTTTTAATTGCATATGAATCATAACCTTTGTTAAAACGAATTAGTGCTTTTACACTTTTGTTTGCATTGATTAGTCTTATTTCATAGAACTTATTGCTCTTAGGGAGTTAAACTTAATTGTGCTTTTACACTTTAGGTTGCTTTCTAGGTAGATTTCACAATAGCATCTTTTAATGTTGTTTGTGATAAAATCGGGAAATAAACGGGATATTCTTGCGATCAAGATATCCTAGGACTTCTAATAGATGAGAGATTAAAATTCCAATTCTAGTCATTGATGAAAATACATGTTTGTGAATGATACTATCCCGTGACCAATATCTTCTCCTTATTGATTATTCCATTATTTTTTTTGCTTTTGATTACTTTTATTGCTTTGTTTATTTAGATAAAACAAAATCCCCCCCCCCCCCCCCCCCATTGGTTACTTAAGAATCTTAAAATTTGATAACAACAAAAGCCTCTCTGTGGGAGCGAACTCTTTCTTATCACGTACTATATTTATATCTAGTTGAGTGAGAAAGTGAATTATATTTTCACGGCTGACAACCGGTTATTTTGAAGAACTAAAAATCAATCTCATAATAACGGTTCGAAATCAAGATTGGCTGAAGAATATATTTGATGAAACAAAAGCTGATCTTGCAGACATGAAAAAACAAGTTGAAAAGCTTGATAAACAAGAGGTGGTTGCTCACAAGTCTCTCGAGACATGCTTCAAGAGTTTGAACACTGAAGAAACCTCAGTAAACAATCAGAACACCGCTAGGGATTAAGTTATATGTTGTAATACTTGATCCAGAAAATAGACATCAATGTTTTGATTAGCTTCAATTATTGTATAAGTTATATTTTTGAATAAAAATATCATTATCTATGAATAAAATTATTTCTTTATAATTTTTCTTGTGATAGTTACCGATTACATAGCCTGTGAATGAATGTATATATTTTTGCTATGTGTATTCGGTTTATGGGATGTCTGATTTTGGTTTTATTTAACCTTAATATTCGATCTCATATGATGTGACCCTTATGGTTTGTGTGGCTTTTTGATTTAGCGGGATTAAATTCTAGCCCATGTTGGTAGGCTTTATCAAAGGATCATAAGGTGTTCCGGTTGAAACTCATATGTGAAAAGTCACAATATGTTGAATCAATTTATGTTTACATGAGTTGTAACATATGTGTTTCAGGTTTTCAACTTTTGTTATTGGCACGCATTAGTTAACAAGTGAAGGAACAAAATAGTGGGAAACTCCCTTCTCAACCTATCAACCCAAAAGAGGGTGTCAATGCTATTACGTTGAGAAGTGGTACACAACTTGTGCAACCCGAAATTACTGATTCGGGCAAGGTGGAAACACCAAAGGAGCCGGTTTTGGAGGAAAAGAGGGATGAAATTCCCCAAACACCCGAGGTACCTATTCCTAACTCTAAAACTCCGGTTTCTACTTATGTTCCTCCTTTTCCTTTCCCTCGCAGATTTGCAAGTTCCAAGAAGGCGGAACTAGAAAAGGAGATTTTAGACGTTCTAAAGAATATCCATGTGAACATACCACTCATTGATGCGATCAAGAAAGTTCCCGAGTATGCGAAAGTGTTGAAGGACTTGTGTACCAATAAGCGAAGGCTCAAAGATAATGAAGTGCTAAGTGTGGGGGAGAATGCTTCGGTAATCTTACAACACAAATTCCCACTGAAATGTAAGGATCCCGGTAGCTTTGACATTCCAGTCACAATTGGTAACACCACATTTAACAAAGCTATGTTGGATTTAGGTGCATCCGTTAATGTTATGCCTGCATCTATGTACAATTCACTTGAGTTAGGTCCTCTTAAAAAGGCTGAATTGTATTGCAATTAGATGATCGCTCTAATGTTTACCCAATGAGTATTGTTGAGGATGTTCTTGTGCAGGTTAATCAACTTGTATTTCCAGCTGACTTTTGCGTGTTAGAGATGAATGAAGGTTCACCAGACTCGTCTCTTCCATTGCTACTTGGGCGTCCCTTCATGAAAACGGCGAAAACCATTATTGATGTGGACAAGGGAACGCTAACTATGGAGTTTGATGGAGAAACAATACGTTTCAACATTTTCGAGACGATGAGATATCCTAGTGATGTCCACTCTTGTTTCTCCATTGATGTTATGGATACATTGGCACAACAAGTGTTTGAATTGAATGGTGATGATGCTTTGGAAACCGTTTTGACTACATCCATGGATAATGGTGTAGAGTGTGGTAATGAAGTCAAGGAAACCCTTGGTGATCTTAATTCACTACAAGGATGCCCGGAAACTCATAATATATCTTTTATTTATTTACCATGCAGTGATGAAAAGCTTGTACCTTCCATTGTTAAATCTCCAAAGTTAGAATTGAAACCTCTTCCCGATCACCTAAAGTACTTGTACTTGGGTGATAAGGAAGATTTACCTGTGATTGTTTCTAATAATCTTAGTGAATTACAGGAGAAAAAACTTCTAAGGGTGCTAAGGAAGTACAAGACGGCCATAGGATGGACAATTGCCGATATCAAGGGTATAAGCCCTGTCGTATGTATGAACAAAATCCGTTTAGAGGACGATGCAAAGCCTACAAGGGATGCGCAACGTCGTTTGAACCCTACCATGATGGAAGTTGTGAAAAAGAAGATACTAAAGCTTTTGGACGTGGGTGTTATCTACCCTATATCCGATAGCAAGTGGGTGAGCCCGGTACAAGTAGTACCAAAGAAATCAGGTGTGACGGTGGTGAAGAATGATAAGAACGAACTTGTGCCAACTCGTGTGCTAACCGGTTGGAGGGTTTATATTGATTACAGGAAATTGAATGCCACTACTAGAAAAGATCACTTTCCTTTACCTTTTATTGATCAAATGCTTAAACGTTTAGCTGGACACTCTTATTATTGCTTCCTTGATGGCTATTCAGGTTACAATCAGATTATGATAGCGCCGTAGAATCAAGAGAAAACCACTTTCACTTGTCCTTTCGGTACTTTTGCTTATAGAAGGATGCCTTTTGGCTTGTGCAATGCTCCAGCTACCTTTCAAAGGTGTATGGTAAGTATCTTCTCATAATATGTTGAAAACATAATCGAAGTGTTTATGGATGCCGTTAGTGTCTTTGGTGATTCATTTGACCTTTGCTTTCATAACTTTTCATTAATCCTTGAACGATGTGTTGAAACAAATCTTGTGCTAAATTGGGAGAAGTGCCATTTCATGGTAACTCATGGCATAGTTTTAGGCCATATAATATCTTCTAAAGGCTTGGAAGTCGATAAATCTTAAATAGACCTTATTCGTGCTCTAACCCCTCCCACTACGGTGAGGGAGATACGCTCTTTTCTTGGTCATGCAGGTTTTTATCGTAGGTTTTTTTAAAGACTTTTCCAAGATAGCATCACCACTTTGCAACTTATTGCAAAAAGATGTGGTTTTTAACTTTTGATTTCAGCCCCTATCATTAAACCACCGGATTGGAGCAAGACTTTTGAGCTTATGTGTGATGCAAGTGACTATGCGGTTGGTGCGGTGCTTGGGCAACGTGTAGGGAAGATACCTCATGCTATTTATTATGCTTCTAGAACGTTAAATGAGGCCCAACAAAACTACACAACCACTGAAAAAGAGTTATTAGATATTGTTTTTGCTTTGGAAAAGTTTCGCTCTTATCTAATTGGCACAAAAGTTGTTGTATTTTCTGATCATGCAGCGCTTAGGTACTTGCTTATGAAAAAAGAGGCGAAATCGAGGCTCATACGATGGATTCTACTTTTGCAAGAGTTTGATATTGAAATCAAGGACAAGAAAGGAATTGAGAACACCGTTGTGGATCATTTGAGCCGTCTTGCTGTGGACAAGGAAGCTATCCCATTGCGTGAAAGTTTCCCGGATGAGAAACTATTCTCAATTGCCTTTGGAGAACCATGGTATGCTGACATTGTGAACTACTTGGTGTCTAAACAAATCCCAAAGAACTTATCTCGTGCTGAGAGGGACAAACTTAAGAGGTTAGGGAACCAATACATATGGGATGATCCATACTTATGGAAACAAGGTAGTGACCAAGTGTTACGAAGGTGCGTTCCCGAATCTGAATTTAATTCTATCTTGTCTTTTTGTCACTCCTATGCTTGCGGAAGACATTTTGGGAGTAAGAGAACCGCTTACAAGGTACTTGAAAGCGGTTTTTATTGGCCAACCTTGTTTAAAGATGCATATATATTTTGTACAACTTGTGATAGGTGCCAAAGAACATGCAATCTAGGTGCCCGAAATCAAATGCCACAAACTTTTATTCAATTTATTGAAGTTTTTGATATATGGGTTATTGATTTTATGGGTCCTTTTGTCAACTCTCATGAGAATTTTTATATCTTACTTGCTGTTGATTATGTCTCGAAATGGGTGGAAGCTAAGGCCACCCCGACTAATGATTCTAAAGTGGTTTCAGATTTTGTGCAAGCTAATATCTTTGCAAGGTTTGGAATTCCAAGAGCCATAATTAGTGATGGGGGTTCTCACTTCACTAACATGATCTTACAAATCTTGTTGAAGAATTACAATGTGTCGCACAAGATTGCAACACCTTATCATCCCCAAACAAATGGACAAGCCTAGGTTTCTAACCAGGAGGTGAAATCCATTCTAGAGAAGACGGTGAACCCGACAAGGAAAGATTTGAGCATGCGACTTAATGATGCTTTGTGGGCTTATAGAACCGCATACAAGACACCTATCGGGATGTCTCCCTTTAGGCTTGTGTATGGTAAACCTTGTCATTTACCCGTTGAAATTGAGCATAAGGCGTTTTGGGCTATTAAGCAATGGAATATGGAGATGGATGGGGCTGGAAAGCAAAGGAAGTTACAACTCCAAGAGATAGAGGAGCTTCGCAATGATGCATTTGAAAGCTCACACATTTATAAGGAGAAAACGAAGGCTTTTCATGATAATATGATTTCTAGGAAACAATTTTGCATTGGGCAGAAAGTGCTTTTGTTTAATTCTCGCTTGCATTTATTTCCGGGTAAATTAAGGTCACGTTGGATTGGACCTTTTATTGTTACTAATGTGTTTTCTCATGGTGCAGTGGAAATTCGTAGCATATCTACAGGCAAGGAAATTAAAGTTAATGGGCACCGGTTGAAACCATATTATGAGAATTTCACTTCTGAAGTGGTGGAAGGAGCTAATTTTGTGGATGCACTCCCTCTGGAGGAGGCATAAAAAGCAAGGAGATAGTCGGGCTGACGACTTTAAACCAAGCGCTAAATGGGAGGCAACCCATAGGATGAGTATTTCTTGTCTTGTATTTATTTCTTTTTCTTGTTTTTAGCTTTTTCTTGTTTTGTTTTTACTTTTTTCTGATTTCTTGTCATTATCATGTTAGAATTTCCCACCTTGACTTTCTTTGGACGATTCAATTTACATTGAGGACAATGTAAAGTTTAAGTGTGGGGGAGTGGTTAAGCATCTGCATTGTAAAATTTTCGATTTTTTTTCAACTATTTTGTGAAAAATGAATAAGAAAACTCCAACTTGTGGTTAGTTTAGAGTCACATAGTATACATGTCGCTAAGATTACATCGAGATTCTCATAAGAGTGACTGAACTTAGAGATGACAGAGAACATGATCTGGTTTCTTACTTGTATGAGAGTTAAAGTTGGATTTAACCATCCCAGTGGCAAATGAGGTGCAAACTGAATTCGGTATTAGATTTGTGATCCCTTATAGTGGAGACTACCCATGTTACATCATGAGAGGCACCGACCTTCAATTCTTTCTACCTGTCTAAATTTGTGCTTTTAGAGTGTGTGTCACCGTACGTAAACTCCGGGTAGAATGGTGAGCTACCCAACCTCCCACCAATAGAAGCACTATTTTGATCTCTTGAGTGCTATTTTATCAATCATGAATGGTGACATCGAATTGCTAACTTACATATCACTTGTAATCTTGTTCGCAGTTAGCACCATCCACTTTATCTCTCTCTACACTGTCCATAGAAACACCATCATCATCAACAAGAGGAGCATCACAAATTCGAAGGAAAGTTGAAGACGTTTAAGGTTTACAAGCAACAGTACAGAAATGAGCAGATTTCAGATTTAAGTATAGCAACAAGACAAGGAGCAGAATTTTTACAAGTTGAAGACTATTGTACAAGAGCAAATATTGTCAAGATGGGAATTCAAGAAGTTTATGATATCGAGACATACGAGTTGTGGAGAATCGAGCGGTAAAGTACTTACACCATGGCCCTTGTACTTGCGTTTTTATTTTTATCCTTATTTTGTATTTGTATCATTTTCTCTTGTTAAAAAAAAAAAAAAGACAAGAGAAAATTTTTATTAGGTTCATCATTAGTTTTCATATTTTGTTTATTTTTATTTTGTATTTATTTTATTATTATCAAAAAAATTTAAAAAATAAATAAAAAGAAAAAATAAAAATAAAAAAAATAAAAAAATAAAAAAGAGAAAAAAAAAAACATTCATTGCATCATATTTTTGTTTGTTTAGTTCGTTTTTGGTTTTGTATTTATTCAATAAAGCCAATGGAAGAAGAAATATCCATAATGAACTTTCAAGCAACAAGGAATTAGAGGAAAGAATCACATTGTCAAGATTCTACGAAGTTCAAGATTTCATCATCAAGAGTTGAAGACCGAAGACGAAGATGAAGACACCGATTGAAGACCGAAGACGTTTCTATGGATGCTGTGAGAGTGGTGCTAGCTGCACGTCGAACGGATAACGAGGTAAGTAAGCATATTCCCACCTTCGTTAAGTGGTTGATTTCCTTTCTTAGAGATCGTCGGAAAAAAGGGTTTCCAAAATGAATAAAAGATGTGGGTTTTCAAAATAATTCAGAGGGTTTTTGCCTTCCTACCATTCAACGTGTCGCAGGATTCTCTCTTCATTCCTACTTGGACACATGTGTGACCCATAAAAAGCTATTTATTATTGAGAGCAACTTCATAAAACCCTTTCTTGTGAGGCAGAGTCGAGACTTTTGAACACTCCGAACCCGAATTTCTTTCGATAAGGGATGGTTATTTCTCTCTCAACTTTTAAGGATGAGATTGTGTTCATATATGTGCCTAACTTATTATGACTAGTGTGCAGAATTTCTATGTATTCTTAGCGCGTTGGATGCTATCATTACGGAGAACTAGTAAGTTGGAAAAGTAGGTTTTGTGGGTATATCTCTAGTAAACCCTCACGGGAGTTGTATGTATCCTTTAGAATAAGTTTCGTATGATTTGCTCGAGGACTAGCAAAGTCTAAGTGTGGGGGAATCTGATAGGTGTTGTAAAACACCTAATTTTATATCCAGTATTTATGCTTTCTTTGCTATTATCCTTGTGAATTGCATCTCTTATGTTTAGTTTTGAGTTATTAGGTGCAATGGAGTCACTTGGAGCAAAAGAAGATGAAACCATTCATTTGGAGCGGAAAAGACAAAAAGGGAGTTCACCGGCGATATTTGGAGCAGGCTAGGATGAGCAAGAAGGAGGTTAAGCAGTCGGTTCTCTGAAACCGACAAGCCACAAACTAATTGGGCAGCCCTTATCCTATTTCTGGGTGCCGCTAGAAGTTCTATTTGCTACGTGACCCGAAAATTGAGATATCTCTCAATCAATTACTTTACTTCTCAAAGTCAGATGAGAGTGAACCCGATGGCGGCTCCACTATTTATCAGAGGAAGAATTTGTGAAGAACTCAGGGAGAAATTGAGAAGATGATGTTGTTCAATCTAGGTCAGCGAACGAAGAAGAGATGGATCTATTTTTCAGATTCATAGTTGAACAGCAGCAGAGTTAGGGTATGAAGCACAAATTAAGAAGGAAATTGGGGTTTGAAGCCATTGTTGCTGTTGATTTGGGGATCTGAAATATAAGGGTTTCTGAATTCGATCCTCAAAGAAAGAACAAGAAGAAATTCATGGGATTATTAAGAATGGGTCGTTGTTGATATTTACAATGAAATATTCAGGGTGTTGAAGATCGGTTGAGGAATCTGGTGGTGAGTGTGATGGATTTCAGAGATTGGGTTTGCTAGTGCTGATGTTGAGTACAAGAGGAAGAAATCTGACATGGGTTTGGTTAAAAACGATGATGGAGCAACTGATAATGATTTAAGGTTAGTAGATGATGAATCTTGGTTGATTTTATATTTGGGTTTTGGAATTGCATTTGAGCCTGAGTAGAGAAGAACATGAGTTTCTGAAGCTAGGGTTTGTTGAGTTAATAAAATACTGTTGTACAAGATTGTAATGTTGCTCAGGTGAATGGAAAATGGATGTTAGTGAACTGAGATATGAGGTCTTGAGAAACAAAGAAAAATTGATGTTTTATGCTTGTCAAGAACAATTGCAGGTGTTTTAATTGAATGCCTGAAGTTGTGGATTTATGTGTTTACTGTTGATCTCACAAGGAGAGAAAATGATGAAACTACGGAGATGGTGATTGAGGCTGACCCCGAAATGGGTTTTAGTTAATTGAGATGATGATGGTTGTGTATCAGGCTCTGGTGGATCTGTGAAAGCAATTTGAGCATGAATCTGTAATGGGTTGATTGATGATGCAGTGAAGACATGGAATTGTTGTGCAGCTGGGACATGAGCTCTGGAGGATAACTGCAGCTGAGATGTAGTCAGGTCATGGGTTCTGGTGGAATTATAAAGCTACAGGTGTTGTTGGGAGCTGAGAAGGAAATACAATTGCGCTCTAGTCTGGTTTCGTTTTGATGGATGATTGCAGCAGATGATGTGGGTTATGATGGCATAACTGTGGTCATGGAGGACTTGCATTAGCAGAATGGTGTTGATGTTGTTGAGCTCAGGCACTGGTAGTTGGAAGTGATTTCAGGTGGTGATGTAATAACCAGAAAGGAGTTAAACTGAAGTTGCTGTTCAAGACAGGAATGGAAGTGTCAGTGGTGTAGATGAGATTGCAGTGGTGGTTCTCTCTAATGTCTACAAAATGGTTATGAACTAATGTTGAGTTGAAGCTCAAACTGAGATAGAACTGGTAATTGTCATGGGTGCATTGGTTGTATTGTAGAGTATTGGACTGAGAAGTTGCAATATGGCTGAGCTGAATTGCAGAATGGAGATGGTTTTGGTGGAATGTGCTGGTGGTTTTGGATGCAGAAAATGAGCTGAAGATGTTGAACCTGTGTTAAGCTGAAATGATTCGGGTGGTGATTTGAGATGCAGCTGAGGGAGCTTGTTGCAGTCAAGCCATGGTGCCAATGGTATTTGAAGTTCAAGTAGTGCAGTTAAAGAGATATGTTGTTAGAGAATGGTTTGTTGAGTGAATGTGTGTGTGAAACTGAGCTGCAGGTGATGGTTGAAGTATATGTGTTGGTGCTGGGAAATGGAAATAATGTGTCGCCGAAATTGTTGCTGTTGGAGAATACGAACTGAAGTAGTGGATTGAGTTGGTGGTGCAGGCATGGAAGCATCGCAGCTGGAGCAAAGAAGTAATGCAGCTGAAACAGTGCAGAGTAGGATGTTGAGCTAGTGAAGCGTCATCATGGTGCAGCACAACTCTGGCCTGTGCAAACTGGTTTTGGCCTGGAAACTGTGGCCCTGACTCAGGTCTGACTAGACACATCATCTGACATCATTGAGTTGAGTCATCTGACTCGGTGCCTTTGACCGTGCTGAATCGGTTGACCGGTCACCAGGTGGACTTTGCCGGTCACCTGAGCTACTTCCCGACCACTTTACCGGCCAACTTCCGGCGGTGGACCCAGTTTTCCGGTGACCTCTTTTGGGACATATTTTCACTTGGGTACTCCTCACATATGGGCTTGGTGGATATCTTGTTATTGGACTTTGAAGATTTGACTTAATTTTAGAAGTTGGAGAAAAGCTACAAAAGGGAAAGTTTTCTACAACTTGGGTTATCACGTATTATTCTTGGAGCTTTGGAGATAGCTATAACTAGGGTTTGCTTTCGTTTTATTTTTCATCTTCTTCAATTATTTTATGATTATGATTATGATGAACTCCATTATTATGAGTAACTAAACTCAATTATTGGTTATGGGATAAAATTTGATTTCTCAAGCATGTTATTTAAATCAATGAATTAGTTTTGTCTCAAAACTTTATTGTTTATGATTCATGGTCGATATTATTTTATGATTTGAATGCTAGTTTGGTTGAGTCCGGAATCAATTAGATTAGTCTTCATCTCTATTGCTAGATTAGGGTTTTCAATACGAAATAGTTGTTTATCCCTGATTCTAAGTAGCATAGTGCCATTATTACTTGTAGTGATACATCTTTTTAATTGCATATGAATCATAACCTTTGTTAAAACGAATTAGTGCTTTTACACGTTTGTTTGCATTGATTAGTCTTATTTCATAGAACTTATTGCTCTTAGGGAGTTAAACTTAATTGTGCTTTTACACTTTAGGTTGCTTTCTAGGTATATTTCACAATAGCATCTTTTAATGTTGTTTGTGATAAAATCGGGAAATAAACGGGATATTCTTGCGATCAAGATATCCTAGGACTTCTAATAGATGAGAGATTAAAATTCCAATTCTAGTCATTGATGAAAATACATGTTTGTGAATGATACTATCCCGTGACCAATATCTTCTCCTTATTGATTATTCCAATTATTTTTTATTGCTTTTGATTACTTTTATTGCTTTGTTTATTTAGATAAAACAAAAATTCCCCCCCCTTTGGTTACTTAAGAATCTGAAAATTTGATAACAACAAAAGCCTCTCTGTGGGAACGAACTCTTTCTTATCACATACTATATTTATATCTAGTTGAGTGAGAAAGTGAATTATATTTGCACGGCTGACAACCGGACATTTTGAAGAACTAAAAATCAATCTAATAACGGTTCGAAATCAAGATTGGTTGAAGGATAGATTTGATGAAACAAAAGCTGATCTTGCAGACATGAATAAACAAGTTGAAAAGCTTGATAAACAAGAGGTGGTTGCTGACAAGTCTCTCGAGACATGCTTCAAGAGTTTGAACACTGAAGAAATCTCAGTAAACAATCAGAACACCGCTAGGGATTAAGTTATATGTTGTAATACTTGATCCAGAAAATAGACATCAATGTTTTGATTAGCTTCAATTATTGTATAAGTTCCATTTTTGAATAAAACTTTCATTATCTATGAATAAAATTATTTCTTTATAATTTTTCTTGTGATAGTTACCGATTACATAGCCTGTGAAAGAATGTATATATTTTTGTTATGTGTATTCGGTTTATGGGATGTCTGATTTCGGTTTTCTTTAACATTAATATTCGATCTCATATGATGTGACCCTTATGGTTTGTGTGGATTTTTGATTTAGCGGGATTAAATTCTAGCCCATGTTGGTAGGCTTTATCAAAGGATCATAAGGTGTTCCGGTTGAAACTCATATGTGAAAAGTCACAATATGTTGAATCAATTTATGTTTACATGATTTGTAACATATGTGTTTCAGGTTTTCAACTTTTGCTATTGGCGCGCATTAGTTAAAACCGATTCAACCTTTCTATGGTAAAGTTTTCCTTTGTTGTTGTTCTTTTGTTCTTGCGAGAGTATGACAACACACTGAGGGGGAGTTCTTATTTGAACTTGCGCTTAATGATATATCTTTCTGGGGAGAAGAGGCTGCGGAACTTGAGGTAACGAATGTGTTAGTTAATCGTTTTCCTGTTTCAAAAAAACCTGTTTATATTGCATATATTTTTCTTTTGCTTAACAAAATTTCGGTACAATTGATATGTTCTATTATTGTGTATGGATATATGTGTGTGTATGATTCAATTGTTTCCGGTTAAGAAAAACCTTGCATATATTTTGCTTTTGCTTAACAAAATTTCGGTACAATTGATATGTTCCATTATTGTGTATGTATATATGTGTGTATATGATTCAATTGTTTCCGGTTAAGAAAAAACGTGTAAATTTATTTGGTTTATTGTTTGGTATCTTCTTTATTGTCGGGTATCACTTTTTTTTTTTTAACGAAATTCGGTGCAATTGCGGTGCTATAATGTCTGTGTTTGTTTCAATTGCTTCCGGTTAAGAAAATAATTGTGCAAGTCAATTTATTTTTGGTTTGTATGTATTGTTTATGGGTTAACGAAATACAGGATCATTTGTTTAGTCCAATTTGATCCGGATAAGAGAAACTAAGTTAATTCTGATCTTAGTTAGACTCATCAAATTGAAGTATTTGGTTATTCAAGTCTAATCGAATGCCTTGACAAGAAAAACTAGTTAACTAACCTAGTGTTTATCTTTTCTAAAGAGAAATGTCTAATTCATTGTCTGAATAGATGAGAGAAATAAAGTTAATTCTGATATTTATTTTGTTCTTACCGAAATAAGCGATTGTATATCAACAATCGGTTTAACAAGGGAATTAAGTTTCTTAGTCGATTTGTTAAATTATTAGGGAAATTTCTTCGGGCAATTGTTTCCTTGGTAACATATTAAAACTAAATTACTTGTAGTTTGGTTTTAATACTGGTTATCTAAAGTGGTATGTGAAACCTTCGTGCTTAACTCTTATAGGTTGTTTACAAGTCTTTTAGATTTGTAAGATTCTTTCAGTTTGTCCTTTATTTGCTTGAACCTTTGTCATTTTGTGACAAAAATGGGATAAATATATGGAGTAAACAAGTGATTTGCAATCATTAATGAAAGGATAATTATGCTTAAAAGTTATATCTAACGAAAGAATAAAGCATTGACTAAGGGGGAGAAACATATCATATTGCTGTTGTAGTATTCTGACTACAAAAAGGGGAATAACAAAGATGTTCATATTGAATATTTACCTAGATTACCTTTAGGGGGAGTAAAAGCTTTTGTTATTCAAATATCAACAACGACATTTATTGATTGAATATATGCAGGTTATTGTGCTGTTGAAACTTGGAATCAAGCGTATGTAAAATGAATTCTTATGTTATTTGTTTATCCATATGTAATAAGAGTTTTATCACTAAAATTGACAAAGGGGGAGATTGTTAGAGCATATATCGGTTAAACTCGCCAAGCGTTGGTATGTCAAGTTTGGTTGTCATATTTTAGTGTGTCAAAACTCATCTAAAGTCGCTTGATTGTATACTAGAGTCAACTTCGTTTAGGTTAGACTAGAAAGTCTAGGAATGTTGAAACATACAAGTATTACTCCGAATACCTGAAGAATGTGAAGAAGTAGCGAACTACAATGACGACATCATCCTTCCTCTTGAGGTTAGTAACATTAACTTGAACTGTTTCATTCCTAACGTATCTTTCAAGTCGCTCTATATTGAAAACATAACTGAGAAGTTGTATATACTTTACATATTGTATACTATAGTGATGTGACATGGTCATATTTCTATGATCATAGTACAGTATTAGGGAATTAGACTACGAATTACAATGCTTATCCTTTGAAATTTGTAGATATGACATCGACATAATCTTGTATATACTGTTATGATTATGTGAATGGGTAATGGTTCATCCTAGGAAACAATGTTTTACATTTTTTAAAGGAAGTACATTCATGAACCTGTTTTATGAAGCGAAAGGGAAATCATTAGAAGACGACAATAGCTGTCTCACACAAACTATTAGCTTATAAGTAATGTTCAAGTGATCGAATGATCAATACGAAACATTCCTAGTCGACATCAAATGACTGCCTCACAAAAATCATGTAAGATGTTTCAAGGCAATTTTCACATGATCATATTTTGACATATTATTTAGTTTCCAACAAATAAAATGTTTCCAACTAAACTCGTCAAGAATGATGATGAACGTAGCTAAAGCAAAAAGCTTCCAACACATATTTCGAGAAATAGATAACCAAGGTAAACTCAGCTTGAAATATCAAATGTGCATAATGTAAAAGTCTATATAGCTATACGACTTAGTCTCAATAGGAGATAAAATAGAATAGACTTCTGAGTGATAGATAAGTTTTAGTCTCCACATACCTTTTGTTGATGAAGTTCCTCCATGCTCCCCTCAGTAGATCTTCGTCTTTAATCTATGAACGCCATGAAGTCTAAAGCTCAACTCCACATTCTATCCTAATCCGATACATAGCTATAAGTAAACTAGAAATCAAGACTTATAGTTTTGATCACCTAAACTTGAAAAACAAGCTTGAGATAGCAACGCTTGCGAGTTCGACCGAGAAGTGCTCTAACAGTTTTCGATTGATTTGATTGACTAACGGTTGTTGAAACTTTGATTGCACATAGTTTGTTTATTCTTGAGAATCTTCTCTTCTGATATAATATTCACTCAAACTAGATCGAAGTATCGACGAGATCTTTAGAACTGTTTGTAAATCTAAAGAATCTTGTTATAATCCATTATTAACAAACTCCGTTCTATGTGTCATTGATCGCAAGAGATTCAAGTGGTGTTGTGCAGGTTTTTATTGAAGATTAAAGAAGATTTGAAAAGGAAGAAGATTTCTTATTAGTTCTGATATCTTTGTGTGTGCCCAAACCTTGATCGGTTGGGATCCAACTAGAACCGGATTTATTTGATTGATTAGTTGCGTGAGATCGTCATTCTCAATATATCTCTTTGAGATTCATTTTGATTGAGTGCGAATCTAAAGTAACTTCTTTTGTAGTTATTGGATAGATTGATCTAACCAGGCAAAGGAGTTTATGAGATTAAACGGAAGAGCCTTTGCGTATGACTTGAGATATCTTTATCTTGAAAGAATCAAAAGAGTTGTTACCAAACAGATTTGTTGTTCCTTTACTATTTGGAATACGATACAAAAGAATTGTACCAGTGGGCAACCTTCGAAGTCGGAAGCGCAGGGATACTGAGGAAACTAAGTGAACTAGGGGTAGTTGCTTGGTCTCAATTATACGAAGTTGGTGTAAATTTTGTATAACGGCTTAATTCTGAGAGTATTCAATTCTGGACTAGGTCCCGGGGTTTTTCTGCATTTGCAATTTTCCCCGTTTACAAAATATTGATGTGTGATTTACTTTTGTTTTCCGCAATTATATTTGTTTATATAATTTAAAGTAAATTACACAAACGTTAACTCCGATATACTTGATAGTGATCCTATAGAGTTTGGTTAAGTCCGAACCTATTATCAAGTATCACGCTTTGGTAGTCGTATTGGCTCTATCTCGTATCCATAGACAATCACAGAAAGTGTGAGTACCAATTTTCTGTATTGTCTCGACTCTGTTCATAGACGATCACTTTCGGTAAGAGGACTTATAGGTTGAAAACAAAAAGATTGTGGTGTATTTGGGTACCCTCGTCTTTTCACATTGCGCCTTAATTCTCTTGATCAAAGGATGGAGAGTGGGAGAATACAACAACGGTTCTAAAGGATCACCCTGCTATACTCCTTTGGAAGAGGAGAGAACATGATCTATATAATATAACCGAGCAAGAGAGGCATAACAGAATTATACCCAACAAGAAATTGGTGGGCGCATCTTACGTACCTCAGACAACATAGTCGTGTGTTCAATTAAACACATTCGAAAAATCCACAAGCAACATGGGCAAATTATCCGATCCCCCCTTCTCCTCAAGCATACGATTAACAGCATGCAGGATTGCTTCGCTCCCACATTTAGCCACAACTCCAAACTGATAGTCACCCAAATATGCATTGATTTCCTTACCAACATGAGAAGCCGCACAAGACTTCTTCATATTGTGCCAACGACGATAGGGCGTAGACCTCCACCAGGCTTAACCAAAAGAGTGAGGGGAGTACTAGAGACAAAACCCCCAACACAGGTGTGCATAAGCCAGCAAACCAAAGATAAACCACCACCGTGATTGATGTAATAAGATCTTCTGAGGTAGCAGTCACGGAGCCACTAAGGACGTCTAAGAGATGTTGAGACCTAAGGACGTCTCTCCCGCAAGAAGTTCTCTTGGGAAAACTTTTTAATCTTCCTAAAATGAGGTCTAAAGTCGTCATCATAGCTTCCTGACTATATACGGGAGACGATACCAAAGAGGGGGGGACTGGGGTGTTTGTGTCGCAACTCAGCCAACGTGCCATCATTGTTGGGTGCACCCTCGCTAGAAGTGAGAATGGAAATGGCTGCAGAATACAAGCCATCTCGAATCTTACCTCAGCAAAGTCGTAGGTCAGTAGCCTTATGACTCTCGGGTTTTCTCTTATTTTTCCTCTCCAGAAAACCCTGTCGCAGTCCATGCTCCTCCATAACTCTCTGGATCAAAATTAAACATCCATTTGCACCCATCCCATTGGTTCAGAGACTGATTGATGGACCTGATCTTTAACTATTTCCTGTTAGCAGCTTTCTCTTCTTGGCTGCATTGAGGATGAAAGTGCGGAGTATACAATGGGAAAAAACAAGAGTTGGATCCATGAAGCTTTCTCCATAGGCGACACAACCACTTTCTGAAGCACATACGGATTTGAAAGTGCGAGAAAAATGCAGTCTACATTTGGCTGGGATGTTGGACACAGTTGGGATTTGAGCTCTAAAAACTGTGTTCAACGACTCTAAGTTTAACGTAGGTAAGGTTTCAACGGAACTGGCAGCTACATCACAGGTGGTAGAACTAACAGGAGCAGTTATACCTTGAATGAGACACACATGACTCAAAGCATTAGAGGGAGCAAGCACTGCTGAGCCTTGATATACCTTGCACTTCTTCTCCTAAGCGTTTATGTGCATGCACTGAGAGCACAACCAACTCTTCATCTGCAGCAAAACAGCTTTCCAAGCCTTAAAGACGACTACATTATTACTAACTCTCTCTCGACATCTGACTATCCCTTCTTCACCCTTGTAATGTTGTTTCTTCAAATGATTAAACAATAAACCTTCAAGAGTCCTCTCCCTCCAACTCCATTCCCTTCACCCATCCAACCCACGAAAAGGGCATTGGAGTAAATCATCACTACCACCGGAAACTTGGTTTTTAGGGTTAGCAACAGGGGTAGCACGAAAGATATTTGGATTAGATTCTGAAGTCTCAGGCATTGACAGGCTAAAACCCTAAATTGGTATTATGATATATGCACTGTGAAGTATAGCAAAAGTAGTAAATACTCGACGCTGGAACAATCCCAGGCATTAAAGAACCAGAAGCAGAAACCCTAAAAAGGTTTATTGATATAAGAGATGAAGAGTATAGCCAGAGTAGTATCAAAACGACACTAGGAGGGGGGAGAAGAAGGAATAGAGGAACTATGAAGCACGGATACTAATATGGGGATTCACCAATTTTTTTAAAAATGGGGATACGTAGGGATACATGTATTTATTAAAATTATTTAATTTTATAATAGTTCATTTTAGTAAAAAGAATTACATAAAACAAAAAAATTCTTAAATACTTTATGGAATATTAAAGTAAAACAGATAAAAGTTGGCTAACATCTGGTTCACCCATCGCTCATCAATATTGTCTTCATCAAAGAGCACCGCTTTTTGTTGTGGCTCGTCAAGTGAAAGATTTGCAACTTCAAGTTCTCTCACACCGTCTAGTGTATCAAATTTATCTTCACTGATATCCTAATTTCTACTTTCTCCTTTTGATAATTTTCACTTTTTCGTGAAAGGAGATGAATATTACTGTAAACAAACAATAAATCCTCAGAACATTGGGGTACAATCTTGTTTCTCTTCGTTGAATGGATAAAATTATATATGCTTCAATTTCTCTCCAATAATAAATTATATATGCTCCAATTATATTATAGGAACTATCCCCTCTTAGAGTATCCGAGAGGTATCCCAGAGTATCCCCTATCCTTTTTGTAATTAATAAAAAGACATACTTTAATCGGAGTATTTGATACGTATCCCCAAGTGTCCCTCTGACACTGATACGGCGTCCGACACGGATACGTCACCGATTTTGAAGTGTCCGTGCTTCATAGTAGCGGAACAAAAACAAAAGGAAGAATAAAAAAACAGATGGTTTGATCAGATGAAAACCAATAACTTTTGTGATCGCCTCCAAATCGCCGAGAATCGTCCCCTCCGTGAAAAACGGTCCCCTCCGATGGTTTTAATTATTTAATTAAAATAAAATTAAACGGTTAATATATCATCACATTAGATTTTCTAAGGGTCAAACCTCTATACTATTTGAGATAGTTTATTAGTAATGGGGTCCTATATTTACTATATATGCAAATCCTCCTAAATAAGGGTCTAAATAAAACATCCACGTAGGATTTTTAACACCCTTTTTCTAGATGCTCTAAGGAAACATATGAAATTGATTACCGGGTACGAATTAAAGGTATTAAATGCTGCAAATAATGTTGTTAACGGGTGAACAATTGGAAGAGAATAATGTTGATAATTGGTTTGCAACGGAAGAGGAGAATATGGGTAAGAAGTGATCTGGGACGTTGGATGAGGACTTAAAAGGTGGGTTCATTTTCATCCAGGATTTATCACTTTCACTTTGAGAGGAATAAGAACCGGCCGATGGCTCAAAAGCCATTTTTTTTTGTAAGATATAAATACAAAATATGAGTGTAAAAATATGAGTTTTACACAGTTATAATAGCATTTAATTGGTAATGATTTTTTTTGTTGGCACATTAATTTTTTTAATTGGTGAGGAACTAATTATGAGGGTTATCAATGCATATATCCATAATTGAATGAGGTTACATTCGTCAGATTTGATAATTGTTATGTAACGGAAAGGGAGAATATGGGTAAGAAGTGATCTAGGACGTTGGATGAGGACTTAAAAGGTGGTTTCATTTTCAGTTTATCTCTTTCACTTTGAGAGGAATAAGAACCTTCCATCACTGAAAAGAGAACATTGAAGACCGTCGGATGGCTCAAAAACCATTTATTTTTGTAAGATAGATACAAAATATGAGTGTAAAAATGTGAGTTTTACATAGTTGTAGTAGCATTTAATTGGTAATGATTTTTTTGTTCGCACATTAATTTTTTTTTAATTGGTGATGAACTAATTCTGAGGGTTATCAATGCACATATCCATCATTGAATGAGGTTAAAAATCTTACATCTTTCATATGTCTTTGGCTGGGATGTGACTGGGATGGTCGGATGTTAGGTTACTAGACCAAAACATATAATGTACGTAGATTCTGTAAGAGAAAATAACTGAATAAAACCCTGTGAATGAAGATATTAGAAGAATAAGAAGAGAATAAGAAGATTTAAAGAGAAGAAAATATTAGAAGAGATTAAACAGAGTTTGTATATTATTTCTTAAGTGTTTTGCAAGGCTCAGGAGTAGTATTTATAACTCCAAATACTTGTGAAGCAAGTATACTAACTATGGACTCTTAACTAGATACGGAATTAAAGACAAGCTAAAAATATAAGAGCTTATTAAAGGAAACTAAGCTATCTTAGTGTTGGTACCGCAACATCCCTCCCTGGATGAAAAATGGCTTGTCCTCAAGCCTCAAAATCTGGAAAACGGAGAAGCAATTCATCTGCATCCTCCCAAGTAGCTTCCTCACTTGGGTGATCCATCCATTTGACTAACCATTAGTGCCAGCATAAGAACCTTTTCTGAACATCTTGCGCTCCAAAAAACCTTCTGGTTCCCACTTATCATAATCAATAACAAATGATAAGAACTGTTGAACAGAGTTTGCTGACCCTAATTTCAGTTTCAATTGAGAAACATGAAATACAGGATGAATGCGACTCTCTGCTGGAAATTCCAATTTATATTCCACTGACCCTATCTTCTCAAGAACACGAAAAGGGCCATAAAATCTTGGAGAAAGTTTAGAAAATGATTGGTTAGTAATAGTTCTCTGTCTATATGGTTGTAGACGAAGAAAAACCCAATCACCTATATAAAATTCTCTTTCAGTGCGATGAGCATCAGTGTATGCTTTCATTATGGCCTGAGCATCATGGAGATATGATTTTAATAACTTTAGCGTATGGTCTTTTGCTTTGAGATTTAAATCAACATCATGCACTGAAGTTGTACCGGGTAAATAAGCTGAAATTGTTGGTGGAGGACGACTGTAACGAGCTTGATAAGGAGTCATGTTAATGGCAGAATGATGACTTGTGTTGTACCACCATTCAGCCCATGGTAGCCATTTTGACCATCATTTGGCTTCATACCAGCAAAACATCGCAAATAACATTCTAATGTACTATTTGTGACCTTAGTTTGACCATCACTCCGAGGATGATACGCAGAACTGCGACATAACTGTGTATTTTGTAGCTTAAAATAAGCTTCCCAAAAGTTGCGTATAAAAATGGGATCTCGATCACTTACTATACTTCTTGGCATTCCATGAAGTCGAACGATCTCACGTACAAACACCTCCGCAATAACACTAGCAGAATAGGGGTGTGTGAGAGGTACAAAGTGTGCATACTTGGTTAGACGATCAACAACCACCAAAATTGCGTTCTTTCGTTCAGAAGGAGGAAAACCATCAATAAAATCCATGGATATATCAATCCACACATCAAAATGGATAGGAAGAGGATTCAATAATCCTGGTGGAGAATATAGTTTCAGTTTTATTTCTTTGACACACATCACAGTGAGCAGTAAAGTCCTTGATTGATTGCTTCATACCTTTCCAATAAAAATTATGTTGTAGACGGTTATAAGTTATCAAAAATCCTGAATGGCCCCCAATAGATTTGAATCAAATTCCTCAAGAAGTTTAGTACACCATAAAGAAGTAGATACAACAACTATTCTTCCTTTGTAGCGTAGAACTCCATATGTGTAGGAAAAATTGAGTTTGCAAGTAGGAGAATCAATAAGTTTTTGAATCACAATACTGAACTTATGGCATTCTTGAATTATCTTAGTGACCCTAGAGAAAATTGGTGCAGTCAAGCTATAGTTAGAACCCATGTTGCGTGACAAAGCATCAGCTGCAATATTTTCTTTCCCTTTTCGAAAACTAATCTCATAATCATAACCCAAAAGTTTTGATAGCCACTTCTGTTTTTCCATAGAAGATAATTTTTGATCAAGAAAGTATTTAAGACTCCTGTGATCTGTAAGTATCTTAGAATGTATACCAAGAAGATATGGTCTCCATTTTTGAACTGCATATACAATTGCAAACATTTCTTTATCATATATTGAAAGATTTAAACTCTTTCCTGCCAAGGTTTGCTATAATAAGTAACCGGTCGACCAGACTGCATTAACACAACTCCTTACCCATTACCAGATGCATCACATTCTAGAGAAAATTCTTTAGAAAAATCTGGAAGTACAAGAACTGGTGTTGTAGTGAGAGCCTTTTGAAGTACTTTGAATGTAGCAGTAGCATTATCATTCCAGATAAATGCATCTTTCTTAAGTAATTGTGTTAATGGTGCACTAAGCTTACCAAAATCTTTTACAAATTTGCGATAATAGCCAGCTAAACCCAAGAAACCTCTTAAATCTTTTAATGAAGCAGGAAGAGGCCATGACAGAATACTTTGATTCTTATCCTGATCAACTGAAACTCCTTCAGAAGAAATTACGTGGCCTAAATACTTAACTGAGGTTTGTGCAAAAGTGCATTTAAACTCCTTGACAAATAATTGATGAGATCTTAATAAGTCAAATGCCAAGGATAAATGTTCAATATGCTAAGAAATGTTTTTATTATAAATCAAGATGTCATCGAAGAATACTAGCACAAACCTGCGCAGATGAGGACGGAAAATATGATTCCTCAATCCGTGAAAGGTGGCTTGTGCATTTGAGAGACCAAACGGCATGACTAAGAATTCATAATGACCATCATGAGTTCGAAAAGTTGTTTTTGAAATATCTGACTTGTGCATAAGCACTTGATGATAAGCATATCGAAAATATAGTTTGGTAAAAACAGTTGCACCATGTATCATCCAATAACTCATCCACCATTGGTATTGGAAAACGATATTTGATGGTTATCTTATTGAGAGCTCTATAATCTACACACATACGCCAAGAACCATCCTTCTTACGTACCATCAATATGGGAGAGAAATAAGGACTAGACATAGGTCGAATAAGTCCAGCTTGTTGTAGTTCATGCACTATCTTTTCAATTTCATCTTTTTGAAAACGTAGGTAACGATATGGTCTAACATTGACAGGGGTAGAATCTGGAAGTAAAGATATACGATGATCATGTAGTCTCTCAGGAGGCAATGATGTTGGAGTCTTGAAAACATAACCATATTTAGAGATCAGTTCTTGCAACTCAGGTGGAATAATTGTTGCAACATTGATTGAAGTGGTTAATACAGATAATTGTAAGAAGACTGCAAAAGTTTCTCTGGATAATAAATGTTGCATGGATTTAGTGTCCAAGAGCATAATGCTGGAAGAATTATTCCCTAGTAAAACCACATCTTGATATTGTATTCTAAACTTCATCATTAATTTTGAAAAATCCCATGTAATAGGACCCAATGTACGTAACCATTGAACTCCTAAGACTGCATCACTACCACTGATATCAATAAGATGAAAATCCATAGAAAATGAATAATCTTGAAGTTTAACTTGGATACCACGACAAGAGCCACGAGTTTGTATTTGACCACCATCACCAACAGTAACTTGCAAATGAGCATCTTCAGAATGTGTGTGATAATCACATTGTTTATCTATTTTAGGATGAAGAAAATTATGTGTTGAGCCACAGTCAATCAATATTGAGAATGGCTGAGCTTTAGTGTAACCCAAAATACGCATAGTTCTAGGAAAAGAAGAACCCATCAATGAATTTAAAGAAATTGATGGACCAATTGTTTCTAAAAGAAAATTTTGAGTTATATCTTCTACATCATATTGGCATGTATCATCTTGTGCTTCGTCAACTTCCTATGAATTAGGGGGAACATCTAGTATTAATAGTTTAGGCTTTACACATAGATGACCAGGCTGATAAAATTGGTCACAATTAAAACAAAGACCATTTTCCCTCTTTTCCTTATGTTCTTCCCAAGTAAGGCGTTTAACACCAGAAGGTAAAGGAGTTTTCTTGAATGAAAAATTGTTAGGAGCAGTAGGTGGTTTAAACTGGCTAGGCCTTGAGAAGAGTTTGGAAGTTATCTGCAAAACTTCTTCTTGATTGAGTGCCTTTTTGAAGGTTGATGCCAAAGTAGTTGGTTCAAATAATTTCACAACAGAACCCACCTCAGGTTTCAAAGAGTGAATGAACAAATTAATCAAATAGGTTTCTGGAAAATCAACAAAATTCAAAAGTCGTTCAAAATAAGGAATATGATCCTTAACAATACCTTTTTGTTTAATTGTGCTAATTGCCATATTAGCATCAAGAAACTTCGCAGGAGAGAATCGCTCACGAACTAGAGAGCAAAACTGTGGCCATGTTGGATTTAGAATTGTAGTTATCTTCCATCGAAACCATGCATTAGCATCTCCTTTAAGTTGTGCAACAGCCAGTTGAACCTTCATATTATTAGTTATAGCATGCCAGGAAAAATATTGCTCAGCTTGAAATAACCAACCATCAGCTTGTAAAATATTATTAGCTTCTGTAAGAGAAAAGAACTAAATAAAACCCTGTGAATGAAGATATTAGAAGAATAAGAAGATGTAAAGAGAATAAAATATTAGAAGAGATTAAATAGAGTTTGTATATTAATTCTTAAGTGTTTTGCAAAGCTCAGGAGTAGTATTTATAACTCCAAATACTTGTGAAGCAAGTTATACTAACTATGGAATCTTAACTAGATACGGAATTAAAGACAATCTAAAAATAGAAGAGCTCATTAAAGGAAACTAAGCTATCTTAGTGTTGGTACCTCAACATCGGATGCAACGTTTGTCACTCAAAATGTTATCCGACCGTCCAAAACTCAAAAACCCCTTTTGTTTTGTATTATAAAATGATATTAATATTAGATATTGGCCTCTTATCTTTATACTATTAGCCTATGGTGGGTTTGGATGTAGAATTTTAAAGGTGATATTTATGGATCCATGAGATTTGGTGGAATTACGTTTCCTTCGGTATATTTGGTTTCCCAAATCCCTGAAATAAGTCCAATTTTCTGCACACTCCTTTAATGAGTGTGCACAAAACAAATAATTTGTGATTGGCTGGTTTAAACGGACAGTTATAAAATCCTATTTTTTTTGTTTTAATTCAATTGAAATTTAAAATAAGGCTTTGGTAATTCGGGTAAACTCTAGCCATGTTTAATGATAGGATTTAAATTCTAACCATTATTACAATCACCATTCATATTCATGGACGTAAGTAGGATGAAAATTAGTATTACCATGTTCATACAAAATAGTACTCTCTCTGTCTTTTATTAATTGTCCTAATTGACAAAGTTAAAATATTAAGGGAATTGTACGAAATGTCTGACTAACCCTATTTAATGTTATATTATTATTGAAGTTAAAATTAATATATTAAAAATATAAATTGGGTAATATTATTATTTTAGGAAATATTTTAAGATAATAAAAACCAAAATATTTTGATTTTATTATGGAATAGGTATAAGCTTTATTAGGAATTTTATAGATGTCCATAAATATATTATTTAAAAAGCAAAAAACGATTAATATGAAAGATATTGAATAAATTTTTTTCCTTATATATGGTAATATTATTTAAGATTTTAGATTGAGTTTATATTAAAAATTATTTTATGATTATAAAAATAAAGGGTATATTTGATAGTCTAAGGGAAAAATATGTCTATAAACAGAACGAACATATAAGAAAAGACATCTAGTATCAAAATAGAATATAGGACATATAAAAAAGACAGAGGGAGTACATATTATTATCAAAAATTTAAAAATAAAATGACACATCGATGATTTAATAGAAATAATAGATTCGATGAGACTCTTAAGGAAATCATCTGTGTGGCTATTTGATCGTCGACAAACTTCATTAAACCCAAAAGCAATCATGGTTATTTGATCGTCGACAAACTTCATTAAACCCAAAAGCATTCACGGCTATTTGATCATCGACAAACTTCACTAAACCCAAAAGAAGTTAAACTGAAATGGTGATTTCTTTTTGAAGCATGGAATTAATTAAAAAACAATTACACTGTTATTACACGTGGGAATGTGATTCCCATAGAGTCGCTCAATAGAATTTGATTAAGAAAAGCCGGATTCGTCCGTTCCCAAATTGATGTTGATAGGTTTCTGGCTTGGCTACCATCGGCTGTAAAGTTTGCCAGTCCATCCGTGGATTGGTTTCCTTCTCTATAGTTATGTTGAATAGCACAACATGGAATTTGTCGCATTCGATGTATGATTTCCTTAATCATTTCAGAGATATACCATGGTGCTTCCCTTGGATTGTTGATGAAGTGCACGAGATTTTCCGAGTCCGTTTCAAACAAGACTTTAGTCCAATTTCTTTCACTTGATGTTCTGGTTGCTAACACTGTTGCCCACGTTTCTGTTGTTAATGTTGTGGTTATACCTAGAGGTTGTGCAAGAGCCAGTACCGTGTGCGCGCTCGAGTTCCTGCAAATAAATCCTGCTCCTACCATACCCGGGTTGCCTCTCGCTGCACCATCCGTATTTATTTTATACCAGTTTGGTGCTGGTATACTCCAACCCACTTGAATAGTTGTTTGGAATTTTGTGATGTTTGTTGTGAGTACGGAAGGACTCTCCCCGGGGAGAACCGGAGGGGAGATTTTTTTTTTCCCATTCAAATTCATGTTGGTGCGCGAAGGATCTCGCCAGGATGTCGTCATGGGTGGACTGCTTCTGGTTGAATACGATCTCATTCCTGGTATTCCATATAGACTAGAAGAGGAAACAACAATATGTGATAGAAGAGGTATTACCTCGAGGTTGCAGTAATTGAGAAATTGTTGTTTGATGGTTTATGATAATTGGTTGGTGGTTATCTTGGGGATGGTTTGCTGATATGCGGTTAGATAGGGTGTTCCAAGTGGGAAGAATTATTGGGCAATGAATCAACATGCGATTGGCTGTTTCAGGCTCAGAATTGCAACGGGGGCATAGGTTGGAAGTAGAGAGATTGATGTGATAGAGCAGAGATAAGGTTGGTAAACCTTCGTTTATAGCTTTCCACAAGAAAAGATGAATTTTTGGAGGACACGGTAAGGTCCATAAGAATTTTGTGTTTGGGAGGGGTTGAGTGTGAGGTCGTGGGAGAGAGTTGTTTTCCTGTTGGATTAGACAGTTGTATCCGGATGTTGTGGTATATTGACCGGATGTAGAGTGAGGTCAAATAATTTTGTCTGTTGTGTTGTTGAGGGGGAGGTGAATGTTTATAATATGCTGGGTAACATTGTTGGGGAGGATGATCAGCTGATCGTGATTCCAGTTATGGGAATTTGGGTCGATTAAGTATGCGACATATTGAATTGGGTCGCATTGGATTGGATAAAGGTTCTGAAAATGGGGTATCCAGTTTGCTTGGACAGGGGTATCCAAACCTTTTCCTATTTGGTAAAATATATGGTTTTTGACAGTAGGTATGAGAGATGCCATTTGTTTCCATTGAGGGCTGGCAGTAGTGAGTATTGATATCGTACCTTGCAATACCGGCTGGTGGTGGAGGTATTTCTCGTTGAAGAGGCTTGAGAAAATGGAATGTGGTTGGTCTTGAATATTCCAAATTTTTTTAATGAACAGAGCTTTATTGTGATGACTACTCTTCCTGATACCTATACCTCCTTCCGCTATTAGTTTGTTTAACTTATTCCATCCTAATGGGTGAAGCTTCCGGACCGAAGAATCGTGACCCCAGAAAACATTCCTGGTGATCCTATCAATTTGTTTGTGAACGTGGGTGGGGAAAATATGTGCTTGCATGAGGTGATTTGAGGTTGGTGTTAATGAGGTTTTTATTAGAACTAGTCTTCCTGCAGGGGTAAGGCATTTTGAGATCCATCCTTGTGTTTTGCGTGTCAATCTCTGGAGTAGAGGTTCAAATATGTGACTTGAGGTCCTCCCATGTTTGAATTGAACTCCTAAGTATACGGGTGGGATTGAAGTAATCGGCATGCCAAAGAATTGGTGGAGGTTATCTATGTGATGTTGTTGTAGCCTTGGGCGGTGAATGATGGTTGATTTTGCTGCATTGATAATTTGACCAGCTGAACAGCCGTATGATGACGTCTTCTTTGGATTAAACAAAATTAAATCATTTAGATAAATTAAATTGAAATGGTTCTGATCACTTTAAACGATTATCTACGATATTACTCAATTTTCTGATTCAATTCTTCTTTTTGTATTTATTATTAATTGTTTTATTTATTTTCTGTTTTGATTTCTCTATATTTTGGGATAAAATATATCATAATTTCCTATTTTAGATATTAATAGGAAGGTAGAGTTAGTTTTCCCCCCTTGTGACACAATCTCAGTCCCCCATCCGCTTCGGTTTCTTTGGCTAGGTTACCCATGAGGCTCACTGGTAGGCTAGCACAACAACCTGTTCAATTAATGTAGTAGTATGTCGTTGGAGCTTAGCTTGTTAGGCTTCCAACTAGTTTCATGTAATAATCGTTATCCAATAATATAATAATTTATTTAATATGATATTAATTGAGGTTAAAAATAATAAATAATTAAACAATCATATATAATTGACGATTTTATTCTTTTTTGTATTTATTATTAATTAGTATGTAACCCGTGCTACGCACCGGGGCCGGTGGATCAGCTAATTTAGAGTGGCGGGGTTTGCCCCGCGTCCGTGGTAAAATGCATTAGATTGTTTTTTGAAGGGATATGGACCTCTGATACCCTTTAGGTATCTAATGATTTGATGATTTAAATTTGATATTATAAACCTGAATTCATGTATCATTTTATAGGCAGATATTAAAATAATTAAAAATAAATTGACTACAAAGATTTTGGATTTAAATATTTAAATTTTTCTGTGGACATTTGCAACTTTTTATTAACATAATTACAATTTTATTTGCAATTCAACATAATTACACATTTTTTTGTCCAATCTTTTTTTATTAACAAATTGTCCTATCCAACGATTTTATCTGTAGAAATTTTGGAAGATATATATATCACATGTAAATTTGTGAAATGCAATTTTTTAAAACAAAACAAAAAGAAATGTGAAATATTAGAAGTGTGCATGCAGAGCTACTGCAGAGACACCTTTATTTATGTCTAGATTTAGAAGTCGATTAATGCGAAGGTACTATGTTGAGTCCAGTTTTGTGTATGACCTTGCCAGCATTACATGTTTGTTGGTGGTGTTTGAACTGCTTCTTATGTGTAGTTTTCTGATACAACTTAATAGGTCTTGTACACTCGTCCCAAGAAAGAACGCCATGATATCACTGTTAATTATAAGATTCACATCCATTTAGTTTAAAATTGTCACGGTTTAAAAAAATTAAATAATATATCGCCGGAGAACAATAATATGTTTCGAAAGAGGTGTGCCAAAAAACAAATGCCCATGCTATCTAAATCTCTATTAATAAGTAAACACTTCATTGCATTCTTCGTCTATCGCAACCAACGGTGGCATGTCATGATCCTTCTCCATAATCTCGTCCATATCATCATCATGTTAATCCAGTTCGATCAACGTTGGCATGTCATCTTCGTTTGCTATTATGTCATACTTGATTTAAAAAAATTAAACAATATATTGTCGGAGAATAATAATATGTTTCAAAAGAGGTGTTCCTAAGAACAAATACTCATGCTATCTATAATCTCTATTGATAGGTAAACACTTTATTGCATTCTTCATCTATTGCAACCAACAGTGGCATGTCATGATCCTTCTCCATAATCTTGTCCATATCATCATCATGTTCATCCAGTTCGATCAACGTTGGGATGTCATCGTCATTTTCTATTATGTCATACTTTTATTTTTTTTACCAGGTAGTTCATAGTAGGTGTCTGGAGTTGTTCTCTGTCAGAAGTTGTACTTACCCATTCGTTCTTCTTTAATAGATATGCTTTCTCCAAAGCATTATTAGAATGAAATATGTCACGTGCGTTTAGAGTGATATATATAATTTTTTTCGTCGAGTTTGAATTGAATGTGCATTGATTTTCCCAATTGCAGTTAATATTTCTTCTATGCAGTCTTCCCCGTTTTTCAGTAAAACAAAATTATTGTTTAACATATTGCATTCTGTTTTTTTTCCCAAAAAATTGTGCTTATCTTAAACATTGTGGTTACTTTACATCATTGAAAAAATTTTTAAATATACATTTAATTGAAATACTTTTATTCTTATCTTGAATGATGGCGTTGATCCACCTGTTAATACATTCGGCACCATTTGGTCGTTAAATTTGGAGCAGCGGGTTATGATGTGTTTACCTATTTCTGGATTCCACGTGAGACTTGTTTTCCTGAAATGCACGAAGGTTAGGGATCATAAGAGTTTTTTATTAAGCTATTAGTGTACTTTCTTCATCTACGTTGAATTTATATATTAGTTGTTTTCTGGATTCGTGTTATAATTGGTCTCAAACATATTATGTATGCATCAGATATGTTCTAGCATTTGCTACACGTCAGGACATCGTCACTTGGCTTTTTAAGAATCCTACGCGAGTACCTAAAATTTTACGCTTCAATGATAGAAGTGTTACCGTAGTGATCTTTGGAACTCATACAAACTCAGTTGTCGTTACAGCATGTTTGAATACGAGAAGTCAGTTCTAGAAGTCAGGAGCAATAACATTTTATTTTGCTTAAAAGCAATTTTTTCTTGTTTCTAGAAGTCATTGTGAAAAGTTAGTTCTCAATGTACATCCAAGCGCCCAATTATAATGCCTTTGGATACGGAAGAAGAAACTTCCATAACAAAAATCATAAGCAAAATATTTTATTGTTCGCAAAAAGTTACAGTCTTTTTTGCTTCTAGAAGTTGATCTGAATTCTTCCAATAAGTCAAAAAGTTACTTTTAAGCTTCAAGTTCTCTATTTCAGATTGATGTCGAGCATGATATTGCAAGGTCCCTTGTTCAAAGATCTCCATTCTTTTTTTCCCTTTTTCTTCTACACATACTTGTAATATAAATTTGATGTGCGTGCGATTCAAAATTTTAGTTGGACTGTTGGGCCCGAGGAGTTTGCACATCCTGCTTTTTTCTCAACTGTTGGAATTATTGGACCAACATTCTTCCTGGCGACCAATTTTCATTCTTTTTTGAAATTGATACTTTGGTTGCTGAGAAAAACTTAAGCTACGTCAGTTCCCAGATTTGATTTTATTATCAGTAATTTATGCGCTTATGGAATTTCTTATTCAAGATGCACACAATCACAGTAATAAAACTTTCACACGACTAAAGAAAAAACAATCACCGGTCTCAATCTTTCTTTTCACAATATAGACCGATCAAAATGGATATAGGTTTTATTAACAAAAACTATCATATCGTATATTCAAGATCGACCCATGAATTGAACCATAAAAACCAACAGAAAATGCTAGATGTTTGTGGTTGAGAATGACGTAAGTATAATTGCGAATTTTTGTACATGGTTTTAATTATTGTATTTGTTGCATTTGTTTGTTTTTGCGTGTTAAGTGCATATTTTGCATATATTTAGTGTCGAATCCATGCTAGTAATTGCTTATATTCTTGCAAATTATTGTATATTACGTTTCTTTTCTGTTTTTGTGTTTTATTATGTGAATCATCCAAAAGAAGTGAATTTGCACTTTATTGTGCAATAAAAGACGCTAGCCACAAATGGAGAAAGGTCAAAGACCAAGTGGAACTCGTTGAAGTCTAGGAGTTTGATATCATCTTGAAGAGGACGAAAAGACGAAGCTAATGGCGAAAGAATGGAGTCAATCCGACATTGTATGAAGAATATACCAGCATTTGAAGTGAGCCAAAGTTGCGCATTTTCTGAACGCACAGAATTTCTAAAGGCACCCGTACAAGTCTGACGGATTACTTAGGGCAGACCCACGTGTTCAGTTCACTGGCCAAGGCCACACTCATCTTCAACACTTATTCACACGGGAAATCAGCGTATGCTGATTATCATATTCAGCGGTGGAGCTCGACGGTTAATGGGTTTTGATCAACCACGGGAGAAGACGAATGTGTTGCTGCATTGGAATTGATGATAGAAATTAAACAGAGATTGGAGCTGGAGTTCGAGTTGCTTCCAGCGATTGAACACGAGTCTGGGAGACTGCTGCCATTATCGGACGATGGAATGATGGAGAAGCTGATGATAAACCGGCAGTGGCTGGTGGTTATGGTCGATGGAGTTGATCAGAGACTAAAGGAGATGGCTGAGTTCGAGAAGTATTTACGTGGTTTTGAGCTGAGATGACTCCGATGAGAATCTCTGATTACTTCCATTCAAGCTGAAGTTGCTGCCGGAGTTTATTGATGGGTTGCTGGCTTGCTTCCAGTGTCAGAGCTCGAGGAAACAAGATGTGTGGTATTCTCGAAAGAGTGAAAATGGTGGACGATGGCAGTATTGAATTGAGTTGAGATGATGCTGGCAGAAAACAATGGATATGGATAACTCGAGAGTTTGGCAGTTCAGATGGAGACGAGAAGGAAGTGATGACTGGTGGTGAATTATCATCATGGTGCTGAAATGATTGGAGATAGAAGGCTGACAGTTCCTCCAGCAAAGGAAAGATGGAAGGAGATCGAGATGCGGAAGCTGGGGATCAATGGTCGCTGTTGATAATGATGGCACTTGATAGGAACGATGCTGTGATGATGGAAGGTTTTAAGTCGAAGCAAAATATGGAGTTGCTGCTGTAACAATGGTTATGTAGCTGAGCTGCAGAGAGGATGGTGGTTGTGTCTGCGATGTAGATGACGAAGAGCCTGAGTTCGTGGTATTTTTGGGTTTTGCTGTGTTAATGGCTAGCTAGCTGCTGCCAATACATCAGAGAGGAGGAAGTTAAGATGTTGTTCACGATAATGGTTGAACAGGGAGACGAGAACGAGAAAAGATAAGCCAGTTGGAATTGGAATGAGTTTAACAAACTCAGATGTTTTATAATTTCACGGATAGCCTGGTATACGTGAGAGGTTTGGCCGGAAACATAAAACTGAGGGGAAAATATATTCACGGAGGGAGAAGTTTCCGTGATTCTGACGGGAGTAAACTAAAAGTCCAAGGAGAAAATATTTTCACGGACACTATTCTGTCCGAGAGAAATTTGGGAAGCATAAGAAAAATACCTTGTCAGTTCCAAGGGACTGACAGGCAAATGAGTTCAATGGGCTGGACTATCCATCTTTGAATGTGGACCCATGCGGCTGTTTACTCGTAATTACACGAGACAGACTTCGGCCGTGACCTTCTTAGGGGAATTTGGCCAAGTTTTGGCAACCAATTTAGCACGGGATGGAGCACGGGCGCAGCTACAATCTGGAGACTATATAAGAAACACTTCTTAACCTAAGAAGAATATCTCCACTCATATTATACCCTATTGTTCTTCATTCATATTTTAGGGTTTATCCCTTTAGGGGGAAACCGGGTAACAATGTAATCATGAGCAACTAAATTCTTGTTGGTTAGGATGAATTCAAAGTTCCGGGTGTGAAGCTTAATTATTATACAAAGATTATTTGAAGTTTTTATCATATTATCGATTGTCTTTTCTATGCCAAGGCTTTATGATTGATTTCTAGATTATTCAAGTGTACAATTGGATTAATCTTTTGATCATTCTATTGTTAGTATTGAGTTAGGAGATAAGTAATCGTCGAATAATTCATACACAAGTACAAATCGCGAGACCTTGCAGAAGGATTCTGTGGAGCAATTGCGAGTGAAGACAACATCAGCAAGTGAACCTTGAGCTAAGAGTTTAACTACTGGGATCAACCTAATTCACAAATCCTAAAGCGTTCGGTTGGATTACACCTTGAGTGAGCTACTACTTGGTGGTTCAGTTGGATAGAATTTGATATTGGAGAGCTTCCGTATCCGTGGTAAAAGGAGTTTTGGGGATAGCACTGAGCTAGCTGTTATTCTACGGTAGGTGATATATGATTCTTACGAAAGGTAAACAAGTATTTTATGTGAGTCAGCGTTTGGTAACGGCGAATGATTCCTAATCATCTTATTATTTATTATTCTTTTTGTTTATTATAATCAAACCAATCCCCCCTTTTTAGTATTTTTTATTATTTTGCTCAACCAAATAACTTATCAATTACACAGCTCTCTGTGGAAACGATCCTTACTACCGCTATATTACCAGTTAATTAGTGGGAAATATCTTAATTAATTTGTTGTGGTTACGGCACGCACCAATTTTTGGCGCCGCTGCCGGGGAGCTATTGTCAATTGATTTGTTATTTGTTTAGCTTGTTTTTGTTTTTAAATTTTTTCTTTTGTTCTTGTGAGTCGTCCTGTTTCCTTACGGACATAACATGTACGGAGCACAAGACCAATCATCGTATTATAGTGGTAATCAATTTTGTTTTCAATCTCTATATTATGACAGCTACCAACCATTCCATGGGTATAATCAAAACCAATCTTTTGTCTATGATCAATATCCTACAGAACCTTATGGTTATTCTCATGCATATCAACAACCGTATGACGGGTATGTAAGTGAAAAACCACAAGGATGGGGGGATAGTTATGCTTCTAATCATGATTCTTATAGTCTTACAGATCTAATGCACCGATTTATGGATAATATGGATCGAGAAAATCAAAAGTTGAACCAGCACATTCAAATGATGGATGAACGCGACCAGACTATGGAAAGTTATGCTCCTAATGATAGTTCTTCTACTCTCGAAGATCTAATGCACCAATTTATGAATAGATTGGATCGGGAAAACCAACAGTTGGATGAACACAACAAAAAGACTGAAGATACACTTCAAGAACTTCAAGAGGTTAGTGAAAACCTAAGAAGATAAATGAATCAAATTAAGAAGGAAATAACTAAGGAAGAAGTATGGCCTCAAAGCCAAATCAATTCTGACGTTCCCATGATCAATATTGGATATACGATTCATGAGTATCTTGAAGATGAGCAACCTTTGGAAAGTCCTTTCAATAATGGTAAAGTTATTCCAACTCCGGTTCATTATAACGATAACTCGCCTATTCAAAAGGAGGAGAATGGATATGACATAACCGTTGTTATAAATGGTGTAACGTACTCAAACAATGATTTTAGGATTTGCACCAATGAACTAGACTTTCTAGGAGATAATTCTGATTCCGATGACGAGGTTGTTGAAGAGATAGAGATTGAGAATGAAACCAAATTAGTTGAAGTCGTGGAAGACCCAATTGAGCTAGCCAAGGATTATAATGATGCTGAGATTCCAATCAAAGCAGAAACTGACGAAGAATGGATAAATAGTTTGATAGAGGACCACGATAAAAATGAGGTAAATATTTCATTGCAATTCTTTAAGAATGATGAGGATCCCGTAATACGAGAGATTGTGGAAGGTTTGTCTAATCCTTTGCATATTTCTAAATCTTTTGATCCACATCACTTAAGATTGAATATTTGTGCTTCTAAAATTCTTACGGATTATTTTACTTCTAAGTATATACCACTTGATGTGTTTGATTCTAGCATTGTGCAGGTTCACCGAGCGGAACCTATAGAAGTTCCCTTATTTTGTGTTCTCTATCCACTTTCGAGTGTAGAAAGGACTAAGTGTGGGGGAAGCTTTCAAGCTATAACAATTTCATTATTTATATGTTATGATAATCATTGTGTGAAGTTGTTACTAGAGTTGCAGATTGCTTTCTGGGCAGACTACCAGATTTTCAGATTGTTGGTATATGGACGATAACAAAAGAGTCGGGCTGACGACTTTAAACCAAGCGCTAAATGGGAGGCAACCCATAGGTTTTATATCTCAAACCCTTTTATTTTTTGTTTTTATTGTTTTCATATCATATTTTCATCCCCATGTTTAATTTCGTTGATCCCGGAATCTATTTTAGAAGAAAATTATGACGAATACCTTTTTGTCAGAAAAATTCAGACTGCACGTAGTTCAGTCGAGAGACTATAACTGTCAGACCGTTTATCGAAACACTGTGCCCGTTAACAGTCTGTATAAAACACGTAGATGAACAACTTTTGTGAAATGGAGTTTTTCCAAATTCCTTACCAATTTGTACAGTTTTTGTGTTTTATCTGTTGTTACGTCAGAATTCAGAATTTTCGGTTTTACACATTGAGGACAATGTGAAGTTTAAGTGTGGGGGAGTCTTTTGCATATAGAGTTTTTAGCCTTTTTGAGTCAAAATTTTCAATTTTTTGTATATATTTGAATAAAACCTCCAACTTTTAGAGATTTTAGAGTCACTAGCATACTTCTAGGTATGTTTACATTGAGATTTCTGACCGACATAACTGAACTTGGAAGTGTTAGGGAACTACATTTGATTTCTTGCTTGTTAGAGTGTTAAATAATGGATTTAATCATGCTGGTGATGCAAATTAGGAGCAGGGAGAAATGCATTATTAGAGTTGCCGATCAATCATTTGTGGAGACTACCTATTTTCATATCAACCGAGGCACCAGACCAAATTTTGTTGTAGCTGACTAAAGAGCTTTCTTTTGAGTGAGTGTCACCATACGTTAATTCCGGGTAGAATGGTGAGTTACCCAACCTCCCACAAATAGAAGCACTAATATTTGATCTCTTGAGTGCTAATTTTGACAATCATGAGGGTGACGTCTATAGATGAAAACCACCTTTAGTTTGATTTGCAGTTAGCGTCATTCTCTCTCGCCAACAACAGTTCCATAGAAACACCATCATCATCAACAAGTGGAGCGACATCAAAATCTACAAGGAAAGTTGAAGACGTTTGAGGTTTGCAAGCAACGATACAAGGAAGAGAAAATTTCATATCCAAGTAAAGCAACGTACAATGAGCAGATTTTTATATACATGTTGAAGACTTATTTACAAGAGCGAAGAAAATTAAAAGATGAGAGTTGTTGAAGTTTAGGATACAAAGACAATGCAAGTTGTGAAGATCAAAGTGGTAAAGTACTTCTTTCATGACCATGTTAATTTTAATTTCGTTATTATTTTTGGAGTTGCAATCTTTTTGTCAAAAGAAAATAATGACAAAAAAAATAAAGACAAAAGAAAAAAAAGAGAAAAAAAAAAAGAGAAAATACAAAAAGATTTGCATTTTGGTTGTTATTTGTTCAATAAGGCCATGGGGAAGAAAAATCTATAAGGAAGTTTCAAGCAACAATGAATAGAGGAAAAGAGTTGAAAATTGTCGAAGTTCTATGAAGTTCAAGAGTTTATCATCAACAGTTGAAGACCGAAGAAGAAGACCGAGAAGATGAAGAAGACGAGCTGAAGACTACGTTTCTATTGGATGTTGTGAGAGTGGTGTTATCATCATTGCAATCAGATGTGAAGGTGGTAAGTACTCTCATCTTCTATTTTTAATAATAATGGTTGATTTCCTTTCTTAGAGATCATCAGAAAAAGTCTTTTATTTCCTACGATCTTGTGGGGTCTCCAGAAATAATTCGGAAGGTTTCCTTCCGACCATTCAACGTGTGCAGGATTTCTCTCTTCATTTCTACCTGCACACATGTGAGACCCATAAAAAAACCCGTCTTATTGAGTGCAATTATCATAAAATCCTTTTAAGTGAGGCAGAAGTCGAGGCGAAATGCTTATTGATCGCTCTCAAATACGCGTTCTCTCATTATGGTGTGGTTATTTCTCACTCAACATTTAAGAATGAGAATATGTTCTTTGGTATTTCTAACTTCTTATTACTAGCATGCAGAAACTCTATGTCCTCATAGCTCTTTGGATGCTTGGGACGCTGGAACGCTTTGAAGTTGAAGTAGGTTTTGTGGGTATACCTCTAGTAAACCCTCACGAGACTATAACTCGTCCACTAGAGACACCTAGGGGTGTAAAGGCTTGTTGCACATGCTAAGTGCAACCGTATCCTCGACGACATGGAATTGTTGTATTTTAGATAGTTTGCTCGAAGACTAGCAAAAGTCAAGTGTGGAGGAATTTGTTAAGTGCATATTTTGCATATATTTAGGGTCGAATACATGCTAGTAATTGCTTATATTCTTGCAAATTATTGTATATTACGTTTCTTTTCTCTTTTTGTGTTTTATTAGGTGAATCATCCAAAAGAAGTGAATTTGCACTTTATTGTGCAATAAAAGATGCTAGCTACAAATGGAGAAAGGCCAAAGACCAAGTGGAACTCGTTGAAGTCTAGGAGTTCTTGATATCATCTTGAAGAGGACGAAAAGACGAAACCAATGGCGAAAGAATGGAGTCAATCCGACATTGTATGAAGAATATACCAACATTTGAAGTGAGCCAAAGTTGCGCATTTTCTGAACGCACAAAATTTCTAAAGACACCCGTACAGGTCTGACGGATTACTCAGGGCAGACCCACGTGTTCAGTTCACTGGCCAAGGGCACACTCATCTTCAACACTTATTCACACGGGAAATCAGCGTATGTTGATGATCATATTCAGCGGTGGAGCTCGACGGTTAATGGGTTTTGATCAACCACAGGAGAAGACGAATGTGTTGCTGCATTGGAATTGATGATAGAAATTAAACAGAGGTTGGAGCTGGAGTTCGAGTTGCTTCCAGCGATTGAACACGAGTCTGGGAGATTGCTGGGTTTTGTATACAACAGCCGAGGACTGCTGCCATTATCGGACGATGGAATGATGGAGAAGCTGATGATAAACCGGCAGTGGCTGGTGGTTATGGTCGATGGAGTTGATCAGAGACTAAAGGAGATGGTTGAGTTCGAGAAGTATTTACGTGGTTTTGAGATGAGATGACTCAGATGAGAGTCTCTGATTACTTCCATTCAAGCTGAAGTTGTTGCCGGAGTTTATTGATGGGTTGCTGGCTTGCTTCCAGTGTCAGAGCTCGAGGAAACAAGATGTGTGGTATTCCCGAAAGAGTGAAAATGGTGGACGATGGCAGTATTGAATTGAGTTGAGATGATGCTGGCAGAAAACAATGGATATGGATAACTCGAGAGTTTGGAAGTTCAGATGGAGACGAGAAGGCAGTGATGACTGGTGGTGAATTATCATCATGGTGCTAAAATGATTGGAGATAGAAGGCTGACAGTTCCTCCAGCAAAGGAAAGATGGAAGGAGATCGAGATGAGGAAGCTGGGGATCAATGGTCTCTGTTGATAATGATGGCACTTGATAGGAACGATGTTGTGATGATGGCAGGTTATGTAGCTGAGCTGCAGAAAAGATGGTGGTTGTGTCTGCGATATAGATTATGAAGAGCCTGAGTTCGTGGTATTTTTGGGCTTTGCTGTGTTAATGGCTAGCTAGCTGCTGCCATACATCAGAGAGGAGGAAGTTAAGATGCTGTTCACGCTAATGGTTGAACAGGGAGACGAGAACGAGAAAAGATGAAGCCAGTTGGAATTGGAATGAGTTTAACAAACTCAGATGTTTTATAATTTCACGGATAGCCTGGTATACGTGAGAGGTCTGGCCGGAAACATAAAACTCTGGGGGAAAATATATTCACGGAGGGAGAAGTATCCGTGATTCTGACGGGAGTAAACTAAAAGTCCAGGGAGAAAATATTTTCACGGACATTGTTCTGTCCGAGAGAAATTTGGGAAGCATAAGAAAAATACTTTGTCAGTTCCAAGGGACTGACAGTCAAATGAGTTCAATAGGCTGGACTATCCATTTTTGAATGTGGGCCCATGCGGCTGTTTACTCGTAATTACACGAGACAAACTTTGGCCGTGACCTTCTTATGGGAATTTGGCCAAGTTTTGGCAACCAATTTAGCACGAGATGGAGCACGGGGGCAGCTACAATCTCGAGAGTATATAAGAAACACTTCTTAACCTAAGAAGAATATCTCCACTCATATTATACACTATTGTTCTTCATTCATATTTTAGGGTTTATCCCTTTAGGGGGAAACCGGGTAACAATGTAATCATGAGCAACTAAATTCTTGTTGGTTAGGATGAATTCAAAGTTCCGGGTGTGAAGCTTAATTATTATACAAAGATTATTTGAAGTTTTTATCATATTATCGATTGTCTTTTCTATGCCAAGGCTTTATGATTGATTTCTAGATTATTCAAGTGTACAATTGGATTAATCTTTTGATCATTCTATTGTTAGTATTGAGTTAGGAGATAAGTAATCGTCGAATAATTCATACACAAGTAGAAATCGCGAGACCTTGCAGAGGGATTCTGTGGAGCAATTGCGAGTGAAGACAACATCAGCAAGTGAACCTTGAGGTAAGAGTTTAACTACTGGGATCAACCTAATTCACAAAGCCTAAAGCGTTCGGTTGGATTACACCTTGAGTGAGCTACTACTTGGTGGTTCAGTTGGATAGAATCTGATATTGGAGAGCTTCCGTATCCGTGATAAAAGGAGTTTTGGAATAGAACTGAGCTAGCTGTTATTTTACGGTAGGTGATATATGATTCTTACGAAAGGTAAACGAGTATTTTATGCGAGTCAACGTTTGGTAACGGCGAATGATTCCTAATCATCTTATTATTTATTATTCTTTTTGTTTATTATAATCAAACCAATCCCCCCTTTTTAGTATTTTTTATTATTTTGCTGAACCAAATAACTTATCAATTACACAGCTCTCTGTGGGAACGATCCTTACTACCGCTATATTACCAGTTAATTAGTGAGAAATATCTTAATTAATTTGTTGTGATTACGACACGCACCATTGCGATGCACTCTATTATTTTTGGAAACTTCCTACTGGGTCGTGGTTTGCTCACCCCTTTTCCTCTCTTTCCACAGAGTATGAAAGACTAGCTGACAAAGAAATTGTTATACAACATGGGATTTGGGTATTGCATTTGGATTTAGTCGAGGTGTTGGTTTGTTTTAGTTAATCTTTTGTTTATGTAATAATAATTATTTTATAATTTTTATAATTTTAAAATTAACATTAATTTTATTTAATAAAAAGTTTATTTGAGTTCGAATTTTGCATTTAATTCGTTAAATTATTTAAAATAAAAAAATCTTGTCCTACACGAGTTGCGGTCCGGAAATTTGGATTTGCTAGGTGGATCGGACCCGACCCACAAGGTCAAACTCGTGTCCGCTGGAAGTCCAAAAATTCGGGTTGTTACACATATACTTTTAGGGTTATAACGGCGTCAGCATATTCCTGACGACGTCAGCATTTTATGTTTCCGTCTTAACGGCGTCAGCATATTCTGTATAAGACATCAGCATGATGTTATCAGCGCCGGTCATCTTCTCCGGCGATGGTATCTTCTCAGGCATCGGTTTGCCGGCGACATTACCCGACGACCATTGTCGACAGCCATTACCGGCGGCCATTGCCGGCCACCTACCCCGGCGGCATATCTCTGTCCGGCATGTCTAAGTACTTCGCGTGCAACTTATTACCATGGTCCCTGGATTTTTCCACCCCGCTACTTTATATTGCTGGATGTTTACACTCCACAGAGCCAAGACGAGTTGGCTCGTCCAACAGAGTTGCTAACTGAGCCAAGCCAATGGTTCACTGGATTTTTCCGCCCCATACTGTTAGCCATGCGGATTTGGACGCCCAACGGTGGGCTTGGCATTACACCCATTTGTTTGGGCCAACCTTAACACCAACTTTGGATGCTCGCCTCTACAAGATGATCAGAAAAGTAATGTCGAAAAAACGCTCCAGAGAGGAAAGGATAGTCAGGTTGCATCGAGCCGCGGGAGCTCCTTTCAAACTGAATATCAGAGAATTCCTGCCGCCAATGAATTTTCAAGTTCCCAAGCTGCCAGAGTTCAATGAGAAAACAGATGATCCAGATCAGCATGATTTACACTATGAAACTGCCATGACCCTGTGGTAGTACAATGATGAGTTGATGTGTAAGATGTTTCCACAGTCACTGACTGGTGGAGCAATTACGTGGTTCAATCAAATCCCGGCACAGTCGATCGGGACTTACCATAAGCTGGTTGACGAATTCTGCTCTCACTACAAATACAACAGACGTGATTGCAAGGGATTCCACGCATTTTCCCTTCTGGGAATTCGGAAGGAGGAAGCAAGAATTTGCCGATGTGGATGGTGCCAACGATCAGGTCATCATCGCGGCTTACAAACAGGCATACCAGTATGATCAAAGAGGTGTGTATGATTCCTTGTTCAAGAGACCACCAAAGAGTCTGGAAGAACTGTACGATCGATCAGAAGAATACGCTCGAGTTGGGGATGATTCCAAAGCTTGAGAGACAAGAGAAGTTATTAATAGATCATCCAATCATCCAAATGATGGGAAGAAAGACAAGTCAAAGAATCGTTCGAGTGGACAACATAACGATCGAGGTGAAGTTCGAGATAAAAATCAAGGGGAACGTATGGAAACTGGATATCAGAAACATCATGATATGAAGCTGACACCATTGAACATACTGCTTACAGAGTTGTATGAGAAAATAAGCAAGGATTTGATCCCCCCACAGCCTTTGCCAGCGGAGACACGTGATAAAAGAAAATACTGCAATTATCATAAAGACATTGGTCACAAGACTGAGAATTGTCGCTCATTACAGATCGAAGTCCATCTCCTTACAGATCGAAGTCCAGCGAATGATAGATGCTGGAAAGCTGCAAGAGTACGTGAAAAGGGATTTCAGGAAAGGCTCGGGATAATTTGGCACAACACATGTGATTAATGTCAGTCACGCCATGATCCACTCAATGACCAGATGGGCATCAGAAGATGAAACCAGGAGAAAGCTCAGGCAACTAAAGGAATGGTACGTGACAACTCATGTCGATTTTGTCAGCGAAAATGAAGCAGAAATTCTGGAGCTTGGATGCACAAAGATCGAGTTCTCTGAAGCAGACATGATAGGTGTATATGCTCCTCACAATGATTCTATCGATATAGCAGCTTGGATTGGTATGTTCCGTGTACACTGTATTCTAGTAGATACGGGAAGCTCAGTGAGCGTGCTGTTTTCAGGAGCCTATTCTTGTATGAATCTCTCACACGACTTGATCGAGGAGGACGAATATCCAATTATCGGCTTCAGTGGCGAAGTTACAAAGGTGATTGGGAGAGTAAAGAGGCCTATAGAAGTGGCTGACAAGTCCGTTCTAAGCAGTTTCTTGTTGCTGGATTGTCGAGCTCCCTATAATGCGATCGTAGGACGAGACTGGTTGCATGCGATCGGTGCAGTCACATCTTCGTATTATCAATGCCTGAAGTTTATTACCCCTGAAGGGGTCGTGAAGGTTAGAAGCGACCAGATGGCCTCCCACAAGTGTCACGAGAATCCTATGGATGAATGTAGTTGCAGGAAATCCTACACTACACCCCTCATATGATTTCATTATTACTCAACTCATTTTTAGGTTTACACTCTTAATTTTATTGATCAATCTTTGAATATTCTTACAAGAAAAGATAAAGTAATAAAGAATGACCTCTCCTCTAGACTTTCTCTCTCCTATTTACTTGTTTCTTACTCAAAAAAGATCTCCCCCTTTCCTTTACAACTGAACGACTATTTATAGGGAAATACATAGTGGATGACAGCTAATCTGTCCTTTATTTTCGAATATGACTTGAGACATTCTCGCAACCTTACAAATCTTAATCTCGCAAACTCTCTAATTTTCGCAGGACCATCACATCTTTCTCATGATTTTAGCTGACGTCGTTTATTATATCATTTCTGAAATTGTTCTGCGACGCTGTTGTGTTGTGTTGTTGATAATTTCGCTGAAATATTATTGCTGCGAGATTCTGATCCTACATCTTGCCTCTTCTCATATCTTCTCTGCAAAGTAGAGAATGATGTGAGAAATGCCGCAACTGTTCCTCTCTTCATATTCTGCATTTATCACACGTATTCTTTCTTCCATTCGTTTCTTGACACGTCTTCTGTAACCGCTGCTTTTCAACCGCTCATGTCTTTTAGTCTTAATGGCATTTATTTCTTCGAGTAAAAAATCTTCCTTATATATTCTTCTTACTCTTCTTTTCACTTTCTTTTTACTTTCTCTTCTATTTTAATTCTCTCATCTCTGCAACTCTATTGTTCTTCCGTAAATTCCGCTACTGTAATTCTTCCTTCTTCAATCTTCTTACTTTTCATTCATTCACATACTCTATATTCAAATATGCCTCCAAGTGGCCATAAACATGAGAAAAACTTAAAAGACGTCCAAAAAGATCTTGCAGAGAAAGGTTTCACACTTTCCACCATTCCTGGTGAAAGTGCCAAATCAATTCTTTCTGTCAAACTTTTCTCTGATCAGTATTGTGATGATCAATCAATCATAATTTCGCTAGGTCAGATTCTCGCAGGTCTCCCCATTCCTCTTTATGACCCAGATATTACTCTATTCTATGAAATTCTCGCTCACCCGGGATTTTCGCAAGCTATTTTCCAACTGAGTGGGGACTGCATCCGTCTAATGCTAGAGTTCGCTAACCGCGGTGCTGGTAAAGGATCTCTGTACTCCAAAGAACTTAGGGATCCAAAATTCGCAGACCTGGAGATAGTTGCTGGGAAATATACAGTAGCGAGTTTCTTTGAGAACTATGAACTGATCTCCATGAAGAAAGAGAATACTCGCCGGGGTATTCGCCTAAAAAGGAAAGATAATATTGATGAAGCTAAAATTCTCATGCAATACATTGACTGGCATTCTGGTAAGAATAAAACTCCTCGCCAATCCAAAGATGATAAATGGTGTGTTTTTCCTTTAATGCTAAAAGGACCTTACATTGCTGGGTCAAACGTTCTTCCTGCAAATCTCGCTGCTTATCAACCTTGGGTTTTCTCTTGGCCCGAGAAGGAGAAAAAGGTATGTTTCTTCCAATTTAGCTCACTTTATATTTCTTCATTTGTCTTTATTCTTTTGTTCGATGACCCTTGCGATATTCTACAGATCCAAAAACTGAAAGATAGTTATAACAAGACTGGGACGACTAGTACCTTGTTAGCTCTTCGCTCATACACAGATGAGGTAAGAAATTTTTCTCTTATGATTTTAAACGGTATACTGTTGCTTCCATTTCTTATTTCTATCTGTGTGTGAAGATTATTGCTGAAATAGAAGAACCTGCCGATGTTGCGAAGACTAGTGATAAAGGAAAAGGCGCTCTTCGCAGGAAAAAATCAACTGGTCCTCCTTCAAAGAAAAGGAAAGTCTGTTCTTCTTCTCCTTCAAATATTCCTTCTCATGAAAATTCCGAAAGTGACAAGGATGATGAGGACAATGATGATCTTGCCGCAAGTGAAGATTTTCCACCTGAATCTTCTATGGCTAAGCTTTCTGGCCTCTTTTCTGATTCTCTGCAAGGAATGGGAGATAGCCAATTTGCTAATACCTGCAAATCTCTCGCTACAATTTGCGATGTCCCTTTGCTGGATGGTGATAGTTCTCTTCGTGGAGTTTCTAGATCAGTGACTCCCGACTTCTTGCATTCTCTAATAGTCTGGTATACTTTCCTTTTTACTTCTTCATTGTCATAACTCAAAATTTCTTTCTATATTAATATTTTTATATTTTCTCGCAGGCTGGAAAAGCTTCTTTCGCTGTTGCCTCAGATCTAGAGAGGAGACGCGAAAATCTTGAAAAGAAGAATCTTCAATTTCGCACAAAGAATGAAGAATTGGAAGCTGAAGTTAAAGTCTTCGCGAGAAAAATACAACTAGAAATTGATTCTTCTTGTATAAGAACAAAATCTCTAGTCTTCAGCAAGCTAATAATCAGCTTTACGGTATGTTACTTTTCTCTTTTCCCTTCATTCATTCATCCTGTTGTTTTATCTTATTTAAATGATCCTTTTTGCAGACATTTATGGTCTTTCTGATGAAGCTACCCTTCTTCGTTCATTTCCTAATGCCTTGGATAATGATACCCTTCTTGAGCGTCTTAATAATTCCTTAAATAGTTTCTCAAATGATAGAATTTCATCTCTTTCTCTGAATGAGCTTAGATCTAAATTTCGCCTCTTAGAAATTGACCATAGATCTAGTTTAGGCTTAGCCAACCGATTTAAGCGTCTCTTCTTGATTCTAAAGAGAAAACCAATGAGTTAAGAACCAAAATTAGCGGTCTCATAGATGATAAGGATCGCATCTCTGATCAAGGTGCTAAGGCTTTGGCGAAATTCCAAGAGACTCTTCTTGAAGTTCAACTTGAACGAGATGAAGCTAGCCGCAAGAACATCGAGCTCTGCGAAAGGGAAAACCAAATTCGTTCTCGTCTTCTTATAAGTAATGAGGATGAATTTTTTGGGCTGCGAAAATCTTAGATGATGCCAGAAAAGATTTAGGTGTAAATGTTAGTCTCCAAGTTGAGCATACAGCCTTGATTAGAGATATGATTTCTGACAGAGAAGGTTACTAACTGCTCTTCTTTACTAATCTTTTGCTTCTTATGAATTTTCATCAAGTTAATAATTGATTGTCTTTTGCTCGCAGATTCTGAAAGTAGATATCGTGAAAAGATTGAGGAACTCGAAGCTGAAAAGGAACTCGCAAAGAATCTTTCTTCTCGCAACGACAAGTATTCTAGATTAAAGAATCAAATCAAGATCACTGTTGCGAATTTTAAGAATGATGCTATGCATTTTCGCAATCAAACTATCCAAATGGTTTGTGACGATCATAATATCCTCATTCTGATTATCCTTGTCTCTTGGAAGAGATCCCACAGAATACTCCCAGTCTGATTATTTCTGATAGCGAAGCTGATGATGAAGAATCTGATGGTGATGAAGGTTCTGATGGTGATGAAGATTCTGACGCAGACGAAGAAGGGAACAAGTCTGATGAAGATAATGAAGGATCAACTAAGAAGTAGTCTTTGTTTCTTTCTTTTTCTGTAATATACTTGTACATTTATTCCTTCTTTCTGTATATTTGTGTTTCTTTCATTTTGACCTGCATTCATTAAAACAATTCTTCCTTGCAATACAGTTAATCAATATAATCATTAATTTTTGAATCTTTGAGTAAATCTATCATATGGAGACAAATAACATTTTCTAATTTCATTCATTCCCATACTTGCCTCTGTTATTTGTATCCAAATGAGAGATTTTATTTTTCTTATTTTGCCTCAATTTCGCAGTTAATTATGTATAATTTCGCAATCTTATGCGAAGTGAATTTTGATTCTTTTCAAAATCTCATTCCTGTGTGGTCTTATTTTCCTTCCTAATTAAAGGTCTTATTATGCCACCTCTTGTCATTGCGACAAAATCGCAGGACGTCCTTGCACTTTCATGCAAAAACCCATTGATCTTGCCTTAACTTTTTCTTTTGTATTTTGGCCTCTTCAGGAATGTTGCGACAATATGACAGGCCTAAATATTCTTGCGAAAATAAAGCCCCATGACATTGCTTCGTGCGACAAAATCGCAGGACGTCTTCGCACTTTCATGCGAAAACCCATTGATCTCGTCTTATCTTTTTCTTTTGTATTATTGCCTCTTCAGGATTGTTGCACAAATATGACAACCTTAATACCCTTGCGAATAAAAAGCCTCATGACATTTGCGTCTTAAGACACTTATCAGCTCCCTAATGGAGGGTGCCGCCCTTATCTCCCCCTGGTTGCCCCTTCAAGGAGGCGTACTTCTACCATACAAGGTTAGCTCCTCCCATCCAGTCTTAACAACAACCAGTTGTTTTCGCAGCCTCTTATCCCTTTTACCTATAGGGCTTATGGTTACGAGACTGCACCCTAAGTGGGGTTTTCTTCAGGCCGAGTGCAGTATAAGCCAAGACTTGTCAAGAATGGAAAGTACGCTTCAAACGTCCCTGGCACTCTTGACTCAACCGTGTACCTCGGCCTTGATCAGATCTGCACTCCTTGGGAGAGTCCTTATTACCTTAGTCGCCCAACCTAAGTCATATGCTTAAGCTGAGAATCCAAGGTGCCTCTCCCGGATGGGCTTTATTGACCCCAAATCTCCATGACTCAGGTTCCGGTGGCGGTGTAGCCTTTCCCTGAGCCATGCAACAGTACCCCCTTATATGACGTACTTTAGGTCTTACATTTGCCTCTTGCGAAATTGTATTCGCGAACTAGGGTGTACGCCATAAAGGTTCGCCTCTTTCTCTTTTGTCATTTTTCTCTGATTATCTTCTGTAAAATTCATTATCTCTGCGAGAGTCTCGTATATCATATTGTATTTGCATTTCGCAATCTCAATTTTGTCATTCAATAAAATGTATTTTGAGAATTTTACTTATTGCGAGAGTGTCGCAACAACTTAATCATTCATACATTTCTGTTTTTATTACCTTTGTCCTCCTTGCTTCTTTATTATTTTCTACTGCTTCCTTGGTAGTGGTATGTTCATCATTTTTATTCTGAGCTAGCATTAGTTTCGCAACATCTCTTCTTATTTTCTTTCGATTGCATCCACCATCAACCTCTCACTTCTCTGTGTATCTTTGATTTTGTGTCGCCAGTTTTCCTTCTTGTTTGCTCTTCCTTCGAAAGATTCTATCTCAGTTTCGTAACACCTCTTTCCTTCAACCCAATCTCCCTTTATGATTCCTACACCACTGGGGTGAGGGAACTTGATGCACTGGTGGAAAGTTGAATCTATACCTAGAATCCCACGTAGCCAAGGTCGACCAATTAATGCATTGTAGGGTGATTCTACATCAACGACACAGAATAAGATTTCGGAAGATATTTCCTTCAATGGAATGCGCATAGTAACCTCCCCTTTAGGCTTGTTAGCAGTACCATTAAAACCATATATCTTATATGTTGATGGTATAAGATCATCATCTCTTCCTCCCATGGTTTTATAAGTATGATAAAATAATATTTTCACAGAGCTTCCAGTATTGATTAGAATTCTATTAATTGCCCATGAATCTTCAGCTTCATCATCCTCATCTTCTTTCGGTTTTGGATTAATTTCTAATTTTACTACCAATGGGTTATCATGTACCTCTTCACCTTCGGGGATTTCTTCTGCGGTAAAAGAAATGATCTGTTTCTGTCATTCTTTTAGTGGCGAGATTTTCGCAATATTCATAACTTCTCTTCCATCATTATCTCTTGCGAACACTCTACTTAAAACATTGTCATGAAAATATTCAATTTTATTGTATGAATGTACGATAGAGTGACAGAATAAATTCTTTGCTTTTGCACCAACTTCTATGAAGAATGTTTCCTTCTTTTTCATTGTGTTTACTTTGTGATGCTCTGGTGGTGGTGGTAATGGTTGAGATTGTGGGTATCCTACCAAAAAGTGGTTTAATTTTCCTTGGTATATCATTCTTAGAATAATTCTTTTTACATTTCTGCAATCATTTTTTGTATGTCCATGAAAATGATGATAAGAACAAAACTCATGACTTCTGTGGTTTGGAGGTGGTTCCGTTCCCATGTTCCATGGTGTTGGTATATTCTCCATTAAAATTATAGCTTCCCATATTTTCTCCACACTTGCATTTATAGGTGGCATCTTGATTTCTTCCCATACTACCTTGTGACCTCCTTGTCCTCTATTATAGTTTTGTCTTTGACCTCCATAAGTTTCTTGTGGTTGATCAAGTATTTGAATCTTGTTATTTCCACCCTGATTGTAGAAATTTCTTTCTCTTTCATACTCCTCTTGATCTCGGCTTCCCATAGACACTAGTTTATGTTGATTGTTACCCGTCACCTTCTCTTGTTGTACTTGCGAAGTATTCTCTACTGTGTTTATTAGTTTAGGTAATAAGCTTGCATTCGCTGTTTGTGAGATGGTGTTCGCAACTGGATATGACTCCATTTCATTTTGCCTTTCCTCTAGAGCAATGTATTCTTCGTGAAGTTCTCGCAATTCAGTCATTGTGATCGTATTCTTGACTCTGAAAATTTGGACATACAATAGGTTTGTTGCAAACATAGCATTGATAAATGATAATATAAGATATCTCTCATCTACACGGCCATCCATTTCGATACACATAGTTATCCATCTTTTAGTCAGGTGCTTCAAACTTTCGCCAATCCTCTGTTTTAATCCAAACACATCTTCTATACCAGGTCGCGAAGAATTATTACTTATATATGCCCCTAGGAATGTAGTCTGCAAATGATTGAGGGATGTTATTGTATTCTTTGGTAGACCTTAGAACCATTTTAACGCCTCTCCTGTTAAGCTAGATGTGAAATATTTGCACAATACGGCATCATGATTTTCCCATTGCAACATGCACCTCACATAGGCTTTAATGTGTTGAATTGCACAAGTTGTTCCATCAAAAATGCTGGTTAATGCGGGAAAATTGCATTTCGGTGGTATTCCTCCTAATTGTACTTCCCTTGTAAATGGAGTTTTCACAGCTTCTTCTATAGCTTCATCCAATTGTCTTCTGCATACTTCTCCTCTATTATTTAGCATTCCTCTCATTTCTTCTAACTCTTTCAAGATTTGTTTATTTACACCTGAATTTTGATCCATTGGTCTTTTTAATTTCGCCTCTCTTCTTCTGTGTTCATGTCTTTCTTCTCTCGCGAAATTTTGCACTTCTTCTTCATTATCCTCCTCTCGTCTTCTTCTGCGAGTTTCGTCTTCATCTCTATCTTGAATTCGCAAATGATTATGTCTTTCATTTTCCCCTTCATGATTTTGTTCATTTTTTATTAATTCCATTCGCTGCCTTTCATCCATCCTCTTTATTCTATCGTACTCTTCATTGATATTACCGTTATTCCAGTTTTGTGTACGCCTTCTTTCTCGATTGTCGTGATTTTTCTGGCGAATTGTCTCCTGAAGCTCTTGTTCTTCCATTTCCGCTCTCAATCTTTCACGTTCGCAGATTAAACGTGCTTGTTCAGCATAATGTCTTTCAATTTCTTCTTCAATCGTCTGTTGATTTCTTTGAGTTTCTCTTTCATGTAAAATTCTTCTTCCTTCCTCTCGATTTCCTTCGCCATCTTGGTCATTTCGTCCCTGGCGTTGTCTGTTCTCTTAATTTCTACCATTTTGCCCATCATCAAAAGTTTCATTTTGTAGAACGTAACGATCATCAGCTCTTTCTCTATTTTCACGATATTCTTCATTAGGATTTGATATTTCTTCTTGAATATTGTTTCCAGCATTGATTGTGGGTGAGTTTCGCCTCATTTCTCTTCTAGTCGATCTTGAATATGATTTTATAATATTTCTCGATCTTATATTTTGTAGTCTTATATTTTCCATCCTCAATTCATGATTTTGCCTTGTTAGATTTGCACGTTCTTCTGCCTCAGCTCTTCTTTCTTCATGTATTCTTCGTCTTAACGTTTCTAACGCTCCAATTTCCTCATATCCATGAATTATTCCTTCATTTGCTTCTTGATTTCTCTCTACCTGTCTATGGTTTCTGTTTTGTTGCTTTTCTTCTACTTCTTCTGCCGAATTTGATTGCCAAGTGTGTATACTCACCCTATCATAATCTGTATTCCTCCCTTGTACTAGTGTTTGTTGAATTGGTGGTTGAATTTGATTTTCTCTATTACTTCTCATTCTAGTAGATTCTCCCGTTTCACTTCTTTCTCTCCCAGCAATTCTCTTGCTTCTTCTAACAGTAGTCGGTTGTTCGGATGTATTTCTTCTTCTAGCCATTTCTTCAATGTTAACAATATTGCAAGAAATTATGTAAATTCTTAATCAATCACTCTAAATCTTCACAAATCTCAATATTAATCTTCAATTTTTTCTAGAATAATCTTCAATACGTCCCTGTTTCTAGCGCCATTATGTAGTTGCAGGAAATCCTACACTACACCCCTCATATGATTTCATTATTATTCAACTCATTTTTAGGTTTACACTCTTAATTTTATTGATCAATCTTTGAATATTCTTACAAGAAAAGATAAAGGAATCAAGAATGACCTCTCCTCTAGAATTTCTCTCTCCTATTTACTTGTTTCTTACTCAAAAAAGATCTCCCCCTTTCCTTTACAACTGAACGACTATTTATAGGGAAATACATAGTGGATGACAGCTAATATGTCCTTTATTTTCGAATATGACTTGCGAAATTCTCGCAACCTTACAAATCTTAATCTCGCAAACTCTCTAATTTCCGCAGGACCATCACATCTTTCTCATGATTTTAGATGACGTCGTTTATTATATCATTTCTGAAATTGTTCTGCGACGCTGTTGTGTTGTTGATAATTTCGCTGAAATATTATTGTTGCGAGATTCTGATCCTACAATGAATATAGGAAATCATAAGTTAGCGGGCACCATATCATGCGAGTCGAACAAAAATAACAATTACAGAATCCTCTCCCTCCAGAATCATATATGGAGAGGACGCAGCTGACCCCCCAACAGTCGAGAAACTGATCGAGGTCCAGATTGGGGATGAGAAGCACAAAACCACGTTCGTAGGGGCAGATTTACCCGCACGAACGCGATGGTTTGATTACATTGTTAAGGGAAAACATTAACGTTTTCGCATGGAGTTTTGCTGAAATGCTTGGGATTGATCCGAACGTAGCCTGCCACAGGCTAAATATCGATGAGAAGTTCCATCCAGTTCGTCAGAAAATTAGGAATATGGCGCAAAGCAAAAAAGATGGAGTTGCTGCAGAAGTCGAGAAGCTATTGGAAGCAGGCTTTATTCGACCAGTACAGTTTCCTCGTTGGCTGTCCAATGTCGTGCCCGTTCCAAAGAAGAATGGAAAAATTTGTGTTTGTATCGATTTTACTGATTTAAATAAAGCATGTCCGAGTGATCTGTACCCACTTCCGCGGATCAGAGATTTGGTGGATGCAACCTCAGGGTATGGAAGACTGTCATTCATGGACGGTTTTTCGGGGTATAACCAAATACCTTTGTTCGAGGGAGATCAATAGCATACTTCCTTTGTGACTGACAGAGGAGTTTACTGCTATACTGTAATGCCGTTCGGGCTAAAGAACGCAGGGGCGACCTACCAATATTTGGTAGATCATGTCTTCAAAGATTTGATTGGGAAGACGATGGAAGTATATATCGACGATATGGTGGTGAAATCTGAGCAAAAGGAGTCACATTTTCTCAATCTACGGAAGACGTTCAATATCTTGAGGCGATACCGTATGAAGCTCAATCCAGCAAAATGTTCATTCGGGCTATTATCGGGAAAGTTCCTGGGATACTTGATGACGCACAAAGGAATCGAGGCGAATACGGAGCAAATCAGAGCCATCAGAGAGGTGCCATCCCCAAGAAAGAAGAAGGAAGTCAAGAAATTAGTGGGACGATTAACAGCTTTAAATCGTTTCATTTCACGCTCGTCGGATTGATTCAAACCATTCTTTGATGTTTTGAAGAAAGCAGTGAATTTTGGTTGGACGGATGAGTGCGAAAAAGCTTTCGATGAAATCAAACAATATTTGTCAACTCCCCCAGTATTGGTGAGTCCAAAAGTTGGGAAACCTGTCGGAGTTTATCTGGCTGCAATGGAGAACGTTGTAAGCGCAGTGCTGTTTGTTACTGACCCTCATGAAAAGCATGTTTACTTTGTCAGTAAATCTTTGACGGGGGCGGAAACACGGTACAAAAAAATTGAAAAGATAACACTTGCATTGTTGCATGCATCTCGTCGCCTCTAACCATATTTCCAATGGAGACAGATCGTAGTCTACTATGAGCATCCGCTGAAGAGAATCCTGGAACGTGCTGATGATTCCAGCCGACTAGTCATATGGTCGAACTTTCTGGGGCGTATGAGATCAACTAAGAAACCAGAACTGCAGAGAAGGGACACGCTCTGGCTGCACTGTTAGCAGATTTTCCTGCAGACGACATAGAAACGGTTACCGAAGAAGAAAATGAGTTATTGAACAAACCCATAGAGTCAACCACTAATAAGACTGGGGGCGAAACCGCAAGGAGGTTGATACACCTGAGCAACTGTGGACTGTGTTTACTGATGGGTCATCGAATGTTGGTGGAGCTGGAGTTGGATGTGTCATGCTTACTCCCGAAGGTTCAAGGATCGAGAAAGCGACTAGATTAGGCTTTCGAGCATCAAACAATGAAGCTGAATATGAAGCAGCGATTATCTGTTTAGAGGCTATCAAACAGTTAGATGCGAAGAACGTGAAGTTGAAAACTGATTCTATGTTAGTAATTAACCAGTTTCTGGGGACCTACAGAGCCAAGGAAGAAAGGATGGCCTTATATTTAGATCGTATGAGAGAGATGGTAAATGAATTCGACCATTTCTCTATTGGGCAACGACCACGGTTGGAAAACTGGCGTGCAGATGCTTTAGCATATCTGTCTTCCGCAGTCGATACTGATACCCCCCGTTTCGTTGTGGTGGATTTCCAAGTGTTACCTAGCATCTCCGACAGCCACTTTGTTCTGGCTCTCGAACACGCTAGTGGGGGCGAGAGGGTAACTACATCAACACTGGAACATATTGAAAATGTTGATAGCAATATGGATGTTGATAGTCCAGTGATAGACGATACAGGCAATCCTGCTGAAAACGCTTCAGAGTTGTGTCAACCTTATATTCGTTATTTGACAACCAGTGAACTCCCAGAAGATGAGAAACTCGCTTCAAAAGTGAAAAACAATGCATGGAGATAATCAATGATCGAGGGACAGTTATACCGCAAACCTGTAGCTTTGGAGCCATTTTTGCGATGCATATCAACCGAGAAAGGACAATAGTTATTGGCAGAGGCTCATGAAGGAATATGTGGGTACCATTCTGGAGGGAGCGGTCTCGCGCACATGATACTTACCCAGGGGTACTTCTGTCCATACATGCAGAAAGATGCTAAAGAATACGCGCAGAAATGTGTGCCATGCAAAGATCACGCTCCAATTCCTAAAAGGCCCGCCAACGAATTGCATCCAGTTTTCAGTCCCTGGCGTTCGATAAGTAGGGACTAGACGTCGTCGGACCACTTCCCCGAGCTCCTGGAGGAGTGAAATATGTACTGGCCGCAACTGATTATTTTACAAAATGGGTTGAGGCAGTGGCATTGGTACATGTTACCAGATACGACGTAAAAAGGTTCATATGGGAGAACATCGTCTGCAGATTTGGAATCCCACACGAGTTGATGTCAGACAATGGAGAGCAGTTCGATTCTGGAGTGATCGAAGAATTCTGCGATAATCTGACCATTTGCCACAACTTTTCTGCTCCATATTATGCTCAAAGCAATGGGCAGGCAGAAACAAAAAATCGTATTATTATGGACAACCTCAAGAAAATGCTGGAGAAGGCGAAGGGAAGTGGACATAGGAGTTCCCTGGAGTCTTATGGTCTTACTGGACAACCCCAAAAAGATCCACTGGATTCTCCCCATTCACGCTTATGGAACAGAGGCAGTCATACACACTGAGGTACACCTGAAGACTACCAAGACCCGTGTTGTCGAATCTGGAAACAATGAGAGCATACTAGCTTTAGATAAAGAGCTGCTGGAAGAAAAAGAGAAACAACCTTGCAGAAATTGGTTCGATATCAGCAGGCAATCAAGATGAGTTACGACCGAAAGGTCAAAGAACAAGCATTTAAGCCAGGGGAGTATGTCTTGAAGAAAACTCGAGCAGCCACAATGGAGCCAAACTGCGGAAAACTCGGAGCAAATTGGGAAGGTCCATACATAGTATACAGGCCCGCATCTCGGGGCTCCTACTACCTAAGGAACCTCAATGGTACTCAAGATTCAAAACCATGGAAGCCATGGAATTCATTTCACTTGAAAACATTTTATCATTAGCTAGATTCGCATAGGAGTAGTCTCGTTCAAATCCTGCTGTGCTGCACTCTTTTTCATTAATGATGGTTTTATTCCACTGGGTTTTCCACGCAAAGGTTTTATCGAGGCAGCTGTTGTTGGGTAGTAGATACTTATCTTGTCATTCCTATTTAGATATTTAATTCAATATTATTTTGGTACTCCACATTCTATCAAAATTGTTCACTGTTGCGGATGGTTCGAATCCGCAGTCAGTCCTAAATGACAAAGCAGTCCAATTCGTGTATACTGTGAACAACATCTCCAACACCTCGCAGATAGGGTGAATGCACAATTCGAGCATTTTTACCCTATCCATAGCATGTCCTCATCATATGGGACATCAACAAATGTGGCGAACATTTTCCCTGTCCAGACATGGGGAAATGTACACATCTCAACTCTGCACGCATCTTGAATAGTGGGATTGGCCCACTGCGCGAATTCAAGATAGCAGAAAAACTCATTCTTATTCCATGCGCGAGCAAAACAGTGAGGCAGTGCACCATTGCACAAACATTGAGCACCATGACACAAACTACAAACTGGGAGCAAGTTACATATCACCTCAGTCACTTGGGGGTGAGATATGCAACACCTCAGCACAAACATACTATTAGTTGGTGCGAGCTGCATAACACTCTAACAACACGCTTGGGGGCGAGTTATGAAGCACTCCAAAACGCAAAGTTCAGTCGCAAACGGATTTAGGGAACCCAAACTTCTTAACGCATAACAAGTTATAAATTAAGAGGGGACGATGTTTGTACCCTAATATTTCACACACAAAATGGGCTCACTTGGGCCTAATATGCTTCTTATATTAGCCAAGTATAGGCAAGTTGGGCCTTAGAAGCACTCTATGTACAAGAACATGTGCAACAACCCAAATAAATGCAAAGAAAGTCCACGTCAGAAATGTTGGGCGCCACGTCAGCAAGTCACATGCCATATCAATATGCCATGTCAGCAATGTTGTGGCCACATCAACATGAATGTGCCCCATTAACATACCACGTCAGCAGTACCAGCTGCCACGTCATCAAAACGGCCAAGTCAGTAGGTAACGTGGAAGAATATTTGTCGAAGTGGAAGTATATTGTGTTAGGGTTATAACGGCGTCAGCATATTCTTGACGCCGTCAGCATTTTCTGTTTCCGTCTTAACGGCGTCAGCATATTTCATGTAAGACATCAGCATGACGTCATCAGTGTCGGTCATCTTCCCCGGAAGGTCAACTTCTCTGGCGACGGTATCTTCTCAGGCAGCGGCGTAGTAGTGGTTTTCCGGCGGCCGGTCGGCGGCATATCTCCGTCCGACATGTCTAAGTACTTCGCGCGCAACTTATTACCATGGTCCCTGAATTTTTCCGCCTCGCTACTTTATACTGCTGTATGTTTACACCCCACTGAGCCAAGCCGAGTTGGCTCGTCCAACGGAGTTGCTAACCGAGCCAAGCCAATGGCTCACTGGATTTTCCGCCCCATACTGTTAGCCATGCGGATTTGGACGCCCAACTGTGGGCTTGGCATTACACCCATTTGTTTGGTCCAACCTTTACACCATTTTGCTTAATTAATTCTGTAACCCTAGAGGAATATTCTGGAAGGTTTGTTGGCCAATTCACACAGGGAATATCAATACAATTTATGCAGGGCAAATTAAGACAATTTATGCCAGGAGGCATGCATGGCAAATCAATACAATTTATGCCAGGAGGCATGCGGGGCAAATTAAGACAATTTATGCCAGGAGGCATGCAGGAAAAATGAATACAATTTATGCTCACCTCGAAATTAGGGTAAGATCCTGATTTGCAACATATAAATAGATGGCTTCACAACTCTAAAAGGTAGGCAATCTTTTCCATGTAAACTCCTGTGAAAACTCTATCTAACTTAAGCATCAGAGGGTTTTTTGCAGGTACCCCCGACACTATTCACGTGAAGAGAAAGAAGGGAGTCGAATGGATATTCTACTCCAAGCTTGTGGACTTTGACACACTTTATCAACCTCTAGTACATCAAGCTCTTGAGCATTTGTTGTTTTTTTTTTTTTTTGCTAAGTCCAATAGTATATTAAAGGAAAAAACATAATTACAAGAGTTACAAAGGGGCTCAAGACCCCCACCCCATAAACCAAAGGGGTAAATAAATAACTTCCTTAATAACCCGAAGACCTCAAAAACCAAAGTCAAAAGACTATTAACTAAATTTGATAGCATCAAAACATCTTGAACCGAAAAGGAGACCCTCCTTTTTGAGCCTTAAGCCCCAAAGAATTGGTATCCAAAGACGGTGTAGGATTCGACCGAACTGATTTGCTACCTAAATCAGGCCCTCTAGCCTTTGTTCCCATATCCGTTGACTCACTTTCCGTTGTTTTCTCCGATTCCAGATTCTCTACATCCCGCCCTTGATCTGGCTTAAATATACGAGATTTGGTTGTTTGCAAATCTGTGATATTTGCTGGAAATTTATCCCCTCCTTCCGAATTGTCCAGAATTATTTAAGGAAATATCATTAGAATTTTGGTGCAACTTAAACTCCAGGGTCGAGATCGTCTATGCCACTGCTTGTGTGTGCCCTATGTGCCACACCAATAGAATGACGCCACATCATTCCTCTCATTAACCATGACTAACTAACTAACTAGATTTTCTATATATAACATCAGTCATTTAGGAAAGATAATCAATTATGGACTAAAAAAGAGATTACCAGTATATTAACGCCAACCTTTCCTATATTAACGCCAACCTTAGCTGATTTTTTTACTCCCTCCTTTAAAAAATTGTTCAGAAATATGAATATCTTTTGAATTTAAGGAAATATCTTTAGAGTTTTATTGCGACTTAAACTCCAAATCCTTTCCTATATAAACGTCATTCTCTTTTGAATCTCGCTGATTTTTAGCCTTAACTAAAACTGAATTATTCTCCAAAACAAGATCTTTATTTGCTGGCGTATTAACACTAGAATTTGAGTATTTTCTGGCATTCAAAACTCTAGTATTAGTTGTCAAAACCGAATCTGAGACATATTCCAAATCACGTGCACTAATAACCAAGTCATGATTTGAATTTGTTTCCAAAAAACGTCCAGAACTTGAATCACCCAGATCACTTCCAGATTTTTCCGTGTTAGGAGCTGTTTGGATCCTTTTAGAGACAATTTGTGTTGCTTTCAGTTTTTCGGAATCAGCTTTTTCCAAAAGTGCTTTTGTTTTAGCTCTGTGTTTAGCTGATCTCTTAGCTTCACATTTATCCAAAGGGAAAAATATCGTTTGGTCCATTTTTAGGTGGGCCCACATCAGTTTGGTCCTTTCAACCTTTTCCATTTGGTCCATAATTACTTAAAAATATTAAATGGACCAAAATATCCTTCCAGGTTAATTTCTATTTGTTTTTTTAGGTGTTCATTCCTTCAAATGAACACCTAATAAAACCTAAAAAATTCTGTTTACTTATTTTCTTTGCAACAGTTCATTCTGTCTGATGAACTCTGGAGTTCATTCCTTCAAATGAACACCTAATAAAACCAAACTAAATCACATATGAAAAACAAAGTTCATTCTATAAAATGAACACAACTCAAAACTTCGTTATTGTGACAAAAAACAGAGTTCATTCTTTCAAATGAACATCTGATAAAACCTATATGGAAACAAACTTCATTCTTCAAATGAACACCTGACACAACCTATAGGCTCAATTCTTAAAAATGCCACTCTTGGAAATGTGTTTCCAAAAGTGCCACCCTAACCCCAAATCTACCAAAAGTGTCACTATATGACATTTTTGCCCCTGATATTAGAGGACCCTTAATTGTTTAATATTATTTCCAACTTTCAAAACTTAAAGTAAGTGTTTTTCCGTGTGGTTTTCAGTGCAAAAGTCCTGATGAAAAGGTCAGGACACTCTACTGGACCCTAACATATTTCTAAAAAATCTTATTTTTTTAAATGAAAATTTGGAAATCACTTTTTTTTAATGGTATTTAAGTGTTTAGGGTCTCTAGACAGGGTCTGGACTCCGGAAAGGACCTTTTTGGACCCACTCTAGTTTTCTAATAGAAAAAAATATTAAAATAAGATAATTTTTGTTAATATTTTGTTGTCAAGTTCCAGGACCCTTTAACTGGACCCTATACTGGATTCTTGGATTATTAATAAAATAATCTTGTTAATGGAATTAAATAAGATTTGAAAGTTCTGGACCCTTGGAAGTATGTCAGGACCTTAGTTTAAGGACCTTTTAACTTTACCACCTAGGCGCCATGTAGATGACAAGTAGAACGAACGAGGTGAGGACCTTTTCTACCAGGGTTAGGACCTTATAATTATAAGTTGGGACCCTACGCTAAAGACCTTTCTCAACTCGACCACGTATGTGCCATGTAGGTGACAACGGGGATGAACGAAGTGATAACATTTTTACTAGGGTCAAGACCCTCTAAGTCGGGACCTAATGCTTCACCTTCCTTACACCCCCGTTACACCCCTTTTTTCCTTACATAACCCACCCAAGTTCATTCTTTTTTTTTAGAGGTTCATCTTCTTTATTCTTTCATCTTGTTTTTTTCTTTTTCATGGCAGCTGCTACACGATGAAAGCAAATCATCCAACTGAGATAGAGAAGGAATGATCTACAGGTGAGCTTAACTTTTAGCTCTTTCAAATTCGATATTAAATTTGGGTTAATTTCAATTTCAAACTCAAAGTTAGGGTTCTTAAATATGTATTGGGGATTCGAATCCATGTTTATTTATATAGTTTACAGTGAAATGAGGTATGGTTTATCTTTAATTTTGTGGTTTGGTTACTTAATTTATGTAGGGTTCATGATACAAGATGATCTTATAACTGATAGTATGTTATGTTTTGTGAAATGCAGTTGCTAATTTGTTGTCGCCATAATGATAAGCAAAGATGTTCTCATCCACTGCGATGGAGAATAGGTGCACAATGCATTGCACGTCTTGGTTCCACAAATCTTATCCTTTATTGATTTGATCTCAGCAGTTAAACACTCCACATGATTCAACATTGTTTTATGGCTATTACTTACCTGGACACTTAACTCCTCCAACTGGCCCTTCACTGCACTTTTAAATACCTCCATTTCACCAATCACCGTCATTTTCAAATCCTCCGTATGACCAATCATTGCATTTTTCACAAAAGACTCGAAAGAAGCAATGACTGAAGTTGATGTCCTAGAACAAAGAACATCAAGTTGGGAGCGAGGATGTGCCACACGTGCTTCTTTGTCATCCTTCTCAAACAAATCTTTTTCCTCCACCACATTTTCATTCCCTAACAGATCTTCTTCGTCCTCTTCATCATCCATGTTGCTCTCCTCTGGAACCTGTTCATCCACAAAAACATTTTCAGACTCTAACATATTTTCTTCCTCACACTTCTCAAACAGATCTTCGTTCTCCACCACATTTTCATTATTTAACAAAACTTCTTCTTCGTCATCTACCAAGGGACCTTCACATAAACCCAACATTACCAAACGCTTTGCATCTTCTTTATGCCACATAATGTCATCACACACTTCACCCTGTAATTTTATAAAGTCACTCGACCAAATTAACAATGTAGCAAACAAAAAAATAAAGTAACTAAGGTAGTTATTACTTCATACCTTTGACTCCTCCAAAATCGTAAGTAGAGGCTCATGGTGTATTACTAAATCGCATGTAACACTATGCATATGGGGGCGCCAATCTGCAAAAATAGTCTTGCTTCCAAACTTATCAAGCACTTTCGGCAACACTTCCAGACCCCAAACCTTGGTGAAAAAAGGAAAACCTTTAAAACAACAATCACAAAAAATTAGACAACTAGAAAATATCAACCCAACTGATTCTTACCACTAGGACATGGGCCATTCCTTGACTCTTGTAAGTCACCTCACTTCCAACAGGCTTGTTAGCGTTAATCTGATAATCTAAGGCAGAATTGCTATTATCAATAGTTCTGCTGAACGCTATTTCATCCCAAGGATAAGAGTTGAAGTCGACGAGGTTATCCACCAGGTACCAGTGATCATGCTCAACTACTTTGTCATCTCCCTTTCCCAGGTCATACCTGTGGACAACATATAGTAACGACAATTTCACCTTGTCATCAGATTCCAGTGGGACTTTGACAATTTCACATTCAGCATTAGAGTTGCTTGATTGGTGACATTCACGCAATATTTTTTCCTCCTCCTCCTTTTTGCTTGATCGGTGACATTTCCTCGATTTTTTTTGTCCTCCTTTTTGCTACATTTCTTCGATTTTTTTTCGTCGTCGTCCTCCTCCTCCTCCTCCACTTTGCCAAAAAGTAATAATTTCAAACGTTTTCCAGTTACTGGTTTTCCTTCATCGGGGAAATGATTCATCTTAAGGCAGGGCTTCGTGGCGGGACGAGAAAAATTATGGTCCGACTTCCTAAAACTAAGCCCCGAAATCAATGCGAACTCTTTCTTTCCGAAGGAGAGTTCCTTTCCACAAACCATTACACGCATTTATTCACGGTTACCCTTATCACCTTCATCACCCGTGGAGATCTGACTAGCCAATAAAAAATGAAACAAGGCACTAGACCACGTTTGCATTGGCAGGTGCAGTAAGGGGCCAATTGTAGTTGACATAAATTTTTCTTGCTCGGCAGGAGACAGCAGGTTACGCACCCACTTCAAAACCTTCGGGCTCGAGTATGTTGTTACCTTGCACGTATATGCCCGGTACCTGGCAGGGTGAACAAACAACCTACAACATAGAAATAAATAGTTACATCAATTACAACATACAAGTTCTTAGAATTAAGTATTTGAGAGCGGAAAGCAGCAACATTGAAAAAAGATAAATAGTCGTACATTCCAACTAATCCAATAACCACTTGTATTCAAGTTGTAAAAGTGACTCAACGAATGACCGGTCTAGTTTCCGTTTACAAGTGGCTTATACCAAATACACCTAGAAAGAACAATGCAGCAACATGGAAAAAATAGGATTCGCATAGAGGCATATAACTTTCTTTTATATATAAATAACTAAACTATTGTTATTGTTCAAATTTAACTTCTTAAAATAGTGAGCAGATAGGCAGTAGCTTGGGTTTTAGGCTATTAATGCATACATTTCAGCATTCGCCAGGGAATGCTCAACGGTGGCACGATTACACTATACCATACAATCATCTTTTAGAAGAAGTAGATTCAAAACTATATCAAAAAGCAAGTATTCATCTCTTCAATCTTTACTGATTATTATACTCAGGAAATATCTTATGTGAATCTCCAGCAATAAAAAAGAAGTGACCAGACACATCACATAAAATGAATGGTTATCCTTAACAGGCTAAATGTCACCTATCTACCTTTCAACACCATCTGTAGATACCACTCTTTGGTCCTCAACAGTGGCATCCAACACTGTTTCATCCACATGAATCGCAGATTTCACTTTTCGAGAACACTTCTTCTTCTTCTTCCCTCCTACACCCATAACTTGGAACCTACAAAAAATAATATAGTCAGGATTAGTAATAACTTAGTAGTAATTCATATTCTTTAGTTACTCAAAGTACACTCCGCACACAAAGTTATAGTGATTAAGAAAAACTAAGTTTTATCTACCTAAAACTACATGATCATCATGACATTATTATGACATTATAAACAATTCGCAAGTGAGGTTATTAGATTAGTTTGAAACTACAAGTTGTGCAAAAAACAAGCTCCCAAAACTGCCATCATACATTGAAAGAATATCATCCATTGGCAGTGTACAATAATACGTAGGAGAGTTTTTTTGAAACAATATATCAAGTACCATATTATAGAAAAACCTAAAATGGTACACCCATGAATGAAGTTGTATCAAACAAACACCATCATACCATCCGTGTAAATTTTACCACTATTAATGAACCGGGGAAAGCCTTACTGGCAGTTCCCTTACTGATTGATACCACAGATTGCAGGAAAAGCAATTACAGCACCAATGAAAATTTACAGTGGATTACTTATCTGAGCTGGTATACATTTAATTTTAACTATATATGATTCTTATTGTCTGATAAATTCTTGACTCAATAAGAATTTTCAGAAAAGTATATGATATATATATATATATATCCAATGTTTTTAGGTTGACGTAGATGATAAATTTATCAAAGAACAAGGTAATAACAAAGGAAAGAAAAAGGCCACCAATTATACTAAGAAAACCAATCGATTCGATGAAGTTGGAATCATACATAAAATCTAATTTACAAAACAATGGGAACAAAGTCGATCTCTTGTTAGCAGGTTGGGATGAGAATATGCAGGTAAAAGGAATACACTACTCAGTAGTCTAGTGTAGCTTAATTGGGATTTTGGTTCTATCTTAATTATATGTTGATTGGGTTAATATATTTTGTAATTTAAGCCGAGAAATGTCCATATTTAGAGCTAGCAGTGGTTTTTTTTTTTTTTTTGCTGAATCACCTTTTCTATTTATTATTGACAAACTAAAAGGTTACAAAAGGTACTATAACACAAATAACATAGCAAAAAAAAAATTATAAAGAAAATGAAATTTAAGAATCAATTTTAAGGTAACTAAGAATTTGATTTTCATAGTTGTTATTCCATCTAACTCCTCTTATTCTAACTCCATGTTCTTTGACTGTATTCATTATTCTGTGCTTGAAGCCATGAAAGTTAACATCACCACCTTCAAAAAAAAATCCTGTTTCTTTGAAACCATAGTTCCTTAATGACAGTACAAGAAGAAACAGTCCATACTTCATCAATGAAAGGACTGTGTTGTTTTGCTGCAGAGAAAACATCTGAAAAAGAGTATGGCCTGGGAAATTGAAACATATTGCTAATCCAATTCCAAACCTGAACACTGAATTCACAAATCCACAGTGTATGCTCCATAAAATCCTGTTCTGATTTGCAGATACAGCACCTAGAAGGCATTTCATATCCCTGCTTTTTTTCATGTCATCATTCACATAAACTCCCTGCAGAAGTTTTCAAATGTTGCTGGCAATAGTTGGATGCAAAGATTTTCTCCATATATAAGAAGACCATTCTACCTTGTCTTCCTTGTGTCTTATTTTCTCCACTTCCTTTGCATTATTGAACAAACCACTTGTATGTAGGTTCCATATTATGGAATCACTTCCACTGTGGATCTGAGGCAAATTATCATACTGTAACAAATGCTACAACTGAGGATGTATATTCCATTGGTTATTCCTGATTAAGTTCTGAACTTTTAATTGCATATTGTTATGGATAAATTCTGTGTAACCAATTTCATTGATTAGTGGGGATGATCCATACCAGTTATCAAACCAGACAGAGATGTTAGCTCCATTTCCAACCTTCCAAGAGATGTCTTCTTGTAAAGTAAGCCAAGCCCATTGCAGACCTGCTCTTACAGATGATAATTTCCATTTTGAAAACCATATACCATATTTATCTTTGAACTTAGCTGTAAAAAACAGAGCCCATTCATCTGATGAGTATATCAATTTCCACATCATTTTCATTAGCAAAATTTTGTTAAATACTTCTAGCCTTCTAATACCCAAGCCACCTTCATTGTATGGCACACAGATCTTCTTCCAAGATAAAGTTTTGTACTTTCTAATCTCACCATCACCTGACCATAGAAAGTTTCTTATTAGTTTTTCACAGATCTTAATAACAGAAGATGGCCATTTGTAAACTGCCATATTGTAAAGAGGGTAACTGCACAACACTGTTTTAACAAGAATCAGTCTATCATGAAAGGATAGTAATTTTCCTTTCCAAGTTGCAAGTTTACTCTGAAGCATAAGTACCATTGGCCAGACCATTTCTGTAGTTACCCTTCCTGGAGCTAGAATGATACCAAGATACTTATCTGGAAACAAGATATATCCATACCAATTATACTGCTAATTTGGTGCTTTCTGAAGAATTGGTGCCATCAATAAAACACTTGCTTTTGGCTTTGTTAATCATCTGACCAGAGCTATGTTGATATTTTTCAATCAGCTTGAATAGACAAAGCAAAGTCTTCTTAGCTCCATTGCAGAATAAGAAAACATCATCAGCAAAAAATAAGTGAGTTGGGTATATTCCATTCCTGACTACCATTGGAGTTATTTGCCCTGTATTAACCAAATTTGTGATATTCCTACTCAATACATCCTCCATCAAAATAAATAAAATAGGGGATAATGGATCACCCTGCTTAAGACCCCTATGCATTGAGAAAAAACCACATGGTCCTCCATTGATCATTACTGATAATTTTGCAGATTCAAAAATGCTTAACAACCAATTACACCAAGATGAAAAAATCCATATTTGCGCATAACTTTAAGAAGAAAAGTCCAACTTACAGAATCATAAGCCTGAGATATGTCCAGTTTCAAAGCCACATTACCACCTCTTCTCTTTTTCCTCATTTCATTAACCATCTCTGAAGCTAGAAGTATTTGTTCTTGAATGCTTCTCCCTTTAACATAAGCAGCCTGTTGTGATGAAATTAACTTCTCCATGAGTCCATTCATTCTGACAGAAATTATCTTTGTGAAAATTTTGAATAATACATTACTCAATCCAATTGGTCTGTATTGACTTGGTTTCTTAGCACCTGCACATTTAGGAATGAGGGTTAGGAAATTTGAATTTAGGCCCTTGGGGATAAACCTTCTTCTCCAACAGAATTGTATGCATCTTTTAAATCCAACTGAATTATATCCCAGCAACTTTTATAAAATGATCCAGGAAATCCATCTGGACCAGGTGCACTATCTAAGTTCATTTCAGAAATAATTTTCTTGATTTCTTCTGTGGTGGGAATGGAGTCCAACATTTCTTGATCTTCATTTGTAATAACTGAAGGAATAACATCCAGCAATTCTTCAGAAACATCCACATTTTGAGCTTCAAATTTTTGTTGAAAATGTTTGACTAAAATGTTTGCAATTTGAGATTGATCACTAATAATATTTCCATCTGCATCTTCTAGTTCACTGATTGTATTTCTTGCTTGTCTAATCTTCATTCTAGCATGGAAGTATGCAGTGTTTGCAGAACCATCTTTAATCCATTTTGCTCTGGATTTAAGTCTCATAAGAGTATTTGCTTGAACTTCTCTTGTTGCATATTCATTTTAAGCTGCTACTAAGTTGGCTAAGAGATCTTCATTTAAGGAATTTTGATCAGATAGCTCCATTGCTTTTTGAACCTTCACTTCTGCCTCTTTAATTTTTGTATTAATGTTACCAAAAATACTCCAATTCCACTCACTTAGAACCTTTTTTAAATTCTTTAGCTTCTGCAAGAAAATAAATGATGGATCTCCAATAATATTCTCAGTCCATACTTTCTTCACTTCACTTAAGAATAATGGATGATCAATCCACATTTTCTGAAATTTCCAGGGAACATTTTTTGGTCTTGGTATACTTGCACAACCACATAATAAAGGAGCATGATCTGAAATTATCCTTAATCCAACCTTATATCCCAAATCACCATATTTTTGTAACCACAAAGAATTGAAACAGCTCTATCTAAGACACATAGGATTCTTTTTGTACCTTGTTGACAATTGGACCAGGTGTATTGTTGTCCTGTGCTAGGAGCTTGAATTAAGTTGCATTCATTCAGGCAATGAAGAAAATCCATCATTGAACTTCTGTTAGGAGCTTTACCACCAAATTTTTCTTCAGGTGAAATTATAGCATTGAAATCACCTACAACAACCCATGGTTTTTGTATCTGACTAATAATTTCCATCTCAGACCAGAGAAACTTCCTATGACTTTTTTTAACATGAGCATGAACACCAGAGATTAATACTTCACCAATACTGGCTGTTACCATTTGGCTAGACATTGAAATAACTTGAGGAGTAGATAGAGAAGCATTCCAAAATAACCATAAATTACCTTTTGTAGTTGAGGTTGAATTGTGTATCACCATACTTTTCATTCCAGAGAGATTTAATTGACTGCAAAAAGAAGTATTACAAGAAATTTTTGGTTCTGCAACCCAAACTAGAGATGGGTTAAATTGATTCACCAAAGACCTTAGTTTATTCTGAGCCCTAGGTCTTCTTAGGCCCCGAATATTCCAATATATGATCTTCATCTTGGTGGTGGAGGATTTTTGGCACCTCCCTTACCTTGATTTTGTCTGAGATTATGTTTCTTATTTGTAACAATTGGATTACCACCTTTAACTGCACCTGGATAATGTTGAGAAGTGGAAGTAATAGAAGTAGGATTAATCACTTGCTTTTCAACCACTTTAGACCATGATGTAACCTTAACAGTTTCATTAGAGATAGTTCCTGTCTTTCCATTTACAAATTTGATTTGAGGAGTTTCTACAACATCATCTTTTTTATCTTCATTAACTACAATATCTTCAAGAACATTTTCTTGAACACATTCAAGAGGACCGAATCTTCCAGTATTAGCAGTGTGAATAATTTGATGAGATGGAACTGTTGGAGTAGCATGAATTGTATGGATAACTGAGCTTTCATTGTCTTCTGCTGATGTATCACAAATATCAAAGGGCAATGATCTAGGAACACTTACTGAAGATAAAGTATTCAGAGTGTTTGTTGAACTTGAATTAGGCTGCTGAGGACTTTTTGAGGAGCTCTTAGGTTGTTGTGGAGTAGTTTCATTCCTTTTTTCTTTTTCAACTCTACATTCTGTGATAAAGTGACCTACCATTTTGCAGCAGCTGCAGTATTTTGGACAATCTGGAATGGAAATCTCTTGAAAAAAACCCCCATATTTAGTTCCAATCCATACTTTATTTGGAACTGAAGAAGCAAAATCCACCTCAACCAATACATTTGCATAATATCTAACATCACATTTAGCTGTTGCTTCATCAATTTTAATTGGAGTTCCTATTTCTTCACAAATTTTGAATAAAATTGATTCACTCCAGAATTCAAGACCTAAACCTGGAAATCTCACCCAAACAAACGCCTTAGAAGTTCTTTGACTGATAGGCCGAAAGTTATACACCCAATTTCTAATCTTCAAAATTTGATCTGTAACTTCCCATACCTGAGACTTGATGTAGTTACGATCTGTAATATTATCCAATTTGATGGTAAAGAAACCTCTACCTAATGGAATTAGCTTACAATATCCAATTAATTTCCATTGATTTCTAAGAATTATTGCAGCATCAACAAATTTAATCTTCTGTAAATTTAATCTACCAATTAAAGAAAAACGCCATGGATCTAAACTTTTCTCAAATAATTCATCAGGTAATTCAATCGAAGGAATTTTCATACCTTCAGCTGATGAATTATTATCAGACTCAGATTTTTTCTTAGATTCCATTTTTCGAAATAAAACACCTGATTTAAGACAAATTAATTTCAGTAACCATGACGAATGATGTAAGATTTAACAAAATCACCTGAAATTAATGCTTGGTTGAACAGAAATCAAGAAAATGATGAAGAAAAAATTTCGAGTCAAGCACCGATTCCGTCGCCGAGTCACTTTTGCTCTCCGTCGCCGAGTCACTTTTCTCTTTATCTTCTAATAGCTAGCAGTGGTTAAATAGTTACTCATACAACATGTTACAACTATCCACAAATTTATGATTTAGAGCTATTGTTGAATCTAAAACAATGAAGCTTTTGGTGGCCATGACAAAGCATAGGAAAACAAGGAAGAGTACTAATTATGTAATGAATGACGAGTTTTACCTGCACTTAAACTTAGGTGGACCACGTCGATGCTCTGAATTAGGATTCAAGTAACAACTCCAACTATCTCTGAGCACAGGATCCACAAGTATTACAAAATATTTAGTATCCGATAAACAAGAATTAGAGAGAAACCCAACATAATACACCCAATTTTAAAACAAATAAATAAAAATTTCTCATTCACAACAAGCTACAGTGATGAAAGTATGAACCCTAATTTAACAAAAAAAAAAAAAATCTATTCTGAAAAACCTAAGAAATAAAAATCAAAACTGAAGCAAAATACTAATTTCCACGGAATAAATCGCAAAAATTTTCATTTGTCTCAGTTCCAAATACTCTAACGACATGAACAGAAAAAATGAGATTTTAAAACCTGAATCATACCTTTTTTTTTGTGCTCAGTTACCCTAAATCGTAAGTGAAGTTGATGAAAATACCTGTTTCATAATCTAGAAAACATCAAAATTTCCCAATTCATTGCTCTGCTCTTCTTTTTTCTTCTACAAACCGCACTAAGTTCCTATCTACCTAAATTAATGAAATCGATTAAACTTTCATTTCATACATACCCAAAATTGAATCCTCAATTCAAATTGATGACAAATAATTCTAAACCCTAAATCATACCTCTTTTTTTTCTAGTTTTTCTTTGGTTTTGTGAAGGAAGATGAAAGAAAATGTGAGAACTGAGAGAGAAAACTAAGAGAGGAAGGAGATGAAAGAAACGGAAATAACGAGGGGCGGAACTATCAAGAGATTAAATCTCTGCTGAGGTGGTAGCTGACTCATGCTTTAATTTTGCTGAGGTGGTAGCTGAGTCAGTTAAGAGGGTGTGGACCTTTTCTAAATAAGGGTGTAAGTGTCTATATTACCTCAAAAGGGTACTTTAATGTATATTTCAATAAGGGTGGCATTTTCAGAATGTTGTTTCCTGAGGGGGTTATTTCTACACATTAAAGTCACAGGCTATATGGAAATGAGTTCATTCTTTACATGAACACAAAAAAAAACAGAGTTCACACTTGACATGAACACACAAAAGAACCTAACTAATTCAAACCTATTGGGTTCATTCTTTCAGATGAACACTTAATAATTCAAGATCTAAAAACCGAGTTCATTCTTTATATGGACACACACAAAAAAAATCCATTAAAATCAGAGTTTATCTTCATCAACACGAGTTCATCTTCAAGATGAACTTCAAAAATCGTTTACATCTTCAACAACAACGACGACGAAAACACATAAAATCTTGTTTACATCTTCAACAGTAGCAGCATCATCTCTGCAAATCTTGCTTCACATGAACTCAAAACCCTAGAAATCTTGTTTCAAAAGATTCCTCAACAAAGTTCATCACCAACACGAGCAGCAAACATCATCTACATCTTCAACACGAGCAGCAAACACGAGATCATCTTCAACAAGATTGATTTACATCAATATCAGTTCATCCTTCACAATGAACCTGATTTGAGTTCATCTTCAACAGCAGCAGCAACATCATGGTAACCCTAGAAAAAAACAAAATCATTATCTTCACCAGTGGCGGATCTATGTAGTGACTTGGGCTGGCTTAAGTCATCCCAAAGTCCAAAAAAAACTTCCTTTTTGCAGTGCAATTGTATTAGGTTATAAAAGATCAAGCCTAAACAATAGGCTTAAGCCATCCCAAGTCAAGCCAATTTGTTTTCAAGCCACCCCAACATTCACTTTCTGGTTCCGCCACTGATCTTCACCGTTTGTAATTGCAGCAGCAACAGAAGAAGAAAAATATCATCATACAAAGTTCATTCGAAAAGAACGAACACCTAATAAAAACACCAATTCAAGATATAAAAACGCAGTTCATTCTTGAAAATGAACACACAAAACAAAACCTAATTCAACTCAAACCTTCGATAGCAGCAGAGAAAACACCAGTAGCAGAGAAAAGGAAAAAAACCTAATTAAATCTTCAACAGCAGCAGATGGATCTTCAACAGCAGCAGATGAGTTCGTCTTAATCATCTTCATCATCAACAACCGCAAACAGCAGCAATGCCATGAGTTCGTCCTCTTCAACAGCAGCAGCAACATCATCGTCTTCATCATCTTCCTTATCAATATTCATCTTATTTGATAGCAGCAGAAAAAAGCTACAAATCAACATCTTCAAAATCAATCTTCTTAAATCTCTGAAATCAAATCAATCTTCCAATTTATCTGTAAATTAATCGTCGACATCATTGTAAATCAAATCTTCGAGTCTCTGTAAACAATTGCAGCAGCAGAGAAAAAAAAACCTTAAAAAAATCGCACAGGAGGGAGAAAGGAAAACCGAGAGGAGAGAGAAAGTAGATCTGAGAAATGATTTCTTTTCTCTTACCAATTGACTATATATATGCGAAAGTGTATATCTTCCACTACAAGATGACAATTACATCATCCATGACGTCACCTAGGACCAAACGTCCTACTTATCCAAAATGTCCGCAGCCATTGTATCCCAATCTTGCGAACCAATGCTGCCATCAATACTATCTTCATCAGATTCAACCAAAAATTCATCCTCTTCCGTGTTCACCCTCTTGTCCTCATCCACAAAACCTAACTCCGAATTGATGACCTAATACTTATTTGCAAGAATTTCACCAAAATTAAGCACTTCATCCACCTTTGGAGTTGGAATAGATGGAGTATCAACCACTGGAATTGTAGGCACGGGCTCTTCCGGTAGAGAACAATTTTTTTCGTCACCACCCTTGCCTTTTTTCTTCCTTTTGACTGGTTTCCAACCCTTCTCAGGTTGCGCATTGCTTTTTTACACTTTGCTAGGTTGCTTCGCATCTGGTTTGAGCACCTTGATAGCAACCTTGCAGTCCTTGAACTCATGACCAATGATTTTACAATGGCTACAAAATTTTGGCTTTTTTGGAATATCAACTTCCTGAGTAAACCTTCTACCACCGGATACAAGATTGGTTTCATTAGGAACTTCAACTGAAAAATCAATATCAGTAAGAACAGATGCAAAGTATCCATATTCATGATTCAAAGTTCTATCATCCACAATAATTGGATTACCTAGAATTTTACCTATGGGCATAAGAGATTTTTCTGTCAATAATTCAACACATAAACCTGGAAACTTAACCCAAACCATAACATGGGAAGTCCTTTGCGTAACCGGATTGAAATCTGGAAACCATTCTTGAATAATAAGAACTTGATTCGCCACAATCCATTCTTCTTTTCCTTTAAGAATCTTCATTTTATCTTTCATTGACTCCAACTTAATAATGAAAAAACCTTTGAGCATGTGAACAAATCTGCATCTCTCTTCAGCAATATTCCCACCGTTGAAGCAAAAATTTCTTCACATCAGCGAAAACTAGATCTTTGAGATCCAATCTTCCTATTAAACTAAACTTCCATATCTCACAACCTTCACGAAAAAACTCGGTTGGAATCACTAAAGTTAGTTTACCCTCTGCTAAAGTAGAGTTTGGTAAAGTTTTAAGATCAATACTAGAGTTTTTGAAAACTTTTTTGGGTTTAAAAAAAATCAGCATAAGAAACCATTGTTTTTTGGCTTGAATCTGATGTCTCCCATCTTAAATCATCCAAAGATGATCTAGAATAGAGAAAACTTGAAGAAAAAACGTGTATGTTTTGTAAAAACTCTTAAAATCGCCATAGCAAATTTTAGGAGAGAGAAAAAGATTAACTATAATTAACGAATATTTAGTAATTTATTAATTTGATGTAGTTTCCCCTTAAAACATATTATTTGTGATTACAATACATTTTTCCAGCTCTTGAGCATTTGCACAAACACATAAATTTTCCAACTTTAGTTAAGTAATATGAGATTTACGATGAAAACTTTTAACTTTCTGGAAACTAAAAAATAAAAATAGAGATTCTGAAGGTCAATTCCTCCTTCAGTGGTAATTTGTACTTGTGAATTCTCCCATAATCTTTCAAGTAGGACTTCAAATGACAAACATGGGAGATTTTTTCGACAGTATCAATATGTTTTCCATCACCGATTACACCTACTAAAAGCACAGAGCTTTATCAGAAAAATCAGCAGAGTCTTAACCAACAATTGCAATTACTTACATAGATCCCTCATTTTCTCACCTTTTTATTTCGATTTTTTTTCAACTTTTTCCATTTTGTAAGTTTTTTACGCCTTACTTTAATCTGACAGCCACCAGCTCAAAACCCTCACTGCCCCTAACTTTAGCAACATCACCACTCCAACATCTCCACCACCGCCACCACTGAGTTTCTCTGAATAATGATATATAATACATTTCAACATGTAACTCCGGTATTTCTTTTATACTATGCTTCTTCCAGATAAGTCACGGTTGAACATGACTTCTCAAATTTAACCAAGTATATAGAATATGATAAAAGGAACCAAATAAGTATTTCATTTATCCTGTCCTCCAAATTAGGGGACAAGATTTTAAACTATATGTAGATTATTGAGAAGCCAAATTAGTTTATACGAAAATCAACATATAGATGCATTATCCATAAAGACACAAAACATTGATCTAATAATCGGAGTTCAAAATTTAATCTTGGTAATGGTCACAGTAATAAATTAAATATAAAACACAATCCACCAGAAACCGTGAGGATGGGGAAACAGTCCCTGAACGGATTAAACGGAATGCAAAGTTATGAAGTTAATATTAGATTACACTCTCGGCTTACATGCATTATTCGAAAAAAGTTCAGATCCACTGTTTTCAAGTAAATCTTATTTCATATTTGAGTCCATCAGTTGAGTCAATGCAGTCCCACCAACATGAGAAGTGCACACCTCATGAACCTTACAACTCCAAAACTTACTCATGAGTTTAACACTTAGGAAAATGTCAGTAATGTAACATGTGTTATTTTCCAATATTTGTTTCCTGGAAGCAACCTACGTACGGAAAGATCAAATCAGAAGCTTGTACAAAATATTTCACTTTTGAAACCAAAAAATATAAATGTGGCACATTATTTCTTTGAGAAAGAAAAAATGTGTCATATTAGAAAAGTATATCTGCATAAAAAAGTGAAGGATATCTAGCTTGAACCAGCAGCAAAAGTAGACACATACACAGTACGCTAACGGGATCCTTTATACTCATTGCCCTATAAGGTGCACCGACAGGCATACCTCAGATATTTAGTGGGTAACTCTTCTCCGGAAAACAGATTAAGTTCTGGTCCCCTTTATTTTGTATGGTTTTAACAATCATAATAACCGAATTCTTGACATGGTTAATGCTCGAAGTTGAAAAAGGCAAATAAATAATGCTCTTATTTACTTTACATGACTAAGAATGAAGTTTTGCTAAGAACTGCTGACATTCTGGTCAGTTAAGTATTCAGAGCCTGAAAATAAGAAAAAGATTGTTATACGACATCATAAATCAATTCCATTAGCATCTCTCCTTGATCGCCTAGCTGCAATAACTTGCTTTCCTTTCTTCTTACAACAACGGACACCATCATAAAATCCAAAAATCATAACTAATCCGAAAAAAACTCCAAGCTATCCTAGGACCGACGACACGTAATCATTAATTGCATTCACTAATTCTTCCCACAGCGTTACCTTAACTGCATCTCCCCTGTTAACAAAAATGCCATCACCAAACATAATAATTTACAGTCTAGTAAAAACCAAAACATGAAAATTCACGGTGCATTGTACCTCCCATTTTCGATCACAATTTCTCGCATCGCGACTTCACTATCACCAACCGTCTTTCTCACAATGTTGGAGACGGACTTAAGCTTTCCGATGACAGCTACAAAAAAAATACACAATTTATGTTATCAGTATAAACGTTCTTTTTTCCTGCTACGTATATAATGTGTTATCATATAAAAAAAGTGATTTATGCACCATCCATATGCCTATATAATAGGTAGTATCCTTTTTCTGCTAGCAACATCACCTAAAGCCAGGAATTCAAAGATTTCTCTGGGAAATGTCGCTGGGTCATCGCTAAGCTTTTTTATCTTTAAAAACCTGTTCAGCCACGTAACATACCCAAAGGAAACTATCCTATAACCAGTAGTTGGCTCGTCAACACTAAATCTCTGAATAAAATACACACATCATTTTTTTAATCTTTTCATAGATCGACTGTACATGATCCTTCCCCACCCTAGCCTGCATCTGAGTTCCCTGTATTGGATATAATTAAATTCAAATGCCAGGAAATCTTCACATGAATTTTTCTCTCTCTTATTTCCAATTGAAGTTTTAAAATTGGTTCTTTACAATCGAGCGGGAAAAAAATATTTATAAATAAAGAGATGATCATATACTTTTTTTTCCTGCGAATCATGCAGGATTCTTTAATGTTGGAGGTTACAGCATGACAATATAATAAAGAGCAGAGTTGCTTAGTTTATAAGTTATAGACAACCAATATACAACCATCAGAGGAAAAAAAACTCACATGCTGGTCAATAAGATGAAGTTCAAGACTACTTTCCCGCTCCTCTTATTCTCAAATTTCCACATCTTTAACACCAATACCTTCACAGTCTTTTGAGCCGTCTTCTTCGGCATGAGATTGAGGAATAGTGTGTAAACTTCCCCCTGCAGATATGTTAACCAAAAAACGATCAATCAACAATCTAAACACAGGTCAAAGAGAAACTTAACACAGGTGCATATCCACGAACACGTCAAAGAGAAACTTAACACAGGTGCATATCCACGAACACGTCAAAGAGAAATCTAGACGCCGATATAATTGGTAAAAAAACACATATGTACTTCTAAGCTCCAAAATTTGACAGTGAATGATTAAAAAAAAATCAGCTCTGCATTGTCAAACCTTGAACACGGTTATCCATTCCTCTTTACAACCATCGAAAGCGTGAGTTTATTAGATGGGTTTGGTATCAACAACGCTACTGTAAGTGAGAATGTGAAAACCCTACACAGTCAAAATCTTTTGAAAGTAGCGAAATAATTGAGAAGGAAAATTATAAAAGAGGCACCAAATTTTAACGTTCAAAATGCTTAAATCCAGTATGCCATACTGTCGAAACTAATTAGATTTTTTTATTTATAATTCCTTTTAATTATGTTGCATTAAGTTGACTGGTATTATTGTGTTGTGTTCGTAGTTAAGGTCCAAAATGCTATGAATTTATCTCCCGAAAGAATCACAGTCACAATCACAATCACCACTTGAATATGTTTATAAGCAACAATTGTATAATAAAGAAATACCACACGTAAGAAAGAATATGTTTTAATTTTGATTGATGTTACATTGTAGCTTGTTTGTTACATTGATGCTTACGTTCTTTTCCTGTAGGCTGTAACCAGTGTTACCAACTGTGAATTTATTTCAGCTAATTGTACTACGTAAGTTGTAGAAAACATTATTGGAGCTTCATAAAACAGCTTAAGTAATATCACTTCTGCTTGGATATGAATGATATAAATACAAATCAAAATGAAGGGTACAATATGTTCTTAAGTAATAATGGTCGTGATCTCTCATAAATTTGTACAAAGAGGCAATTATAGCTCCAATGCTAGCACAATACTTAATACTAGACTTGTGAAATCTTTAGAATTGATATAAACAGATGTTCTCACAGGATTGTTATCAGATATCTATTACAGATACATGAGAGGTGTATTTATAACAAACACACTCTTGACAGACTTAGTCAAGTCGTTGACTTGAATTTACCTATTCCTAATACACCCCCATCAGACCTTACAGGAAGACACTGTAAGAGTTTGACAAGTAAAAAGAAAAGATAGTACACCAAAGTAAGTTGCCGAAATGATAAACTAGCACTAGCTGCAGAAGTAGTAATCTTGATAGCAGATCAGTCAGAACTAAGCTCCAAAAGTATCAACAATACTAATATAACAGAGTGTGGAAGACAGAAAGAGAAGCAACCAGCAAGCACCCAGGAGCAGCGGATAAGGCGCAAAGAACTATGGATGGAGGAGGCACAGCTAAAGAGGAGCAGCACTGCACAACTGGTAACAATCACAAATATAGACAAAGGTGATAAAATGGCTAATCAGACCTGCAGTGAGGCTTGGTTTTATGCACTGTATGACATAGTTGAAGATAGATACTGCAGATTTGAAGCAAATCAGTCACACACACACACACACACACATTGTACCAGTGCCTGTGTATTAGCACATATACTACACCCAAACTGAAATATCCTGCCTTGAACAATGAAAAATAGTTGCAGCTGTGGTAGTAGGAGAAGCAGGTGATGGCGCAAGATACACAAAATATGAGCAGCAAACAATGTTTTATTCCAGAACTTGTAAGTCCACTAAGAACACCAGCTGCAATACTCAACTATGCAGAGAGAAACTGAAGTATGAAAAGTAATGTTGCCAGCAGCAAAATATAAGAATAACAAGCTATTGAGTTTGTTAACAGCATCATTTGTTAAAATTGAAGCACCAGTAGAAGTATGAATAAAACCACTAGAATTAGCAGCAACACAAGGTGAATAACAACAGAAATAATAGCTTCCAATATTTGTTTTTGGTGTTCTCTGTTGGTTAAGAGACTCAAACTGTTTTGGTGTTCTCTGTTGGTTAAGAGACTCAAAATGTTGTTTAGAAACTGGTGTTTCTAAGACCAGATCTGTAAAAATATTGATATGACTTGTTTTGAAGTAACAAGTCATATAACTGGTTATTGAAAAGTTTTTATGACCAGTTAGGTATTGAAAAATGATTACTCCATACGTGAAACACACACATAAGAAGTAACAATGAATAAATGGGGAAAATTTTTAAGAAGTTATTACCCATACGAAAGTTGGTATTACTCGAAAGTTGTTATTGTTGTTGAAGTGATGATGATGTTGCTGTTATTGTGGAATCAGTTGACATTGTTGTTGCAGCAAATTCTGTTCTTCAATTTGCTTCAGCTGCAAGTAAGCGATTTTGCTGCAAAAATAATTCTTGTCGTTGAGCAATTGTTGTGGCAGGAAATACTTCTCATACGACTAGTTTTTGTGATGTTGCTGTAATGCATATCTACTCACTGAAAATACATCTTTGGAACAAAAAACTCAATAGAAGCTTCATTCAATAATAGTAGCTATCTAGATTTCGAAAGTTTGGATTGAAGAATATTTATCCAATGTCTGTAGCGTCGTTCCATCTTCAGGACTCCAATAATCTTTCACATTAAGTTTACAAGGAAGAAAATGGCGATGAAATACAGATCCAAGACTCAGATTCATGGAATATGGAGCCAAAACTGAATAGGTATCAGCAAAAATCGCCACATCTGTTGTTTCTTTCACTAATCCGCGTAATTGAAGATCAAGAGACGAAGACACTATAAAATAACCTCTTGACAAAATGAACTTGGAAGCATTAGCAAATTCATTATCAAATTCATCCATGAACAGTTTGATAAGATGGATCATAATAACAGGTTCATTGATTCTAACACTACTTAATGTAAATTTGCCTCCATTCTCAAAACTAGAAACCAACAAACTCTGATTTGGGAACAAAGTAGGAATTCTAGTACCAGAAGGAAATGATTTTGGGGTTTGAATTGAGTACTTCAATGGTGAGATATGATACTGTAATAGACTCAAAACTAGATTGTCCTAAATTGACAAACGCAGTATCAGGTGTAAAAGATAGTAAGTGCTGCTGATGATGATGGAAATGTCGAAGTTTGAAAAACGAGTTCAAGGGTTAAAGAAATTGGAGAAAAATTATGAGTTAAAATCCTAGCTTGAATTTTTGCCCTGTGATATCAAATTAAAGACCTTTTTATCCCAAATTCTAAACTGAATACAATATCCAATCTTGAAAGAATCACGAACTGGCAAGATTCAAATTGAAAACCCTAAAAATCTTTGTAAACAATAACATGACTATAAACATGAAAACCCAATAATTGGAAACCCTAAAATAAATCCCAAATTTCTTTCAATTACCAGTAGTAGAAGAACTAGTAGCGGAAGAATTACCAGAAGTAGCTCATTCAGCAGCGGAAGACAAAATTGATGTTGATATTGTTCTTCGCCGGTAACGATTTAGTTGAATGAAACGTTCAGAAACAAAGAACTGGGATTGTTCAAGAACATATATGGTTTTTAAGTTTAATTGAAGGACTTTTTGAAGATTGCATAATACAGTTGAAGGTATGAAAATTGATGTTGTAGAAGGTTTGAAAGTGTGATTGAATAATTTAGGTTAGGTTCGAACGAAAATTTCTTTAAAGTTTCCTACCCGATTGATACCATGTGAAATCTTTAGAATTGATATAAACAGATGTTCTCACAGGATTATTATCAGATATCTATTACAGATACATGAGAGGTGTATTTATAACAAACATACTCTTGACAGACTTAGTCAAGTCGTTGACTTGATTTTACCTATTCCTAATAAGACTAGGTATCAAAATACAAATAATATCAATCTCCTCGGTATGACGCCGATACTAGCAAATGTAGTATAACACATGATGGTTGCAGATAGGGGTGCACTCCATACCCGCCAATCCTACCCTACCCGCCAGTTTTTTAACCGTATTCTACCCTATCCACTATTTGGCGGGTAGGATGGTGTGTAAAGATTTTCTTAACCGCCAGTAAACGGGTAGGGTGGCGGGTGTAGGTTATATCCTACCCACCCTACCTAGGGATGCACATACCCTACTCATACCCGCCAATCCTACCGTACCCGCCAATTTTTTAACCGTATCCTACCCTATCCATTATTTGGCGGGTAGAATGGCGGGTAAAAATTTTCTTAACCGCTAGTAAACGGGTAGGGTGGCGGGTATAGGCCATATCCTACCCACCCTACCTGTTGTGCAGCCCTAGTTGCAGACATAACCCTTTTGCAAATTACACACATAACACATTCACACAATCAGTAGATATCAGTGCCACTTTTGAAACAGTAAGTTGCTCTACGAGAAAAGGAACTGCTGGACTAGCAGACTAATGTGCATTCTCAGTTGCGACAAGAAGTATACGTACATCCAAACACGAACAAAACATGTCCAATAATTTAAATGGAAATAAGTATTCAAACATCTGCATGCTATTAATTTCCAAGCTACGTCAGAAATGTAAATCGGAACACCATCTAAATTCCCTAACTACAGCACATGTCTATACGTGCGAACTCCCCGTAGCTATAATACATATCATTCAAAAGGAACCTTGTGGCACAATAACAAGTAAGAAAAACATCTTACTAGGACATCCATCTAAACACTCTTATGAGGAACTGAAACAACTTATGGTATACTTGCCGTGTCTCTTTTCCAGTCATAATATTAAAAAGTAAGAACTTAGGTACTATAGCATTGGTACAACCCTAACTCAACCAATAATTCAATTAGGAATCAAGTTCTCATAACGATTCAAAGTTCAACCATGCCAAACAAAGCTAGATAAACCAAGTACAAATATGACCACTTCAAAACTACCTTGGACACCATTTGAAGTTACTAAATCTACTTGAACTTAGGTACACTGATTGTACCAAATTGGTGGTATAAGTTCAAGTACCTACAGTACCTAAGCCAACAGAAGACAGTCTATGTCCAGACATATTTCAGTAGGTCTCAAGTCTAGACATGCAGACATTTCATAAATTTCTTGCCATGAACTTCAATCATAAATCAGAAAAAAATAACCCATTAATCAAATCATAACAAGATTTACACCACTTACTCAGAACTATAACAAAGTTACTGTTCATAAATTTTGAAAGGAAGTAACAGTCAGGGACGGACCCAAGAATTTATTAAATGACCCTAGATATATCCAAAAGTGACACATGTCTAGCTGCGTGTAGAAATCTTTAGACACACTAGTCTATGATTAAGAGCAACTAGTTGTACCTCTAAGAACCCTATTTTGGATTTGGGAAGGCTTATATTCATGAAAGCACCTTATCTTTGGTTTCTTTAGTACTACCAAATAAAATTCTTATGATTTTCAACTCCAATGGGTTACATTAAACCCAATAAAAGCTAAGGGTCTTACAGTTGTAGGCACTCTAAGTGCAGAATTCAGATAATGGGTTAATGAAACCCAAAGATGTTTGGAGTCTCACACAACCCTTATTTGTTAAAACTTCTGCCGCCGAACGTAAAATTCACTTTTTCCATCAGTGGAATTCTTTTGTTGGAGGTTGTCATTAGCATAGACAAAATTGATCATACCACAGCTTGGAGCGTTTATTCCTTCATATCCCAAACCTCGTGTGTCACAATGTTTTTTTCATGATCCCAGCAAAGTGGATAATTTCGTCGAGCTAGCATTGACCTTTTTCAAGTTCTCCTCCAGTGATTTGACCTTATCAGTAGTAGATTTTAGGTCAGTCTCTAATTGTTTTTCTTTAGCGAGAAAAACGATTTCTCTGTCACTAAAACAATTTTGTTGAGAGTCATATCTTGCTTCAGATTCAACAAGTTCTTCTTTCAACTTAATGAGATTTCGACGAAGATTTTCATATTTAGAATTCTTTGAACGCACATCTTCTTCTCGGTATTTAAGAAGGGATTGTAAGAGATTATATCCACAATCATAACCTTTAAAGAGCTTTCTCATTTTCTTGTTTTCTAGACAGAGAGGAGTCAGAAACTCATCCAAGCAAGATGTTGACTTCTTTTTCTTTATGAGCTGGTCAAAAAGCTTGATGTACTGAGAGACTTCCTCATCAACATCGTATCCATCATCTGGATCACTTTCATCCGAAAGATCATCCAACTGTTCATCTAGGCGTGTTTCCGAGTTATACACAGTTTCTGACAATGGAGAGGATGAGAAAGATTTCTCAGGAGAACCAGAGCTTTGGACCAAGTCAAAACGTTTTTGAACTGGTCATGCGTTGTTTGAGATAACGTTTCTGTCCATAGAGTCAGATTGCTACAAACACATACTTATGAGGTCTTAAACGTGTTTGCCTGCTATGATACCAATTAAGCAAGCGGGGGTCTAACAACCACACCCAATATTTCGTTTAGGCAATCTGTATGGACGAACTCCGATATACTTCCAGGAGAATCAACTAGACAGTCAGACTCAATCAAGGAAAATACATCCAAGAGTTATATCTCTGTTTCTCAGTGGAATCAGAAAATCAAACAGATACAAATCCGCGAGCCTGATTATTATGAGAAACAACTTGAACGGTACCAAAGACCAATGTCCAAGTGCCAATCAATTTATATCAACAACCAAAAGTTGGATTATCTAATTGATTGAACTACGCACAACCTAAGATATTTAAATTATATAGAAAATATAATGCGGAAAAGAAATAACACAGACACCAGAAATTTTGTTAACGAGGAAACCGCAAATGCAGAAAAACCCCGGGACCTAGTCCAGATTTGAACACCACGCTGAATTTAGCCGCTACAGACTCTAGCCTACTACAAGTTAACTTCGGACTGGAATTTAGTTGAGCCCTAACCAATCTCACACTAATTAAGGTACATTCACGTTCCTTACGCCTCTGAATCCCAGCAGGACTCTACGTACTTGATTCCCTTAGCCAATCTCACCCACAACTAAGAGTTGCTACGACCCAAAGTCGAAGACTTGATAAACAAATCTCTCTCACACAGAAAAGTCTATTGAATAGATAAATATGTATCCCACAGAAATACCTACGAGTTTTTGTTTCGTCTTTTGATAAATCAAGGTGAACATCAACCAATTGATACACCGGACTTATATTCTCGGAGAACAGCCTAGTAATATCAATTACCTCACAATGATCTTAACCGTATGGAAGCGGAACAATATATTGTGGAATCACAAACGATGAGACGAAGATGTTTGTGACTACTTTTTATCTTACCTATCGGAGATTGAATCTCAAGCAAATCTTAGAGAAGATAGTACTCAATACGATAGGACAAAGTAAGATCAGAACAAGCAACTACAGAAAAAATAGTTGGGTCTGGCTTCAGAATCCCAATGAACTCTTTAAGTCGTTAACCTATGATGGTTTTAGAAAAACCTAGGTTAAAGGAGAATCGACTCTAGTCGCAACTAGTATCACACAGGAGGTGTGGGGATTAGTTTTCCCAGTTGCTAGAATTTTCCCTTATATAGTCTTCAAATCAGGGTTTGCAATCAATGTTACCTTGGTAACAAAGCATTCAATATTCACCATTAATATTCATCATTAGATGAAAACCTGATTAGATTCAAGCTAATATATTTCAACCGTTAGATCGAACTTAGCTTGTTATACACAAATGAAATGTTGACTTCATTTAGATATGGGTAACCGTACCTAAAGTGTACACTTAGTTGGCTCAACAATAGTTAACCGAAGTTAGCCATATGAACAATATCATATAAACCTTGTTCATCTTAATCACAACTAGTTCAAATGACTCAAATGAAACTAGTTCTAGAGTTGTTCAATTGTTTATATTCTCATAAAAGTATACAAGACGCAATTGAAGCAAAATCGATTTTGATTCACTCGCATCAATTCATGAACATTATAGCCACAGTTTGCAAAAGATTCCTTATTATATAAATGTATTTATTCATGAACAAACAGATTTTATAACTTAACCCACTCAAGTATGCAAAGAGGGTACGCATACCTAAGTAGCGGGACTTGGTCTGGGTTCACCAGTATGCGAACGGGTATGCATACTATTATACATGACCAAACTCAGTTGAATTCCCGGACTTGAATTGTTAAGCTGGTAAGCATACGGGTATGCGTACTAAGTTCCCGGACTTCAACTATCAAACCAGTACGCATACGGGTATGCATACTATGGTTCCCAGACTTGGAATAACTTGCAACAGTTAGCATACAAGTACGCATACTGTGCTATCCAATCAATGGTTAATCGTTCTAAACTCCATTTTAATCATTGAAAAATTCTTAGAAGACGGGAATAGCTGTCTCACACAAACTATTAGCTTCAAAGCAATTTTCAAGTGATCAATAGATCAATACGAAACATTCCGAGTCTACATCAAATGACTGTCTCACACAAATCATGTAAGTTGTTACCAGGCGATTTTCACATGATCATCTTTTGACTTTCGTCAAGAATAAAGATGAACTTGGTTAAAGTAAAAGCTTACCAACACATATTTCGAGTAATATGTAAACGAGTTAAACTCTGCTCGAAATATCAAATGTGTATAATATAAAGTCGATATAGCTATACGACTTTTGTCTCAATAGGATATAGAATAGACTTATGACTGATAGATGAGTTCAAGTCTCCACATACCTTTTGTTGATGAAGTTCCATAAGCTCCCTTAGTAGTTCTTCGTCTTCAATCGATGAATGTCGTAAAGTCTAAAGCTCAACTGCACATTCTATCCTAATATGAGACAGCTATAAGTAGTCTAGAAATAAATACTTATAGTTTTGTCAACTAAACTTGACAAACAAGCTTGAGATAGCAACGCTTGCGAGTTCGACCGAGCAGTGCTCTAACAATAGTCCCAATCTATTTATGGATGATCTTGTCTACATTCTCATTAGTACACTTCTTGGTTTTAAAGGACCTTTGCATATTTATGTCGCGCGTCTTAGTTTATTATAATGACCATTTTCATGGATGTTTGCTTGTGGCGTTCAAGATCCACCCGAAAATTTATCCAGGGCAGAAAATGCCGCTGTCTACAGTTTCCTGGTAGGACTGTGGTGTCAAATGTCTATCTCTTGATCCTTGTTCTTCATGATCACCTTCGTTTTTACCAATGCTATCTTCGATTAATAGCAGCATTTTGTCATCAGTATCTTCGACCAACGTAAGATTAATTACATTCACAAAATTTATGGAATACCGAGTTGAAGTTGATATGAGTTGTACTTGCGATCTAAAAGGCAAAAGAATGTGGCATTAGATATGGAGGTGAGTTCCCACATATGAGTTGTACTTGCCATCTGAAAGGCAAAAGAATGTTGCATTAGATATGGAGGTGCACAGAATACTTGAACACAAAAATATGTTGTGGAGAATTCTTTGATAAAGAACAAAAAAAACAACACATGACAAATTGGAAATACATCGTAGTGATGACGACAACCCCTAGCTAGTCTGATTACATTGTGATGAGATGGGGTGATGCCTATAGTATAGGCAAGGCAATGGTCTAAGTTTTGCACTCTTTTATCTTATTGTTACCTGATTTTTTTTTATTGACTCGTAACCAAAGGGTATTGTGAAAGAAGAAAAGAAGAAAATGGTAATATCATTAAGAAAATATGAAATCACAAAATATTAACCAAATTATGTACCTAAAATACTCTTGCACTCCAACAAAAAACATATGGTCTAGTTATATAGCGTATTCTGCAAACCTGAACCGCAAGAAATAAATACGACCAATGATTAGTACATGAACCGAAAGGTTTACTGGTATTAATGCCATTTACATTTTTTATGGTGTTCCTATTAATTCTATTGATTCCTTCTCCCTTCAATTAACTTTTGATATTCTTGACTATCAATATTATAAGAATCAAAATCATGAATTGTATTAGTGAGTCATTATTAACGAAAATTCGTGAAAAATATATATTTACTAATCAGTCTTACGTGTAACAGATAATAACACCATTGTTATTAGAAACCCTTTGGGATTTAAGATTTTGACTGTGTAGGGTTTCATGAGATGGTTTGGTATCCATGTATCGTTCATATATATGGCTCCCTAATTTCGTTTCTAAAAAATTCCTTTTACGTTGTCACTAAATCTAGCATAGATTGCCGGTGAATTAGTAGTTATATTTAGATTACTAGGATTTTTTTTTTCCAGCAGTTCCAACAGTTTTTAGATTTGTTAACAAAAATATGGATATAATCTCCCATTCACAATTCCAGAAGATTCAGAAGATCCTGGCACCCATAAATATACAAAATAACCTATTTATAGAACTGAATCAGATTTTACATATATTTTGAAGAAAAGTTCAGAGATTACCATGACACCGATCACACGATTATGAACATATATTTACCAAAAACCCTAACCAATAGGGAAGAAAAGAAGAGAAATATAATACCAGTTGTGGATTGGAGTTGAGATTAGATTCGTTTTTATTCCTGGCAACCAAAAGTCAGTAGACAGAAAACCTGACAACAATAACAAAAAAAACGAAATTGTATACATAAACCTTACGTTCTTTGTTGAGGCAAATGATTATTCATCATCAACTAAACATCTACTGTGAGCACACAAACCTGCGAGGGGGTCCGAACGCTCACAATCAATCATTATCATCTAAAGAGATTGTGATGATGATATCCTGGTGTTGATTCATTGGCTCAAAACCTTCGGGTTTATCATGGCCTCATCTAACAACTCCATGCGAGGCGTTTGCGCATGGGATATAAGTATTAAGGAAAACAAAACATACAAGTAAACATCCATGGAGCTAAATAAATGTAAAGTGCTGGAATATAAATAAGACCAAGGTTTACGTGGTTCAGCACTAAGGCCTACATCCACGGGGTTTGTTGTTTTACTATGTTCTTCACGGTTACATGAATAGTCGAATGACTTTTGGGTTTACATGTTTCTCTCTTCTAAGTGATTAACTTACCCTTGCAATCTCTCTCTCTCTCTCCTTCTCTCCCTGATTTTTCCGATCCCCCTTCCTCTTGGTGGAGATTGGGTATTTATAAGGTTAGAACGTGGGACCCATCTCTGAAGACCGTTGGAACCTTATCCTCTTGTGTCCTTGCGTCCATCACGCGGAGGTCTGCGTTTGCCCCCTTGATCCCGCAGAGGCATCCTCGCTCGTTCCACAGGTTGGTCGACACGTACACTGCTCAGAGTGTTTAATGCGGGTAGTTGAGGGGTCTGCTCGTGTCAGACAAGTGTCTTCTGCCCCTGTCAGTCCGTGTCAGCTAACTTTCTCTCCACCGTTGATCTTAGCTTCTCTTTTGGGGATGAGATAAAGTAACTCCTCGGGGTTTATTTGGTGTTTCGTGGCGCATCATGTTTTGATGTTTTGGCCTGCATGCTTTCCACGTATCTTTTTATATACACGTGTCTGATAGTGAGATATATGTGTACACAATTTGCCCCTTTTCTTCGGGCTTGAATGAGTAATGGGTGCCTTGAAGAAAAACTATCGTCGCATATTCTTCTCACTCCTAATAACTTCTCCTAGATACTTGGGCACGTCTTTTATTCGTGCATTAACTGCTTATGTAACGGGCACGTTTCCCATTCCTCCCTTAATTTCCTTCTCTTTCTTTCGGGTATTTTAAGGATAGAAAGAAAATTTAATTTCATTCTTCCTAAACGCTCTCTCAGTTTTCATTCTTTTTTCAGCCCTTAAATTTTCTGTCTGTCTTCATTGAACCTGTGACCTTAAATTCTCTGTCAGTCTTCATTGCACCTGTGATCTTAAATTCTCTGTCAGTCTTCATTGGACCTGTGATCTTAAATTCTCTCCACCTTAGCATTAATCACGCCCGCTTCCCCTGTTTGTTTCTTCTACTGCTGTTTTTGCCGGTAAGTTTTTCTTTTCTTTATTTCCATTGTTTCACGCTGTGTTGATTTGTGAATTCTCTGCTACTGTTGTTCCTTGTTTGTGATGAAGAACTTCTTCTGATGCTTGCATACTAGTTTGCCCCTGTTCTTCATCTTAAATTAAGGAAGCCACTACTTCGAGGGTGTGAATTTTATGAAATTTTGAGCATGTATACTAATTTTAGGGTTTATGCGTTATCGTGTGTATTGCTATGGATGTGGTTTTTTGATCTTTGGTAATGTTTTTTGATTGTGTGTAACTTGTTCTTGATTTTATTCTTTTCGCAGCCATGTCTGACCGTCCGCGGCTTACTTATCAGACTCCTGATTCTGGGCTATCGAGATCTCCTCCGCGTCGAGAGTCTCAAGATGATGTTCGTCGGAGTCGAGTTTCTTCTGGAGCGAAAGCCTCGTCCTCTAGGGAAGAGATTCCTTCGACAATTCCATCTGGTTCCCGAAGAGTCTTCGAGCGCTCAGCGGCTCGTCCTCGTGATGATACTAGGAGTACGCAGGCTCCGCCCCGCGCTGTTGCTTTTGACATTCCTCCTCTACGTTCGTTAGTGCCCGAGCATCATCTGCGGTCTTCTCCAACTTTTAAAGGGAAGAATACGAAGGGTGTAGCTCCTAGGGATGAATCTTCAAAGAATCCTCCCGTGAAGAGAAAAGCTTCGGAAGCGTTCGTTAGTTCATCCGGCCCCGCCGAGGAGGATGAGGCTGCTCCCTTGATACGAAGTGTCTCTGTTAGTAGGAAAAAAGTAACCTTCAAGCATATCGATCTCGAAATATTCAAGGAAAAGCATGAGCTTCAAGCCTTCGGGGTTCGTTTCTATGCCCCTGAGGATGATATTACGTATGAGCTTATCTCCAAGTATGAGTTCGATGAATTTCATTTGTTAACGACGGTTGGAGCATTCGAAGCTGGTCTTATGCTGCCGTTGTACAAATCAGGTGATTCCTTCTACTATGACGTGCTCGCTAGTTGTGAAGGCTCTTCCACCAATACTCACAGCCGTTCCATATCCCAACTATCGGGGAATTATCTCCGCGCCCTAAAGGAATGCTATCTGCGGAGTAAGGGGGAAACGTCGATGACTTGTTACGTCCCCAATCCCATGGAGAAGGAATGGTATACTCCTGAGAATTTCAATAACTCCTTCGGTGATTACGTCAATAGTAGGAATCGCAAGCCATGGAGTGTCAGCCTTCGGAATCTCCCTGCTCCTCTGGGAGAGATTCGTCTGTTAAATGAGGTCAGCGATGCCAAGCTGAAGTATGTTCCTGGCACGGAGGCGTCTAGTCGTCGAAAACTCTTCCCCGCGCGAGAGAGGATCAAGCGCGATCATGACTACGAGTGGCACGCCACCGTTATCGAGATAGTTGGTCCGTGGGCTTATGGTTGGATTCCTGGTCCCCGCGGTTGGCGGCCTACCGAGAATAGTAAGCCGCGCGAGTCTCCTCCTGTTCGCTATGGAGATTTCTGTCCCTGGCGTCTGAACTTTGCGGGTATGAATTTTCCTTATGCCCTTGACGTCGTAGAGGGAGACGAGGAGGAAGGTTCCGATGCTATACTCCCACCGAAGAATACCTCAGCTGCTCAGGTACGCGGATTCTAGCTGCGCTTCTTTTTTAGAACTTCCATCAGTCAGGAAAAATAATTCTTTTTGTGGTGTTGGTTTCAGGTGTTGAAGAAGAAAAAGATTAGGCCGAACAGGTCTTCTACTACTGTGATGGGCGAGGTTGAAGCCCAAGAAGAAGTTACTAGTCCAGTGAACGAAGAGTTTGTTGAAGATGAGATTACAGATGGGAGGAACGTACTGGTACCTCCCCTATCAATGTCGAAGAAGAGGTCTTCGCTGGTCATGCTGGTGATGAAGGAAGGAACAAAGCCGTGGTGGCTGATGACGTTGTTATCGGGGATGTTTCCGTCCCTGCTGGTGATGCCGCGGATACCCTTCCCGCTTCTCAAGAATTTTATTTTGATCGGATGTACTCCACGGGGGAGTTCTTTGACGAAGCCCTCGATTTTCCCGAGGACTTCTCTTTACTTTCCCCCAATGATGATTGGGATGTGCTTGGTGGTGATGGTAATGGAGACGCTACTGTAGAAGATGTGGGTGCGGAGGAGCCTGCTGTGCATGTAGGCGCGGAGGAGCATGCCAACATTTGTGCTGAGGGGGTCGTGTCAGAGAAGGGAAAATCTGTCATTGATGCGCCTGCTGATAATCTTCCCCAGTCGCCGACGTCTGAGGGTGAGGACGCCATCATGGATTGGTTCAAGGAAAAGAATCTTCTATTTGTCTCTCATCCCGCTCCTGTTGTTGCTGGGGAAAAGGAATCAACCGCGTATACCCGTCGCATGATGGAGATGTCTTCTAAGGCGCGGGTGTCTGAAGCCTGGGGAAAAAGGTTGACTGTTCCTGAAGCTACCCTTGTGCCGGAGCCTCCTACTTCCGTTGCCGATATGATGGCCATCGCCGACGGGTATCAATATGGCTTTCCGCAGCAGCGTGTGCTGGAGGTAAATTTTCGTACATACTTCTTCGTGACGATCAAATGCTTCGGTGAAATAATGTTTTGTCATCTTGATGTGTAGATGATGAGGAGTGAGCATTGTAACCACGTGCTGTATCAGTTCTTCAAAGCGAAATCTCTGAAGCTCGAGGCTAAGCTTCGTCACCGAGAAAAGGAATTATCTGCGGCTGAGGTGGAAATAGAAGAACTGAAGAAAAGCCTTAAGGAGAAAGAAAAGCTGGGTGAAGCAGAGGCCAGTCTTCGTTCAGAACTTGTTGCTGTGCGCGCTGAGTTAGAGCAAACTCGTAGCCAAGTTTCCACTTTCACAGGTTTGGTTCTTTTCCCTCGCAGTATGTCGTCATTCTTCTATTTCTTAGTTGTTCTGTTTGAGTCTCCCCACCCTATCTCCAGTGGGTGGCGTCCCCGAGCTGATATGGCTTCGAAACGAAATAGCTCGGCAAAAATCTCGTATTAGAGATTTGGTTGAGAAAATTAAGAGTGAAGCTAAGAAATGGGATGCTCGGGCTGAGGTATGGCGCGCGCGGCATGTTCAAATGGTCGACATGCAAAATCTGTACAACCATGATCGTGCTTTATTTAATGGCACACTGCTGTGGACCCGTGATAATCTGCGGGAAGCCCGTGAGCGTACTTCCTTGTTGGAATGTAGGATTCAGCTGCTGGAAGAAGAATTACAGACGGCTCGATCCATTCCTCTTTCAGGGGTCCAGGATAATATGCTCTGTCTTGCCAGAGAAAGAGATGATGCTCGTGCTGAAGTCTACGCTCTCAGCAATGCTCTTTCCGCGTCCCGTTCCGACGTAGCTCGTCATGCCGAGTCTGAGAGGAATCTTGAAGTGTGCATGTACAGACTCAGCAAAGGGGTCTCAAAGATAAATAAAGAGGTCGACCACCTTCGTCATATGGATTCGATGAAGCAGGTATAATTACATGCCTGTCAATTTACTCTCACCAACCTTCAACTAGACTATAAGAAATTATCCGCGGAATATGACCATCTTGACGAAGCGCGAGATGCGGTTGTTAATGAGTATGAAGAGGCTTCGGCTTGTGTCGAAGGTATAATCCCATTTCATCGAGTGTGACCATGTTTTTTTCTACGCTAACTCCGTGGTGTTGTCTTTTTCAGAGCTCGAGGGATGCCTTCGCGTCACAAATGAAAAACTTGAAAAGGCTCAATCTTCCTTAGCGCAGCAGGAAGAACAGACCAATCACTTCAAGAATTTAGCAGCAACCCGCGAGGAGGCCGTTGGTGCTGCTTCTAGAGAAGTGAATCGGCTATCTTCGTTATTATCCCAAGCCCAACAGCGGACAACAGTTATTAAGCACAAGGCTCGTTGTCAATTGGCTGAGGAGACGAACAAGATGCTGGAGAGGATAGAACTTGTCCTAAGGAACGAACATGGTCTCGTGAAGAACTATCCTCGTCGTCCCGTTCCTTCTGCCTTGCCCAGCTCCTCGGGCCCCTCTTCTGGTGGGAGCGTCCCATCAAGTATTCGGAATAATCCTGCCGATGGGGCCGCCATCTAGGTAGAGACCGCAGCATTCTGTAGGGTCCGCGGTATCATTATCCTTTCACTTTTTGTAATCATGTAACAAGGATATTTTTTGCTGATATCCTGTAAAAGATATATTTTTTGATTGTGTATCCTTGAATTTGGCCTTTCACTTCTTGTAATCATCCTTTATGAAATGAATCCTCTTTTTGATATACCTGCAATGTTGGTTTGTTTTTATTTTAAGCATTTGTGAAAAAACAAAACAAAAGTTTTTAAGTGTTTGGGTGCGATACTGAAGGACGGTACCTTCGTGATCGTCTTGAGACCTGTCACCCCGCTGGCGAATCCTGGGCCAGAGGATTCCCAGACGGTGGGGGCCGGGGCAACGTTCTAGTATATGGGATTAAAATATTTACACACCCATTCCGTCGACCCGTTGCCTTAATATTGGTCGGGTATCTCTTTCTGCTGGGTGCCTTCCCCCTGGTCCTACACTTATGGACACTGATGGGGGATCCCTGAGAGATTGTAGATTAAATACTTTCCCCAATATTGTCGGTAGATTCCACTGACTTGATAATTTGAAAGCTTGTGTGATTGATAAATTGAGGCCTGCAATTCCTCTTCCAGAGATAGAAACATGTGGAGCGGTCAGGCTCTCTTCTTCTTCTGGTACACTCCAAGCAGATTCAAATCTGCGTTGCTCCTATGGGAAGTATGGTTTGAGCCACTTAGCATTCCAAGGATGCCGGAGGACCTCGCCTTTTAGATTACGAAGGTAGTAGGAACCGTTACCCGCAACGTCGTGTATTATAAAAGGTCCTCCCCACGTAGGTGCTAACTTTCCCCATTTCTTTTCTTGCTGATACCGTGGGATTTTTCTCAACACATACTGTCCCTCTACAAAATTCCGTAGCTTTACCTTTTTGTTGTACTCCCTTGCTAGTCTTCGTTGATAATTTTCCATCTTTTGCAATGCTACTTCCCTTCTTCCTTCCAACTCGTCTAACCTTTCTAACATCATATCTGTTGTGAGGTTTTTCTCCCAAGCTTCGGTCTTCGTGGGTTGGCATGAGGATTTCCGTAGGTATGACTGCTTCAGCTCCATAAGTTGGAAGAAACGGGGATTCCCCTGTGGCGGATCTTCGTGTTGTCCTATATGCCCATAACACATTGTGCAGTTGTTCGCACCATCTTCCCTTATGCTCGTCTAATTGTTTTTTGAGTAAAAGGGCGAGGGTCTTGTTGGTAGCTTCCGCTTGTCCGTTGCTTTGAGGGTATATGGGGGTGGACTTGTTCTTTCTTTTTTTGAAAGTACCGAAGAGCATGTCTATATTTTTCCCCTATAATTGCTTGCCGTTATCAGATACAATTTCCGCAGGTATACCAAATCTGCAAATGATGTTCTGGAATATGAATGTAAACACATCCGCGTCTCTGATCCTGTCCAAGGCCTTAGCCTCCACCCATTTACTGAAGTAGTCCGTGGCTACTATCAAAAATCGTCTCTTCCCTGATCCTTCGATGAAAGGCCCGACGATGTCTACGCCCCATTTTGCAAATGGCCACGGGCTATCGACGGAGTTTAACATTGTTGCCGGCGCGTGGATCTTTTTTGCGAAGCGCTGACATTCTTCACATCGTCGGGACATCCTCGCGGCATCTTGTATCATTGTCAGCCAGTAATATCCTTGCGTTTTTGCTTTGTCAGCTAGTGATCTCATGCCGCTATGATTCCCCGCGTCACCATAATGGATATCATTTAGAATTCGATGCCCCTCTTTCCGGGACAAGCAGCGTAGTAATGGTCCAAGGAAGGATTTCCTATACAGGACCCCATCCCGAAGATCATATCTTCCCACTTTGGAGAGTATCTTCCTAGCTTGTTTCTGATCCGCAGGTAAGCTTCCTTTTTCGAGAAAGGCATGTATTGTAACCCTCCAGTCATCTTCGTTGTTGAAGTCTTCGTCTTGATTTGCTCTTGACAGGATATCCTCTTCGTCAAAGTCATTATGGATGTCTTCTCCTACCTGGTCTTCGATATTTTCTTCCACCGTATCTTGATTGGTAGCGAAGGAGAATTGGGATGCAATCGAAGGCTCGTATACCCTTGCTATTTTAATAGCTTCGGCATTTTTATCCCTCAGCATGGATGATATATATGCTAGGGCATCCGCGTGCCTGAGGTCCCTTCTGCATAAGTGCCGGAACTTAATGTTCGGGATTTGTGATGCCAATGTTTGGACCAAGGCCATGTAAGCTGAAAGGGTGTCATCGTACACATTATACTCGAGCCCTATTTGCCGTATGACAAGCTGCGAATCACTTGTCAGCCTTACATCGGTTACCCCCATCTCTATTATTATACGTAGGGCATGTACGACAGCTTCGTATTCAACAATGTTGTTGGTATGCTCTTTGAATTCCAATCTAAGTGCCTGTATAATCCTTTCTCCAGTTGGGGTGATAATGACAATGCCTATTCCTGCTCCTTCCTTATTTTTAGATCCGTCGACAAAGACTTCTCATTGTCTTTGACTCGCAGGTTCGAGGATATCCATTGGATCCTTGTTCTCTTCCTTGGCTTCTGGTATTCCCTTAATCTCTTCGTCGTTGTCAAGGGGGAGGTCTGCTAAGAAGTCTGCCAGAACTTGGGACTTCTGAGAATGTTGAATTGGTCCAGATGGGTGTTCCATTTGGCTATTCGGCCCACTTTTCCCGTGCTTTTGAGGACTGCTTCCAATGGTGCTTTGCATGGTACCCTGACGAGGTGAGTTAGGAAGTAGGTTCTCAGTTTTTGGGTAGCCCATACCAGTGCGAGGATGAGTTGTTCAATCTTAGTATAATTTATTTCCGCAGAATTGAGTGTCTTGCTGACGTAATAGATAGGTTGTTCTACCTTTGTATTGGTTTTGACTAATACCGCGCTGACTGCGTCCTCCGTTGCTGCTATGTACAGTGCCAAAACCTCATCAGGGTCTGGCTTCTGCAGGATCGGGATTGAGGCTAGATGTTCTTTGATTTTTTGGAATGCTTCCTCGCATTCAGCGGTCCATTCGAACCTGCTCCCTTTTTTGAGAATATTGAAGAAATGTTTGCATTTGTCCGAAGACCGTGCAATAAATCTGCCCAACGCTGCTATAGACCCATTGAGCTTCTGCACTTCCTTTAGATTCTTTGGGGACGGCATCTCTACTATGGCTTGAATCTTTGCTGGGTCTACCTCGATGCCCCTTTTTGTTACCAGATACCCGAGGAACTTCCCCGAGGTGACACCGAAAGTACATTTCTCCGGATTCACTTTCATGTGATGCTGTCTCATTGCTTCGAAGATATTCCTCAGGTCCTGGTGGTGATTTTTACGCAGCTTGCTTTTGACGAGCATGTCTTCCACGTAGACTTCTAGGGTTCCTCCAATCCATGGCTTGAAGATAGCATCGACCATCCTTTGGTATGTTGCCCCTGCGTTTCGAAGTCCGAAAGGCATTCTGGTATAGCAATAAAGGCCATATGGGGTATAGAACGCTGTGTGTGCCTGATCTTCTTCTGCCAGGGCTACTTGGTTGTAGCCAGAATGTCCATCCATGAATGATAGTTCTTCGTATCCTTCTACTGCTTCTACCAGCTGGTCTATGCTCGGTAGGGGATAGCTGTCCTTTGGACATGCCTTGTTGAGATTAGTAAAGTCGATGCATATTCTAACCCCTCCATTTTTCTTAGGAACAATGACCGTGTTGGAGATCCAGGTAGGGTACTTGACTTCCTTGATAAATCCTACGTCTAGTAACTTCCGAAGTTCTGTTTCTACTGCCTCATGATACTCTGGAGCCACTTTTCGTATTTTCTGCCTGAACGGGGGCGTGCCCGGTTTGATGCGTAGTTCATGTTGGATTACTTTTGGGTCAATCCCCGGCATATCTCCTAACTTCCAGGCGAACACATCCGCATATTCCTTAAGTAATTTGGTTAAGGAATGTTCTCTTCCTTCGTCCATGATGGTCCCGATTTTGATCATCTTCGGGTCTTCTTCCGTTCCTATGTTGATTTCCTTTACGGGTTCTACTGGTGTGAACACAAGCTTCGGGTTTCCGAGGACTGGGACGCTCTTTAATTGCTATTTAGTGTGTTTCTGTTCTTCGCTGGTTGTTGAGGTACTTGTTTCCGTGCTTTGGACATTACCATCTTTCGTCAAGCCCTTTCCTGTAGTTTCCTTAAGGAACAGGTCTACGGCCTTCTCTTTCGCGGTGATTTTTTACTCTTCGGATTTTTCGCTGCTCTTCTTGCTCATTGTTGATATGATCCTGAGTGGCCTGGCACTCTCGCGTAGTGATCCGATCTCCCTTGATCTCCATTATTCCCTCAGGTGTTGGAAATCTGAGATATTGGTGGTATGTTGCCGCAACTCCTTTGAGCTTATGTACCCATTTTCGTCCAATAATAGCGTTGTAGGGGGAAGGGGTGTCCACCACACTGAATCGGGTTTCCATTTTCATGGGCCCTGCGTTAACCTGTAACACGATGTCTCCCAAGGGCTTCGTGGATGCTCCATTGAATCCGTAGATGGTGTGATAAGAGGTCATTAACTGTTCATCATGGAGCTTCATCCGTTTGAATGCATCATAGAATAGGACGTTTACAGAGCTTCCCCCGTCTATGAGGATCTTTTTGAGGTTACATCCAGCTACTGGTAATGTTAGGACCAAGGGATCGTTATGGTCTTCCATATCTTCTTCGATATCCTCGGCATCGAAGATGATAGGAGATTCCATCCATTCTTCGTGTTCGTCCACCGCTATCCCATCGACCTTATATAACTCGCAGCGGTCTTCGAATTGCTTCCGTAACCTTTTTCCAATCTGCTCTGTAGTGAGGGTCTTGTGGCTTCGGAACACGAGATGGTGTTGATTGTTCGGTTTCCTTCCGGAAGTTGGACTGGTTTGGTTCGCTTGGATCTGTCCTCGGTAACATCCTTTCGTATGTAATGTTTGAGCTCTCCCGCATCAATTAATTTTTGGATCATTATTTTAAGGTTCTTGCACTTTTCGGTCTGGTGTCCGTTGAAACAGTGATATTCACAGTAATCTTTAGACTTCTCGGATCTCGGGGGCTGCTTTCCCTTAGACCATGGCCACTCTAAGTTTTCCCTCCCTTTGATCTCTCGTAGGATACGAGCATAGCTAGCGTTGAGTTTCGTGTAAACTTGATCTTCGAATTTTCGGTCGCCTGTTCTTCGTTCATCCCTCCGTTCCTTCCTATCTTCGTGAGGTCTCTCCCCTGAGCAACTCCTTTTGGCCCCATTGGTTTGTTCCGCTGAATTGGTGCGGTGAGACCTCTGCGGATATGCCCTCGGGTTTTCCCGTTGAATTTCTTCAAGTCGAGCGTGCTTTTCGATAATTATTCGAAGATCTCCCTCTGTCTTGGGCACGCTCCCATGAATTTCAACAAATAGGGGACTCATTCGGTCTAAGCCCCATTTGTAGCAATTGATGCTTACCACTGGGTCCACGCTCCCTATGGCTTCGCAGATCTTGTGCCATCTGTTAGTGTACTCCCTCGTGGATCCATCATAGCATTCGAACGTTGGGACAGGGCATTTCAGTGGAATAGGGGTGTTGGCCAAGCGATGAGTTAAGGGCGTGGAGTTAGCTTCTCTCATGACCTCTTCTAACCTTCCCCCGCCTTGTTTATTTTTTAATTGCCTGATCTCGGCCATCATCTCATCTCGTAGTTCCTCCATTGCGCGTTGGTGCTCTAAATTCTTCGGCTCATTACCGTCTGACTCTTCATCGTCATAATCCGGGTCGGATACGCTACGTCTCCTTGTCGCGTCTTCATTAGCCGCTATGACGACTCTACAGTCTCGGTTTGGCTCTGGTGCTTTGGAGCTTGCTTCATCAAGTTGTTGGCTGGTCTTCGTGCTTAGAGCAATCCGCTCCTTTAAATCTTGATTTTCTCTGGCCAACAGAGCTACAACTTCTGCGTAAACCTGCTGGCTCTTCCTCAGTTCCTCAAGCTCAACCATTAGTCGGTGTGATTGGTTGGACCCCTGATTGGGAGTCCCAGCGCGTGCTGCTACAGCCATGGTGCCGCCCTCCTCCATGGTCTGTACTAAAGGTGGCAGGGGTTCAGCTTCGGTTGCTGGTATTTCCAAATTGGGGTGAGCGCCCCTCTGCGGTGCTAGAGCCGCCGGTATGGTTTGATTCTGATCATTTGTTAGTGGCATTCCAAAAGTTAGAAGGTGCGCGGGTTGGAATGTTCTGGATTCATCCACCCTTTCTCTTGGTTGATTAAGTTGACTCATGGCGAAGGTATTGCTAGCCTCCGCAGCCTTCGGGACTACCGCAGCCTCCCCGTACTTTGTCGTTGCTGCTCTGAGAGCCGCCGCTGCAACTGAATTAGCGTTCATAGGTGAAGTGATTTCCGCAGTATCTTGCCTTCGATTGGTCATTTTAGCTTTATCTCCTTTCTGCTTGCTTCGGGTGATGACCGGGGTTGTCCTGGGTGTTTCTTTTGACAAAGCTTTGGATTTTCCTGCTTCCTGCGTCTTTTCCATCACGTGCCCTTTTGTTGATAATGAAATCTCGCCGAAACTTGCCTTCTTTACTCACAATACGTTCTTTCTGCATAAGTTATTTCAAACAACAAAAACGGGAATATCCGCGTGAAGCGGGTTAGTTGGAGAAATACAATCTTCCAAGAGAGAATTAATACACGCAAGTTATAATATACGGGTTAAAGTTTTATTAAAAGAGATCCTTAGTATAAAAACTACGAAAATTGTAAATCCGACGGATTAGAACAATAACTCTTATCGAAGATAAAAGGTGGGTTTTTGAACATAATACAGTTAACGAATGATCTATACGGTCCGAGCTGATAAATCAGAGCAATCATATGCCAATTTAAAATGAAATCACAGGACAAGATAAATCTTTTACCGGGACGAAGTCCCTGTTTCTAGCGCCAAATTGTGAGCACACAAACCTGCGAGGGGGTCCGAACGCTCACAATCAATCATTATCATCTAAAGAGATTGTGATGATGATATCCTGGTGTTGATTCATTGGCTCAAAACCTTCGGGTTTATCATGGCCTCATCTAACAACTCCATGCGAGGCGTTTGCGCATGGGATATAAGTATTAAGGAAAACAAAACATACAAGTAAACATCCATGGAGCTAAATAAATGTAAAGTGCTGGAATATAAATAAGACCAAGGTTTACGTGGTTCAGCACTAAGGCCTACATCCACGGGGTTTGTTGTTTTACTATGTTCTTCACGGTTACATGAATAGTCGAATGACTTTTGGGTTTACATGTTTCTCTCTTCTAAGTGATTAACTTACCCTTGCAATCTTTCTCTCTCTCTCTCTCCTTCTCTCCCTGATTTTTCCGATCCCCCTTCCTCTTGGTGGAGATTGGGCATTTATAAGGTTAGAACGTGGGACCCATCTCTGAAGACCGTTGGAACCTTATCCTCTTGTGTCCTTGCGTCCATCACGCGGAGGTCTGCGTTTGCCCCCTTGATCCCGCAGAGGCATCCTCGCTCGTTCCACAGGTTGGTCGACACGTACACTGCTCAGAGTGTTTAATGCGGGTAGTTGAGGGGTCTGCTCGTGTCAGACAAGTGTCTTCTGCCCCTGTCAGTCCGTGTCAGCTAACTTTCTCTCCACCGTTGATCTTAGCTTCTCTTTTGGGGATGAGATAAAGTAACTCCTCGGGGTTTATTTGGTGTTTCGTGGCGCATCATGTTTTGATGTTTTGGCCTGCATGCTTTCCACTTATCTTTTTATATACACGTGTTTGATAGTGAGATATATGTGTACACATCTACTCATCAAATTAAACCCTAATCAGATTATCAAAATCTGTAGCTAGAATCTTAATATGAGAGACGGAAAAAAATGGAAACAGAGGAAACTCTTAAAAGAATTTTTAGGAGCATCACTAACCTCCATTGTAGTGAAATTTCTTGCTCTTTCACTTTCTGGAGTTCATTCTCTGTGCTTGCTGTACATAGTGATTTTTACACTCATGATATAAGACTTTCTATAAATCAAGCTCGTGTGCTCAAGTATTGGGCTATAGGGGTTGAACACTTGGTTTTATAATGGACATGTTCTCGATTCCTACAATAAACTTGTTCATGGCCAGCCTTGGCAAACAAATGGGAACTCGTCTCCTTTGTTGTTCCTACAGGATTTGTAAAAGCTTTCCATCCAAAGAGTCGCCCATTGACTGCATATAGCGTGTCCTCCATATGCCAACCTTTTCATATGGAGTTTTTCTCACATCCAACACAAAGTACGTCCCCTCTGTAGAAATGATTTTCTCTCCCACTCGTCTCCTTTGTTGATCTTATGTACTCCCCATTCACCTCTTTCTTAGCTTTCCTAACTAAATCCACTCCAAACCTAATGGATTATGACTCAATTTTTCTGTTGTTGATACTTCCACGGCATATGCCACCGTGTTCCCTTGTGGAGGGTCTCGCTGGGAAGATAAGAAAACAAAAACCAAAATCAAGACAACACTCGCTGGGAATATCGACTAAACAAGATTAACAAAACAAACAAACAAACAAAAAAAAAGTGGAACAAACCATGGGTTTTCTTTTTAGTTGGTACTAACAAACCTCACCAGCAAAACTAAACGCACATCACACGATTTTTCTCAATCTCTTTCTGGTCAAGAAGCTTTCTGAAACTTCTCTACGTCTATTGATTTCCATCTTTATCAAATCACCCGCAGTTCCGCCTTTCTGCATTCAAATACATTGTGATTTTGCTGAAAATCAAATAACGATTAAAACATAAACTGTATAAGATATATTAGGGATCCTGAAACTCCTCCAGGTTCCTGAACATTAGGGTTCTAGGAGAAAGGGTAGAAGAGAGACAGAAATATTAAAGTTATTTTTTTCCCTTGCGTGTGGGTTGTTTTCTTGCAAGATATTTAACACAACCCAAAATAAGCAATATAACTTCAATTTAAAACTTATACTTGACAGCTTATCATAAAAAAAAAAATCGGAAACACAAAGTGCTAACAACCTTGTTTTTAGGACTCCATTGTTTTCCGATGTTCCAACCGTCCAAGCCATTTAATGTGCGAGATTGATTGCTTGATATTCTATATGAGATTGTAACAGAACGTGCAAATCCATTATCTTGCATAGTATATATATATATATATATATATATTTGTAACTTAGTCTTCACGATTTTTTTCCTCATTAAACAAACGCATACTTTTGCTAAATTTGGCATTTTTTTATAAAAACCAACAGAAGTGGCGTACGTATAAGAAGAACCTATAATAAGAAACAAATCCAGAACTTCCAAAATTAACTAAATACTTGCAATAAATCTAAAATATGTCAAACAAAACCCGTGTATACATCTAAAATACGAAAACATACCTAATTTTCTCACACAAAACCTGTTAATAGAATTTTTGATCTTATTTACCGATCCTGTTAGATAATTCTAGAAATAAATCTACAATTACTGTATAGCCAAGTTTAGACATCTTATTTACCGATCGTGTAAGATAATTCCAGAAATAAATCTACAACTACTGTATAGCCAAGTGACAAAAAGAAGGAATTTAAGATTTATATTTTGAGAAATATATCTAAGAATCCTATGTATAAGGAAATACGTGAATATTATGGTACTGGAATAGAATTGAGAAAAAAAAAAGGAATTTAAATAAGAATCTAAATATTGTTCGTCGGCAATAAAATAAAAATCTAATCTTACGCCAAAAAAATTCCTAACATACTTGGATTTTTCCTAAAATTCCTAATAAAAATATGTTCTAAGTTTAGACCAGATAGTAACCCGTGCTTCGCACCGGGATTAGAGTCTGCTTTGGGTTCGTTTCAGAATTAGTTCACTCTCTGAGAGAACTAGTTTTTCACCCGTATGATACACAGGTTTGTTCCCTGTTTATGAATTATTGGATTCATGTTTCAAATTGATTTCAAAATTGATTTCAGTAAAAAGTTTTGTTAAAATATTAAGAAATATAATAAGCTCATAACCCCAAAAAATAGCGTGCTTGGATTCCAAGTGTCAATAAATCAAAAACCATTAGTAATAGGTAATCATAGCTTATAGTTTCAAATTATTTTCATAAAACCAATTTTCCCTAAAAGTTACATCAATATCTTTCAGAATTAAGAACTACAATTGTCTAAAAAATAAAATTACTTCGGAAAACAATACTTGTGGTAAAAATTGTACATACGAAATCCATAAAAAATTTTATCTAATGTCTATTCAGAGATAACTATTTCATTGGTTTATTTCACAGTGGATGCATTATATCCTCTTTCACTTATTTTTTCCATGATAATTTTTATTTTTGTTTTCCTCTACCACGATACTGCAATTTAGAAATGATCTTATCTTAACCCGTGATTTTTTCATTTATTGTGTGTAAATAAATGAAAATAAATGTATATGTACCGGTGAAGTCAATAAATATATGGTGATTATATGTGTGCAAAAAATAAGAGAATTGAAATATCAAAATAACGTCAACCCATAGCTTAATGGAATTTGTGCCCGTGTAAATAATTGGTGAAATTTGGGTGAGTATATGTGTACCCATGAGTTGTAAGATGATCTGGTGTATTACGGGTGAAAATTGACCTAGAGATATTCAGCATTTCATTGCGTAAATTTCCGGGTGGTCATGAATTACATAATGGTCTTGTGCATTTTAGGAGGATGGAGTTTTATAAGTTTTTATATTTCAATCTTGGCGAACTATAAGATCACCAGTGGGAATTTTATTTTCCTCCAACTTCTACAATGATATATTTTTTTCTTCCGGTATGATAATTGTACTATATACTTTGGCATTATGTGTATATATATGATGTTCATTTTTTTCTCATCCTATATATAGTTTTTATATTTTCCTTTTTTTGTTGATCGACAACGAAAAAAAATTATTGATTAGAAAAGGGTATAGAAAGACTGTACCCAGAAAAGGAAAATGGAAATAGAGAAGAGGGGATAAAATCAAGGTAACATGCCGACTGTGACCCATAAAACAAAAAGCCTCGCAAAAAATTATGGTGGGTTAAAGTATACATTCTTCCGGTTCTCATTCTTAATAACAACATTGTAGGTTACATTTTCAAATTCCTTGAAGGAAAGACACCATTGAAACAACAAATATTTACTTTACTAATAGTATTAATTTAATTGGATGATCGGTGAGGGTCCTTCTATGTATTAAGAAAAAAGCCAATAAATACCCCCTATGGAGAAAAAATGTAGTTTGTTTGTAACGATGCTTTGGATTTTTCATTGCAAAAATTGAACGTCCATTGAAATTGGATCGGCAATCGGAGTCATCAACTTCGGCTATGGTTAGGCGCGATAAAAACGATTCATGGTAATTGTGAGCATCAAAATGGCAAGAAAACCATCACCTACGCTTCTAATTTTGATCCTGGCCAATGATTACCAGCTAAATTCTGCCATCTCATCTAAAACTGATGTCGTTATTACAAAATAGTTACAAAAATATGCTAAAAAATAAGTATTACTTACATATTACGCTTATAAATGTTATTAAACAACTGTTATAGAATTTATTGCGGAAAATTGTTACAAAACTGTCACAAAAAACCAACCCTACATTTCCACCAAACTGCTCTGGATAATGTAAAATTGTGCCAGAGGATAACAGTATGGTGACGACAAATGAAAAGTAGTACCACCGTTGAGTTGCAAACCACTCGACCAAATACATTACACCCTATGCAATATATTTAACCCGTTTGGAACATACACAAACTTTATTAGATAAACCAAAAATACACTATTTTTCGTATTAAAAAAAAGAAACTTTATTAGACACAAAAAAAAAATGTAATAATAAAGAAAATGTTGTGTGAACGTGGTTTACAGGGGTGGCCCACCATTTTTCGGAACATTCCGACAAACACTAGATTTACTTCTCTGTTAAGTATTAACCGCCTAAACTGGATAAGCATTAACAGCTTAATAGTTAAGTAAGTCTCACATTGTAAACACATGTATTGTTTGTTTAAATACCCGACTTAATACTCTTGGCTATATATATATATAGCTGAGTGGCTTCCCCCACTTTCTGATGTAAGAAAACTAGAGAAAGAACAGAAACTTAATACAAAAAGGGAGTCCATCTCCCATATTCTCCCATCTCTCATTTCTATCTTTCCATACGTTTTGTTCTCGTAGTATATAATTTGAATTCCAGTTATGAATTGAGAATATCGCAACTCCGTGAATTTTGTCAATTTTCTTTATCATTTTATTATGGTACTAACGGTTTTAATATCGGTAAAGCGAGAAATTATCGCATCCCTGAAGGATAGCGTAAATTCGATTTTCTCATCTTTGATAATCTCCATAAATTTTGAAATAGTTCCACCAGAAGATGGAATATGGTGTGTCATAATACGGGTGCAAAATGTGTGCTCCGCTAGCCTGTTGGTCCCAGAAATGACCCGTTATAAAAGTGCTAGCCGTTCCTATCGGCGGTCCCTGAAGTGACCAACTAGGAAACTTTGCCATAAAAAGTTTATCCATTTGCGCGCTTGTAAATTAATATTTCGTTGACCTTGAAGGTGACGACGGTGGAGATTTGTTGATATTGTATTAGTACCATATGTGTTTTGATGTTTATCCTTTGTAAGTTTTGTTTATTTTCTTTGCTTATTTTTGTAAGTAATGGATTCCATAAGCAATCCATGAAATGTTGTCGACTCCAGAAGCAGTCCAACATATAGTTTGTGCCTTCCTGTAATAATCCAAAATTTATGGGTTCCAGCAGTAATCCATAAAATAGACTCCAGAAGTGGTCTATCGAAATAGTTGGATTTCAAGAATTAGCCACGAATTTTTGGGTTCCCAAAATATCCCATGGCTACCAAATGTTTTTGTTGATGGCTCTACTATTTTTCTCTCGCCTGTTTGTACTGAAGTTTATGGATTCTAGAAGTAATCGATCCAGTATAGGTATGGACGATGGAGATACTTGTCTCGAATTTAGACGAAACAACAAACACAAATTTTCGAACCATTTTTGTAGCCTTATGGAGGTTTCGGGAAATGTGAAATGCCATTTCGGGTTCGAATAATATGATTGACGGCTCCGAAAGAGCGTGTATCATTCTGGTGGTGTAAAAGTTACTGCTATTGACGCCTTATATTATTCTACATTCCTGAAGAATCTATTTCGAAAATATTCAGCGTCACTACCACTTTGAAATGAAGAATGAGCATTTTATGGAGTATTTTATTACTTCTTATGTTTTGTGCCAGAAGCACGTTTAGAGAAGCTTGAGGCTCTCTCTTTTATGGGGTGTGCCATATGAAAATTCTATCAGTAGATCTCACAGTGTCATTAACCAGAAGTTTAATGACCTTGATTTTTCATGCTTAGGCATGGTCGATATGGACATCAAAAGTTCTACCAAGATGAGTAGACGATTCAAAATGCTCATGGAAATCCTTTACAGAACCTGAAGCTTCCATTATATGGGGATGTAAATAGTGTTGTTGGTCCCTTAGACAATTAGTTGTTAAATTACAGTAACATTAACATTATGGTAACCCGTTGCTGAATCACCAACATTAATCCCTAGAAAGGATTCAAGGTGGCATATGCAGGACTTATTCACCCTGCAGTGTAGACAATTATTTCAATACTTTATCGTATTGATAAACGCATCTACTAGATGGTCTCTTGTTATATTAACACGTGATGTTATATTTTGCCAAACTGTTTGTGCAAATCTTGTGGTTGCGTATCCATTTTTGGACTTTCCAGTTAAGTCCATTTATTTTGGTGGTAAATTTATAGGCTTTTGATGCTTTTTCTTAAGTTGGTATTATATCGAGCATATAAATAGCACATGTGCATGCTCAACATGGTCTAGTTGAGTTCTTTGTAAAGCATTTTTAGTTGATTGCTCGACCAACTATTTACCATCAATATTGTTTTGGAAGCAACCTTATATTTCATGTTTTGTCTATAGAGTCACCTAATTATATATGTTAGTTTTAGTTTATAAGACATTTAAAACCCTGAGCTGGTAATGTCTTACTGAAGATGAGACTTTAATCTCTCCGTTAGAGGGAGGAAGTAAGTCGTCAAAAAGTAACTGCGTGAAATATCTCATCTCTTGTCGAGCCTGCAGCTGTTTTTGGGTAGTATTTGTGTAAATAAATTAAAACTCAAAAATTATCATGAGTAGAATTGCCTTTGAAAATCAGGCAATTATGGAACCAGAAGTTTCCAAGAATGAGATGGTAATATTTCTGCCATGATTAGGAAAGCTAAAATGCCACCAGAAGTTGGCATGACAACGCGCCACCAGAATTTTGCGTGAGTAAGGTTGACAACCTTTAAGGTTCTCCCATTTTAATCATGGGGAAAAATGTAACCATAAGAAGTTGGTGAGAATTATGTTGATAACCTAAAAAGGTTTTTCCCGCCTAAACCAGGGGGAGAAAGACTGCCACCTGAAGATGCCACGTATTATGTCGACAAATTTAAGGGGTTTCCTTTGAAGTCATGGATATGACAGGCATCACCTAAAGGTTGCAGTAAGAGACGTCGACAATCAAATAGGTTATCTGATTAAGCTTTATCCTGATCAATGAAAGTTCGGCTGCCACTAGAATTGGCGTGAAACATCTCATTTGTTTTCTCATACCAAGATATTGGATGTAATTGAGGTGTTGGAGATTACTCATGATTAAAACAAATAACTGCAGTAGCTCTGGAAAAATATTGTTTGTCACTTGCTTGAGGATGCAGACACGAGGAGTTGTCACAACAGGTTAAATCATGCATCTCGCAATGACCAAGTCGTGTGTTAAAACACGTTTGAGGCCTGAATAACTGCCTCATATATGCCTCTTAAAAAGAGAGCCCAATCACTTTTCTAATATATAGTGCTCTTAAAGAAAGACTACAGATAGTGCTCGTGGAGACTATCAGAATATGATCCACACTCTGTAAGTATATACCTCATTAAAGATGAGGAGATGATAATGCCCCTGAAATGGCGCTAGTACCAGTCTGTGAAACTTTTGTTGAGTATGCATGCATTAGAGAAATGTGTGGGATCTATACAGTTGTCGATTATCTATTTACAATGGTGGTTATGTATCCCTCTGCAGAGGAACATCGACATCGTGATTGGTATGCATATAGTCTATTCCCCTCAAAATAAGATAGAGGATGGAATCTCTCCAAAAAGCGCAAAAGATTGGATCCGACTCACATCGTAAAATTGTGAGGCCTGAATGTTACAGGTTGGTGTTTGAGATAAAGTGCAGAGAGAGTAGTATTATCTCTTTAAGTGCGATTGAGGGTTTTTCCTGCTGAACCCCCAGGATTGGTTCTGTAATACTAAAATATTCTCCCAATGTTGATGCACTTTAGCGTGGTAGTCTCTGAAGGACTCACATTGCATTTTTTTTAAACTAGTTTTTGGTGATTGTATTTGAATCCCTGAAGGATTCTAGTTTTAATTCCGGCAGCCTCCTGACCTTATGAATTATGTCAGGTTTGAAATTAAGTCATAATCACCATTTTGAAGAGGAGAATTTTGTGAACAATCCTTGTATGTGTTTTAAGTTCTTAGTATAAGGTTAAAATCCGGATGAATTGATGTGATCATTTTCGGCTTCTTAAAAGCCTTTAATTGCGCTAAAATCCACGCTTGAACTAGACTATGAGATCTCGTTGAAATTGAAATATTTCTTGACCAGAAGTTCGAGAATATGCTAGCACAGACTAGGGTATCTAATTTTTGATACTGGTAATACTTATTGTGCTACTAAAAAGTGGAAAGTGATCGATCTATCTGATACGTACTGGTAGGACTTGAAAGAGTTCCTACGACTATGTCTAACTGCAAGTGCACAGTGTCACAATGTAACACAGGGCAAGCACAGGTCGATCCACAGGGACAAGGTGGGTGTAGGTTTGAAACTATGGTTTTAACTATAACTGATTCGAAACAAGAGTAGCACAAAAGGGGGTTTTGTTTTGTCGATACGACGGAGATGATGGTAGTAACAGAGATAACAAAAACGAAAACAAAAGTAATCTAACAAGAAGATAAATATGATGCTAGGGCAGTCGAATCCACCTCTTAACCACACCAATCAAATTCAATCTCAACAATGTTCTAGTCCCTTATAATGGATACCGGTGGTATTCCGCCTATCCAGGGCAGTTTCAGGAGGATAGTTTAGTGTCACTAAGATGATTCCTAACCCTAGTATTAGATTCCCTCTCATAAGACAAACTAACCGCAGATCAATCACTTAGATAATTAAACAACCCTGATATGGATATTCTAATCGCAACTAAGGTATTTCTCCAAAGTACTAACTGTCTTTTCAGGACACAACTAGTCAAAGGATCGAACAACAATCAATTAAGCATGAGTTGTAGCACAATCAACATAGTGTTACTCTAACTATAATGGATACATGGCATACACTGTGAGAGAAAAATGTTGAAGGCTCAGATTATATTTATCCAAAACATTATAGCACAACAAGAACAATATTAATACACGAACCAAATGTAGCAATGGATTAATGGTTTCATCTAAACTCTAACTATGAAATTAGAACATTATGGAGATAATGAAATCAAACATGAACTACTGCTTGGTGCACCGGATAATCCGGGCATACCCACACACACACAATACCATGTTCTATTTATACCCAAAATTAGGGTTCTTAACAGTTTCCCCCAAAATTCCCAAATTAGGGTTTACATTGAAAATTAAAATTAAAGCTCACCCGTCTCTGCTTTTGTTGTCTCCCCCTCGACCCATGTCTTGTCTTCCTTCTCTTCTACTACTCCTGCTCCAATTGTCTCTTACATCGCCTCTGCTACAAACCCTAGTTCTCTCTTTCTTGGTTGTAACGTCTTTGCGAGAAGCTAAAACTAAGCTAGAGAGAGTCTAGGGTTTAGGGTTAGTCTGTTGTGGTGTCGGGTGAAGGTAGTGATGGTGAAGCTTGAGAAGAAGGGGAAGAATGATGTTGCAGGTCTGTTGGTCGGGGAAGAAGGAGAAATTTGGGATGAAGAGGAGAAGTCGATGGTTTTGGGAGAAGATATTTGGTGCTAGGGTGTTGAGCGGGTGTAGCAAATTCGATGTCTAGCGAAGATGATACGTTGGATGATCACATCTGGATTGAATCGAACGGCTAAGATGGAACAAGCTTGCAGCGACCATTGGATGCGTGATACAACAATTCTGACGACTTAGATTGGAGTTAGGTACTATGATGTTTGACAGGAGCTTCAAGATTTGATGCTCGGTGATGAGGCGAACGTTGGATGATGTGATGGATCCAATCTGACGGCTCTCATGGAAATGGGTATGGATATTGGAAATGGATTTGGGTAAGGGTTTTGGGCCTTGGGTATGCCAAGCCCATATCTTCTTTAAGGACAATTCTTCCTCTTCAAGCCCACTTCTAGTTGATCCGGCTCTTGCAAACATCATTCTTCGCTGTCTTTCTGCGGGAGTCTTTGTCGTTTCTTTGCTCTTTTCGCTCCGTGAGTTAACCAGGCTTTATTTAGTACCTAAAAATGCAAAATTAATTGAGAAAAGTATTTATTCTTGAAAACAACGAAAACACAGAATATGGGATAAAATGGAGCGTTAGTGCACAAATGATGAGTTAAATGCCAATAAAAAGGTGAAATATATACAATATTTGGCACTCATCAAATACCCCCAAACCTGAATTTTACTTGTCCTCAAGTAAAAAAAAACTAAGGAAATCCTACTTATACCACTGTCGTTGGTCTCTCGATTGCATTTAGCGAATGCAATAAGCCTTTTAAACCACTAAGTGTCCCTAGTGGACGAGTTGAAGTCTCGTGAAGGTTTGCTTAGAACGTACCTACAAAGTTCTAGGACAAATATAAGCTCAGATTCCATGAAATGTGACATGTGCAAGACAATAGAAGCTCACAACAAAATGGAGATGTCAATCTAGCTATCAAAGGCACAATCCTAGCACTGATAACAAATAAAAACATGTGATAAGAGTGTAAAGTGTATCTACACATGTGTACAGAAAGATCGGAAGTTATGACTACTAATCACCAAGAGATAGTTTCTCAGACTAAGAACCGAGGTCGAAATCTAGCTAACTGTCCGGACTTTACGAGAATTGTGAATGAGTTGGAGGTATTTCACAATTACTCGCGTTGTACATCAATGGCATACACCCTTCCTTGCTTATAAACACAAAAACACAAAAGATGACTCTTTACATGACTCTTATTTACATTGACTACTCTCTTTTATTTTTGGAACAAGAGAGGATGGTATTGATAAATACTTGATTTACAACATGGTAACTCTTTTGATACATAAGAAAAAAGAAAAAAAAAACTACATGACACTTTGCAAGAGGTATCCCTTTTTGATGCACCCAGTTAAATTCGATGGTTGTGTTTCTTAATATAACCTCCACCTTCTATCCGAACCAACCAAAGAACAAGCTAGTCAAGTTTCGTTCAGTATTCTAAAGTGATTGGCAATCGTGACTTCCGATAGAACACCTCAAGGATGAGGCTATACATGTATTGGTAGATCGTGCGCGTGCAAGTTCTTATCACTATGTGAATTGTGCTAGAACCAGGGTGCCTAAATATCTAGACTAAGAATCCTTATGTTTACATACATGCACAAGAGTCAACATTTCAAAGTAAATGAGCTTCATTTTTATGTTTTTTTTTTCAAACTTTTTAATTTTTTAATTTTGATTTTTTCATATATATATATATATATATATTTTTAAAAAAAAAAAAGAAAGAAAGAGTTCTGTTTTCAATTATAGCATGTTATCAAAGTATCTACTTTTCACCCCCAAACCTAAACTAAACATTGTCCTCATTGTTTCAAAAGATAAACATGATTATAACACATACCATGAGAACGATGCTAAGTGTAGAAAAAGGAAAGAGATTACCGGATATTGGCGAAAGCAAGTTTTGAACTCCATTATTCAAGGCAAAACCCAACAGTAACTCAACTGAATTCACATTGGGTTAGCACAATATATACAAGAAACATATGATTCCACTAAACATTACCTACCAGATTATATACAAACAATTCACTATATACATACAGTCTAAAGAGTTGAGGATCAACCCAAAAGACAAAGTGTTGAAACATAGACAGTTTCAAACAACTATAGTTGAACTGAAATGCGAGTGAGAGTGAAAAACCAAATGAATCACCCCCAAACCTGGATTTTACACTAGATTTATTTTTAAGCACAAAATCTAGCAATTTTGGGGTTTCGGGATTCACCAGGTCTAACTCAAAATGGACTTTTTGCGGGATGGGCAAAGAAATGTATTCCAATTGTGGCTCCTTAAAAATATTGTATTTTGATGCAAAATAGTCCAAAAGGACTTGGGAGGCACACAGTTCCAATCCTAGGTTGGGAATTTTCAGAAAAGTTGGTTTAAAAGTTTTGTTACAAACCAAATCTAGGTTGGGTGGAATAGTCTCAATATGCGATTTAGGTAAGAAAGTTGGTACTTCTAAGTTATTTTCATGGATAAGATCAATAGTACCAACACATACTTCCCCTAAATCAGATATTGGTAAATCATGCTCACATTCATCGAACAAAACATCAAGACCTAAATCGGTATCATGATTGTCCGTAGTACTCAAATCAACATCGGAAGAAATAACATTTTGTGACTTAGGCAAGGAATCAGACACATCAAATTTGTTTTCATGCATATTAATATTAGTGTCTACAGAAGATTCAACTATTCCTATGTCATTCTCATCTTCGAATAACAATTGTACGAGTACCATATCAATATCAAAATCATATGATTTGCTATGAGTATTAGAAGAAACAACATTCATTAAGGTCGAGGGAGAGAAGCCATATGTTATTTAACCAAAAGGTTCCACAATATTTTCATATTCTTCTAACATAACATCATTATCATCATAATCTTCATAATCATCATCATGGTAACATGCATATTGGTCCTCATTAACAGTGGTGGTGTCATTTGTCGATTCATGTTCCTCTAAATTAGGTTCATATTCAACATCATTTACATGAATGGGACTAGACACTTCATTAGGGAAAACATACATTTCCTCACGAATTTCCTCCTTTTGTAGGTGAAGCAAAATATGATCTAAATATGCCTGAATTCGTGATGTAGATCTAGCAAAGTTTTGCTCACTGAGTCTGAAAGCTTCTGTGGTGGAGTCTAAATTCATGGGAGTACAAAATTCTTCATGTTCAAATTGTGGTGAATGGTACATGTGTGCATGGTCATTAGGGTTTATAAAAGATTGATCGCAACCCTCAAAGGATTGATTATGGTCCCAATGACTACCAGCCTCACAATTTGTGGGCATTTCATAATTTGGATTTTCATGGGGTTCTCTAAATTGCCTATAATCATGCAAAATATAGCAATATTTATCAGGGTGGTCTAAACCACCACATAAGGTACATGGATAGATTTCAGGTCGTCTATGTGAACTAGATGCTACAGATTTATCATGTGTTTTCATTTATAAAGCAGTGATCCGAGCTCTAACTGATTCACAAGTGACGAATGTGTGAGTTGGGTATTGTCTAGATGTTCATTTTCACTCAATGGTGGATGATACATGTGTGAATAGTCATTAGGGTTTGCATATTGAGGTTCATGACCTATAGAGGGTCCATAATAATAATCCTTATAACTATTGACATCATGGTCTGTGGGAGGCTCATAAGGTGAATCTTGCCCGTAAGCTTCTCTAATAGATTTATTCCCAGTGGAAGACCAAAATCCAGACATGTTATGTTTATCAAACAATCACACAATTCAAAAAGAGAAATAAGGCCCACACTTTTCAGTTATGGGTTTCAAAAATTTGGTTTTTTAGGCTTTAAAGGTGAAGCCTATTTGGGATTTTTGGTTAAAAAGAGGGAGAAAAATTTTGGTTTTTGAATGGGAGAAAACTTTTGGTTTTAATTGGGGGATAAAAAGAAAATTTGGTTTTTAATATTGGGAGAAAAACTTTGGTTTTAAAATTGGGAGCAAGCCCACATTGGTGGAGCAAGAATTTGGTTTTGAGTTGGGAGAAAAATTTGGTTTTGTTGTTAGGAGCAAGCCCACATTGGTGGGAGAATTGTGCAGCCCAAAAGGAAGTTTTGAACAGGCCCAGTTGGTATTTTAACAGGTCCCAAAGCATAGCCCAGTAGTCTTCAGGAGGACCAACAGGTTATTTGGAAAGTGAGGAGCCCAACAGGAGTTTTTGAAATTGGAAAACTTGATAGATTTTCAAAGATTTTAAGCCCACTGTTCTCAAAGTTCCAAAGTTGTTGTTTTGAGTACAAGGCCTAGTTAATGTTCAAAGTTATAAGCCCACAGTCCAATTAAAATTACAAGCCCAAAAGTCCAAAAACACAAGCCCACTGTTGGGTTTAAAATAATATTACAAGCCCAAAAAAAATATAAACCCAACAGACAATAAAGAAGGCCCAGTTGGGCTTTGCTAATGGGTTCAGGCTTACTTGTTTTTGGAGGGAAGCCCAGTTGGGCTTTTATCCCCTTTTCTTTTGTTGCACAGCCCATTTGGGCCTTGTTCAATCTTTCAACTCCAACAGCAGCAGGATCACCTCTTCAGTGGCAGTAAGCTAGCTCACAGCCCACATCAGCAAATTTCATGCATTCAAGATGACACTGCTAACTCAGCATACAACTCAGGCATTCACAGCATTAAATTTCAGCAAATTTAACAGTTGACAGCACCACACCACATTCACAGCAACAGATTTCAGGCATTCAAGATGACATCAGCACATTCAAGCATTCACAGTATGTTAAACTTCACAGTTGCACTTGTTATAGAACCAAAAATGATCCAATGGTCAATATGCAGACTTAATGCTCAAGTACTCCAAGCAAATGCAGTAACAGATGCAGTTGTGGCAACGCCAAGACTGGGAAGCAGGCAGTTACAGGGCAGGGAAAAACTACAGACGATGAAAAATGAGCAAAGCCACAGATAATGGGCAAAGCCACAGATGTAGTGATGCTTTGCAGGTATGCAAGTGACAGAACAAAGAGAAAGCTAACACATATATACACAAGGTTACTATTTGCTAAGTATGCAAATGAGGCAGACTATGTTTCATGGCAGACTAAGCTAACACATGGCAGGCTAAGCTAACATATATATACAAACAGTAAGCCAAGATGAAGTGGAATGCAGGGAAAATGAAAGTGCAGTGAAAATGAAAATGCAGTGATGTTAAGTTAACAACTACAAAATGACAGATAAACTACAGCTAAGATGAAGTGGAATGATGATGTTATTAAACTATTACAAAATGGCAGATCAAATAAACTAGTTACATCTAACACTATTAACAACAGAAAAACCAAAAATCTAACACATATATACAAGCAGTATATTAAAAATCAGTAAAGTGGAAGAAAATAAACAATCACACCGCTACCGAGTCCCCGGCAGCGGCGCCAAAAACTTGGTAGGACTTGAAAGAGTACCTACGACTATGTCTAACTGCAAGTGCACAGTGTCACAATGTAACACAGGGCAAGCACAGGTCGATCCACAGGGACAAGGTGGGTGTAGATTTGAAACTATGGTTTTAACTATAACTGATTCGAAACAAGAGTAGCACAAAAGGGGGTTTTTTTTTGTCGATACGACGGAGATGATGGTAGTAACAGAGATAACAAAAACGAAAACAAAAGTAATCTAACAAGTAGATAAATATGATGCTAGGGCAGTCGAATCCATCTCTTAACCACACTAATCCAATTCAATCTCAAGAATGTTCTAGTCCCTTATAATGGATATCGGTGGTATTCTGCCTATCCAGGGCAGTTTCAGGAGGATAGTTTAGTGTCACTAAGATGATTCCTAACCCTAGTATTAACTGCCCTCTCACAAGACAAACTAACCGCAGATCAATCACTTAGATAATTAAACAACCCTGATATGGATATTCTAATCGCAACTAAGGTATTCTCCAAAGTACTAACTGTCTTTTCAGGGCACAACTAGTCAAAGGATCGAACAACAATCAATTAAGCATGAGTTGTAGCACAATAAACATAGTGTTACTCTAACTACAATGGATACATGGCATACACTGTGAGAGCAAAATGTTGAAGGCTCAGATTATATTTATCCAAAACATTATAGCACAACAAGAACAATATCAATACACGAACCAAATGTAGCAATGGATTAATGGTTTCATCTAAACCCTAACTATGAAATTAGAACATCATGGAGATAATGAAATCAAACATGAACTACTGCTTGGTGTACCGGATAATCCGGGCATACCCACACACACACAATACCATGTTCTATTTATACCCAAAGTTAGGGTTCTTAACAGTTTCCCCCAAAATTCCCAAATTAGGGTTTACATTCAAAATTAAAATTAAAGCTCACCCGTCTCTGCTTTTGTTGTCTCCCCCTCAACCCATCTCTCTTTCTTGGTTGCAGCGTCTTTGCGAGAAGCAAAACTAAGCTAGAGAGAGTCTAGGGTTTAGGGTTAGTCTGCTTTGGTGTCGGGTGAAGGTAGTGATGGTGAAGCTCGAGAAGAAGGGGAAGAATGGTGCTGCAGGTCTGTTGGTCGGGGAAGAAGGAGAAATTTGGGAAGAAGAGAAGAAGTCGATGGTTTTGGGAGAAGATATTTGGTGCTAGGGTGTTGAGCGGGTGTAGCAAATTCGATGTCCAGCGAAGATGATACGTTGGATGATCACATCTGGATTGAATCGAACGGCTAAGATGGAACAAGATTGCAGCGACCATTGGATGCGTGATACAACAATTCTGACGGCTTAGATTGGAGTTAGGTACTATGATGTTTGACAGGAGCTTCAAGATTTGATGCTCGGTGATGAGGCGAACGTTGGATGATGTGATGGATCCAATCTGACGGCTCTCATGGAAATGGGTATGGATATTGGAAATGGATTTGGGTAAGGGTTTTGGGCCTTGGGTATTCCAAGCCCATATCTTCTTTAAGGACAATTCTTCCTCTTCAAGCCCACTTCTAATTGATCCGGCTCTGGCAAACATCATTCTTCGCTGCCTTTCTGCGGGAGTCTTTGCCGTTTCTTTGCTCTTTTCGCTCCATGAGTTAACCAGGCTTTATTTGGTACCTAAAAATGCAAAATTAATTGAGTAAAGTATTTATTCTTGAAAACAACGAAAACACAGAGTATGGGATAAAATGGAGCGTTAGTGCACAAATGATGAGTTAAATGCTAATAAAAAGGTGCAAATATATACAATATTTGACACTCATCACGTACGTAGAAATAATACTTTATGGTCCAGAGATACCATGTACAAATATAATGCATGCATTATCTTGTTGCGTTCTAACTTTTGTTTTACAGGTTACACTTTTAAAGGCTGAAATTGATTCTACGGTATTTATGAGTTTACAAAAGGCCTTTCATTTTTATGCCTGAAGTTAAAGCGGAAAACTGAATTTGGTGTGCAATGGTGGAGGATTTAAATGCGAGGTGTACATTGCTAGTGGTGCACCCGGCGCAAGACCTGCAGTCAATCCTCCATAAACTGCGAATGGTTCTAAGCAGTTTTCTGAAAGCCATATAATATTTGCACCACCAACCGCTTTAAGAAATCATGCTTCAGGGGGAGTAAACTCGTAGAATCATATGCTGGACTTAAACGCGTTGTATTCTTTTTCCTTCACTAAGGTTTTGTCCCGATGGGTTTTCCTTGTCAAGGTTTTAACGAGGCAGCATATGCGTGTCCAGCACCATTATCAGGCGACGTCCGTTGTACTATTTTCCTTTGGTCTGGTTTTGTCCTATGTGGTTTTCCAGATGAGGTTTTTAACGAGGCAACATTAGCATCGACATCATCATTATTATGAACTTTGGGCACCCAGGTTTTGTCCCAGGTGGTTTTCCTGGTGCGGGCGTTCAGGTTTTGTCCCAAGTGGTTTCCTGGCGCAGTTTTGTCAAAGAAAATATTTTGTGGCGGAGACCACCCTCATTCTAAGTTCAGGTTTTATCCCAAGTGGTTTTCCTGACGCAGGCATTTAGGTTTTGTCCCGAGTGGTTTTTCTAATGCAATTTTGACGGAGGAGGTATTTCATGACGGTAATCAACCTCATTAAGAGCTCAGGATTTGTCCCAAGTGGTTTTCCTGATGCAGTTTCAACAATGGGAGAAAATTCATGACGACCATCATCACCTTAAAGCTCCAAAAGTTGTACTCTTTTTCCTTCGACCAATTTTTGTCTCAGTCGGATTTTTCTGGCAAGGTTTTAACGAGGCAACGAATTTTCTCGGTTTTTGCCCCATCGGGTTTTACCAGCAAAGCTTCAACAAGGCAGTATTTTTAGAAATGGTGGTCCAAGGGGGAGTGTTGTGTGAACATGACTTACAGGGGTGGTCCACCATTTTCCGGAACATTCCGGCAAACACTAGATTTACTTCTCTGTTAAGTATTAACCGCCTAAACTGGATAAGCATTAACAGCTTAATAGTTAAGTAAGTCTCACATTGTAAACACTTGTATTGTTTGTTTAAATACCCGACTTAATACTCTTGGTTATATATATATAGCTGAGTGGCCTCCCCACTTTCTGATGTAAGAAAACTAGAGAAAGAACAAAAAATTAATACTAAAAGGGAGTCCAGCTCTCATATTCTCCCATCTCTCATTTCTATCTTTCCATACGTTTTGTTCTCGTAGTATATAATTTGAGTTCCAATTATGAATTGAGAATATCACAACAGAAAAAGCAATAAAACCATTGTCCTCAGTAAATGTAGATCGATTTTTGGGCTAAGGCCATGGCACTTGGGTCGGATTCTCCCCTTGAGTCAAAAATAAACTCATAAAATAATTAACCTTATGACTGCCAGTGTCTTCAAAATTCTGGCTTCCCACCTATACATTTTTAGGTAGTAGCGGTGAAACAATTTGCAGTTGTAATGTTTTCAGGCAAAAAATGTTTGGATACTTGTGATATCGATCTCCAAAATCCCTTACTGGATGATTTCCTTTTCTTTTTATACACTTTATATTAAATACAAATAAAATAACCAAAAGCAAAATCAAAATTGTTACATTTTTCTTCTTTTTTCTCACTGAAGCCCCAAAACACAAAAATCAGTCGTGCATCTGTAAGAAAATCAAAAATGAATATAACAAAAACTTCAAACCCAAAAACAACTGATACTAATCGTCTGCATCACTAAAATTTCACTGTTTGATATCGGAACAATATTAGCATAATGAATTTATACCTTGATGTTGCTAGATGAACCCAGTTACAACAACTCGAGGGTACCTGGGGAACAAAAGCAAACAAAGAATGGTCACACAAAGAACCAACCCTAAATCGCAAGAAGAGAAAAAACCCATTAAGAAGAAAAAAGGATCACAAAATCAAAAGAAGCAACCTGGAAAAAATCAAAAGAAGCAACCTGGAAACGATGAAGTTTGGCCTTAGCTTGGGTGCTTATACAGGGAGTCATCAAGCCTAGGGATTCCATTAAAAAAAAATCTATTTAGGAAACAACATCAATTGAATGTTATGTAATATTTATGATTTTGGATATCCACTATTTTTGGATATTCACATTAATTGTCGCAATATCTTTGCCAAAAAATATCGAGCATATCAAAATTAGAAATTATTTCCTAAATTTCAGTTTAGGAAAAAAATCCTTAGTTTAAGAAATTACACCCTAATAAGAGTAAAACTTTTGTAATTTTAGAAAACTATATTATTTTCATATCACCGTAATTAGTGGTCGAAGATATTTTTTTTTATATTAGGTATCAAGACATAACAAAATTAGAAATTGGCTTTATTTAGTTTATTTTATTATTTTAAACTTATTTTATTTTTAATTATGATATGAACAAATTAAAGAAAATAATATGAAAAATGAGGTTTATCATTTTGTTATTGCTTGAATTTTCTATAGCTCGTTTTTGTATTAGCTCGCTTTAGATTTCAATTCTTGCTTCAATTTTTTTTCTTTCAGATTCTAACAATTCTGTAATTTTTACTTTTGAACAGGACCACTATAGAATTTATTTGCAAAAAAGACACAACATCGGATTCAAAGGTTAGTATCCACGATCAATTTGACCAATTTTTTTTTTCTTCTAAATTTCATCAGAAGTGTAATCTTATTTTTTAGTTTTAATTGATAGAAGGGAACTGTAATTAGAAAAATAATGATTTTGAGAACTGTAACTAGACATTAGACATTGGACATCGCCTTTTTTACATTTTTTTTACTAATTAATTATGTGATTGATGCATGATTGATCTAATTTTTGAATTTTAAGATGAAATCGTGAATGTGTAGTTGATTTTTGATCTAGCGTATTTTTGGCAACGTGTTATTTTAAAGATAATTGATTTAGGAAATAAAAAATCGTTTTCCAAAAAGATCTCATGGAGCCATAAAATATTTTCCACGTTTTCTATTGTGCCACGTCAAATAAATTTCCTTCAAATAAAATAAATGATTTTTTTAATGGAAATTAAACTGTTGGTATCCGAGGCAAGAAGATTTTTCAAGATTTAATTATCTTATTTTAGAAAAATAATATTTTATTAATTTAAATTCAACATTTTATTACTACAAAAAAGTAAATGATGGGATCAGAATTAACCAGAAGTTAGAATAAGCTAGAAGCTAGAAGTTAGAATCAATGTAGAGCTCCGGTAAATGAGAACGCTTTAAAAAACTCTGTTATTATATAGAGAATGAGCTCTATATACACAAATGTCATAGTTAGCATGACATAGACATTTTCAATTTTAATTCATAACGTCGATGATCAACATGGTTTTGTAATTGCAATTGCATTGTGGTGGATGCATAAATACACTGCAGGCCTGCAAGACTTTCATTAACTACATGGATAAGTAAGCATTATCGGTGCAAAACAACCAGTTGTCTTAACTTTGATCTATCCTCTATGCTGTCAGTAGGTGGGCTATCATTTAGGCTGTACGGAGTTTGATCAATTTACAAAGGTTTTTTTTTTTTTTTTTTTTTTTTTGAGTAGAAAGGTTGAATATATTGGATAAAATGTAAAAAGGTCGAAACCTCCATTTTAGTTGTAATTTACATTATCTGCAGTTTATAATTACTTTTGAATGAGTAACGAGTTCTCTAAAAGAAGTATGTTGGAACCATTTTTGACTTGCTCCCCAATTGTAAAGTAAGAGCTTAACTTCAGTAATCACCACATCTGACGCTCTTGGTCTCTTGTTTGCCATGACTCTCCTATTTCGTTCATCCCATAATGACCAACATATAGCAAAAATCACTAGAGGCCACAGTTTTTTGCCTCTATTTCTTCCTCTGCGAAATTTCCAAGCTTCTAATTAAGAAATAAGAGATTCACCTTGTGCCTAGTTAACATCAAATCCTCTAATAAAATAATACCACACTTTATAGACATATTGACAGTGTAAAAATAGATGATTTACTGATTCCGTTTGCATCTGGCACATGGGGCACAAGTGATTTTGTATCTGGCATCCTCTTCTAAGCAAATTGTCCAAAGTTGGGATGGCATTTAGAGCTGCAGACCACATAAAATACTGCACTTTTGGAGGCACAAACTGAATCCAGATACAAGAGACTGGAATTTGATTTGGAAATGCTGGTAACTGCTCCACCAGCCAATTGTAGCATGATTTAGCACTGAAACCACCTGCTAGAGTACATCTCAGCTCATCTGCAGCTGCATCATCTAATAGGGGAACACCCAACTCTGCAAACAAAGCAATCATTTCTGTAGTTTCATTTTGTGTTAGATTCCCGCTTAGTTGTATATTCCAAGCTCCATTTTGCACTATATTTTTGATGGTAGCCTTCTTCTGTTTTGAGATTTTATAAATATTTGGGTATTTCATTTTTAGAGGTTGAGACCCTTTCCATTTGTCCCACCAAAAACTGTCTGCATCACCTTTGTTAACTTCTGTGACTGTAATTGCCTCCAGAACTGGTTTGTGTTTTTGAATACCTTTTCAGATGCTTCTCCCTTGAGGATCTGAGTTGTCTTTTACCCATAGATCTTGTACTTGAGCTTTCATCTTTTCTTGTATAACTCTTCTCCATAACAACTTCTTTTCTTTTGTGAATCTCCATGACCATTTGGATAGAAGAGCTTTATTGGTAAGTCTGAGATTTCTGATGCCAAGACCTCCCATTCTCTTTGGAGTGCATACTCTGTCCCAAGCAACCCAGTTGATTTTCCTTGCATCTGTTGTTGACCCCCACAAGAAAAATCTCATTATCTGATTAAGTTTCTTCTCTATACTGGCTGGCATAGGGAATATTGACATATAGTATATGGGTAGACTTGAAGGAGAGGTTTTAATCAGCAAAACTCTTCCAGCTTTAGTAAAAAATCTTCTCTTCCAAGGAGCAAGCTTCTTCAGGAATTTCTCAATCACTACATCCCATATTTCAGTGCATCTTGTTTTTGCTCCAACTGAAAGCCCCAAGTATTTTAAAGGAAATCTTTCAATCTTGCACTTTAGTATATCCGCAATAGCTTCAATGTTATGATCAGACCCTATACTGATTACTGCACTCTTGCTGAATTTTACACTTAAACCAGTAATAGCCTCAAATGTTTGAAGAATTAAGACCAAATTTTCAGCTTCCTCTTCTTTGGCATCCAGAAATACAAGAGTATCATATGCAAATTGTAGGTGTGATATTTGTATTGAGTTGATTGAGAAACCTGAGATCATGTTCAACTGAACAACATTCTTCATAAGTTTTGAAAAAATTTCAGCTACTAGAATGAATAAAAATGGGGAGAGTAGATCTCCCTGTCGTAACCCTTTTTAGGGTTTGAATTTTGGTGTAGATATTCCATTTATTAGTAATGAATGTTGAGCTGAAGTCACACACCATTCCATCAAGTTGACCCATATTGCTCCAAATCCTGAACTTTGAAGAACATTCTTTAATGTTTGCCAGCTAACATTATCAAAAGCCTTTTGTATATCAAGATTGCACATAACTCCTGGAGTTTTGATTTTTAATCTTGAATCCACCAACTCCCCTGCAATTAGTATACTATCTAGAATTTGTTTATCAGCTATGAAGGCTCCTTGATTCTCTGAGATTAGTTTTGGTAGCACTGTTTTAAGTCTTTGAGAGAGTATCTTAGATATTACTTTGTAGATGCTGCTAACAAGACTAATTGGTCTAAAGTCTTGTGGGTTACCCACTTTCTCTTTTTTGGGAATCAAACTGATGAAGGAACAATTTGTTCTCCAATCTATCTTTTGTTGATCTTCAAATTCCTAGATAACTGCCATGAAATCCACTTTTATTACCTCCCATGCTACCTTGTAGAACTCCATGTTGTAGCCATCTGGTCCAGGGGACTTATTGCTTTTAAGTTTGTTTATAACTTTCCAAACTTCCTCCTCTTCTATCTTTCTTTCCACCCAAGTTCTATCTTCAATTGAGATTTTGGAAAAGAATTCTCCATTCATCTGAGGTCTGCACTTGCTGTCTTCTTGAAACAATTTGATGAAGTAATTAGATATTTCATCTCTTATATCTTGCTGACAAAAGTTGTCTTCACCATTTATAACAAGTTTTTGAATTGTATTTCTCCTTCTCCTACCATTGGCAAGAGTATGAAAGTACTTAGTGTTGGCATCCCCCTCTTCGCAATGTTGTGTTTTTTTCCCTTGCTATCCATTTTCTAGCATTGTTAAGATTGATTTTCTTGAGTTCAGTACTCCAATCCACTCTTTCATTATATTGCTGAGTAGTAAGAGTTGTACTTTCCTCCATCACATTCCTGGCATCAATAAGAGTTTTCAGTTCTTGTTTCCTGTCTTCCATCTTCCCATATGTAGCTCTGCTCCAACTTTTCAGAAATTTTTTTTAAGTTTTGAAGCTTCTTTGACATAATATAACTTGGAGACCCAAAGTAAGACATAGCTTCCCACCGTAATTTCAGATTTTTCATAAAGTCTGGATGAGAGAACCAATAACTCTCCACTCTAAATGGTGGTTTTTTTCTTTTACATTTTCAGTTGTAATTAAGATGGTTGAATGATATGATAATGTTCTAGAAAGAACTATTTGTGTAAGAAGTGGAAATTTGCTTTCAAACCGGGGTGACACAACTGCTCTATCTAATCTGCAAATTAGTGGATCAGGTTGCATGTTACTCCAAGTATAAAGCCCTCCATTCATTGGTAGATCTACCAAATCATGCTCCTCCATATATTCATTGAATAGTCTTGTATTTCTTTTAGACCCTCCTAGCTTATTTCTTTCTTGTCTCCTTCTAATGGCATTAAAATCACCTTCCATGGACCAATGTTCAGAGACCCAACCTGTAAGATCTTCTACTTCCTCCCAAAATTCCCATCTCTCCCAGTAAGTACATGGTGAATATACATTTGTTAGAGTCCATTCATAATCTTCAATTTTGCTTTTGAACTTCTGAGAAAGAGTATTTGGTCATACTAATTCATCTATACATTCAAGTGCTTTGTCATCCCATATAGTTAAAAGCCCACCTGAAAGTCTATTGGAAGGAATGAATCTCCACTGATTTTGATCATTACCCCAAATATGATTAACCCACCAATTTATCACCTTCATCATATGAGTTTTCTGTATTAGACATGTTGTTGGCCTTATCTTCCTGATCAAATCTTTTAAAGCATCCATTTTGTCCACTGCAGCCATTCCTCTCATGTTCCATATCAAAATTTTAATATCCATTGAGACCATCTGAAGCCAGATTTACAGCATCCTCATAAATTTCAACTTCTCCTTCTCCATCTGTAGTAGTATTCTGAATTGTATCTTCTATTTCAATACATTGTGTAGTTGAAACAGATTTCTTCTTAGTTCTAGCATCATTTTAGTTGGCATGTTTTGTTACCAATTTTCTAAAAAGATCTCTAATTTGTTCCTCTTGCCCACCAAAATTTGCTCCTACATTTGTTGTTGCCTCCATGATTAAATCTATTGTATTGTGAATTGAATTTATTTTCACAATTTCTTTATTATGATGTGCCTGATAAGGATCTTCCACCCTTTCTGTAGTTGAATTTTCGTATATAATTACTTGCTGTGAATCCGCCATTTGAGTTGGAGTTGAAGCTATAACCGGCGAAGAAGAAACCGTTTGTTGTGGCTTTTTTAACTTTTTTCCGGTGTAGTAACGGTTAATGAAATTCTGCACAGGATTTTGAATTTTAATTTGATTATTAGTGGGTATAGAACCGTTACCTGTTTGACCTTCACCAAAAGTTTGTTGTCTTCCATTGGTTTGCTTTTGAAAAAAATCCGTTATGACTCGTTGTCCTCTTTCCGCGCGGCTTTATTTGGTCCCTAAATTACTTCTCTCTCCACTATTACCATTTGTATTTTTGTCGGGGAGAATATAATTTGAATTTTGAAATCTCACTGGGATATGACTTTCCTCCAGCAGTTGTAGAGTTTGCCGATAAGACTGTACTGTAGCTCTTTTTGCCGGAATATAATCATAATTCCATTCCACTGCCAATACCCAAGCTACTCCGTTCAGCTCAATTTGTAAAACTGCTGGAATGTTTTGAGGCGAATATTTAACTCTCAATCTACAGCATGAAGGATTTCTTTCAGCTGTTACATGATCCACTTCTGCTAAACCTCCCATTTTTGCCCCTATTTTATCAAAATTTTCCTTGGACCATACTTGTACTGGCAAGCCTTAAATAGTTACCCAATTTTGAGCTGAGAAAATAGACCTAGCATTTATGGTAACATCATCAGATATTCATCTTTTAACTTCCATTGTTGTGTCTTTAAAGCTCCATTTGATGGGTCTCCAACAACTGTTCCACTCCCAATCATTATTAGGTTGAAAAGTAGCCAGATTATCATTAAGCACATTTATTTTCAAGTATCTTCCCCATTTAAGTTTAGCTGCAATCTCTCTAGCTATTTGATTCCATGAAATAGATCCATTAGCTACACAACTGAACGTACGAACAAGTCTTTGATTTGCACTTGAGCTATTATTGTCTGGAAAATCTTTCTCTGAGGGAATATTTTGATGACGTACTTCCAATTTCCCCAAAAGTTTATTTAACAGCTCCAAGAATTTCAGCCATCCGAATTGATTGTTTTCTTTTGGAATGAATAGAGATTTTTTTGTACCTCTGTTGATATATGGTCTTTGTACTTTGATGAACTCACCCCTTTGATTTTTGAGTCACTCAATAAAAAAAGAGAAATTCCCTTCTCTAGCTGGCCATTTTTCTCCGTTGACTGTGCTTGAACGGACTACTCTTTCTATAGTTTTGCTTATCCATTCTCCAATCGATGCCGTGAAGATGATTTTGAAGTTGAGTCCACCTGCTCCTCGCTCAATGATTTTGAATCCATCCTGATTTCCAATTTTTTGAGAATAAAATTCAAATGATTTTGAATCGATTTGAGTTACTGAACCAGAGTTCTCCTCTCTTGCTCTGACACTCTCTCTCATCTCTCCAGTTTTATTACGGACCGATTCACAATGGTGTTGGCAATGTCACATTTTCCAAATATTCGTGACCTCAATAATAAATGATTCCAATGTAAGGAATTGTTCACTCTAGTTTCATAACCTAAGTAGAACTAAGGTACACAAAACTAAAAGACCCAGTTCTCGTTACCATTAATGGTGATTCTCTATCCATTAATGGTGGCAGTTAGGGCATACTTTTTTCTGGGTGAAATATGCTGGCCAAAAAATAATCAAACACAGAATGTCAGGAAACTTGTATTTGTTGAATTGTTAAACAATAAATTGAGAACCAAAAAATAAACTCAGTTCCTGTTCCTCCCAACCAAAGTGAAAATTATAATTTCCTTAATAGCATTTTCAACAAAGCTATACCATTTTTAAGTTTTTCATGATTTTATAACAAAGATATGTACACACAAACTAAAAGATTTCAGACAAAGAAGTGAATCGAAGGTGTTCAATATTTTAAATTGACAGGAAACATAAAGGGTAATATCTTACGGAACGTAAACAACCTGTCCATCAGGTAAAAAGCATGGGAAGCGTTAGACAGACACAACCACACCATTAGTTAAGTACAAAACAAAGCATAAAAGGAAGGGAAAATGGGGAAAATGCCCCATATATCGATGCTGCGTTGGGAAAATGCCCCATGGAAAAAAATTTATGGAAAAATACCCCACCGTTACACTTTCCATCCAATCCTAGTTAAATGGTCAAACTCTATGTATTGACTAGTCTCTGGCGAGAATAAATAAAAGCCATATTCTTCTTCTCTCCACGTCATGTGTATCTCTTTCTTGATTAAATTTTAAAACAGATAATTAAAAATTAACAAAAATTCATCATCACGCCTTGATAATCCACCCCCCTTCATCTACTGCATCTATTTCCTATCCTTTCACCTCCTCAAACCTTAACTAAACCTGCTACTGATGATACTAATGATTTTGGTTTATTTCAAATCACATCTCCAATTCATGATTCTGATGCTTACCTTATTCTTGAACATTTAATTCAATAACACTTTAGCTGATCAACATCATCAGACGTCTTCATCATCCCCAGCTTTTAAATCAGTCGTTGATCAATACTATAAATCATTATTGAATTCTACGTAGGTATAGGTTAAGAAGAAGAGAAATCAAACATAATTCCATTTTCCACAGTTCTTTGTTTGTTTGGTACATGCAATTTTGGGTATAAGAGTAATTTGAAACATGTATTAAGGATATTAAATGGGTTGCAATGGATGTAATTAGATTTTTAGGGTTCATACGGCTTGGGAGTTTTTCAAAACATTAAACATGTAATCAAGTTGTTAAATGGTTTGTAATGGATGTAGTTTGTTTGGGTTCATAAAATTTGGAGATTTTTAAGGTTCGGTTGTCTGAGGGATTAGAAGAACGAAGAAGAAGATGACTAAACATTGAGGTGTCTGCTTAAGGGATTAGAAGAACGAAGAAGAAGATGACTGAACATTGATATGTAGATGGCGTACCTGTAGACGTTGGATTACAAGGTCGCGCTTTTCTTTTTTCACATGCAATCTCGCATGTTTGCACAGTTTGACCTTTTAACTAATATTGGACGGAAAATGTAACGGTGGGGCAGATTCCCATAACTTTTATTTGGCAGGGCATTTTCCCGACGGGACATTTTATTTTGGGGCAGTTTCCCAATTATCCCAAAAAGGAAACGAACATCAGTTTATTAACCTGGCTTGATTGGGGTATACCCAGATTAATTGGGGTATACCCAATTTTAAAGGGACACTTTTTAAGGGTTTTAGGGGGACTCCTAATGGGTAAGTTAAAAAACTACCCTTTCCCATTATAATCCTAATTACCCTAAATCAGTTTTCATTCTCTTCATTTCATCTTCTTCTCTTCTTCTTCTCCTCCTCAAACAAATTACCGGATCCTCCATCCCCCATCACCGAAACTCGTCGATTAATTCGTTAAAATCGTCGATTTGAAAACTCCGATTAATCTTCATCGATGGATCCACCACGGCGGAAGGGAACTCGTATGAAAGAAGCTAATCGAAAACCAAATGAGTATAACCCTGGAATTGCAAGTTTGGTTCAAAAGAAAGTGAAGAAAAAAACGGTTGAAGAAGAAATCGAAGCCGCTCAAACGGAAGAAATGGTGCGATTAAGAAAGTAAGGGCCTACTTAAACTCACTCCAGTACTTCAATTTCATGTTTGCATGTCAAATTAGGTCAGAAAAAACAAATTTGTGAATTTGCACTTATTTGGCCGGCAGGGTATTATGTTATCGATCGTGCCGACATTTCATATTTAGTGCTGGCCGGCAAGCTATTAGGTTGAAGAACTTGCCGGCTGTTTAGTATCTGTAACTGCTACTAGCAGGATCGGCAAGATATTCAACCTATGACCCTGCCGACGTCAGTTTTTTTTTTAAGCCTGGTTGGTTATATATTTTTACCTTGCCGGCTATATTTCATTTTTTTTATGTCTCCTGATGCCTTGAATTTTAAAAGCCGGAATGTTATTTGTATAAAACCCGCCGGCTGTTTGTAAGCCGGCAATGTATGGGTAATGGACCTTGCCGACTGGTTTTGTGGAAAATCCTTGTATCTGATGTGTTCATATTTGTTATTAGCCGGCATGTTATGTGAATAATACCCTGCCGGCAGCTGTTCAGCCGGCATGCATTACTTAGTCGACCCTTCAAAACTTTTGTGTAGCCGACAGGGTTATATTTGTCGACCCTGCCGACTTATGTATTGTTTTCTTTATCGTTCTTGTTCAGGTTGCAAAAGGCAAATAAGAAAGCAATGAAAGCTCTTAGCCCTCCTTCAAGACCTCCTCGTGTTGGTGAAAAACTCTTGACTTCAACACATCGAGGGGAATACGTTGTGCCGGGAACGCTCAAGATCCGTGTACCGAATGATTCTGAACCACCATCTGAACCCAGTGATTAAGATGATACTCCAGATGAAGACCAATCAATTCCATCTGGTAGAAGAGGTGATGATGATGATATTGATGAAAACACTTCGGCTGCTGGAGGAGGTAACAATGATGATGATGATGGTGATCGAGACATGCCTAATGTTGGAGGAGGTGATGATGATGATGATGATGGTGGTAATGGAGATAAAGATAAGGAAATCGAAGAAGAAATTATTGAAGAGGAAGTGGAAGAAGGAGAAGGAGATGGAAATGGAGAACAAACTCTAGCTATTGTTCAACAACCCGAAGCTTCAACTTCAACCGAAACCGGAAAGAAGAAGAGGATGACCACTAAACCAGCTAATTCCCACATGCCCCCCCCTCACTTGATGCTTACACTGAAAAAAGGTGAGCTTACAAGGGGGACCCCAAGAGATGGTGGAAATGTTCTTTTTGGATACAAAGACTCATGGACATGTACGATCCATAATACTACCGTAAGTAATCTCAATCCGTCTTTGTTTTTTATTCAAGTGTGTATTTATCTTAAATTTGCGTCAAGTGTTTGTATTTCTTTTCAATTGAACCAGAAATTGTTCGGTTGGAATCAGATTGAGACGGAGTCTATACTTGAGAAGAAGGATGGTCGTCTAAGCAAGAAGTTTAATCTGAAGAAGTTGAGGGACACATTATTTAACTCCAAGAAAATATTTGATAAAAAAGGAAGGGTGAACCCGGTGCGAATCAATGCTACCGCGTCAGGTTATTTGCTATATGTCCTAAGCAAATGTATCTTCCCCGACAGTTCCGAAAACTTGGTCGACGCCAGTTATATGCAACTATTGGATCCCTTAGATAAGGTGCATGAGTATTCTTGGGGTACTGCGGTGGTCGCCTTCTTGAACAATGAGTTGACAAAGTGTTCTAGGGCACTCACTGCGCAAGTTAACGGAAACACATGTCTCTTCCAGGTAATTTTACTGTCTAAATCATTTATATTTGCAAAATTCTCGTAAGATAAGATTCTTACTAAACTTTGTGTTTGCATAGGTTTGGATATATGAGCACGTCCCTTCTTTGGAGAAAGCCAACTCCTACATCAAAGTGGATGCGAATGTTGCGATTGATAATCCAAGAGCGCAAAGGTACAATTTTAAGGGTACTCAAGATAAGGAAATGCCACAAAATCTTATCAAACTCCGAATTGCCATCGACAAATTGACTGCGGATGATGCGTTATTTGATCCATATCGAGATGCTAGAAATCAAGGTTTAATCCAAAGGAGAGATGAAGTTTCATTATACTATGGACCCTTAATGGCTACGAATGGTGGATATTCAATGTACGATCCACATCGGGTAATGCGACAACTGGGTTACGTCCAAGAAGAACCTCATTTCGATGAAGAAAAGCCGTTCTTTACTGTGAACAGGGCTGAATGCACCACGTCCCAAAAAACTATTAACGTCTCTTACGCTCCATCACCAACTAAAGAACATTAAGACGATAGACGTGTCCGTAACATCGATGTGACTCTTTTGGACGAGGTGACCACCGGTAATGAAGCTAGTGAGAGAAACATGGCATGGTACTTGGGTTGGGCTCGTCCTACTGTGATTAGGGAAATGTCTGCTGAAGAATTGGCTCGTAAGAAGAAGATGGCATCGAAAGACCCAGCAACAAGTCTTAAGTTCTTTGTAAGTATTTTAGAGTTGCTCTTACTATTTTATGATTACATTATCGAATCATTCTATTAATTGTTTGTTGTTTAATTGAAAATATAGGGAGCAGTTGAAGACCTTTGTGAAGGTGTTGTGTTGCGCGAAAGGCAGAGGAGAATCTTTGTCGATTGAAGAGCAAAGAAAGCACATTGACTATGCTTGCAATATTGACAATGAGGATGCCCATGAATTGTTCAAGCAAGATGATGCTGAAGTAAAGAGGGAATAAAAAGCCAGGAGGGAAGCACAAGCCAAGATGAATGGTGACAAAAAGAGGGCTCGTAGTGGTCGTGGTGGTGCTCCTAAACGGGGATGTGGTCGTGGTCGTGGTCGTGGTGGTGAATGAATGCAGTCTCTAGTTTATTTCTGTTTAATGGTTGGAAAAATGTTTTTTTAAGGTTTATGGGACATGTTTTCGTATTTTGGACAACAAGTGTTGGATTTCTAGTTGTTGAATGAATGGTTTGTTTAGATATGTAAAGTTTCAATACATATGTCGGCATACTTTTTTTAAGTTACAGTGCCGACCACACCAGGACCGACAAGGTTTTGAACTGTCAGACTGTTGGCACTGACACCAGAAATTATTTGTATACCAGGGTCGGCAGGGTAATCAGATCAAAAACTTGCAGACTGCTACAACGCCACAGGGTATTATATTATACACCATGCCGGCTATGTGTTGCAGCAAATAGCTTCTCCTGATGCCTAAATTCATCAAAGGTCGGCATGGTTATAAATTATGTTCCTTGCCGACCACATCACGGCTGGCACGATACTGACCAAATACGGTTCAGAAGGTTAAACAGAAAATTGCATGTTCTCGTGATGCCTAAAATCATCAAAGGTCGGCATGGTTATAAATTTCCTACCCTACCGGCCATATCAAAGCCGGCATGCTAATGATCAAATGCAGTTCTGGCGGATACACAGAAGAAACTGATCTCCTGATGCCTAAAATCATCATAAGGTCGGCATGGTAACAAAATTCCGACAATGCCGGCCGGTTTTAGTCGGCATATTGGGGAAATAAAACATCGCCGACGGTTTTAAATTTCAAATTTTTGCAAGTACAATTGCATTAATTGACTTGTACTTATACACTATAACGGCCAAATTTGGGCACCATCCTACAAATACACTACTTATCTCCACAAAACAACACACAACTATTTGCATATACTCTCCAAAGCTCGTATCATCATACACTCCATCTAACTCACCCAATAGCTCTCTACATATACCAATGGCTTCATTTGATTCTAATGAAGATTTGGCAATCACCAAAGCTTGGTATGCGGAAAAACGACTTAGACGTCAATCCTCCGAAAGGGTGGATTCCACAACCTTTTGGGCTAAGGTACACAACAAATTTAGCCAAGAGTTTGGGACTCCTAACGCAAGAAGTGTTCAACAAGTGCATGCTAGGCACCAAGTCATCGAAAACGCGATACTTTCTTTTTTAGCTCTCCAACCTCAGATTTTTAACACTCGCCCCTTCACCTTATCCATTGCACAATTTGTGAGTATTTTTGTGGTTTGTTTTACGTAACCCATGTTGTTTTATCTTCCAATGAAACACCACTAACAAATGTAAGTTTGTTTTTGTGTTTTTGTAGCACGGAGTCGTGAAAGCGCGCTACTTGGAGGAAAAAGGGGAAGCATTCGCTTTCGATGCAAGCTATCACTTCTTGGCAGAAAGAATCCCGGAGGATAGCCCGGACTACTTGGATGTTGTATCGTCTTCTTCGGAGGAGGAAGATTGATGGATTTAGAAGTTTTCGTATAGGTTTTGTAGGTATACCTCTATGTAAACCCTCACGAGACTATAACTCGTCCACTAGGGTCACCTAGGGGTTCAAAGGCTTGATGCACATGCTAAGTACATTCGTTTTTCCGTCGACAAGGAGTTGTATTTTATGTTTCAATCAATGTAGTAACCAAAATTGCATGAATAAAGTGAATTGCATCTATTAGAATTCAGTTTTTTTTTTGGGATAACCAAAGTCGGCAAGGTTATAAGATTACTACAGTGCCGGCTAAATTCTAGCCGGCAAGGTAAGAAAGTTAATAAATGCCGACCACATAAAGCCGGCAGGGTAATAAATAAATACCATGCCGACTACCTCCGCATTTATAACAATCTCCTGTGTGTCAAAAATATTACAGCCGACATCTTCTTCATTCGTATACCTTGCCGGCCGTACTAAGTCGGCACTTTCTTCAATCGTTGACCTTGCCGGCCTACTATGGTCGGCATGATCTTCATTAGTCGACCCTGCCGACTTTTCATACTTTCATAACTGAAAGTGTGGATTTTTTCTTTGATTTTGAGTATGATTTCATACAACAGATTTGCAATCACTTTTTAGAAGTGTTTCGGTTGTGTACTTCATTTTCGTTGCAAGAGATATTCTCAAATAAAAAAAAAATTCTCATCAAAATCATCCCACAAAAGTTCAATCAAAAACAAAATTTCAAAACTTCAATTCCTAAGTTTTAATCTATTCAATCAATCTAAACTCAATTAATTAACCTAATCAGAATTTTTAGTGTTAATTAAACAAGGGCATATTAGCCATTTAGAAAATATAAGGTTAAGGGGTGGCTTGGTTTTACTTCACAATGACCGGATTTTTTCTTATTGGTTATACCCCAATCAAGCCGGGTTTATTAAGTGGCAAAAACAACCTGATAGTAATAACAGTAGCAATAGACTAACTTCTAAGGTATCGGTCACGAGATAGATTTCCCATCTGCATGTGCACTATGGAAAGAATCTTTAGGGATTGATTATTAGGAACGACTTCATATTATTCAGGATGATGAATGAACATGTAGAGAAGATCCCATATGCAACTACGACCACAACATTCAACGTACTGCTCTAAGTTTTCTAACCCTTATAAACTTGCACACTATGAAAGGATAACACGTAGATTAGTAAGATGATCAAATTGTAAATCGAAATCAAAATTCTAAAAGTTTTGATGAATAATTAAAATTTTGATAAATAAAAATTGGAAAACTAAAATGATGAATAATTAAACGCACGTACCTGCAGTATATCAAATGTTTTAAGGAGAACGATGCATCCAATTGTACTGCACATATTTGAAAATTTTGGGAAAACCTGCAAAATTAATAGTCCAAGTGAATTGAAAACCTTAACTAAAACTAAATTGGAGGAAACCAAAACCTTGTTGGTACAAAAAACTGAAGATTCTGAAGATCGTGGCTTTATCGGGATGTGTAATAGATTCTTGATAGTAGTCAGACTCCTTTCTTCTCTTAAATCAACCAAAAACTTGAAAGAAAAAAAAACAAGCTTGTAATCAGAAGCAGACAAACTCCTTCCTTCCCTTAAATCAACCAAAAACTTGAAGAAAAAAAAAAGAAAAAAAGACAAGCTTGTAATTAGAATCAGAAGCACTAAAGTTCAATAAACGAAGTTTAAATCATATAATGAAAGATTAGTTTAATAAGTTTGCTTTATAGGTAAATATAGAGAATCACCTCTTGGGACTTTGGATATATCTATTGGACGATCTTCCATGAGATTGAAATCCCTAAACCATCTTCATGTGCACTGAAGAACAAAATTCTGGTAAGAAAACATTCAGAGAGATTTGAGCAAGTGGTGTGAATGAATAATAGAAGTGGGAGAATATTTTTCGTTAAAAAAAAAGTGGGAGAATATGGTATGTTTGCGGGGAGCAGTTAGCCGATGAAAAAAATGCAGTAATGGAGTAAGAGCAAGTCTTATGGTGGAAGAGTTTCATCTTCCATCTTCCACGCCACCTCAGCATTTGAAATTATGGATGAAAGCGCAAGTGTAGTGGTGGAACAACAAAAACGCTAATCTTAATAGCGTTGAGCGCTAATCAGAATAACGCTAAGAAAACGCTATTAAGATTAGCATTTTTTTCTCAGCCATTAGATTTCCAATGACTCGTTTTAAATCTACGGGTGAGAATGAATGAGAATGCTTTATTTTCCAATGCTCTATTTTCCTTAATTGAGTTTCAATTATCATCTTATTAGATTAGATTTGTAGATTTATTCCCGTGTTCTTATATTTTTCACGGCTCCAAAATATCTTGGCGCTCTATTATTGATTCGATTTTACGATCCGGATTTTATTAAAATCATGTAAACGTGGTGTGAGAATTTTCAACAAATTTCAGCCAATCATAATCAAGGGTTTCATAGACCTACCAATATAAAAGAAGGTGAACGTTATCGCTCAATTTGGAATATTAATTAGAAATTGACGGTCATGAAATGTAAGGGGGCTAACTTGTGTTTCGCCAATCAGGAGCGAGGGTTTTGTTCACCGGCCAATGGGAGGAAAGGTAAGCGCAACTCTGGATGTGGTGTGAGAGATATGATTGGATGTTTAGATTGTTGATGTTTTATTTATGTCCTTGATTTCTCTACACAAGCCTTTATCCCGGTGCATACGCACCGAGAGTCTGCAAAGTGTTTGTGCGTAGAATTCACATTAACTAACCCATTAATTTGAACTACAACCGCGTACCCTTTGAGTCGGAGTGTTTATTTGGTATTCTTACGGGTACGATTTTATTATTGTTTGAAGACGACTTTTGAGTACGATTTTATTATTATTCGAAGACGACTTTTGTTTATGTTTGTCATGTAGGAGTAGGAAGAGCAAAATATGCGCATGAGAAAAACCTCACTTCTGAAATTTGGTGTGGTGTAAATTAAAGAAACCATTAGCATTAGCATCATAATTAGTTTATTAATTTATTCTTGGAAACCCATGAGACTGTATCACTCAGTCCTCCTTTTTGTGTCCTGACACCAACGGCGGTTTTAGTTACGGCCACATAGGGTCACATGTGAAAGCAAACATCGATTGTAGTTTTTAATGTTGTTTCATGATTATTTTTTTTGGGTTATTTTGTTTTTGGTACTCAAGTTTTTCCCGATTTTTGAGTTTGGTCTAACATTTGTCCAGCTTGATGTTTGGTACCTGGAAAAGACGTTGACCCGGGTTGACCACGTTAAAAATTGACTTCTGTTTAGTAATTATAAAAAAACATAAAATAAAAACTAATAACTAAACAAGTATACCAATATACCCTTAACTTCACAAATATTTACACAAATATGTAGCTTCCCTTCACCATTTTTTACATCTCCGATTACATAACTGCCTTCCAAATTTCATCATCTCTGTTCAACTAACATTTCACGAAACGAAATCTTTGTGATTCGGTCAATACCCATTGCATAAACCCTATGAAATACCACTATGAAGTCAGTCTTCAGCGGTTACAGATCTAACCGCCATTGACATCAAATCTTTGAGAGTATAATCCAGGGTACCAATTTTCTCCAAATTGATTTGTTGAATCACTTTCACCAAATTCAGATTAATCCCACCCATTTTCAAACTAAACGAACATCAAATCTTCACTGTCAATCAACCATAAGATCATTCATACATCGAAAACCCTAAAATCACAAGAGCATCTCCACTTCCTTGTTGTGAAATCACAATCAATTCACAAAACCCCCAAATTCATCTTTCATTGATGTAAACCCTAATTCAATCCACTTTTAGAAATCTCCAAAATTGATACCAAATTTCATATCAACAAATGCCAATTGCATCTCGATCAAGGCCAAATCTCAATCAACCTGCGTCAGTGACTTCGGCAAATCCATTCCTTCTACCAGATGAACATCAACAATAAACCCCCATACAGACACTTAGAATTAAAATTTGAGGCAAACCCATCTTCGATTCTTCTTTCATATCATCAATATCTACAAACAACAAAACCAAACTCTTGTAGTTTCGAACCCTAATTCTTCTCCTCAACGTTCCAGGGCTTAAATCCCATCACAAATCAACAGCTTCAGTTTCTACACTGATTTCTCATTCGTAACAAATTTCATTTGTCAATTTAATCAGTAACAACTTCATCTCCAACTAATTCCCATCTCAGCAACTTTTAGATTCAATCTTTTCTGCAAAGATCGACCCTCTCTACAGACTTCAGTTCATTTGAATCTGCATCTGAATCTTCTATTTCTCGATCCAATTTCATCAAGCTCTTCTGCATTTCGTCGCTCATCATCTCTCGATTTCAGAATCAGGATATAAAGATGGTTCATGGGGTTTTTCAGTTGTGATTTTTATGAAGGCGTAAAGAAGATGAAGTAGAAAATACACGTCTCAAAAGTTGGTTGGTATTTAGAGACTGGTTTTGTAAACTGGGTATAATAGTAACTTTCATTAATAATTAGATTTTATTTAAGTTTTTAATATTTATTAAACGGAAGTCAACATCTAACCGAGTCAACGCGGGTCAATATCTTTTCCAAGTACCAAACGCCAAGCTGGACAAATGTTAGACCAAACTCAAAAGTTGGACAAAACTTGAGTACCAAAAATAAAATAACCCTTTTTTTTTACTTTGGTCCTCCCTTGGACCGAAATTTCCTTCAAAAATGGAGGAGGTTTTTTCGCCCGATGTAACTTAACCTTTTCTTGTCGACAACATATCAAAAATTTGGGATTTGAAGTTTTCTTGCTTTTACCGTTTCTTCTTCATAACATAAGATACTCTGCAGAACAAACATATTTTGATTTGCAATTAAAGAAGCCACCTATGATGCAGTTGGCTAGTTATACTGGCAGTCATTTTATCTTTTGTCAATGATCCTCAATTGGACTTTTCCCTTTCAGATACTACATGATCATCTCTCGCTATTCTGAACCCCTGTGCAAGAGAATTAGTCACCCCACCAGTAATTTCCCTTAAATTTTTAGTGCCTTCATTAGCATTATCATGCACGAAACAATTTGATGATTAGCTACATAAGGTCCTTGCCTTAAACAGATTGCTTCCCAAATATCAAATTATTGCCACCGTTTAGTAAGAATATCTTACACTGACTCTGATAATTGATTCTGAAATTATAAGGTCCTTTCCCATCATTAGTTTTTAATCAACAGTTCCACCCATCGATGTGAAAGCGAACATCGAACTGTGTCTGCCCTTGTAATCCCAACGGTTCCTTCAAACATTATAATTGGTTCAGAAGCTAATTTTTTATCTGCGACACCAGCGGTATATCTACATGGTTCCGTTGACATAGATCTATCACATTTCCACTGGTGCAGCATGCACTCATCATGGCTTTCTAATCAAATATGCGTCCAAGTTCTCACTGATTCTATTAATCAAGACAGCAAGGTCATCATCATATTATATCTATTTCCTACATTAAGTACAACATTTTTCTTACAGATACCTGGACATTGAGAGCCTCAAATAAACTTAAAGTGCATCCTATTTGGGGTTCCATGAACAACTTAACTACATTGTTAGTTGCCATTAAAAAAGAAATTTAATATATTCGTCGCCTTTGTGCAGTGCAAATATAACTAATTTGTTGATTACATTACTATCTTATATAAGCTCCGTACCTGTTCACCAAAGGTCTTCCGTCTGCATCAACAATCCTGGGTGAGAATACGATTGAGATCTACCAATCAAGTGAAAAAGGTCATTTTAGTTGGTTCATTCACTATTATTCCACGCTGCCCTCCAGGGAAGTCCACATTTTCTTTCTTTGTTTTTTTTTTGATCGGTCACATTTTCTTTCTTTGTTAACACCTTATAGCACGACTTTACAGTGAACCGGCCATCTTCCAAGTCTTTCCATCTCCTCGTGTCTTCATTCCATTAAAATTGCATCACTCCTCTACCATTAAACAGGGATCGAGTACATAACATGCCCACATCTGTTATATATGAAGTTAATATTGCATCTACCTAAAATTCTAAAACACCACTTCCACCAAGTCATCTGTATATCATTATTGTTTGTTACGAACCATAATATTGACAGCATGTCCAGAATTTAGGAGTAGATGTTTTCTTGGTTGTATCGTTTCTTTCACCATATCATCAATCGATCCGCATTGTTCCAAAATATTACCTTTGTGGGTTATAATCATCATTGTTTGGCCTTTTGCTGTTCCAAATAGGCTCCGTTCTTCTTCTCCTTCTTATAGCACAATGCTTATATGATATATTGAAATAGAGTTTTCCCAAATATTAGCAGTTGGGCGGTTATGGCGATAGGGGAAATATTCAAATAAGGCAACGACTGATGGTGTTAGTATATTTAAGATCGCACCCGTAGAAAATTTGAGTGTTTGCTACTGTTGGCGGTGAAGCGTCATGTCATATATTTATTGAACGTTATGTGACTGTTGGAGACTTAGAGTTGCATGTTGTGTCACTTCAACATTATGTGACTGTTGGGGTTGCCTACTGGATGTTTTCTTATAGGAGAGCCGATCATTTTTTGAACATATGAAAGTTTTGGTGTAGGCAATTGTATTAAGTGACTGTTATAGACTTAGAGTTGCATGTTGTGTCCCTTGAACGTTATGTAACTGTTGGAGTTGCCTACTGGATGTTTTCTTACACCACTTCCACCAAGTCATATGTATATCATTATTGTTTGTTACGAACCATAATATTGACAGCATGTCCAGAATTTAGGAGTATATGTTTTCTTGGTTGTGTTGTTTCTTTCTCCATATCATCAATCGATCCGCATTGTTCCAAAGTATTACCTTTGTGGGTTATAATCATCATTGTTTGGTCTTTTGCTGTTCCAAATAGGCTCCGTTCTTCTTCTCCTTCTTATAGCACAGTGCTTATATGATATATTGAAATAGAGTTTTCCCAAATATTAGCAGTTGGGCGGTTATGGCGATAGGAAAAATATTCAAATAAGGCAACGGTTGATGGTGTTAGTATATTTAAGATCGCACCCGTAGAAAATTTGAGTGTTTGCAACTGTTGGCGGTGAAGCGTCATGTCATATATTTATTGAACATTATGTGACTGTTGGAGACTTAGAGTTGTATGTTGTGTCACTTCAACATTATGTGACTGTTGGGGTTGCCTACTGGATGTTTTCTTATAGGAGAGCCGATCATTTTTTGAACATATGAAAGTTTTGGTGTAGGCAATTGTATTAAGTGACTGTTGGAGGCTTAGAGTTGCATGTTGTGTCCCTTAAACGTTATGTAATTGTTTGGGTTGCCTACCGGATGTTTTCTTATAGGAGATCCAATCAGATAGCAGTGACAGGGATAATTAGTGTTGATGTGGCTTCACCAAAATTAAGAGTTATTATTGGTTCGCCATGTGGCGATTTTGGGGTCCCTTATTATAAAGAAAGATTTTAGGATAAAATATATCATCATTTCCTATTTTAGATATTAATTGAGGTTAAAAATAATAAAAAAATCATATATAATTTATAATTGATGGTAGGTTTAAACCAGCTAATCAAAACAATTTGTTTTGTGCGCATTCTTTAATTTGTTTCCCATAGAATCGGTTTTCCAGCAAATTTTTCATATGGAGTCTGACCCCTCTTCCTAAGATTTGCTGGAAAACTTATCAAGGGATTCATGGATCTACTTTTTTTTTTAACTTTAAATCTCATATATATACAATTTTAAGATTATGAGGGTAATACCAAACAATATATGGACTTTAAAACAAAATAATTCGATGAATCCTAGGAATTTTGAATGAGTTACCAAACACACGAGGGATTTACATGAATCCTAGAATTTGTAATACCATGAAATCATGAATTCTGCAAACAAACCCACCATTAAAGAATGATATGTATTAGATCCATTAAATATTCAATACAACATTCGTTATTATATTATACTAGAATATGACTCCGTGCCGTGGCGGCCTGGGCTACAATAAACTAAAATATGAAGCATAATTGTAAATATGCTACGTATCCAAATTCTCCTTTCAAGTTTGCACATTTCTTAACTCAAGGAGGAGAGAAGAATATTTTAAATATTTTTTTCAATTATATCCTTATACATAATAATTAGTAAAATTTAAAAATATTACCTCTCTCGAATTATAGTGGCGTGAGTTTCTTTTTGTTATCGGAGGTAGAGAGGTCTATGAATTTTTCTTACGGTACACAAGGAGCACGGATAAAAATCCTTCTTATTATTTTATTTTTTTGAAGGAGATAAAAGAAACAACCTTTATTTATTAACTTCTTGATCCATGATGCTGGTGCTCGCAGCATCAAGTAGTCAACATTCGAAATTAACAATACCATTTCAAATATATTTAATCGGCTAATCATAATAATTTACAAGAATACAGAATTAGCAAAATTTCTTCATTAATAGATCAAAAAAAGAAAGGGAAAAAGCCTCATTAAGTTTATAAATAATCACAAAATCACTAAATAATTCACATCTCTCCGTAAGCTTTCACTAATCAACATCGAAAATTTATACATGGACGATGTTACACAAAATTGATAATCCTCTTCTTTTTGTCGACATTTCCAAAAGGTAAGCAATTGCTAGATGGCAGGCCCTTTGGCTTCCGCGTGTAATCTGTCTTACCCAAAAATTGTTCTCAGGTCAAAACCCTGTTGTGGAAAAAAAAAATACAATCTAAGAATATTATGTTTATTGTATTTGGTGTTGCAAGAAATTGAAGAGCCGTCCATGGATTTTGAGGTCATAGAAGCACTAAAAATGTTGCTTAATATCAGGATCAACGAATAGCACATTCAGGCCACTAAAATCAGATTTATAGAATCAGTTTGTTTATCTTGCTCTTCCTAGGTACCTTGTCCTTTTACAAACATTCCCTTGAGTAAATTTTATCACCAAATAAACATAAAAAAGGTATACAAAAGCAAGCATTTCCAGCCACTATGACTATAGCTAGAAGCTACTTACCCAATATGAAGATCGGTTAATGAAGTTCATCGACATTAAATCTGAATGGGGCTGCCTCTGCCTCTTCCTCTGATAAAACATAAACAGAGTAGTTAGACCATCGTAACACAATACTCCCAGGAGGTTGTTTACAAATTATCAGGTGGATCATTGTTATTGGAAGAAAGACAAGGAAAAGTGTAATAGAAATACTGATTGATTATAATTCTATTTAAACATAAATACCATAACATGTGCAAAAATGTGAATTATTTGGTCAATCAAGACTAAATTAACAATGTTACTTCTGAGTGGACGCCAGTGCCTAAAAAATCCATTTAATTTAAAAACTGTGCTTTGATAGTGTATTTTGTGAAAGGTGTGGTACACCCAAAGTTTTTAACAAACCATTAGGCAGAATGATCAGTACAAATTCAAACTTATCTCCACCTACTCCAATTACAATACAAAAGTTTGAATATAGGAAGACTGGTATGGTGGTCTCGTCAATAAACCGATGCTTATACGGCCTGATATTTAAGCTTCATAACTTTAAGGAAATGAAAATGATACAATCTTTGGAATACCCAAAATAAGGCTGAGAAGGCAATTTAATGAAAAATGGCGCTAATCTATAGATATTTGTCCATATGAAAAGTTAATTTGCTAAATTAAAAGGCTTTGGTATATGCTTCCTCCCACGACAGAAAGTGGTACCTAGAACACGTGAACAAATTTAAAAGGAGCATCAAACAAAATCAAAAAGAAGTTAGTAGATAAGATGTTTCCCGTATACTAATTAACATGTTAAGATCCTCTACTAAAAAATTAGGGAAATACCGGATAAATATCTTAAAGCAATATATATATATATATCTTTGGGAGTCTACCACCCACATCCAGGCATCAATATCCTCAATCTTTCTTGCATCCAGTATACATTGGCCAAACGACTCAAGAATCAAAATCTTTACCCTTTCTATGATAGTAAGATTACATTTACAGTAAAACCTATAACATTTTCGCCACCATAAAATGCAAACTGGATGCAAGTTAAGTGATGATGTTTGAATTATTATGTATATAACCTTCAGATATTCTATCACAATATCACTCCAGAAACTTGTGCCGCCTGCAATTCGAAATAAAGAGAAAACAATTTAACTACAACAAAATTATCCAGGTTAGAGAAACACAATAACCGGAAAATGATGAAAAATATAGAGTTAGTTTCAGGTCAGCTTTCATGATAACAGTTGATTAGCAAAAATAAACATACATATCCCCAGCTTTAATTCCACTGGTTGCCAAAAGCTACATGGCTAGTAGCAATAACCAATTGGTTGCTCTGTCCACCTCCAACTTCAATCTCAGTCAAACAAAGCTCTCTCCTCATTATAGAGTTGCTGAAGGTTTTGCAACTTAAGGATTTTACTGGTAGTTTACCCAAACTGCCAAGTTTGTTGAATAGTGTTAAATGATTTAAAACACAAAAATACAGTTCATTTTAACCATTTAACAAAAAAATATCAGCAATAGTTAAAGTGGTTCACCATTTTTACTTAGCAACGATAAACATTCCACCATCTAGATTGTTATAAAATATGATAAGTTACTGATGTCACCTCTTATACGATTCTAACCTCCCTACACCAAACATCGTAACTCAAGAACCTCAATGTATGCTACTCATAAACTCTTTATTCTATCTTTCTAAGTGGCTTTATTCCAGATCTCCAATTTTTGCTCCTGATTCCAACATCGAGAAACCTTCATATCCCAACATCAAGAAGACCTGCAAGAAGAAGAAGAAGAAGAAGAGGTAATGCAACAGTTTAAGAAGTGTGTGAATGTGTAGAACAAAAGAATACATTTGAGGTAAGTATATAAAAGAGTACAAAGAGTACGTTTGAGGTAAGTATATAAAAGAGTACCTGTGATAGTAATTTAAAGAATACTTGCTTTTAGAGAACGATATACTAAACCAATAGTAGATTCTGGAGATTTAACTGTCATTGACAATAAACAGTATCAATTATACTATTGCAAGCATTTGTATTGAAAACGATACTATGAATTTAATTATTTTTTTTGTTTTTTGATATAATGTTCCTGTTAGAGTATTGCTCGGTCGAACTCGCATGCGTTGCTATCTCAAGCATGTTTGTCAATGTTAGTGATCAAAACTATAAGTCTTGATTTCTAGCCTACTATAGCTAAGTCTTAGACTAGGTGTGAGTGGGGAAAAATGATTTGCTGGTTTTTACGGAATTGAAGAGTCGACCGTGTGGAGACTCCTTGAACCGAACAAAATGTTGAACCTCACATAGATGCACTGCAAGAAGGGAGTGCTTTAAGTTCGAGAGATCAATCTGTAAGACCCCGGCCTAAACCAAGAACAATGGCCGTTTCAGAGTCAATTCGGTCACGAGAGAGGATGGGTTGATATGTAGGAGGGAAGCTGAGAAATGCGTGAGATCAATGGTGATCTAAGATTGTAGGTGTGTTGTGAATTCAGCGTGAAAATGCTCTGAATGATTGAATTTTGCTCAATTGAGAGTAATTTCTGTGAGTTCGTGTAGACGCAAGATTGTCTGTATGAACTTTGATGAGAAATTGCTCTCCTTGGCGAATGTTGTTCGAGTGTTCGAAAACTTCTGTCTTTTCAATCAGGATTCAGGGACATTTTATAATGTCGGAGTTGAAAACACCATGATCCCATGAAGTGTGACAGTTGTTGGAATCAGAGAATGGGAAATGGGGAAATCATGTTAAAACCAATTACTCATCGTGCGGAGACTTGGTTAACTTTCCACCCACTACTTTGCTGACTCTTCCAACTGATTGCACGACTTGCTCACATTCTCGTCGTGGGTGAACACACGTGTCGTAGACCGCCAGACCAAAACCCTAGTTAATATCCCCCCATGTGACACGATTGAAATCTCGTGATTTTGGAGTCAGTTGCTGACTTTATGGGACGATGAGTCCATGTAGCGCTGAGTTGAACATGTGTGAGTAAATGTTTCGAAACTCATGAATTTAACGTGTCTGCTGAGACGAGGTATCATCATAACCTAATACAAGCAAAACTGTGTTGCTAAATTGTTGAATATTGATAGTTGAACCAACATTCTCTGGTTTGAGCAAATATTGCTAGTCCGAGCGAATATTGCTAATTGAGTAAATATTGTCGGTTCGAGCGAATATTGCTAGTTTGAACAAATATCGTTCTTTTAATGAATTGTTGGTAGCTGGACCAAGTAAAATATTAATTTAAGTTATTGACTGCTGGGTCGACCAAAATAAATACGAATGTTAATCATGGAATCAACATAAAATTATCAGAGTGTTCGAATCTGCTCAGAATTACGTTTTTGCAGAGCTCTGGATTCAAAACCCTAATTTTACCGAGATAATGATTTATTGCAAATCACATAAGACCGGCTACATGGGATGACGGGTTCACCATATAACGCCCAGATGCTCGAATGAGCAAAAATACCAAAGTCTCTTGAGGACCAGTTGGTGAAAGAATGATTAAATGTTGGTTTAATCATTTACTGAAATAATGCTCGTGTGAGCGACAAATCATAAAACCTGGTTTTATGGAAAATATGAGGGACAGGCCAAGAGGTCATGAGACCGGCTCTTGATGGTCGTGGGACCAGTAGATGGTCATTTGAGCAAACTTCCAATTGTTTGGAAAGAGTTTGAACCTAATATGAGCAGTTGAGAAAATTAGGTTAAAATCATTAAAGCACGCGGGACCAGCTGTTTGCAAGCCTCAGGGTCACCCTTGGTCGGTCAAGGGGATGTGCCCATGTCACCATAATGTTCACGCTTCAGTCTTGAGAATTTTGATATTTTCTGGTGCACGTTTGAGCAACATTTGGAGAAAATATGCAAAATCCATGGTTTTGCTGAAACCGGCAAAAATACATGAGATGATGAAAATAATAAATAAAACATGGAATTACAAGGTGTGGGACCAGCCACGGCTAGGGCATGGCCAGCCGGCTGACACGCGGTCCCACATGCTTTTCCCAGTTTTATGTGATTTTATGTATTTTTCTCTGATTTAAGGGAAATTCCATGAAACTGGAGAGTTTGGCGAAATTAGGGAACTTCCATGAAATGAGAGACATAAATTAAAATATAAAATAGGGAATGGGAGTGTAGGACCGGCAATGGTCGTGGCATGGCCGGCCGGCCAATAAGCGCGGGTCCCAAGGCACTCTTCCCAATTTTATGTAATTTTGATGATTTTAATAATTTTCATAAAATCAAAGGGATTTGTTGAAAATCAAGATATTTTGTTGAAATCAGGGAGTTTTCATGAAATCAGGAAACAAAACACCAAATAATAATAAAATAATGGGCGTGTGGGACCGGCTAGGGTATGGCCGGCCGGTTAGAGCCCGGTCCCACAAGTTTGCCTAATTTTTTTAATATTTTCCATGATTTTAGAGAAAATACATGAAATTAGTTAATTTTAAGGAAAATTCAAAAAATCAAGGAATTTTCATAATTTGAGAAGGAATAATAAAATAATGGGACGTGAGGTGTGGGACCGGCCACGGCCAAGGCATGACCGGACGGCCGGTGGTCCCGCGACACCTTTCCCTAATTTTATTATTTTTGATAAAATCATGTGATTTAGATAAAAATACATGAAATTAGGTAATTTTCATGATTTTAAGGAAAATTCATAAAACCAAGGAATTTTCATAATTTGAGAAGAAATAATAAAATAATGGGACATGAGGTGTGGGACCGGCCATGGACAAGACATGGTCGGCTGGTGCTCGGTCCCGCGATAACTTTCCCTAATTTTATTATTTTTGATAAAATCATGTGATTTAGATAATTTCTTTGAAATAAAGGAAATTTGCACGAACAAGAGGATTTTCATGAGATCGTGAAAATAGTAAAAATATGATAAAATATAAAATTGGGCGCGGGACTAGTCACGGCATGACTGGACGGCTGGTGAGCCTAGTCCCCTGGCGCTTTTGCTTAATATTTTATTATTATTATTTTCCCTTCCTATTTTGCATAGGTTCCTCGTTCGTTCGTATTTTTGAAATGCTCGTTCGTGCATTCAAAATGCTGGTCTGTGCATTATCTGCTAATTACACTTGCACCATTTTTGGCAGGGCTTATTCGATGCTCAGATGCCTGTTTCGTTGAATATTTATTACTAACCTGTGGAATTCTGCTGGGAAGAACCACAGATTGAAGTAACGAAATATAATGAGGAATCGTAGAGTATTGCTGGATATTCAGGCGATTAATTGACGACTCGTAGAATATTGCTGGATATTCAGACGATGGCTCGTAGAATATTGCTAGATATTCAGACGATTTAAGATAATTAATTGCTGGCTCTATACTAGAAGGGCTTCCTGTCTAGGAGCATTAATTATCTGAGGGTTGAGCAATATGAACTTGTTGGAGTGTCATATTCCTCTTGCATAGTCGGGGAAATCCTGGTTACATCCCGAAGACGTTGTCGCTCTATACTAGAAAACATGTTGTCTAGGAGCCGCCCATTCTTTCGATTATATACAGTATGAGATGTGACGTGGCCTCAGCTGAGAGACTACACATCTTCATCTTCCCTGAGAGACTTTATCCATCAAAGGTGGCATGAGCTTTCATGCATAGAGACATGAGTCTCGATACTCATCCGATTGCCGGATCCGCAGTAATTACTGAAATTTCTCAGTATTCATGAGATGTGTCGTGGCCTCAGCTGAGAGACTACACATCTACATGTACTCTGAGAGATAGCCTTCTCAGTCAGAGATTTTATGGCATGAGCTTTCATGCTTTGATGAGAGACATGAGCCTCAATACTCATCCGGTTGCCGAATCTGGAGTATAGTTTTACAATTCTACCCTTTGTCGAAAATCCACCATCTACATTAAGTCCCCTGCTTACTGAGGAACAGTCATGTTCCTCAGTCAGCATTGAATGGTGATTTTCCAGGTACAGACAAGAATAAGTAATTGAACTTAGTCATAAGATAAGATATTACCGGATTTCGACTGAATGAGCGAACCATGGTTTGAGAGGAAACCCCTGTGGCGTAATAGAACATCATCCAGTGAACGTCAATTGATGTAGAACCGCTGATTCGATGGTGGAACCTTGGTTGGTTTAGGATTCACGGGCCGGGCCCAAAAGGAAATCCTTATGGAATTAGGTTTTGGAAATAAAATTAGGTATAAAAGGGAATTAATCCCTTTTTTTTATCTCTCCCATACGTCGACCACCTTCTTCATATCCTTCACGTCCGAGCTCAGCAGGAGCGAAAAAAAAATCCGCCGGAAATCGTCGGGAATCGACGTCGTCCGATCATCGCCGGTCAATTTACGGCCGGCGCTGTCAGGTGCGTTAAAATTTTATTTTTCAAAGTTTGCTGATTTCATGAGGTGTTCATGCTTCCATCATGTTAAAATTCTATACATGTGTATATGTTGATGTGAGTTTTATAGAAAAACCCTTGTTTTATCAAACGTATGTTCGTTCGATCGTTAGTTTTGAAAACTAATAAAAATCCCTGATTTATGAGAGACTTCTTTATATATGTGGACTTAGATCCAGTGATAAAACTTAGTGTATGATCTTTCATGTGAACCAAGATTTTACCTTAATAGATGTGAGCTTTCACAAAACCGAAATAAACTCCGTTTTAAAGGATAATGCTCATTCGAGGAAAATAGACATATATATTTTTATGTATGTAAATTTATGTCCAGTGATAAAACTTTATTTATGAGCTTTCATGAGAAATAGTATTTTATCACAATAGGTGTGAGCTTTCACAAAACTAGCACAAACTTTCGTTTTTTAATAAAACGCTAATACGAAGGAAAATAGATTTTTTTTTAATATATATGTAGCCGTGACATATTTTATGTGAAACATGATGATATATTTTATTCACATGGATTTGTTCTTATTAGATAAATTCTGAAAATTTATATGAACAAATTGCATTAATTATTGATTTGTAAAATCAAGACATGGGTTTTGAGTAACCTTCAAACTAGACAACTTATTTATGATGAAGCCATGTCTTATTGTAAATTTTATAGTTCAGTTGTGTGAATGTTCACGTTATGAAAATTATGTATATGATTTTATGAGAAAAACAATTTTGAAGGTTAATAAAGTTTTGTTCGTTACTGCAGGTTTCAAGGAACGAACTAATGTCGTGTGTTAACTGTTGTATTGCAATCACTATTGTTAGTGAAATTGAAAGAGGTAAGAGTTCAAGATTTGCCATTTGTAGACACCGGCGTTTTAATTTGCATGATTCCATCATCTTATTGAATTCGCGGATGACTGAAACATTGTGTGGATTTCACAGCAGCTTTGCGAGGATGTCTGATTCTCCAGCCAATGATGCTTCCAGAGATGAAAGGTGTGTAGATAATGATATCTCCGTAGAGGAAACATGCACGGATGAGACTTCTGTTGGTGAGGAAGACGAAACACCTGGAGTCAAGAATGTCCCAAACATAGATGACGCATTCTTTGAAGTTCCGGAGCCCGAAAATCGTCTCAAGTTCCCGGTATATCGCCTTCTGATCAATCCCAAAACGGTCACTCAAAAGAAATTGGTGACTCCTCATGCTGCTATTCGGTTCTGTCTTGAACGAGGACTATTCCAGGCTTCAACGATTGAATTCAAGCTTTCTCGACGCCCCTTAGAGATATCTTTCATGACGCACGAGGTATTGTAGCTCTTCTTGCTCGCTGGTGCATCCCAACTCACACGTTTATATGCAGCTGGGGAGAGTTCACTATTACCTTGGAAGATGTAGTTGCTTTATTGCATCTTCTAATTACAGGTAACTTTCCTGAAGAACTTTGGACAGCGGAAGAGAAAGCAGTTTCCAAAACTTTAACAGCTGAGATGGAGAGAATCAATAAGGTTTTTGGTAAAGGTTGTTACGCTCATTGGTTGACACATTGGTGGCCACGAGACGTCCCTCTTGATGAACCCTACAATATGTTGTTTATTGTTGCTTTCTTGTGCTTATGGCTGTCTAGGGATGTGTTTGAAGATGCTGGTACCTTGTTGAAGCCGTTTGTAATTCCTTTCGCTATTAAGATGGCTCAAGGTGAACAACTTCCGCTAGGTAGCTTATTCTTTGGCTCTTTATATTCTAACCTGGACTCTTTAGTCGTAGACTCTAGTGTTTCGAACGGCTTCATGAAGATTGAATGTTACGCCAACACAATGTTTCTCCAAGCTCTGATGTGGGAGCGTTTCAGAAACTATGCACCCATTCCCCGTAGTGTCTTACAAAGTCTGAACTCTGTTGATGCTCGACGTATCTTCCATGAGAAAGACAACGCTAGGATTATGCGCTGGTCTACGAAGCCAATTCAGTCCAACACACGCTTCATTGACGTATTAGATGACGAGTCTGAGTTCAACTTCCGTCCTTGGGTTGTGGTTCCTCCTCACGTTTCAAAATTGACGACTTTCAATGCTGTGGAAAGTAAGTATTTGAAATCTGGTGCTGATTTGAGCGATGGCGAAAGATCTTTCATGCTGAGTTGCACTCCCGGTCATCTAATATCAGCAACATATGGAGATTTTTCGGTGGAGGAGTATAACATTGACAGAGCCGCCCGTCAGATGGGTATGGACCAATGTGTTCCAACCTTCAGAAGGAGAAGACCATTAATGGAACAACTTAAGACTTGCTTAGATCACACACATGATGAAAGGAGCTCTTATTGGTTCCCTTGTGTTGATCGAACTACGTATGTGACTCCAGGCTACATGGAATTCTGGGATTAGCAGCTTGAGCGTCTTAATGATTATGTGACGTCCGTCCAACCTTTAGTGAAAGATCCTCCTTCTTCTGAGATGAGTTCCTCTCGTCCCAGACTAAGGAATATTTCTGGTGGTGACAAGAGAAAGACATCTCCAGGAGGTTCACCAGTATGTATTCTTTTGCATATTCCTCATACAACTCGTATAATCGTCTTTAATTATCACATCAATTTCTTTTGCATGAGGGTCATGTTGTGAGACCTCGAATTGAAGTGAATTTCTCAGAGGCAGAGGCAATTTCCCACGGTGGAGAAGGCAGGAGCAAGAATTGCAAGTTGTTTCCCAACACCATAAAGTCCCCAGTCTCCTTTTTGGTGAGTTGTTGATATTTTTCCGCTGTGACTTCTTCCATCCGCATTATCAGGATCTCAAAACCAATATTTGTTATTTGGTCACAGGACTTTGCTTCGTCTAGTATTGACGGTCTTCGATTCTCTGCTGCTGGGAAGACGACTTCTGATTTGAACGTTGAAGAAGAAGTCGCAGTGAGTAATTTCCTTTACCATCAGACATAAATGTTTCATGTGAAAATGCTAACTACTTGATAATGTTTCCAGGAGGATGTCGTCATGGAGATGGAAAGTGCTGATGTTCGATCTTCCTCTGAGAATATAGACGAAGGCACTTCCAAAGATTCGGAACCAAATAGAAGTAATGAGCCCCTTGTCGTTAATACGGACAATCATAATTCCTTGAGTACTTCGGAGACCCCCAAAGTGAGTATATACCCTGCATCCTCTTCATAGAAGTATGAAAGTGTTTATTTGTGAATGAATGAGAATCCATGTGTATATACGAAAAACTTGGTCGAACTTCGTCGTCAGAAAATTCAGAACCCAGTTTTTTTACCAAAAACACCGTAAAATCTTCATTTGGAGTCGGATTTTCATGATATGCATGTGCATATTCAAGCCCGGAAAATTTCCAAGCTTTAGTGAAGAAGCTTTTTAAGTTTTGAGCACGTTTAGGGCCTGAAAAAGACGAAATAGTAAACTTCCGGGAGACTTTCAGAACTTTTCAGATTGTATGTTGCCCGATGTTTTGATCACACCTCCTAGATCGTTCGCCCAATTTCCATGAACTTTTTACATGTTGTATAGCACTTCCATACGAATAGAATGGTATATAACCCAACCCTAGACTCCACACCAATTTCTCCCAGTTCGTCATTGAACACAGGGCAGTGTAAAATTTCTTCAGCTGAGTTTCTTTGAAAACGTGTTTCATGACTTTGATGCTACTTGTACACATCTTAGATGTATGATAAGGAACTTAGATGATGTTAGTTCACTTACTCTCTTAATTTTATGATTGTATTGGATTTCTCCCCTTTAATCATTCTAATCCCATGTAATCTTCGCATTAGGTACCTTACAACGAAGTTGGGAATCATGAATCCAGTAATGATGGTTTGGGAAATCTAGGAGTTGTTGATGACAATACTTTCATATCTGTGCCTCAAGATGATGAAGTGCTGGTCAATGATGTCGTGGAAGTAGAAGAAACTCCAATTGTGCCTCAGACGGTGGAACCCGAACCCACATGCCACTTCCTCTGAAATCGTCTCTATGATTATCGATGTTTCTCCAGTAGTTGAGAACCAGATGATAGTGCACGAGTATCCTACTGCAGGGATTTCCTTTGATCCTCAATTTGGTGAGTTACTCCCATATCACCAGCTTGTTGGAGGATTTAGCGTTCCCATCAGATATGCTTCTATGTAGAAGGAACTGTGGGAAATGTATGGACACATTGTTGTTACTCAGGATCCAGGACGCAGTTATTTCTTGACGAGACAAGTAGAAGTCATCTTGTGTGTTATAAATGATATCCGTATTACAACCAGAAATGCTATTACCCGAGACGTACTCTTTGATTGGGAGTACAACTTGAAGAATGCTGAAGATATTGGCTTCAATCTGAAGTGGCTCCGTCAAAGACTTGAAGTTATCAGGAAAGCAGTAAATGTTGATGTTCCCTTCTCTACCAGTGATGTCGTGTTGAAGAAGATGAATGAAGTTGCGGAACTAACCAGGAAGCTGGAGGCGGAAAAGGCAGCCTTGAAAGTCTTGGAGGAGGCAGAAGAGCAGAAATCTTTCTTTGATGGATTTTTTTAGTTTCCTTTCCACAATATCAAGAACATTGAACTCTGTGAGAGATGTGAGATTTTATTTGGGTTTTGATTCTTTGATAGGTGTCGAGTCTGTGACTGAGAATTTTCTTTGATTTTGGATTTGATATAGATTTTCTTTATGTAGAGTGAATTGAATTTCTGATAAATTGTTGAATTCAAATATTGATTGCAAGTATTGCAAACGTTTTGGAGGGACTGAAATACAATGAAAGAAAATCCTAAATGCCAAATCCAGACGTCATGAGTGCTCAAACGCCCAGTACCTCAAATGCCTAATAATTTCAGATAAACACCTTAAGCCAATTCTCTTGAATTACTGGCAGGGTTCTACCATATGTGTTGATCAATTTGTAGTATCCTCCAGTTATGGACTTAGCAACCATAAATGGTCCTTCCCAATTGGAGCTCCTTGCAGAGTGGAGATCTCGTTTAGCCGCCTTGAAAACCAAATCCCCTTCCTTGAATTTGTTTGGTTTAGTAGTTCGCGCCTTGAATATCTTTTGCTGATTCCATGGTTGTGGCACGTATGGACATTCATGTAGAGGAAAGTACCCAGCATACTGTATGTCATGCTTAGCCAGGTCCTCAACAATAAACCTCTTGATAGAATGACTGACTTGGAGAAGCTCTGAACCCAACCATTGGGTATAATATTGGCGAGGTGAAGTTATCCATTCATAACTTTTGGTAATTGCTAAATCGTTTGTAAGGAGAATTCCTTGAATCAAAGTATCATATTTGAACATTGGTAATATTGGAGCATGAAAAGGAATAAGACTTGCCTGAGTTTGAAACCTCTTGACAAAGGTATGTGGATTTTCCCCAGGTTCTTGCGTAAGTCCCATCAAGGTTTTTACTTCCTCCAGATGCTCAAACGGTGGGGTGTCCTCTACTTCTTCTTCTGACTTGGAGTCTTTGTCGGCGACAGAGTGTGTTGAAAGCTTTGAAGTTACCCTTACAGTATGAATCCAAGTTCTTCCAAGGATCATGTCATATCCAGGATCTTCTCGAATTATGTAAAACTTGGTCTCAGTGCAGACAAAATTCTCCGTGACTTTGAGAATGATGAAGTCGTATGCATCTCTGGAGATTCCTTCGTGGTCTCTGATTGCTATGGGACTATGAGTAGCCTCTTGTCGAGTAATGCCAGCAGCTCTGAGAGTTTTCAAAGGGATGATGTTGACGGCGGTGCCGACATCAACAAATGCTCTTTTGAATTCATTTCCTTTAATATGCACGGTGGTGAGCAGTCCCCAGTCATACATTTCTTTGTCGGTGGATGATGGTTCAGGAGGTACTTCTGGAATCAATAGGCGTTTCCCAGACACTATGTGGTTCAAAGCTGTGAACATGTCTCCTCTTTGTGCTTTTGATAGATAGAGCAATTCGCAAACATGCTCTATCAATGATTGAACTGCTTTCTTGACTGGTGCTTCAGAAATAAAGAATGTCCTGACAGGAAGAGGATCTCTGTGTACTCCTTCGGCTCCAAGGTTAAGTTCTCCTGACTCAACCTTTTCTCTGAATATGTGTTTCAAAACTTTGCAGCTACTTGTGGGGTGATTGAATAACCTGTGGAATCAACAGTAACGAGGATTTTCCATGTCTTCCTCAGTTGGGTCTCTCCTGACGTATGGCAATTTGATTGCACCATCTTGGATCCAGGCGTCTAATAGTTCGAGCACTTCTCCAATGGGGAGAGGAAAATCAGGTGCATTGATGTGATCTCAATAATGTTGTAGTAATAAGGTTCGTTGAGGCTTGTGAAAGCAATGGATTTTTAGACTTATAAAACTTAAAAATAAAGAAAACTTATTACAAAATCGACTTCAAGATATGAGAAAATAACCAAGACACTGATTCCACTATTACACATGAATTAATGATGGTAAATAATCCAAAACTCTAATTATCTTTTAAGTCCTTTATATCTTAACTCACTAATAATCAAGCAAATTCTCATACATCAATTGTATGTGTTTCGACAGACTTACCTCCCGTTCCAGACGGGGGATGAACCGTTGTCGTCGACTCGGTCCACAACTCCTATGTTTTGTACGAACCCGAGGGGCCGAGGTGATATCGTAATCACCGTCCTTCTCCGCAAACAGTTTAATATTTAATCTACCCTTCCGTAGGGTTTAAAAAAAACTAATGTCCAAATGTCCAAAGTCCAAAAGAAAGGTCCAAAAATAAAGTGCAAAAAAGAAAAAGAAAAATACAAAATAAAAAGAATTCCTAATACAATCTAATAAAATAACACTCTCTTTTTTTTTTCTCTCTTTTTCTATAAAATAAAAAAAAAAATTCTTCTTCTTTAGCTCCTTTCGCTTTGCCTTTTACTTCAAGTCTTTAAATATTCGTCAAAAGCTTTGGCAAAAATTTCTTTCGCACCAAATTCTCAAAATCTGAAAGGAAAAGACAAAACCCAAAAACGTAAAGAAGAACAAAAAAAAAGACTAAAAAAAAATAAATCTAAAAACTCTATCCTAAAGAAAAGCCCGCGTCGGCGGCGCCAAAAATTTGATGTGTTCTCAAAGTTGTTTTAGATAGTGATAAAATGGTTGTTGTAAGACTTGTGAAGGCAATGAATTTTAGACTTAAAAAATTTAAAAACAAAGAAAACTTATTACAAAATTGACTTCAAGATATTAGAAAACAACCAAGACACTGATTTCACTATTACACATGAATAAATTATGGTAAACAATCCAAAACTCTAATTATATTTTAAGACTCTTATTTCTTAATTCACAAATAATCTGGAAAATTCTCAAAAATTAATTGTATCCCTAAGCATAGACTATCTAAACAAAGCATAACCTATCTAATTGAATCACAACTAATGAAGAAAATTTTTGCAAACAATTAAAAACTCTGCAAAAGCAGTGATTGAGTGAATTATAAATTATAAATTAGAGGAAATAAATGATTACCAATTATTCATGCGTAAATAGCTTCCTCACTGCCTTGGTTGTGGGAGAATTAGCTCATCATCATGTTGGAAACACGCTCAAAAATCATTTTTATTGCTCAAGGGGTTTACAAATGAAGAAAATGGGAGAAATAATGCTTAAACCGGGTTTGTAACAATTATTTCTGTTACAAACCAAACTGTTACAAAGAACGATATAAGGTTGTGTAGCTGTCACTGTGCAAATAAGTCTGCCGCTCCACTGTAGCATGAACGACGGTTCTCTGTGGGTCGTTGTTCTTCGTGTGGGTCGTTGTTCTTCGTGTGTTCTTCACCAGCAACAACAATGTAGTTCTCTGCAACTTTGATTTCTCGCCTATAATGTCTTCTAAAGTCTCCCTAACTCTCCCTTCGCCCTCCCTGAGTCCCCATCACCCTATATATACTCCACAGGACCAAAATATCTCGCAGTAATGTCTCCAAATTCTCTCACAGCAAAGCCATTACTCGGGAATATATTATTTCCAAAATTATGGTTTTATATCCTTCTTTACTTCCTTCACGCGTCTATCGCAACTAAGAGTCCTCCATACACGTTCAGTACACGAATTAGAGTCCCAGCAGCACACACAATTCATAGAAAATCCCGTGAAAAACTCTCCCACGAACGTGTAGCTCTGTTTGCTTCTCGCGGAATATCCAGCCAAATTGGATTGAACCAAAGGCCCATACCAAGCCTTTTAGGCTATATCACGTCCACCCATGAAGTTTCAGCGATTTAGCCTACCTCTAACCCATCCAAAATCCGATCGAGAAAACTGCCGGGAGTGAACTCTTCTTCCCGCCAAAAAATGAATTTGAAATGAAGAAGAAGGGTTGCCCCCTATCCGGTTCTGGGGTGCGGTTAGCAGCTGCCTAGAAATGGGGTGCCCCTTAGTAATTAGGTTACCCCTTATCCAAAGTGAGGGTTCGTATAGCAAATGTCCTCCAGGGGTGCTCCGAGCCACTTTTCGAGCCGAATTTTCCAACAATATTTATTTCCTAAAAATACATAAAAACACAATATTAGTACAAAAATCGAGTTCCAACAAAACAGACATTGAGGACAATTTAGACACAAAAATGTGTCTATCACTATACGAATCTCGTCCAACTCATTGAGCTGGAGTTTCCTATGGGCTCCTGCCTTGTCAAGTGAAAAATTTAGTTGCTTAACAGCCCAATAAGCTCTATGTTCTAACTAAACAGGTAAATGACATGCCTTGCCATACACAAGCCGATAGGCGACATTCCAATGGGGGTCTTAAACGCAGTACGGTAAGCCATAAGGCATCAGTAATCCTAGACGACCAGTTTTTCCGATTAGGATTAACTGTTTTCTCTAATATACGTTTTATCTCCCTATTGGAAACCTCTACCTGACCACTAGTCTGCGAATGATACGGGGTAGCTACCTTATGTGTAATACCATATTTCTTCATTAGAAGCCTAAAAGGTCCATTACAAAAGTGCGACCCTCCATCACTAATTATAGCTCGCGGTGTACCAAAACGTGTAAGTATATTATTTTTCAAGAACTCAATCACAACCCTATGGTCATTGGTTTTACACGCAACCGCCTCAATCCACTTAGAGACATAGTCTACGGCGACAAGGATGTATAGGTTACCAAAAGAATTAGGAAACGGACCCATAAAGTCAATTCCCCACACATCAAAGACCTCAATAACTAAAATAGGGTTCAAGGGAATCATGTTCCTACGGGAAATGGTTCCTAATTTCTGGCAATGCTCACAAGTAACACAGTAACTATGGGAGTCTTTAAACAACAAAGGCCAATAGAATCCACACTGCAATATCTTAGCAGCAGTCTTCTTAGCACTAAAGTGACCCCCACAAGCATGATCATGATAAAAGGAAATAATACTGTACTGGTCACTCTCAGGTATACATCTCCTAATAATCTGGTCTGGACAATACTTAAATAAATAAGGATCATCCCAAAAGAAGTGCTTAACCTCGGCTAAAAACCTAGAAGGATCTTGTTTACCCCAATGTTGGGGCATTCGACCAGTAACAATATAATTCACTATATTTGCATACCAAGGTGCTTGGGTAACAAAGAACAGTTGTTCATCAGGAAAGTTATCCCTTATAGGAAGGGATTCATCATGGGAATCAACAACTAGCCTAGACAAGTGGTCTGCTACTACATTTTCGGCACCCTTTTTGTCTCTAATGTCTGGAGAAAACTCTTGTAACAAAAGTATCCACCTAATCAATCTAGGTTTCGTATCCTTCTTAGACAAAATATATTTCAAAGCAGCATGATCAGTATATATGACGATCTTAGAACCTAACAGATAGGGTCTAAACTTGTCTAAGGCAAACACAATGGCTAACAGTTCCTTATCGGTAGTGGTATAGTTCAACTGGGCATCATTCAGAGTTTTGCTAGCATAGTAAATCACATGAAGTAATTTGTTTTCTCGCTGACCTAGCACAACATCAATAGCATAATCTGAAGCATCACACATGATCTCAAAGGGTAGGTTCCAGTTGGGTGCCTGGACTATGGGGGCGGTAGTGAGTAAAGTCTTAAGCTTCTCAAAAGCCTCTAAACAAGCATCATCAAAGACAAACTTAACATCTTTTGCAAGAAAATTGCAAAGAGATCTAGAAATCAAGCTAAAATCCTTAATGAATCGACGATAAAAACCAGCGTGCCCTAAGAATGACCTAATATCTCTTACGGTTTTTGGGACCGGTAAAGTTTTAATAAGGTCAACTTTGGCTCTATCTACCTCTATACTCTTCGAAGATACGATATGCCCTAGAACAATTCCTGAACGAACCATGAAGTGACATTTCTCCCAATTAAGCACTAAATTCTTTTCCTTACACCTAGTCAAAACTAATGACAAATGATGCAAGCACTCATCGAAAGACGAACCAAACACCGAAAAATCATCCATAAAGACCTCTAAGAACCGTTCTACCATGTCGGAAAATATGCTCATCATACAACGCTGAAAGGTCGCAGGGGCATTGCATAGCCCGAAAGGCATGCGTCTATACGCAAAGGTACCAAAGGGACAGGTAAAAGTGGTTTTCTCTCGGTCTTCTGGGCCAATAGGAACCTGATTATAACCGCAGTATCCATCTAAAAAGCAATAATGGCTACGTCCAGCTAATCTCTCTAGCATTTGGTCGATAAAGGGAACGGGAAAGTGGTCCTTCCTAGTAACCTTGTTCAATTTTCTATAGTCAATACAGACACGCCAACCCGTGGTCATTCGGGTTGGGATTAACTCATTGTTATCATTCTGGACTACAGTAATACCGAATTTCTTGGGAACAACCTGAACGGGGCTGACCCACTTACTGTCTGAAATGGGGTAGATAATACCTACATCTAACAGCTTAAGAACCTCGGTTCGAACTACTTCTTTCATATTAGGGTTCAATCGACGTTGCATCTCCCTAGAAGGTTTGGTATCTTCCTCTAAATAGATCTGATGCATAGAAACAGTAGGACTTATACCCATAATGTCTGCTATGGTCCACCCTAAAGCTTCCTTGTTGTTTTGAAGGACGGTCACTAGCCTACTTTCCTGATCACTAACCAAGTCGGAAGAAACAATCACAGGTAAAGTCTCAGACGGGCCTAAAAACACATAGTTCAGGGTATCTGGCAATGGTTTTAGGTCTAACTTAGGAGGCTCTTCTAACGAAGGAACTAGGGTAGACTTAGAAACTGGTAGTGGTTCGAACTTAGGTTTCCATCCATTATTAGTGTCTAACAAAGGGGTTGAATCTAACAAAGCATTCACCTCATTAATCACATTATCATCATCGAAATCAATCCCAAAGTGAGCTAGGCATTTCTCTAATGGATCTTCTAACAAAGTATTTGGTAATGACTCCTCAACTAATGTTCCTATCATGTTTACCTCTTCTATGCTCGAGTCATCTAGTTCAGAGGGTAACTTACTAATATGAAAGACGTTCAGTTCAATAGTCATATTACCAAAAGACAAGTTCATAATACCAGTTCGACAATTAATGATCGCATTGGATGTTGCTAAAAATGGGCGACCTAATATCACTGGTATCTGGTTCTCTGGGTCAGAGACAGGTTGGGTATCTAGGATAACAAAATCCACTGGATAAATAAACTTGTCGACCTCAATAAGAACATCCTCGATCACACCATGAGGAATTCTAACGGACCTATCAGCTAACTGAAGTGTCATCTGGGTAGGTTTCATATCACCAAGTCCTAGCTTAAGGTACACATGGTATGGAAGTAAATTCACACTGGCTCCTAAGTCAAGCAAAGATTTCTCAACACGGTATTTACCTATTGTGCAAGAAATAGTAGGGGACCCTGGGTCTTTATACTTAGGAGTAGTGGTATTCTGAATAATGGAACTCACGTGACTAGCTAGGAAGGCTTTCTTCTGAACACTAAGTTTTCGCTTTCGCGTACACAAATCCTTCAGAAACTTAGCATAAGCGGGAATCTGCTTAATCGCATCCAACAATGGTAGGTTGATAGTAACCTGCTTAAAAACCTCCAATATATCATTAAAGTTCGAATCGCTCTTAGTTGGAACTAGCAGCTGGGGAAACGGGGCTCTGGGAACAAATCCGGGCTCAGCAGGACCCTCATTGGTATCTTTAGAGACTCTATCATTCTCCTCATTTTCTGGCTCAGAAGGGTGAACTACAGCATGTTCACTATCAGGCATGGCAACCTTATTGTCAACTTTCTTTCCACTCCTAAGGGTTGTAATAGAGTTCACATGATTGTACGATTTCTCTGCTTTAGGATTGGGTTGAGTTTGACTAGGAAACTTACCTTTTTCCCTCAAAGATTCATTTATCTGACTAACCTGGTTTTTTAACTCAGAAATAGCTTGGGAGTTAGCATAACCTATATTGTTACTTTCTTCTATCCCTTGAGCAACCATTAGGTTGATCTTATCAGAGTTTTTAATAAACGAGGCTAGAGTGTCTTCTAAACTTGTGATCTTTTTATCTGAAGGGTTCTGAAACTGGGGTTGACCTGAAGAGTTCTTAGCATAACCAAAACCTGGGGGAGGCTGATAATTACTAGATTGACCTTGATTCTGGCCCTTAGACCAAGAAAAATTAGGATGGTTTCTCCAACCAGGGTTGTAGGTTTCTGAGTATGGTCAAACTTATGACGCTTCTCAAACCTAGCGTTGTTATAGACAACATGAGCTTTTTCTTCAGTAACATGACCTTCCCAAAACGAGTTATTGGGCTCTACTCCATAACTAGAGACTTGAGCGGCTCTAATCCTATCATCAGGTTCAACAAGAGACCTATATTTAGGCTGATTCAATTCCAAAGCTTCTAATTTTCTAGAGAAAGCAGCAAACTTAGCATCTGACTCGAAGCTTGTATCTACCACATTGGTGATACTTCTATTGATCAAGAGTCTTTTAGGGGGTTCAACACAAGACTCCCACTATTGGGATTTTTCAGCGATACCTCCTAAGAAGGTAAAAGCATCATCAGCATTTTTATTAGTGAACTCACCAGCGCACATAGACTCAACCATGGCTTTGGTCGAATAATCTAGACCATTAAAAATAATCTCTACAAGTTTCATCTTATCAAATCCATGGTGAGGACACTGGGATAGGAGATTATTGAATCTCTCTAAAAACCTATAAAAAGACTCTCCCTCTTGTTGCACACTAGCACTAATTTTATGCCTAACAGCTGCAGTTTTATGCTTAGGGTAGAATTTCATATAGAAAGCAATAATAAGTTCATGCCATGTTTCAATGGATTCAGATGGTAGGTTGTTCAGCCAAGTCTTGGCTTTATCTCTCATGGAAAAGGGAAACATCTTAAGTTTCATAACTTCATCGGTGAGGTCTTTTATTCTAATTGTCCCACAGATTTCCTCAAAGTCCCTAATATGAAAATAAGGGTTCTCATCATCTTTTCCTAAGAACATAGGGATCATCTGAAGAATACTAGGTTTTATCTCGAAATTAGCCGTACTGGCTGGCAATTTAATACACGAAGCTCGGTTGGTCCTAGTTGGGAACATGTAATCTTTCAAAGTTGTCATCGCTGGCACAACTGAAGTACTAGGGGTACTTTCCTCACAAAGATACAGATTCTCAAAACTGAAGTTTCCAAAAACGGGGCTCTCAAAAGAAGAGTTTTCGAGCTCCCCGCCTTCACAAGAAGAACTACTAAGTTTATCACTAATCAAACGACCTAGAGTGTTTCTTTTCCAAGTCCGCTCTCGAATAACCTCGGGCATACACTAGAAAAACAAAAGAAAAAGAAAAATCCTAAAAGGAAGGGAAGTTCTATGCAAACACAAATAAAGCTGACTCCACCACAGCAAACCTACTGATTTCTAGCAAACAAAAAGCATGATGGCTCCACTTAGATTGTTTCTAGACCAGCTTCTAATCCTTCGAATGGGAATTCGTTATAATTTGAGCAAACCCCTCTGGAATCAATCCGAGTCAAAGTAAGTTGAATAGAGGCGAGGGAAGATGCGTAGAGCTTTGATACCCAAGGCCTCACCGCATTCCAAGGCGGCGCAGTCACGCATTCAACTCACAGAAATCATCATGAACTTCGAAGTATGCTCAAAAGAGTAACCAATATTTTTCGAACGACTTTCCTATTAAGCTCGTTACCCTATAGGTCTCGTTCTATTCCAAATTTTAGGTTTAGGTTCGCGTTTGGTTTTGTTTTCCTAATGCGGGAAAGAAGAGAACGGTGATGAAATCCGAACCCTTATCTTGTATGGCCAGTCCTTGCCCTTTATTAGGAAATTAAAGCAGCCGTTTTCAAGTCCTCAGCATATATGCAAACGAAGGAATACAGTAACTCGCTGACAGGGGATTCGTGAGTGTTTCGACAAACTTACCTCCCGTTCCAGACGGGGGATGAACCGCTAAAGTCGACTCGGGCCACAACTCCAATGTCGTGTACGATCCCGAGGGGCCGAGGTGATATCATAATCACCGTTCTTCTCTGCAAACAGTTTAATATTTAATACTACCCTTCCGTAGGGTTTAAAAATAAAAGAATGTCCAAATGTCCAAGTCCAAAGTCCAAAAGAAAAGGAAAGTCTAAAAAAAAAAATGTCTCTCTTTTTTTTCTCTCTTTTTTAATAAAAACAAAAAAAAATTCTTCTTTCGCTCCTTTCGCTTTGTCTTTTACTCCAAGTCTTTAAGTATTCACCAAAACTTTGGCAAAAAAATTTTTCGCTCCAAATTCCAAAATCTGTAAGGAAAAGACAAAAACCCAAAAACGTAAAGAAAAACAAATAAAATAAAAACAAATAAAAACCTAAAAAATCTAAAAACTCTAGCCTAAAGACAAGCCCGCGTCGGCGGCGCCAAAAATTGATGTGATCTCAATAATGTTGTAGTAATAAGGTTCGTTGAGGCTTGGGAAAGCAATGGATTTTTAGACTTATAAAACTTAAAAATAAAGAAAACTTATTACAAAATCGACTTCAAGATATGAGAAAATAACCAAGACACTGATTCCACTACTACACATGAATTAATGATGATAAATAATCCAAAACTCTAATTATCTTTTAAGTCCTTTATATCTTAACTCACTAATAATCAAGCAAATTCTCAAACGTCAATTGTATCCCTTAAGCATAGATTATCTAAACAAAGCATAACCTATCTAATTGAATCACAACTGATTAGGAAAATTACGCAAACAATTTAAAACTCTGCAAAAGCAGTGATTGAGTGAATTATAATTAAATATTAGAGAAAATAAAATAGTTACCAATTATTCATGCGTAAATATCTTCCTCGTTGCCTTGGTTGTGGGAGAATTAGCCGCTCATCATGTTGGAAACACGCTCAAAAGTTGATTTCATTTATGCTCAAAGATGGTTTACAAATGATGAAAATGGGAGAATTATAATAAAAATCGGGTTTGTAACAGTTATAAATGTTACAAACCGAGCTGTTATAAAGAACGATAGAAGGTTTCTGTCACTGTTACTGTTGCTTCAAGACTGTCTTTTAACTGCGACACACGGCTGTGAGTCGTTGTTACTGTTGGAAAACGACGGTCTTGAATGGTCCATTCTTCGTGTTCTTCAATGGAAGCAGCAGCAGCAGGTCTCTCTGCAACTTGGTGTTTTGACTCTGTGGTGCTCTATTTCTCTCCCAAACTCTCTGTATGCTCCTGCTCGACCCCAGCAACGTGTTTATACACCTTTGGACCAAGAATCACTACTCATTAACTCAGAAAAATCTCTCCATTACTCGGCAGTTAATGAAAATATTTCCGAGAGATTTTCTTTCCATTCTTGTCTTCTCACGCTGTTTTCTCTGGTTAACATGTTCCAACACGTTCCTTAGTCTTCTCTGACAGCAACTAACACGGTGTGCCAACGATCATACTTCCCAAAATAACTCGGCGTCTTAACGCAGAATATCCGAGGAAATATTTCTTTCCCTGCTGTTTGATAATTTCTTCCATTACTCCCGTGCATGAATCAATTACCTTTCCTGTTTTAGTGAAACAGGATAATTATAAACCAAATCATCGAGAATATCTCAAAGAATCTCGTCCAAATCACTAAATTTACGCAGCTTCAAAACTCTTTTTCCAACCATTTTTGTTCTTCACGAGAAAGAAGAAGGAGGTGCCCCTATCCAACATCCAGGGTGCCGAATAACAGTGGGTGCTAAAGATGAAAATGGGCTACACATAGCCGTGGGTGCCCCTTAGCAAAAGCGAGGGTCCGTATAGCAATTGTCCTCCGGGGGTGCTCCGAGCAACTTTTCGAGCCGAACTTTCCAACAATATTTATTTCCAAAAGTAATACATACAAACACACAAAACACCATAATAAGGACGAAAACGAGTACTAACAATACGAAACATTGAGGACAAATTACACACATAAATGCGTCTATCATGCATCATCAGGAGCATCTGTGCGTTGTCCAGGAGCCTGTGTCTCTGGTTTGTCCTTCTTTTGCGTCTTTAGAGGAGCTGCAGCATGCTTGTTCGGGGATTCAGCCTTGCGCTTGCTCCCTTCTGCAACAGCGTTTGTAGAGGACTGCAAGTTGTACTGCTTGTTGATCAGGCGTCTGCTTCCTCGAGTGTCACGTGATTCCTCAGTCTTTGTGGACTTTTCTCTTTCTAACAGAGCAGGTGCAGTGGTTGCTGGTCTCTTCGCGGCTTCGTGAAGTTCTGAGAAAGTCTGGAATCGAAGATTCTCCAGTAGAGCTCTGTAGACCGGGAGAATGTCGTTGATACACAAATCTACCAGCTGCTGCTCTGTGACATTTGGGTCATGACAGTCCAGGGCCTGGACTCTGAATCTTTTCACGTAATCATTGGGATTCTCACTGACCCTCTGGAACATTCTTCCAAGATCAGAGAGAGTGACTTGCTCTGACACGAATAAGTACTTCCTGTAGAAGGCGTTGATCATTTCTCCCCAATTGTTGATAGTCCCCGGTGCGATGTTGTTGTACTAGGTGTATGCTCTACCTTTCAAGGATTTTGAAAACTCTTTGAGACGAACAACATGGTTATGTTCATGCTCTCCCAAAGCTTCGAGAAAACGAGAGACATGTTCTCGAGCATTGCCAGTTCCGTCACACAGAGTGAAAGTTGGAGAAATGTAACCTTTTGGAAGGGGAATCCTCTGCGTAGCGGCAGGAAAAGGAGGTTTGTGAAGATGGACATGTGATGTCTTGTCTTTTCCACGGTTCTCCAGAAGGCGCTCCACGTCTTCCCGAGTAATGAAATTTGATGGTTCCTTTGCTGATGAATCTGCAGCTTTGCCAGTTTCATCATCATCCACTGTATGTATTGGGATTACTTCAGGATCAACAACATCTGAGGATTTCTCCTTCTCTTTTCCCTTTTCTTGAGTCTTCTCTGCCATCTTATCATTAAGAGCTTTGAGATAATTACACAGCTTCTTCTGTGTAGCAGCCATGTCCGCCTGATTCTTTGCGAGCGTCTCCTGCACTTTGATAAGATCAACAATGGTAGGTGGTGTATTTCCTCTGACTTCTTTAGGGTGTCGACCGAACAAGGAATGACCTTCAGCGTGAGGAGGAGTAATGTCACCACCATCAGTGTTGGAGGCCGGAATCGTTTCCGGGATATTCTGATGGTCATTGTTGTTGTTGTTAGTACTAGCGTCGTTTTTGTTGGAACATGTAACTAACCCAGACCTAAGACCAGCCATCTTGTGAAATCGTGAGATTGCAACCGAGAGATTAACCTCCCACTGTGGTCGCCAATCTGTGAGTGGGGAAAAACGATTTGCTGGTTTTTACGGAATTGAAGAGTCGACCGTGTGGAGACTCCTTGAACCGAACGAAATGTTGAACCTCACACAGATGCACTGCAAGAAGGGAGTGCTTTGAGTTCGAGAGATCAATCTGTAATACCCCGGCATAAACCAAGAACAATGGTCGTTCCAGAGTCAATTCGGTAACGAAAGAGGATGGGTTGATCTGTAGGAGGGAAGCTGAGAATGCGTGAGATCAATGGTGTTCTAAGATTATAGGTGTGTTGTGAATTCGGCGTGAAAATGCTCTGAATGATTGAATTTTGCTCAATTGAGAGTAATTTCTGTGAGTTCGTGTAGACGCAAGATTGTATGTATGAAATTTGATGAGAAATTGCTCGCCTTGGCGAATGTTGTTCGAGTGTTCGAAAACTTCTGAATATTTTCAATCAGGATTCAGGGACATTTTATAATGCCGGAGTTAAAAACACCATGATCCCATGAAGTGTGACAGTTGTTGGAATCAGAGAATGGGAAATGGGGGAAATCATGTTAAAACCAATTACTCATCGTGCGGAGACTTGGTTAACTTTTCACCCACTACTTTGCTGACTCTTCCAACTGATTGCACGACTTGCTTACATTCTCATCGTGGGTGAACACACGTGTCGTAGACCGCCAGACCAAAACCCTAGTTAATATCCCCCCATGTGACACAATTGAAATCTCGTGATTTTGGAATCAGTTTCTGACTTTATGGGACGATGAGTCCATGTAGCGCTGAGTTGAACATGTGTGAGTAAATGTTTGGAAACTCATGAATTTAACGTGTCTGCTGAGACGACGTATCATCATAACCTAAGACGAGCAAAACTGTGTTGCTAAATTGTTGAATATTGATAGTTGAACCAACATTCTATGGTTTGAGAAAATATTTCTAGTCCGAGAGAATATTGCTAATTGAGTAAATATTATCGGTTCGAGCGAATATTGCTAGTTCGAGCAAATATTGCTAGTTTGAACAAATATCGTCCTTTTAATGAATTGTTGGTAGCTGGACCAAGCAAAATATTAATTTAAGTTACTGACTGTTGGGTCGAGCAAAATAAATACGAATGTTAATCATGGAATCAACATAAAATTATCAGAGTGTTCGAATCTGCTCAGAATTACGTTTCTGCAGAGCTCTGGATTCAAAACCCTAATTTTACCGAGATAATGATTTATTGCAAATCACATAAGACCGGCTACATGGGATGACGGGTTCACCATATAACGCCCAGATGCTCGAATGAGCAAAAATACCAAAGTCTCTTGAGGACTAGTTGGTGAAAGAATGATTAAATGTTGGTTTAATCATTTACTGAAATAATGTTCGTGTGAGCGATAAATCATAAAACATGTTTTTATGGAAAATATGAGGGACCGGCAGTAGATGGTCATTTGAGGAAACTTCCAATTGTTTGGAAAGAGTTTGAACCTAATATGAGCAGTTGAGCAAATTAGGTTAAAATCATTAAAGCACGCGGGACCAGCTGTTTGCAAGCCCCGGGGTCACCCTTGGTCGGTCAAGGGGATGTGCCCATGTCACCATAATGTTCACGCTTCAGTCCTGAGAATTTTGATATTTTCTGGTGCATGTTTGAGCAACATTTGGAGAAAATATGCAAAATCCATGGTTTTGCTGAAACCGGCAAAAATACATGAGATGATGAAAATAATAAATAAAACAAGGAATTACAAGGTGTGGGACCGGCCACGGCTAGGGCATGGCCGGCCGGCTGACACGCGGTCCCACATGCTTTTCCCAGTTTTATGTGATTTTATGTATTTTTCTCTGATTTAAGGGAAATTCCATGAAACTGGAGAGTTTGGCGAAATTAGGGAACTTCCATGAGATGAGAGACATAAATTAAAATATAAAATAGGGAATGGGAGTGTGGGACCGGAAATGGCCGTGGCATGGCCAGCAAATGGGTGCAGTTCCCAAGGCACTCTTCCCAAATTTATGTAATTTTGATGATTTTAATAATTTTCATAAAATCAAAGGGATTTGTTGAAAATCAAGATATTTTGTTGAAATCAGGGAGTTTTCATGAAATCAGGAAACAAAACACCAAATAATAATAAAATAATGGGCGTGTGGGACCGGCTAGGGCATGGCCGGACGGCTAGAGCTCGGTCCCACAAGTTTTCCTAATTTTTTTAATATTTTCCATGATTTTAGAGAAAATACATGAAATTAGGTAATTTTAGGGAAAATTCATAAAATCAAGGAATTTTCATAATTTGAGAAGGAATAATAAAATAGTGGGACGTTCGTTCGTATTTTATTATTATTATTTTCCCTTCCTATTTTTGCATAGGTTCCTCGTTCGTTCGTATTTTTGAAATGCTCGTTCGTGCATTCAAAATGCTAGTTTGTGCATTATCTGCTAATTACACTTGCACCATTTTTTTCAGGGCTTATTCGATGCTCAGATGCCTGTTTCCTTGAATATATATTACTAATCTGTGGAATTCTGCTGGGAAGAACCACAGATTGAAGTAACGAAATATAACGAGGAATCGTAGAGTATTGCTGGATATTCAGGCGATTAATTGACGACTCGTAGAATATTGCTGGATATTCAGACGATGGCTCGAAGAATATTGCTAGATATTCAGACGATTTAAGATAATTAATTGCTGGCTCTATACTAGAAGGGCTTTCTGTCTATGAGCATTAATTATCTGAGGGTTGAGCAATATGAACTTGCTGGAGTGTCATATTCCTCTTGCATAGTCGGGGAAAACCTGGTTACATCCCGAAGACGTTGTCGCTCTATACTAGCAGACATGCTGTCTAGGAGCTGCCCAATCTTTCGATTCTATACAGTATGAGATGTGACGTGGCCTCAGCTGAGAGACTATACATCTTCATCTTCCCTGAGAGACTTTCTCCATCAAAGGTGGCATGAGCTTTCATGCATAGAGACATGAGTCTCTATACTCATCCGATTGCCGGATCCGGAGTAATTACTGAAATTTCTCAGTATTCATGAGATGTGTCGTGGCCTCAGCTGAGAGATTACACATCTACATGTACTCTGAGAGACAGCCTTATCAGTCAGAGATTTTATGGCATGAGCTTTCATGCTTTGATGAGAGACATGAGCCTCAATACTCACCCGGTTGCCGAATCTGGAGTATAGTTTTACAATTCTACCCTTTGTCGAAAATCCACCATCTACACTAGGATAGAAAGTGTAGTTGAGATCAAGAACTCCATGGAAATCATCATACAAGACGAAGGACTACTCAAGGAACTGGTGGATATTCATCGACTAAAAGGTATGTGGAGACTTGAACTTATCTATCACTCAAAAGTCTATCTACTCTATCTCCTATTTTGAGACAAAAGTCGTTTTGCTATATAGACTTTGATTATACACATTTTCTATTTAGAGCCGAGTTTATCTCGCCTATCTATTTCTCGAAATATGTATTGGTAAGCTTTTGCTTTGGCCAAGTTCATCTTTACCTGGTGACGAAATTCATGACACGTTTCAATCACTTTGAAAATTGCTTACTTTGACGAAATGTCCTCTAAGAATGTTTCAATGGTTGAAATGAAAGTTTAGATTAAATAACCAATGATGGATATAAGCATTGTGTGGCAACACATATATGTATAAGTCCTTTTTCCTTGAACCGAAGTTTGCGAACTTTGTTGATCAAGAGAACCGGAACAAGAGCCGTGAACTCAGTCCGCGAACTGGCGGAAGTTCTCGACCCGAGAAAATCTGCTAGAGTTTGAGAACTCCTTCCAGGAACTTAAGTCCGCGAACTAAGTCTACGAACTTAAGCTGGTTATATCTAAAGACGATTGTTTGTGAACTTATTTAGATTAACTAAAAAATGCTAAATGCAAACTGTGGCTATAGAGTTCATGAACCAAATCGAGTGAATCAAATCGTTTTTGCTTCGATTGTGTTTTGTGTAGTTACGTAAGATTTCCTTGCAATTGAACAACTCTCTAATTAGTTCATTTGAGTCATTTGAACTAGTTATGGTGAAGAAGAATATGGTTGATATGAAAGTGCTCATATGGCTAACCATTTGGTTAACTATTGTTGAACCAACAAATGTTCATGTTTGGGTACGGTTACATAAACTCAAAATAGTACATCTCATTTGTGTGTAACAAGCTAAGTTTTCGATCCAATGGTTGAAAGATATTAGCTTGAATCTAATCAGGTTTTCATCTAACGGTGAATATTGAATGCTTTGTTACCCAGCTATATTGATTGCAAACCTTGATTTTAAAGACTATATAAGGGAGAACTCTAGCAACTGGGAAACCTAATCCCCACACCTCATGTGTGATACTAGTTGTATTAGCTAGAGTCGATTCTCCTTTAACCTTTGGTTTCTTATTAAAAACCAGGTTAACGACTTAAAGACTTCATTGGGATTGTGAAGCCAGACCGATACTACTTTCATGTAGTTGTGTGATCTGATCTTGATGATTCTATCTACAATCGTAAAGATTGGCTTGAGATCTTTATCTCTGATAGGCAAGATAGAAAAGTAGTCACAAACATCTTTGTCTCATCGTTTGTGATTCCACGATATCTTCTTTCGCCGCGTCGATTAAGATTATTGTGAGGTGATTGATAATACTAGGATGTTTTTTGGGAATATAAGTCCGGGTTATCAATTGGTTCCTGTTCACCTTGATTTATCAAAAGAAGGAACAAAACTTGTAGGTTTATCTATGGGAGACAGATTTATCTATTCTGTAGACTTTTCTGTGTGATACATATTTATTTATTAAAGTCTCCGACTTTGTGTCATAGCAACTCTTAGTTGTGGGTGAGATCAGCTAAGGGAATCAAGTGTGTAGTATCTTGATGGGATCAGAGACGTAAGGAGCGCAACTGTACCTTGAATCAGTGTGAGATTGATTGGGGTTCAACTACAGTCCAGGCCGAAGTTAGTTTGTAGTAGGCTAGTGTCTGTAGCGACTTAATACAGTGTGGTGTTCAATCTGGACTAGGTCCCGGCGGTTTTCTGCATTTGCGGTTTCCTCGTTAACAAAATTTCTGGTGTCTATGTTATTTCTATTCCGCATTATATTTTGTTATATAATTGAAATATCACAGGTTGTGCGTTTGAATCAATCAATTGGAAATCCGACCTTTGGTTGTTGATTGGAAATTGATTGATCCTTGGATATTGGTCTTTGGTACCATCCAAGTTTATTATCTTGTATTTGATAAAGACTCGCAAATTCTTATTTGGTTGAGTAAAGATCAAATCAAGTGAGAGAGATATTAACTCCTCAATATACTTCTCTCTAGATTGAGTCTGACTGTCTAGTTGATTCTCTAGAAAGTATATTGGAGTTTGTCCATACAGATTGCTAAGCGAAATATTGGGTATGGTTGTTGTACCCCCGCTTTTTCAATTGGTATCAAAGCAGGAAAACACGTTAAAGACCTTCTCAGTCTGTGTTTGTAAGCGATCTGACTAGATGGACAGTAAAATCTCTGATAAACGTGTCACCAGAAATAAAAGTTCTGTCTCGTCTATTTTTATTAAAGAGAAAGATTCTTCAATCTCAAATATAGACGAACCCTGTGTTCAAACTAGACAAACAGACTCCGACGTATGTTTTTCTGATTACCCTTCAAAAGAGTCTATCTCTCTAAATGAACGGGAAACTGTTGAAGAGAGTGATTTGATTCTTAATCTTGTTAGAATCCAAGATGATAGATTTAATCGGCATGTCGATGTTCTTCTTGGTGTTGTAAGGGACTGCAAGTTCAAAGAAAATACTGAAGATCATTCTTCATGTATATCTCTTGAGGCAAGCCTCAAAAAGGATGCTTTAGAAATTGAACATCGCTTGAGTAAACTCTCTATTCAAGGATTCTCTAAGAAGTCCAACATATCAAGTACTTCTGCTACGACTGAAAATGTTCCAGCTCCAGAAGTAAAATCGGAATCCTTTCCATCCAGAAAAGATGTTTTAGTCTCCTCCAGTCAAGGGTGTTCTACAACACATGGAAGGAAGAAATCTCCTAACGAGACTATTAAGACTGTACTGTCTAATCACTCTTGTGATCAGAAAGTATGTCTCTTTTGTGAGACAAAATATTCTGGTAAACAAAAAGGTAACTGTAAGTTAAATAAAAAATCCTTTGTTCAACTTCAACACACCTTAGACTTAATCCTCAAAGGTATAATTGACATTCGTTTGTCTAAACCAATTGGTTTTCGTACATATCCTGTGTATGCTACCAGGAAGGTCAGTTCAATGAGTCCCTCAAATGTTTCGAAGCAGAACAGAAGTCTTAACAAAAAATATTTAAGAAAGGAACAAGTCTCTCCTATCTTCAAAAGAGAAGATAATGTTGTCCTTGATGTGAATAAGATTCCAGGAGAAAGGAGCAAAAATGATGATATGAGAAATATCCTGAAGGAGATGATTGGAAGGAATAAGGAAATTATCAACAGGTTGTCAATTCCCTCAAGGAAAAAATCCTCTGTTATGGGTTCTCTTGTGATTAATCTAATTGTGTATTTTTGAGTCTCCATAAGTTCACTTATGTTGAGCATTTTCGATTAAATTAATCATGGGTTCTCTTGTGGTTAATTTAATTGAGTATTTTGGATTCAAATTCATACTTGTATGTGATTTGTTATGTCCAAAGAAATCCTTCTTTTCTTTTGAAATTAAGGTCGCTCTTGTTGTTCTTTCCGGAATGACATATTATGGGGGAGAGTTCTTAATTGAACTTGTGCTTAATTGCCAAATATTTGTGGGGAGTGCGGCTGTGGAATATTATAGGGGTTATCTTGTATCTTTATAAACTCTTTGATGAATGCATTTAGCTTCGGCTATATGATTGCATCTAAATAAGATGATATGTCCTTTCTTTTGGCCATGAAATGTCTGTTCGGAAATTTCATTAGGATCCTGTTTTCGTACCTTTGCTAATTTTATTGACAAAAAGGGGGAGAATTAATATGTAGTTCACACTACAAATACATATGGTTTTCGGATCATTATGTAAGGGGGAGTGGTTTCCATGTGAGATGGAGTATTGACTAAGGGGGAGTGATTCATATCACCATAGTATTGTTGTCGAAGTTGTGATACAATTGAACTTTGATACTGTTTAATAATACTATGACACTGTATAACAATGATTGAGAACTCTTGTTTTCTTGTTGTTATAGCTACGGATTTTCAACTACGATGATGCTGAACTTACAACCTTTGGGATCATTGGAGTACTTGGAAGTGACAAAGATTTCGATTAATGTTGAAGATTAGGCATGTCGCATAGGAGCTACAAAAGTTAATTCATTTATTTTTGTATTCCATATGTATTGATAGTTTTTCACTAAAATTGACAAATGGGGAGATTGTTAGAGCATTGCTCGGTCGAACTCGCATGCGTTGCTATCTCAAGCATGTTTGTCAATGTTAGTGATCAAAACTAAAAGTCTTGAAATCTAGCCTACTATAGCTAAGTCTTGGACTATGATAGAAAGTGTAGTTGAGCTCAAGATCTCCATGGAAATCATCATACAAGAAGAAGGACTACTCAAGGAACTGGTGGATCTTCATCGACTAAAAGGTATGTGGAGACTTGAACTTATCTATCACTCAAAAGTCTATCTATTTTATCTCCTATTTTGAGACAAAAGTCGTTTTGCTATATAGACTTTGATTATACACATTTGTTATTTCGAGCCGAGTTTATCTCGCCTATCTATCTCTCTAAATATGTGTTGGTAAGCTTTTTCTTTGGCCAAGTTCATCTTTACCTAGTGACGAAAGTCATGACACGTTTCAATCACTTTGAAAATTGCTTACTTTGACGAAATTTCCTCTAAGAATGTTTCAATGGTTGAAATGAGAGTTTAGATTAAATAACCAATGATGGATATAAGCATTGTGTGGCAACACATATATATATATATATATATATATATATATATATATATATATATATATAATTCCTTTTTCCTTGAACTGAAGTTTGCGAACTTTGTTGATCAAGAGAACCAGAACAAGAGCCGTGAACTCAGTCCGCGAACTGGCAGAAGTTCTCGACCCGAGAAAATCTGCTGGAGTTTGAGAACTCCTTCCGGGAACTGAAGTCCGCGAACTAAGTCTGCGAACTTAAGCTGGTTATATCTGTTAGAGCATTGCTCGGTCGAACTCGCATGCGTTGCTATCTCAAGCATGTTTGTCAATGTTAGTGATCAAAACTATAAGTCTTGATTTCTAATCTATTATAGCTAAGTCTCGGACTAGGATAGAAAGTGTATTTGAGCTCAAGGACTTCATGGCGATTCATCATACAAGTAGAAGAACTACTCAAGGAACCGGTGGAACTTCTTGACAAAAAGGTATGTGAAGACTTGAACTTATCTGTCACTCAAAATTCTATCTACTCTATGTCCTACTTCTTGAGACAAAAAGTCGTATGCTATATATATAGACTTAGATTATACACATTTGGTATTTCGATCCGAGTATACCTCGCCTATCTATATCTCGAAATATGTGTTGGTAATTTTTTCACTTCGACCAAGTTTATCTCGAAATATGATATGTTTCAATCACTTTGAAAATTGCTTTGATGAGAAATGGTGTAACAACTATATAACTTCCTCTAAGAATGTTTCAATGATTGGAATGAGAGTTTAGATTACATAACCAATGGTGGACATAAGTATTGTTGTGGAAACACATTTATGTATAAGTCCTATTCCTTGAACCAAAGTTTTCGAACTTTCTTGATCAAGAGAAACCGGAAGAATGGCTTGTTGCCAAGTCCGCGAACTCAGTCCGCGAACTGCCGAAGTTCTAAAACCCGAGAATTTCCTAGTTAAAGAGTTGTTCAATTGCTATGAGATCTTATGTAACTACACAAGACACAATTGAAACAAAGATGATTCGATTCTATTGAATCGGCTCATGAACTTTATAGCCACGGTTTGCATAAAACATTCCTTAGTAATTTAAGTTTCATGTTCAGAGCACATCTTTAGATCATAACCTCTTAACCTCACAAACAAGTTCGGGGACTTAAGGCAACCGGCAGAGTTTTCCAAACTCAGCACTCGGCAAAGAGACTTCCCCCAGTTCGCGGACTAGGTTCGCGGACTAAGTTCGCATACTTACACGCAAACGAGTTTTTGGAAAATCCCAGAAGAAATTCTCGGTACAAGAACTTCCGTCAGTTCGCAGACTGAGTTCGCGGACTTGGCAAAGGACGTTATATAGCCGTTATGTAATCTAAACTCTCATTCTAATCATTAAGACATTCTCAGAGGACGTTATATAGCCGTTATTCACAGACCGTTTCGCGTCAGAGCAATTCTCAAAGTAACTGAAACTTTTCATGACTTTCGTCACTAGGTGAAGATAAACTTGATCAAAGTGAAACTCTTTACCAACACATGATTTCGAGATATAGATAGGCGAGATATACTCGGCTCGAAATATCAAATGTGTATGATCTAGTCTATATAGCATACGACTTTTGTCGCATAAGAAGTAGGAGATAGAAGAGATAGACTTTTGAGTGATAGATAAGTTCAAGTCTCCACATACCTTTTTGTTGATGAAGTTCCACGGTTCCTTGAGTAGATCTTCGTCGTTTTATGATGAATCTCCATGAAGTCCTTGATCTCAACTAAACTTTTCTATCCTAGTCCGAGACTTAGCTATGTAGGCTAGAAATCAAGACTTATAGTTTTGATCACTAACATTCACAAACATGCTTGAGATAGCAACGCATGCGAGGTCGACCGAGCTATGCTCTAACAATCTCCCCCTTTGTCAATTTTAGTGACAAAACTATTAATACATATGGAATACAAAAAAGATAAACTTTAGTGGCTCATATTCCATAGTATAATCTTCAATGTTCCCTGAAATCTTCGTCCTTCCAAGTACTCCAATGATCCCAAAGGTTGTAAGTTTAGCATCACCGTTGTTGAAGATCCGTAGGTATAACAATGAGAGAAATCGAGATTCTCGATCATTATTATACAGTGTCATAGTATTATTATGTAACATCAAAGTCAAATTGTATCACGACTTTAACAATAATACTATGGTGATATGTATCACTCCCCCTTAGTCAATACTCTATCTCGATCATGGAAACCACTCCCCCTTACACAATGATCCAAAAACCATATTTATTTGTAGTGTGAACTACAATATTTCTCCCCCTTTTTGTCAATAAAATTGGCAAAGGTACAAGAACGGGATCATAATGAAATTTCCACAAGATACATTTCATAGACTAAAAGAAAAAACACATACCAACTTAATTTAGATGCAATCATAAAGCTGAAGCTAAATGTATTCATCAAGGAGTTTTAAGATACAAGATAACCCCTATAAAACTCCACAGCCACACACCCCGCAAGATATTACCATTAAGCACAAGTTCAAAAGAACTCTCCCCCATTTGATGTCATTCCCGAAAGAACAACAAAAAGACCTTAATTTCGAAAGAAAAGAAGGATTTTTAAATTGGACACCAAAAACCATATAAATGATTTTTTATATCCAAAACTCAACCAAACTAATCACAACAAAATCCATGATTAATTTAATTGGAATACGCAACTAAATTAAACCACAAAAGTAATAAATTTAATTGAAGGTGCTCAACATAAGTAAACTTACGGAGCTACGACTAAGGTAACCATACGAATACGACTAACTTAATCGTTCACATACTCAACATTAGGAAAAACCTTACGGAATATACGACAACATCAACCAATAGAACATGATTAGTATAGTCGTTCATATACTCAACACAAGAACTTGTGGAATATATGAAAACTCAACTAGACTAATTACAAGAGAACTTATAATTAATCTAATTGGAATACAAACAACCAAACTGATCACAAAAGTAATCAATTTAATTGTCAAAGGATTTGCTCGACAAAAGAAGACTTTCGGAGCAAATAACTAAATAACCAACCAAGATGATTAATTTAGTTCATAATGCTCAACATATAGCATCTTATGGAACAACCAACAAAGCCAATAAGAATAATCGACTTAGTTGTATCGTTCTCAACATAAGACACACAATGGAGCCTTCACGGTAAAACAAAACAAAATGGATCAACACCGTGGATAACATACAAGGATCTATTCTATTTTCCATCATAACGACATAATAGACTTTATCCTTGTCAAACAAAAGATTTTATCCTATTTTCCATCAAATACATGACTGCATAGGCATGACTTTTGTAATTTTCAAAAGTTCATTCGTCCTTTCGTTAATACGAATATCAATTTATGAAAGACTTTACTTTTGACAGCATATGGGACCTTCAAGTTCACGGACGCAAACAATACATATCCCATAATCAAATTGCAATATCACAAAATCATAAAGATTAATATTGCAATAACATCATTATCCAAATATTTTTAGAATTTAAAAACCAATAAACCTAAAAAAAATAACATAAGAAGATGAAAAAAAATAGCTATGTGTAGTCACAATCATCGCTATTCAAAGCACTAGTTATTCTTCCAACTAATCCAAAAAGAAGACATACTAGGCAATTATGAACTTTTACAAAGTTTCTTCAGAGAACTCTTTCTCGTTATTGAAGAGTCCATTGACAAAGGGATCATTCAACTCCTCCAAATATTTTGAAAACACTGTCAACTTACTAAGTTCTTTTTCTAGTTTTCGTACAGTGTTTGTGGATTGAGACGGCATTCGTTCTTAGTGAACAATATCTTCTAAGGATGCAGTAATCTGAGACTTTAAGCTGTTTCTTTTGCTGATGAAATCTTTTACCAGGTTCCTGAAGTTTTCATTACTTTGATAAGAAGTCAAGAACCAATTCAAGGAAGAATTTTTACCATTAATTGTAGCCTTCACTTTCTTCAATCTTGAGGAGGGAATTCCAGTACACCGACGTACGTTAGCTGCCAGAGTTGCATTCCTGCTTGCGTTGCATCTAGTGACAGGTGCCATAAAACAGAACTTTTGAGACTCCCGTTTGCGAACGACTAAAACCATGGATAAACAAAAGCTTTTACATTTTTAGAAATTTATATATATATATAAGCAAAAATAACCAAAAATACACTTCTTGAGCCAAAAAGACGCAAATCCCCATTTTCCCAAGACAAACATGGGGACGCGAACGTCTAGGGTTAGGTAGACATGACGGGACCAAGAAGCTCCCCTTGTTTATCCCATAATGACTTTCTATGAGAAGAGATTCTTCTTCTTTTGTTCCTGGAAGCGCTTGTCACATAGGACTTGCTACAGTTATAAGTAGGAAAGGACAAAAAGCATTCCGTAGTAACAAACGTTTCTTTAGACTCAAATTCTTCAACTTGTGAGTGTCCTTGAGAAGTGAGCCTGAGATTATCTCTGAAACTGTCTAAACCCTTATTCCTGGAAACACAATTAGAATCAATATTATAGACTTTGGACTTGCACGGTACAAGATTCCACACAAGTTGTCTGTGAAGTTGATCAAACTCATCATCCATTATATTTTTCCAAGAGAGATTGTTTAGAGTTGTATCAACATTTTCTGATTCTAATTGAGAAGAATAACAACCAACCGGAAGTTCTCCTTTTGTTCTAATTGTATAGTCTACTCCTCTTTTAGAAGCGATAGACAACACACAAAGTGGAGAATCGCCTAGCACATGTAGAAAAAGACCACAGCGACTGTCACTACACCATTGAAGGGAAGAGGTAGAACACAGGGCAAGGTTACTCATATTACTAGTATTTTTCTGTTTGGAATCTCATGTCAGAATTGTATGTGCTTTTTGAGTAACACAAGGTTGCAAAGTATTCTTGCAAGGATTACTTACTGCCTCCAGACTCCTTAAAGAAGACATACAGGCTTGTTGAGGATGATTCGATGGGCATCCATATGACCCAGACCCTTGACATTTGTATGATTGGTTCCTAGTCACATCAGTTTTCTCAACAAGCGATCGTTGAACATTATCTGAATGGTGACAATTCTTTGGAAAAGAACAACTGGATTCTCTCGGATTCAATGAGAGACTCTTACTGGATATCAAATCCTTAAGAGTTGCAATTTCTGCAACAAGACCAGAATAGATCCGGATTTTTTCTTCCAATCTCTTTTGAAGAGTAACCAGTTTATCAGACCTTTTCTTGCGGTTGTTTTTCAAACCTGGTGAAGCGTTAATTGATACTTTATGGTCCATATAGTCAGATCGCTACAAACACATACTTTTGAGGTATTAAACGTGTTTCCCTGCTCTGATACCAATTGAAAAAGCGGGGGTCTAACAACACTACCCAATATTTTGCTTAGCAATCTGTATGGATTAACTAGACAGTCAGACTCAATCTAGATTAAAGTATCTCAAGGAGTTAATATCTCTCTCTTGATTTGATTTTTACTCAACCTAAAAACAATAGCGAGTCTTTATCAAATACAAGGAATAACTTGGATGGTACCAAAGACCAATTTCCAAGGATCAATCAATATCAATCAACAACCAAAGGTTGGATTTCCAATTGATGATCTTAACGCACAACCTGTATTATTTCAATTATATAAAATATAATGTGGAAAAGAAATAACACAGACACCAGAAGTTTTGTTAACGAGGAAACCGTAAATGCAGAAAAACCCCGGGACCTAGTCCAGATTGAATACACACTGTATTAAGCCGCTACAGACACTAGCCTACTACAAGCTAACTTCGGAATGGACTATAGTTGAACCCCAATCAGTCTCCCACCGATTCAAGGTACAGTTGTACTCATATGCCTCTGATCCAAGCAGGATACTGCGCACTTGATTCCCTTAGCTGACTCACCCACAACTAAGAGTTGCTGCAACCCAAAATCGCAGACTTGATAATAAACAAATCTGCCTCACATAGAAAAGTCTATCAAAGGATAAATCTGTCTCCAACAGTAAAACCCTAGGTTTTTGTTCCGTCTTAAGATATAAAATCAAGGTGAACAGGAACCAATTGATAATCCAGTCTTATATTCCCGAAGAACAACCTAGATAAATCAATCACCTCTCTACAATCCTTCCTGACTACACCGGCGGTTTGTCGAGGAATCACAAACAGTGAGACGAAGATGTTTGTGACTTCTTTATCTTGCCTATCGGAGAACTCTCACGATCTCAAGCCAATCAAAGATTGTACTCGTACGATAGAAGATGCAAGATCAGATCACACAACTATGATAAAAGTAGTATCGGTCTGGCTTCACAATCCCGATGAAGTCTTTAAATCATTAACCTGGTTTTAGAGAAGAAACCAAAGGTTAAAGGAGAATTGACTCTAGCGAGCGCACTAGTATCACACAGACGTGTGGGGATTAGTTTTTGTAGATGGTGGATTTTCGACAAGGGCTAAAATCATAAACTCATAATTATACGAAGCTCTGATCCAGCAATCAGACGTGAGTATTGAGACAAGGGTCTCTCATCGAATTCTCAACGGAGAGTACTTTCTCTTAGAGTACATGTAGATATGTAGTCTCACGACTGGACAACGGCATATCTCATGAATACTGAATACTTTCAGTGATTATTTCTATATAGTATCATGAGATGGACGGCTCCTAGACATCTTGCTCTGCTAGTATATAGCGGTAACGTCTTCAGGAACAAACAACGAGTTTACCCTGACTATATAAAGGATATGACTTACCGACAAGCTCGTATCGGGATAATTAATGCTCCTAGACATGTTGCTCTGCTAGTATAGAGCCACAAAGTTAATTATTCCTAATTACAATTGCTCCTATCCCATGGTCGAATCCACGACTGGTCCCATGGAATGGCAATAACAATTGTTCTGATTCTATGATCGAATCCACGGCTTGATCTCATGGAATAGCAATAACCATATTATCTCATTACTCCGATTCATGATCGAATCCACAACTGGTCTCATATATGGTAATAGATAAATCTTAATTACTCCGATTCTATGGTCGAATCTACGATCCCATGGAATGGTAATGCTCACTTTATTATTCTGAATTCGTAGTCGAATCCTCAGCTGATCCTATGAATTAATAATAAACATCTTATTACTCAGTTTTGTGAATTATTCTCCACTGAATTCCACAATTAGTAATAAATAATCAACAACCGGGCGTCTGAGCTACCTCTAAGTAAGCCCTGATTCAAATGGTGAAGGTGTATTCAACGACGGTACATTAACAGTCACCCCACGAACGAGTATTTCAAAAATACAACGAAACGATGAACCTATGCAAAATAGGGAAGAAAATAATAAATAATTAAAAATATTGACCAGGGTGCTGGGACACGGACACACGACCGACCGACCGTGTCGTGGTCAATCCCACGCCAGTTTTATATTTTTAATGCATTTTTATTATTTTCCATGATTTGATGAAAATTCTCTCATTTTATCAAATCTCCTTCGTCTCGAGGAAACTCCTCGGTTTCATGGTACTTCCATAAATCCATAAAAAATAATATAAAATTAAGGAAAGGAGTGTGGGGCGTGACCATTGGCCAACCGGCCATGCCTTGGTCCCAACCGGCCCCACACCCCACGGTTCCTTATTATTTTATTATTATTTCTCTAATTTCATGAAAAAACTCCTTGATTTCATGGTATTTTGCACAAATCATGAAATAATAATAAAATAAAATAAATTATGAAAACTTGTGGGACCGGGCCTTGGCCGGCCGGCCATGCCCTAGCCGGTCCCACACGCCCCTTTGTTTTATTATTTTATTATTAGTTTTCCTTGAATTCATCAAATTCCTTGATTTCATGGCATTTCTCTCAAATTAGGAAAAATTCCTTCAATTCATTAAAAAACACATAAAAATTAGGGAAACTCGTGGGACCGGGCCCAAGCCGGGCGGCCATGCCTTCGACGGTCCCACACGCCTTTGTTTTTATTATTTTAATATTTTTTGCTTCCTTGAACTCATGAAAACTCCTTCAATTCATGGAAACTCCCTAAATTCATCAAATTTCTCAAAATTCATGAATTTTTCATAAAATTATCAAAATATAATAAAATTAAGGAAAAGGCACCACGGACCGTGGTCATGACCGGCCGACCATGCCTTGACCACGGAGGTCCCACTCCTCCTCATCCCTTATTTTATAATTATTTTTCATCATCTCATGTTGTTTTCCTCAGTTTCGTCGAAACCCTAATTTTGGCATATTTTCTTGAATGGATGCTCAATTGCACGCCAGAAAATATCAAAATTCTCAGGACTGAGACGCGGACGCCTTGGGGACACGAGCACGCTATCTTGACCTACCAAGATTGGTTCTTTGGCTCACGGAAGCCGGACCCATTTCCAGGCAGCTGCTAAAGGGACACCAGAACTGGATAGGGGGAGGTCTTCTTCAAATTTCAAATACTGGTTTTGGCGGGAAAGGCCATGCATTTCGCTGTTGATTTTTGATCCGATTGTTGGAGCTGTTTTAGGGAGATTAAACACCGGAAATTGATTGGGCTGGACGTGATATGGATATAAAATTCTAGTCTGGATGATTTCATGGGCTTAATTGGGCTAGAATATCCGGGAGAAGCAATCAAAGTTAAAACAGAGAGACGTGTCCTGTTGTGCACTTTCAAAGATTTTTGAGAGATTTCTGGAGGAATTTGACGATGGATTAACATGTACATGGTCTTATTCAAGTCTAGGGAAGAGTTTGGTAGCTATTTTATAGCTAACAACACGTGAAAAAGCTCAACAGAAGGGATTATTCTCTCAACAGCGCAGAGAAGAAAAAGTCGGAATTTATACGAGTTATTTGGGATTTGAGGGCTATATAAGAGTGGTTTCAAGTCATAGAAAAGTGGAAAAACCCTTAGGAGAGAGTTAGGAGGAGTTTAGAGACGAGTAGAGGAAGTTACAGAGAATTGGTGCTGCTGCTGCTGCTGCCATTGAAGAACCTGAAGAACACGAAGAACAGACTCGCAGAGTCCGTCGTTCTTCAGCAGTCTTAATTTCAAAACCAACTGTCGTTGTTTCACAGCAGTTAGTGCTACTATCGTTGTTTTTAAGACCCTTCCACTTTGTAACAGTGACGCTGTAACATTTATACAGCGTTGCAAACTTCTTTTTACACCATTTTCATCAATAAAAACACATTATTAAGCCATGAATACATCTTATGATCATGTTTTTGGGATGAGGAGCTAAACCCAATCCAAGGGGTGACAGAGGAAGCCATTCTCACAATAATTATGTGGTAATCTCTATTTTATTAATTTATGCAATATTTTTATATGATTAATTGCATTGATAAAAATGATTTAAATGGTTTTTATTAATCAACTGTGTTTTCCCTTGATAATGCATGCTTAGTTTTAGACTCTTGATGCATTATACTTGTGATTAACATTTGATATTTTGGAAAATCTGCTCTTGGCAATTTTTAGAATCAACCCAATTATTTAAATTGCATAGTAAAAAAATATTAGATCACATAAGTATTGTTGATTGGTGGAATCTTAACCCCTATTTCTCCATAAAATTTTACTTCAGTTTGCTATTTTTCCTAAATTTTATTTAAATCTAGAAATTTTGTTACCTTCACAAGTCTGAAAAGACCCAGTTTTTACCACTACTACAATCACTATTTGAAAAACATCACTCACTTCATCGTAAGAACTATACCTCTGTCTCATGACATGTTCAATTCATGAGTTTCAGAACATCATGTTCAACTCAGCAACTACATGGACTCATCGTCCCATCAAACCACGAAGTCATCAATTGACTAACATACCACGAGACGTAAATCGTGTCACTTGGGGGGATATCACTTAGGGTTTTGGTCTGGCGGTCTACGGCACATGTGTTCAAACACACGATGAAATGTGAGGAAGTCGTGCAATCAGTTGAAGGAATCCACGAGGTAGTGGGTGTAAAATCGACCAAGTCTCCACACGTTGAGCAACTGGTTTCAAACATGATCTCCACTTCCCCACTCCTTGATTCCATCAACTGTCACACTTCATGGAATCATGGTGTCTAAAATTCCAGCAATATAAATAAGTCTCTGAATCATGATTGAATGAGTATCAATAGTATCATCAATCTCACGTCTCATCGACAACACGAGATCATCAACTCATCAATTGAGCAACTACTCTCAATTGAGCAATTTCAATCACTCAGAGCTTATCGTATTCAAAATTCACACACCCACAATCTTTGATTACCATTGATTCCACACATTTCTCAGCTTCCCTCCTACAGATCGACTCATCCTCTCTTGTGACCGAATTTACTCTGGAACGCTCATTGTCTTGATTTAGTCCAGAGTACTACAGATTGATCTCTCGAATCTAAAGCACCCCCTTTGCAGCGGTGCATCTGTGTGAGGTTTAACATTTCGCTCGGTTCGAGGAGTCTCCTCCGTACGGTCGTCTCCTCAATTCCTTAAAAACCAGCAAATCGTTTTTCCCCATCTACAGATTGGCGACCACAGTGGGAGATCATTCTCTCGGTTGCAATCTCACGATTTCACAAAGATGGTTGATCTTAGGTCAGGCTCAACTACGAATTTCAACGGTGCTAGCACTAGCAACAACAACGACGATCAAGACATCCCAGAAACAATTCCGATCTCCAACATGGGCGTTGGTGATGTTACTCCCCTCATGTCAACGCGGAAAGTCGTCCTTTATTCGGTCGACACCCTGAGGAAGTCAGAGGAAATCCACCACCTATTATTGTTGATCTCATCAAAGTGTAAGATACTCTTGCAAAGAATCAAACCGATATGGCTGCTACACAGAAGAAGCTGTGTAATTATCTCAAAATTGTTAGTGACAAGATGTCAGGGAAAACTCAAGAGAAGGGAAAGGAGAAGGAGAAATCCTCAGACGACGATCCTGAAGTAATTCCAATCCATACAGTAGAAGACGACGAAGTCCGCAAAACTGCTGCAGACAACTCATCAGCGAAGGGATCATCGAATTTCATCACTCGCGAGGATCTGGAGCACCTCTTGTAGAACCGTGGAAAAGACAAAACATCGCATGTCCATCGTCATCAACCTCCTTATCCTGCCGCTACGCAGAGGATTCCGCTCCCCAAAGGTTACGTTTCTCCAACCTTCACCTTATATGATGGAACTGGCAATGCTCGGGAACATGTCTCTCGTTTTCTCGAAGCCCTGGGAGAACATGAACATAATCATGTCGTTCGTCTCAAGGAATTCTCAAAATCTCTGAAAGGCAGAGCATACACCTGGTATAACAACATCGCACCAGGGACTATCAACAATTGGGGAGAAATGTTTAACGCATTCTACATGAAATACTTCTTCGTGTCAGAAAAAGTCACCCTCTCCGACCTTGGAAGAATGTTTCATAGGGTCAGTGAAAATCCCAATGACTACGTGAAAAGATTCAGAGTCCAGGCCCTGGACTGTCATGATCCAAACGTCACAGAGCAGCAACTGTAGACTTGTGTATCAACGACATGATCCCGGTCTATAGAGCTTTATTGGAAAATCTTCGTTTTATACATTCTCAGAGCTTCATGAAGCGGCGAAGAGATCGGCAACTACTGCACCCGTTTTACTGGAAAGAACAAAAGCTACAAAGGTTGAAGAACCACGAGGCGCTCGAGGTAGCAGACGTCTGATCAACAAACAGTACAACCTACAGCCTTCCACAAACGCTGTTGCAGAAGGGAGCAAACAAAAAGTCGAACCGCCGTGAAAGCATACCTCAGCTCCTTCAAAAGCACAAAGGAAGGATAACCAAGATGCACAAACCTCGACCTAGCATCAACAAACGGGAAATGATCGGACAGACTCAAACCTCTCTGAAGTGACCGAGTTACCGGAAGTCTGGGTTCAAGATGATACAATCAACTTGATGTTCATCAAACAGAGTCAACTGAAGCAAGATGGAGAATCCCAGGTACTGTCACATTCATGGATTCATCAATCACCCGACAAGTAACTGCAAAATTTTGAAGCACATCTTCAAAGAGAAGGTTGATCTACACAAGATTCAACTGGGGACTGAAGGAGTACACAGATCCTCTCCCAATCAATACCTCGACTCTCTGAACAACCTATCAAAGAGGCAGTTCAATCCTTGGTCGAACGTGGATTGCTCTATCTGTCGAAGGAACAAAGGAGAGACATGTTCACAGCACTGAACCACATCGTGTCAAGAAGTTCATTCCGGAAATACTTCTTGAGCCTCCATCCACAGATCAAGAGATGTTCGACTGGGAACTGCTTACCACACTCAATCTCAGAAGAAACGAATTTGGAAGAACGTTGATCGATGCTGGCACCACCATCAACAACATTCGACTGAAAACCATCGGATCCACAGGCATCACTCGAAAAGGAGCTACTCATGCTCCCATCTCAATCAGAGATCTTGAAGGAATGCTCGGAAATACTTATGGCTATATCATTCTCAAGGTGGACATAAGCTTAACCTGGACAGGAACCAATTTTCACATAATCAGGATGATCCAAGAATATGACATGTTCTTCAGACGTGCGTGGATCCATGCTGACAAAGCATCTTTGGTTGCACATCTCTCCAACGAAGAAATTTCTGATCCATAAGATTTTACGGACACCCCATCATCAGAGCACTTGGAGGAATTTCGAACTTTGACGAGATTGAAGCAAGAACCTGCAAAAGATTCATACACATTCATCAAGAGGTTCCACACTCAGGCAAGTCTCACTCCTCCCGTGTCTACGTCATGTATTTCCTCACATGCTATCCTAGCATGGGGACTTAATTCTTCTAGCAACTCTACAAGACGTTATGAATGGTAACTTCACCGCATTAATATTTTTCCAAGTGGTTGAATCTGACATTTCTCCGAATCGAGCACTGGACGTTCATTGCTGAGATGATGTACAAACACGGCAAAGAACACTTTGGGAGTTTCTACATAGCCTTGCAGGAGTGTCCATGTGTGCCACAAAATTAAAAAGCTCTGATTTCTGCACAGGTGTTGAATCTCACTGCTACAACGAAAGGAATGCTGAATCAACAGAAGATAGTCGGGCCCAGACGAGCAAACCTAAGACATACTCAAGGGGTATGAAGCTTCAACGCCCAAGCATCTAAGAAGCCTTCAAAATTGTACTCCCAATCAAAGAGTACACCTTCGATAATGGGGCCTCTGGCTTGAACACAAATATCTCGACACTGATTCAACACCAGCACGATCGGCACTACATTCGATAAGTCTTCATTATATCATTATAAGACTTCTGAAGCAGATGCAACATCATTCATGCATGAATGTCACCAACTCCTCCAATATACAATGGACAACTTGAGGTGATTCATGAAGCCTCATCAACGGGATTTCTCTACATCACAAGCCCCACATGATTGAGGAACTTTCTCTCTTCACCAATCACATCCAGTATGAAGACTATTGATGCTATCTACTACAACAATGTCGACTCACTGACAAAGCCAGTTCGTGGTAAAGTTATGCTTTCAGGAGCATTCATGTTGAACTCTCAGTACACCTTCATCTTACGGACGCTCAACTCATCAACTAGTTCGTAAATGTAAAAGGCTCACTGGATGAATGAGCAAGGATTATATCTATAATCATGGTTCTAGCCTTTTCGGTTTTTGGAGAAACTTCAACCACGGTATCAACATTAACAATAATCTCTAGAGGAACACCATCCATGATCTCAGCATAGACAAGGATCTCTGGAGCATAATCATTCATGGTCTCAGCACCAACAACGGTCTCAGGAGCAACATCCTCAGGGTTTCATCAACTAATCATTCTCCGAAGTGTTACACATGAAGCAGACTTCTATAAGAACCAATGATTCATATCAAGATGTGCAGACCTGATAACATGCTCACATGAAAGTCTTACCAAATCTGGCACGTCTGGTGGGCATAACCCGAAGTCTTCCACAAGATGTTCTCATCACCTCTACAAATGAGATACAACACACTCCAGGCCATGGGTTTGCAAAAACGTACCAATGGGTGAGGAATGAGAAAATTCTTCCTTGACTAAATATGTTTGTCTATGTATCTTCTATAACATACCAAAAGGGCGTATCAATCTGACATATGAGCTGAAAGATACGGCCTTTACCGTCAGGTCTACGAAATCTGAAAAATTTGTACGGGATTACAAATTACAAATGTGCACGCTTCATTGGATGACCTATACAACTCCAAATTGAGTGATTATTTTCTCATGGGATAACTCAGTCTCTTAGATTCAAAAGTTGGGGTCAAGCATCGAATTCCGACGTCGTATGAAGTTTCTACAACTTCTAGAGCATACAACGCGCAACCAGAGATTCGTGGACGGGAATCATAACTTCCACGGTCGATCGGTGTCCACCAGGTCTTTTCGCTAAGTCCTTCATCAAGGTACCTCCAATTTCGACCACCTAGGTCTTTACATCAATTTTTCTACCAGGGTCCTCTATCTAGGTATTGACAGAAGAAAGGAAACCGAAAGAGAGAGATTTAACAAAATACTGGGGACTGACGGTCCACTGATCATGACGATCAGCTTCACAGTCCAAGACTCGTGGCACCAGACTCTCATGTGCTAATCATTCATCATAAAGGTAATTCTACCACCGCTACATGAAACCATGATCATTACATCATCCCCTCTCGAGAGCAACCTCGGCTATGGTCCCGTGACCAGGGTTTCAGAAGTGATATTTCTACGACTGACAGAAGCAATATGACACTGCAAGCACCATGCTCATATGTAAATCAAGGGGTCCTGATCTCAAACGAATCAATGACATTAAAATCCTTCATAAACCGTTCAAGACACAAGCGAATGGTCTAAAGACGCAACAAGAGTGTTTTACAACATGACGTCTGAGATAATTTTACACTGTCCTGTACAAACTGACGATCTGGGAGCAATTGGTGAAGAATATAGGGATGGGTCATATACCGTTCTCTTCGTATGGATGTCCTCTACAACATATCCAAAATTCACAACAATTGGAGAAACGAGCGAAGAGTTGTGTTCAAAACGTTGGACCACATGCCAGCTGTAAATTTTCTGAAGGTCTTCTGGAAGTTTACTGTTTCGTCGATTTCGGATCCTAAACATGCTCTAAACTCAAAAATATTCTAAGTTAAAGCTTGGAAATTTCCTGGGCTTGAGGATACATATGCAGATGTCGAAAATATGACCCCAAACGAGGATTCTATAGCGTTTTACTAAAAGGCTGAAGTCTGAAATTTCCTGGTGACGTATTTCGGCAAAATTACTCGTGTATTTACATGGGTTTTCATTCATTCACTCACAAATCAGCAATTTCATACTTCTATGAAGAGGTCAGAGGAGATATACTTACTAGGGGAGTCTCTAAACCGTTTGAGGGCTCGGCAATGTTAGAATCTCCGTTGGCAACTACATTATCTTCATTCGGTTCGGGATTTCGGGAACTCTCCATATTATCATATCCCAAAGAAGAGCACGCTTCATCAACATAATGCTTATGTACAATGATTTCTTCTTGGGCATCAACAACAATTATTATTATTTCATTGAAGGAGATGCCACGATCACCTGCACGAAAAAGGGTACTTACATCGACTTCTCCATGAGTGCTGGATTCATGAATTGTTTACCCGGGAACAAGTTGAAGACCGTCAATCGATGGAGAAAAAGTATGAAAAGAAGTAACAAACATTGATCTCATGATCCTAATTGCACGGGCAAAGTCATGACACAAGGAGCGCTAACAACTCACCAAAGAAACGGCTGGGGACTACACGTCATTTGCTAACATCATGTAGTCCTTACTTCTGGGTTCTCCACTACCGTAGATTTTCTTCCATTTCCATGGAGTCTACATTGATCCAGGATCTCACTACACGATCATTCTATGGTAAAGCTAATGAAATAACCAGGAGTACAACTCAGTATAAAGGATCTCTCACCATCACCGAGAGGTTCCATAAGTACCATTTCTTACTATGGAAACACTATCTTTGGAAGTATCATTGGGAGTCAGTCATTCTCGCAAAGTGGATACTTCAGCACATCGTTCATACAAAGTGCAGGCTTCGACAGAACAATGAATCAATGGGATAAATGTGCTCACTTCAGAGTCTACAAAAATGGTAACCATCCAACTCTTACCTATTTACAATTTCACTAGCTATAGTGATTACAATCTCGAGAATTCGTTCGCTCCTTCAAACCTGCAAAGACGAACAAAATTCATTATTCAAAATCATGACTTGATTTTCATAAAACCGTGAACAACCCACGTAAAATTTTACTGAGTGAACATCCACTGGTTTTTCAAAAATTGGACAGACGTCCATTCTACAATTGTAAAAACCCATAGACATTATTTCACCATGTATAATTGTTTACTTTCAACAGTTGTTCAAAATCAAAACTTGATTTTACAAAATACGTAAATATTGAACGTGAAACTCACGTAAATTTGAAAAATATACTTGTATATTTTTACTCCCTCACCCGAGCTTCTGTCTTTGAAGCGAGAGTATATTTTCAAAAATTTGTGAACGCTCACATATCAATAAAAAATTTCATGAAAGCTCATAGACAAAATTTTATTAACAAAAAAAAAAAAACTTTTCTCTCGTACGAGCATCCACCTTTGAAACGAGAGTTTATTCTACTTTGTGAAATCTCACATATTTAAAAATAAAACTTCGGTTTTTGTGAAAGCACATAGATAAAGTTTTATATCATTAGACTCATGTCTATTTTGTTTGTTCCTTAAACTAACGAACGAACGAGCATCTATTCCTAAAATTGGGATTTCCTTATCGGGCCCGTCCCACGAATCCTAACCGACCAAGGACTCGTTGTCCAAACCAGCGGTTCAGCACCAATTCATGGCCATCAAGTGATGCTCTAATCATGACATTGAAGCCTTCATCAAGTCGTGGTTTGCTCATGCTCTCTAAATCCGGTAACGTCTCAACTTACGACTAAGTTCAATTACTGGTATTATTATTTATGGCCGAAAAATCACCATTTAATGCTGACTGAGGAACACAACTTTCCTCAGTAAGCAGGGGACTTAATGTAGATGGTGGATTTTCGACAAGGGATAAAATCGTAAACTCATAATTATACGAATCTCTGATCCGGCAATTAGACGTGAGTATTGAGACACGGGTCTCTCATAGAATTCTCAACGGAGAGTACTTTCTCTCAGAGTACATGTAGATATGTAGTCTCACGACTGGACAACGGCATATTTCATGAATACTTAATACTTTCAGTGATTATTTCTATATAGTATCACGAGATGGACGGCTCCTAGACAGCTTGCTCTGCTAGTATAGAGCGATAACGTCTTCAGGAACAAACAACGAGTTTACCCTGACTATATAAAGGATAGACTTACCGACAAGCTCGTATCGGGATAATTAATGCTCCTAGACATGTTGCTCTGCTAGTATAGATCCACAAAGTTATTTATTCCTAATTACAATTGCTCCTATCCCATGGTCGAATCCACGACTTGTCCCATGGAATGGCAATAACAATTGTTCTGATTCTATGATCGAATCCACGGCTTGATCTCATGGAATAGCAATAACTATATTATCTCATTACTCCGATTTCATGATCGAATCCACAATTGGTCTCATAAATGGTAATAGATAAATCTTAATTACTCTGATTCTATGGTCGAATCTACGATCCCATGGAATGGTAATGCTCACTTTATTATTCTGAATTCGTAGTCGAATCCTCAGCTGATCCTATGAATTAATAATAAACATCTTATTACTCAGTTTTGTGAATTATTCTCCACTGAATTCCGTAATTAGTAATAAATAATCAACAACTGGGCGTCTGAGCTACCTCTAAGTAAGCCCCGATTCAAATGGTGAAGGTGTATTCAACGACGATACACTAACTGTCACCCCACGAACGAGTATTTCAAAAATACAACGAAACGATGAACCTATGCAAAATAGGGAAGAAAATAATAGATAATTAAAAATATTGACCAGGGTGCTGGGAGCACGGACACACAACCGACCGATCGTGTCGTGGTCAATCCTACGCCAGTTTTATATTTTTAATGCATTTTTATTATTTTCCATGAATTGATGAAAATTCTCTCATTTTATCAAATCTCCTTCGTCTCGAGGAAACTCCTCGGTTTCATGGTACTTCCATAAATCCATAAAAAATAATATAAAATTAAGGAAAGGAGTGTGGGGCGTGACCATTGGCCAACCGGCCATGCCTTGGTCCCAACCGGCCCCACACCCCACGGTTCCTTATTATTTTATTATTATTTCTCTAATTTCATGAAAAAACTCCTTGATTTCATGGTATTTTGCACAAATCATGAAATAATAATAAAATAAAATAAATTATGAAAACTTGTGGGACCGGGCCTTGGCCGGCCGGCCATGCCCTAGCCGGTCCCACACGCCCCTTTGTTTTATTATTTTATTATTAGTTTTCCTTGAATTCATCAAATTCCTTGATTTCATGGCATTTCTCTCAAATTAGGAAAAATTCTCTCAGTTCATAAAAAATACATAAAAAATACATAAAAATTAGGGAAACTCGTGGGACCGGGCCCAAGCCGGCCGGCCATGCCTTCCTCGGTCCCACACGGCCTTGTTTTTATTATTTTAATATTTTTTGCTTCCTTGAACTCATGAAAACTCTTTCAATTCATGGAAACTCCCTAAATTCATCAAATTTCTCAAAATTCATGAATTTTTCATAAAATCATCAATATATATTATAAAATTAAGGAAAAGGCACCATGAGACCGTGGTCCCGATCGGTCGACCATGCCTTGACCACGGCGGTCCCACGCCTCCTCATCCCTTATTTTATAATTATTTTTCATCATCTCATGGTTTTTTCCTCAGTTTCGTCGAAACCCTAATTTTGGCATATTTTCTCGAATGGATGCTCAATTGCACGCCAGAAAATATAAAAATTCTTAGGACTGAGACGCGGACGCCTTGGGGACACGAGCACTCTATCTTGACCGACCAAGATTGGCTCTTTGTCTCACGGAAGCCGGTCCCATCAATTTTCACAGTTTTGACCTAATTTGCACAATTGCTCGTATTAGGTCAAAAACTCTTCCAAACACTTTGGATTTTCCTGAAGTGATCGTCAAGCGGTCACGTGAAAACCCAGGGCCGGTTTCATGACTCCATGGTCGGTCCCTCGCCTCGTCATAATTAATTAGGTTTTCTCACCTAAGGCTCAGACGAGCATTTTCGAATAAATGATTAAATCAGCATTTGATCATTCTTTCACCAACAAATCGTCAACTCTTCATGAGTTCTTTGTATTTTCTCACGTGAGCATATGGACACTACATGGTTGATCCACGGTACCATGTAGTTGCTCCCTCCTTCGTCCCATGGTTGAAATTCTGACGAACCATGAATTGATCATCAATTGATCAAATTAGGGTTTCTGAATCCAAGGATCATCGTTCCAGATTCCAACCTTAATAATTTTACGACGACCTCACGGTCATTAATTTTATTAATTATGCTCGGTTCAACGACCAGTATTCTAATTAATATTTTTTGTACGCTGCCAATAATCCGTCAGATGAGCAACACATGCTCAGACGATCAAATATTCAACAATGCATCACATGAGCAGCACTTTCTCAGATGAGGAATATTTTCTCAAACCAAGGAATAATGGTTCAACAATCAATATTCAACGATCCATCGAATGAGCAATACTTGCTCACTTCATCGTAAGAACTATACCTCTATCTCATGACATGTTCAATTCATGAGTTTCGGAACATCATGTTCAACTCAGCAACTACATGGACTCATCGTCCCATCAAACCACGAAGTCATCAATTAACTAACATACCACGAGACGTCAATCGTGTCACTTGGGGGGATATCACTTAGGGTTTTGGTCTGGCGGTCTACAAAACGTGTGTTCAAACACACGATGAAATGTGAGCAAGTCGTGCAATCAGTTGAAGGAATCCACGAGGTAGTGGGTGGAAAATCGACCAAGTCTCCACACGTTGAGCAACTGGTTTCAAACATGATCTTCACTTCCCCACTCCTTGATTCCATCAACTGTCACACTTCATGGAATCATGGTGTCTAAAATTCCAGCAATATAAATAAATCTCAGAATCATGATTGAATGAGTATCAACAGTATCATCAATCTCACGTCTCATCGACAACACGAGATGATCAACTCATCAATTGAGAAACTACTCTCACTTGAGGAATTTCAATTACTCAGAGCTTATCGTATTCAGAATTCACACACCCACAATCTTTGATTACCATTGATTCCACACATTTCTCAGCTTCCCTCCTACAGATCAACCCATCCTCTCTTGGGACCGAGTTTACTCTCGAACGGTCATTGTCTTGATTTAGGCCAGAGTACTACAGATTCATCTCTCGAATCTAAAGCACCCCTTTGCAGCGGTGCATCTGTGTGAGGTTTAACATTTCGCTCGGTTCGAGGAGTCTCCTCCGTACGGTCGTCTCCTCAATTCCTTAAAAACCAGCAAATCGTTTTTCCCCATCTACAGTTTTTCACAATGCTAGATGTCTCCTTTATATAGTCTTCAAATAAGGGTTTTGCCTTAGTTACAAAGCAATCCATATTCACCGTTAGATGAAAACCTGATGAAAACCGTTATATCGAAAACTTAGTTTGTCACACACACTTGGGTAGACGTTTACTGGGTTTGTGAAAACCATTCCCAAACGTGTACGTGTATGTTGGTTCAACATAGTAACCCAAAAGGTTAACCATATGAGCATTTCATAATAACCTTGTTCTTCATCACCATAACTAGTTCAATTGACTCAAATGAACTAGTTAAATAGTTACACAAGACACAATTGAAACAAAGATGATTCGATTCGATTGAATCGACTCATGAACTTTATAGCCACGGTTTGCGTAAAGCATTCCTTAGTAATTTAAGTTTCATGTTCAGAGCACATCTTTAGATCATAACCTCTTAAGCTCACAAACAAGTTCGCGGATTTAAGGCAACCGGCAGAGTTTTCCAAACTCATCAGAAAATCTCGGCAAAGAGACTTCCACCAGTTCGCGGACTAGGTTCGCGGACTGAGTTCGCGGACGTACAAGCAAACGAGTTTTTGGAAAATCCTAGCAGAAATTCTCGGTACAAGAACTTCCGTCAGTTCGCGGACTGGGTTCACGGACTTGGCAAAGCCAATTCCTCCGGTTTCTCTCAGTCAACAAAGTTCGAAAACTTCGGATTAAGGAATACATGGTTATATAATCTAAACTCTCATTCCAATCATGGAGGCATTGTCAGAGGACGTTCTATAGCCGTTATTCACAGACCGTTTCGCGTCAGAGCAATTCTCAAAGTAACTGAAACTTTTCATGACTTTCGTCACTAGGTGAAGATAAACTTGATCAAAGCGAAACGCTTTACCAACACATGATTTCGAGATATAGATAGGCGAGATATACTCGGCTCGAAATATCAAATGTGTATGATCTAGTCTATATAGCATACGACTTTTGTCTCATAAGAAGTAGGAGATAGAAAAGATAGACTTTTGAGTGATAGATAAGTTTAAGTCTCCACATACCTTTTTGTTGATGAAGTTTCACGGTTCCTTGAGTAGATCTTCGTCGTTGTATGATGAATCGCCATGAAGTCCTTGAGCTCAACTATACTTTTCTATCCTAGTCCGAGACTTAGCTATGTAGGCTAGAAATCAAGACTTATAGTTTTGATCACTAACATTGACAAACATGCTTGAGATAGCAACGCATGCGAGGTCGACCGAGCTATGCTCTAACAATAACATCCTCTAAGAATGTTTTAATGATTGGAATGAGAGTTTAGATTACATAACCAATGGTGGACATAAGCATTGTTGTGGAAACACATTTATGTATAAGTCATATTCCTTGAACCAAAGTTTTCGAACTTTGTTGATCAAGAGAAACCGGAAGAATGGCTTGTTTCCAAGTCCGCGAATGATAGACACATTTTTGTGTCTAATTTGTCCTCAATGTCTGTATTGTTGGAACTCTATTTTTGTAATAATATTGTGTTTTTATGTATTTTTAGGAAATAAACATTTTTGGAAAATTCGGCTCGAAAAGTTGATTTTGGCACCCGGAGGACAAGTGTTATTCGGACTCTCGCTTTTGGATAAGGGGTAACCTAATTACTAAGGGGCACCCCCAAGGCAGCTGCTATTCGCACCCCTACTCTGGATAGGGGGATACCAGTTTCTTCCCCATTTGAAACGATTTTGGCGGGAAATTTCTAAACAGTTCTGGCAGAATTTCGATCGTCAAAATGAAGGGGTTATGGGTCGATTCAATGGCTGAAATTTGGTATAGAGATGTGATATAGGTTAAGGAACATAGTATGGGTGACATGATCGATCAAATTTGGCTGGAATTTTCGGTATGATTCACACACCCAAAACAGAGCACGTGTACTGTAACACGAGCAAAATTGAAGTTCTTGTGTGCATGGGGGAGTTCTGCTGGCGTTGGAAGAGTGTTGAGGCGTGAATAAGTCGAATGGGAGCGTGCAAGAAGCAAGTTGACGTGAGAAAATTCTTTAAATGGCAATTATTCTCTATTTTTGGCAGCAAGGAATAATCGAATTAAAGAGAGTATATACGTAATCAATGGTCGGATTTTTGGCCTCAATTCACTATAAATACACGTACAATTGAAGCTAGAAAGTTTGGAGAGTCTGGGGGAAAGTTTAGGAGTCGAGAGAATCAAAAGAAAATCACGCAGAGAAGAGAAGAGTTCTGCTGGTGTAGTTGAAGACGAAGAACAAAATACGCTCCAGGAAAGTCATTGAAAGGTGTCGCTTAACTGCGACAATTTCCAATTCCTTTCCCGCGACTTAGAAACAGTGCTTACAGCACTTCATTTGTATCGTTCTTCCCTGATGCTTCCTGTGTGTTGCAAAGTACGGTCGAATATTGATTTTTTTGACATTTCTCTTCATTGTAATAAACATGATGCAGGTCCGTTCTTCGTGTTCTTCATGTTCATCAGCAGCAGCAGCAGCAGCAGAAACCGAGTTTGGGAAAAACTCGAATTTCTTCTTCTCTGGCTCTCCTCAGCCCCCCAGACTCTCGACAACCTTTCTCTGACCTCCAAGGACTCTATTTAAACCCGAAGCATGCATCGAATCTCCTCCATAACTCCACAAATCCTCGGCAGTGAAAGAAAATATTTTCTGATATTTTATTTCCTGTTTTAGCTTTTCACGCGTTTTTTCTGGTCCAGCACGCTCCAATTCGACTTATTCACGCCTCAACACTCTTCCAACGCCAGCAGAACTCCCCCATGCACACAAGAACTTCAGTTTTGCTCGTGTTACAGTACACGTTCTTTGTTTTGGGTGTGTGAATCATACCGAAAATTCCAGCCAAATTTGATCGATCATGTCACCCATACTATGTTCCTTAACCTATATCACATCTCTATACCAAATTTCAGCCATTGAATCGACCCATAACCCCTTCATTTTGACGATCGAAATTCTGCCAGAACTGTTTAGAAATTTCCCGCCAAAATCGTTTCAAATGGGGAAGAAACTGGTATCCCCCTATCCAGAGTAGGGGTGCGAATAGCAGCTGCCTTGGGGGTGACCTGGGGGTGCCCCTTAGTAATTAGGTTACCCCTTATCCAAAAGCGAGAGTCCGAATAACACTTGTCCTCCGGATGCCAAAATCAACTTTTCGAGCCGAATTTTCCAAAAATGTTTATTTCCTAAAAATACATAAAAACACAATTTTGGTACAAAAATAGAGTTCCAACAATACGGACATTGAGGACAAATTAGACACAAAAATGTGTCTATCAAATACCCCCAAACTTATTATTTGCTAGTCCTCGAGCAAAACTAATAAAAAAAAAAACGAGTTAATCTCGGGAGGGTTTACCAGAGGTGTGCCCACAAAACCATTACTCCAGACCCTAGCTTATCTATGCAGAACCTTGAAAGGCACTAAAGAATCTCCTTGGTTGGCTTACAATCACTGACTACAGGAGGAAGTACCCTGATGCGAAATTCCAATTGTTGTACACGAGTTTGCACTCAAGCATACTAAAATTCATATAAAGTGACAGAGCCCTACTAAGATAGTTGCACTATGGACATCATATTCGAAGTCAAACTAATCATATGGATAGAAAAAGGAGATGGAAATATAAAAATGTAGATGGTTTTGATGTTAACCAAATGATCGATGTTTCACATATCTGTCTGAAGGCCACTGCCAGAATGAACCTATCCTAATGGACTGAGATACCGGTCTGACTAATATCAATTCAACTGGCATATACAAGGGAACCAGTGGTCAATAACTTAAATCTAGATCAACAAACTGGCAAATACAAGGGAACCAGCAGTTGACTACACATCACAATAACCATTTTTTTTTAACTTAACGACATGAATAGATCTTTTTGATCCAAGCGCATGCTTCTTGTCAGCAGATTACACGATAGTTCCCACGGGTCCTGCATTCCACGCTTGCTTAGGCGACGGAAACAGGGAGAACACACGCATATTGCTATCCAAGTGTTAATACTTATTCCGATTGGTCTAACTGGTCCGGTCTTTTCTTTTTTTTTTAGTAACTCAGTCACTCTAATTCATCCTAACAGTAGTAACAACTTGAATCGTGTGCCCCACCTAATCACTTAGAGAAACATAGTTTAAATAAAATAAAATGAAAAAAAGAAATGAAAAGGACTCAACGAGATATGGTGCAACTATCATGTTATTTCTAATACATGAGATCTGTGCTTTTATGAATAGACTCTATAGGTGTTTCCATCTAATCAGATTGGTTCCTCAACTCCTACAACCAAGATGTTCCCATCCACTTAGATTGGTTAGTGCAAACCTTAATAGGCATAAATTTCTAGGCTCTGGAGTTTACTAATTACAACTAAAAATTTTCTCCCATACCCCCAAACTTAAATCTAACATTGTCCTCAATGTTCTAAAGATGAAACTAAAAGCATGAATAAGGAGAAACTGTTACCATTTGAAGCGAAAGAGTTAAGGAAAGATATTACCGTGTTGCATGAGCATGGGATACCTCCCAAGAAGTGCTAAGTTTAAAGTCTTCAGCCAGACTTAGGAAAGGATTAGTCAACTCTAACCATAAATTAACAGTCGAAATAACAGTGGGTCTTCAAAACTAAATAGATTTGACCAAAGGAAACTGCAATGAACCAAGAAAGTGGACAAGAATAGCATGCCCTTACCTAGTTTCCTGAAAACTATCGATAATTGCGGTTCAGGTTCAGGTTCTATGAAAGGGTCTAAATAGAATATTTTCATTGGCTGCGTTTCTTCATAGATGGGATCTGAATCACTAGGTCTTAGAGTCTGTAAAAACTCAAATACGAACTTAGAATCACGAAGTAATAACCTAAATAATTGTGGATCCTCTAAGTCAATCAGGTATGACTTACATAGTTGACCACAGTGAGAGTAGTGGTCATTCTTAGGAAAATGTGTCGATTCTATTAACCTAAAGTACTTAGGCTTAGTCTCAGAACTTAATATTCGACTCATTTGAAACGTTCCCACAGTTGGAAGAAAACTATTTGGTGGGAAAACAAAGTCAATCTGGGTATCATAGCCTGGGAAAACCACATCAACCAGAGGATGGGTTTCTAATAACTGAACTTCTTCATGGACATCATTAGGCTCGGGAAAACGAGTATGAAGGTAATCTTGTAAAATGGTCGAAGCACAGATATCAAGTCCTAAGTGTGGGGAATTTCTGAGAGTTAAAGGTAAGGCACTAGGGAAGTGATAATCACCCCCAAACTTAGAGTTTTCAGTGTCTCTAGATAGACCTCTAATTATTTCTTGAATTTCTGTATATTCAGAGTCCTTAAAATATTCAAGAGATTCTTCTAAGTTATTATCAGGTAGTGCATCTTTACTCATCTCTACGGGTCTATCTTCTTTTTCCAAGACTATTGTTTCTAAGTCGCTAGACTCTAAAACAGTATTTTCAAAATGAACCCGTTCCTCTAAACCACTATCGGCTTCGTAATCAAAAGGAAAATCTACATCGTCTAAAACGGTGGTATCCCTAATCAAATCCTCGTCCTTTTGAATAGGTGAACAATCATAAAAATTATTTGGATTTGAACAAGAAATAATATAATCATTATACAGCTCAATTGGATTACTAGACTCATGATCACTATGCCTACATATTTCAGATTCTTCATTACTGCTATCCTCATCATCATAGTACGAAGATGATTGAACCTTATCTAAATAAGTAGTGTCTTTTATTCTAACCTCGTCCTCTAAATTAGGCAAATATTCACTATTTACATCAAGGGTAAAATTGGAAACACTATTTTGGAATGTAAGATTATTTCGAGCAAGTCTTTCGTTCGTCTCAGCCATCAGCTTGAGGGATTCCTCTATAGAAAGTTCACTCATTATTGTAGTTCTTTCGTCTAGAATTACACTATTCATTTCAGCTAACTTACGCGTCGACTCAGCTAACTCCCTGAGGGACTCTTCTAAACGAGGAATAGGAACAGAGGGATCATAAAAAGGACTATTTTTCAATAGTTTGATTGTATCCTCTAGAGACGAAGAACTAGTACTATAATCTTCTTGCTCGTAAGACTGATGCATGTGTGGATAGTAATTGGGCTCACCAGAGTATGACCCATATCCTTCCAAATGATGGCATTCCCAACCACTATTCCCAACATGGTAATAGAAAGGATGATGTCCATATTCAAATTCAGGTCGATATTCATTGTATTTGCTTCTATCATACCATCTCGACATTCTTAATTGCAAGGGAATTCTACACAACCACAAACAAGGCCGACTCGACTCCACCAAAACAAACCTAAAGATTTCTAGCAAACAAAAAACATGATGGCTCCACTTAGATTGTTTTTTAGACCAACTTTTATTCCTTCGAAAAGGAATTCGTTACAATTTGAGCACGCCCCTCTGGAATCAATCCGAGCTAATGTAAGTTGAATCGAGGCGAGGGAAGCTTAGTAGAGCTTTGATACCCAAGGCATCACCGCATTAGAAGGCGGCGCAGTCACGCATTCAATTCACAGAAACCATCATGAACTTTGAAGTGTGCTTAAAGAGCAACCAATATTTTTCGAACGAGTTTCCTATTAAGCTCGTTACCCTATCGGTCTCGTTCTATTCCAAATTTTAAAGCTTGGGTTCGCGTTAGGTTTCGTTTTCCTAAGGGGGGCAAGAAGGGAGCGGTGATGAAATCCGAACCCTTATCTTGTATTGGCCATGCCTTTCCCTTTACTAGGAATTTAAAAACAGTCCAAATTCGTCCTCAATCAATGAATCACCTTAAGGAATACAGTAACTCGCTTATAGGAGATTCGCGAGTGTTTCGATGGACTTACCTCCCGTACCAGACGGGGGATGAACCGTTGAAGTCGACTCGGGCCACGACTCCTATGTCATGTACGAACCCGAGGGGCCGAGACGATATAGTAATCGTCGTCCTTCCCTGCACACAGTTTATATAAAAAAAAAATTAATAATACCCTTCCGTAGGGTAAAAATAAGAATAAAGTCCAATTGTTTAAAGTCCAAAGTCCAAAATAAATAAATAAAAAATTACAGTTTTCCTCACACACTCTAAAAAAAAATTAAAAATTAAATCCTAAAATTGTCCTTTTTTCTTCTCTTTTCGCTTTTCGCTTTAAGCTTTTTCCTCTCCAAGTCCTTAGTGCTCCACTTCGAACCTGTAATACAAAGACACAACCAAAGAGACGTAAAAAAGAACAAATGGAATAATAATAAAAAAAAAAAACTAAAAATTCTACCTAAGCACAAATCCGCGTCGGCGGCGCCAGCGAACTGCCGAAGTTTTCAAACCCGAGAATTTCTGCTGGAGTTGACAAACTACTTGCGTGAGCTAAGTCGGAGAACACAGTCCACGAACCGGCGAAGTTCTCATCCCGAGAATTTCTGCTGGAGTTTGTAAACTCTGTCTGGTGTCTTAAGTCCGCGAACCTAGTCTGCGAACTTGAGAAGGTTATATATCTGAAGATGATTTTTGTACTTAAACTTTAAAAAGACTAAGGAATGCAGTTTGCAAACCGTGGATATAATAGTTCATTGACCGATTCAAGTGAATCAAATCATCTTTGCTTCAATTGTGTCTTGTGTAGTTACATAAGATTTCCTTGCAATTGAACAACTCTCTAACTAGTTCATTTGAGTCATTTGAACTAGTTATGGTGAAGAAGAACATGGTTGATATGAAATGCTCATATGGCTAACCTTTTGGTTAACTATTGTTGAACCAACAATGTACACGTTTGGGTACGGTTAACAAACCTAGAAGCGTGCAGTTCATTTGTGTATAACAAGCTAAGTTTTCGGTCTAACGGTTGAGAAATATTAGCTTGAATCTAAATCAGGTTTTCATCTAACGGTGAATATTGATTGCTTTGTTACCAAGGCAAAACCCTGATTTGAAAGACTATATAAAGGAGACATCTAGTATTATAGAAAACTAATCCCCACACCTTATGTGTCATACTAGTTGGCGTACTAGAGTCGGTTCTCCTTTAACCTTTGGTTTTCTTCTTCTAAAACCAGGTTAACGACTTAAAGACTTCATTGGGATTGTGAAGCCAGAATGATACTATTTTTATCATAGTTGTGTGATCTGATCTTGCATCTTCTATCGTACGAGTACAATCAGATTGATTGGCTTGAGATTTGATATCTCCGATAGGCAAGATATAAAAAGTAATCACAAACATCTTCGTCTCATTGTTTGTGATTCCATAACATCTTGTTTCGCTACCATACGATTAAGATTGTTTTGAGGTGATTGATTAATCTAGGTTGTTCATCGGGAATGTAAGACCGGATTATCAATTGGTTCTTGTTCACCTTGATTATTATCAAAAGACGGAACAAAAACTTTAGGGTTTTTCTGTGGGAGACAGATTGATCCTTTGATAGACTTGTCTGTGTGAGACAGATTTGTTTATTGTCAAAGCCTGTGATTTTGGGTCGTAGCAACTCTTAGTTGTGGGTGAGATCAGCTAAGGGAATCAAGTGCACAGTATCCTGCTGGGATCAGAGGCGTTGGGAGTACAACTGTACCTTGGATCAGTGGGAGACTGATTGGGGTTCAACTACAGTCCACTCCGAAGTTATCTTGGAGTAGGCTAGTGTCTGTAGCGGCTTAATACAGTGTGTGTTCAATCTGGACTAGGTCCCGGGGTTTTTCTGCATTTGCGGTTTCCTCGTTAACAAAATTTCTGGTGTTTGTGTTATTTCAATTTCCGTATTATATTGTTTTATCTTTATAATTGAAATAATACAGGTTGTGCGTTAGATCAATCAATTGGAGAATCCGACCTAACGGTTGTTGATTGATATTGATTGACACTTGGATATTGGTCTTTGGTACCATCCAAGTTATTCCTTGTATTTGATTAGTACTCGCAGTTTCTGTTTGAGGAAATCAAATCAAGAGAGAGATATAAACTCGTTGATATACTTTTAATTGATTGAGTCTTGTTGATTCTCTTAAAAGTACATTCGAGTTTGTCCATACAGATTGTTAAGCGAAATATTGGGTGGTGGTGTTAGACCCCCGCTTTTTCAATATTTAAAGACGATTGTTTGTGAACTTATTTATATTAACTAAGGAATGTTAAATGCAAACCGTCGCTATATAGTTTATGAACCGATTCGAGTGAATCAAATCGTTTTTGCTTCGATTGTGTCTTGTGTAGTTACATAAGATTTCCTTGCAATTGAACAACTCTCTAACTAGTTCATTTGAGTCATTTGAACTAGTTATGGTGAAGAAGAATATGGTTGATATGAAAGTGCTCATATGGATAACCATTTGGTTAACTATTGTTGAACCAACAAATGTTCATGTTTGGGTATGGTTACATAAACCCAAAATAGTACATTTCATTTGTGCGTAACAAGCTAAGTTTTCGATCCAACGGTTGAAAGATATTAGCTTGAATCTAATCAGGTTTTCATCTAAGGTGAATATTGAATGCTTTGTTACCAAGCTAACATTGATTGCAAACCCTGATTTGAAAGACTATATAAGGGAGAACTCTAGCAACTGGGAAACCTAATCCCCACACCTCATGTGTGATACTAGTTGTATTATCTAGAGTCGATTCTTTTTTAACCTTTGGTTTCTTCTTAAAAACCAGGTTAACGACTTAAAGACTTCATTAGGATTGTGAAGCCAGACCGATACTACTTTCTCGTAGTTGTGTGATCTGATCTTGCTGATTCTATCGTTTTGAGTACAATCGTAACGATTGGCTTGATATCTTTATCTCCGATATGCAAGATAGAAAAGTAGTCACAAACATCTTCGTCTCATCGTTTGTGATTCCACAATATCTTCTTTCGTCGCATCGATTAAGATTATTGTGAGGTGATTGATAATACTAGGTTGTTCTTCGGGAATATAAGTCCAGGTTATCAATTGGTTCATGTTCACTTTTCTCTAGATTGAGTCTGACTGTCTAGTTGATTCTCTAGGAAGTATATTGGAGTTTGTTCATACATATTGATAAGCGAAATATTGGGTGTGGTTGTTGTACCCCTGCCTTTTCAGTTCCAAGTGCCGAAAATATTCCTTACACTTTAAAATTACTATTTCAGTAGATGAATATGAAAAAGCTCCAGAAAAAATGTAACCTAGTAAATAAACCAACATTCGAGTATAATTGTTGGTTTTTCTCGATGTTCCTTCTCCACCTCTTTCTTTAACATTTTGCAGCTGCTGGTTTTCTCTACAAAAACGACAAAACTTTCGTGTCTTCAAATGTCTTATTATGACTAAATTTAAATTTGAAAACCTGTATGTTTAAATGAATATGATGAACAAAAAAAATATGATGTGAATAACCCACAATACAACACACAACAAATATACAAAATGGATGCAAAAGTTAAGTAGATGAAAAAAACAATATAAAAGAGACCTGGTGAAAGTGACCCAATACAAAAGACAGTGATATTAAAACTATAGTGATTTTTATCGAGAGGAAACCGATTTAAGATACCTAAACTTCATTGGATGGATGATGTAGTTACGCCATAGCTATTGAAAAATAATAATTGAGAATCACAAATCTAGGTTTACCTTTTGATAGCGAAAAACTAAAAGGCGAGGGTGAAAAACCGTGTGAATTTTTTTGGGTTGGTTTTATCAGCTTACAAAAAAGAAACGTCTGCATGTGAATTTATGAGTTTGAAAGACCATTCCACTACACTTATACAGGTTATAGCCAAGAATAACAAAATACTCGACGTAAATCTGATTGATTGCCAAGATGAAATGGTTGGGACTTGGTACTTTTGTGTGTTTCGTTTTGATTCATCAAGGGATTAATTAATTAGACACATTGAATATTAGGAGACAGATTGAAACTGGTTGTGTACGTGGGACACTCCCAGACTTTGGATGAAGGCGCAAAAGAAGGATGCATTCTGCGCCACGATTTATCTTTTGCACTTTGAAAGCAATATGGGTCGTCCATCACTGAAGAAAGGCAGTTAAAAACCGTTGGATTAGTCAATAACCATTTGCTTTTGTAAGATACAATCTTTGGAACGCCCAAAATAATGTTGAGAAGGCAATTTAACGAAAAATAACGCTAGTCTACAGATATTTGTCCATATGAAGAGTAAATTTGCTAAATTAACAGGCTCTGGTATGTGCTTCCTCACACAACATAAAATGGTACATGGAACACGTGAACAAATTTAAAAGGAGCATCAAACAAAATCAAAAAGAAGTTAGTAGATAAGATGTTTTCCGTATACTAATTAACATGTTAAGATCCTCTACTTACAAATTAGGGAAATACTGGATAAATATCTTAAAGCAATATGTATATGTTTGGGAGTCTACCATCAATATCCTCAATCTTTCTTGCATCAGTATACATTGGCCAAACGACTCAAGAATCAAAATCTTTAACCTTTCTATGATGGTAAGATTACATTTACAAGAAAACTTATAACATTTTCGCACCATAAAATGCAAACTGGATGCAAGTTAAGTGATGATGTTTGAATTGTTATGTATATAACCTTCAGATATTCTACCACAGGATCACTCCAAAAACCTGTGCCACCTGCAATTCGAAATAAAGAGAAAACAATTTAACTACAACAAAATTATCCAGGTTAGAGAAACACAATAATCAGAAAATAATAAAAAAATATAGAGTTAGTTTCAGTTCAGCTTTCATGATAGCAGTTGATTAACAAAAACATACATACATATCCCCAACTTTTATTCCACTGGTTGCCAAAAGCTACATAGCTAGTAGCAATAACCAATTGCTTGCTCTGTCCACCTCCAACTTCAATATCAGTCAAACAAAGCTATCTCCTCATTATAGAGTTGCTGAAGGTTTTATAACTTAAAGATTTTACTGTTAATTCGCCCAAACTGCCAAAGTTTATTGAATAGTGTCAAATGATCTAAAGCACAAAAATGCAGTTCATTTTAACCATTTAACAAAAAAATATCGGCAATAGTTGAAGTGGTTCACCATTTTTACTTGGCAATGATAAACATTCCACCATCTAGATTGTTATAAAATATGATAAGTTACTGATGTCACCTCTTATACGATTCTTACCTCCCTAAACCATACACCGTAACTCAAGACCCTCAATGTATGCTACTCATAAACTCTTTATTCTATCTTTCTAAGTGGCTTTATTCTAGATCTCCAATTTTTGCTGCTGATTCCAACATCGAGAAACCTTCATATCCCAACATCAAGAATACCTGGGGGAAAAAGAAAAAAAAACATTGTAGAGGATGATGAAAATGTCAGTAAAACCATTAAAAGGTAATACAACAGTTTAAGAAGTGTGTGAATATGTAGAACAAAAGAGTACATTTGAGGTAAGTATATAAAAGAGTACTTGAGATAGTAATTTTAAGAATGCTTGCTTTTAGAGCACGATATACTAAATGGACAGCAGACTCTGGAGGTTTAACTGTCATTAACAATAGACAATATCAATTATACTATTGCAAGCATTTGTATTGAAAACGATACTATGAATTTAATTTAATTTTTTTTTGTTTTTTGATATAATGTTTAGCTGATCGTGTTCTACATGGATGGACCGAAAAAGTGTAGCGCAGGCTGGTTAAACGAAATTAGAGCAGATATGTATCGTGGAAACAATTTAAAATTCAAAAGTCGTTTATTTATCCTTACTTGGTATGCAGAAGTTGATATCCATTGATGTCATGGTTTCAAGAGTGATCTAATAATATTCTTCAACTATTAGAATCAAATTTCCATCCAGTCCATTGCATACTTTCTGTAAAAGATACTGCGAAATAGCTAGCCCGAATTCGAGAATAGCAATCCAAGTGCCGAAAATATTCCTTACACTTTAAAATTACTATAGCAGTAGATGAATATGAAAAAGCTCCGAAAAAAATGTAACCTAGTAAATAAACCGATATTCGAGTACAATTATTAGTTTTTCTCGATGTTCCTTCTCCACTTTTTTCTTCAACATTTTGCAGCTGCTGGTTTTCTCTACAGAAACGACAAAACTTTCGTGTCTTCAAATGTCTTATTATGACTAAAGTTGAATTTGAAAACCTGTATGTTTGGATGAATATGATGAACAAAAAAATATGATGTGAATAACCCACAATACAACACACAACAAATATACAAAATGGATGCAAAAGTTAAGTAAACGAAAATAAAATAAAATAAAATAGAAGAGACCTGGTGAAAGTGACCCAATACAAAAGACAATGATACTAAAATTATAGTGATTTTAATCGAGAGGAAACCGATTCAACATACCTAAACTTCATTAGATGGATGATGTAGTTACGTTATAGCTATTGAAGAAAAAAAACCAATTGAGAATCACAAATCTAGGGTTACCTTTTGATAGCCAAAAACCAAAAAGTGTTGGTGAAAATTCTAGATCTATGTGAGTTTTTTTGAATTGGTTTTATCAGCTTACAAAAAAGAAACGTTTGCATGTGAATTTATGAGCTTGAAAGACCATTCCACTACACTTATACAGGCTATAGCCAAAAATAACAAAATATTCGACGTGAATCTGATTGATTGCCAAGACGAAACGGTTGGGACTTCGTACTTCTGTGCGTTTCGTTTCGATTCATCAAGGGATTAATTAATTAGACACGTTGAATAATTAGGCGACAGAGTGAAACTGGTTGTGTACGTGGGACATTCCCATACTTCGGATGAGGGCGCAAAAGAAGGATGCATTCTCCGCTAGGATTTATCTTTTGCACTTTGAAAGCAATATGGGTCGTCCATCATTGAAGAAAGGCAGTTAAAAACCATTGGATTAGTCAAAACCCATTTGTTTTTGTAAGATAAAAAAAATACTATTTGCAATCGAAATTTATGGGCTTGACTAACCTCGAAACCAGCTTTTGAAAGGTTAGGGCTGCCAGGCTTATAAACTCAGGATCTCAAACTTCCCAGACTATGTGGGACTAATAATCTCAACAAGCTTGAAAGGTTAGGGCTGCCATGCTTATAAACTCAGGATCTCAAACTTCCCGGACTATGTGGGACTAATAATCTCAACAGAACCCTTGATCGTGTCTACTGGTCATACTTAGTACCGGAGAAAGAGTGTCTGTGGCTGCCATTTCTTTTAATAATGCCTCTACTCTTGCTGGCAAGAAAGGTGCAGCTCCGGAGGAAGTGGCGGAAAGCAATGGAGGAAATCGAGCCAAAACGGGTTTAGCATTTGATGAGCATTTCACAGAAGTTGCATTGGAATCATCTGCCATTTTAAGGCTGATTGTGGCCTTGGGATATTATGCAACATCTTTCCACTAAAGTAATTTTTCTCATTTAACAGCGAGTAGTATTTCAGTGTTCACTGAATTGAGACTAGAAGAATCAAAATTTATGTTCCATGGCATGTGTGCCTTGACACTAGAAAAATCAAACATCTATGTTTTTAGGTCTCAATTACATGACATGCCAAACACTTTGATTTAGAATTCCATGGTACATTTCAATACACTTTAGGTCTCAATTACACCAGGTGCCAAACACCAAATACTGAACTGCATGTAGTTAACATGCAACGAGTTCTCAAAGTAACTGGCAATACCTTGTGTTCCTAATACTTCCGTGCCAAATGGAGCCTTGGATTAGTGTCGTCTAAGATGCTACGTTGAACTGCTTTAAAGCTACATTGGATCACTAAAGACCTCTGCTACACCGGTCCAATTTATCTGCCATAAGGATGGTATCGAGCAGAACCAGAACCAGAACCAGCACCTCCCCCATAACCCCCTCTACTGCCATACGAGGAGCCTCCACTACCACCTACTCCATAACCACCCCCTAGACCTGCATCATAGCCACCGTCATAGCCACCACCGGCAGCACCACCTCCATATCCTCCATAGCCATCACCAACTCCTCCGTAACCACCTCCTAGATCATAACCTCTGCCATAGCTACTACCACCATAGCGACCTGGGTATCCGAGAGAAGGCTCTCCTCTGTATGCTCCTATACCACCACCACTGTAACCTCCATAACCACCGCCGCCGCCACCACCACCACCAAATTCACTTCCGTAGCCACCATATCCACCGGATCTACCACCATAACCGCCACCACCACCACCAGCAGCCCTATAAGAACTAGCACCATAGCCTCCGCCCCCACCACCACCTCCACTGTATCCACCATAAGCATCACCAAATCCAGCACCATAAGAGGGTCTACTATCACTGTAACGCCTTGGGGGTGGCGCTGGAGCGTTTGGTTTCTTTGGTTCAGCCTTCTTGATTTCCACCTACAGCAAAAGTAAAACATCCATCCTGAGTGTCACACACTACATAAAGCACATAAAATTCATAAAAGGTCCCAATATAGGCACACTACATGCTACAACACAAGAAAATACGCTTTTGTAACTCAGAAACAACATAGGTCATTCAATTACCCACTAAAGAAAATAATATTATCTAAAAAACGATTTTTCAAACCATCAGTATACAAGAACTCAAAAGAAGAGCTTCGGCAAGGTTTACATAATTAAAGGCAACATATCAACACAATACAGTATAAAAATGGCTCATGATTCCATGACAAATGCACAAGAATGAGAAAATTTTCCTTTTAAGAAAAAAATTGATAATGCAGAGCAAAGGTAAATAAAAAAAATAATTATAAATCCGCCCAACAACGCTCCAAAAGGCAAGCTACACTAACCTGCGATCCAGCAAAGTCGATCTTGTTCCCTTTAGACAAGAGATCATCAACAGCTTCCTCAGTCTCAAATGTAACAAACCCAAAACCACGAGAACGGCTGGTGGCATGGTCACGCATAATCATATGTTCCTTGACCTCTCCATACTTAGAAAAGAAATCCTTAAACTCATCTGGAACATTGAAATCGAACATAGGTATGAACATTTGCAGGTCTAAAAATTCAATGTAACAGCTTTTAACAAAAACATATGACAACATAATAATACCTTCTGCAACACTTGTAGGTATTCCACCCACAAAAATCTTCTTTGTCTTGAAATCCTTAGAACCAATAGCACCTTTGGGTATGGTCCGCTTAATCTCCACCTGATAAAACAAATCAGCGTAACGATGTACAGTAAGTAACCTACAATAAACTGTATAGCTAAATTCAACAAAAAGCTTTACGGATTAAAAAAAGAACATACTTGTTTCCCATTAATAATATGATTCTCTTGAATGACTCTATCAACAACAGATGAATCTGCATAAGTCACAAACCCAAATCCGCGGGGTAGCCCAGATTTCCGGTCTTTCATTATCACTGAGTCTGTAATTTCACCATATTTACCAAAATGCTTCTGGAATTGAGCTGCAAAAAAAAAAACCAAAAAAAGAATTAGGTCAACCCATGAACAGTAGCCACGGATTATGTCCTACAGGGATCAGTGAATCAATAGCAAAAAGTCTCGTTCGAAGAGGCTCATAGACCGCAAGAACTAAAAGAACAACAAAACTAACCTGTAGTTGTTTCTTTAGCTAAACCCCCTATGAATATCTTTCTGGAAGGAAACAATACAAATGGAATCAGAAACCCTAGATCTTTTCAGAAAACTAACAATAATCAGCTAAACATGAACCCCAATAAAGGGTTCAAAACACTTCAACTCATAAAGATAACTCAAAACCCTAAACGCA